>NC_064617.1:751147701-752397701 GCF_023898315.1 Schistocerca nitens | reverse complement strand
GGACATTGGCGAATAGCATCAAATGAAACAGTATATAAGAAAATAGAACCAGTCATGAGCACGATCAGGAAGAAACGCATCTCATTCTTTGGACATCTGATGAGAACTCCAGGAAACAGAATTAGTAAAAAAAAATCCAAAAATTGTGGAATAGCAAGAGCGAAATTAAATGGATCACAGAAATTAAGGAAGATATAAAAGAACTCCAAATTACAGTAGATGACCTAAAAAACAAGACAGAGAAAACCAGAATACTGCAATACCCGCAAACCAGACTACAAATGAAAATCAATAAAAGGAGTACAGGAAGAGTGGTATCAGATGAAGAAAGAAAGAAAATATCTGAAAGAATGAAGAAATATTGGGCAGACAGAAGAGCAAAACACCTTTCATATAAGAATAGACTCTAATAATTATATTACCTAAATATCAGCCAAATTGTATCCCTGTGTAACAACTTGTTTACAATTTTGTATTTTTGACTAGAGTGGTCCAATGAAGGCCATAAAATAAATAATAAAAAAACAGGCAAAGGGTGACAATGGGAAACCAATTACAAAGCGGCGAAGAAAACTGGATTTTACGGGAAATAATAGCTCAACGGCAGAGACTGAAAAGTGCATTATGTGTCTGGAGTCATGTGCCCAAAATGGGCGCTGAGGCGATGTCGTGCTGTTAGCAAACGTACTCGCGTCGGTAAACTGATGCCATAGCCCATTAACGCCAAATTTCTAATTCCTGTCCTAACGAATTGATTTCAGTGATTATGTCATGCAGTGTTGCTTGTCTGTTATCACTGACAACTCTACGCAAAAACCGTATCTCTCTGCCCTTAAGTGAAGGCCGTCGGCCTGTGCGTTGTCCGTGATGAAAGGTAATGCCTGAAATTTGGTATTCTCGGCACACTTGACATTGTGGATAGCGGAATATTGAATTTCTTAACTATTTTCGAAACAGAATTAGTCTAGGTCCATCAACCATACGCACTCAAAGTCCGTTAGTTCCCGATGTGCAGCCATAACCAAGTCAGAAACCTCTTCACAGCTTTAGTTGAATGTCAATACTCTTCCCCTTTAATAGCTTGTGTACGCCATACTATAGCCGCCTGTATACGTGCATATCGCTGCCACATGACTTTCGTCACCTCAGTGTTTATTACTTTCGTCTCTGACGGTCAGTAAGTACGCAGCGTATGCCACGTTGCTGTGAGCGCCGCGCAGTGCCGGCTGGCCGCTTGTACTTACGGAAGAGGCGCTCGGGGCTCATCATGCGCAGCATGTGTGGCGCCGGCGAGTTGAAGAGAGGGACGCGCATCGTGTTCCGGATTGGCAGCCGGCCGGAGGCGTCCGTCTTGAAGCTGCCGTTCTGGAAGGAGCGCATCGCGCTCACCCACGCCTCGCTCGTGCTGTACACGAAGCTGCCGTCGATCCACGCCGTCATCCGGTTCGTCTGCAAGCACAGCACACGTCGTCTAGCGTATTATTCGCGCACTCCTCGAAGATAACCGGTGCGGTTGCTGATGTACGCCAGCACAATCGGTACACGTGAAAGACACTCGACCTGCACCGGCGGTTATTCCTCGCTCCCAACCAAACCAGACTTTGGTAGCACATCGCACTGAATTTAGCCGTGGCAAGCCGAGTTAAGGACACACGATGCGAAACTCAGCGCATCGAAGAAAAGACAATATCGTGACAGTAATGGCCAGTGTGGAGATTGGTAACGACCCGAAACAAGTCAATATGTCCAAAAATCGTACGCCGTCTTGTTATTTTTTGCCGCTTCTGTTTCTACACCCAATGGACGAATGTCTTGCTGGAGCGCCCAATTAAAATTGAGGCGTAACGCACTGTCACTATCGTCGTTGCGACTACTAATGAAATTGATTAACTTCTCGTGTTTGGGGTTCCCAGTCGTATAGAATTTCGTAAAAAACATATTAGCCACTAGCTGTATTAATTATTTGTTTTCAGTATTGCAATTTCAGCATTAAGGCCGTTACCTAGTGGTGTAATGCAAAAGCTTATTACAAAAATTGCAAAGACAACACATCGCTTAGACTGTGCTTCAGGACATGTCAGTCTTCAAAAATCCTTCGACACGTGCACACACATCATAGTTGTATCCGAGCCGTTTAACTGTCAGTGTACAGCGGCATTAAACAAGTTCGGCCGAACGGGGTAGCCGCGCGGTCTCGGGCGTCTTGTCACCATCCGCGCGGATCCCCCCGTGGCAAGTTCGAGTCCTCCCTCGGGAATGGTTGTGTGTGTTGTCCATAGCGTGTTAGTTTAAGTTAGATTAAGTAGTGTGTAAGCTTAGGGACCGATGACGTAAGCAGTTTGGTCCCATAACATCTTACCACAAATTTACAAAAAATTTATTAATCAAGTTCGTTTGATGTCTCCGTATTTTACAGTTAAAACTCTTAGATACGACTATGACATGTGCAATGTTGCAGAATTTTTGAAGTTCTGCATGTGCTGAAGCACAATGGCGATGTATTACAATATTTCTGTCATTTTTGTTATGTACGGCAGTGTACATGGCATATTCGTGCCGTTCTGCATACAGGGTGATTCAAACGCCCTTACCCATGGATTTTATGCAACCTGAAACACTTTAAAATACCGCACCCAAAATTTTCATATTCTCACGTTTGCTACATTCAAAGTATTAGTCTCAGAGAAAAGGCTCTGAGGCTCTGAGCACTATGGGACTCAACTGCTGAGGTCATTAGTCCCCTAGAACTTAGAACTAGTTAAACCTAACTAACCTAAGGACATCACAAACATCCATGCCCGAGGCAGGATTCGAACCTGCGACCGTAGCGGTCCTGCGGTTCCAGACTGCAGCGCCTTTAACCGCACGGCCACTTCGGCCGGCCTCAGAGAAAAATGAGCAGGACCTTTGTGTAGGAACTTTAGTGTAGTTACATTTTGTACATTAAATTTCCTACCAAAAGGTTTTGTTCATTTTTCTGTAGGACTAATGGTTTTACGCATAGCAAGCGAGAGAATATGAAAGCCGCGCAGAGTGGCCGCGCGGTTTGAGGCCCCGTGTCACGGATTGCGCGGCCTCTTCCGCCGAAGGTTCGAGTCCTGCCTCGCGCATGGATGTGTTTGTTGTTCTTGGTGTAAGTTAGTTTAAGCAGTGTGTAAGTCTAGGGACCAATGACATCAGCAGTTTGATTCCTGAGGAATTCATACACATTTGAACATTTGAGAATATGAAAATCTCGTCCATGTTTTCTGAAAGCGTTGTGGGTTGCATAAACCTATCGGCATTGACAGGTACTTTATATGAACTCTTTATTTTTATAAGTTTTACATTTTACCAATTGCAGCAGCGAAAAAAAATAATGCGTATGTCCATTACTGCAGTAGCTGTACCCTGATCAGAAAAATAAAGTGATTGACAGCTAACTGATTATCTGATACCAGTCAGACGATCCAAACCGCACCTTTTGTTCTTCACTGTCGCATCGCTCTGCGTCCTCACGCTACGGTTGCCGTTGTCAGATGCGGACAACAATAGCTGCTGCTTAAGTAACTGTTGAGATTTACTGTCGTCGTATCGTTTGGTTTCTCTGAACTGATTTCTACACTCCTGGAAATTGAAATAAGAACACCGTGAATTCATTGTCCCAGGAAGGGGAAACTTTATTGACACATTCCTGGGGTCAGATACATCACATGATCACACTGACAGAACCACAGGCACATAGACACAGGCAACAGAGCATGCACAATATCGGCACTAGTACAGTGTATATCCACCTTTCGCAGCAATGCAGGCTGCTATTCTCCCATGGAGACGATCTTAGAGATGCTGGATGTAGTCCTGTGGAACGGCTTGCCATGTCATTTCCACCTGGCGCCTCAGTTGGACCAGCGTTCGTGCTGGACGTGCAGACCGCGTGAGACGACGCTTCATCCAGTCCCAAACATGCTCAATGGGGGACAGATCCGGAGATCTTGCTGGCCAGGGTAGTTGACTTACACCTTCTAGAGCACGTTGGGTGGCACGGGATACATGCGGACGTGCATTGTCCTGTTGGAACAGCAAGTTCCCTTGCCGGTCTAGTAATGGTAGAACGATGGGTTCGACGACGGTTTGGATGTACCGTGCACTATTCAGTGTCCCCTCGACGATCACCAGTGGTGTACGGCCAGTGTAGGAGATCGCTCCCCACACCATGATGCCGGGTGTTGGCCCTGTGTGCCTCGATCGTATGCAGTCCTGATTGTGGCGCTCACCTGCACGGCGCCAAACACGCATACGACCATCATTGGCACCAAGGCAGAAGTGACTCTCATCGCTGAAGACGACACGTCTCCATTCGTCCCTCCATTCACGCCTGTCGCGACACCACTGGAGGCGGGCTGCACGATGTTGGGGCGTGAGCGGAAGACGGCCTAACGGTGTGCGGGACCGTAGCCCAGCTTCATGGAGACGGTTGCGAATGGTCCTCGCCGATACCCCAGGAGCAACAGTGTCCCTAATTTGCTGGGAAGTGGCGGTGCGGTCCCCCACGGCACTGCGTAGGATCCTACGGTCTTGGCGTGCATCCGTGCGTCGCTGCGGTCCGGTCCCAGGTCGACGGGCACGTGCACCTTCCGCCGACCACTGGCGACAACATCGATGTACTGTGGAGACCTCACGCCCCACGTGTTGAGCAATTCGGCGGTACGTCCACCCAGCCTCCCGCATGCCCACTAAACGCCCTCGCTCAAAGTCCGTCAACTGCACATACGGTTCACGTCCACGCTGTCGCGGCATGCTACCAGTGTTAAAGACTGCGATGGAGCTCCGTATGCCACGGCAAACTGGCTGACACTGACGGCGGCGGTGCACAAATGCTGCGCAGCTAGCGCCATTCGACGGCCAACACCGCGGTTCCTGGTGTGTCCGCTGTGCCGTGCGTGTGATCATTGCTTGTACAGCCCTCTCGCAGTGTCCGGAGCAAGTATGGTGGGTCTGACACACCGGTGTCAATGTGTTCTTTTTTCCATTTCCAGGAGTGTATATTCTACTAAACAGTTGTTGCTGCAGCCATACAGCGAGCGCGGCTAACACAGAAAAGGCAACACTGTTCCTTTATATGCCTAACTGTCAATCTCTTTGTAGTTTGATGTATGTACCCCCGCACGGCGAGAGTTTCTTCTGCTTGTCTTCATGGTTGCCAAACCCTACCTTGGCCAGCAAGGTCGCCGGATCTCTCACCAAATGAGAATATTTCGAGTATTATGGGCAGAGCTCTCCAACCAGCTCGGTATTTTGACGATATAGCGCGCCAGATGGACAGAACTTCGCACGATATCTCTCAGGAGGACATCCAGCAACTCTATCAATCAATGCCAAGCCGAATAACTGCTTGCATAAGAGCCAGAGGTGGTACAAAGCGTTATTTACTTGCTCATTTTGCCAAGCTCTTTCTCTTGAATAAATCATCCACTCTTTCTGAAATTGTAATCATATGTTCGTATGTATAAACCACATGTAACGATTTCTGTCCCATTCGGATAAATCTTTCGTGGTGTGCCTATTTTTGTCTTACAGAAGTTTACTTCGATCCTGGAAACGTGCTACCGTAGCCAAATTGGTTAAGACGACCTGTAGTGATAAGCGGGAAATCCAGTTTCGAGTATCGGTCCGGTACTGATATTCATCCTTCACAACAGCTGATGACAGTCCGGTTCGGAAAATGCGAATCAATTTCGGAATTCTGTTATGAGCCAATAAATTAAAACGATTTGCTTAATAGGGTATTGCTCCACCTCAGGAACGCAATACAACAGTGATGGTGCCTGGTATGGATTCGACAAATTCTTGGTAGGCTTCCGGACGATTGTTACACAAAATGTCTGTGCAAACATCACGCAACGGTTACCGGAGGAATGTGACACCAAATGTCTACGCACACATACGCAACAACAGTAAATTGTGGACCGTTTGTTTACGGACGCTAACTGGTTAGCGTCCCAGATTTGTTCCATAAGGATCAGATCGGCCATATATTTTAGCCAAGACATCGCCATTAGTTCAATATCATGCTCCTCAAACCTCTTCAGCACAATTCTGGCCAATCGCATTCGGGCAAGACATTACGCATAAAGCGATGCAGGTGGTCTGCCGTAATGTTCATGTAGTCAACATCTGCAAAGTTGCCTTCGATTACTGGCCTGCCGGAGTGGCCGTGCGGTTCTAGGCGCTACAGTCTGGAGCCGAGCGACCGCTACGGTCGCAGGTTCGAATCCTGCCTCGGGAATGGATGTGTGTGATGTCCTTCGGTTAGTTAGGTTTAATTAGTTCTAAGTTCTAGGCGACTGATGACCTCAGAAGTTAAGTCGGATAGTGCTCAGAGCCATTTGAACCATTTTTTTTCGATTACTGCTGCAGGTACCATGAAATCCGAGGAGGCATAGCACTGCCACCATCGGCCTGCGTCCGTGGCGGGGAGAATGTTTAGAGCAGGCGTTTGCCTGGATGACGGCTTATCCTCAACCTGCTGTAACAAGAAACATGTTGCATCCGACCAGTTGACACGTTTTCATTGAACCAGGGTCAACGTATCGATCGTCTGGTGCGGAGTTCAACAGTGTGCGCCGAAACACATGTGCTTGCAGCAACATTATAATCTGTCTTCAGATATGTTACAGATCGTCTATTCTGCTTTACAGAGAGTGTAAGCCTCTAACATCCACGTCCTTTGATGAGGGATGGGCCTCCTTCAGCTTGTCACCTACTAGTATGTTCACGGTCCTTCGACCACTTGCCATAGATCTTCACGGCAGCAATACGCGAAAAGTCAACCACCTTTGGTGTTTCCGAGGTACTCGCCCTCTAGACGCCGGGCCATAAGAATTTCCCCGTCTTCAAACACGGTAATGTCAATGGATTGTCCTATTTATGACCTGTATCGTTGCTAGAATGGCTCCACATTTGTGCCTGTTCAGGTTACATAATTTCCTTACCGCGTCTCGTCTTCGTAGCGCCAATAGGTGGCATTCAAGCTCACGGTGAGCAGTGGGCATAATATTTAGCCTTATCAGTGTACATAGAAATCACTATAAAATAAAACTATTAATAATATTTCATTACATTTCAGTACTCACAAGTCTCACAAGCACGTGCGGCCTTGTGAAATGCTGTGGCACGTATCAAAACGCATTGAGTGGTATAGGCTCATGATACAATCCAATTATTACAGACGCCATTGTAACACAAATAGTAAGGCAAGGCTGAAGGCAGCCAATTAGAAATCCTACGTGTACACTGGTACACAGAAAAAGGATGTTATTTGACAGTGATTTCGCTATCGAGGCCTTCGCATGATTTTATATGCTCTTCTAACTAGACACACAGTCGTACAATGACAACTACTGCTAATCTTTCTTATAAGCGAAGAAATACGTACATATGCGTATGGATACTTACACGTTACACAAACACATAATGAGTTGAATTAAAACAACAGTGTTAGTAATAACAGTGGGAACATTGAGATGCTACTAACACAGTAAACTGTCAAAAAGTTTTGAAATAATTACGTTACTGCCGAGTATGAAAGACAACTACGCTGTACATGCAAGAAAACAAGAAAATAATCAGGTGATACGTAACAACCAGAATTTATAATCGTGAGTGTCAAATAGGACCATATTTATTTCATCATCTCACAATATGCTATTATGAAGCCTATGACAAACAAAGATAAGATAATAGCAGACATAACTGTAAAACAACAACACAGTTTCTGCAAGTACCTCGTTCATGGGTCGTTTATAGAGAACAGAAAGCCCAGGATGATTGCCAGAATAAAGTCTGTTACAGTGCTCGTTCAATGTTCGTCGTATATCTGTAACAATTTGCCTTCTGAGGAACAAAGAGCATCACACAGACAAGTAACATAGATTATCTGTTGTGAAGCCGTCGTACAACTGTCTCATAAATAAGTACTGAGAATATTACGTACCATTTGTCGAATGCTCGATATTGTATCACACGTTTCGGGACTATGTTATCTCATAATCAAGTGCTATAAACCAAGGGAACACAAGTAACTACATCACAATACTGACAATCATGTAAATACCTATATTGACCTTCAGTGCCTGGTCCAGTCAGGCCAGCAAAATCGGTGTAACCTTTTGTTATGAAATAGCATCCAATGAAAACGTTGGAGTTATAAAGTGTAGAAGCAGGACGAAGACTACGGGACTGCGTGTCCTTTGTGGTATGTTTTGTTTCGAGGAGTGGGCTGGCGCTGTGAGACGTACCTGCTCCCTGGGGCTGTTGGGGCTGGTGCCGGTGCGGCGGTCGTAGCCGGCGCGGTGGAAGGGGATGGATTTGCCGCCCTCGCACTCGCGGTCGTACATCTCGTCGCACTTCTCCACCTCGATGTGGTGCACCTCGATGGGGCAGCCGCTCTCGCTGGCCATCAGCACCTCGGAGCTCACCACCTGGCCTGAACAGTAGTCCGTCGCTAACAGCCGGACAAGGGTGGTACCCGCAAAACAACTCATCTACACACACACACACACACACACACACACACATATACACACACACCAACAAAGTCTCTCATGCCTTGCAAACTATATACATACTTCTTTTAGTCTAATTGTATCTTCACGGTCCCTACAGTTAGCAGTATGCAGCATTTTTCTACGGAATACACTACTGGCCATTGGTTCAAATGGCTCTGAGCACTATGGGACTCAACATCTTAGGTCATAAGTCCCCTAGAACTTAGAACTACTTAAACCTAACAAACCTAAGGACATCACACACACCCATGCCCGAGGCAGGATTCGAACCTGCGACCGTAGCAGCCCCGCGGTTCCGGACTGCAGCGCCAGAACCGCACGGCCACCGCGGCCGGCTACTGGCCATTAAAATTGCTACACCACGAAGATGACGTGCTACAGACGCGAAATTTAACCGACAGGAAGAAGATGCTGTGATATGCAAATGATTAGCTTTTCAGAGCATTCACATAAGGTTGGCGCCGGTGGCGACACCTACAACGAGCAGACATGAGGAAAGTTTCCAACCGATTTCTCATACACAAACAGCAGTTGACCGTTGTTGCCTGGTGAAACGTTGTTGTGGTGCCTCGTGTAAGGAGGAGAAATGCGTACCATCACGTTTCCGACTTTGATAAAGGTCGGATTGTAGCCTATCGCGATTGCGGTTTATCGTATCGCGACATTACTGCTCGCGTTGGTCGAGATCCCATGACTGTTAGCAGAATATGGAATCGGTGGGTTCAGGAGGGTAATAGGGAACGCCATGCTGCATCCCAACGGCCTCATATTACTAGGAGTCGAGATGACAGACATCTTATCCGCGTGGCTGTAACGGATCGTGCTGCCTCGTCTCGATCCCTGAGTCAAGAGATGGAGACGTTCGCAAGACAGCAACCATCTGCACGAACAGTTCGACGACGTTTGCAGCAGCATGGACTATCAGCTCGGAGACCATGGCTGCGGTTACCCTTGACGCTGCATCACAGACAGGAGCGCCTGCGATGGTGTACTCAACGACGAACCTGGGTGCACGAATGGCAAAACGTCATGTTTTCAGATGAATCCAGGTTCTGTGTACAGCATCGTGATGGTCGCATCCGTGTTTGGCGACATCGCGGTGAACGCACATTAGAAGCGTATATTCGTCATCGCCATACTGACATATCACCCGGTGTGATAGAATTGGGTGCCATTGGTTACACGTCTCGGTCACCTCTTGTTCGCATTGACGGCACTTTGTCCTGGCCAGCACATTCTCCAGATCTCTCACCAATTGAAAACGTCTGGTCAATGGTGGCCGAGCAACTGGCTCGTCACAATACATCAGTCACTACTCTTGATGAACTGTGGTATCGTGTTGAAGCTGCATGGGCAGCTGTACCTGTATATGCCATCCAAGCTCTGTTTGACTGAATGCCCAGGCGTATTAAGGCCGTTATTATGGCCGGAGGTGGTTGTTCTGGTTACTGATTTCTCAGGATCTATGCACCCAAACTGCGTGAAAATGTAATCAGATGTCAGTTCTAGTATAATATATTTGTCCAATGAATACCCGTTTACCATCTGCATTTCTTCTTGGTGTAGCAATTTTAATGGCCAGTGGTGTAGAAGGCGTTGCCAGAGATTTTAAGTCACTGGCTAAGTGATCAAAATTTTTTATTGCTGCATTGTGCACCCCTTTTTGTGCTTAAGACAACCTTAATGTGAAGTAATGAAAGTCATTTTTCCTTCTAGTATTGAAATTACGTACATCATTGTTCCTTTTAAACTGTAGTGGATTATTTAGAACAAACTTCACGAGGGAATAAATCTTGATACTGTGAAGTGTAGTCACAATCCTCAACTCCTTAAGCAGATGTGGGTGAGCACCACGTATTATTCTCGCAGAAGTTTTTGCGCAATGAAGACTTTCTTTCTTAGAGACAAGTTATCCCACAACATTACTCCATGAACATCACTGAACGAAGATGTGCAGAATATGGCAACTTACTGTTTTCTCTCCCCAAGTTTTGCAATGATTCTAAGTGCAAATGTGGCTAAACTAAGTTGTTTTAAGAACTCAAAAAGTGCTATTTCCAATTTAAATTCTCATGAATATGGACACCTAAGAATTTTTAAGTTTCTACTCTATTTATTATTTCGTCATCATGTGTTACACTTATCATTGGTGTAGTAGCCTTAGATGTATAGAACTGAAGACGTTATGTCTTTTTGAAATTGAGGGTGAGACTGTTTACAGAAAACTAGTCACTGATACTTTTAAGTTTCTACCCTATGTATTGTTTCCTCGACATGTCTTATACTTATTATTGGCTTAGTACCCCTAGATATGCAGAACTGAATACGTTATATCTTTTTAAAATTGAGTGTGAGGCTGTTTGCAGGAAAACAGTCAATGGTACTTTTAAGTTTCTGCCCTATTTATTGTTTTCTCACCATGTGTACACTTTTCATTGGCGTAGTACCCCTAGAGTGCAGAACTGAATATGTTGCCTCTTTTTAAAATTGAGGGCGAGACCATTCGCAGAAAACCAGTCAGTGATATTTCCAAGAACTAATTCTGCTTGTTGTATGATGGGAGATGGTTTATATACCTGAGACACAATAGCAGACCTAAGAAGGAGCCTTAATGAACCCCATACGTGATTTCTCCAGTTAGATTCATGTCCACAGACTATATTGGCTGGATTCCTGAGTATAACTTCCTACTTTCTTTTGCTGAGATATGACTTTATCCATCGTTTGGCTACCCCATCAGTTCCATGAAACCTCATTAGATCTAGGAGAATACTGTGATTCACTCAGTCAAATGCCTTAGGTAGGTCGCAGAAAGTACCAACCAGCGCTATTTTATTATTTAATACTTTTATGTAAACGGCATTCTCAGTAAAGCAACACCTCTGAAACCCAAACTGTGATTTTCTTAGTATATTGTTGTTGCTAAGGTGAAATAATGTTCTAGAACATATCACCTTGTCAAAAGTTTTGGAAACTGATGTCAGCAGTGAAATAGGTCGGTCGTTATCACCTTTCTTTAACGGCATATTTCAGTCTCACTGGAAAAATGCCTGCAATGCACTACAAATTTCAGACAAGACCGGGCTTATTACATGAGAACAAATCTTTAGTTTCGGACATCATGGTTAGTTTTGATGTGGTATCGCTGTTCACCAGGGTCCCACTGGAGGACTCACTACAACTGATTGCAGAGAAATTTGACGGTGTTCTGTTGGACCTGTTCAGTCATACACTGACATCCACGTATTTCCTGTACAGAAACCAATATTACGTGCAAACTGAAGGTGTAGCTATGGGCGGCCCACTGTCCCCTGTGGTTGCCAACATGTTTATGGAGAGTTTTGAGGAGAGGGCATTGGAGACAGCCACATTTAAACCCACATGCTTCTTTAGGTATGTGGATGACACCTTCGAGATATGGCCACATGGGATGGACAGGCTCAATGAGTTTCTTGAACATCTTAACTCATGCCACCCTAATATCAAGTTCACCATGGAACTGGAGAAGAATGGCCAGCTGCCATTTCTGGATGTACTAGTCCAGAGGAAAGCAGATGGATCAATTGGCCACAGTGTGTACCGAAAACCAACACACACTGATTTATATCTGCAGGCCAGCAGCTGTCACCACCCTGCACAGAAGAATGGGGTTCTGAAGACTTTGGTCCACAGAGCACGTGCCCTGTCAGACCAAGAGAATCTACCTATAGAGATAGAACGTCTCAAAACAGTTTTCTCCAAGAATGGATACACGGACAGACAAATTGAGAGGGCACTCCAACCAGCCACTATACTACAGGTTCCTGAAGACGACCAATATGAAGCAAAGAAGGTGGCATATCTGCCCTATGCTGGCTCTATTTCTGCCAGAATCAGTAGGATCCTCCGTAAACACAATATCAAGTGTGTTTTCTGCCCATCCAACAAGATCGGGGGACTGCTGGGGAGTGTCAAAGACGACCTGGGGTTACGAAAACCAGGGATTTACAATATACCTTATCAATGTGGCATGTCCTACATTGGTCAGACGACAAGAACTGTGGAGATCAGGTGCAAAGAACATCAGAGGCACACTAGATTAAGACAGGTGACTAAGTCAGCCATAGCTGAACACTGTCTAGAAATAGATCATGCCATGAAGTATGAGGATACCAAGATTCTAGCACAAACACCCAGACTTTGGAACAGTGTTATAAGAGAATCGATAGAAATAAAAATGGCTGACGATCTTATGAACCGTGACACAGGGTACCAGCTAAGCAGAGCCTGGGATCCGGCTCTGGGATTGTTAAAGGAGCAACGGGGCCAGCTGCAACACTACACAAACAGAAGAAACAGAGACATGGAGATGGAAAACGAGCCCCTATCGGACTGCCAGGCGCACCAGACCGCTTCGCTTCGCTTCTTCCTTACGAGCTTTCCTTTGCTCGCGTGGGGGCAGGGTAAACAATGCTTTGTTGTTCCTGCTATGCCTGTTGTTTTGATTACAGAGCCTGTTTTATTGGTTCGGCCTATGGGGATACAGTTGTATCCTGCCTGCTGAGGGTTGTTAGTCCGTCAGTAGGTCAGGCCAACGTGTGGTTGGCCTGTGGTGTATGTTGTGGCCCAGGTCCTGTATGAGCCGGTTTTCAGAGTTCTCGGCCTTGCTGTAGAACAGCCGTGCAGTCTGTCTAAAGCGGTTCCGCAGTTGCAGGATTCCGGCCTGCTCATGTAGCAGAGTGGAGGAGTATCTTCGTGGAAGGCGCAGGGCGAGCTTTAGGGCTCTGTTCTGCACCCTCTGTAGCGTGCCTATATGGGTGTCGGCTGCCATGCCCCACACCACGGCTGCGTACTCTAGCACTGGTCTGACCAGCGCTAGGTACAGGGTGATGCCGTGCTGGGGGGCCAGCGTCGACGTGGGGTTAAGCAGGGGGTACAGGGTGTGAAGTCGCCCTATAGCCCTGCTCCTAACGTCCTGGACGTGTGGTCTCCAGGTAAGCCTTTGGTCGAGTGTGACCCCGAGGTATTTGCCGGTTTTACTCCACGGCACGGGGCTCCCCGTGATAGTAACCGGCGGCAAATCGGGAGGCAGCAGTCTTCTAGTGAATACTACTGCCTGGCTCTTTGCAGCGTTCTGTTTGAGCCGCCACTTGGTTGACCACGCGCCCAGGGTGTCGCAGCCAATCTGGAGGAGGCGTCGCATTTCCCTCACGTTCATGCTCCGCACGAATAGCGCGGTGTCGTCAGCATAGAGTGCTAATTTCACCGGCGCCACTTGTGGGGCATCTGCGGTGAAAATGGAGTACAGCAGGGGGCCAAGGACGGACCCCTGTGGCACTCCTGCTCGTATCGGCCTGTGGGTCGAGGTGCCATCATCTAGTCGGACGTGGAAGGTCCGGTCAGCCAGGTAGGAGCGGATGAGGACTCCATGTGATGTCGGTACCCCGTGCACAAAGAGTTTGTACACGAGGCCGTCGTGCCACACGGAGTCGAAGGCTCTGGAGACATCAAGGAACACCGCCCCAAGGTATTCCCTGGTCTCCAGGGCGCGCATGGCTTCTTCCACCAGCCGCAGAAGCTGGTGGGTGGTGGAATGACCGCTCCTGAATCCGAACTGTTCGTCCGGGATGATGCCCTCGACCGTCACATGTCGGAGCAGCCTCTTGGCGTACAGACGCTCGAACACCTTGGAGAGGGACGGGAGAAGGCTGATTGGCCTGTAGTTTTCAGCCTGCCTTGCGTCCTTATTCGCTTTGTGTATGGCTACCACCTTCGCGTGTTTCCACTCGGAGGGGTAGATCCCAGAGCGGAGAACCTGATTGAAGATGCCTGTAAGGAGCTGGTGAGCCCCTTCTGGCAGGTTCTTCAGCAGGTGGTTGTTGACGCCGTCGGCGCCTCCCGCCCTTTTGGTGTTGAGCGTCCGTATCTGTTCTGCCACTTCCTCCTCTGAGATGGGGTCGATCCTGTCCCCTTCTTCTCTCGCTGCTAGGAAGATGGGGAGCTCTTCCTCCACTCTGCCAATGTGGGCCACATCGAGATTGTCATCCACTGGGGTGAATGACGACTCGAAGTGGTCGGCCAGTATTCCTGCTTTCCCGTCTGGACTGCAGACGACCATCTGCCCAGCCTGCAGCGGTGGGACTCGCTGCCGCCGGCGCAGGAAGGACTTGACGACTCGCCAAGCACTGCCGTCCTGTGTGTTGAGGGTGGCGACTAGGTCGGCCCAGTCGCGGTTTCTGTGTTCCTCAACCGCCGCCTTGATCTCCCTCCTCATCCTGTTTAGGAGGCGTTTGGTGGCAGGTTGTCGCGTGAGTTGCCATTCACGGAACACTCTGTTCTTCTCCCGTATAGTCTCCCGTATGTGCAACGGGAGGCTACGGGCGAAATCCTTTGGCTGGCGTGGGGGAGGAGGTGATGCTACTTCAGCTGCAAGTAGCAGCTGGCGGTTGAGGTACCGTAGTGCGTTGTCTACCCCCACTTCCGTGGGGTCAGGTGCATCCGAGAGAAGTTCCAGGACGTTCTCCTGGTACCTCTCGCTGTCCATTCGGTGGTAGTTCCTACGGCGGGGTGGGAGGGTGGCCCCCCTTACGTCGATGTCGTAGACCACTGGTAGGTGGTCTGACGACAGTGCACACCGGGTGGCGGCGGTCATGTGGTTCCCGATGCCCTTAATAAGGGCGATATCGAGAACATCTGACTGCCCTCGGTGTGGATAGATGGTGTGGTCCTGGGGTCCGAGCGCGATGGCGCCGTTGCGGAGGGCGGCACGGAGGAGTCGACGACCGCTGACGTTGGTGAGACGGGAGTTCCACTCCGTGTGCTTAGCGTTAAAGTCGCCAGCCAGGAAAACCCGTCCCCCAATCGTCAGTAGTGTGTCAAAGTCTGCCTCCAGGAGATTACCGCGTGGCGGCCTGTAGGCGGCCACGAAGGTAATCTGTCCCACCATGGAGGAGACATTGACCCCTGTCGCTTCAAGGGTTGCCAGGGCTGGGAGATGGACCTGGTGGTGTCGCAGGGAGGTCCTGACATAGATGGCAGTTCCTCCTCCGGCGGTTGGCCTGTCGTGGCGGTAGCAGGCATAGTTCGCTACCTTTACCTGGACTCCTGGTTTCAGGTGAGTCTCGCACACTAGACACAAGTCGACTGCCTCGTCCTGTATAAATTGGCGAAACTCACCTTGTTGTTTTACCAGTCCGTTTGCGTTGAATACGCATACCGATAGACCATGGATCTGTTGTCTATCCATGGTGAGCTACTGGGGGAACGGTGACAGCCTGGAGGGCCCCCGTTACTGCCGTGACAAGCACTGGCAGTTGCGTCAGTATGGTGTTGAGTGAGCGTAGCAGCTCACCCAAACTGGTTGCATCGGTACCTGGAGAAGTGGCGGTTGCGTGGGCGGGCGCCGAGGCAGCGGCTACGGTTTGCGGCTGCGACGCCCCAACCGGTCGCCGCATATGGCGTTCCGCATTTTGCAGTGAGTTGCTGGTGGTGGTGGGGGGGGGGGGGGACTTGGGGGTGTCCACCCACTGAGTTTTTGGACAACGGGATGTCCGGCGTTCCTGAGTCCTCTGGGGCTGTGGGGTTTGTCTCTGCGTTCTGGTGTTAGCGCACCAGACCGAAGATGGAACACCTAGAAGTGGGACTGGTGGGCGCGGACCGCAGAGGGAACATCCAGAGCCGCAGCGGACGAAAAACGGAGCGGCAACGCTCCAACAGGTCGTGGTGAGCGGGCGCGGACCGCAGGGGGAACGCTTGGTACCCCAGACCGTAGATGAAACCCCCAGGAGCGGGTTTGGTGGGCGCGGACCGCAGAGGGAACACCTAGAACCGCGGCGGACGGAAAACGGAGCAGCAACGCTCCAGCAGGTCGCGGGGAATGGGCGCGGACCACAGAGGAAGCGCCTGCAGCCGTTGGTGGAGGGGGAAGGCCATAGGCATAAATACTGGACCAGGTCCACTCGAGGAGCAGTCTCAGGTCGCACCTGATGAAGGTTACGAGCTACGTGACCGAAATATTGTGCAAGTACGACGCTGATATCCGGCAGAACACCCGACAACCCAAGATGTCTTTAATACTCTATTGGAAACACCATCAAAACCAGATGAGCCTTTTATTTTTGAGAGATTGTATAATTTTCTTAATTTCGGAAGGAAGGGTTGGTGATATATTCACATGACTGAATTTTATGAGAGTTATTTTTTCAACATACTACAGTGATTTTTGTCTTGAACTGATTGAGCCTATACTTTTTACTATATTTAAGAAGTGATTATTAAATACATTTGCTACCCGCAAGTCATCATTTATAGCCCTTCCATTCAGTTCAATACTAACGTTGTCTTGTTCTGTTACTCGTTGTCCTGTCTCTCGTTTCGCTACATTCCACACAGCCTTAAGTCTGTTGTCGACTTACTTATTCCTGAGATTATGTGTATGTCCCTTGATTTTTGATAAGCTTTCTTAGTAATTTTTAGTAGTTTTTGTAGAGTGCAGCTACTGCAGGATCCCTACTTGTTCTTGCCAAAAGATACATTTCGCTCTTCCTTTCACAGGGTGTTTCAGTCCCTCTAAGTGATCCTTATCCTTTACATGGCTGTTCAGTGTCTTTTCTGATTAGCTTATGCGGAAAGCTATTTTCAAATAATGATACGAATATATCATGGAATAGATTAAATTTTATGTTATCATTTGGTTCATTGTAAATTTCATACCAGGTCAACTCCTCTAAACTATTCTGAAAAAGATTTGTCTCGGAGTCAGTGATTACTTTGATTTCCACTAAGTTGTGTCCATACTGTAATGCACTATGTTATTTACCATATCTACCTGTGCATCATGATCAGAGATAGCAATTGTTACTGGGCAAACAGTTACTTTCTTGCTTTGAGCTTCACAAAAGAAAACATCAATTAGGGTCCTACTGTTTTTATCCAGCCATTTAGGGAATCAGTTACTGAGATCAAATTGCACGAACCAAACAAGGTTTTCAGACAATTTAGAAAATCTACAGTGAATCGCCACAGACTATTAACTGCTTGCTGCTGTCTGGCAGACAGCACGGTAAGGAATCCACATTCCTCAGCAAAAAATCAAAATTTGCCAGTGGGTGCCTATATACAGTTACAATTAAAAATGAACTACATACTTCTTTGTGCTGATCACTACAAAATCTACTGGTTCCAGTGATTTTGAACATGTCTTCTGTCTTAATACCAGGATTGGATAAAAAGTCGTGGCAACACTGTCATAAAATGAAGGATGTGCATCAGATGGCCTGCAAGCTGTCTGCAGCTGGCAGCAGGACAGTTGAGGTAGCGCACTGAGCGGGCGACTGCTGTGTTTGAATCATCTGCAGTGTGTACTGTCTGAAAGAGCGGGAAGCCAGTACAAGCGTCATAACAGACAGTCGCTGCAGCTTACTAATGCAGTTTCTTCCGACATCATCCTTGTTCCACATTGATATTGAATCCCGTCATCCCTCATGACAATACGCGATACGACGTGGGGGCGGATCCACCGTATTCACCCGATATGAGTCTGTGCGATTACGACGTGTTCGCTAAAATGAAGGAACCTCTTCTTAGCATGCACTGCAACACAAGAGAAGATGTAATCCGTGGCGCCGTGCCATAGGGCGGCCCTTGCGAAACACCGACAGAGAAGGACGTACTGACGTTATGCGACACCTTCGATCTCTGTGGGGGAAGGTGATCGAGATGCGGGGCGATTATATTGAGAGCATGTGACACGGTGAACGTCTGACAACAAACTATCATATGAACTATGTGTTGCCACTACTTTTTATTCAACACACCTATATGTAACAACTTCACATTTTACCATATTAGCTCTGCATGAGGTGCTATAGTGGAATCTTTTATACTTACCTAACTCTGTTGTTATGTGGTGCTCAGAAAGGCACAGGAGATCTACTTTTCAAAGCTCTCTAAATTTTATACCATGATCATTTTTGACGCTTGCAGCCTCATTGCCACATGTATCTCACACATATACAGGGTGTAAATTTAAGTTAACATACAAGAATAACTCAAAAAATAAGCTTCACAGGAAAACGTCTGTAGAATCCAAAGTTGATTATTTTCGAGGGGGACATCTGCTGGTGCTAAAATTTGCCCGCCACCTCAGCCCTCTGGGGGTGGGGCGGGAGGCAACTTTAAAATTTCAAATGGGAACCCCATTTTTTATTGCAGAATCAGATTCTACATAAAAAAACTACGTACATTTTGTCTTAAACATTTGTTTTGAATCTTGGTAGTTGGCGCTGTAATTCAAGAAAATCCATGTTCTCATTTTTGTGTGGAAAATGGTTACGGATAAATAAAAAATACTTATTCACTTCGTAAATTTTGACTCGCTAATACTAAAGCTCTCCCTCCCTCCCCATAGGGTGAGGTTTGACAGAGAGGAATTAGAGTTTTACAAATGTAAAACTGTAGCACCACATTTCGAAAGCTTCTATTCTCTTCTTGTCCAAACTAGTTATCGTCCATGTTTCACTTCCATGCATGGCTACACTCCACACAAATACTTTCAGAAACGACTACCTGACACTTAAATCTATACTCGATGTTAACAAATTTATCTTCTTCAGAAACGCTTTCCTTGCCATTGCCAATCAACATTTTATATCCTCTCTACTTCGACCGCCATCAGTTATTTTGCTCCCCAAATAGCAAAACTCATTTACTACATTAAGTGTCTCATTTCCTAATCTAATTCCCTCAGCATCACCCCACTTAATTCGACTACATTCCATTATTATCGTTTTGCTTTTGTTGATGTTCATCTTATATCCTCCTTTTAAGACACTGTCTACTCCGTTCAACTGCTCTTCCAAGTCCTTTGCTGTCTCTGACAGAATTACAATGTCATCGGCGAACCTCAAAGTTTTTGTTTCTTCTCCATGGATTTTAATACCTACTCCGAACTTTTCTTTTGTTTCCTTTATTGCTTGCTCAATATACAGATTGAATAACATCGGGGATACGCTACAACCCTGTCTCACTCCCTTCCCAACCACTGTTTCCCTTTCATACCCCTCGACTCATATAACTGCCATCTGCTTTCTGTACAAATTGTAAATAGCCTTTCGCACCCTGTATTTTACTCCTGCCACCTTCAGAATTTGAAAGAGAGTATTCCAATCAACATTGTCAATAGCTTTCTCTACGTCTACAAATGCTAGAAACGTAGGTTTGCCTTTCCTTAATCTTTCTTCTAAGATAAGTCGTAGGGTCAGTATTGCCTCACGTGTTCCAACATTTCTACGGAATCCAAACTGATCTTCCCCGAGGTCGGCTTCTACCAGTTTTTCCATTCGTCTGTAAAGAATTCGCGTTAGTATTTTGCAGCTCTGACTTATTAAACTGATAGTTCCGTAATTTTCACATCTGTCAAAACCTGCTTTCTTTGGAATTGGAATTATTATATTCTTCTTGAAGTCTGAGGGTATTTCGCCTGTCTCATACATCTTACTCACCAGATGGTAGAGTTTTGTCATGACTGGGTCTCCCAAGGGTGTCAGTAATTCTAATGAAATGTTGTCTACTCCAGGGGTCTTGTTTCGACTCAGGTCTTTCAGTGCTCTGTCAAACTCTTCATGCAATATCATATCTCCCACTTCATCTTCATCTACATCCTCTACTGTCCCCAAGTCCATCGCCCTTGTATAGACCCTCTATATACTCCTTCCACCTTTCTGCTTTCCCTTCTTTGCTTAGAACTGGGTTTCCATCTGAGCTCTTGATATTCATACAAGTGGTTCTCTTTTCTCCAAAGGTCTCTTTAATTTTCCTGTAGGCAGTATCTATCTTACCCCTAGTGAGATAAGCCTCTACATCCTTACATTTGTCCTCTAGCCATCCCTGCTTAGCCATTTCGCACTTCCTATCGACCTCATTTTTGACATGTTTGTATTCCTTTTCGCCTGCTTCATTTACTGCATTTTTATATAAACGAGGATAATGGAATGTAGTCGTATTAATTCGGGTGATGCTGAGGGAATTAGATTAGGAAATGAGACACTTAACGTAGTAAAGGAGTTTTGCTATTTGGGGAGCAAAATAACTGATGATGGTCGAAGTAGAAATGATATAAAACGTAGACTGGCAATGGCAAGGAAAGTGTTTCTGAAGAAGAGAAATTTGTTAACATCGAGTGTAGATTTAAGTGTCAGGAAGTCGTTTCTGAAAGTATTTGTGTGGAGTGTAGCCATGTATGGAAGTGAAACACGGACGATAACTAGTTTGGACAAGAAGAGAATAGAAGCTTTCGAAATGTGGTGCTGCAGAAGAATGCTGAAGATTGGATGGGTAGATCACATAACTAATGAGGAGGTGTAACTCTTCAGGCTTTCCCGGCGATCTAATGACATCTTGGGTTGTCGGGTGTTCTGCCGGATATCAGCGTCGTACTTGCACGATATTTCGGTCACGTAGCTCGTAACCTTCATCAGGTGCGACCTGAGACCAGTCTCAGGTCGCACCTGATGAAGGTTACGAGCTACGTGACCGAAATATCGTGCAAGTACGACGCTGATATCCGGCAGAACACCCGACAACCCAAGATGTAATGAGGAGGTATTGAATAGGATTGGGGAGAAGAGATGTTTGTGGCTCAACTTGACTAGAAGAAGGGATCGGTTGGTAGGACATTTTCTGAGGCATCAAGGGATCACCAATTTAGTATTGGAGGGCAGCGTGGAGGGTAAAAATCGTAGAGGGAGACCAAGAGATGAATACACTAAGCAGATTCAGAAGGATGGATGTTGCAGTAAGTACTGGGAGATGGAGATGCTTGCACAGGATAGAGTAGCATGGAGAGCTGCATCAAACCGGTCTCACGAGTGAAGACCACAACAACAACAAGGAACATGGTGACTGGTTAATTAATCGTTCCTTGTTGATGGCTAAGTTATGTGGCGACTGAGTAAAGAAGGGTTCCTTTTTAGTGGATAAGGGACGTAGTGACTTGGTTGTTAGTACGTAAGGTACATGGCGACTGACCGAAGAAGGCGAGCAGCGCGGTCCTGTTGCGGGCGGAGGCCATGCCGTCCTGCCCCCGCATGAACATCTGGCTGAGGCGGCGCGGGCTGGGCCGGCTCTGGCCCGCCAGCATGTACACGCCGTCCGCGTACGACGGCGGCGTCTTGCGGGTCAGCTGGTTGTCTGCAACACCAAAACACGCACACACGTCAGGCACGCCGCGTTACCAGTCTCCTACTCGCTTTGTAATGTTTGTAGGCTATTCAAGGAATGTGATATTAGCTCTATGTCTTTCATTCGATACGTCGTACTTAATATTTGTACACTGGACATTTTTCACACAGTACTCTTCAATAGTCAATGTGTTACTTCACGGCGGTTGTGAGTACAAGCATTATGACCTCTAGTTGTCAGCGGCATTGTCGTTGCAGTAGTATTTTGTGAGGAGCAAGTGCAGGATGTTGGTCAGACTACTGAGCGATCTGAATATTGCTAGCAGAGATAAAGATACAGACGATGTCGGATTTTGGAAATTTGACTTGGTAAAAATTAACTGAGAATTGTGGAGATTTTCAAGTAACGTTGTTGCTGAACTGCTGCTTTCGCGTAATTTATGATGTGTTTGAAAAACGGAAAGTTTTTGTGGAATTTTTCTTTACTGTTTCGAGTTAGTTACTTTCATTGTTCTGACGTGATTAAAGAAAATTATCCGTTCACATAGCTTGCACTCAGAAGTTATAGATTTACCACTCCTTTAACGTTCTACCAATTGATTTCATGGCAGCTTAATATATTTTTGTTTAAGTGGTTTTTGTAAACATGTTGACAGTTGTTAAAGTATAAGAGTTGCAATATAGTTTCCGGATGCTACTCTCTTCTGCATCATTTAGCGAATGCAATTTCCTGCACTGTCACCTCATGAAACTGTGGATTTTTAACAATGGTCACTGCATTGCACTCTGCGGATCACAGTGCTGAAAACTGAAGTTTAGTGCCGTTAGAATACGAGGTCTGTGCAAAAAATTTCGGAACATAAGTAATTTCGAGACAGTGGTGTGTTGGACCGATATGCCTGTGTTTTATGTGAACTGCCGCAAGTTTCATTGTTGCATGTCCGTTACTTATTGTTCAGTGCTGTATTGTGTAGAACATTGTGTCGCATAGTTCGCGAATTTCGAGATGGCAGAGTTACAGGAGCAACGCCTCTGCGTTAAATTTTGTGTAAAACTTAAGAAAACCTTTACAGTGACACACCAATTGATGCAAAAAAGCCTAACGTGGTGAGTGCTTACTCCGTACTCGGTGTAATGGATGGCTCAGACAGTTTAAAAATGGCCGGACGGATATTAGCATCTAGGAACACATCGTGCTGCTGCCAAGTTCGTCCCACGGCGCATGATTCAAGACCAGAAAGAGCGACGCCTCGCAATCTGTGAAGAGCTTTCGGATCCTGCAAATGAGGACTACATATAATTATTTTCAGCCATAATGGCTATGTTTGTGGGATTATTATTTATGTCAAGTTTCTGCTACCAGTCACTTTTTATTTTACTTTATGATTAATCTAACATAACGCAACGCGTTTCGGACATGTTCTGTCTATTTTCAAGCGTTAATACATACGTACATACATAGAGAAATGTTGCTTAAAAATAAACAGTCTTAAACTAGATTAGTCTAGAACACTTTGTCCATTGTTTTTAATTTTTTTAATGTAGCTACTGGTGTGGCATTTGGGGTGCAGGAGGGGGGCAGTGTATATCTAGAAATCGAAATCAGTGATGTTTTTCTATGGTTTTCTTCTTTGTTGTTGACTATGTATATTACAGCCTAAAGAACTTATAGAATTTAACTTTGCTTGTGATGTTATCATTTAGTGTTAGAATTTTATTTTCTATATGGTTGATAAATATTTCGGCTAATAGGCTACTAAGAGGGCTTCCCATTGCTAGTCCTTGGTCCTGCTTGTAAATTTTATTGTTAAAAGAGACGTAATTATGTGAGAGCACTAGATTAAGTACATCTACAAGTTCTATGATTTCTGGTTTGCTCATTGTCTTGTTTCTCAATAGGTTCATTCTCATTATCTCAACTGTTTCATCTACAGGTATACTGCTGTAAAGGTTAACAATATCTAGGGATAGAAGCTTGGCTTGAGGTGGCACCGTTAAATCTTTCAAACTGTTAATAAGTTCATAGATATTCCTTAAAAGAACCATAACTGATGATGAGACGTGGTTCTACGGTTATTATGTTGAGACCAAGGTTCAGTCTTCTTCGAGACCAAAAAAAGATCGTCAGATCAGGTCAAACATCAAAGCCATGCTGATAGTTTGCTTTGATTTTGAAGGATTAGTTCATAATGAATTCGTGCCACCGGACAAACTGTTTATCTATGGTACCATCGAGACGTATTGTGACGGCTGTGGCAAAATGTGGGTAGGAAATGGCCTGAAACGTGGCGAGACAATTCGTAGCTCTTGCTTCACGATAACGCACCTGCACATTCGTCTCTGTTGGTGCGTGACTATTGGACACAAAACGAAATCACTGTGTTGCCTCATCCTCCTTACTTTCCCGACCTGGCCCCTGCGGATTCCTTTTTATTTCCAGAGTTGAAAATCCTGTTGAAAGGACGAAGATTTGCAACGATAGACGAGATAAAAGAAAATTCGCAGACGACGTTTCACGCGTTCCAGCAAGAGGCTAGCAAGACTGCTTCCGGTAGTGGAAACGGCGTTGAAGCGGCATATCAATTGTGGAAGAGAGTGTTTCGAAGGAGACCATGCGCAATAAGTAAAAGGTAAGAGGACAAAAATTTTGTGGTCAAAGTTCCGGAATTTTTTGAACAGACCTCATAGCTGCAGGCAGCTCTTTGCATTGTGCTGTGCAAGGCTTTCATTCCTTGAGCTAGTTTGCTGCTGCGCTGCATTTTTCATGTTGATCACTTCGATCAGTATTGAGTTTCTGTTGGCATGGGTAAGCCTTATAAAGTTAGTTAGGACAAGTTTAACATCACTGTCAGAACACAGCAGGATAATTTACAGTTAGCTTTGCAATTCAAAATTATTATCAGGTACAACGTAGGTAAGATCATTTCAGATTTCATTTCTTATGTAGACAGAATTATTCTTACAGTGTTACATTTGAGTGTGTATCATTTAATGACTGGAATTTATTTATTCAGTCTGCTTTCGTAAAGTAACAGAACGTTTTCGCATAAACATTTTGGTTATTTATTCTTTCAAAATCCGTTTTATAATTTCATGAAGTTTTTATTCTGTTTTGTGTATTGAAACTGTAAGTCACGTACTGTGACGTCGTGCATTGTAGCACTGTTCACTGCACTGCACAATACAGAATTTCATAGGACAGTTTCTTTAGCATACAGCTTCATGTTTTGTATAAACCTGTATAGACCTGTTTATTTCTACAATGGTTTACATCAGTTTACAGCTTGAACATTTAGCTATTTTTCGACATAATCACCATTTCTGTCAATGCATTTTTGTAGACGCTGTGACAGTTTTTGTATACCCATGTCATACAACCTCACCGCCATGCTGTTCAGAAAGTTATGAACTTCTTCTTTCACCTCGTCGTCGGAGCTGTATCGCTGGGACCGCAATTAACGCTGACAGGTACTGTGAGACTCTGAAAAAACTCAAAAGGGCAATTCAGGACCGGAGAAGAGGAATGTTGAGCAAGGATGTACACATTCTCCATGACAACGCTCGCCCATACATCGCTCGGCAAACCGTTGTTCTCCTGCAACAGTTTCAGTGGAACATAATCACCTACCCACCCTATAGTCCTGACTTGGCGCCCAGTGTCTATCACCTGTTGCCTAGGTTAAAAGAACATTTGGCCGGAAGCGATTCAGCTCCGACGACGAGATATGAAAGAAGAGATTGATAACTTTCTGAACAGCATAGCAGCGAGCTGGTATGAGATGGGCATACAAAAACTGCCACAGCGTCTACAAAAATGCATCGACAGAAATGGTGATTATGTCGAAAAATAGCTAAATGTTCAAGCTGTAAACTGATGTAAACCACTGTAGAAATAAACAGGTCTATGTACTTATAAAAAAATAGGAGACCTAGGAGACCTTACTTTTGGGATTCCCCTCGCAAAATACGAGATTAATTTTTATGTCACACCACTGAAGCCTTTTCTCATATTATTCACAAAAGTGCTAAAAAGGCAGAAAAGCAGAGTCACAGAAACGATATTAGAATTTACACAGCGTGGACTGGTTGCTTTCATCATTCCTGTCAACCGAGTTTCGCGAGCGAGTGTGTACCATTCGCTCTGAAGTAATTCCACACAGAGATGCATTCAGCAATGCTGTTGCTGTTTTCTTGAGCAGACCTGCCTGCAGAGCCGTGTTAATTAGAAAATGCCACGCGCCAGCTCCTACAGCATTTATCTCGCCAGCTGTCACCTCGCAGAGTAGCGTCTCTCCAGGGAAGACTTCCTTGAAGAGTAATGGCTGTCACTCGTAACTTCACTGGCATAAAAGAAATGCTTACCTTCCCACGTCACATGTGTGGAATGCCGAATGAGTCGCTAACTTACTTTTGGAATACTTCGAATGCCGAAACTGTGTAGTCCTTCGCTGAGAAATGCGAGGTAGCAGTTGTCGGATGACGCAAGTGGAAATCTGATTTGTAATGAATATGCGTGAAGGCTGCTCTTAATTTTAAAGGAGGCCTACCTGTTTCAAAAGCACCTTAGACATTTGACCAAGTATGTCACGCAGTGTATCTACTGTGTCTTCACTCTGTCTGTCTGTCCTGATGAATATTTCATGAAGGGTATGGTAGGCCAACTTTTGCATCTTAATGATGCAGGCTCAATGGGACTTTCTCTTTTCTCGCCCATGTTTAACAATTCGAAATTAAAATGTTGTACAGATTATTATTATTATGAGTGTTGTTGTTGTTGTTATAAGTAATTCATGAAATTAATACTAGTGCTATTCTTCGAATGTAGGTATATATCCGTGGCAATGTTTCAGAGGTCGTATTACTCGTTGTAAACAACAATACAATCTCGCTCTGTGACAGTTACAACAAGAAATCGTCATTATCTTGGAATCAGAAAGAGAACACACAGAGATAACAGCAACGAAGCAAGTCCGTGAAGGCAAGATATGGTGAGCGAAAGGGCCGGCTAGAAGCGGGGGTGGTGGCGGTGATTTTTTTTGGGGGGGGGGGTTTAGGAGGAGTGAGATGGATTGAGGCCCTGCGAAACGAAAAAAAAAATTGTGCAGTGGTAGAGTTTTGAATTAGAATGATCGAATATTAGAGATGGATTCCGGGTTTAGGGGTAACTTAAGTAAGAGGAGAAAATAACTAAAGTAAGAAAATATAATTAGAAAAAGGGTAAAAAGGGGTTTGATTTTTGCTTTGGTCTAGGCGAAGCGTCTTGGACTAGTAGTCAAAATATCGGAGTTCCGAGTTAGAACCGATTCATAACTTAAATTTTGAATAAAAATCATTAGCGGTGGCTGCTGAAGACTCCCTCATTCTGCTACGGCCTTCTCGAAGATGCCTGAGGAGCAGACAAGAGTTTCAAGGCAACCTCTTTCCCCTCGGTTCGGAAACTGCCCCTAAAAGACGGAAAAACAATGATCAACGGCTTGAGGATGCAGAAGGCAATGGAAAACACTGCGTTAAAGACACACAGTGTGTACCCAAAAGACATGTGGTCTGTAACTGAAAAAGTGACATGATCTCTTCATTGGCACAAGATTTCCTATTAAGATCTCCGGTATGGGACTACCAGAGTAGAGGTGACCATGGGAAAAGATTGAATAACCAACTGAAGGGTAACATACAACGAGTCGAAGGGTGGAATTTCAGAAGGTTTAATGTGGAAGGAAGCTAGAAGATCTAAAAAAGGAAATGTGAAGGCTCAATCCAGACATACTGGGAGTCAATGAAGTGAAATTGAAAAAAGATACGGATTTCTGGTCTGATGAATACAAGGCAACATTAACAGCAGCATAAAATGGCATAATGGGAGTAGGATTCGTTATGAATAGGAAACTAGAGCAGAGAGTGAACTACTGCGAGCTAATGACAGGGTTGTTCTCAACAGAATTGGCAGCAAACCGAGAAGTTATACGATATTGCAATACCTGTGTTATTCTGTCCTTTGGACATACGCTGATGGTTGTCCACATTCGCAATTGCAAATACGTTTAATATAGTAATAGTTACGGTATACCTGCCGACGTCATGCTCAAAAGATGAAGTGATAGGGTAAGTATATGAGGAGAGCGAACAGTTAATTCAGTATGTAAAAGGAGAGGATAATCTAACGCCGCCCGTTGTGGCCGAACGGTTCTAGGCGCTTCAGTTTGGAACCGCGCGACCGCTACGGTCGCAGGTCCGAATCCTGCCTCGGGCATGGATGTGTGTGATGTCCTTAGGTTAGTTAGGTTTAAGTAGTTCTAAGTTCTAGGGGACTGATGACCTCCGATGTTAAGTCCCATAGTGCTCAGAGCCTTTTGAGCCATTTGATACTCTAACAACCTTGGGGTATTAAACGTGATAGTAGCTGAAGGAACAGAAGAAAGAGTCGCTGTGGTAGTAAGGATGACCAAGAGTAGTTTTCTCTCTTTTGGTCATTGGGAGACTGGAGAAGAACTCGTACGGTCTTTGCTTTCCTTTAATTATTTCTTCAGTTTCTTTACCCCAAATTTTAAACCCGTTTATTTTCCTTTGCCATTTAGATTGACTTCCTATGGCTTCGCCTGCTCCTTCATCTATACAATACTTGATGTTTTCAGAGTTCAAATCATTTTTTGTGAGTGTTTTTATTAAATAAACCTTTGTTGGTAGAGACCTAGATCTGAAATTGAAAGATCTATTAACAATCTTACTTTAAAACTGGTTTATTTTTCTTTGTTTGTAGGCGGTGAGACGTTGAGTCTCTTCCTTAATAATACGGTTCTATCCGTAACTAAAAAAGCTGTCGCTCAAAATGTCATGTCTTCTGAAAATTTTAATTTCTTGCACTAAGGAAACAGATTTCTTATTCGTTACAACATATTCTGTAACTGCTCTACTTGGTCTGATAGCCTACATGTATTTGTGTGTATTTTTCTCTCGTAAGAGCGTATTAGTTACTTTGAGGTTGCTGTTAAGTTCAAAATGGTTCAAATGGCTCTGAGCACTATGGGACTTAACATCTGAGGTCATCAGTCCCCTAGACTTAGAACTACTTAAACCTAACTAGCCTAAGGACATCACACACATCCGTGCCCGAGGCAGGATTCGAACTTGCGACCGTAGCAGCAGCGTGGTTCCGGACTGAAGCCCCTAGAACCGCTCGGTCACAATGGCCGACTGCTGTTTAAGTACGAAAGCTTCTCATCTGATTATCGTTTCCATTTGTAGTATATTCTCCGTAATTTCCCACCATGTCCTTAATAGGGCTATTATCTACTCTGGCATTCCAATCTGCACACGTTTAAATCACGTTCGTGTTGCGATTTCTTCCGTCAGTGTAGGTTGGTATACAGCTGTGTCGAAGAACGTCAATGCACAGATGGGCGTAGCCATGATAATAGATTAAAATCGAAGGAAAGAATAGCGTCCAATAATTTCCACAATCAGAGATTTCTGCTTAAGTTTTATGTTTGATAATTACCTGCAGCCTAAACACTGAAGTTCTTGAAGATTCACTTACAGAAAAAGTGTTGTCACTCTCTTAAAAAGGGTGTCGCAGTAAAACTCCAAATTATGGGGGCAACAGCATATTAAACATTTGTTTTGAAATAAATTTAGGAGAGTTAAATAACAGATTAAAGATTACTACAGAAGTGTTACTTCTGATTCAGATGGTTCAAATGGGTCTGAGCACTATGGGACTTGACTTCTCAGGTCATCAGTCCCCTAGAGCTTAGAACTACTTAAACCTAACTAACCTATGGACATCACACACATCCATGCCCGAGGCAGGATTCGAACCTGCGACCTTATTGGTCGCGCGGTTCCAGACTGTAGCGCCTAGAACCGCTCGGCCACTCCGGCCGGCGTTACCTCTGGAAAGACAAAGTTGCTTCGTAAGAGGCAGAAGGTAATATGCCTTTACTGTGCGACAAATAACACAGAAACTTACCACCAGTGGCTGATCACGGGTCTAAATTCTGGGGAGGGCAGGAAAAATATTGGAAAATCCCCTTTTCTTCTCTTTTAACGTACGCGTATCTAGCGTATCTAGCGTTCCTAACGACTACCGCCATAGCTACTAATACTACTACTGCTACTACCACTGCTAATAATAATAAGAGTGACGCTTGCTTTTATTTGTAATAATAATAATAATAATAATAATAATAAGAGTGGCGCTTGCTTTTATTTGCAAAAAAAACTGGTAGAGTGAGCGTTTTTGCGTTGTCACTTGTAAAACAACTCGACGATCCTACTTCTCCCCGAATCTTTCGATATCAGTGTCATACCACATGTCTCGGCTTTCAGTTATTCGCAGTACTGGTTTTTCAGTTGCGGTACAAACAAAAGCTGATAAGTGATCCTGGTCCACATTGTTCCTCAAATATGTTTTTATTCATCTTAGACAAGAAAAAGAACTTTCAACTGAAGCACTGGTTGCAGAAATGTTAGCATTAGACGAATAGTTTGAAAGCTTCTGGAAGAATTTGGTCCGTTTCATTCTCAATCCTCCTTTTGATAACGTCTCCCAAACTGACCGTGTGAAATGTTTCTTTATGCTGAGAAGAAAATACAGTATCCAATTCTACACGCAACTGAGAGCGACTGTAATAATGTAAAATACGTTTGTAATAATGAATACACACAGTCTTCGCGCGCGGGATTAGCCGAGCGGTCTGGGGCGTTGCAGTCATGGACTGTGCGGCTGATCCCGGTGGAGGTTCAAGTCCTCCCTCGGGCCTGGGTGTGTGTGTTTGTCCTTAGGATAATTTGGGTTAAGCAGTGTGTAAGCTTAGGGACTGATGACCCTAGGAGTTATGTCCCAACTGAGTAGTACCGCCTAATTTCAGGGAGAGCAGTTTATCACATTGTGAAAATCTTGATTCCAATTCTGTTACAACGTTGTGCAAATACATCGAAGTACACCTGTTTGTATTTTTACGTCGATGGATTGCCAATGTATTCATCTATCAGTTCAGCCTCAGTCATGGACGCTTCAGCTTGTGAATTAGTGAAGCGATTCGTGGAATTTAAACGTCGATTAATTTGCCTTCATTTCTCAAATTTCTCATGTATGCTACGCACTGTGAGACAGTAATGTTGCAAAACTGAGCATATTTGGTTTTTTCCTGAAGAATGTTGAAAAGCAGTTCAATCTTTAAAAATATGCTTTGGAAAACAGAGAGGAGAAGAAGAAAAAAATGTCAAAGTCTGGAAAGCTGTTCCTCAAATGACGGGCTTCTCTTCTAGTCGTTGCACTACAGCCTGTACTGGTAATTATTTCATTCAAAACCTCAATTAGCCACGGTCGGTTTTCGTGAATGGGTTATATTATTCTAGCGTTACAGTTCCATCTCGTTTCACTGTTCGAAGAAATGCGTTTACCCGCAATACCGTCGGGAACTGCTGTGCATTTGGAAGACAGGTGGAAGAAATCAGGTATACCCTGAAGGGTGGATAAAAAAAATTCTTACTGATTTTATACAACAACCGCTCTGCTGCAAAACTAAATATAACGCTGTGCAAAACAGTAAGTAAAAAGATCTTGTGAGACCGTTTCACGGACCTTAACTTGCAGGCCTTAATTCTCCTGCCAGAATGGAAGCACCATCATAGGTGTGGGCCACCAGTTTGTTCTTCATATCATAATTCTGAAACACGGTACTCAGCGCGGTGAAAAACGCAGCAGCAGCATTTTACCTCCGTTAACGCGATAAAAATCAAGGAAATGTTTTTGAATTTCACCTTGGAGTCCACTAGTCTGACAACAACAAAGTATTGTGACACGTCTGAAACATCTGTTGCTTCGCGCACTATGCAAGTACAGGGTGACAATTATTGAACTACATGAAAATAAACGTAAATTAGTTACAAACTACGGCGTGCACACACTTTATTCAACATGTAATTGTCACTACAGATTTTCGGATTTAGGTTATGACGTGTTCTATATGCCTGTCATCATTGGCGATGGTGTGGCGCACACGAATAGCGAAATTCTGCATGACCCGCTGAAGTGTCGGAACATCGATGCTGTCGATGACCTCCTGAATGGCTATTTTCAGCTCAGCAATGGTTTTTGGGTTACTGTTGTACACCTTGTCTTTAACATAGCCCCTCAAAAAGGAGTCGCATGTGTTCAGATTCGATGAATATGGCGGCCAATCGAGGCCCATGCCAGTGTCCTCTGTGTACTCTAGAGCCAGAATGCGGTCCACAAAGTGCTCCTCCAGGACATCAAATACTCTGCTGCTTTGATGGGGTTGAGCTCCGTCTTGCATGAATCACATCTCATTGTAATCAGGGTCACTTTGGATATCGAAACGATTATTCCGTGACTGGACATTGCACACCACACAGTCACCCGTTGAGGGGGAAGAGACTTATCGAACGCGAAATGTGGATTCTCAGTCCACAAATGCGATGATTTTGCTTATTGGCGAACGCAGACAATTGTGGAACATTCCAGAACACTCTCGAATGTTGTGGAATATTCTGGAGCATTGTGGACCATTCGAAGCCTTTTTGGTATGTTCTGGAATTCGCCACTGGAGGGGCTACCCATTGGTAGGGGTACATACAGCAAGACCCGTCGTAGGTTCAAAATGGTTCAAATGGCTCTGAGCACTATGGGACTCAACTGCTGTGGTCATAAGTCCCCTAGAACTTAGAACTACTTAAACCTAACTAACCTAAGGACAGCACACAACATCCAGCCATCACGAGGCAGAGAAAATCCCTGACCCCGCCGGGAATCGAACCCGGGAACCCGGGCGTGGGAAGCGAGAACGCTACCGCACGACCACGAGATGCGGGCCCCGTCGTAGGTTCGAACGTCAGTTTAATATCAGAGGAGTAACGGTAAAAGTAGTGCAATGAGTGGATAAAAACAAACAGTGAAGTGTAACTAGTCTGATACAGTGACTGAATATAAATAGGAAGTAAAGTGTGGAAAGTAAGTAAAGTGTACTTAGTGTATTTGTTAATGAAAAGTTGATTTGATTAATATTTCAGACTATGCCCAAACGTAAAAGAGGAGGAGATCTTGCCAGTTCTGATGCAAAACGGCGAAAATAAAAAGAGCAGCGAAAAAACGTTACACACCAAGAGCGAGAAGCACGTTTACGTTCCCAACGAACGACAATAAACACCGTGAGAAGCAGAGAAACCGAAGAACAACAAGACGAACGTTGTGAAGAATCAAGAATTGCGACACAGTTTTATAATAAAAGAATGCTCAAGCCAGAAATGAAAATATTACCCTACGAGAAGGGCGGACGAGGACAAGTAAACAGTATAATCTAATAAATGAAGCATTCCACTACGACCCGACAAATGTATATAACACGTCGTAATCGGAAAAATGGATAACAGATCCTAATTATGCAAAGCGAAAAAAATCGGTAGAGAAACACCAAGATTCTGTTGCATGAATGGAAAAATTCGATCACCACCGCTGGAAGCACCTCCGCAAGAATTTTCGCATTACATGATCTGGGATGCTCCAGAATCAAAACACTTTCTCCAAAATGTAAAAGCGTACAAATCCTGCTTACAAATGACTTCTTTCGGCGCCATTTCGACCATCACTAACAAAGATGAAATCGATTATGTTTCTTCGATCCAAAGACAAAACTATCACAAGATGGGATCACTACTACCACTGCCCAAGGAAGACCATAAATTTTTACAAATATATTTCATCGGAAATGAAGAGATAGAAATTGACCAACGATGCACAAATATCAGTGGATTGAGACGAGAAGTAATCCAAGATGTGCAGAGGCTCATGCACAAATATGATCAACTTATCCACATATTCTAAACAGCACTAGACCGAATGATTTCTTATGAGTATAAAGTCATAATTCGAGCAGCCGAAAGACCACCTGGAGAATAGGATCGTCGATTTAATGCACATCAGATAGACAAAACAGCCATCGTAACTGTGGATAATGGAAATACAACGAAGAAGAGAACGACTACAACGCATTGCAGACAACGCCGTTCATATGTTGCTCTCCAATATCCATTAATATTTTTGCACGGAGAGGACGGTTGTCATTTTAATGTGAAACAAATCCAACTTGAAACAGGCGTAGAAATAATGAAAAAAGTATTTTCCATGGAGTTCTATGCTTACCGCTTAATGACCATAGACAATCACATTCTCAACATTCGCCGTTTATTCCAACAATTGCTGGTACATCTGTATGCAAGAAGAGAAGCGGAACGGATGCTTTACGTAGGACTGAATCAGAAGAAACTACGCACGGAAGAATACATCCACCTTCGAGACGCAATCATTAGTGGCAGCAACATTGACAACATTGGAACAAATGTAATCTTACCTTCATCACACATAGGAAGTGCGAGACACGTGCAAGAATACACTCAAGATGCCGTAACCTATGTAAGAAAATATGGACGACCTGACAATAACATTCAAATGCATCTCGTCGTGGCCAGAAATCAAAGAAAAGCTAAGATACGGACAAGCCCCCATGCATCGACACGACATACTAGCCCGAGTTTTCCGATCAAAACAAATGAGATTGATTGAAGTCATCACAAAATACTACGTCTTTGGAACCGTTAGATGCTGGAATGGGAAAAACGAGGACTACCTCACTCACACAACCTCACTTGGCTAAACGACAGTATTCATCAAAGGGATATCGACAAAGTTGTATTTCCCAAACCACGAGAAGATCCGGACTGTACGTCATAGTAGTAAAATGTACAGTATAATTCACGGATCATGCGGGCTGCTGAACCCCAATTCGCCACGTACGAGTGATGGAAAACGTACAAAAATACAGAAGACGTTCATCCAAAAACGGTGGCTTCACGGCAAAAATACGAATACGAGGCAGCGACGAATTGGAAATAGAGAAGCAATGGGCAGTTCCACATAACGCACTACTTTCCAAAATGTTCCAAGCACTCGTAAACGCAGAATACTGCAATTCAGCGAAATCCATCGAATACACTATGTGATCAAAAGTATCCGGACACCCCCCAAAGCATATGTTTTTCATATTAGGTGCATTGAGCTGCCACCTACTGTCAGGTACTCCTTATCAGCGACCTTGTAAGTCATTTTCAGCCAGGTGTCCGGATACTTTTGATCACGTAGTGTATGTCTATAAGTATGTATACAAAGGCAGTGATATGGCAGCATTTCAAACAGCCAAAGGCAGAGAACAACAAAACAGAAACGACGAGATCCTAACGTACGAAGTGGGAAGATACATTAGTAACGAAGCAGTGTGGCGGATTTTCGGTTTTCCCACACACGAACGCGAACGATCTGTGTCACATCTGGCAACACATTTGGAGAATGGGCAGAGGGGTTACTTCACAAAAGACACCACCAGAAACACTGTAAGCGAACCACCTCAGAACACAGCATAAAGAGCTTTTTACCGATTGTGCCAAACGGATCCATTCGCGGAAACATTACTATATGTCGACGTCCCTACGTATTATACGTGGAACACAACAAGAAACATCTTTCAACGACGAAAACAAAGAAATCCAGTAGAAGATCATCCAGAAATCATGAAAACTGGGTCACTAGGCCGAATGTACACCGTACATCCGAACAACATCGAATGTTTCTATCTTTGGATGTTGCTACACGAAATACAGGGACTAACAGGTTTCACAGATCTCAAGATTGTTGACGGTTACCTACGCCAAACGTACAGAGAAACATACGTTCTAAACAACGTATCGCACTCGCACTCACATCATCCGGTATTGCAGCCACTCTTATGGAAAGAGGACGAATTTCCCATTCCAACCCAAAACTACCGTTGAATGAAGCCGAAGAATAATTGCCGATATGTAAAATCTCAAGAGCATTTAGACGGGGTGAACTTCTAAAGTGAGCTAAAACTACCTTCTGGGACGATTGCACAATGGCACATAAAAAAATCACTCGAAGCCATGGACAGAACATTAGAAGTCACGCTGGAAACTCCGAGGTGATGGGAGGAACTCTAGTCATACTCTCAGGAGATTTTCGACGAACACTTCCGGTTATCCCCACGTCAACACCAGCAGACGAGATCAACGCACGCTTTAAAAAATCGCATCTGTGGTCACCCATACAAATACTTCTACTAACAAAAAAATATGAGAGTTAAACTATCGAAAGACGAAACAACAGCACATTTTGTTCAACACATTTTACAAATAAACGAAGGTACATAGTCTACCGACCAGATGACCGAACTCATTAAACTCAACAGTGGTTTCTGCAACATAGCCGCTGCTGGAAACGAAGTTATCTACCAAATTTATCCAAACATTGTTCACAGCTATGCCAGTCCGAACTGGCTATTTGAAAGGATAATTTAGGCAACTAAAAATAATATTGCAGACGATATCAACTTTAATATTCAAAAGAAAATTCCCGGTGAAGAGAGAATATACAAATCTATCGACACGATGGTAAACGTTGAAGAAAGTGTAAACTTCCCTACAGAACTTCTTAACTCTTTCCACGTACCAGGAATGCCACTGTAGGCCATCTTCGATTTAAAATTGGATCCCTGATCATACTGCTTAAAAATCTCAACTCACCAAAAACTATGTAATGGAACAAGGATGATAGTCAAACAGATATCAAATAACTCATCGAAGTCGAACTTATGAATGGAAAGTACAGAGGACACACTCTGTATATCCCCAGGATACCACTGATCGCTACTGAACTGCCATTCCAAATTAAAAGATTGCAATTTCCAATCAAATTAGTCTTCAGTATTACAATTAACAAAGCGCAAGGACGAACTTTAAAATATTGCGGCATCAACCTCAAAGACTCCTGCTTCTGTCACGGTCAACTACACTCCTGGAAATGGAAAAAAGAACACATTGACACCGGTGTGTCAGACCCACCATACTTGCTCCGGACACTGCGAGAGGGCTGTACAAGCAATGATCACACGCACGGCACAGCGGGCACACCAGGAACCGCGGTGTTGGCCGTCGAATGGCGCTAGCTGCGCAGCATTTGTGCACCGCCGCCGTCAGTGTCAGCCAGTTTGCCGTGGCATACGGAGCTCCATCGCAGTCTTTAACACTGGTAGCATGCCGCGACAGCGTGGACGTGAACCGTATGTGCAGTTGACGGACTTTGAGCGAGGGCGTATAGTGGGCATGCGGGAGGCCGGGTGGACGTACCGCCGAATTGCTCAACACGTGGGGCGTGAGGTCTCCACAGTACATCGATGTTGTCGCCAGTGGTCGGCGGAAGGTGCACGTGCCCGTCGACCTGGGACCGGACCGCAGCGACGCACGGATGCACACCAAGACCGTAGGATCCTACGCAGTGCCGTAGGGGACCGCACCGCCACTTCCCAGCAAATTAGGGACACTGTTGCTCCTGGGGTATCGGCGAGGACCATTCGCAACCGTCTCCATGAAGCTGGGCTACGGTCCCGCACACCGTTAGGCCGTCTTCCGCTCACGCCCCAACATCGTGCAGCCCGCCTCCAGTGGTGTCGCGACAGGCGTGAATGGAGGGACGAATGGAGACGTGTCGTCTTCAGCGATGAGAGTCGCTTCTGCCTTGGTGCCAATGATGGTCGTATGCGTGTTTGGCGCCGTGCAGGTGAGCGCCACAATCAGGACTGCATACGACCGAGGCACACAGGGCCAACACCCGGCATCATGGTGTGGGGAGCGATCTCCTACACTGGCCGTACACCACTGGTGATCGTCGAGGGGACACTGAATAGTGCACGGTACATCCAAACCGTCATCGAACCCATCGTTCTACCATTCCTAGACCGGCAAGGGAACTTGCTGTTCCAACAGGACAATGCACGTCCGCATGTATCCCGTGCCACCCAACGTGCTCTAGAAGGTGTAAGTCAACTACCCTGGCCAGCAAGATCTCCGGATCTGACCCCCATTGAGCATGTTTGGGACTGGATGAAGCGTCGTCTCACGCGGTCTGCACGTCCAGCACGAACGCTGGTCCAACTGAGGCGCCAGGTGGAAATGGCATGGCAAGCCGTTCCACAGGATTACATCCAGCATCTCTACGATCGTCTCCATGGGAGAATAGCAGCCTGCATTGCTGCGAAAGGTGGATATACACTGTACTAGTGCCGACATTGTGCATGCTCTGTTGCCTGTGTCTATGTGCCTGTGGTTCTGTCAGTGTGATCATGTGATGTATCTGACCCCAGGAATGTGTCAATAAAGTTTCCCCTTCCTGGGACAATGAATTCACGGTGTTCTTATTTCAATTTCCAGGAGTGTATATGTAGCTTGCCCTCGAGTAGGAAATTCGAAAAATTTGTTCATATATACCCAGGATAACCAAATGGAAAATGTTGTTTGTAAAAAACTGCTGTAAATAGGTAGAATATGTTTTCAATAAAATTTTATTTACCTCTTTACTTTAAAGTTTATCATTTTATTCCAACTGCCACACAATATCATATCAAGTCCCTGAGCAAAGCCGGTTACCCCAGCTAGTGTAATATGAAACTGAACAGTGGTCTGAAAAGATGAACCTGTTCTAATCTGGTAAATAAATAGCGTAATTGGTGTAAGTAAACAGCAATATTAGCAATAGCTGGTTGTTGTTTTCTTCTTTCGACGAATCGTAGAAACTTAAAAAAAATGGTTCAAATGGCTCTGAGCACTATGGAACTTAACATCTGAGGTCATCAGTCCCCTAGAACTTAGCAGTCGCGCGGTTCCGGACTGAAGCGCCTAGAACCGCTCGGCCACCGCGGCCGGCAGTAGAAACTTCCATATTGGCACTGAGAACTAGTCAGACCCTTGACATGGCACTTAGAGCGTTCTTGCTGAAGTATTTATTTTCTAATTTGTGTCATTACTTTTTGCGGTGATCAGCATAGTTCTGTGGTATCAGAACACCGTAGTTCATGCAATACAAGACAGTTATGTACAAGTATAAATAGGCTACATTGTTTTATTGTTCTCCTGACAAATTTCAGATTTTGCCCTTACAACGCTTTTCATTTCCGTTCTATAAATACATTTAAAATAACCACGTGTAAATTCATGCACTGGGGACCATCACTCCTGGTTGCTTGGCACATTGCTAACCTAACGCTATATGGGGCATCTCCAGACACGTCTTTGGCCTGGAATCTCACTGACTGGAGTGGAAATGTCTTCTGTGCTTAGACCAGCTTAGAACTGAACCCGATGACCTGCGAAGACGTGTCTGGAGAGGCCCTGGGCAGCGGTGGGGTACCAACCTGACTGTAGCCCGCCACACGGCCCGACAAGCACGAGCGATTGCCTGGGATGCCATTTCATTTTATAGCAGAATCCCTGTGTTGTCATAGGCGGCATCCTTACAGCAAAGCGGTACGTCGACGATGTTCTGTGCCCCGTTTGTTGCACTTGATGACAAGCCATTCTGGGCTTACATTTCAGCAAGATAATACCCGTCCGGCGGGAGTTTCTACTGCTTGTCTTTATGCTTGCCAAACCGTACCTTGGCCAACAAGGTAGTCGGATCTCTCACAAGTTCAGACCGTTTCGAGCGTTATGAGCAGCGCCCTCCAACCAGGTCGGTATTTTGACGATGTAGCTCGCCAATTAGACAGGATTTAGCACGATATTCCTCAGGAGTGCATCCAACAACTCTCTCAATCAATGCCAAGCCGAATAAGTGCTTGCGTAAGGCCCAGAGATGGACTAACACGTTATCGATTTGCTCCATTTGTGAAGCTGATTATTTTGAATAAATTGTTCAATTTTTGTGTGCATGTACATCACATCTACCCATTCGGACAATCCTTCGTGGTCCTTTTTTTAGTATATTACAAATCGAAACTTGGAGAAATCCTTTGTCCACTGAGTGTCATGGCTTGCAGTCGTCTTCTGAAAGCCTTTAGCAGTTTAGCTATTTATGAATAACCCTGTGTGAGACAGACAGTCGACTAAAAGGAGTTGAGAAGGATTTAGAGGTGGCTAAGAAAGGGAGGAAACCTGACGTACTCGAAGCAATAGGAATATCACTCTGGAATAAATCTGATAATGGTTCCGTTTCATATTTGGAATAAAACGGAACGGTTGTTGGCTCAGTGCAGTCATTTGGCGCCGTATACTATATGTTTACAGAAGAAGCCAGTGTACGGAAAGACAGATGGTGCACCTTTAAACAGACGCAATCGGTGGCTCTGCTACAGATAAGAAACGTTTTGGCGAACGGGTGGTAATACTCGTATGATAAAGCAAAGCAGAGGGACAAGAGTTTCAGATTGTAAAGTAAGACTTGTACTTGATGTCTGAATACTTTTGTTTCCTATCATATCTGTTTTATGCATTTTTAAGTATAGACAGCGACGTGATGGGAGCTTGACTCTGTAAATGCATAGCAATGGATACCGTTCCTTTTATCTGTGTGTTGCGTGTTAAATAACTGTAGTAATAACGAACAATAACTTCATCTACCACTTTGTTAGTGGAGTTGAAAGAGAGGTTAAATTACAGAAAGTGGGTTACTCTGTCTCCTTCCTAACAGGCCTTTGAAGGCCGAACGGTACCGACCGACAGCCATATCGTCCTCAGTAGATAGGCGACCCTGGACGCGAATATGGAAGGGCATGTGGTCTGCACACAGCTCTCCCGACAGTTTTCAGTTTCCGGTTTCGTAACTAGAGCCGCTACTTTTCACTCAAATAACTCCTCAATTTGCCTCGCAAACGCTGAGAGCTACCCGCTCGCCAATAGCACTTGGCAGACCTGAACGGTCACCCATCCAAGTGCTAGCGAAACCCGACAGTGCTTAACTTCGGTGCACTGACGGGAGCCGGTGTTAGCACTGCTGTAAGGTCGTTAGCTCAAGTGAGATAATAGGGTTATCAAAAGTGCTACGAAGAATACGAGCACCGAACAGAAGCAAAACCTGAATTTTTCATGGGCGCAGATCCTGGTGCAGAAAGCTGTTTAAGGCTCGCATCATTCAGGATTCCTCAGTGGGGGACAAGCCCTCCTTTTCATCATTCCATTCCTTTACCGACCACCTAGCTGGTGGCTCCCTGCCACATTTATGGAGTGTCGCATGTGCGTGTCAGCGTTACACAGCACTCGGTTATAGGCTAGTCACGGGCTTCCATTGAATGTGGACGAGTATGGAGATCCAGATGTTCGTCGGACCGTCAAGTTGTCACGCTCTCTTAATTCTCTACCACCTCCTACTTGAGGCTTTTTCGCTACTTTAGTTAACATAAGAACGTAATCACCTTGGAAAAATGGTCTTACGTTATCTATATACTAACTGCAAGTGCATTATAAGGAAATTCCCACTAAATGATTAAAAAGAGAGTAAAAGCATTAAATATTCAACATAATTGAAGTCCTCGCAATATGTATACACTGTTACTTAAAACTGTGCTTGACACGCACCCTTTGTTCGGAAGTGATCAGCACAAAGCTTTTCGAAACAGGACATTACAGCCAAATATGAAGACCGTGATGGGTAATAATATTACGAGTTTATTATTATTAAATAAATCAAAACTGTTTCCATATTTGTCAAACATTCTATTTATAACCAAACCGTTTTTAAAGTACGTTGACTTCATTAAGCAAGTTAAAGGCATTGACTCGTGGTCTAGTCATAGTGCCTTTGGTTACTAAACCAAAGGTTATGAAATCTCGTGTGCGAACTCAAGAGCTGCTTAGCTTTAGAATAAAACTTTCAGCTACAGTACCCGAATACTTCCGATAAAACGAGTCTCTCTGATTCTGACAAGGGTGTTGTCCACAGAGATGGAAGAGTGGATACATCTTCGAACCATCACCTTGCCATTGGGATGAGAAGCTCTCTTTAAAGATGCAAGAATCGCCAATAATCTACGGCAGGAGGATATAAAAGGCTTGTAGCCCTGTAAAACTATATCATGACGACTTTTTCCTTTGCAGTAAATTTCGGAAGGAAACAAGTCCCCCATTCGAAGCTTCAGGTGGGGGTTGCCTAGGAATGGATTAAAAGATAAGTGAACAATAAGGCTACAAAGTTGCACAAGCCGGATCATGGAACGTCAGAAGTTTTTGTGTTATTAGAATGGCGGAATCTGTAAAGATAAATGATCATACTGAAGTTTTACATGGTATGTGATAGTAAAATAAACAAAAAGAGAACAAAGATTTCTTGTCACCTGATTAGAGGATAACAGCAACAGTTTCAATGAATGGTGTAACAAGTGTTGGCATTTTTATGAATAGGAAGGTAAATTATGGGGGGAGTTACTATTAACAACACAGCAAATGATTTATTATTCTGAGGATTGAAATTGAGCCACCGATGACCACCAATGAAAACGTTTAGGGGATATCAGAATAGCGCTAAGAAAAGGGAGAGAGTGTTTAAATAAAAGAGGACTTGGTAAAATATGCGAAGGAAGATAATTGGAACAGTTTTATAGGGGAGGAAATGGAGACTAGAGTAACTCTAAACTTGTATTTGGAGACCCAGGGTTAGTAGACGTTGTTGTTGTGGTCTTCAGTCCTGAGACTGGTTTGATGCAGCTCTCCATGCTACTCTATCCTGTGCAACTTCTTCATCTCCCAGTATCTACTGCAACCTACATCCCTCTGAATCTGCTTAGTGTATTCATCTCTTGGTCTCCCTCTACGATTTTTACCCTCCACGCTGCCCTCCAATACTAAATTGGTGATCCCTCGATGTCTCAGAACATGTCCTACCAACCGATCCCTTCTTCTAGTCAAGTTGTGCCACAAGCTCCTCTTCTCCCCAATTCTATTCAATACTTCCTCATTAGTTATGTGATCTACCCATCTAATCTTTAACATTCTTCTGTAGCACCACATTTCGAAAGCTACTATTCTATTCTTGTCCAAACTATTTATTGTCCATGTTTCACTTCCATGTATGGCGACACTCCATACAAATACTTTGAGAAACGACTTCCTGACATTTAAATCTATACTCGATGTTAACAAATTTCTCTTCTTCAGAAATGCTTTCCTTGCCATTGCCAGTCTACATTTTATATCCTCTCTACTTCGACCATCATCAGTTATTTTGCTCCCCAAATAGCAAAGCTCCTTTACTACTTTAAGTGTCTCATTTCCTAATCTAATTCCCTCAGAATCACCCGACATAATTCGACTACATTCCATTATCCTCGTTTTGCTTTTGTTGATGTTCATCTTATACCCTCCTTTCAAGACACTGTCCATTCCGTTCAACTGCTCTTCCAAGTCCTTTGCTGTCTCTGACAGAATTACAATGTCATCGGCGAACCTCAAAGTTTTTATTTGTTCTCCATGGATTTTAATACCTTCTCCGAACTTTTGTTTCCTTTATTGCTTGCTCAATATACAGATTGAATAACATCTGGGAGAGGCTACAACCCTGTCTCACTCCCTTCCCAACCACTGCTTCCCTTTCATACCCCTCGACTCTTATAACTGCCATCTGGTTTCTGTACAAATTGTAAATAGCCTTTCGCTCCCTGCCACCTTCAGAATTTGAAAGAGAGTGTTCCAATCAACATTCCAATCAACCCAGCATCACCGGTTCGGATCCGGTCAAACTGCCTCCGAGGGCAAGTGAGAAGAGACTCAAACTAATGGCTGAAGAACATCCGAGCGTAGCACTTTGAGGGTGTGGCAGTTCCGTGCCACCCTCTGGCGGTAAGGTGCGGGGGGGGGGGGGGGGGGGGGGAGATGGGGGAGCGGGAATTGTAGTAATGCGACAACTTTTTGGCGAAAGAAAGCGGTGGCTAGACAGTAATATTTCGGAGTTGAACCCTGAAATTCATGTTTACCAGTGCACTATAAGAAGCTTAGTCAAATTAAAAAACACGGTGAAAAAAAAAACAGCTTAGTTGACTGCTTCTGCCATTACCTTAAGAATTTTACAAGATTATGTAATCCCCAGGCTGTGGTTAAGCCATTTTTTCGCAATATACTTTCTTCCAGGAGAGAGAGTGCCGCAAGACGTACAGAAGAATTACTGTGAAGTTTGGAAGGTAGGGGAGAGGTGCTCTCAGAAGTAAAACTGTTGGGGCGGGGCGTAAGTCTTGCCTGGATAGCTTAGCCGATGTATCATTTGCCACCAAAGGCACCATTTTCCGTTTATTCACTGTACCGGAATAGGAGCTATGAAAAATTTATCTCGCGTGAAGAATCAGAGTTTAGTGGTCTAAAACTAATTATTCTCACTATCTGTACTGTGAAACATAATTAAAGGGATTTATTTTCTAAATCCTTTAATTGTTCACCATTGTGACGCATTTGGCTTAAAGGTGCGTACAACCTTGCTTTGTGATGGTGCAAAAGCGTGGCGCACTGCAACATTGCGCTCGGGCTCGGTGACGCTACAAACAGCAAGGTGTTGACATATGCTACAAAAAGGCCAGAGCTCAATTCATGTGAAGTGTCCGGTGGCTTAATTTTGTCACTTTGGCACCAAATTCCATCACGATTCTATCCAACGCCACCGTGGACGTGTCACACGATGGGAACTATGTGATTCCGCTCTCTTACCCATATTTCACCCCTTCTCTTGATGCTTCTATGATGGAGGTTAGAACTGCGACGCCCAGCGTCGGAATTACGCAGTTTTGTTGTGGGCGGTCGAGTAAAACATATCAGATACACCGATACCCAGAATCGACACGAAAATTGCCTCAAGGGTGCAATGAAACGCCCCTTCCCTTGGAGCGTTGATTCCCACACATTTCGCAGTCGAAAACGACAGTTCACAGAGCGAGGAGCGACAGGTCTACTGCGTTCTTGACATTCGTTGATACTGCAGACACCTGCTCATGAATCAAACCTTCTCTAAGGACATTATGAGTCTGCAATCCCACTGAACGTGATCGCACCCCTTTGGAGTGTAGCGTGACCGCAGTTTTCCTCTGGTGTACGGGCGTAACCTCTACGGAACGTTCAGGACCATGCGACGAAATTTGGACACCATACGAAGCGGCAAAGGGTTTATTTATGGGTTTCAATCCCTCCTGCTTCGCGCTCTCCTACAGCTGGACAGCTGCGGTAGATTTCTCGGTCGAGGACGCGTGTCCTGAACAGACCGATGGAGATTGTGCCACAGATTCTCAATGGGTTTTAATACGAGGAGACCGTTGGCCGGGAGGAGTACGGTAAACTTATCCTGGTACTCTTCGAACCATAAACCTACACTGCGAGCTGCGTTACATGTTGCATTGTCCTGCTCGAAGATGGCATCCTACCGAGGAGAAACAAATTGCACGTAGGGGTGGACACGATCCCCTAGGATAGATTCATACTTACGCCGATCCATTGTGCCTTCCAGAATGACGAGATCACCTACGGAATGACAAGAAAACTTTCCTCAGACCTTAGCGTTCCCTCCTCCTGCCTCGACCCTTCTGACAGTTGTTGCAAGACGTTCGCTTTCAGACTTTCACGTCGTACACGTCAACGGCCATCCGTCCGATGGAGCATAAAACGTGGTTCATATGAAAAGACCACACGTCGCCATACCGTGAACTTCGAGTTGTAGTATGGTCGGGCAAATTCCAGCCTTCGTGGCGCCGGTTCTGGATAGTGTCATTTTGCAATGCACGGTATACGAGGGTCACTCCATAAGAAATGCACACTATTTTCTTTAAAATCTATCTTTTATTCTACATGTTCTAAAGTTTTATGTGTGTAGATACATCCTTCATTTAGGAACAATATTTTCATTTCTCCACATAATTTCCTTCCCTTTCAACTGCCTTACGCCATCTTGGAACCAGCGCCTGTATACCCGCACGGTAAAATTCTGGACCAACCTGTTGGAGCCACTGTTTGGCAGCGTGCACAAGGGAATCATCATCTTCAAACCTTGTTCCACGAAGAGAGTCTTTCAGTTCCCCAAAGAGATGATAGTTACATGGACCCAGGTCAGGACTCTGAGGCGGGTTCAAAAATGGTTCAAATGGCTCTGAGCACTATGGGACTCAACTGCTGAGGTCATTAGTCCCCTAGAACTTAGAACTAGTTAAACCTAACTAACCTAAGGACATCACACACATCCATGCCCGAGGCAGGATTCGAACCTGCGACCGTAGCGGTCTCTGAGGCGGGTGTTTCAGTGTTGACCATCCGAGTTTTGTGATCGCTTCCATGGTTTTTTGACTGACACGTGGTCGTGCATTGTCGTGCAATAGCAAAACATCCTGCTTTTGCCGATGTGGTCGAAAACGACTCAGTCGAGCTTGAAGTTTCCAGTGTTGTCACATATGCATCAGAATTTATGGTGGTTCCACTTGGCATGATGTCCACAAGCAAGAGCCCTTTGGAATCGAAAAACACCGTAGCCATAACTTTTTCAGCAGAAGGTGTGGTTTTGAATTTTTTTTCTTGAGTGAATTTGCATGATGCCACTCCATTGATCGCCTCTTCGTCTCTGGTGAAAAATGATGGAGCCATGTTTCCTCACCTGTCACAATTCTTCCAAGAAATTCATCTCCACCATTCTCGTACTGTTCCAAAAGTTCGCTGCATACCGTTTTTCTTGTTTCTTTGTGAGCCACTGTCAACATCCTGGGAACCCACCTGGCACAAACCTTTTTTAACGCCAACACTTTCAGTATTCTGCAAATATTTCCTTCCCCTATCCCAACGTAGCGTGATAATTCGTTCACTGTGATGCGCCTGTCAGCCGGCCAGTGTGGCCGAGCGGATCTAGGCGCTACAGTCTGGAACCGCGCGACCGCTACGGTCGCAGGTTCTAATCCTGCCTCGGGCATGGATGTGTGTGATGTCCTTAGGTTAGTTAGGTTTAAGTAGTTCTAAGTTCTATGGGATTCAGTCTGCTTTCGGCTGCGGTGGGGCGAGGACGTCCGCTGCGCCCCGCCGTGCGCGACCGTGAGCGCTTGCTTGTGTTTACCTTCTCGCGGCGCGAGTTGTATTTGTTCCAAGTTCAGTGTGATTATGGCACACACATGGCGCCACGATACGATCAAAGTTACTTTCCAACCAGATCACGCGCGTCCTCGAGCCTATGAAATAGAACAGTTCATTCGCGACGATCTACGTTTAGATCCGGCGACTGTCGTCGGAATACATTTTTCTATAACGGCGAGCGTGGTTTATGTTAAAATGACCAGTGCAGAGGTCTGCGCGACAGTGGTTTCTAAATACTCGAACTCTCTCCGATTCAAACATTCTGACGGGCATATCGGTGCAGTGACGGTGGATCATGCAGGCATGGGCCTAAGGACTGTAAGAGTTTTTGAGCTCCCTTTCGAGGTCCCAGAGGAAGTTGTCAAGGACGCCTTCCGACCATATGGCAATGTTATCAGCCACGTTGCAGAAAAGTGGCAAACTTTCTCGACGTATAAGGTCTACAACGGTGTGCGCCAAATTAAACTTGAGCTCAAGAAACATGTGCCGTCCTATTTGAACATCGTTGGCTGTCGTGCAATCATCATGTACGATGGTCAACCGCGTACCTGTTCCGGATGTGGGCAGGAAGGCCATGTTCGATCGAGCTGCTTACAACGTAGAATTACGTAGATACCAGTGGGAGACTCCGTTTCCCCGACGGGGACGACAATCCTGCCCCTCACGTACGCTCAGACGACGATGCGCACCATAGTTGAGGACGAAACGGGCGATCAGACACATCCATCGACGCCAGAAGTACCAAGGGAGGAAGAGGAAGGACCCTCGGTGCCAACCCATCTGTTGCCCCCTCCACAGCAACAACAGCAGCAACAGTCCCACGGACTCCAGACGCAACATAACATTCAGAACGTGATGGACGTGGACGCGAACATTGTCCCGACCGCGGCTTTCCTAGCGGAAGGTGATACGACGCTGGATTGCCTCCCACATTCGGATACGGATGTCCACGTTCGAAAGCAACGTTCGCCCCGACGACGCAAGCGACGTCGGCGGACCCCTTCTGACGATTGCCTCCTACACACGGCCGGTCAAGAAGGTGACATCTCATCAGACAGCATGGATGCTGCGCCTGCTGAGGATCTAAGTGGTGTAGACGGTTCACTTGCCCATACTACGAGTGCCCAGTTACTTCTTGCACCACAAACGCGGTAGGTCGCGTCGATGGATGGCGCTCCGTCTACCTCTACCAAAGACGACGTACGTGAGAGAGATTTAGGTGCCGATCAGCTACACAGCATCGTGTTGCACCCACTGTGGTCGGACGATGTTGAGGAACTTCCTGAAGAGGGCACGGGTGACAGGGGAGGGGGCGGCATTGGGGATGCCACTCCTAGCGTGAAAGACTCATAATTTGTAACGGGTTTGGTGGGTCCGGCATCTCTTGCGGTTAGCTTTTATTGCCATGGCGTCTACCCTAGGTGAAGAGGCTAGGCATCACACCTTTCGCTTGCCACAATCAATATCAACGCGATAAGGGCATCACACAAACTGACAATGCTCCAACGCATGCTTGATGCGGCGGACATCGACGTGGCCCTCTTACAGGAAGTATGTGTCGCTAGTTTCCCTGACTTCTACGGATATACCGCCCACATCCCCCCCCCATGAACCATGGACCTTGCCGTTGGTGGGGAGGCTTGCGTGCCTCATCGATACAGATAGCCGTACCGTAGGTACAACCATAACGGAGGGGTATCTGTTGAGAGGCCAGACAAACGTGTGGTTCCTGAAGAGGGGCAGCAGCCTTTTCAGTAGCTGCAAGGGCAACAGTCTGAATGATTGACTGATCTGGCCTTGTAACAATAACCAAAACGGCCTTGCTGTGCTGGTACTGCGAACGGCTGAAAGCAAGGGGAAACTACGGCCGTAATTTTTCCCGAGGGCATGCAGCTTTACTGTATGATTAAATGATGATGGCGTCCTCTTGGGTAAAATATTCCGGAGGTAAAATAGTCCCCCATTCGGATCTCCGGGCGGGGACTACTCAAGAGGATGTCGTTATCAGGAGAAAGAAAACTGGCGTTCTACGGATCGGAGCGTGGAATGTCAGGTCCCTTAATCGGGCAGGTAGGTTAGAAAATTTGAAAAGGGAAATGGATAGGTTAAAGTTAGATATAGTGGGAATTAGTGAAGTTCGGTGGCAGGAGGAACAAGACTTCTGGTCAGGTGACTACAGGGTTATAAACACAAAGTCAAATAGGGGTAATGCAGGAGTAGGTTTAATAATGAATAGGAAAATAGGAACGCGGGTAAGCTACTACAAACAGCTTAGTGAACGCATTATTGTGGCCAAGATAGATACGAAGCCCACACCTACTACAGTAGTGCAAGTTTATATGCCAACTAGCTCTGCAGATGACGAAGAAATTGAAGAAATGTATGATGAAATAAAAGAAATTATTCAGATTGTGAAGGGAGATGAAAATTTAATAGTTATGGGTGACTGGAATTCCAGTGTAGGAAAAGGGAGAGAAGGAAACATAGTAGGTGAATATGGATTGGGGCTAAGAAATGAAAGAGGAAGCCGCCTGGTAGAATTTTGCACAGAGCACAATTTAATCATAGCTAACACTTGGTTTAAGAATCATGATAGAAGGCTGTATACATGGAAGAACCCTGGAGATACTAAAAGGTATCAGATTGATTATATAATGGTAAGACAGAGATTTAGGAACCAGGTTTTAAATTGTAAGACATTTCCAGGGGCAGATGTGGACTCTGACCACAATCTATTGGTTATGACCTGTAGATTAAAACTGAAGAAACTGCAAAAAGGTGGGAATTTAAGGAGATGGGACCTGGATAAACTGAAAGAACCAGAGGTTGTACAGAGTTTCAGGGAGAGCATAAGGGAACAATTGACAGGAATGGGGGAAAGAAATACAGTAGAAGAAGAATGGGTAGCTTTGAGGGATGAAGTAGTGAAGGCAGCAGAGTATCAAGTAGGTAAAAAGACGAGGGCTAGTAGAAATCCTTGGGTAACAGAAGAAATATTGAATTTAATTGATGAAAGGAGAAAATATAAAAATGCAGTAAATGAAGCAGGCAAAAAGGAATACAAACGTCTCAAAAATGAGATCGACAGGAAGTGCAAAATGGCTAAGCAGGGATGGCTAGAGGACAAATGTAAGGATGTAGAGGCTTATCTTACTAGGGGTAAGATAGATACTGCCTACAGGAAAATTAAAGAGACCTTTGGAGATAAGAGAACCACTTGTATGAACATCAAGAGCTCAGATGGAAACCCAGTTCTAAGCAAAGAAGGGAAAGCAGAAAGGTGGAAGGAGTATATAGAGGGTCTATACAAGGGCGATGTACTTGAGGACAATATTATGGAAATGGAAGAGGATGTAGATGAAGACGAAATGGGAGATACGATACTGCGTGAAGAGTTTGACAGAGCACTGAAAGACCTGAGTCGAAACAAGGCCCCCGGAGTAGACAACATTCCATTGGAACTACTGACGGCCTTGGGAGAGCCAGTCCTGACAAAACTCTACCATCTGGTGAGCAAGATGTATGAAACAGGCGAAATACCCTCAGACTTCAAGAAGAATATAATAATTCCAATCCCAAAGAAAGCAGGTGTTGACAGATGTGAAAATTACCGAACAATCAGTTTAATAAGCCACAGCTGCAAAATACTAACACGAATTCTGTACAGACGAATGGAAAAACTAGTAGAAGCCGACCTCGGGGAAGATCAGTTTGGATTCCGTAGAAATACTGGGACACGTGAGGCAATACTGACCTTACGACTTATCTTAGAAGAAAGATTAAGGAAAGGCAAACCTACGTTTCTAGCATTTGTAGACTTAGAGAAAGCTTTTGACAATGTTGACTGGAATACTCTCTTTCAAATTCTAAAGGTGGCAGGGGTAAAATACAGGGAGCGAAGGGCTATTTACAATTTGTACAGAAACCAGATGGCAGTTATAAGAGTCGAGGGACATGAAAGGGAAGCAGTGGTTGGGAAGGGAGTAAGACAGGGTTGTAGCCTCTCCCCGATGTTATTCAATCTGTATATTGAGCAAGCAGTAAAGGAAACAAAAGAAAAATTCGGAGTAGGTATTAAAATCCATGGAGAAGAAATAAAAACTTTGAGGTTCGCCGATGACATTGTAATTCTGTCAGAGACAGCAAAGGACTTGGAAGAGCAGTTGAATGGAATGGATGGTGTCTTGAAGGGAGGATATAAGATGAACATCAACAAAAGCAAAACGAGGATAATGGAATGTAGTCGAATTAAGTCGGGTGATGTTGAGGGTATTAGATTAGGAAATGAGACACTTAAAGTAGTAAAGGAGTTTGGCTATTTGGGGAGCAAAATAACTGATGATGGTCGAAGTAGAGAGGATATAAAATGTAGACTGGCAATGGCAAGGAAAGCGTTTCTGAAGAAGAGAAATTTGTTAACATCGAGTATAGATTTAAGTGTCAGGAAGTCTTTTCTGAAAGTATTTGTATGGAGTGTAGCCATGTATGGAAGTGAAACATGGACGATAAATAGTTTGGACAAGAAGAGAATAGAAGCTTTCGAAATGTGGTGCTACAGAAGAATGCTGAAGATTAGATGGGTAGATCACATAACTAATGAGGAGGTACTGAATAGGATTGGGGAGAAGAGGAGTTTGTGGCACAACTTGACCAGAAGAAGGGATCGGTTGGTAGGACATGTTCTGAGGCATCAAGGGATCACCAATTTAGTATTGGAGGGCAGCGTGGAGGGTAAAAATCGTAGGGGGAGACCAAGAGATGCATACACTAAGCAGATTCAGAAGGATGTAGGTTGCAGTAGGTACTGGGAGATGAAGAAGCTTGCACAGGATAGAGTAGCATGGAGAGCTGCATCAAACCAGTCTCAGGACTGAAGACCACAACAACAACAACATCTCCCACGCCTCTTCTACCGATTGTGGTGTGGCTGTTCTGCTACGGGACGGTTTGGCGGCTACGGACGTACTGTACTTACCGAGTGCAAGAGCCATGGCAGTAACTGTCAACGGTGTACGACTCATCAATGTATATGCCCCTTCAGGATCAGGGAGACGGAGAGATCGGGCCCGCTTTTTTTCGGAAGATATTACGCGTCTATTTATGGGCCACATAGACGATATGGTGATCGGAGGAGATTTTAACTGTACATTATCTCCATCTGATCAGCAGCCACATCACGTCCCATGTGCGGAATTGGAAATGCTAGTGCGTGACCTCCACCTGATTGACACGTGGCGCCACATCCATGGCCCAGCTCCTGGTTACACCCATTATACAAGCTATTCATCAAGTCGGTTGGACAGGATTTACGTCACAAGCACCCTTTCGACGGCGACGAGAGGAGCAGAGCTCTGGCCCACTGCATTCACCGACCACACAGCCTATATTTGCACCATTGCCCTCCAACCTGCACGTGTGTGGCGCAGTAGGCCCCCCTGGAAACTGAACGTCGCCCATCTGGACGAGCCAGCATGTAAAGGTGCTGTCGAATAGTCGTGGAACGCGTCCTTACGGCGTCGTGGTCGTTACCGATCGACCCTCAGTTGGTGGATTGAATGTGCGAAGCCTGCTCTTAGACGCACCTTCATGGCTTACGGCCGGGAAGCAGCGGCATGGAGGAGAAGCACGGAAAACTTTTATTACACCGTCCTACGGGAATGTCTTGCTATGGAGCCCTCACCTGACAGGCAGATCACAGTCAATCGCGCGAAAGCGCAGCTCGTCTCCTTAGCACGTCATCATTTACAAGGCGCTGTTATACGGTCGCGTGCTCCAGACATGATACAATCAGAAAGGCCATCTATGCACCACGTGCTCATAGAACGCAGGAGGCGCCGTAGGGCACTGGTAACCGACATGATAACCGACGACGGTCGACATGTGGTAGAACAAGCAGATATAGCAGAAGCCTTCTATGGGCATTACGCTCAACTTTATTCAGCAGTGCTCCCTGATATGGCGACGGTAGACACCGTTTCAGCACATGTCCACGGTACAGTTCCACCATACATGGTACAGACTTTACTGGGAGAAGTGACACAAGAGGAAGTGCTCGACGCCATTGGTAAAGGTGCTCCACATAAATCACCAGGAATCGATGGGTTACCATTAGAGTTCTATCGAGCCTTTAAACAACTGTTGCTACCGTGTTTGATTGAAATTTGCCAGGAATTGATGTCCCCGGGTATAACATTGCCTGCACGATTCTTAGAAGGTATGATTGTCCCCATCCATAAGCCGAAGGGACGGAATCATATCCGCGACTTTCGTCCCTTAACGTTATTGAACAGCGACTTCAAGATCTTTTCGAGGCTGCTATCGGAACGTATTCGCGGCACACTATTGCACGTCTTGTCCGGCGATCAGACGTCCTTGGGGGGACCCAACAACATCAGAACTGCGTTATGTCGTTACAGAGATCTCATCTCCCTCTCACGGGTGAGACGTTTGCCGGCAGCCCTCGCGTCTATCGACTTTAGCCAGGCTTTTGACCGTGTGGGCCACACTTTCCTCACGGCCGTTCTACGGCGCATGGAATACCCCGACCCGTTTATCACAGTGTTGACACGCCTACTACATGGTGCAACTTCTCGAGTTCTTGTCAATGGAAGACTGACGGCACCCATGCCGATCCGCCGATCAGTACGACAGGGATGTCCATTATCAACATTGTTATTTGCATTGGCCTTAGAACCCTTGTTGTGTGGTCTCCGAGACAGGCTCACTGGGATACAGTTCGGCGCCTCCATCTATCGCTGCACCGCATATGCGGATGATTTGATGATCGTCATACGAGGAACTGACGATATGGCCGCGTCTTTGGACTGGATTGAAACCTACGGTACAGCTTCTGGTAGCCAAATCAACGTTGACAAGTCCGTCGCCTTGAGCATCGGGATTGGGCTACCGCAGGAACACATTGCCCCCTTACGCTTCAGTGATACTGTACGCTGCTTGGGCTTAGATTTCATGAACGACATGCGACGCGCGACGACGCTCAATTATCGACGCCTTCTTAACCAAATTAGGGCCGGAATTGCAAATCAGCACTTGCGATCCCTCAATATCGTTCAGCGGGCGTATTATGCCAATGTATACCTTGCGTCCCGCATACCGCATGTTGCCCAAACGCTACCCATTCCAAAGCCCTTGGCTCGTAGCATTATGGCAGCGCTGGGATACTTCGTCACCGCTGGTATGTTACTGAAGATCAGATACGTATCTCTTACCCTCCCCAAGGAAAAAGGTGGTCTCGGCCTAGTTAACGTCCATGATAGGGCCATTGCCCTCTATGTTAGCTCACATTTATGTCTGCTGCGCCGTTGTCCTACGAGCCTCACGAGTCTGCTTCTGACGGCGCTACGCCCTGCTTCACTAAGAGCGCCGGTGCCACTACAGGACATCCCAGCGCCCCTCTTTTATATAGGACGTTTCTATTTAGAACAAAGTTATTGCAGTGTCGCGCTCACGACACCACAAATGGCCACAACTCGACGCCTATATCATGACATGCTGCAACGCCGCCCCCTAAATGTGGTCGAACTAAAATATCCTGACGTACGGTGGCGCGTGGTGTGGAAGACTGTACACGATGCCATGCTTGATTCCGATGTTGTTTCTCAATGGTACGTCGTCGTTAATGGGAAGCTCGTGACGCAAGAACGTCTCTACAATATTCACATGGCAGAATCTCCCAATTGTGTGGGTTGTAATACAGTAGATTCTGACTAGCACCGCCTCAGCTGTGGAGAGGCGGAACCGGTTTGGCACCTAGTGCGGCAGATGCTGGCTTATCTCTTGCGAGTTAGGCCGGAGCATATATCTGCACGCACGTTATTGTTTCCGGATGAGACATTTTACCCCAAGACTCGAACCAACTCTGTCACCTGGATACGTGGACATGCAGTCCATTACCTCTGTCGTGACGGACACAAGGATTTCCTTGACTTCTGGCTCTATTTGCAAGAAATACATCATGCTATTTCCGGGCATACCAGATATCGACAGTGCTTCGCAAACTACCTATGGAGTGCCTTTCACAGGCCGCCGTGTAGTTGGAATGTTCCAGGCAGTGGCAGATGAGGTCAGAACGAACTGCAAACGACCATATATTGAACGATCTTACCAGTGGGCGCAGTCGCTGGGAAGCCTCACTACGACGTGGTAGCTTTCTTTTCATGCTATTTATGTTTCATATCTTCGATGGCGTCTTCATTCTGTTTTAGTTTTCCAGGCTTAGTTAACTGTGACTGTTCGCACATTGATATAAAAAAATATATATATATATTAAGACGTGGCCATACCTGCGTTCGAATCCAAATAAATACACAAGAACAAAAAAAGAACAAAATGAACAACGAATAAAATTTAATAAAGTATTATACCCTTTCCTTTCTCCTTTTATTTTATTTTTTTATACAAAGTTCAGAGGCATATTTAATTTTTATTCGTTGGCGAAACCTGAAGTGGCGGCGAACGGCCGTTCCTAGTTAGCTTTAGGATGAAAGTGGCGGTGGCACTAGCTTTGTTTTTGTTTATAGGCTAGATAGGTTTTTGGGGGTAGTATGGGTGATAGGGGCCAACGCCTGAAGTGGAAGAGGTAATTTTCTTTCTTTATTAAAAAAAAGAAATAAAGTTGGTAGAGCACTAAAAAAAATAAAAAAAAATAAAAAAAGGGGACTGATGACCTCAGATGTTAAGTCCCATAGTGCTCAGAGCCATGTGAACCATTTTTTTTTGCGCCTGTCAGCAGTCACCAAGTCGTTAACTGTCTGCACATTGTCTGGAGTGTGTGCAGTAGGAGGCCTGCCGCTGCGAGGACAATCCTCAATATTGCTGTGCCCGCTTTCATCACGTAACCTGCTTGTCCGTCTACTAACTGTACTGCGATCGACAGCAGCATCTCCACACACCTTTTGTCAACATCTTGTGGATGTTTCTAACTGTCTCGTTTTCACAGCACAGGAATTCTATGACAGCACGTTGCTTCTGACGAACGTCAAGTGTAGCAGCCATCTTGAAGAGATGCTGTGACGGCGCCACTCACAGGAACAGGTTGAACTAAGTTTGGAAACAAGCGGGAAGGATGTATCTACATACTGTAATACTTTCACACATGCAGAACGAAAACTGTATTTTCAGAAAAATAGTGTGCATTTCTTTTGGAGTAAGCCTCGTACTTTAACCACGGCAGCACGCGAATAGTTTAGAAACTTAGCCGTTTCGGAAATGCTTCCAACCTTGTCTGAAAGCTAATGCTCTTTCCCTTTTGCACGTTAGATAAACAACTCCGTTTCCGCGTTAAGGCAAAGACTGCACTGTTGGTCCGTGTCCTTCCACCCGCCCCTCCACGCCACGCTTTATATCCCCTCCACTGCTAGTGCTGTGGGTGGTTATTGCACGTTGACGTCGAACATAGGCGGTGGCCACTTTAATGTGACTTTACCGTATACAGCTTACGTTGCAAAGCACCGGAATACAACTAGCCTGGCATATTTACTTTCAAGAAATACCAACTGCATTTCGCAAGGTACTTACACTGTCGTTCCAGTCAATACGATCCACATCGCAGTATGCTGCAGAGTTAAATGTCATCCTCCTTTTCCGGTTTTTGCGCGGAACAACTAGTTCAGGCAGGCGATTAACCAGAATGCCGTCTGTGCTCGGCCTAGAGGGAAGGGTAGCTCCGATCACGATTTGCGTGTAGCTCCTTTTCTCTTCGAGCAGCGGAAAACAGTCGCGAGTTGTGTAAGCGCGGCGCCTAACCGTGATGTCATGTAATGAGGCACAGAAGGCTGCAAGCAGATCAAGGACCGCCTCTGGAAGGCAGACTTTGCGCGCTGCAGCGCACGGTGTTGTTCGGGAGCGGCGCTAGATGCAATCTGCAGAGGCACGCCGCCAGGGAAACGTCGCAGTTACTCAGGCCGGGGCGTGGCCGGCTGGCCGTGGCGAGGCGAAAATTTAATATATCAGCGCAGTTTTGCAAGTAAAATTGTCAGCGCTAGTCGCAGGCTCGGCGAGCGGGCGCTGTCGACTGGCATCCTACTGTTGGGGCTTGTCAGCTAATTGGTACATGCTCATTACAGCGGCGAACACGTGCTACTGGCGGCAGGCTGACGTATGCAGGCGTCCGACAGCCAATGTACCCCCGTGTTCGCCGGTACCGTAATGGGAGGCGTAGCCTTGTACGCGGGGTACGGAGAGAGACTCGGCTGACATTATCTAAGTTCTAGCGTTCCCACTGAAATGTCTTTGTTTCGCGATATTTACTGCACTCGACTGTTTTAACTGTCGTGTTACGACGTCCGCGCTCGCGCGCCGGCCTTCTAAGCACGACAACTCACGTTGTGTCGACGAAAGCCATTTCGTTGTGAGAGTACTCAATGTCTGTGTCCTCTGCCAGTCACTCGCGCACCTCAGTCAGCGCACCGGTCTTTCCAGGAACTCCGTCGGTGCTTCCGTTTTTTGTATTGTACTTTCACTGTATCATCTCGCAAGTGGCGTGTCTGTAATGTGGATCTTGAATAAGAAGATGAAATGCCTGACAGTTCACGATTAAATCTTATTTTTTATTTTTTGTAAGAAGAACTCCGCCGACAGCTGTAATTAAATCAGTTTTATTAAGGCACTACCCTTTTCATGGCTTGTAGACGCATTGTCAGGAGCGTATAAACTTTAAGACATAGTACACAACATGGCAAGGAATGTAGATTTCCAATCTTCTTAGTTAAAATTATAATGTCCGTAGGGCGAACCGTGGTTTCAACTATGAAGGTTGGGCCTTCTGCATTCTGCACCAAGATCATTATCTTATTTTAATGTTTACATGCACACGTTTTCCCTCACCCAACTTTTTATTCATTGACTGTCCGCTCTGCGGGTGTTATTGTGTTAATTAAGAATCCTGGACGTTCTACATTTATTGCTAACTTGTGTACCATGTTTGAATGTTTATATGCAACTGATACTTCGGCTACAAGCTACGAAACCGGTAGTTTAAATACACCTGTTTGCGGAGTTCTTGTTACAAAATGAACCATCACAGCTGCGAACGCCCAGACCACACAGTCGTTTGTAATTCACATTAACTTCTGGAACGGTACACGGAAGCGACACTTAATGCAACAATTCGAATCGAGGCTGTTCCCAGTTCTGGTTAGACGACGCTATAACTGAATTACAAAACGACTACACCATGTATAGTTTTATTTGTAATGTGAAACTAACGTATTTTAATATGTCGTATGGTGGCACAATGGCAAAATCCCTATAATGGTTACATTTTTCTCCGTTTCTATGGGGAATTCACATCTGTGCCCGTAACTACTATGACTACAAGAAAACATTGTTACGGACGCCATTAGGTGCTGTTTACTCCACAAAGATGTGCGGAATATAAGATGGTGTATGATTACCACTTTTTACTGTCATTCGAGTAACAGAGGGAGCTTGAAAGTGCCACAAAGGCGGAGAAATTAGCTAATAACTAAACCATGAAATAGTGTGATTATTGCAAAAATAAAAAGAGGCTATGTGGGAAAATAATTTCCTTCAAGATTTTCGCTTTTTCTCTTTCGTCGTCTTGTTCTCTTTTCTAATTTTGATTCTTTTCCCACACTTCCTCTCGTTTTCTTTTCTAGTTCTTTCTTTTGCTGTCCTTATACCCCTTCTCCTTTCCTTTGCTAGTTCTTTTTTTGCTGTGACATATTCCTCCTCCTTCTCTTTTGTACTTCTTTTTTCTTTCCTCGTATTCCCTTTTTTCGTCTTCAACTTCTTTCGTTGTTTTTCTCTTTCTCTTTTCTTAATTTACATAGCGAGAACTAGCTGTAACACACATATTGATTATATTATGATTTTGTTTTATTTTAGTTTAATAATTTAATTTATACACCAGAACTGTAAATGATTTAAACATGCTACGTAAAATTTAAATTAATTTTGTATTAAAAATGTAAATGGTGTTGCTGTAAACAACAAAGTGGTGCTATTCCTAGTAGAAGTCGTCAACTGGGTAAGTAATTATCTCAGAGACGAAGACAGTGGTATGCTTTGAGGTCCCTGGCTTTCCACTAGGGAGTCCTGGGGAAAGTCTTGCTGTTGTACCAGATTGGAGCCCAATTGCCATCCAGGGTTTAGGCGTCAGTGGTTGTTGCATCGATCCCCACTAACGTACCACGTTCTACGTCCACTAGTGGCCCCAATAAAGCAATGCCGGGGTCCCGAACTTAATCTCAGGGTTGAAAATGTAAATATTCTGTGTTAGACGTCTGTATTTGTTAGCTGTATACGTTAGCTTCCACGGTACTTTCTCGTCTCATCACCATGTGATAGGCTGTGTAAATACCTGGAAAACGAATTTATAAAAACGTTAACTCTTGCAGGTCATTTATATTTACGGATGTCCTTCTTCTTAAAAATGGTATTACTTATTTTTAATTGATTTTAGGTTGCAAATTCCTTAAATAATTTACCATTTTCATGCAGAATGTGTTCACTTTGATTTCTTATTACTTGTCTGATCGGTTTGTTCCCTACACTAGCATTTAGATTTTATTATTGTGTCAGGTGGTATGTAGATACTGCGGTAATGAATACCACAGTAAGCAGTTCAGTTGAAGACAATTGGACATCTCTAAAAATGGCAGTCACAGAAATTGGACAGACAAATATAGGAACTAGGAACGTAACGCCAAAGAAACACTGGATAATAGAAGAAATACTTGATCAGTAGACGAAAGCAGAAAGTAAAGGACAGGAATACCGCAATACACTCATTAGTCACTTACTAATGAAATAAATACGAAAGTGAGATAAACTAAGGCAAAATGAGTGCAGTAAAAAGCGAAGAAATCGAAAAATAAACGGTCGTCGGAAGGTCGTCACCAGCATACAGAAATGTCGAAATAATCTTCGGTGAAATTAAAACAAGGGTGTCAACATCAATAGTGCAATTGGAATTTTGGAAATCCACTGCTGAACGCAGAGGATGGAAGACTTAAGGTCAGATAAGGCAGAAGTGAGAGACAATAATCTATCGGAGTTTCCAAAATCGTTGGGGAAAGTGCAACCTAACGACTATTCAAGTCGGTAAGTAGAGTCTATAGGACAATTCTACAGATAAAACGTAAAATTAAAAATACCTTCAGCCGTCTACATGCTGCATACAATTTCTTTATGCGACCAGTTTCCTCGCTTCACTACGTTATCTTCAGGCTCTCTGACCAACGTGCAAGGGAAATCCAACCTTATATGCTGTCACATTAGAGGCGAGCATTAAGTAACTGGTCTCCGTAGGCTTTTGGTTTCAGCAACGTGATCTCTTCGTTTGTTGTTCCAAAATGGTTCTAACTATGGGACTTAACATCTGAGGTCATCAGTCCCCCAGACTTACAACTACTTAAACCTAACTAACCTAAGGACATCACACACATCCATGCCCGAGACAGGATTCGAACCTGCGACCATAGCAGCTTCGCGGTTCCGGACTGAAGCGCCTAGAACCGCTCGGTCAAAACGGCCGGTGTTTGTTGTAGAAACCAGAAGTCTACGGACGTGGCTGAAGGCGGTTTTTAATTTTATATTTTATGTTGAACAGTTGAAGTCCCTCGCCCGTCTTGTACAGAGGTTTACAGGGAATTAATTCTCCAGGTCTTCGCCAAACTGCTCTTCTTTGGGATTCCCAGAGAATATACCGTGATTCAACGATCCAAATCACTCGTTTCAGTGGCGGTGCTGTTAACACCACATTAAGTGTTGTTTTAGCCTTGACTACAGATATATGTGGCTTATGACGACTGCATCCCATTCTTTTTAACTTCCAGCACCCACTGTGCAAGCTGGACCGCTACTAGAACACTGGGATTCACGAATGGTTCCTTCCGCTGATTTCTTGGGATTTTTTCACCACTTCCCCGCGCAATGCTCGACGGGTCCTGTCTGTCAGTACATTGGTCTTGCTTTAGCTGTGGTTGTTCCTTTGAGTTTTCGCTGCGTAATCACATCACCGCAAGTCGGCTTGGGCGGCTTTAGAAGAGTTGAAACGGCCCTAGGGGATTTGGTACTCACGTGACATCGAATAATTCTCACAGTTGAAGTCTCAGAACTCTATTTATCGATCCTATTTGTTGTCAGTATTTCAGTGCTGACAACATAATACTCCGTTGTGTACTACTGTGTGTACAACGGCAAGGAGAGATGGGCTAGAGAGTGGTGCAGCAGCTGTCGTTGTAGGGCAGCTGGACGGGAGCAGAAATTACTAGCAAACACGTAAATACAGTAAAGAAGTTTTACTTAACTAACAGCTTTCTCGAAGCGTTGCGAGACACTTTACAGAAGAACAAACAGCAATGAAGTCCAGCTACCTATTACAGGACGCAAAAGAGCATCGTGCAGTGTGAGGCTCCCGTTGTCAATGTACGAGCTAATTGTCGAAGGCTGACTAAGACTGAAGACTGTCGAAGACTGCGACTGAGACTGGTCCATATAGTTGCCGCCGGCCATGCTACACGCCTGGCCATTAAAAGTGCTACACCACGAAGCTGAGGTGCTACAGACGCGAAATTTAACCGACATGAAGAAGATGCTGTGATATGCAAATGATTAGCATTCACCCAAGGTTGCCGCCGGTGGCGACACCTACAACCTGCCGACATGAGGAAAGTTTCCAACCGATTTCTCATACACGAACAGCAGTTGACCGGCGTTGCCTGGTGAAACGTTGTTGTGATGCCTCGTGTAAGGAGGAGAAATGCGTACCATCACGTTTCCGACTTTGTTAAAGGTCGGATTGTAGCCTATCGCGATTGCGTTTTATCGCATCGCGACATTGCTGCTCGCGTTGGTCAAGATCCAATGACTGTTAGCAGAATTTGGAATCGGTGGGTTCAGGAGGGTAATACGGAACGCCGTGCTGGATCACAACGGCCTCGTATTACTAGCAGTCGAGATGACAGGCATCTTATCCGCATGGGTGTAACGGATCGTGCAGCCACGTCTCGATTCGTGAGTCAACAGATCGGGACGTTTGCAAGACAACAACCATCTGCACGAACAGTTCGACGACGTTTGCAGCAGCATGGACCATCAGCTCGGAGACCACGGCTGCGGTTACCCTTGACGCTGCATCACAGACAGGAGCGCCTGCGATGGTGTACTCAACGACGAACCTGGGTGCACGAATGGCAAAACGTCATTTTTTCGGATGAATCTAGGTTCTGTTTACAGCATCATGATGGTCGCATCCGTGTTTGGCGACGTCGCGGTGAACGCACATTTGAAGCGTGTATTCGTCAAAGCCATACTGGCGTATCACCCGGCATTATGGTATGGGGTGCCATTGGTTACACGTCTCGGTCACCTCTTGTTCGCATTGACGGCACTTTGAACAGTGGACGTTTTATTTCAGATGTGTTACGACCCGTGGCTCTACCCTTCATTCGATCCCAGCGAAACCCTACATTTCAGCAGGATAATGCACGACCGCATGTTGCAGGTCCTGTACGGGCCTTTCTGGATACAGAAAGTGTTCGACTGCTGCCCTGGCCAGCACATTCTCCAGATCTCTCACCAATTGAGAACGTCTGGTTAATGGTGGCCGAGCAACTGGCTTGTCACAATACGCCAGTCATTACTCTTGATGAACTGTGGTATCGTGTTGAAGCTGCATGGGCAGCTGTACCTGTACACGCCATTCAAGCTCTGTTTGACTCAATGCCCAGGCGTACCAAGGCCGTTATTACGGCCAGAGGTGGTTGTTCTGGGTACTGATTTCTCAGGATCTACGGATCCAAATTGCGTGAAATGTAATCACATGTCAGTTCTAGTATAATATATTTGTCCAATGAATACCCGTTTATCATCTGCATTTCTTCTTAGTGTAGCAATTTTAATGTCCAGTAGTGTATATTGCGGCAGAGAGCGGTCGTAGTCGGAGCTGCTGAAGGCGTGGGTCGACGGATGCACATTTCTGGATCTGCCAGGTTCCTGAACGACTGCTATCGGCGACTGTCGGAAACGTGCGTTTCCGTTCCCAGCTGTAAAACACCGGTGGCGTTGTATCGATCTGTGGTATCACATACTCCCCATCGCTTTTTATGGCAGGTTCGCCTCTCGTAACATCTAGTGGGGGGTTGATCCCACTTTACGTAGTAGTATCCGGATGTTTTTGACCACACAGTGTACAGAATGTTCTTTCGACATGCATACGTAAAGTGACATCTCAGACACAATGTATGAAGTCAGATATCGCGTAACGCTCGCACCATCAAATTGTGCCGACCAGTTTGCAAGGCAGTGCTACGTGTGTGGGACACGGACATCAGGATTGTGGGTGTCGGCAGTCGGCATGTAATGGACTCTTCTGGGAACTGCAAGGACGGCGTCGGGTGTTCACAGTGTTGGCCGCTGACGGAGGTAACAGTAGCCGGGTGCCGAAACTGGGCCGTGGAGTTATGCGGCCCCTGCAAATAATTGGGTCGCTGCGCTTGTGGCGCGGCGCGGCGCGGTTCGGCTCTGCTTTCGGATCGGCCTCTCGGGTTGCGAGCGCAGCCTTCGGTCCGGGACCGCCCCGGGTGGCCGACTGGGCGCAAGTGTGCGTGGCCGCCCAGCTGCGGGAGTCGAGAAAGCTCTGGTGGGGCGCTGCCGCGGCCGCCTCTGCCGCTCTCGGAAGCCGGGAGACGACAGGAACGTAGTAAGTGGTCTCTCCGGGTCAAGAGGAATTTGCGATACCCGCCTCGGCTTTGACCAATGGCGTAATGGCAATGTCTACTGTAACGTCACTTCTTGGTACGCATTTGGAACTGCATTTCTTTATACCACTATACGTTGTCATATTTTCGTTGGTTCCGAGATAAATTATTTTTTAAATCTCTTCTGTGAATGAGAAATAAATTACTTTTTCTTCCGTGCCGGCTGGAATTGTAATATTTCGTCGATTTATCATTTTTTTTCTCTGTGATAAACGTTTTTTACTTAATTTGTGCTATTCATAGTGGTCTCCACTGCAGATGCGGTACCTTTTTTCAGTGCTACTCGATTCGTTTGGTTTCCGATAAAAAGTTAACATTCTTCTTGTGACAACCGCTTCAATTTACTCGTGATCAGATATAAGAGAAGCTCATATTCGAAAAATTGAAAAATGATATAACAAATGGCACCACTACGTACAACCATTACCTATGTAATAATAACTGTTATGTATGCCAAAGCACTCCGTCTTCAGGCCACGAGTGGCCTACCGGGACCATCCGACCGCCGTGTCATCCTCGGAGGAGGATGCGGATAGGAGGGGCGTGGGATCAGCACACCGCTCTCCCGGTCGTTGTGATGGTATTCTTGACCGAAGCCGCTACTATTCGGTCGAGTAGCTCAATTGGCATCACGAGGGTGAGTGCACCCCGAAAAATGGCAACAGCGCTTGGCGGCTGGATGGTAACCCATCCAAGTGCCGGCCACGCCCAACAGCGCTTAACTTCGGTGATCTCACGGGAACCGGTGTATCCACTGCGGCAAGGTCGTTGCCTGTTATGTATGCCAAAAGGTACCATATCATATACACTGAAGAGCCAAAGAAACTGGTGTAAGCATGCGTATTCAAATACAGAGAGAAGTAAACAGGCACCAATAACGCCTATATAAAACAAGTGTCTGGTGCACCTGTAAAATCGGTTACTGCTGCTGCAATGGCAGGTAATCTAGATTTAAGTGAGTTTCAACGTGTTTCATTGTCAGCTCACGAGCGATGGGACACAGCAGCTCCGCGGTAGCGAGTTAAAGGGACTATCGGGCATCCGGTAAAACATCAAATCTCCGACATCGCTGGAGCTACAAAAAGATCCTGCAACAATGGGACCAACGACGAATGAAGAGAATCGTTCAACGTGACAGAAATGCTAGCCTCCGCAAATTTCAATTCTGGGCCGTCAACAAGTGTCAGCGTGCGAACTATTCAACGAAACATCATCGATACAGGCTTTCGGAGCCGAAGGCCCACTCGTGTACCCTTGATGACTGCACAACACAAAGCTTTAGGCCTCGTCTGGGCCCGGCAATACCGACATTGGACTGTTGATAACTGGAAACATGTTTCCTGGTCGGACGAGTCGCTCAAATTGTATCGAGCGGATGGACGTATACGGCTATGGAGACAACCTCATGAATCCATGGAACCTGCATGTCAGCAGGGGACTGGTCAAGTTGGTGGAGGCTCTGTCATGGCGTGGGGCATGTGCAGTTGGAGTGATATGGGACCCCTAATACGTCTAGATACGGCTCTGACAGGTGACACGTACGTAAGCATCCTGTCTGATCACCTGCATCCATTCATGTCCAACCGGCAGGTGTGGCAGAGCGGTTATAGGCGCTACAGTCTGGAACCGCGAGACCGCTACGGTCGCAAGCTCGAATTCTACCTCAGATATGGATGTGTGTGATGTCCTTAGGTTAGTTAGGTTTAAGTAGTTCAAAGTTCTTAGTAATTACGTCACACACAACGTGGCCGACATTTGTTACATGACATGGTATGTATTAAGGACGTGTCTGGCATTTTTTTTTGTTCATTATGAGTTTATAATTATATTATGGAGTCTGATATGTCAGATGAATACTGTGAATCACGAACAGAAACTACAGAACGACAGTTACCAAACTTAACACAAGTTTCTGTCAAAAGGTACCAAACCCATTTTTATTTATGCAATAGGAATTAAACAAATAAAAATTTAACAGAGATACTTGGCGCAATGACTCTCAGCATCTGTCTGAATATAACAAAAAGCTCAGAACATATTCTGATGCTATTGTGGTTGTAAAACGTTTTTTTGCCTGTCCTTTTAAATTATATTTTATGGATTTGGTACTTTTTGGAAATGAACGTTTCATATACACATCGCTATGTATCGCACTCTCCAGTTTAGCCACATGGTTTAAGTGTATTTTGCGATATTCGCCTAATCTTATTTTCTTCAGTTGGTACTGTGTGTGTCGCAGTATCCTTTTCAACTGCAGAGCTCGTTTCCACGCCGATACTGGATATATATTCTTTCCGATAAATGGTGCTGTTACATTAATCTGTGACTGGACATTGCAGTTGTTACCGTAAATACGTATACCTTAAGAATACGTTCGGAGACAATTAATAGATATTGGTATATATTAGAATCATATGTAGCGTACTGAAGTAATGTAGATCATAAAAGTTGCCATAAGGTGAACTGAAAATTGCATCTTAAGAAAAATTCGCGTGAGTAGTTGATTGAGTAGAGAATACGGCAGAACCAGTGACAAACTAGCGTTCGATATACGTCATAATGATGTCGAGTGTATGAAAATACCGGTTGACATAGTGAGATATATGAGTAGAGAATGCCATCATATAAAACGGAATGTTCCGTAAAACTTAACCTGTTTTCTTATGTCCCTGCCTAACCACCGCCTCGAAATAGAGACATCCTGAAAATACCAAGAAATATTTAAAACGATCATTTCAAATGTGATTGCTCCGAGTGAACGACCGAACTGTCACACTCGAAACTAACCTAGACCTCGCGCTGTGCTATCAATCAATCAATCAGGCACAACAGTCGATTTTCTTACATTTACATTCCTTGACTTCGTCAACTCGCAACCAAACTGTGACGTTGGAACCCACCTTAGACCCAGGGCTACGCTGTAGATCATTCTGTTACGATCAGTTCTACTAGTTATCTAAATTGTTTTATTCACGTTTTTAAAATATGGACAAGAATTTGACGCTAAGTCGCCACGTTTATGCCGCCTGACGCATGTTAGATGCTCTACTGTTAAAAGCCGACGGCTAGTATCACAATTTCCAGTTTACCCGTCTTTCCTCTTGTGTTTATTCTAAAATTTCCTTGTTCATTGAGGGACAAGAAGATTTCTGGAACTCCACTGACACAGCTTCACAGGTTGCAGCAGGAGCGCAGACAGAGGACTATATAGGAAGCAGTGAAGCGGGCCTCTGCCACTGCGAGTGGACGCCAGTCAGTGGTCAACATCGACCAGCCACGCCTCACGCCTGCTGCGTGCAGCCGCTCTGTTGTGCAAGTGCGACGCCCGCCATTAGGACAGCTGCAATCTGTGTCCGCGGGACGCAGGCCACGCCCAGGCGGCTGCGAAGGCGGTCTGCCCGCAGAGTAATGGGTCACGGACCATCGCAAGCCTTTCCTCACTATCGGCACACTGGTCGCCTTCCACCATGCCTGCGGGCTCCAGTCACAGCTGACCCCAGCTAGGGAACTGGACTCCTGCTGCAGATTCTAGAGGAAAAACGCACCGAAGAAAGCTCTGAGGGGGCAGCAGGTGCTTCAGTGGTACATACTTAATATTTTTTTTTTCGGAGTTGATGCAGCTGCACACCAAGACGGATTTAGTGAAACAAATGTGGCTTCTGTTAGCCGTTTAGAACCATTTCTACATCTACATCCATTGTCTTCTCTGCAATTCACACTCAAATTGCTGACAGAGGATTCATCGAACCACCTTCAGGCTCTTTCTTTACTCGATTTTCTTACTCCCGAATAGCACTTGGGAAAAACGAAGCCTTCAGTCTTTTCGTGCGGGCTTTGATTTATCTCATTTGTTACGATGTTCATTTCTCTAAATGTAGATGGGCGCCAACAAACCAGCTTCGCCTTCGAAGGAGAAAGTGGTGTATGAAATTTCGTGAAGAGATCTCGCCGGAACGAAAAACTCCTTTGTTTTAATAATTGCCACACCAACTTGTGTACTATATCCGTTACACTATCTCCTCTATTTCAAGGCAATACAAAACGAGCTGCGCTTCTTTGAACTTTTTCGTTGTTCTCTGGTAATCCTGTAAGGCAAGGATCCCATACCGCGCAGCAATATTCCAGAACAGGGATACCTCGAGCTTCCTCTCAGTGGCCATGTTTACGTTTAGACTAGAGTTGCAGTCTACCGAAATTACAAAAAATGGTTCAAATGGCTCTGAGCACTATGGGACTTAACTTCTGAGGTCATCCGTCCCTTAGAACTTAGAACTACTTAAACCTAACTAACCGAGGGACATCACACACATCCATGCCCTAGGCAGGATTCGAACTTGCGACCGTAGCGGTCGCGTGGTTCCAGACTGTAGCGCCTAGAAACGCTCGGCCACTCCAGCCGGCCCGAAATTACAGTTTGGTAGTTTAGCTACGGTACATAAATGATATTGTAAATGGTAATTACTGTAGAATTGATAGCATTGGTAGGGAAAGAAGCATAAGAGAGAGAAACTGGAAGCCAACGATTTCTCTTTGTTTTGCACATAATTAGAACTGCACATTGTTAGTCTATTGTGTATTTTATATCCTTACAAAATATAGGTTGCAAAGTAATAAAAATTAGTTAATCATGTAACATCTGCACTTTTATGTAACCAAAGCACAGGCGACTGGTTTCTTTGACCAGGGCACTGTAAAGATTGTACAACGTGACGACAAATGTCTAAGTCGGAGCGGTGGCTATTTAGAGACGTAGTTGGAAGGTGTTTCTAACTGTTGCGGATAAAAATTGATTTTCACTGTGTTTTTCATTTCGCGACCGATCGGAACCTTTCTTTTCAAACAGGCCTCGTAAGTAATAAGTGTGAAAGTGATTAACTAAAATGTGTTTTATATAAGCTCGGAGACGTACTGAAGCAATGTTTGGTATGCTTTTATTTTGCTTTTTTTAAAAAAATTGTAGCTACTGGGTTTTTAGGAAGTAACATTTTCTAGCACTATATGATAAATCTGTATTGGTTTTTATTTTTACTACAACATCTCTTTGTTTCACGTTATAGATCAACATTTTTCAAATAAAATCTGAATTAAACATTAAAATTGCAATTTTGCTATAAATACTGTTTATTTTTAAGTAACAGGCAGAAGTATAACGTGTAGAAAAAAATGTACCGTAGGTTATGCAGCCCTTTATATACCCTCACTCAGTTTGTAGCTGGTTCACTGCTTCCGATTTCTAGGTCAATTTAGTAAGGCACTGATCGCATACGCAAACAAAGCGATCAAAATGAGGCAACACCCGATAGGTATGCAACACACCTAACATAAAGGTAATACAGTTACGATCTCAACTTCCCAATACTACTAGGAAAGCTACCGTAGTCTAAACTTACTTACGATAGTTTACAGTAGCCTACGATACTTTTACAACTCTAGTTTAGACAATGTTATGCTTTTAACATAAGTACCCTCACCTCCCCCCCCCCCCCCCAAGACTATAATTTTCTCCTTCTCCATCTTCTCCTCTCCTCCACCTCCTTCTCCTTCTTCTCCTCCTCCTCCTCCTCTTTCTTTTCGCCCTCTTCAATACTTTCCGAGTATCCAGAAAGCTGGTGATTACTCTGGTAGTTATTATCTTGTTTCTAATTTCCCAAAATTATCACAGGCTTTTCACATACTTTCATTCCAATAACAACTGAAGTAAATAAGACTCATCCAACGACTTATTTACGCAAGGATACGAAGTATCTTGGCTTCTTTCTTGTTGTAACTGTATTTAGTTCTCCTAAAAAAATGGCTCTGAGCACTATGGGACTTAACATGTGAGGTCATCAGTCCCCTAGAACTTAGAACTACTTAAACCTAACTAATCTAAGGACGTCACATACATCCATTCCTGAGGCAGGATTCGAACCTGCGACCGTAGCGGTCGCGCGGTTCCAGACTGAAGCGCCTAGAACCGTCGGCCACACCGGCCGGCTTAGTTCTCCTCTCTTGCTTGTTTAGCAGTGCCTTCATTGTTTGTACGGTCTTGGTTGAACTGACATTTCAAAATTTTTAAGCAGTTTACTAATGTGTTTCTTAAAATCCAAGATCTACGTCCTACTCTCTCTCTCTCTCTCTCTCTCTCTCTCTCTCTCTCTCTCTCTCTCTCTCCCCCTCTCTCTTATGTGATCCAATCTTAGCTAAGAGACTGTTGCTATTTGTGTGAGATATGACATTGTGTTGTCCCTCCGACATATGATTTTAATTATTTACGAACTTCCAGCATGCTGGAGTAGCTTGGGTCAGAAACTTCAGTTAATCAATAGAACGAATAACCAATCAGAGTTGAAAATTATTACTTTTTATTCATTCTATGACTGTATGCACTTCAAATGTTTACTGCACAGTTTTGACATCTTCGGAAATGCCGTTTTCGACTTTGTTATGATGGTTTGAAAATGGGTCTCGGCCCGAAACTAGTCATCGAATGAATAAAAGGTAATAATTTGCAATATGGAGTCCGCAGCCCGTGGTCTTGCGGTACCCTTCTCGCTTCCCGCGCACGGGATCCCGTGTTCGATTCCCGACGGGGTCAGGGATTTTCCCTGCCTCGAGATGACTGGGTATTGTTGTGTCGTGTTCATCATAATCATTCATCCCCATTACGGTCGGAGGAAGGCAATGGCAAACCATCTCCGCTAGGACCTTGCCTAGTCGGCGTTGCGGGTCTCCCGCATCGTTCCCTACGCTCCTCGGAGTATGGGACCTAATCGTAATTTTCGTTCTACTGATATGATTTACATTCCTGGGGTTAGATCTTTCGCGACTCAAGTGCCCAATAAATAATTTTTTCTTTACGCTTTGGTTCCAGTTAATGCTACATGTAAAGCTTGAATTTTCTAGGGGCTGTGACAGAGACCATAAATTTGTTTTCTTGTTACATCAAATTTTATTACACCAGAGGTAATGTCAAAATTCATAAAAATTAGATTAAGTTTTGGAGCGAGACTCGACCCCAGGCACCTCCTTTATGTAGGCAGCACCCCTTCAGTTGAGCTTGCCGACCTCGTCTCATAGACTGAGGTACAACTTCAAAATGACATATAGTACTTCCATTCCACAGCTGGCTTAATTTATTAATTTTTATAATCTCTCAGTGGTGTTCCAATTAGCAAGCATATCATTTGCATATCATGTAATATTTGCTAGTTCGTTATATATTTCAGTGTCGAAGTTTACGAGAGGGTCTTTGAATATTCATTAACTTTCTTCCCATGTTGACTAATTTGTCCCTGCATGTAAATAACACAAATCTGTCCATCTTGCTTATGGCATTCATTCACTCTATTGCCAACAAGACTGATACAGTCTTATGAGAACGTTGTTGCTTTTAATTTCTTTCTTTGCCGTCAAATTACATCAGAACTTATGGTTGACAACGGCACAGAAGCCGAAATTGCGACGGCGCAATAAAAACAGTTACAACTAAGACGAAAATGATGTCATTTAAAGATTTTAATATTCAGTAGTCTACAAATTCGACGTAGGTCAAAGGATGCATCATTAGAAAACACCCAGTCGTATCTCGAAGACGTGTCTCGAAGGAGAAGTCATTAATTCTACTCGGTTTTTGGATTTTCGTCTCCAGTAAAAGCTTGACTATCAAGAATGTACAGAGTGGTTATAATCAAACTTTCGATACTAGAGACGACCCCCAATGAAAAATGAGTGATCGTTAGACAATGAAACTTTGTGGGAACATATGTAAGGACACGCTGAAGAGAAATATTGAATAAACCACTGAAAGGAACACATTTTAATTTTCACATGAGAGAGGAACATTTGTTAATTGTGTACCACGCTTACGTTCCAGGTTACATACGTTACTCAGTCTGACGACTATCCGGATCGACGACAGCCTGGAACCGCACTAGGGATTGCTTTACTGCTGGCGGAAACGTGACACAGTTCGTGCCCGTCCAGCATTCTAGTCATCGAATGAATCATTCGATCGAATGAATTCATCATGGCTTAGAATAGCCATGGCAACAAAAACTTCAGCAATTTTTGTCGCAGCTGGTCGTCGGCCTCTTCCAGGAGCAATTCCCAAATCTCCAGTTAATTCGAATTTTCGAATCATGTTCTTTATCCGCAGTGTGGAAAGAGAGTCTCTCTGTATTCCTTTAATGCATCGATACTGCCGAAGAGCAACAACACTTTTGGTGTTGTTTTGATAAAACAGCTTCATTAGTAAAGCCCTGCTCACCTTGTCCAGGCCCATGTCTGCTGTCTGCAACTATAATGCACACTGGTGCTTGTGTTTCATCCTGAATGTCGCCGTACCAGTAGTGGAGCTTAAAGGCAAGTCATGACGCTAACATTACCAACAACGCAAATCCTGAAGCGCATAGTCTGAACATCATTCTTACAAAGCTGGGTACCCATACTGTAGACAGTTTTTCGTCTACACTGGCTCAAGCAGCGACGTTTACTTATATTATTAGACAATTTCATTACATGCACAAAAAGCTTTTAATAAACAGTAGTTTTTTCTCGAAGTTTCCGTCCATACGGGACATGGCAAGCATAGAAGTTACTGCACTGATTTTTTGAAATTGGATTTTCTTCTTATTTTAGATAATATTAAAGATTTTGATTGAAACGACTGAAAATATATTCTGATTTGAATTGATTTAAATCGAACAAGATAAAAAAAATGGAAAGTGCGCTCGAAACATAAACACTATACTTACAAGGGAAAATCCCCATCGAGACCCCCTCCCCCTCCGCCTATCCCCACCCTCAGATTTAGTGGTAAAATGGCCTAGTGGATATCCCGTCAAAAACTGAATGCAGCTCGGTCTTGAAAACATGAAGAAGACCTACTGAACTGTGAAAAAGAAGCAAATTAGAAATAGTGAACGTCTCAGCTCAAGATGTCCAACATACAGTTAGTTTGGGTAGCCAATGGGTCGTGGTTGTGTGATCACGGTGTTGGAATGCAAAGGAAAAGATCCGGTGCAAATCTCCTGCGTGCCCCATTCTTTTTTTTTTTTTCTCCGGAAAACTATCAGTTGTCCGTCCGGTCATTGACGTGTGTGTTTGCTGTGTTCAAATTTGTTAAGTTTTGAACATGGCTGTTATTCAGCAACAGTATACCAATTTTAACATAGAATTAAACAGCCAACCGTTTGCACATAAACAGTAGGTACATTGAACGACACGTTCTAGGGATGTCTTCATCAGAATAAATATTCATAAATCGTAAAATTACTTTGCTAAAAAGCAGTTCTGACTACTGCGTTTTAGCAATGTAATTTTACGATTTAGCAGCATTTATTCTGTTGAAGACGCCCCTAGCAGGTGTCGAAACCTAGGTCAATGCACCTATCGTTTATTTTCAACCGGTTGGCTGTTTAATCTTATGTTGATTCAAATTTGTGTCTGTGTCTTGGTGTAACGTCCATTTGCAACAGCGAAGGGGCCTCCAGACGTACGTACCTCCTATTTGTTCTACACAAGTACCACATGTTACGACTCTAGCGTTTCGTTTGGAAGATTTGACTCTTGAATTCCTTTGTTGTAACATAGTTCACACCCGTTTATGTATTGTTTTCATTTTTGTGAGACGTCTATGTGGCTTCCTGCCTGCTCTCAGGATTCATCACATTATGGTAATACAGTCTTACCACATTATTCTATAACCAATGTATAGTATGACAACTGCCAAGACTACAGAAGGAGAACAGATACGTCAATAACCGGACGGGCAGTTCATAATTTCCATAATTTTATGGAAAAAATGGGATATGAGACGGATTTGAACACGGATTTCCCGTTTTACAGTCCAACATCGTGAGCACATAACCACGACGCCGTGGTTCGTGTAATTCGTACGATGTTGCACATCTTGAGTTGGGACCGTTCACCGTTTTAGTTCTGCGTCTTTTTTCGCAGTTCATTATACCGTCTTCCGTTTTCCCGCTTGATCTGTTTTCATTTTTTGATGAGCTTTCCACTGGGTCATTTTACCACTAAATCTATGGGGGAGCGATGGGGAGTTTTCCTTGTTAGAGCTGTATTCGAACAGAAAATTTTCCACCAGGTGCATTTAGTTTCGTTAATGATGTCTGCAAACTCTTTCTTCGTTATATACGAGAAGCTTTCTGGGCATCAAACTGACTTGTGGACTTAATTTCGCACAATATTTCTACTCGTTTCCATTAGGTACCGCAATGATTCAGTCCTGCCTTCGTTGTTATTAAAACATTTATCTCTTCTGATAATGCTGGAAGCACCATAAAACATCGCACGTAAATTCGCATGCCATAACGCTGGGACAAAATTCCCATAAGCGATCACAGCACAAGAGAAAACCAAAAATTAAGGTCAGTGAATGCTGGCAGATTGCGTGAAGAGCAGGGTATTGTAAGGAGGTCGACTGGTCAAAGAGACTGAAGATTTGTAGTCTGACTTATACGGTAATTGAATTACGTCAGTTTTCCGAACAGATAAGTGAACAACGATGTCAGAGATTAATCACCTGGCATTTTGCGCCGCCAGGGTCGCGCCGTTTCAACACGGTTGCCAGCATTGCGTAAAAGTGGTTTTTCTTAGTGGTCAGATCTCAGTCGCAAGAATCAAGAGGCCAAGGAGGCGAACGCTTGCTGCCAGGAATCGTCAGTAGCGGCAGTATTAACTGAGACGGTCGTCGTTTTCTGCAAGTGAATTATTAGTTGTAAGACATGTATATGATGGAGTAGACTTACTGAAACTGAGAACGAGAGGAGGAAGCACTAGTTTGGCTGAAGAAGGAAGCAAGATAAATTCTGACGTAGATTTGTTAAGGGAATCCACTCAGGTATTCGAATAGAGTAGTTTGGGAAAAGAACGAAAAAGCCATGTCGAAATGACGTACGGTGGTCTGAACACCACATTCTCCACTGAAACTGCCTCACAAATTAAAAATCTGTGCTGGACGGAGATTCGAATTTGGGACTTTTCCCTGTTGTAGATAAGTATTCTGCCAACTGAGCTATACAAGCACGACTCACGACCTGCCCTAACAGCTTTGTTTCATCAGTATGTAACATTAACCTACTTACCTGTACTAATATGCCATCGATAGCTCCACCTCCGTCGAAGCTGGCTGAAAAGTGATTGTACCTAGTAGGCTACTTCAAAAGATATGGTCCACACCAGATTTACAGTCCAAATGCTTTAATTGCACTTTGATATTAAATAACTTACTGTTTATAACTCTTTACGGCCAGATCGTGTCTCAAATGTCATAGTTTATGCACAGATAACCGGATAGCCACATACTGCAATCTGTTGATATTCTATAATGAGACTGTTCGAGTGCAGTAACCGAACACTGAAGTGACCCAAAAGTTTACGTGTGGCAAATAAATCATTAACACGTTCCCTGATTACACTGTCCTTCCAAGTGTACGAAAACTATGTGCACAGCAAATATCATTCGGAAATAACATAGTTCACCCTCTGATCTTGTTGTCACAGTCGGTATTATCGAATATTAACATAGTTCCTGAAAGTAATTGCAAGTTTCGAGTCAATCACTTAGAAGCAGTTACGGTACAAAGTTTCGGACAAGGAATTTGTACAAAACTCGACACTTTCTTACAACTTGTAATTTGTACTTACTCCTCTGCAAGCAATGCGCAATAACTTCCGGGAAAATATCTCTCTTATATCTCACCTTTTCGCAAACTGACTAAAATTGCCCTAGCCAACCTCTCTTTTATAAGTATAAAATAATTAAAACTAGTTTCACTTATTGCTATCCACTGTCTTTTTAAGTTCAATTAAAGATTTCTATTTCCGAATAACTGAATAGTGGAATCAGATTTGCTTGACTGATGATTAACTGCTGTTGACTTACAACCTCTAATTTGCCAAAATACTGAATTCTATTTCAGTAACTAAGTTTTAACTATGAATGCTAATTTCTCTGAAACTAAATGAGAGCAAGTGTTGCTAACATTTTCTCATCATTAGCTGTCTCGATACTTCACTTATTTATACAGATTTTTGATGTATCTGAAAGTCAGTAATTGGATACATACGAGGGCTATTCCGAAAGTAAGGTCCGATCGGTCACGAAATGGAAACGACTATGAAAATCCGATAAAGCTTTGCACAGATGTGTTGGGTAGTGTCTCTAGTATAACCCCAGTTAGCATCACGTCGCTCTTCTCATTTCTGAGCTCGCAATGAGTGCGTAAAGATGTCTAGAAAATAGCGTCTGCCGCCAAGTACGGGGGCCTGGTGAGAAATTTCCCCTGAAGCTATACAGCTAACATTACATAACTGTCGTGCTGTTCCGTCTTCAAGACAATTCTCAGTCGCATTCTGCAGGGGCAATGAAGATGCTCCTGCATCGTTTTCAAATGGAAATGTGAGATTACCCACAATACAGCCCGTAATTGTCTCCCTCTGAGTTTCAGCTCAGGTCACATGAACCGCTGGTTATGAAGACAACATTTCGGCACAAGACAACGAGCCGTAGGCCAGCGTAGAGAATTGGCGGAGAGCACTGGCGGCTGCCTTCTATAGCGAGGGTATGGGAAAGTTGGTACAACGCTACGATACACGTCTAAGTCGGGTCGGCGACTATGGAGATAGGTAGCTGCAAGGTGTATCTAACTGTTGCAAATAAAACATTTTCGATTTTTACCGTGGTTTCCATTTCGCGACCTATCGGACCTTACTTTCGGAATAGCCCTCGTATTTACTTAAGAACAATGACAACTAAGTTTTCTATTACTGGTATTTTGTAATTAGGACTGTTTTTAGGTAATCTAATTATGGTTAAAATGGCTCTGAGCACAATGGGACTCAACATCTGAGGTCATCAGTCCCCTAGTACTTAGAGCTACTTAAACCTAACTAACCTAAGGACATCACACACATCTATGCAGGAGGCAGGATTCGAACCTGCGACCGTAGCGGTCGCGCGGTTCCAGACTGAAGCGCCTAGAACCGCTTGGCCACACCGGCCGTCATATCTAATTATGCTTATGAGTTCCAATTACTAAAAGAATGTGATGGATAATAAAGTGAAATTGTCTAAGTTCTGAGTTAAATTCACGCTTTAAGGTATTGTGCTCATTGTCATATAAATAACACAACTGAAAATATTTGAAAAAAAAATGGGGGAAGAATCCAGCTGCTTTATTACAGGAACATCACAGAAGTTCTCTTGCATACCCTGTAGAACTAGCAAACACTCCTGGAAGAAAGGATACTGCGGACACTTGGCTGAACGATAGCCATAGGCGATCTCTGAGGGAGGGTAGTAGGTCGTTCGCAGTCGGTAGAGCGTTTTCCCGAGAAAGTCAAAGGTCCCGCGTTCGAGCCCCCGTTAGACACGTGGTTTTAATTTGCTAGGAAGTTTCAAATCAGCGCACACTCCACCGCAGAGAGAAACTTCATTCTGGACTATTCCACTGTTTTAATTAATGCGCCATTCGTCCAGTCTCGCGGCTCGAGCTGCCATTTCCCACATTTCTAACAGCACTGTATTTGGCGTTCAGTCGTCCTCATTCACGTAGTGGGGAGTCGCCCAGTCCAAGCGTTTACAAAGAATTCTACGTTTCGGAACGTAATAGATGAATCTGAAATACGACTATCCACTATTTTATTACCTTAGTTTTTTTCCTGCATTTATTAGTAATGAGAAACTTAACCACACAAGAATAAATCGCTTTTCTGTCCCTCTTTGGACCATGGATAGTATTACTTGAAAATAGAAAACTGTTATGGCTTGGTTCAAATGGCTCTGAGCACTATGGGACTTAACTTCTAAGGTCATCAGTCACCTAGAACTTAGAACTACTTAAACCTAACTAACCTAAGGACATCACACACATCCATGCCCGAGGCAGGATTCGAACCTGCGACCGTAGCGGTCACGCGGTTCCAGACTGTAGCGCCTTTAACCGCTTGGCCACACCGGCCGGCAAAACTGTTATGAGCATAGTACAATCGGTTAACGTCTGTCGTCTTGACTGATTCCACGCTAGGGGAAAATATGTACTATCATGGAGCACGTCACAGAACTACACTGAGACTATGAGGTGTAAGCTATGCAGAAGGAATGAAGGAAATTACAATAAATTTTAAGAAGTGGAGTTAAAATTGGATGTGAAAGGATATCAGCGATATGATTTATGATTTACTGATAGCAATTGTAGCCACTACGTAAAGAGAAAAATAATTACAGGACCTGCTAAATGGAATGTTTACTGAGCGTGGGACGTGTATTAAGGTGAAAGCAAAGGAAGACGAAAGCATTGAGCCGCGCGGGATTAGCCGAGCGGTCTAGGCGCTGCAGTCATGGACTCTGCGGCTGGTCCCGGCGGAGGTTCGAGTCCTCCCTCGGACATGGATGTGTGTGTTTGTCCTTAGTATAATTTAGGTTAAGTAGTGTGTAAGATTAGGGACTGATGACCTTAGCAGTTAAGTCCCATAAGATTTCACACACATTTGAACAAATGGCTCTGAGCACTATGGGACTTAACTTCTAAGGTCATCAGTCCCCTAGAACTTAGAACTACTTAAACCTAACTAACCTAAGGACATCACACACATCCATGCCCGAGGCAGGATTCGAACCTGCGACCGTAGCGGTCGCGCGGTTCCAGACTGTAGCGCCTAGAACCGCTCGGCCACCATTTGAACATTTTTTGAAAGCATTGACGAGGCAGGAAGAGGATCAGCGAAAAACTTAGCATTCAAACTGAGCACCACACAGCAACTAAGTGCTGGATTTCTTCTCCTTGTAGCAAGCTGATGTAAGAAACAGACTAGCGCAGATCAAGAGAGACTTCCTTTCACAAATAGGTCTACTAACATCAAACACAAGTTTTAATCTGAATAAGATATTTATGGAGCATAGCTCTTGTGGAATTGAATCACAGATTATCGGAAAATCGGAAAAGTAGACAATCTGTTACAGAATTATGCTGAAAATTAATTGAGCTAATACGGTAATACGTGATACTGACTGCAGAATCGAAGAGGAATATGCGGAAAAAAGTAACTAGAAGAAGAGACAGGCTGATATGATACATGTTAAGACCTCAGGAAATGACTTCGATGGTACTAGTCAGACTGAAAAGCACAAGTTGTAGGGGAAGTATACAATGGAGTATGCGGGTTGATAAGGGTACAAGTGCAGATTTGTGTTCAGTGGTACCTTAAGTACGTACCCTCTTTATTGTGTTAGCTGTTATTTCTCTGCATCTAACTTTCTTCCTGCAAACGCATCACATAGCATACTCTATGATGTTTCCTTAATGGTCATAAGTGCCACTGCCCAGGGGAAAATAAGCGTTAATGGTGCGTGTACTTTGAAGCGCTGGCGTAAGGTGTCGTCACTGACTAAATCTTCCAGTTGGCGTCTGTCAGTATTCTTGCCGTGTGAGTTTACTTCGTAACGGGCTTCGACAGTACAGAACACAGATTCTTTTCCAGTTAAGTAAATGTTCATGTAAATAAAGCCCATATTAATCCACCTATGCATTTGTGTTGCAGAAAGAAGGTACTGGCCACCCATAACAACATCCTCTTCCTTGCTTCCTGGCGGTACAAGACTCAACAGGGTGGGGGTGGGGGTGGGGGTGGGGATGGGGGGGCTACAGGAAGCACTAACCAACCTAAAAACGTTCTACTCCTAATAGCTGTAATTATTAGTTTGCAAGTGAAGTAAACACCGATGTATTGTTGTTCAGTACTGGTACACTGTCCTCAGACACCAATAAAAATATCTGCACTTCTACTCGTGACACTCTGCATGTTAATTTTTCTTCTATTTTCAGAAAATGGCGTGTTTAAAAAAATTGAGGATGTTAGGTGTAAGTGCTGGTCTGAGAAGAAAATTTGGTAGAGGAGAGGAAATCTTGGCAGACCACATTAGATCAGTTAGAAGATTGGTGACATAAAAACCGTTCGCAAATAATAACAAGGCTTGGATGTAATGCCTTTTGTATGCATTTATTACGTTTAAATTCAGTTATTTTTGCCAGCATCACAGCTACAGTGACTAGTTGCTCCTGATCTACAGAATAGAGCTTCTACTTAATGCAATAACAATGTTTTTGCCGCTGGTATCGAGCGAATCTCTGAGATTTTAACGTGTTGCCATCAGAACAATATCTAAAAATGTCTGTAGAGCGAAACAAGAACAAAAGCAAATGATACGCGTCTAGTGGCGGTTTGTGTTTACATTAGTATTAATATCCGATGTCGACCAATGTTACTGCAATGACTAATGAAACACTAAATCAACTCAGAACCTTACAAAGCGACTGGTTACAATTTCTTCCCAAAGCACACCTCTTTTTCTGTTCCTTTGGCTATCATAAAGTTTTGCGATACCTCCGGAAAATTAAATTATGATTACAAATTCGTCCAATGTTGATAAATAAGTGTATGCAGGTTAGATTTGTTCTGTTAGACTTTAAACTAAAGTAACAAAGTAACAAGTTAATGCTGATCTCAAGATATACTGTTTTATCTACAATAACTAGATAAAATTATTAGGAACCAGCTGAGTAACCCAGAGTTGCTGGGTTTTTATTTATAACTGTGCCGAGATTTCATGCAATTTATTTTTGGCTTATGAAGCTTCTTTGTACAAATATTTGAAGTAGTACGATTGGGGACTAGAACGAAGAGCTTGTTTGCTTCACTAACATGGGAGAGAGGCACGTGCAAAAAGCAACCGACGCTGAGGTTCACGACCGCAAAATGTAGCGTCTGACCTTGTACTTTGTTTATGGTCAGGACCTGACACGAGCTGACTGGAAACTGTACACGTTTAAAGCGAAATGCTAATTTGTTAGGAAGAAACGAGATTCGGGAAGCAAAAACTCGCTTCTATGATGTTACGTTGGAGTGAAGTGACTTTAACCCTTTGTGAGTGAAAGGTTCTGAGGAGCGACATAATGCGTGACGATTTTCATCAGAGCTACTTGCTACCGGAAAGTTTCCAAAGAGCGAGTTAAAGCACGACATTCTCGAGCTGCAGCAAGTCTTGTCACAGGGCCTGTATTGGATTCTTGAGACTGATAGGCTTCAGACATTTAGCCATTCTGGTGTATTCAGAAGGAGTTTCTTGAAGTATCCTTACTCGGCAATTTTGGCTGCAGCTTGAGATAAATGTTCTGCTGTAGCCCAAGACAGCAACGAAAGGAAAATATTTATGTCACGGGGACTTACTCCATACTGATGGCTTCATTATCAGACGAAACCGAATAAAATGTTTACATTACGCTTCACTACATGGCCCGTTGTTTCCATTGTTCACATTCAATAGTCCATAATCTGTGTAAACGATACAGTGAATCTTAACGAAAACGGAAAAACATACCAATGTAATACAAAAGTTTACAAAGAGAAAGAGTTTGTACTTCTATATTAACTTTCTTATGTAACTTCAGCTTTAAAAGGCAATGTGATATGCAAACAAATGTTTTCTCTTCATCTGTTTGTTCATTTTCTGATGCTGGCCGTCTTAAAAATGTATCTGGATTACAGAGGACAATGACTGAAGTACAACCAAAACTGCATTTGCGTTAAATAAAATTCAGTATATTACTGATGTATCAAAGATCCCGAAGTGACGAAATATCATATCTTGGACACCAAAAGTGTTAGCGTTGCTCATACTCCGCTGTGACCAAATTAAGTTTTCTCGGATGCTGTTTCTGAACACTGGAGTTTAAGGAATTATTTTATGCTGCCTTTTTTATTCATTCTCGCATATCTCTCTCATTTGCACAAGCTTTATGGACGATTCGGACCCTAAAAATTGTTCTTACTTACTTTAGTAGTTGTTTCGCTTCAAATGTATCTACTTTTACCTGTAGTATAACTAACTGAGATTTGTATACTGTTTTAAATCAAATCCTCTGTAAATGTCACCTCTTGAAGATATTGTTGATATTTGAAAATCACCTGATGAAGAAATAAACGTTTCAAAAGTCACACCTGACTACTGATACACGTAGAAATGTCGGCTGTTATTTAGAAGTCTTGACTGTCTCATGTGTGTCAACCGTAATTTACTACGTTTAAGGGAGACAAAAAGTGCATTGTTCTGTATGTAGCTCAGTTCATCTCTTCTCACAGACACAGAAATGAAGTAGCTGTTGTTCTCATTAGTACCCAGCAACCGGTCTGCATGGGTGACATACAGCATATCCAATGGTGGCAAGAAACTTCTCGAACGGATACCTATCTCAAGAGCACCTGACAGGTGAATAGAAGTGTTTATCTCTGTCGGCATACGTCCATCCGCGAGCAGATGATCATATATGCTGAAGGTCTGTGTGGACAAGCAGCGTTCGCAGTCCTCGGGCACAGACTCATCGAGGTCGTAAGTAATGGACTCAGTCAGCCGTTTCATGTAAGCTTTTCTTCGCGGGCGCGCACACACACACTGTGTTGCTACCTCTTTATGTCTAGACCTACTTAACCTCATTTCTGTAGTGAATCAGTACGGCCGGGCTCTTGACTTATGGTATTGCAAACATAGCGGCATCGGTATTCTTGCTCGTATTTCCTCCCACACGTATCCGTATATTCCCCTTTCACGTGTACCTGTGAACTACCTGAAGCTTACAGTCCTTTCACCCGCGTTGACGTAAAAAGCGGGTGCAGCAATCGTGTACTCCGATCAGCGAGGACAAATGCGAGAGTGGAAACTTCCAGTTCATCTTGCGTCCTACTTATAGGAAAGTGGAATGAAGTAACCTTCGCTGAGTTAAACAAAATGCCTTCCAAAATGCAGGTGCTTTGCTTGCACTACAAATCGCCTACACATAATTCTTGGCGTACTTTTTGCCTTAAACGCAAGGCAAAAACTGTTTTCGTTGCACGAATAACAGGTGTTTGCTCTGGTCCTTTACTGTCATTCTAATACATACGTTTCTTGCGGGAAAGTATTCAATGCAGGATATGGAAGGAAGAGCTTAAAGCCTCGGACGGGGATTTAAACACTGTTTTTTCGGGTCAGTCCTGCCTCTTAACCTCTGAGGCACCTTAAAATACAAGCAGTTGAAGGAATAACATTTTAAAGTATTTGTATGTAAAATATCCAATTTCTCTGCGTCACTTGCTACTTTCCTAATGTATTTGTTTTTACTGATCTCTTTACCCACGAAATCTTGCGATTCTTAGTTGGACGTTCGCTATTAAATGCAAACTTAAATTCTGACACTAGCAATGCTTCGTAACGAGATAATGGCCGGGTGTGTTACCTTCCTGTGCATCACGTAAGACACGCACGCTGTTTTCTGTGTTTTTAACTATCTATTGGTGTGATAAACTGACTACAGTCAGCAGCTCGGCTGGTAATCGGTCATTAATACAGTGAATGTTTATCTTACTGAGCGAGTACTACAGCATCCATCATTCTTTCGGAATGTTTGCTAAAGAGTTTCGGTATAAGTCGTTAGTAACTCATTGTACACTGAAAAACATTTTCACGAGCTACAGAAGGGGTTCATATGACATTCGGTTAACATGAGAATTTAAGAAAGGGCACTTTTGATTACTTTACAGTTCTGAATTATACTGCTCTAAACACTTGAAGCGTTCTTTTTCCTTCGCAAACCTCGAACCGTTTATTACGTATGATCGTCCCTATTTAGTATATGAGAAGATAACAGCTTGCTAACGCATTGTTAGTAGTCCTTCTTATTTCACTCAAGCACCGAAGTGATGGAGTGGCCTGAAAACTTCTCAAAGTAGATATTTTTAATCATAACAGTCGGTCAAATACACAAATAAAATTGAAATACAAGCACGTAGGCTTTCATGACCAATATCAACTTGAACAAAATCCTTTCGAAACTATCCTATAACAACTAGAAGATAGCAGCTATGCTATAATCGAAAACACCTCATAACATACCGTGTCACAGAGACATTAACGCTGTGAGGTCTTGAATTATCCTGCATGAATCAACTGTAGGCCTTTTAGTTGTTTACCAGCAAACCTGCAATTCTTTAAGGGAGTAAATAATTCAAAAAATGAAATTTTCAAAATGTCCCCCAAAATTTTTTCGTTCCTTTATCTCTATGTGCTTGAAGATTTCAATACAAAACCTTTATCGGTTGCTGAGTTATAGTGGAATATATATCTTATTGTGGTTATAACATCTGAACATTCTGTACTCTATTCACCCATTAGTTATTAACTGTTAGTTTTCTGACAGTGAATTGTACTTTGGCATACATCTTCCATGCTTCTGTGTTGCAGAATGTCACTGTAATAGCGATCTCATACCTGTTAGGCATAGTTCAGTCGTTCAAGCGTTCGCCTTAGTACTGAATTATGTTGAGTTATTGAGTGTGCAGAATACTTTCTGTAGCTTCTCTGTGTGAACTTAAAATTATTATTTTTTTCTTAGAAAAGGAAAGCTCAAAGCATCTTATAAAACGAAGAAGGGATGCTTCCAAGGAAACAGACGTCGTAATGTACAGCGTAATACTAATAATCGTAACGACAGGCCAAGCTCTTCGATAAAAAAAGTGAAAACCAATTTCACTCCTACAAATCCTACAGCAAATAATGCAAATGTGATTTGTAATATAGGTTTAATATTTAAGGAAATAAAAAGGAGTGGGTGGATTCACTCAGAATGCTATGAATGATTCCGCTCCAAAATTTGCAAGATACGTCCAAGGACTAGCTTTGTTAGAAGAAAAATGATGCAGATAGGGACTTGTGATGCTGAGATTACTTTGAATGGTGGAATGGTGGCGGATTAAAAGTTATTGACAGGATAAAAAAACCTATAGGTCAAATTATAATAAATTGTTTGAAGAATGAAGACATGCGAACCATAAACTCTTCCAAAAAAAAAAAAAAAAAAAAGGACAGAATGATCCACCAAGGAGACAAGGAGATCGAGAAAGAGTCTAAAACTACCAAATGGAACAAGGAAGGAGGAAGAGCAAAACGTATACTATCCACAAGGGAAGATTAATTCACAGAAGCCATCCTACCACAGAGAAAGCGTTTTCAAACTTCGAAGCTGCTTTTTCTCAGTTAACATATTTACAAAAATGTTTCTCATTTCTGCGGTAACTTTTTGTCTAATGCGTGAAGCATCTTGTAATTTTCCAAGGATACTATTCTTGACACGGTCTACAACATACGCGAGATATTCCGCTGATTGGGTAGCTCAGTTGGTGGAGCACTTGCCCGCGAAAGGCAAAGGTCCCGAATTCGAATCTCGGTCCGGCACACAGGTCCTCTGCTTTTTACGATTTACATAAACGATCTGGTTCATGGTATTGACAGCGGCATTAAACTGTTTGCCGATGATACTGTAGTCTACAGGAAAGTAGTATCACACAAAAGTTGTGAACAAATCAATGAGAATTTGCAGAAAATAAATGCATGGTGTAATGACTGGCAGTTATCTCTCAATATTAGTAAGTGTAACCTACTGCGTATAACAAGGCGACAATCCCCATTAATGTACGAGTACAAAATAAATGCCCAGTCTTTGGAAGCGGTAACATCCGCAAGCATCTGGGTGTGACTATTCGAAATGATCTCAAATGGAACGATCAGATTACACAAGTAATGGGTAAGGCGAACCCTAGATTGCGGTTTATTTGTAGAATCCTGAAGCGATGCAGTCCTTCAACAAAGGAAATTGCTTACAATAGTTTGTTCAGTCTTAAGAGTATTGTTCGTCTGTATCAGACCCTTACCAGTAGGGTCTGATTCAAGAGATTGAGAAAGTCCAAAGAAGAGTGGCAAGATTCGTGACTGGTACATTTAGCCATCGCGAGAGCGTTACAAATCTCATAGAAAGTTTGAAGTGGGACACACTTGCAGATAGACGACCCGCTAAACGGAAGGGGCTGCTCTAAATTCGAAAATCCGATCTTCGCCGAGGATGTAGAGCACATATTATTACCATCAACTTTCAAATCGCGCAATGATCACCATAGAAAGATCAGGGAAATTACAGCTCGTACTGAGGCGTTCAGACAGTCGTTTTTCCCTCGCGCGATTCGCGAATGGAACAGAGGATTGGGGGGAATATGACTTTGGCGAGAATAATGCCCTCCGCCACACACCGCTTGGTGGCTAGCGGAGTAAATATGTCGATGTAGAACAATCCATACCGAACTGGTAGAAGTGTGCGGCTATAGCTCACCATCACACGACACAGTATTTAGGTAAGGCAAACACTTTCATTGTGGTCAAACGATACTGAATGATGAACAAGTAAGCGGCAGACCATCTCTCTGTGGAGAACCGGGAATCGCAAGAGAGGCGGATGAGCTGGCGCTCGTTAAGTCGATCGTATCATAATCGAGGCGATAGTGGAGAAAGTGATCAGTAATGGTTCAGTTTTCAACGTGCCAGTGAATGCTTCCCGCGGGGTTCCGCGTCTGCTCACACTCATTCTAAAAGCCCGTCGAAACGAGCAATAGTGGAAATGTTGCAGCTGTGTCAAGACGACTTCTTCGCTAACTAATCAAAAAGACATGGCTCTGAGCACTATGGGACTTAACATCTGAGATCATCAGAATTACTTAAACCTAACTAACCAAGGACAACACACACATCCATGCCCGAGGCAGGATTCGAACTTGCTACCGTAGCAGGTGCGCGGTTCCGGACTGAAGCGTCTATAACCGCTCGGCCACCGCTGCCGGCTAGAAATCCTCGTCTTTTTTCCATTTCACTTCACTGACACCCACTGTATCTAGATTGAGCCTTAGCATTTCCATTTTCAGATTTCCTAGCGTCCCTACCACATTCAAACTTCTGACTTTCCACATCTGCCGACTCATACAACGTTATCCTTTCGTTGATTATTCCGTCTTTTTCTCATGGTCATCTCCCCCTTGGCAGTAACCTCCCGGAAATCCGAATGGGGGACTAGTCCGGAATCTTTTGCCAGTGGAGAGATCATCTGATACTTTTTCAGTTACAGGCCACGTGTCCTGTGGATACGCGTTATGTATCTTTTATGCAGTGGTTTACATTGCCTTCTGCATCATCATGCCGTTGATCGTTGCTGATCCTTTTGTGTTTTAGGATCAGTTTCCCACCCCAAGGGCAAGAGAGTGCACTGAACTTCTGTCTGCTCCTCTGTCCTCTCTGACAAGGTCGTTGGCAGAATAACTGTGACCTCTTATACCGGAAGTCTTCGGCCAGCAATGCTGATGATCTTCATTCAAAATTTAAGCCGTGACTGAATTCGAACTTAATGAGATACTGAATCTAATTGCGTAAAAGGGAAATTAATGGTGCAGCGTGGATAACTAGGGTACCGTTTGATGGGGAACTTCCCGAGACAGCGAAGAATGGCCATGTTATAACGGAAATGAAATATAGGAAGTAAGACTAGAGAATACAAAGGTATAAATGTAGTAAAGTAAGCGGGTTTAAATGTATCTACATAGGTTGGAAAAAAATATGGAAACACTTGAAGATAAATGCAGATGCTAGCGAAACCTGCTGATGGCGCTGTTGTATTTGTCCACGAACGGCACCTGTACGATATCGTCAATATTCCACTCGTTGTCAGAACAATATTCTGTGCAGTGTTTCCATTAGGTGACGTTCAACAGCCGTACAGTATTTTATAAAATGCATTTTAACCATCAACTGTTTCGGTTATCAACTATCACCCACGATGTAGGGTACAACAGATTAGTTAAAAACATCCCATATTCCTTTGAAGCTGAATAATACTCGATGATTTCGATAATGTACGGCTTCAAAGGAATATGGGATGCATTTAACAAATCTATTGTACCCTATATCCTGGATAATGGTTAATACACTATTGGCTATTAAAATTGCTACACCACGAAGATGACGTGCTACAGACGCGAAATTTAACCGACAGGAAGAAGATGCTGTGATATGCAAATGATTAGATTTTCAAAGCATTCACACAAGGTTGGCGCCGGTGGCGACACCTACAACGTGCTGACATAAGGAAAGTTTCCAACCGATTTCTCATACACAAACAGCAGTTTACCGACGTTGCCTGGTGAAACGATGTTGTGATGCCTCGTGTAAGGAGGAGAAAGGCGTCCTATCACGTTTTCGACTTTGATAAAGGTCGGATTGCAGCCTATCGCAAATGCGGTGTATCGTATCGCGACATTGTTGCTCGCGTTGGTCGAGATCCAATGACTATTAGCAGAATATGGAATCGGTGGGTTCAGGAGGGTAATACAGAACGCCGTGCTGGATCCCAAAGGTCTCGTATCACTAGCAGTCGAGATGACAGGCATCTTATCCACATGGCTATAACGGATCGTGCAGCCACGTCTCGAACCCTGAGTCAACAGATGGGGACGTTTCCAAGACAACAACCATCTGCACGAACAGTTCGACGACGATTGCAGCAGCATGGACTATCAGCTCGGAGACCACGGCTGCGGTTACCCTTGACGCTGCATCACAGACAGGAGTCCCTGCGATGGTGTACTCAACGACGAACCTGGGTGCACGAATGGCAAAACGTCATGTTTCCGGATGAATCCAGGTTCTGTTTACATCACCATGATGGCCGCATCCGTGTTTTGTGACATCGCGGTGAACGCACATTGGAAGCGTGTATTCGTCATCGCCATACTGGCGTATCACCCGGCGTGATGGTATGGGGTGCTGTTGGTTACACGTCTCGGTCATCTCTTGTTCGCATTGACGGCACTTTGAACAGTGGACGTTTTATTTCAGATGTGTTACGACCCGTGACTCTACCATTCATTCGATCCCTGCGAAACCCTACATTTCAGCAGGATAATGCACGACCGCATGTTGCAGGTCCTGTACGGGCCTTTCTGGATACAGAAAATGTTCGACTGCTGCCCTGGCCAGTATATTCTCCAGATCTCTCACCAATTGAAAACATCTGGTCTGGCCGAGCAACTGGCTCGTCACAATACTCCAGTCACTACTCTTGATGAACTGTGGTATCGTGTTGAAGCTGCATGGGCAACTGTACCTGTACACGCCATCCAAGCTCTGTTTGACTCAATGCCCAGGCGTTTCAAGGCCGTTATTACGGCCAGAGGTGGTTGTTCTGGGTACTGATTTCTCAGGTGTATGCACCCAAATTGCATGAAAATGTAATCACATGTCAGTTCTAGTATAATATAGTTGTCCAATGAATATCCGTTTATCATCTGCATTTCTTCTTGGTGTAGCAATTTTAATGGCCAGTAGTGTAACTAAAACCAGTAGTTAACTAATGGGACAAATGATGGTTAAAATGTGTTTTATGAAAGTATTATTTGCAGTTCTGACAGCATTGTGCCGGAGCTTAATGAATTAGAAAGTGGCCAATTATTGGTGCTCGTATGGAAGGTGCTTCCGTAACGAAGAGCGCCGATGCATCAGGAGGCACCGTACCGACGATTTATAGCAGATACAATGATAGCAGGAAGAACATCCCCCGCTAAGTCACAATGCGGACGAAATCGTTCGTTGATTGATCGTGAAAAGCGATCGCTGAAGAGGAGCACAACAGCTGCAAAAGTCACTGCAGAACGAAATGTAATATTCGCGAAGCCTGTTAGGACCTAAACAACACGAAGGGAGATCCATAACCAGGAAATTACAGGGCGAATGGAATTACACCATTTATCCGTGATGCAAATACCTGCAACAGGAAAACATGTTGGCGAAGCCATAAAACCTGGACTATGGAGCAATGGAAGAAAGTCATTTGGTCGGTAGAGTTTTGCTTCACACTGTTTCCAACTTACGAAGCGTAAAACATGGCGGAGGCCCGGTGATGATTTGGGTAACCATATTGCGTTACTCCGTGGGCAGCATGCTTACTCTGCAGAGTAGCATTACTGGCAAGAATTTTGTGACCATTTTGCTGATCAGGTCCATCGCATGTTAAGATATTTATTCTCGAGTGGAGATGCTGTATTGCATGGTCCCTGTTCACACAGCTCGCATGATGCATATCTGGTTTTCTGACCACGAGAATGAGTTGTCGCATGGCCCTTGGCACCACAGTCACCAGATCTCAATATTACTGAGCCTTTGTGGTCTATTTTGGAGAGAAGTGTGAGCTATCGCTATCCACCTCCGTCGTTGTCACATGAGCTTACCGCTACTTTACAAAAAGTATGATATAATATTCCCACGAAAGCCATACAGGACCTTTATTGTCCATTCTGAGACGAGTGGGAGCTGTTTTGAATGTTAACGGTATTCCTACACTGTATTAGGGCTGGTAATGTATTATGTTTTTGGTGTTTCGATATCATTGTTCAGTCCCCGTAGGTTCAAAGATGAAACTCGCGCGGGACATCTAATATTCAGCGTGGTGTCTGTTTGTTCTAAGTCGCGTCTACCCTACCACTTTCGCACAACGACGCTCTGAGCGTGTTTTTCAGGGAATTGACTAGTTTGAACCTGGGACCTGTTGCTGGTAAGGAGACGCCAGACCACACATGACATGTAGCGTGTTTTTTAGGGAATTGACTAGTTTGAACCTGGGACCTGTTGCTGGTAAGGAGACGCCAGACCACACATGACATGTAGAGTTCAGAAGAGTTCAGTGAGACTAGCGATGATATAATCAAATACTTAATAATTTCAGCGTCAGCTCCACTGCACTCCCTGTAAAAGAATCTTAATACTAACTAAATTTAGTGGAAGGGGTTCAAGACTTTCCTATTTTTAGTTAGCTGGTAAAATAACGTTGAGAAAGTAGTTAAGTTTACCATTGGAATTTTTATTCTACTCACAAAACATTGTTTATAAATTTCACTGTTGATTAAAGGAAATATTTTATTACAGGATGATAAAAACCAACTGCGTTCAACAAAAATGTGAACGAATATTCCTTGAATGGGTTTCCAAGTTCTACAATGGATCGAAGGGTGACCTATGCCGTCTCACATCCATAATCAAGGTTTAAATTAAGTTTCATAAAAGAGAAAATTATCAAAAATGGTCTACAGTGACCCTCAATTATCTTTAATTACTTATTTTACTTGTCGTAAATTACAGTGGCTGATGTGGCTTCTCAGTAATTACATAACAGAAAAATCATCGCGTTTCAGATTCTAACTTCTAGTAGCAAATGTGAATACCACGAAGTTTAATTGACGATCGACACTAGTATTATGTAAAAAGGGGGTTTAACAGATGAGACTTCTGCAGTTCTGAGTAAAGCCTTATGCTCTCTCATGTGGCATCGCGTGCGTTCAGTACCTTGTCGTTGGTTAGTCAGCGTCAGGGGGCGGCGGGCAGCGCAGCTCCACGCACCTCGCCATCTCGGGAGCAACTCTCCCTAACTTCTCTTTTCTACAGTTTACCGAAGTTGGTTTAAGAAAAGCTATCTGGCTGTGTTTTCAGCTGACCAATCAGGGTCTGTCTATCCAATGAGAAACGTTATACTTTTCGTGGTGGGGCAATGTTTTCAACGTTTGCAACGTAATAGAGACGAGTATAGTCTCACGCTAAAACTTGCAGCTGGTGTGGCCCTTTTAGTGTTATCGTAAGATCTATACTGTTCTTCTGGAGGGCTCTATCTTTTAACATGGGCTGGGGGGTGGTCTTGGCGGTCGGCTGGCAACGTGGGTGTCCGTCCCTTATTGTAGGGCCTCCTAACCTACACTATTCTGCTCTCGGCTTCTGTTCTCGTTTCTCCACTCGGAACTGCGTCTGTTTCACTGTGGGAAGGTATGACATGCATATAGGCGTTCTTGTGTTAGTCTGTGGTATTCTATTTGCTCACTCGTTGATCGTATTACTTTGGTTAATTTAATGTCAGGATTTATTCGGAACTATGTGACATACTGTCGGATTTGCTATCATGTCAGGGTTTTCATGGAAGGTGTTGGATTTGCCTGACACCTTACATATCACCACCCTTCGAACTTAATTTTTGCACTGAAGTTAGGCAATGACTGAATCGTTGTCTAAGTAAGTCAAAAATTATTCCTTTATCTAAATTTTGTTGCCTACTGTTCAGCAACATTATTCTAGTTCTATGGCAGCTCGTAGTACTTATTTATATTTTTGTATTCTTCCACATTATTCTCAAAAATATGATTATATTCACAAGAGAAAAATATTTTTATGCTATTATCATTATTAATTTTTAATTATTTTCTTTCTTTATTTGTGAAGTTTGTTTTTTAAGAAGTTTGTTATCGAAAGTGAGGAGTATTTCACATTGATTTTCTTAGAAATATTTTTTTTAATAAATGTAGTAATTAAGTAAAATCTATTCCTAACACATTTTCTAAATATCATGTACAGGTAAATACTGTGAATATTGTTACTCATTAAAAAAAATGTTTTTGTTTCTAGACATTCATTTCAACATTGTTACACTAACAAATAAGAATTATTTCCAAGAATTGCTTTGACAAAGAAATATACATGCACAAGTATTGAGATATTATCCTAACAAATGGTACAAATGTTAAAAAAGGGAAAACATCCAACAAGATAATTTTTTATTCTTTGTTTTTATAAGGAGAAAATAAGTAAAATATAGTTATTCTTTTATTTTTATGAGGAGAAAATAAGTAGCATATAGTTGTAGTGAACAGGATCGAACAAGCACTGTGTCTGCAACCACATCCGTATCTGTAACAGCACCGGAAAAACAAGCAATTAACGAAGATATCTTGCATTTGCGATTCCAATCAGAGGTGGAAAGTAACATACGTGAAATCAGACAGCCTGCACCGCAAAAAACACGTTTCGAAACTCTTGATGAACAAACGGCACCAGAAACACATGCGAAACCACAAATTTATGTTTCAAGACAGTTTTGATCGTGCAATGAAGCGGAAAGGTTAGCCAGACAAGATACTGAACCAATACGTGACAATGGAAATCCAGGTCGGGAAGAGTTCAGTGCAATGCATTCGGCTACACGTTCACAACCGATGGAAGAAAATTATTGCGTACCACTCCAACGATATCAAGCAAGGATAGGCGAAAGTTACAGTGGACAATATCCAATGGATCTACCACAACCTGAAAGAGCGACGGGAGAAATGGTCAGAAACAAAAGTGGTGAAGAATCGCGAATTTCATATGGAACCAAGACGAAGTACGACAATCATCATTTCCTCACAGTCAGAAAATTTCAACACTTTCGAGAAGGAAACTCATTACATTCACGAACTTTTATTGATCAGTTCCGAGTAGGATTACCAGAACACTGGACGCTAGCACACAAATTAGACTTTATATGTGCACACATGTCAGGAGCAGTCGCAGAAACCATGCAGAATGTTGCAGCGACATGCCGATCGTACAAAGATTTCAGAGAGAAGTTTCTGTCACGATATTGGTCCAGCGAAGCACAGAACAGAGTGAAGTATGAATTATTACAGAACCCATATTTTGAAAATTCAGGAGGGAAGAGTCCCGTGAAATTTTTCGAAGTAATGACAAAGAAAAATCAATGCTTAGATGTACCATACAGTGACGGAGAGTTGATTAAATTATGCGTGATGAAGTTGCCATTGAAATACCAGCAATCATTAGTAGGTCGCAGAGGCAATGACGTCGAAGCATTTAAAGAAATTCTAAGGGAACGGGAGTTTATATTTTCGGAAGATGACGCAAGAAAAAGACGAAGCGCACGTGAAAACGAAAGCAAAAAGCAGTGGAATCCACAAGACACAGTACAAAGAAACAATAATTACGAACCACGTGATAGCTTCGTACCAAGAAACGACAACAGATTTCAACAAAGAAACGGTTATGGATTTAGAAGAGAATATGGCAATAACTGTAATTCACCCAGGAACGGCAACAACTATTACAGAGGGAACAATGACAACCGGAATGGCTATTGGAGAACCAATAGACCGACAAATTATCAACAAAGAAACCAATATCAACAAGCTGAACAAGAAAAGAGAATACAGGTAGAAGAGGTAAGACCACCAAACGCCGTAAAACGCTCGAATTAACAGCTAAGCGCCCGTGCCAAAGAGAATGACGCACCGACCCAGGATAATTGCAGCACCTTGAACATAGAATTAAATACCTTATCATGAGAAGAGAAGAAGGAAGAAACAAAACCGCAGGGACCAGATGAAAACGAAGACAGGAAAATAACAATATCGCGTTGGGACGAAATTAATTGGGAGAATACTGACGAGGAAGATGAATTATCAGAGGCATGCACAACAAATGTAAGGGGAAAGGATGAAGTAATGAGTATTGCAGAGCTATTTGAGATGGAAACCAGGGAAAGCGAATTCAATGAGGATAATGCGCAGTCGACAGAAGTTGAAAATAAGTTACTAGTGGGCACACAACCCAACGTATATAATGAAGGAAGTTATGAAGCGATAATTAGAGCATCTAGAAGCGATTATGTGGAAGTAGCGACGAAGAAGGAGAAGATAGACGAAGATGAGGAAAAAGTAGAGAATGTTGAAGCAAGCGTAAATGAAGGAAGAAATAGAGAAGAGGAAATAAAAGAGAGAGAAGTAGCAGTCGAAGCTTATCCTACAGAAAGTTCGAATTCACAGGGGAAAGTCCTGAAAAGACTCATGTATGATTCAGTGGAGGATTCGTTGATGCAAGAAGAAAAAGAACAGAACCATCCCTTTCAAATTCAACCAATTGTGAAGGCCATGGTAAAACATATCCCAGTCAATATTATAATTGATAGCGGAACTGAACTGACCGCGATCTCAGAAAATTTATTCATGCAGTGTAATGCCAATGAGGAATTGCCAGTTCTGAAAACATGTAAGATTAAAGCAAGAGGTCCTATTACAAACAACGCTGCGGAAGTTACGAGATAAATAGGGTTAACTCTTTCGTGCCAAGGTTAAAAGATCGAAGTCAACTTCGTGATTATACCTAAACTAACTGTAGATTTGATTATAGGTGCAGATTTTTTAAATGAGAGACGAGCGATAATAGATATGGGGAAATGTAGCGTAACATTCGTGAATGTCACACTTCTCTTTGAGCAAAAGCTAAAATTAGAAGAAATACCAGTTGTAAACAAACAATTAAGAATGATGCGAGATAAAGAGGATGAAGAATTATAATGGTATGCACAAAAGGGGGAATCGCCTCAACTCATGTTAGAAGTCCATAAAGAAATCGACGAAAAACTGCAAGAAGTTCAAGATATTTCGGAACACAGTAGAAGAGGATTAGAGGGTATTTTACGAGATAAAGCAGAGGTATTTTTACCTAAGACTGGCAGTATTAAACACTTTCAGTACAAGTTTGAAGTAAAACAGCACAAACCATTTAGAGTGCCACCCTATACAATCCCATTAAGCTATAGGAATAATGTATTCCAGGAGATATCTAAAATGTTAGATGATGATATTATTGAACCAGCTATCTCCACATATAACAGTCCGTTCCATATTGTACAAAAACGAGATGGGAGCATCAGGTTAGTGCTTGATTCCAGACAGATTAACACAATCATAATCACTGAGACAGATCGCCCAGAAAAATTAGAGGAATTGATACAAAACTTCCACGGTGCTAAGATATTTTCATCAATTGATTTACGGAGTAGTTTCTGGCAAATAGAATTGGCCCCAGAATGTAGAAAATTTACAGCATTTATCGTATTCGGTAGATGTTACCAATTTAAACGATTACCATTTGGTTTAAACATATCATCAGCAGCGTTTATTAGGTGATTTAATACTATACTAAGTCCTGAAATTTTACAAAAAATTACTTATGTTGATGATGTGATTATAGGAGGACCATCTTCGGAACATCACAACGACACATTAAATCAGTTTTTACAGATCATGAAAGAGCATGGGGTTACAGTAAATATAACAAAATCTAAATTTGGAAGACGAGAGGTCAAATTTCTAGGACACATAATTTCAGAGAAAGGGGTAATGCCCGACCCAGGATAACTAACGGCAATCAAAGAATTCTGTACTCCATATAATAAGAAAACTTCCAGACAAATACTAGGTCTCACCGGATTCTATAAAAAATTTATTTGTATTGGCTATCTCGCAACACCACGCCTATGTGCATTGACTGGAAAAAACACGCCATAGGTATGGGATCAGCAAGCCAATGAAGTATTTTTAAAAGTGAAAAACGCACTAACAACATCACCGATTTTAGCACATCCTGAACTAACACAAAATTTTTGTATACCACTGACAGCGCGAAAACAGGTTTAGGAGTTGTTTTATTCCAAGAATACGTACAGGCAGGGCTAAGATCATACAGAACCATTGCCTTTGCCAGTCGTGTAATCACTAAAAGCGAGAAAAACTGTTCAGTCACGGAGCTGGAAGCATTGGCCATTGTATGGGGCTTCCAACGTTTTCGTTACTTCCTATTCGGAAGAAAAACAATAGTATACACTGGCCACAAAGCATTAGAATTTCTGTTATCCGCCATGGGAGGTTAGCCAGATAGATGTTAGTACTACAAGAATTTGACTTCACTATTACACACATACCAGGACCAGCGAATGTATTAGCAGATGCTTTATCATGATGTCCACAGGGCGCATCCAATAACATAGGTTTGGAAGCAGCAGAAGACCAGTTTACAATGTACTATATGAAACAAGTACCTTTCGAAAACTACATTACGACAGCATTGAAACACATAGGGAAAGAACAGGACAAGGATCCGGAAATACTAGGAATCAAACACAAGTGGAGAAGTAAGGATTTTCCAGACATTCAACAGCACTATCTCCTAAAAAATAATGTTATATTTTTTAGACGAAATGTTGCAACAAATGAATGGTTAATTTATATCCCAGATGAACTAATTAATAAGTACATATGGTATACACATTTGAGTAATGACCACTTTGGACCAAAGAAATGCTTTTTAAAAATGAAACAAACAAGCCATTTTCCTAATATGGAAAGATGAATTAGAACAGTATTAGTCAAATGCAAAAAATGTATGAGGGGTAAACACGCCACTTTCCAAACAAAACCACCTATGTTTCCAATAATCCCTAAAAAAAATTTAAACAAATAGCTGCAACAGATTTGATGGGGGCCCCTCTCACGCACGAAAAATGGATATATTTTCATATTTGTCGTTTTGGAACTTACTTCCAAATATGTTATCTTGACACCATTAAAACGGGCAACAGGTCTTACTGTAAGTAAAGCATTTAGACAAGATTTTCTCAGACAAGTAGGTCGAGTGGAATGAATAATTTTGGATAATGGCCCACGATACAAATCAATGCAATGGCAGAACACGTTAAAACAACACAAAATAAAACCCATCTACATATCTAAGTACAAATCTAGTGTAAATCCAGCAGGACGATCTACGAAGGTCATAGGCACTTTTTGCCGATTATATGTAGGCAAAAGACACAACACTTGGGATATATACCTTAAAGATTTTCAAGAAGTAATAAATGAAATGCCACATAGCACTACACTACTACCTCCAATTACTGTATTAAAAAATATTGAGCCCCCAAAAATAACCAGAGAAAATGTTAGATTTCCTATTGTACCACGTAGACAGACAGCACAAACAAGTCATAGCAACAGCACTCTCCAACATCAGAAAGGTAGTCATTAAAAGAAAAGAAAGAGGAGATAGAACAGCAATTAAAAGAACATTCTCAGTAGGCCAGAAAGTATTTGTAAAAACACACCATCTCTCCAGAAAACAGAAACACAAAATACATTAGTTTTATGCTGCATACAAAGGACCTGTCATAATTGGCCAAACTGCTCATGATAATGCTGTGGAACTAATGAACCCCAAAAACAGGCAAAACCTTAGGACTTCACCATGTGAGCCATATCAAAAAGATTGAAGATTAATTTTATTACCGGTAAATAATTAGCACAATATTTCAAGTTTATGTTGCAGATAAGATCGTCAGGAGAAAGAAAAATGAAGAGAGAGGAAGGTGGGAAAAAGAAAGTAGTTTCAATAAAAACAAAAACAAAAATAACACCAATAGAAGCGTAGATTAAGGAGAAAGGGATAAAGCGTAGATAGTCTAACAGCATGAAATACTAAAATGCACCACGACACGACACAAAAATAAAAAAACGAATTTGAGGATTCTTGAAGAAGTTAAGACTCACTACATCTTAGAATTGTAACATGGAAAGGGCGCCGAAATTTGTAAAGCTTTTTAAAAAAGGCATAAAGCAATGTAGGTACTAGACATATGTTAGATGATTATAAGTAAAACTTTTTGTAAGAACCATTGTAAAAACTCCAGCAAGAACCAGATGCAACAACCCATAAGTTGCAACGAGAGAAGTATCAAGAAAGAAAAGGACGTAATTAGCAAGACATGATTCCTACAAGGCAGAAGCGTCGAGAGAAGGGAAAGGATGGCGAGACCAACAAAGGGCACTTGTATCTGAAGTCGGCAGTAAATCTACTGCTAAATGGACCCGCGCAGGGACAGACAAGCAAACAACGGACTTTCACTGCTCGTAAACACCAGGACGCCCACTCAGCGAATCGAGCAAAAAACGGCCCGACGAGAAGACTGCTTGGACAAGCCACCACTGTCAAAAAATAAGTGTAAAAGTTTCACTACTGCTATTAAACAGCACGCTGATGCATGAAACTAAAGAAAACTTCCACAAAGTAGAAATGACACGTCCAAACAACTTATCAAACTGTTACTAAGAGGAGAACTTCAAAGCGACTAGTTATTAATAAATATTCCCATATCCTGCCCAGAGAAGAACCGAGAATCAAGTAAGAAGCAGAGAAAAAGCAGGAAGAAGAGAAGCTGAAGATTCGCAAGATTGAGACCAAGAAAGAAGATGGGTGAAGAATAGACGACATACCTTCCCAAACCCCTATCCTATTGTAAACTAGTTGTCTGTGAAGTATTACAACGAAAAACAATCGCTTCCAGCGACATATAACGATGACTTTCACGCATACAAAGCCAGTAAACCACGAGATTCCGCACTCACAGCTCCATTCCATTATGGGACCTCCACAACAGCAATACACCGCTGCAAAGCCAACAAGGAATGACTAGCAATTACGTTTCTCTGTTTCTCTAGTTTCTTGACTTCTCCCTGGGTGCTGTTACGTAATGTTTTGATCTTGTTCTGAGTGTCATTACGCAATGTTTGTACATCCACTTGCACCTTGTCAGTGTCTGTTCTCAATTGATTGTGACCTGTTATTAAGTTTCCTATCACTTCTCGAGATTCTTTTGCCCTGTCTTCAATGTGACTTAAGTGTAACTGAATTTTTGTGTTTTGTTCTTTAATCTCACGCATTTGTCTCGTGGTTCCTGCAGTTTGTTTCGTCGTTTCTGCATTCTGAATTTTAATTTCGTTCGCAATTTCTTTATTTTGTCTTGTCACGGTTTCCGTGATGTGTTGTAATAATTCTGCCAGATTGGTGGATCCTATTGCATTTTCTTCCGACGTCCTAAGCCCTGTGTTTTCGCCTAAGTGTTGGTTCACAACCGATTGCATTGAACTGTGCGATGACACGTTTCTGCTCGAATTCCTTGTACTCTGTGGTGAGGGAGCTATGATTACTTGTACTATGGGTTCTACACATTCAAGACGCAAGTTAGAATCCTCATCAGGTGTCTCTCTACTTTCCTGCTCCTCTGTCGTATGCTGACCTACGTTTTCTATGCCTGTCCGTCTTCAGGCTGGGTCTCTACCTCAATTCGGTCAAGGTCTCGATCTGCCATTGCTAATCTTTCCGATTCCTTTATTTTCTGTTTTAAAAGCAACTAACGCCTCAACATACGCTCATACGATCTCACGCATTTCATAAACTTTTTCCTCACACGACTTGACACTTATTATACCCAAGACTGACAATCCATTTACTTACTTGTTGGGTCAGATCCAACTTGCAACGATGTATCCACAACCTGTGCACTTGCATTGGAGAAAAAACTTAATTCTAACAATATTAAAATTCATAACTTAATTATGCTATTGTCTATGCTAGAATGTCTTATTTTCTATTGAATACTTTCTTACTATCTATCGCTGCAGCTACTGTTTTCGACTATTTAAACCATTCAGAAAAATTTTTTGTTACGAAAATTTTTCAACAGGATATTTGTCTGACCTAGTTAGGCATGTGGTCGACCTTCAATCATGGTATTTTACCATCCTGGCAGGGTCACCATTCTCTAACATTCTGCATGGTGTCAGTTCTAAGTCATATCTCCCTTCCACTTTCGCGCAACGACGCTCTGAGCGTGTTTTTAGGGAACTGACTAGTTTGAACCTGGGACCTGTTGCTGTTAAGGAGACGCCAGACCACACATGACATGTAGAGTCCAGAAGAGTTCAGTGACACTAGCGATGATAGAATCAAATACTTAATGATTTCAGCGTCAGCTCCACTGCACTCCCTGTAAAAGAATCTTAATACTTACTAAATTTAGTGGAAGGGGTTCAAGACTTTCCTATTTTTAGTTAGCTGGTAAAATAACGTTGAGAAAGTAGTTAAGTTTACCATTGGAATTTTTATTCTACTCACAAAACATTGTTTATAAATTTCACTGTTGATTAAAGGAAATATTTTATCACAGGATGATAAAATCCAACTGCATTCAACAAAAATGTGAACGAATATTCCTTGAATGGGTTTCCAAGTTCTACAATGGATCAAAGGATGACCTATGCCGTTTCACATCTATAATCTAGGTTTAAATTAAGTTTCATAAAAGAGAAAATTATAAAAAATGGTCTACAGTGACCCTCAATTATCTTTAATTACTTATTTAACTTGTCATAAATTACAGTGGCTGATGTGGCTTCTCAATAATTATATAACTGAAAAATCATTGCGTTTCACATTCTGACTTCTAGTAGCAAATGTGAATACCACGAAGTTTAACTGACGATCGACACTGGTATTACGTAAAAAGGGGGTGTAACAGATGAGACTTCTGGAGTTCTGAGTGAAGCCTTATGCTCTCTCATGTGGCATCGCGTGCGTTCATTACCTTGTCGTTGATTAGTCAGCGTCAGGGGGCGGCGGGCAACGCAGCTCCACGCACCTCGCCATCTCGGGAGCAACTCTCCCTAACTTCACTTTTCTACAGTTTACCGAAGTTGGTTTAAGAAAAGCTATCTGGATGTGTTTTTAGCTGACCAATCAGGGTCTCAATGTTAACCTTAAGCTCCGCCTACAAAAATTCTGTCCATCCAATGAGAAACGTTATACTTTTCGTGGTGGGGCAGAGACGCGTATAGTCTCATGCTAAAACTTACAGCTGGTGTGGCCCTTTTAGTGTTATCGTAAGATCTATAGTGTTCTTCTGGAGGACTCTATCTTTTAACATGGGCTGGGGGGTGGTCTTGGCGGTCGGCTGGCAACGTGGGAGTCCGTCCCTTATCGTAGGGCCTCCTAGTCTACACGATTCTGCTCTCAGCTTCTGTTCTCGTTTTCCCCTCGGAACTGAGTCTGTTTCACTGTGGGAAGGTATGACATGCATTTAGGCGTTCTTGTGTTAGTCTGTGGTATTCCATTTGCTCACTCATTGATCGTATTACTTTGGTTAATTTAATGTTAGGATTTATTTGGAACTATGTGACATACTGTCGGATTTGCTATCATGTCAGGGTTTTCATGGAAGGTGTTGGATTTGCCTGTTACCTTATAGACAGACTAGCGTGGAGAGCTACATCAAACCTGTCTTCGGACTGGAGACAACAAGAAAGACATAGCATTTGGGAAGTGCTCAGTAGCAGCTCTTCTCCCCTCGCTCCCTCCCCTTTTTTTAGTTTCTGATCCTGGGACTAGCTGCGTGGCGATGCGACGCCAGCAGGTGGGCACACAAGCGGCGCGGAATCTCGGCGCAGAATGCGCGCACACGCTAGCACTTACGGCGCTGCCACGGGAGCGCGACCTGCTTAGCTAATACGGCCGGCCCACACTAGGCGACGGTGATGAGTGGCGTCTCCAAAAGGACATGGCAGCCATCCTGCCGCTGCTGTACACTCTGTCAACACGTTACACGTGGGCTCCACGTACTTTCACTCGATGTTATTGCACTTGGCCTTCCGCGGTCGTCATCGGAAACACGCCGTATCGATACAGTAAACAAGTAATTACGTTTTCTCGTGTTATGGGTCAAATGGCTCTGAGCACTATGGGACTTAACAGCTGAGGTCATCAGTCCCCTAGAACTTAGAACTACTAAACCTAACTAACCTAAGGACATCACACACATCCATGCCCGAGGCAGGATTCGAACCTGCGCCTAGAACTGCTCGGCCTCTCCGGCCAGCTTTCTCGTGTTATCATCCGAGTCAAGAGACCGTTCTGCGGAAACGTTCCGACAAGTTTCCCATTCGTTGTCTTCAGGCGAAGACTTCACCTGAAGATGACGAGGAGGAAACTTGTCGAAACGTTCCCCAAGAACGACGCCTTGACTCGGCTGATATCCTGAGAAAATTTCTTCATCAAGATTCGCCTCGAAAGCCTGCATTCTTATATACTACTGGCCATTAAAATTGCTACACCACGAAGCTGACGTGCTATAGACGCGAAATTTAACCGACAGGAAGAAATGCTGTGATAAGCAAATGATTAGCTTTTCAGAGCATTCACCTTCAATGTGCTGACATGAGGAAAGTTTCCAACCGTTTTCTCATACACAAACAGCAGTTGACCGACGTTGCCTGGTGAAACGTTGTTGTGACGCCTCGTGTAAGGAGGAGAAATGCATACCATCACGTTACCGACTTTGATAAAGGTCGGATTGTAGCCTGTCGCGATTGCGGTTAATCGTATCGCGACATTGCTGCTCGCGTTGGTCGAGATCCAATGACTGTTAGTAGAATATGGAATCGGTGGGTTCGGGAGGGTAATACGGAACGCCGTGCCGGATCCCAAGGGTCTCGTATCACTAGCAGTCGAGATGACAGGCGTCTTATCCGCATGGCTGTAACGGATCGTGCAGCCACGTCTCGATCCCTGAGTCAACAGATGGGGACGTTTGCAAGACAACAACCATCTGCACGAACAGTTCGACGACGTTTGCGGCAGCATGGACTATCAGCTTGGAGACCATGGCTGCGGTTACCCTTGACGCTGCATTACAGACAGGAGCGCCTGCGATGGTGTACTCAACGAAGAACCTTGGTGCACGAATGGCAAAAAGTCATTTTTTCGTATGAATCCAGGTTCTGTTTACAGCAACATGATGGTCGCATCCGCGTTTGGCCATATCGCGGTGAACGCACATTGAAAGCGTGTATTCGTCGTCGCCATACTGGCATATCACCCTGCGTGATGGTATGGGGTGCCAAAGGTTACACGTCTCGGTCACCTCTCGTTCGCATTGACGGCACTGTGAACAGTGCACGTTACATTTCAGATGTGTTATCACCCGTGGCTCTACCCTTCATTCGATCCCTGCGAAACCCTACATTTCAACAGGATAATGCACGAATGCATGTTGCAGGTCCTGTACGGGCGTTTCTGGATACAGAAAATGTTCGACTGCTGCGCTGGCCAGCACATTCTCCAGATCTCTCATCAATTGAAAACGTCTGGTCAATGGTGGCCGAGCAACTGGCTCGTCACAATACGCCAGCCACTACTCTTGATGAACTGTGGTGTGTTGAAGCGGCATGGGCAGCTGTACCTGTACACGCCGTCCAAGCTCTGTTTCACTTAATGCCCAGGCGTATCAAGGCCGTTATTACGGCCAGAGGTGGTTGTTCGTGGTACTGATTTCTCAGGATCTATGCACCCAAATTGCGTGAAAATGTAATCTCATGTCAGTTCTAGTATAATATAGTTGTCCAATGAATATCCGTTTATCATCTGCATTTCTTCTTGGTGTAGCAGTTTTAATGGCCATTAGTGTATACGTACAGTGGTACTAAGGAAAGCGCATCGCACTGTGAACGATTTCAGTACAGTTGTGTGTGTGCTATGAAGTGGTTTCACGTCTACTCGTGAAATATCACGATGAAAAAATTACGTAAAGCCGACCGAACCGCTCTCATTCCTAAGGCAATAATACTGTGGTCGACTAATACAAGAATAGCGAGAAGTTTTCTGAACTCCCTAACCGGGTTAACGGTTTTGTTCGAATTGTCCTGTAATTTTTTCACTCTGTGTTCCCGACTGGTTTATAGATCACCTAGCAAAGATGCTAACGGATGACTTTAGTTCGCAAAACAGGTTGAAACTACCTGCCAATGGAACAATATAAACGATAGTCAATGAGATTTCGGAGAGAGACATTAAAATACCTTTGTCTGCGCCTTAGTAGTTTTATGCAGCCGTTAACGATTTCGTCTCTTGCACCGATCTCCTCGTGTGGCGCCACCCAAAGTGTTCAGCTAGTTGTTGCATCTGTTGATGAACCAAAACTTTATAGCATGTTGGTCCGCCTTTGGAACGCAATACATCTGCCATTCTGCTCTTGGTTGGTTACTTTAGACCACCGAGGCAAGGGTAAATCATTGGTATTTAAACACAGACATTGTAACCATCAATGATGTATCCACACCTCGGTGAGCTAAAATGACGATTTGTTATCTGACTCTAAGTGCGGGAATCAGGAATTATTGTAGCATAATGGTGGTGACTGCGTGACATATGGAAGTTTGGATCGATTCTGGAGGAGTGCTCAGATAGCTATTGTGGTTAAGGCGAACGTTCGCTATAAGCGGGAAAGCCGGGTTCCTGTCATGGTCCGGCAATGCATAGTCACAGAATGCGAATTTATTTCGTAACTTTTACCTCAGCTATAACCGTCAATGACAGTGTCAGTGGTATTGTTTTGTGAAGGTACAGGTACTATAAACACAGACATTGTAACCATCAGTGAGATTTCCGGAGTCATATGGCACCAGATATCTGCCCAAAGGTCGTGCATTTCCCTTGAATTAGAGGTCGGTGTTTTGTGGGTGCAGAGTTGGAGCCACATAACGTACCAGATAAGTGTTCCATCGGGTTCAAATCCGGCGAATTTTGCGGACAAGAAATGAAAGCGAGTTCACAATCATGCTCCTCAAATCGATGTAGCACAATTCTGTCCTCCCGACAGGCGTAGTCATCCTGCTGGGATATGCCATCACATGAAGAGATCCAAACCGTCCGCAATAATATTCACACTCTGAACAACAAGGGTTACTTCTTGTGCCGGAAGTTTCTGGCCGCCATTGATGATGATTTTTATTCAGAATTTAAGTAATGTCGACGGTCTAACAGGGTCGTAGGACGTTTTTATTTCTAGTCAAAGACGCTGCCCCTTTTTTTGTTCGACGTAGTTTCCGGCATTTGGTCTGGGCGGACGTCACATGAAATCTCTTAAAGTCCATCGTTGAATACTCCACTCAGTTTTTTTTTTTTATTACAGAGGGAAACAAGCACTCTGATCGAACACGCTGAGCTACCGTGCTGGGTCCCCTAGACCACTGGTGTACGCAGTACCACTACATGGCTGCCCAAATCGTCACCGAACCCACGCCGTGCTTCATTTTCGCGACTAAAACTCGGATAGACGTTGAAAACAGTTTGAAACAAGACGCAGCCGACCAAATGACTTTCTTCCATTACTCCATAGTTTAGGTTTTATGGCTCTGGCACCACGTTTTCCCTTTAGGGGCACTTGCATACAGTTGAGTGGTTTTGAATTCCGTCTCGACATGCAGTTCCCTGATAAACGAGATTCCTTCGCGTTTTTTAGGTGCTAATAGGGTTCCTGAGGGCGACATTCAGTTCTGCATTTACTTTTGCAGCTGTCCGTCCTCTTTCGTCGCATTATGCAGGTGCCGTGGGTGCCGTTTATGGTCAAATACAACTACGCAGTCTGCAGGCTTGTCTAGGATCTTGCGTTTCCTTCTCAAGCATGCCTTTACAGCCGTGTTTTTACGTTTCTGCCGCGTGGGATTAGCCAAGCGGTTTGAGGCGCTGCAGTCATGGACTGTGTGGCTGGTCCCGGCGTAGGTTCGAGTCCTCCTTCGGGCATGGGTGTGTGTATTTGCCCTTAGGATAATTTAGGCTAAGTATTGTGTAAGCTTAGGTACTGATGACCTTAGCAGTTAAGTCCCATAAGATTTCACACACATTTGAACATTTTTTTCTACGTTTCTCCAACCCCCGTACTTTGTTGGAATCGTTATTACAGGCATTTGAAAATGGCGTCATACCGAAACTGACCAATAATGTAATGAGTGACATGGCGCACTAAAAGTCACCTTGTAAAATGATTGTGGCACCCTGTAGCGGATAATGGAAATTTTTGTGTTAAGAAGTGTGTATTTTAACAATACGATAGTTGATTGACCCTCTTGCTTCCCACACCACACCGGGCTGATTTATATCTTTGGCGGATGTTAAAAGGTTGAAGCAATTCGCAAACGCTGAAAGAGTTATAACACTGTATTCAGTTTGTTCAAATGGTTCAAATGGCTCTGAGCACTATGGGATTTAACATCTAAGGTCATCAGTCCCGTAGAACTTCGAATTACTTAAACCTAACTAACCTAAGGACATCAAACACATCCATGCTCAAGACAGGATTCGAACCTGCGACCGTAGCGGTCGCGTGGTTCCAGACTGAAGCACCTAGAACGGCTCCGCCACTGCGCCCGGCATTCAGTTTGTGATTTCAAGAACTGTGGCAATAGATATTCTACGAGTGAAGACAGAGTATTCATAAGGTGTCTCTAAGGCTGTTTTTACCGAAGAGGGACTTCATCCTCGTCATATACTTTAATTGAAAGTAAGTATAATTTAGTCTCAATGCGCCTTAGTATCCGCCCAACTCCGGTGGACGGGAGTGGCCGTCTTTCGGTAGCCGCCCACGCCACCCCTCGGCAGCCACTACAGCTTGATATTATCTGTCATTTTAGCCCATTTAGACTCCACGTCCACGGGGGCGGGGGAAGAGGAGTTGTCCAGCGGTTGTTGCCAGAGGTGGCAGCTCTAATTGCTAAATGTCGCAGCTTATGGATTCCTGAGTCATATACAAGTTTAGTCATGTATTGCTACTGCTGTACTGTGTAGGCACAATAAGTAAGTTATTTTATCCATTTTGGTTAGAGAACATCACAGCTGTTCGCGTAAATCACACTGTAGGTAATACTGCAACAATCTGCAAGTTTCTCTGAAAGTGGTTTGTATTACCGTTTTTAGTCTCGTGCCTGAGCCCATCGTCACATGGTTGCGTTAACTTCCTTGCAAGTTTTACATTTGTGTCCTACAATATAACAAAGTTAGTGTGCTTGCATGGTCTACAAAAGGTTTTACATCTGCGGCCTAAAATGTAATAATTTGTTGTTATTACATAGTCTTACACTTGATCATAATCACAAAAATTATGTTATATTTTAGAGCGCGAATGTAAAACATCTTGTAAACAGTGCAATCAAGAAAACTTTGTTATATTTTAGGACACAAATATAAAACATTCAAGGAAGTTAACGCAACCATATGACTATGGGCTCCGACCCAAAACTAGTAACAGTACAAGAAAAAAAAATTTAAAAAAACTTGTGGCTGGTTGCAGTATTTCCTTTAATGTAACAATTAGTAAAATTTCGTAATTTGCTACGCTTCTTGGTGTTGACACTTTAAAAGAAAGCACTGTGTTTCCAAAAGGTACCAAGTTCCTCGGTATGTTAACGAGACTGTTAGAGACGCAAAGTTTTCCTCCGGGTTAGAGAAATGAACAGAGTAGTAAAGAGAGCGAGGCATCGTGGGCAGTGATCAAAGGGGAAGCCGCCGTGCCGTGGGTTGCGAGTCATCTCGTGCGGACATCAAGAGCCATGAAGACAGAAATAGAGGCTGCCCTACGCGTACTGCTCACCTCTTATGGAGTGCGTGAAGCAACGGCGGCGCTGGTGGACAAGCAACAAGTGAGCTGCTGTTATCGCCAAGTGAAAACTCTCTCTTACTGCCACCGGCAACTGTGTACGTAATTTGTGGCCTACTACCTTCTGCGTGTACGGGCGTCAGGGTCACAGACTTAATGAGGTGCTGCTAGCGGCAGACGTCTGTTTTGTCTAACGGCTATTCCTACAACATGCGACAAATACTGCTGTTCTAGCTATAATGGCAAAGTGGTACACGTCACCAACCTGATGCTGGCGCGGTAAAGTGTGTGGGTGAAACACTGACTATATGTCGCAACATGACGTGGCCACATTCCTAAGAAAAAAAATTACTGAAAACTGTTACAGTTTTGGATGATTTTTTTTCCTTTATTTTTACCTTTAACCACACACACTCGTTACTGACTCTGTAACATATCAGTTTTAGTCATTATGATGGATCAAGAACTGACGACACGTAATATTAAGTTACGTGATTTGTACTGAAAATATTATAATAACTGCCTAAACCTAACTAACCTAAGGACATTACACACATCCATGCCCGAGGCAGGATTCGAACCTGCGACCGTAGCGGGCGCGCGGTTCCAGACTGTAGCGCCTCGAACCGCTCGGCCACTCCTGCCGGCAAACTGCTTAGGTCATCGGTCCCTAGGCTTACGCAATGACTTAATCTAACTTAAACTAACTTATCCTATGGACAACACACACACACCCATGCCCGAGGGAGGACTTGAACCTCCTACGAGGGGAGCAGTGCGAACCGTGACAAGATGCTCTAAACCGCACGGGTACCCCGCGCGGCATTGTACAAAATATTTTCGGACTTATTGCAACGTCAGTTCAGGGTTAAACTTCGAACTTCCGGCGATCACCTCCACTGCCTTCGTCAGGAGCAATTGACCGTCTAAAGTGCTGGTGTGGTGGCCTTACATGGCCCATAGACGGCTTCTGATTGGTCGGTAGTTACGAAATGCTGTCGCAGATGTCATCAGTGTCTGCGCTGGTGGCGACAACGCTCCTGTCTGTAGCGTAAACTTTGTAACGAGTACCTCTGCTTCTTCTCTGCATCGAGAGCTTGCTTCCATACATTGCCAAGATTATATCCATTGTCACGGTTGAAGTTCTACTCGCACATTCTTATTTCTACGCCTGCTTTAGTCACAAAATTCCAGTATGTAGAAGCCTGGGACAAGACTTTTGAGTCACCAAACGGTATTTTGCGTTTGTTACTGACACTGCGCTTAGCAACTGCAGATTTCTCCAGCTCTAATTTTTCACCATGCCGTTGATATTCCGCACATCGGTCAGAAACGCTACGGACGGACCGATCGATGTAATCGCATCTGCACTCACAAGGGATATTATAAGTCCTAGGGATCCTGAGGCTGAGACTGACCTTAATAGAGCGTAGCAACTCATTTACATTCTTAGGATGTCTGAAAATAGGTCTTAAACGTGGTTTTCCCAGAACTCTGCCAACTTTGTTGGATGTAGCGCCACAGAAAGAAAGGAATAAAATCGGGGGCTCATCACGTAAACGTTTAACATTTTTAGGTTTTCTTTCCTTGGAGAACGCTGACTTCATATCACGTGAACCATTGTTATTTCGGTGCCTCAGATGATTAATTTCGGATTACAAGTGGTCCTCGTCAGAATCTGTGTACTAATGAATTTAAAACTGCTCTCTGTTGGACTGGATTAACAAAACTCTGGGCGCAAGTAAATAAGTTTTTTTAATGAATACATTTATCTCGTCTCCTTCACACAAATTGACTCAATGTCTCCGGATGTAAATGGTGTATACCACGTGCGAGATGAATTGAGAAATAAATTGCAGCCGACCAACTACCACGAAGGCCTCATCAGCTTCCTGCGCATCTATCTCTTACGAATGGGATCGACTGCCAATGGAAGTCTTGAGCCTCCAGACAGCAGACCCTCTCGTTGCCAATATAATGTAGCACCTAAAAGTATCAAAATTCCTATTAACTTTTCTATTTTTGTGGAGAGAAATCAACAGCTTCGTCAGTTATTTGAAATGTCTAGCTTCTGCAACAGAATGAATTCTAGCTAAGGTTCCAGTATTCTGAAACCCTAGTGACTTACACCGAGCGAGGTGGCGCAGTGGCTAGCACACTGGACTAGCATTTGGGAGGACGACGGTTCAATCCCGCGTCCGGCCATACTGATTTAGGTTTTCCGTGATTTCCCTAAATCTCTCCAGGCAAATGCCGGGAGGGTTCCTTTGAAAGGGCACAGCCGACTTCCTTTCCCGTCCTTCCCTAATCCAATGAGACAGATGACCTCGCTGTCTGGTCTCCTTCCCCAAACAACGCAAACCCCCCCCCCTCCCCTAGTGACTTATCCAGGAAATAATATCTCGCTTTCCTTATCCCTGCAGAACAGTGCGATCGATAAGGACTCCGCGGCTGGCGTAGATACTAAGACGGAAAAAACGTCGCTGATCTTCGGGGCTCAATTCGAAGTGGGATCATCACTGAAGACTGTTGTACTCCAGTCAGTGAGACTCCACAGGCCGAGGACGTGTCTCGAGACGCCACGGCTAGAGTTGATATAGTATACTGACTGTCACCCACCATACAGCCCGACATCCAGGTCTGATGGTCTGGGTGCCATTTCATTTCGTAGCACGATCTCTTTGGTTGTCATCGGCGGCACCCTAATAGCACAGTGATACATGACGATATTCTACGCTTAGTTTGGTTGCCTTTCATGGCAAACTATCCTGAGCCTACATTTCAGCAAGTTAATGCCCGCCAACGCGAGGCGAGAATTTCTACTGCTTGTCTTCGTTCTTTGCCTAACCCTACCTTGACCAACAAGGTCGTATGACCCCTCACCAACTGAGAAAGTCTGGCACGTTATGGGCATGATTGCCCAACAAGCTCTGGATTTTGATGATCTAACATTCCAATTGGACGGAATCGGCATGATATCCCTCCGGGAGACATCAAACAACTCTATCAGTCAACGCCAAGCCGACTAACCGCTTGCATAAGGGTCAGAGGTGCACCAACAGCCGGCCGGAGTGGTCAAGCGGTTTTAGGCGCTACAGTCTTGAACCGCGCGATCGCTACGGTCGCAGGTTCGAATCCTGCCTCGGGCATGGATGTGTGTGATGTCCTTAGGTTAGTTAGGTTTAAGTAGTTCTAAGTTCTAGGAGACTGATGACCTCAGCAGTTTAGTCCCATAGTGCTCAGAGCCATTTGAACCATTTTTTTTTTGCACCAGCACCTTGTATACTTGCTGAACATACACTCCTGGAAATTGAAATAAGAACACCGTGAATTCATTGTCCCAGGAAGGGGAAACTTTATTGACACATTCCTGGGGTCAGATACATCACATGATCACACTGACAGAACCACAGGCACATAGACACAGGCAACAGAGCATGCACAATGTCGGCACTAGTACAGTGTATACCCACGTTTCGCAGCAATGCAGGCTGCTATTCTCCCATGGAGACGATCGTAGAGATGCTGGATGTAGTCCTGTGGAACGGCTTGCCATGCCATTTCCACCTGGCGCCTCAGTTGGACCAGCGTTCGTGCTGGACGTGCAGACCGCGTGAGACGACGCTTCATCCAGTCCCAAACATGCTCAATGGGGGACAGATCCGGAGATCTTGCTGGCCAGGGTAGTTGACTTACACCTTCTAGAGCACGTTGGGTGGCACGGGATACATGCGGACGTGCATTGTCCTGTTGGAACAGCAAGTTCCCTTGCCGGTCTAGGAATGGTAGAACGATGGGTTCGATGACGGTTTGGATGTACCGTGCACTATTCAATGTCCCCTCGACGATCACCAGTGGTGTACGGCCAGTGTAGGAGATCGCTCCCCACACCATGATGCCGGGTGTTGGCCCTGTGTGCCTCGGTCGTATGCAGTCCTGATTGTGGCGCTCACCTGCACGGCGCCAAACACGCATACGACCATCATTGGCACCAAGGCAGAAGCGACTCTCATCGCTGAAGACGACACGTCTCCATTCGTCCCTCCATTCACGCCTGTCGCGACACCACTGGAGGCGGGCTGCACGATGTTGGGGCGTGAGCGGAAGACGGCCTAACGGTGTGCGGGACCGTAGCCCAGCTTCATGGAGACGGTTGCGAATGGTCCTCGCCGATACCCCAGGAGCAACAGTGTCCCTAATTTGCTGGGAAGTGGCGGTGCGGTCCCCTACGGCACTGCGTAGGATCCTACGCTCTTGGCGTGCATCCGTGCGTCGCTGCGGTCCGGTCCCAGGTCGACGGGCACGTGCACCTTCCGCCGACCACTGGCGACAACATCGATGTACTGTGGAGACCTCACGCCCCACGTGTTGAGCAATTCGGCGGTACGTCCAGCCGGCCTCCCGCATGCCCACTATACGCCCTCGCTCAAAGTCCGTCAACTGCACATACGGTTCACGTCCACGCTGTCGCGGCATGCTACCAGTGTTAAAGACTGCGATGGAGCTCCGTATGCCACGGCAAACTGGCTGACACTGACGGCGGCGGTGCACAAATGCTGCGCAGCTAGCGCCATTCGACGGCCAACACCGCGGTTCCTGGTGTGTCCGCTGTGCCGTGCGTGTGATCATTGCTTGTACAGCCCTCTCGCAGTGTCCGGAGCAAGTATGGTGGGTCTGACACACCGGTGTCAATGTGTTCTTTTTTCCATTTCCAGGAGTGTATGAAGTTCTTTCTCTCGAATAAATCATCCATTTTTTCTGAAATTGTGATGATTTGTTTGTTCATTTACCATCGTATCTATCGATTTTCGCCCCTTCGTGGTGCTTCGTTTTCTTTCGTCTTCAAGTGTATGTTGCCGCCATGCGATCGGGCCGGTTTTCTGCCGTTTATGAACATTTGCACTCGTGCCTTGCGTAGTGTCACCCTGCTGATAACACTCTGAGTGTCCTTTTCGATGTACCGGCGGAGGTTCGAGTCCTCCCTCAGGCATGGGTGTGTGTGTTTGTCCTTAGGATAATTTAGGTTAAGTAGTGTGTAAGCTTAGGGGCTGATGACCTTAGCGGTTAAGTCCCATACGATTTCACACATCCTTTTCGATTTTGCGTCGAACGTTATCGGACTAACACGATAATCTTGACAATTCCTTGAAAGTTCGAGATTCTGGCTTGTTTGTAGCTCGGTTGCGCTCTTGCGTGTCACTCCTTACTCATAGATGACTGGTTTGTTTGCAGGTCCAGTGGATCGATACGTGCGTTAAGTTCGTCATGTCTTCGAATTTAAGGTGGTCCCCATTTACCCGATTTCCGCCACTGCATATACATACAGATGCACATACAGGGTGTTTCAGAGTCTTTGCAGCAAAGTTCTGTGTTTGTTAGATCACGTCGTAGGGAACAACTTTCGTTAGGAACAGAATGTTCGCTGACGCTTCCGACGACGCTAGGCGTCCTTTAGCATTCGCCGGCCCTATGACGACGAGATTTCATCGAACTATCAGGATCTGATCACCAGGTGCGCTGCTTACTACGTTTCACTCGGCCTACTTTAATTTTTTCGAAAATCTCGTTTAGGTATCTCCAACCATTCACGAAATAGAAAGGATTCAAGTGTTAAACAATTCACTCAGTGTAAATAACAACACTCTGACGAAGAAAATGGAGGTAATCTTGTAAATTTTTATATCATGTTGCTGTAGCAGGACTGGATTTGTAGCAGAATGGCGCTGCGAAGGACCGCTACAAAGTGAATAATGCAGTTGTTTTGGAGAAAATTCGTTGTAAGTATAGCAGTGCAACAAAAATACAATGGCGAATGTTATCAACACACATACAGATTGAAATTGTAAACTATGTCACTAATACGATACAATGCATTAGTACCCGAGGACGGTACCATCCAGGCATTATCATCCAACGCAGGATGAGGACATTCATAAAGTGGAATCTATTTATGCCTCCGCCACGAGACCTTCTGGAAGTCCGCTCCAGCCACTGCTAGTTGCGTCAGGTGGCACAGAGGGCGCTGATACCTCAACTTCTTTCCTCATCCACAAAATGGAGAGCACATGGAAATCATTCCGCGGTTGCGGATAAATGAAGACGCACAGCCACATTCGCCCAGCTGCGGTTCATCAGATTTTGCAGTCCCAGCAACAGGCCCTGTGTACCATTATCACCTGCCGATACAGACCATCCGTTGCCGCCGTTATAGCTAGTACGAATAAAAGAGTGATAGCTGGACAGCAGTGTTAAGTGATGTTTATATTCAGAGCCAGACTTACTAACTGTTTTGTACAGCAGACCAGACTGAACATCTCTCAATTAGATAGTTCTCTTTCGGTGTGGTAGGTTATATCATCATTTTGGACTTTGACTACAGAAAGACGCGTCTTTCATCACTCAAAGCTGAGTATTTTATGGTACATCTAGCCACTTCGTTTGCTGTACCACTTGCATAAAGATAGAGGGAAAAATTACTATCTATGTACCTTTGTATGAGCCCCAATTTCTTTTATCTTTGTGGTCCTCACGCGAAATGTGCGTTGACAGCAGTAGAATCGTTCTGCAGTCAGCTTCGAATGCAGGTTCTCTAAATTTTCTCAGCACGGTGCCTTCGGGGATTCTCATGTGAGTTTCCAAAGTCTCCGTAATAAGTGCATGTTGTTCGAACCTACTGGTAACAAATATAGCAGCTCGCCTCTGAACTGCTTGAATGTCTTCCTTTAATCCGACACGGTGCTGATCCCAAACACTCGAGCAATACTCAAGAATAGTAAGTTATACTTTACAGATGAACCACACGTTCCTAAAATCATTCCAGTAAATTGAAGTCCACCACCATCTCTGCTACAGACCTCGTTCCATTTCATATCGCTTTGCAACGTTGCGCCAAGATATTTAAACGACGTGACTTTATCAGGCAGCTCATTATTAATGTGGCATTCGAATATTATGGGTTTGTTTTTCCTACTCGTCTGCATTCACTTATTTTTTGTTTTAATAAGTGTTTATTACTTGTGTCATTTAGTGTTACCCATATTACATGTATTTTGAGTATAACACCCTGTGATCACATCTGTTGCTAGCACGCAAGCGAGCTGGACCTTGGATGTTGGGCATCAGACTTGTTTTGATGAATACAACAGCGTGAGTATTAAGCGACATGAGTATTGTGGTATTTAAATACAGTCTCTCGCATTAGAGAGGTCACGATTGTACCAAGTTGCACTCAGCATTGTTTGTCTTGCATAATCGTGCCCGATTTACACTGAACGACGAAAACAGACGTAAACTGCTCTGAATCTTGGAAGTCGCAGCCTGCTGCAACTTTTTTTACTCGGCTACTTGTTAGACCCGGTCTTGGTGGAATGGTCGCTCTTGACCCAGTTCCGTATTTGACCACCGTCGAGGCGTGCCGCGATTTTCTGGACCGGATTCCGTAGACGGAGACCGACATCTGGTGATCTGAGCCTCATTCTTGTACAATGTCCACGTTACTCCACATTCCCTGTCAACAGATCTCAATGTTCAACGTGTCGAATCTTTTCGGTCTTCCGACTCTGAAATCGATGAATCGAGTGTAGCTTGTGGGTTTTCGCAACTGCTATCAATTACATTCAAATCCTTTCTGACTTACCTGCCGCGGCACAATCTATATATAAAAAATTGTGTATCTCCGAAAGTTCTTCACCTATTCCTTTGAAATTTTGTGACAACTTTGTATTTGAATACGAACCAATTTTTATATACAGTCTGTAAGTAAGATGGTCAAAAATATCTCCTTAGTCCTCTCACAGCCTAATAGAGGGAACCTTTGTTCTTCATGAACTGTCCAGAAAGCATTAGTTTATCTTGAATTCTTAGCTGTCATTTACAACAAGAGACATGAGTGCAGCTTACGCGTCACGTTTTGAGGCGGTGTTTCACTGTAGCCAAAGGTCCGAAAATGAGTCGTGGTGTGGAGTTTAAATATATGGGAAAATCAAAATCATTTGTACAAAAGTAAGGGACAAGCTATAAATTGGTTAAAAACGTGAATGACTTCGACAATGCGCTGCGCTCAGGTCTCTTCTTGTGATGTCAATCAATAATTCAAGGTAAACTAATGCTTTATGGACATTGCATGAAGGACAAAGGTTTCCTCTTCCCTCCATTGGACTGTGAAAGAACTAAGCCGATATTTCCACTATCTGTGTGAAATGCCGACCTCGCTCTTACTTAACATACTGTAGGAACGTCACGTAAGACGTAACACCTCTTTTATTTCTTGAATGGTTACGTATACGCGAAACGCGGTTTTCGGCAAATATTGGAGCGTCGAAGTGTACGTATGTTTTTGTTTGGTTAATGTTTTTAGCGCTGGTACAACGAAGATATTGAAGTAAATCCTTTTTCTTAAATGGAAGCGTATACTTCTTATATTTGCATTCGATAGCTCTTGAGAAGACACAGTGATCTAGTGATCTTTAATGTCGACTTTAAAGCATGTAAAAAATTCGAGAAACGTCTTAGAATGTGAGAGCACGGTGGCCAGAAACTGCATTTGAGGTGGAATCACTATCAAATAGGGGTCTTGAACCAGGCTCCGCAGTTGTATGCCGCAAGGTAAAGCTCAGCTGCGAGAATAAAGCTTTATTTCCCTTTGAACCAACTTACGACCTAGATGCAGGTTGTACTCGTCGGACACTGGCGATCCGCATAGGTAGCCCCATATCGCTGTACTGTTTTTACGGCATTTATTTTACATTCACCATACAAAAGTAGTACATCCAACTTCTCGTCACTGGTGTACGTGTCTGCACTCAAAGAACGTTGAAGCAGAAAAGAGCGGCCTGGAGTGAAGACCAGTAAACAGGAAATATTGACATGATGACACAACGTAACACGAGAGCTCTGCTTGGCGGTATTTGCACCGCTATTTCCGATTCCGACCACAGTGTTTTCAAATTATTGGACACTCCTCAAATTTTTGTACGATAGGTTTCAATTTCAGGATTAAAAAACGCTATATCATTGTAAACGTCGTCTTAGGATCTATCTTCCATTCAAGAAAAAAAGGTACTTGCTTCAGAATTTCCGTTGATGCCAGCGCTAAAAACATTAACTAAACAAAGAAATACATGATCCTTGATGCTCTAAAATTTGTCGACAACCGTCTTTCGATGTGTGTAGCCGCTCACGAAATAAAAGAGGTGTTACGTCTTACGTGACTCATCATGTTATCGACCAGACTAATTATTGTCGTAAGTCATTTGGATAGTCGAAAATCCGGATAACAGAATACATGAAGAAAAATGATTTTTGTATTATGAATTCTAGAAAGATGACCTACATCGCCCGTATATGGTTGCCTTTGAGAAACGTTGTGCATACGTATGGTTATCTTTTAACTGCGTTGTCATGTGATATTAGGTGTCTATTCAAAACAACAAAAAATTAAACTTATTAAAATTAATAAAAGTTAGTATTTATTAAGAGAATACAGACATTTTCGTACGTACATAAAAATTTTTAAAATTATTAAACTACTGGAACCTTACTCAAGCAATACCTAACAAAAGTCACATAGGACAGACACTGTAATTTAATTTTGTTTAAAATGTCTGATAATTATCTTTTGACGTAAGCAATTTTTTCTCTTCATTGCTATTACATCACGAATTCGTTTTAGCCGCAGTAAACTCACGGTATCACTCTGTTGAGCGAACCATTTGAAAGCTGTTTCCAGTGCTTGAAACGCCTCCACATGAGATGGACCTGCACACTTTGTGCCTCTATGTTTTCTTCTGTTTCATCGTCTTGCACTTTCTGTTGTTCGTTTTCCTGCAATATCTTTTCAGCAATTACTATTATTTTCACAAGTGAGCCATTGTTTCATATCGTCGGCATCACACACCTAATATACTAGTATATTTGTTTGTCATCAGTTTACCAATACCCTCCAAAACGGAATCACCCGTATCGGTTATTAAGTTTTCGTGCTCTCGTTTTAGTATTCCGTTCCACGCTTGGTTCAAAATCTTCCTTTCAATCAAATCCCACGCATCTACAACCACGTAACAACACTCCTTTAAACTCATTTGCTTTAAAAGTGACAAAAAAGATACGTTATGTCGTCGTAAAAGGTATTTTCTATAATATATTTTTAATGTTTCAGTAACACTTTGGTCCTCTGGTTGAAGCAAGAAGGCAAAAATTTTACTGTTAACATTCCATTTTCTTTCTCTAACAGTTCAGCCGAATGATGGGCTGTTACTCTATCCAGTAGAAGTAGCACGTTTCCTCGTTTACCAGTTTCGCCTTGAATTATATTTACTTCACCAATAAAGGTGATCTCATACCAGTCAATGAATATTTCGGTGTTTATCGATGCACTTTTATGGTTTCTAAAAATTAAGGGAACCTTGACATTTTTAAACATCTGGTGTGTTTGGGTTTTCCGAAGAGAAGCGAAGGAATTTTGTGGGTCCGAGTAGCATTTTCACGATCTAACACTGTTACTCGTTTTTAACTAGTTTTATATCCTGGAGCTGATCTGTCTCACCGAGAAGCTAAAAATGTTGACGGTAATGATTTCTAATTTAAACTGTTTTCATCGGCGCTGGAAACGAAGTCCAAGTCGCAGTCATGTTCGTCTAATTCTTTTTTTAAAACCTTCTTTAAAATAAGTGGCTAAATATTTATCAGCTGGCAGTTTCTCACATCTTATTTCCAATTCGCGAATTCCATGACGAGATTTGAACCTGTACAGCCATCCATTACTTGCCACAAACGATTTGTCGCCACCTAGTCGAATGTTGTGTTCCAAAAATGAACAGCATAGGGACAGAAGTGATGACACTTCTGCAGGACCTGACCATCATTTTGCAGGACAATGCTCAAGCACGCACAGTGCAAGCTGTTACTGATTTGTTTGACTAATGGGGCTGCTAAGTGTTATACCACCTACTGCACTCCTCTGTCTTAAGCCATAGTGAGTTCAACTCGATTTCTAAACTGAAGGAAACACTTCACGGCATACTCTTCAGAACTGCTACAAATTCGTCGGGCAATAGACCTCGCTGCTCGAACTGTCAACATAACTGGCACTGCTAAGAGTATCCTACGACTTCCAGATCGCTGGCAACGGGTTATACACAATGTCGGTGACTGCTTTGAAGATCAGTAAAACTTTGAAACACATATCTATTTTGTACGAGCTGTAAATAACTAGTTCAAAAAAATCTGAATTTGCAGTAACAATACACAAGGCTCAATGTCAGAGAGGAGGGTCAGAGAGGAGGGTCAGAGAGGAGGGAACTAAGAGATGGACAAAGGAGTGGAAGGAGATAGACATAGAAAATAGAAAGGAGGAATGAACAGAGAGGGGGCAGGAGGAGATGGCGAAAGAGGAAGGAAGGAGAAGAAGATGGACATAGAAAGGGGAGAGGAGAAGATGAACGGAGAAATATGGGAGGAGGTAATGGTCAGAGACATATTATGAACGTGTGCTTTCTCGTTCTTTCTTTTCCATTTAACCACGCGTGGCTTGGAACACCTAGTATGAAATAGATACTGAAATAGCCGTTATGGGTTCACGGCTTACGCCCAGAGGAACGTTACTGGAAGACGATCAATTGGCTGCGACTTTAGTATTGTAAATGTTTCACATGAATACGAGGCAGTACATCCAGACTGCTGTTGTTGGACGGGCTTTTGGGAGTCTAGATTTCAGCAACATAAGCGAAATGCTTAAAAATTATTTCTAAAATAATTTTTCACTGCTCTAACTATTGCTGGAGGAATTCTCTCGACATCAGTCATTATAGTGAGAAAAATGTTCTTCTGTTACTATAAAATTCCAAACGTCAAGAATGGTGCTGCAAAACTGACTTTGAATGAAGGCCAAGTCTGGGGTTACAGCATCTGGCACCTCAGAAATGAAAACTTATGTACTATACAAAAAGGAAAAAGACAGTATCCAGTGAGTCACACTTTGAATCAGCTAACTCATACAAATACCTGTGTGTAACACTAAGTAGGAATATGAAAAGGGTCGAGCACATAGGCTCAATCGTATGTAAAGCAGACGGTAGATTTTGGTTCATTGCTAGCAGACCAAAAACATGTAGTCAGTCTACAAAGGTGTATCCTAGATACTGGTGAAGTGTGTGAGACATAAACCAAATGGAACTAATTGGTAATAGCGCGTATAAAGAAGGGCAGCGCTAATGGCTACAGATTTAGTTGACCCACTGGAGGCAGTCACAGAAATATTAAGTGACTTGAACTGACTATATTGTTTCCCAATTGTACTTGCAGTTGTTTTAAGCAATAATTACTTGCACATATTCACAGTCTCCTGAAAACTAGAAAGACTGTTATTCAGTCGGCATAACGTAACGCTATGCGGGACAGATATCGAAGCCTGTAGCTCGTTGTCGGAGGCATTAGCAGTTCATGCTTCCCTGTCACGTTTGTGTTACTGCGTTATCGGCAGCCTATGCATGGGGCGGTAAATCCTTCGCCCGGCTGCTGCTAGCCTCCGATCAATACGCAGAATGACACAAAATGCTACAGGGAGTCTATTCCTTATTTCAGATGGCGGGTGCAGTCTCTGTGGTCAGACGTGAACGACTGGAACCGTGACGCCGAGAATGCCATGCAGTCCGACATCGGGCCATTGTCATATACAAATGTCCCTCAAATCTGGATGTTGCACGATTCGGCCAGCTGGCCAAACGGTGACCGACAATGAGGCCCCTTTCAAACTCTGCTGATAACGCTGTCTCACAAAAGTAAGTGGCATCTTCGTATCCTTCAAAGTGGTCGCTCATCATCTGACGCTGTTCACGCCTCTTACATACCCTACCAGTCCTCGTAACAACACTAAACGCGTACAACACTAGTGCCCTCTGGTGGCCGTTCGCCCTGTCACATAGAATTGTTACATGATGTACGGAATTACGTACATTAAGTACACTGACATTCGACCATGTTCTGGCTGCTTCACTTTTCTTGTCAAGCAGTGTATTCACGAGATGATTTTCAGTTTAGACTAGCCCTTGTACAGTCAGAAGAAACCAATCGACAAATTTAAAAGATACTGGGAATATTCAGAACGTACCTAATTGAAAGCTAAAATGTAGGTTCGGCCAGTGATAATGTTAATTTAACGCATTTCTTGAAAATGTCTTCATCATCAGAAATAACTTCACATCGCATCGAAAGCACATACAAATGTTTATTCATTTGAAGTGCTCACGGTGATGTGCATCTAGACAAAAACACATATAAAAAACAAAAATATTTTGTGGGCACTCCGAAAGAATGAAAATATTTTTACTGCCTTCTACATGTGTGTTTTTAAATACAATAATGAGATTGCTGTGCAGGGTTTTCTCATAAATGGTTTCGATACAACGAAGGTTCTCACGTGCTAAAAGCACGTACCTTTGAAACAAGCAAATTAGCGTTTTTCTACTGTGAGTGGTTGCTCCAAAATCGTAGTTTTCAAGTTGAGTACAGCCGCGACCTTCCATTGAGTCATGTATAAAAGACTTTTTTCACATCTTTCGTTCTGCCCTTAAGAGTGCAGGGTGGACTATTGTAGAACCTGGTAATTCTTATCATCCAAATATCTCAGCTGGGGCCCCGAGTTCGTAAACTTGCGTCTAACACCTTTTCAGCATTCGAGAACTTTTCATAAAAAAACAGGGGAAGTGCATATGCTTGAACGCTCATAAACGTACCAAAATACGCTCATCCCTTGTATCACCTGTAGCACATCTCAAACGCTCCGATTCTCTTCTGTTATGGTTTTCTCACAGTACTACCATACAATACTTTGCTCCAAATGTACATTCTCAGAAATTTCTTCCTCGAATTAAGGCCTATTTTTGATATTAGTAGGCTTCTCTTGGCCAAGAATGCCCCTTTTGCCAGTGCTAGTCTGCTTTTTATGTCCTCCCTGCTCCGTCCGTCATTGGTTATCTTACAGCCAAGGTAGCAAAATTCCTTAACTTCATCTACTTCTTGACCATCAATCCCGATGTTAAGTTTCTCGCTGTTATCATTTCTCCTACTGCTCATAACTTTCGTCTTCCTTCAATTTACTCTCAGTCCATATTCTGTGCTCATTAGATTGTTCATTCAATTCAACATAACACGTAATTCTTCTTCACTTTCACTCAGGATAGCAATATCATCAGCGAATCGTATCATTGATACCCTTTCATCTTGAATTTTAATTTCACTCCTGAATCTTTATATTATTTCCATTATTACTCATTCGATGTACGAATTGATCAGTTTGGGGGAAAGACTACATCCCCTTCTTACACTCTTTTTAATTCGAGAGCTTCGTTCTTAGTCGTCCACTCTTATTTTCCCTCTTGGCTCTTATACATATTGTATATTACCGTCTCTCTCTATAGCTTACCCCTATTTTTCTCAGAATTTCGAACATCTTGCACCATTTTACATTGTCGAACGCTTTTTCGAGGTAGACAAATCCTATGAACGTGTCTTGATTTTCCTTCAGTCTTTGTTCCATTATCAACCGCAACGTCAGAACTGCCTCTCTGGTGCCTTTACTCTTTCTAAACCCAAACTGATCGTCATCTAGCGCATTCTCAATTTTTTTCCATTCTTCTATATATTATTCTTGTCAGCAACTAGGACGCATGAGCTGTTAAGCTGATTGCGCAATAATACTCGCACTTGTCAGCTCTTGTAGTCTTCGGAATTCTGTGGATTATATTTCTCCGAAAGTCAGATGGTATGTCGCCAGATTCATACATTCTACACAACAATGTGAATAGTCGTTTAGTTGCCACTTCCCCCAATGATTTTAGAAATTCTGATGGAATGTTATCCATCCCTTCTGCCTTATTTGACCTTAAGTCCTCCAAAGCTGTCCTAAACTCTGATTCTAATAATGTATCCCCTATCTCTTTTAAACTGATCACATCAGACAAATCTTCCCCCTCATAGAGACCTTCAATGTAGCCTTTCCACCTATTCGCTTCCTCCTCTACATTTAACAGTGGAATTTCCGTTGCACTCTTAATGCTACCACACTTGCTTTAATTGTCACCGAAAGTTGTTTTGACTTCCCTATATGCTGAATCAGTCCTTCAGGCAGTCATTTCTTTTTCGATTTCTTCACATTTCTCATGCAGCCATCACTGAGCTGCTCACTGCAACACACTGTGTGCCCTACCTTCCTATTCATTACGAATCCTACTACAAGTCATTATAAAAAGTTTGTTGTTCAGACAGGGCTCTTATTTTAAGCAGAGGGAAATAGGAGCATATGTAACAGCACTGAAATATGTGTGCTTTTGGGCCTATAATATCGATATTTTATTTGTTCGCGTCGCCAATGTTCCTCTCTTAGGTCTTTAATTGGTGATCATTCAAATGCCCCTAGTGGTAAATCGCGCAGTTTTGCATACGAATGGCGCATACCACTGTTTTTGGGATGAGTGATTTCTATTTAAAAGACAATTTCGATCGGTTCAAAGCGTTTGATGTTACGCACTTACCCTGTGAATGAAGATGTAGTCATACTATATTTCTCTTATCCTGAATAATTCGGATCATATGTGCTGACATTTGATAGTTACGTATCACACACTCACGATATTTGTTTGTCTTGACGTGTCGTCCACAACTGTTGATCACATCAAAGATAAGATCCACTACAGCTGTAAAAACGTTTTCTAATTATTCCTAAAAGGAACGCACAACCCGGTTTCGGGACCTGTGTCTCATTTGCAGGTGCATCTGCAAAAATTTTAAATAAATAATTACGCCTATCCAAATTGTTAGCATAAATATAAGCTAAACAGCTCTTACACTAAAACTGTTAAGAAAAAACCTCATGTACGTACATAAAGTGTGAGTCCATAGGAGTCGAAAAACAGAGCTCACGTCAGGATTCGTCACGACTTGGCCTTCCGTTGGTCCACAAGGGTTTGCCATTGCCTTATGTTAACTATATGGTTATTCTGTGTTCTATAGAGAAATTAAATAAGAAGTTCATACGGGGGGGCTTATTGCCTTTGGACCGCAGCACAGTTACGGGCTTTCCTATTGGAGACTACCATGAAATTTATTGATTTGATTTTTATCAGTGATTTTTATTATCTGGTATTCATTTTGGTTTTTACTGCTGTGGACGTCGTTGCTCTGAGCAGCAATCCTTTGAAATCTTTCAATCTGGTTTTTATTATAATGGCTATTGTTGTGGTCTTCAGTCCTGAGACTGGTTTGATGCTGCTCTCCATGCTACCCTACCCTGTGCAAGCTTCTTCATCTCCCAGTACTTACTTCAACCTACATCCTTCTGAATCTGCTTAGTGTATCCATCTCTTGGTCTCCCTCTACGATTTTTACCCTCAACGCTGCCCTCCAATGCTAAATTTGTGATCCCTTGATGCCTCAGAACATGTCCTACCAACCGGTCTCTTCTTCTAGTCAAGTTGTGCCACAAACTCGTCTTCTCCCCAATTCTATCCAATACCTCCTCATTAGTTATGTGATCTACTCATCTAATCTTCAGCATTCTTCTGTAGCACCACATTTCGAAAGCTTCTATTCGCTTTTTGTCCAAACTATTTATCGTCCATGTTTCACTTCCATACATGGCTACACTCCATACAAATACTTTCGGAAACGACTCCCTGATACTTAGATCTATACGAGATGTTAACAAAATTCTCTTCTTCAGAAACGCTTTCCTTGCCATTGCCAGTCTACATTTTATATCTTCTCTACTTCGACCATCATCAGTTATTTTGCTCCCCAAATAGCAAAACTCCTTTACTACTTTAAGTGTCTCATTTCCTAATCTAATTCCCTCAGACTTAATTCGACTACATTCCATTATCCTCGTTTTGCTTTTGTTGATGTTCATCTTATATCCTCCTTTCAAGACACTGTCTATTCCGCTCAACTGCTCTTCCAAGTCCTTTGCTGTCTCTGACAGAATTACAATGTCATCGGTGAACCTCAAAGTTTTTATTTCTTCTCCACGGATTTTAATACCTACTCCGAATTTTTCTTTTGTTTCCTTTACTGCTTGCTCAATATACAGATTGAATAACATCGGGGATAGGCTACAACCCTGTCTCACTCCCTTCCCAACCACTGCTTCCCTTTCATGCCCCTCGACTCTTATAACTGCCATCTGGTTTTTGTACAAATTGTAAATAGCCTTTCGCTCCCTGTATTTTACCCCTGCCACCTTTAGAATTTGAAAGAGAGTATTCCAGTCAACATTGTCAAAAGCTTTCTCTAAGTCTACAAATGCTAGAAACGTAGGTTGGCCTTTCCTTAATCTTTCTTCTAAGATAAGACGTAAGGTCAGTATTGCCTCACGTGTTCCAATATTTCTATGGAATCCAAACTATTGTTAGCGTGATCAATGTTGCTATAATTTTTTAGGTGCTTCGTCTAGATTGTTGGTAGACTATGAAGTGCGTTATAGGTTTGTTTCCATTCGCTTTAGTTTCACAATTGTTCTGAATGGGTACAAATTAGCGACAATTGGGATCTGCTCTCAAAGCGTGCTATATGATTTATTGAGTGCTTTATAAGAGTTATGTCGATTTACTTGGTTTTGGACCAATTTGCTCGTTTGTAATGGTTTTAGGCACACGCAGTAATTTGTAATATTATACCTCTCAGGTACGTAAGTGGATTTAAGTTTCACTGCTGTTAACGCTAGTTTGTAAGTTCTTAGACCTGATTTTAACCATCACTTGGCGCAAGGAGTGCGATTTTACGCTTTATATCTATATCGGTAATCCGCAATCTACCTTACGGTGGATGGCGGAGGGTACCGCGTACCACTAACGGCTATACGGCTTCTCCCGTCGGCAGTTCAACTTTGGTGTGTGCGTAGCACGGGGCTGTTGGGTGTGTAGGCAGCACTGGTAGGTCGCAACCTGTACTCATTGGTCACATTGTGTATTCACACATGCCTGCAGACTATATAGCCCCTTTTCTGTTCGTTTCAGTGTTTGGAAGATCGCCTATCTATGCGGAACCGTATTTGGCACCCCATTAAGCAGGGACCTTTGTAAGTTTAGGTATGGGGATCATGGAATGTGAGCCGTATAATAGTTTATATTTTGATTTTATGTGTGGTGGTTCCGATCTTTTACTTTTGGGTCTATATCTTTTCAAACCGCTCCTTCTATGAGAGAGATTTTTCCGCAGGCCTAGGAATCAAGAGGGTCTCCTGTTGATGAAATTTAGCAGGGATGCACTATATTAACCTCTGTTATTCGATTTTTATGGACTTACATTTTTATGTACGCAGATGGGGTTTTTCTTAAAAATTTTAGTGTAAGCTCTAGTTAGATTTTCTTTTTAAAGCTAACAATTTGGATGGAGGTCATTATTTATTTATAACTTCGCAGATGCACCTGAAGATGGGACACTGGTTTCGAAACCAGGCTGTGCTTTCAATTTAGGAAATAACAAAAAAGAAAAGATCACAAGTGTAGCGGATCTCACCATTGATGGCCCACGATATTGTCTCATGAGCTTCTGCAAGTGACATCTGTCTAAGTCTGGCAGCTGCTCCTGGGATGAACTCTATCTAGAGCTGACAGCGTTCCCCGCGGACACAAGTACAGTGTAGCGGCGGCGCGCCTACCGCAAGGTTTTGCAAAAGGCGTCCGCACGCGCGGCTGCGGGACCAGTGAGTCCTCGATCCCCGGGTCGGCCAGTACCTCGCCGCGCCTTTCTCACAGGCGGCGCTCCCGTGACGTCAGCCGCGCCGTGACCACCAGATCACGCCGAGCAGTGCACCGGCCGGCGTGCCAAACCTCGCCAACCTGTGCCCCCGATCCGCCAGCCGGAGCTGCTCCGTTGGTACCGCTCTATTCTCTTGCCTACCGACCCAGCTCGTGACCTCGCGCTGGTATCTGCTGTGGCGTCGTTCAGACCGTCAAGCACCATTCTCCCTCGAAGGCAAACGACAGATGAGCTGCCTTTTTCTGCACACAGACACACCACAACTCCCCAAACATTGAGTGTTTACTTTTTCTTACGACTGAAGCATGTATCACTAGTCGAAGGATAGATACCGCTCACAGGAAAAATAAAGAGGGCTTCGGAGAAAAGAGATGTAGCTGTATGTATAACAAGAACTCAGATGGGAAACCAGCCTTAAGTTTGTAAGTAGGCTGTTTAGGTTTTTTTATTGGTAACGCCACCTCAGTATGAAAATCACTGGCTGTGCTGTGTGCAGTCTGTGGCTGCTTTGCATTGTTGTAATACTCAACCATTGTAGTGTTAGGCAGCTGGCTGTGAACAGCGCGTAACGTTGCGCAGTTGGAGGTGAGCCGCCAGCAGTGGTGGATGTGGGGAGAGAGATGGCGCAGTTTTGTAATTTGTCATGATATCAAGGTAAATACATTGTTTGTTCTCTATTAATATCTTTCATTTGCTAACTATCCCTATCAGTAGTTAGTGCCTTCCATAGTTTGAATCTTTTATTTAGCTGGCAGTAGTGGCGCTCGCTGTATTGCAGTAGCTTGAGCAGCGAAGATTTTTGTGAGGTAAGTGATTTGTGAAAGAGATAGTTTAATGTTTGTCAGGGCCATTCTCTTGTAGAGAATTTTGAAAGTCAGATTGGGTTGCGCTAACAAAATATTGTGTGTTGAAAGTCAGATTGCGTTGCGCTACAAAAATATTGTGTGTCAGGTTAAGCACAGTCGTGTATAAATGTTAAAAAGGGGACGTTTCATATGGCGACCCTGCCAGGATTCCGCATTGGGTATCGCCCAATGAGAGATAGTTTAATGTTTGTCAGGGCCATTCTCTTGTAGAGAATTTTGAAAGTCAGATTGGGTTGCGCTAACAAAATATTGTGTGTTGAAAGTCAGATTGCGTTGCGCTACAAAAATATTGTGTGTCAGGTTAAGCACAGTCGTGTATAAATGTTAAAAAGGGGACGTTTCAAGTTCAAATGGTTCAAATGGCTCTGGGACTTAACATCTGAGGTCATCAGTCCCCAAGAACTTAGAACTACTTAAACCTAACTAACCTAAGGACATCACACACATCCATGCCCGAGGCAGGATTCGAACCTGCGACCGTATCAGTCGCGCGGTTCCGGACTGAAGCGCCTAGAACCACTCGGCCGCCACGACCGGCCTAGCCTTAAGCAAATAAGGGAAAGCTGGAAGGTGGAAGGAGTATATCGAGGGTCTATACAAGGGAAATGGACTTGATAGCAATATTATAGAAATTGAAGGGGACGTCGAGGAAGATAAGATGGGAGGTATGATACTGCGAGAAGAATTCGGCAGAGCACTGAGAGACGTAAGTCGAAACAGCGCTTCGGGTGTAGACAAAATTCCGTTAGAACTACTGATAGCCTTAGGAGAGCCAACCGCGACAAGATGTATGAGACAGGCGAAATGCCGGCCGGGATGGCCGAGCGGTTCTAGGCGCTACAGTCTGGAACTGCGCGACCGCTACGGTCGCAGGTTCGAATCCTGCCTCGGGCATAGATGTGTATGATGTCCTTAGGTTAGTTAGGTTTAAGTAGTTCTAAGTTCTAGGGGACTGTTGACCTCAGAAGTTAAGTCCCATAGTGCTCAGAGCCATTTGAACAGGCGAAATACCATCAGACTTCAGGAAGAATATAATAATTCCAATTCCGAAGAAAGCATATACCGTCAGCTATGAGTATTATCGAACTATCAGTTTAATAAGTCACGGTTGCAAAATGCTAACGAGAATTCGTTACAGATGGATAGAAAACTGGTAGAAGCCTACCTCAGGGAAGACTTCTCTTACAAGATAAGCAAAGGCAGACCTACGTCTATAGCCTTTGTAGACTTAGAGAAACCTTTTGACGATGTTGACTCCCTTTGAAATTCTGAGGGTAGTAGGGCCAAAATATTTTGCAACTTGTACAGAAACCAGACGGCAGTTATAATAGTCGAAGGACATGAAAGGGATGCAGTGGTTGAGAAGGGAGAGAGACAGTGTTGTAGCCTATTCCCCGTGTTATTCAATTCAAGAGCAAGCAATAAAGAAAAAAAAGACAAATTTGGAGAAGGTATTAGTGTTCAGGGAGAAAAAATAAAAACTTGGCTTTACCGATGACATTGTAATTTTGTCAGAGACAGCAAAGGACTTAGAAGCACAGCCAAACGGAATGGATAGTATCTTGAAATGAGGATATAAGATGTAAATCAACGAAAGCAAAAAAAGGATATCGGAATGTAGTCGAATTGCGTCAGGTGATGCTGAGGGAATTAGATTAGAAAACGAGGCACTTAAAGTAGTAGAGAGGTTCGCTATTTGGGCAGCAAAGTAACTGGTGACGGCCGAAGAAGAGAGGATATAAGATGTAGACTGACATTGGCAAGAAAAGAAATTTGTTAACATCGGATATAAAGCGTGTAGAGTGTAGCTATGTATGAAATGAAACACGGCCGTCCAAAATTTTAGACAAGAAGAGAATAGAAGCTTTTGAAACGTAATGCTACAGAAAATTGCTGAAGATTAGATCGGTAGATTACCGGATGTGTTTCCGATGGGTTAAAGATTCAGCTGTTCTCAATTTATCATACACATATTTAAATCTACGACGTGTAGTGTATGTTGAGTATATCTTTCAGCGTATAAGTCTCTAGCTCTGACTGAATTTCCTAGGCATTCTCCGCAGATGAGAAGTATTTCGAATTGCTCTTCGAAGGAATACATCATTCACATTAACTTGGCCGGCCGGTGCTGCCGAGCGGTTCTAGATTGAAAGGTATTCCTTATCACTTCGGCACTTATCGAAGAGCCGGCCCGAGTGGCCGTGCGGTTCTAGGCGCGTCAGTCTGGAACCGCGCGACCGCTACGTCGCAGGTTCGAATCCCTCCTCGGTAATGGATGTGTGTGATATCCTTAGGTTAGTTAGGTTTAAGTAGTTCTAAGTTCTAGGGTACCGATGACCTCAGATGCTAAGTCCCATCTCAGAGCCATTTGAACCATTACATTCGCTTGATTCTACGATACTAGTTTAGCGCTCCTATTAGTGTTGTCTTGCGAAACCGTCGAATGGTGTTTACATGTCAATGGCACGTTAGATGGATCGCCGTGTTCGGCGAATATTTACTATTTGCGCGGTATGCGAGAGAGAATTTTCAGAGCATGTGCTTCGATAAGTTGGTTCAAATGGCTCTGAGCACTATGCGACTTAACTTCTGAGGTCATCAGTCGCCTAGAACTTAGAACTAATTAAACCTAACTAACCTAAGGACATCACACACATCCATGCCCGAGGCAGGATTCGAACCTGTGACCGTAGCGGTCGCTCGGTTCCAGACTGAAGCGCGTAGAACCGCACGGCCACTCGGGCCGGCTCTTCGATAAGTGCCGAAGTGATAAGGAATACCTTTCAATCTATGATAAAAAGATTGCAGCATTGCATTGATACCAATGGTCATCACTTCGACCACCTTCTGTAAATGGACGTTCGTGCCATCTTGTTGACCTTCAAAGACCTTACTGATACACATAATTGGATTCGTCTCGATGGCCGTTATCAGAAAATAAGTGCCAAACTATAGCATCCCATTTTAAAAAGCAAACTTGACCTTCATATATCTGAAGCGACCCCACCTAGCAACAAAAAACCAACGTCATTTATGGCCCCCGTTGTCCCATGAAAATTTTGTCCCAAAAACTTTTCACATACTATCGTACTTTCGGAGTTATTCTGGGTGAGTCAGCTGCCCCTACCGATGTCGTTCATGCAACCCGCAATTTTGCATCTGGCTTTCCAAAACCACATGCGAGATTTTCATATTCTCTGAATCACTATGAGCAAACTATTAGTCCTACAGAAACAAATGACCAGGAAGGAAAATTAATGTTGTTAAATTTTGTACTGGAATACGTTTTTGCTAGAGGACTTTCATTTCGAGTTAGTGAAGAAAAACGAACAAATGTGACAGTCAGATCCACCCACACTCACACATTCAGCCCCACATCGGTCAATTTTTTTAGCATGTTGTTCACGCCACTCCCTCTTCCTACTGTACAAAAATTTGCGACTGCACGAATTATTTCCCACATTCTATCTTTCATGGTCCTCATTGACTGGCCTTATTATTTCATCGGCTTTGTCGCGTGCTTAAACCTGTAAAATCGACCTTTCTGTAAATAATACTTAACAAATTTTTGAATTTTAACAGCAAAAATCAACAATTTCATATTTTTATTCGTCGTGCCAACTGACTACGAAACTACCGTGTTTGTGAGGGTTATGTTTGGATAAAATTGTCAATGTAATTAGTTTTACAGTAACGTTTACAAAACACGTTTCTCTACCAGTACCATAAAGTTAACGCAATAGCCGACTATGCTGGTACCGTAATAGCACAATTAACAGAGATCAAGAGAGGTCGAATATCAGGAATAGACCGTGTAATGGGAAATTCTTGCACAGTAGTAAGAGGGAGTACCACGAACAGCATACTAGAAATGCTTGCAGGTAAGTGTTGAGTGTGGGGCTGGAGGTGTGACTGAAGGTCTTTTTTTACGTCTATCTTGAACATGGAAAACCGTGATTTCCAACGAAAACGTATTCCTGTACAAAATTTAACTACATTCCAAGAAGATCCCGTTTATTTTGATCAATACCATATGACATTTTCGTTGTAGGACTTTTATTTTTGTGTTAATTTCAATTAGAATGTTGACGCATCCGAGTTATAGCTATGGTTCAAATGGCTCTGAGCACTATGGGACTTTACATCTATGGTCATCAGTCTCATAGTACTTGTTGTTGTTGTGGTCTTCAGTCCTGAGACTGGTTTGATGCAGCTCTCCATGCTACCCTATCCTGTGCAAGCTTCTTCATCTCCCAGTACCTACTACAACCTACATCCTTCTGAATCTGCTTTGTGTATTTATCTCTTGGTCTCCCTCAACGATTTTTACCCACTACGCTGCCCTCCAATGCTAAATTTGTGATCCATTGATGCCTCAGAACATGTCCTACCAACCGGTCCCTTCTTCTAGTCAAGTTGTGCCACAAACTTCTCTTCTCCCCAATCCTATTTAATACCTCCTCATTAGTTACGTGATCTACACACCTTATCTTCAGCATTCTTCTGTAGCACCACATTTCGAAAGCTTCTATTCTCTTCTTGTCCAAACTGGTTATCGTCCATGTTTCACTTCCATACATGGCTACACTCCATACAAATACTTTCAGAAACGACTTCCTGACACTTAAACCTATACTCGATGTTGACAAATTTCTCTTCTTCAGAAATGATTTCCTTGCCATTGCCAGTCTACATTTTATATCCTCTCTACTTCGACTATCATCAGTTATTTTACTCCATAAATAGCTAAACTCCTTTACTACTTTAAGTGTCTCATTTCCTAATCTAATCCCCTCAGCATCACCCGATTTAATTTGACTACATTCCATTATCCTCGTTTTGCTTTTGTTGATGTTCATCTTATATCCTCCTTTCAAGACACTGTCCATTCCGTTCAACTGCTCTTCCAAGTCCTTTGCTGTCTCTGACAGAATTACAATGTCATCGGCGAACCTCAAAGTTTTTACTTCTTCTTCATGAATTTTAATAGCTACTCCGAAATTTTCTTTTGTTTCCTTTACTGCTTGCTCAATATACAGATTGAATAACATCGGGGAGAGGCTACAACCCTGTCTCACTCCTTTCCCAACCACTGCTTCCCTTTCATGCCCCTCGACTCTTATAACTGCCGTCTGGTTTCTGTACAAATTGTAAATAGCCTTTCGCTCCTTGTATTTTACCCCTGCCACCTTCGGAATTTGAAAGAGTATTCCAGTTAACGTTGTCAAAAGCTTTCTCTAAGTCTACAAATGCTAGAAACGTAGGTTTGCCTTTTCTTAATCTTTCTTCTAAGATAAGTCGTAAGGTTAGTATTGCCTCACGTGTTCCAACATTTCTACGGAATCCAAACTGATCTTCCCCGAGGTCCGCTTCTATCAGTTTTTCCATTCGTCTGTAAAGAATTCGCGTTAGTATTTTGCAGCTGTGACTTATTAAACTGATAGTTCGGTAATTTTCACATCTGTCAACACCTGCTTTCTTTGGGATTGGAATTATTATATTCTTCTAGAAGTCTGTGGGTATTTCGCCTGTCTCATACATCTTGCTCACCAGATGGTAGAGTTTTGTCATGACTGGCTCTCCCAAGGCCATCAGTAGTTCTAATGGAATGTTGTCTACTCCCGGGGCCTTGTTTCGACTCAGGTCTTTCAGTGCTCTGTCAAACTCTTCACGCAGTATCGTATCTCCCATTTCATCTTCATCTACATCCTCTTCCATTTCCATAATATTGTCCTCAAGTACATCGCCCTTGTATAAACCCTCTATGTACTCCTTCCACCTTTCTGCCTTCCCTTCTTTGCTTAGAACTGGGTTGCCATCTGAGCTCTTGATATTCATACAAGTGGTTCTCTTCTCTCCAAAGGTCTCTTTAATTTTCCTGTAGGCAGTATCTATCTTACCTCTAGTGAGATAAGCCTCTACATCCTTACATTTGTCCTCTAGCCATCCCTGCTTAGCCATTTTGCACTTCCTGTCGATCTCATTTTTGAGACGTTTGTATTCCTTTTTGCCTGCTTCATTTACTGCATTTTTATATTTTCTCCTTTCATCAATTAAATTCAATATTTCTTCTGTTACCCAAGGATTTCTATTAGCCCTCGTCCTTTTACCCACCTGATCCTCCGCTGCCTTCACTACCCCATCCCTCAGAGCTACCCATTCTTCTTCTACTGTATTTCTTTCCCCCATTCCTGTCAATTGTTCCCTTATGCTCTCCCTGAAACTCTCTACAACCTCTGGTTCTTTCAGTTTATCCAGGTCCCATCTCCTTAAATTCCCACCCCTCTGCAGCCTCTTCAGTTTCAATCTGCAGTTCATAACCAATAGAGTGTGGTCAGAATCCACATCTGCCCCTGGAAATGTCTTACAATTTAAAACCTGGTTCCTAAATCTCTGTCTTACCATTATATAATCTATCTGATACCTTTTAGTATCTCCAGGATTCTTCCAGGTATACAACCTTCGTTTATGATTCTTGAACCAAGTGTTAGCTATGATTAAGTTATGCTCTGTGCAAAATTCTACAAGGCGGCTTCCTCTTTCATTTCTTCCCCCCAATCCATATTCACCTACTATGTTTCCTTCTCTCCCTTTTCCTACTGACGAATTCCAGTCACCCATGACTATTAAATTTTCGTCTCCCTTCACTACCTGAATAATTTCTTTTATCTCCGTCATACATTTCATCTATTTCTTCATCATCTGCAGAGCTAGTTGGCATATAAACTTGTACTACTGTAGTAGGCATGGGCTTTGTGTCTATCTTGGCCACAATAATGCGTTCACTATGCTGTTTGTAGTAGCTAACCCGCACTCCTATTTTTTTATTCATTATTAAACCTACTCCTGCATTACCCCTATTTGATTTTGTATTTATAACCCTGTAATCACCTGACCAAAAGTCTTGTTCCTCCTGCCACCGAACTTCACTAATTCCCACTATATATAACTTTAACCTATCCATTTCCCTTTTTAAATTTTCTAACCTACCTGCCCGATTAAGGGATCTGACATTCCACGCTCCGATCCGTAGAATGCCAGTTTTCTTTCTCCTGATAACGACGTCCTCTTGAGTAGTCCCCGCCCGGAGATCCGAATGGGGGACTATTTTACCTCCGGAATATTTTACCCAAGAGGACGCCATCATCATTTAATCTTACATACTTAGAACTACTTAAACCTAACTAATCTAAGGACATCACACAACACCCTATAGCCATTTCTACGGGGGCTTACTGAAAAACAACGCCTTCGCATTTTTATGTGAGAACTCTTAAGTGTTTTTGAACAAAACAAACGTCACTGACTTTCTACATCTTTGTTCTTCATGTCTACCTGTTTGCAGCCCTCTTCCGCTAGAGGGCTCCGAATTGTGGCATGTAATATGGCGGTGTGCAACCATGTCGGTGCGTGAGAAACAGGGTGCTGTAATCGAGTTTCGAATTGGAGAAGTTCATCTACACATGTAGCACCCTTTCCTGCAGCATGACTATGCCAGACCACATATGAGCGCTGCGACATCTGCAACAATCCGACGCCTTGGGTGGCATGACAATACCAGACCACATACGAGCTATGCGACATCTGCAACAATCTGACGCCTTGGGTTCACTGCCATCGATCACCCTGCGTTTAGAATTATTCACAAACTTGTCATTTAGTTTCATTCTTATGGTATCTTGTACACGAAGTGGTTGTCTTGCCTCCCGTTTCGGAATATCCCACGTAGTTTTAATCTTATTAGGCCTAAATACATTACTAAATTGTCAAGGCGTGCATATTTCTGAACATTTTAATGACTTTTCTTAAAATATTATATTATTTTTTGTAGAATGCAAATAACTTTGGCTCTTGACTTATTCTAGTTTTCATATGATTTTTCCTTTTTTCCTACATGACATTTTAAACCATTTATCTATCTATGTGTTACTTATTTTTAATGGACTTTCTGGATAACTTTTTGGGAAAGCTGCTTTCATACCTTGACTCAAATTTATTATAAACTATATTCAATTGCAGTGGCCTTTACAAATACTTTATCCTATATTACCTCTTTTAATGTATTCTTCAAATATTCTGTCTGGCCTCGTTAATAAGACCCACTGATTGGTACGAATATGCTTCAGAACTGTAACATGCTGCACTGTTTACTTCCATTAATTCTGCATCGTGATCATATAGGTCATTAACGGTTGGGTGCTAATTAATTGTTTCAGCTTGACCGCTGTTTGTAAAAAAGCTATCAGTCTGGATCTTGTTCCTTTGCTGTACATGATCTGAAGTTTCAGTACTGAAACCAGACTGAAACAGCAGAATAATGCTTCTGGTTAATTTTTCCTGTCAGAATATTTTAAAACATCTACACTGAAAGATCCAGAAACTACTTACTGTTTCTTCTTGTCTGATAGGTATCTCAGTAATATATCTATATTTTTATTATAAATAACTGAAAATTTCCTATATGGTGTATCTGTAAACAGTTACAATTACAAGAAAAGTTTTCTGCAGCAACAGTTCACAAGCGTATGCTTCTAAATTGTGATCTAGAAGAAAAACTGTTGATTTAGTATTATTGACTTTGTGTCCAACTTTTACTTACGTCAGAACTCCTCTCTTTTGCTCGTTAATTCTGCAAGAAAATGATGTAAATCATGTAAACCGTTACAATTACAAGAAAAGTGTTCTGCAGCAACAATTCAGAAGTGTATGCTTCTAGATTGTGATCTAGAAGAAAATCACTTGATTTCATATTGTTGACTTTGTGTACAACTTTTACTTATGTCGGAACTCCTCTCTTTTGCTCGTTAATTCTGCAAGAAAATGATGCTAGAATATAATCCCTTATATTGAACTTCTCTGTCCTTGCGATTAACGGTTTCACAGAAGCACAGAATATCTGTCCAGAATTTTCCACATCTTCTAGACTTACGAGAGGCTCATCTCCCTTGTTTTTCAACCCCTTAATATTCTGCAGAAACAAACTTCACTTTTGTGGAAAATGTAACATATACTATTGTCCTGTTCTACTTTTTTTCTCTAGTGTTTACCTAGCACGTAAGCTAGCTGAGAAGGAATCCAATCTTGTAAACTGAGGCTTCCTTGCTTCGTCCATGTACTGTACCGATACTTCTCAAATACAGACATCCTTTGGGTCTTCTCGGCCCTTATTCTTCCCCAACAGTCTTTAGGAATGCACAAAATAATGGTTACGTACGTCTTTCCTTTGTAGTATCACATTACTTTCCATCAATAGACAATATTGTTTTTGCCTTATTGTTCTTCTTCGCACAACTTCAGAGGTTGACTAAGACGTATAGTTTGAATTTTGATCTATAGAAGATATCACTTATATTCGTCTGTTAACTGTCGGTAGTTTATTTTCCCTTTTGAATTTTTTGAACTGTAGGTACTGCTATTCTTTTTCGTTGACCTTTCCTGCTACATGACTAAGGAACTATGGAGCATGGGTGAAAATAGAACCATTTCTGACCATGAGTCAGAACAATGACGAGGAAAGGTTTCGCTTATTAAGTGACGACATGGAACCAATCGGAAAATCACTCGGAGTTTGAGAAATTGAAAGGTGGCTACACTGAGCCACAGCGCCAGAGATCGCGCTAGAGAGTATTGTTCCGCCGCCTCCACTGGCAGTGATTATTGAGATGTCGTAGTGGGCAGTGCTTGTTAAGAACTCGTAGCAGAGAGTGTTTGTTGAGATGTGCTAGTAGAGAGTGCTTGCTGAGATGTGATACTGAAAAGTTCTTGTTGAGATGTGGTAATAGCGAGTCGGTGTGGAGATATATTGTAATGATTAGAGTGATTTTGGTCAATATATGAAGGTAACGAAACTTGATTTATTTTTCATTATTTAATGTCGTAAATAATGCTTCATTACAGGTTCAGTCAACAAAGCATCTGGCTTGTGTTCTTGTATTAGAGTGTAATCCTGGTTTTCTTGCGCAATTGTAGTATTTCTATTTTCTTTAATTACTTCAGTATAAATGATATTTGAAATTTCTTGTCTTATTGAAGAAGAACCGTGCCAGATGTGTACGTTGAGTCATACTTCCACACACAGAACAGTGACACTTGTGCTTTGGTCTCGTAGGTTTTACAGTTGCTGGGGACTTAATTAATTAATTGTATTAATGAAAACTTCCATTTCATTTTTTGTTGTTGTTCTATGCAGTCAGATTGCGTAATAATACTAGTCAGGGCCAACCGTTTACGAGACTTCGTAATCGGACATACAGCGACTAAAAATTAAAATTAAAATTATTTGCATTTTATTTTAATTAAGCCCCCATGCACGTGGCGACCGCTGCTTCGGATCGTCCCTTGGAATTCTTCTGATTGTAAAAATAGTAGACAGTATTGTTGTAGTAATTTGTAGTTTAGTAATTGTAGTCTATTTTGCATGTGTAGATTTGGTAATTGTCATTCTTCTAATGGTATTTATTTTGCAAAATTTCATTTCTGTTGTCTTGTCTACGGGTTTGACAATTAGTGCAATTATTTCAATTGTTCGATTAATCGTGTTTGAGGGAAACATTTCGTGTGAATGGTATTGTTGGAGATAAAGTGTCATTGTGTGTACTTTTCATATAGTGACGAGTTTTGTATGTTTTGTAAATGATTACGCGGTCAATGAAAAAGGCAAAAATGATGGATAGTCAGAATGACGAAATTGTTGACATGGCGAACTCGCCAACACAGGATAACAGTATGATGGATAATGAAGTTGAAAACAATTTAAGAAGTCGGGAAAATAGTCCGGAACCATTTGAAAATTTTTCTCAATCAGAAAATTCACAGAATACGAGATTAACGATAGAAGATTCTGAAATAGTATCGAACACAGATAGCTTTACAGCTATGACGAAGGAAACTGGTTTTGCGGGAAATGTTAGGGGCGAAAAGAATTTTGAAACAGTTAATATGGAGCAGTTGATGAGTGCAATATTAAATTTGGGATCTCGGTTAGACTCACAAGGATCTGAATTAAAAACACGGTTACACCCACAAGGATCACAAATAGGAACAATTACAGCTGGTATGGGAACAATGGAAACACGGTTAGACTCACCGGGATCACAAATAGGAACAATTAAAACCGAGATGGGAACTTTGGGATCTGAACTAAAAACAGTGGGATCACAAATAGGAACAATTAAAACAGAGATGGAAACAATGGAAACACGGCTAGACTCACGAATAGGGACATGTTTCAAAAATATGAAAGATGAGTTAAAGAAAGGAATCAGAGAAGAAGTGCAACCGATTTTGAATTCTCACAATAATAGATTAATTGCAGTAGAGATTAGGCAAAGGGAACAGGATAGAGAACAGGAAGAAAGAGATCGCGCGATAGTACAAAAATTTTCAGAGTTAAATTTACAACGTGCACACAATAAGGAAGAAATATTTGAGAGAATCGAGGAATCCGTACCAAATGACAGAATAAATAACCTAACACAACAATATGAACAGTTAACTACCAAATGTGTTAATACTGAAACCCGAGTCGCGACACTTACGGAAGACGTAAATAAACAGAAAGAAAAAATAGGTGACTTATCGGAAAGAGTTGAGGAGATTTCAGATAAATTGACAAATCTTAGTTTACATGGGGACAGAGAGTCGGATGATACAGCACCATTACCATTTGCAGAAACCGAAGAGTACCAGAACATAAATAAGCATGTTGAAAATCAGGGAAAATTTAATGAACGTGTTAAAAGGGTAGTTGAGGCATTACGAAAGCAAGTCAAACAAATTGAAGGGGAAATTGTAGGAAAAGACAGCGAAAGAAATTTGGAATCACAGATAGCAGAGGGGTTTGAAGAAAATAATTTGTTTCATTTACGGGATGCAACAAGAGAGCGCCAGGCGCGCGAACTTGACAATAATCGACATTCAAACTGGGACAGACGCGGTAGGTCTTTGTCGCCACGAGGCGAAAACTTTGACTATAAACACTTTTTGACTGTTCGGAAATTTAAGATCTTCCGCAATTCTAAGAATGACATACATCCATGTGCATGGGTAGATCAATTTATGTATGCACTCCCACCAAATTGGCCACTAAGTCACAAACTGAAATTTATGTGCAGCTATTAAAGTCCTCAGGGGATTCACTACTCTAAGTGAGTATGTGCCGTAGCGTTCACAGGGCCCCGAGCTGTAGTGGTGCTATTTCCCTTTTAGTTTTCTGCACCGCTGCCTACTCTTTCATTATTCTTTGCATCTATAAAAAAAACAATTCTTCTACTATCCATCTATCTAGACAGTTGGTAAACAATAACCGGATTTGACTGTTTTACCCAAAAGAGATTTCGGAAATTACCGTTTGGACTTACTGTATCTTCTGCAGCATTCATTCATAGCTTAAATGAAATTTTACCTGTTTATCTTCGTGACAATATTACTTCATATGTTGACGATATTCTTATTGCTAAACGTTCTTGGAGTGAGCACAACAAAAGTTTGGATTCATTATTACGTATTTTTGCAAGAGTTGGCATCACAGACAACTTGGAAAAATCTGAATTTGGTCGTTCTCAGGTGAAATTTCTCGGTCACATTATTTCTACAGAAGGTATTCTTCCTGATCCAGAAAAACTAGACGCGATTCGTAATTATGCTGTTCCTACCACAAAACGTGATGTTCGTAGTTTCCTAACAGCTACATGTAAACATGCAGAGAATACAAGGATACCGCGCCGTGTTCCGGCGGCGGCACGTACTCAAAGCAACAGTGAAGTCTGCGCGCCGCACAAGGCTGTCGTTGACCGCAAACAATCACTTCCTACGTCACGCGCCTACAGCTGATCGAGCGCTCAGTGCGAATGCACTGACAGACGTAAACAAATACACAGTCTAATTTCTCCGACTAAATTCTGTATAAAGCTATGGTGACTTTATAAATTATGTTATTAACGTTCAGTATTTTTCAGGATACGGTTGTGTAAAATATTTAAGACCTTCAGGTAAATTCTGTGCGTGTCCGACGTTAAGACGACTTGCTTTGGAGAAAATTTCAGGAAGAATGTAATTTCGAAGAAAAAAGTAATAAACTAAAAAAGGGTAACTATTAATTGAGTTTATTTTTCAGGTAACATAATTCCACGTAGGTACGTACTTTAGACGTAATTTGCTGCTTGCGATTACGTGGCTCATACTTTGTGCTAAATTTCATGTTCTATGAATTTACCTGTGAAGCGACGTGCTTGCGTACATTAACTGATCTTGACAATGTTTTATTAATGAACAGTGTTGTTACTTGCGTATATTATGCATCGCTTGGCTGCTATGCTTTTTCACTGATGTTATATTTTTTTATTATGTGCCTGCTGTGCTTATTTATTTAATTTGTAATTGTCAACTGATTAATTGTGCTGACTGTAGTTAGGTATGTAGGTTACACTTTGTGATTTATCTGCTTGCGCCTTCATGTTTACTTATTAAGATTACATATGAACATTTATTTGCTTATGCTGAATGATGCTAATGACGTGTTTATTACGTAAGATATATGTTTGCTGCTGTGCGTATGGATTGCATATTTACACACTTCTGTTTTGTTGTCATAACTATAAGTTGGTTTATAGAAATGCTGATATACTGTGTACAAACATAGAGTTTAGGTCACACTATGGTATTAATTATAGATTGTTCGCTTGGCAGAGCCTCGTTGTAGGGATTGTGCTGCATCCACTTGTTGACATTCTGTTCTCTACTGGTATATTTACGCGCTATTGCATGTTTTGCTTACGCTCAGTGCCTTATATTTTTAAGATAAGAAAATGAACTGCTATAATTCTACGAACGACATTGGTACAAGAAACTGCATAGAAGTCACATGAGCTGGAGGTTTTATGGAAGCTGTATAAATTTATGCTAATAGGAAGGAAGCTAACGACATGACATACCAACACTAGGTTAGACCATTGACAGTTATTACACTGCATTCTTCGTGAGCAATTGAAATAGGAAGTGACACTTGACACAAAAAATACTCCACATGTTTGCTTCTGCCATGATTTTTGAAGCGGTGTACACACTGTGAAATATTATGATCATTAACACTTCGTAATCGTACTTACTTACTGAAAGTTATTCGAACTAAAGTCTGTTAGAGGTCATGTATGCATTTCTTTTATTTAATGATGGACAAGGTAAACAAAATGTATCTTATAATTTATAATGAGTAGCAGATTTGGATCAGATGGATTACACGAGAGGTTGTGTGTTGACATTGTGTCTTCGGATTGTATGAGATGATGAATTGAGGTTTGCATTAGGATTTTGTCTGCACTTGTTCGAGGAGACTGACTAGAGGAAAGAGTTGTTATGGAAGTGAAATGATATTGGCAATGAGGTTTATATATATCGACGTATTGAAGAGGTATGATTGAGGTATTGAGATTATGTGAAGTTGATGATTATTGGAGTTTTCGTGGACAAGAGGTAAGGTAAATGATATTGATGATCGACGTATTGAAGAGGTATTATTGAAGTATTGAGATTATGTGATGCTGATGATTATTGGAGTTTTGGTAGATAAGAGGTGAAGTAAGTGAGGAGCATATTTTTTTTTTTTTCGTTGGTCTATATGGAACAAGGAGGATAAAGATGGCAGACTAGAACACTAAAGTAGCAGGAAGATTGTCTACACACACACTTTGTTAAATCACTAAGCAGTATATACTTTTTTTTGGAGAGAGGAAGTAATTGCATATCTTGGCTCACTGACAGTTGTTCAGCAACCGTACAATTTGATCTGGCTTGGCAAACATTGGTCTTGACATGATGACTATGACGCTGACTAACTATTATTGACTGTTATACATTGCTGCCACTACTACTTGATACACATGTCGAACATAAAATTTTGACAGAATTACATTTACACAGTTAACACTATTTAATTACACAGTAGTACTTAATGTGGATGAAAGATGAGTGAGTGTGTTTTGTGTGTTTTCCTTTCCTAATCCTACCCACCTATCTCCTAAATATTATTTTATTTGTATGTAGTGGCTTGCACTGACACCCATAAATATTATAGGTTTACTGTTATTTGTGTATTGTAATAGTTAATAGGACAATTATCTGATATCATTTGTGTGTTTGTTATGATTTGTATGTTTAGTGTAAAAGCATTTGTATGTGGATTCAAACTATTGTTCATGCCTGAACTGTCTTATTAGTGATAGTGAATAGTATGGACTGTTACTTGTACTTTTTCTACATGATTGGTGCCACTAGGACATGTTTAATTTCTGCTGATGAACAGTGTGATTAGTGATAGTGAATTTTATGGACTGCGGTCAGCACCTGGTCAACATTACTGGGTGCCACTGATGGACTGCTGCTACCGAAATGGTGTTACTTGTTGATATCTGCACCTGTTCAACATTGCTGGTGCCACTAATGGAACTGCTTATACTGAAATGGTGTTACTTGTTGGTGTCTGCACCTGCTCAACATTGCTGGGTGCCACTGATGGACTGCTTCTACTGAAAAGATGTCACCTGTTGATGTCTGCACCTGCTCAACATTGCTGGGTGCCACTGATGGACTGCTTTTACTGAAAAGATGTCACATGTTGCTGTTTGCACCTGCTCAACATTGCTGGTGCCACTAATGGAACTGCTTATACTGAAATGGTGTTACTTGTGGGTGTCTGCACCTGTTCAACATTACTGGGTGCCACTGATGGACTGTTTCTACTGAAAAGATGTTACTTGTGGGTGTCTGCACCTGTTCAACATTACTGGGTGCTACTGCTGGAACTATCAACTACTTGATTTTTCTAAATCAAAAGCGTTTATGTGAATATTTGTATAAACTGCTTTTTTGTGTATTACTGTTTGTGAAAAGTTATGAGACTCTTACCTGCACATATTCGTCATTGCTGACGCTATTGATTGAGCTGTTTAACCACATAATACTTGTGTAAACTGTTATGTAAAGTCACATGTATGAAAGAATTTGTATTGCTTACTGTATTTTATATATTAGGTTATTGAAAGGTCAGTGCAAAGCCAAAATTTTATCTAGTTATATTATATTTACGCATTAATATTATCTTTTATTTTTGTCTGTATTTTTTTGACGAATTTGGTGGTATTTTCACCACCAATGCTGGCAAAAATACCATCAAATTCTAGCCGTGGAGGAAGGGCATATGAAAGGTGGCTACACTGAGCCACAGCGCCAGAGATCGCGCTAGAGAGTATTGTTCCGCCGCCTCCACTGGCAGTGATTATTGAGATGTCGTAGTGGGCAGTGATTATTGAGATGTCGTAGTGGTCAGTGCTTGTTAAGAACTCGTAGCAGAGAGTGTTTGTTGAGATGTGCTAGTAGAGAGTGCTTGCTGAGATGTGATACTGAAAAGTTCTTGTTGAGATGTGGTAATAGCGAGTCGGTGTGGAGATATATTGTAATGATTAGAGTGATTTTGGTCAATATATGAAGGTAACGAAACTTGATTTATTTTTCATTATTTAATGTCGTAAATAATGCTTCATTACAGGTTCAGTCAACAAAGCATCTGGCTTGTGTTCTTGTATTAGAGTGTAATCCTGGTTTTCTTGCGCAATTGTAGTATTTCTATTTTCATTAATTACTTCAGTATAAATGATATTTGAAATTTCTTGTCTTATTGAAGAAGAACCGTGCCAGATGTGTACGTTGATCATACTTCCACACACAGAACAGTGACACTTGTGCTTTGGTCTCGTAGGTTTTATAGTTGCTGGGGACTTAATTAATTAATTGTATTAATGAAATCTTCCATTTCATTTTTTGTTGTTGTTCTATGCAGTCAGATTGCGTAATAATACTAGTCTGGGCCAACCGTTTACGAGACTTCGTAATCGGACATACAGCGACTAAAAATTAAAATTAAAATTATTTGCATTTTATTTTAATTAAGCCCCCATGCAAAATGTCCCCACGTACGCCACTATTTGCACGTGCACACAGAAGCTGTAGCCTCCAATTCGGAACAGTAGTAACAGTGGATGACAAGAGTTTAAATACAGCAGAATGGGTTAAACAATGCTGAAGGAATGGGCGGAGGAAGCAACGGCTATAAAATATGTGTTAGAATTCCATTTGGCAACCAACCAACAAGAAATCACATTAAACAACGACGGCAGCTAATATTTGAGTGTTGCTGAAGAGTGGAACATCTATAAGTTAATAACATATAATGCTTTTGTGAGAGGAAAATACTTCAAGGCGAAATACAAAAAAAAAGATGATGCGCTCATATACACGTAAATCATCTGTAAGAAACGGTGTTCAAGTTCGTACTCACTTTCATGGATGAGGGATACACGGTTTATGCGGTTACTGTCAGTCGAAGCTTCGAGATGAAAATTCCCATCAGGTTATCATGTTCCATTTGCATATATTTCACATGCAAATGAGATGTCGATGCTTCCTTTCACCGCCTGCCGCTACATCACGCACAAAGATCGTCACAGCCTTGCGCCGAATCCGCTTGCGCGTCCAAACCTTTTATCTAGTGCGGTGGCTGACGGCAGCTTTGAGCTGTCTGTACCTTCCTCCACTCTTCGTCAGGCCTGACACGTATTAACATCCCGTCCCGTTCAGATATTGCATATTTTGCATGCATTAAAACAATATTGACATAACGTATTAGTAGCTTGTGACGACAGCACTGTCGAGCTAACAATGTTACGAAACTCTGAAAATTTAATACTCGTTGCGACTGTTATTATGAAGCGTATACACGTGGGCTCACCTTTACTGGAGACAGCCCAGCGTATTTATGGCTGACTTTCGTATTCTGCTTCTCGTGACTTGGCACACTGTAAGAACATGTGATGCTGGTCTGCTGTTGCAATTTATGTACAGATGCACGGTGAAAGGCCACTGGGACGAATCTATTTCACTCGATTGAGAACGAACAGAGAACGAATGCACTGCAAAGAGCAACATTAAGGATGCGTATCTCAGTCTACAGATTTTTCAATTACTGAAGTTGCTACCGTTTGTAGTTTTGTTTAGAAATCCAGAAGTTGCCTGTTTCCTTGTTTGTGTAAATTTACTCGGCACAGATTTATCCGACATGCTGTCACGTTGAATGTAAATAGCTTCTACGAAGTGTGAAAAGATTACAAATACCTTCTCAGGTCTGAAAATTTCTTACCATATCTGACGCATGGGGAAGACTTTAGGCCAAACCAATACTTCCGTTCGACATTTCGATGTAATTTTGTCACTGTATCAGTCACTTGACTGGTAAAATGAGAAAAATGTTCAGTTTTATGTTAGATGCTTGTAAGTTACGTAATCTGTTAGTTATATGTATATGCAAATAGCAAACCTGGCGTTGCTTCTCAATTGCTGAATATGTATGGGAATTGCATAAATGTCCTAATGTCCATCTGTCCCCTCTCTTTGTCCATCTTCCCCTTCCCCCCTCTCTGTCCATACCCTCTTCCTTACTCTCCATAACCTCATGCGTCTTCTTTCTCCCCATTTCCTCCCTCCCTCCCTGACCATCTCCTACATTCTCTGTGATGTTGAGCCTTGTTTATTCTTATTGCAAACGGATCCTTGACTGGGAGCTGAAGTCGCTTAAAATAAACGGGGAAATGGTTGCAATGAGTGGTATACGGGATATCATCCAGCTGCTGAATGTGAAGATAGTAGCTTCAATGGCAGTATTTTGCACAGTTTAAATCTGCGAACGGGCTGCATAACAACGTTTCGGACGATTCAGATTACGTAGTAGTATTCTAATCAAAAGCCAATGCGCCATATAAACTACTTCCCAATTTTCTGTTAAAACCAGCTGCGAGGAAGAAAACAAAATAGCACATTCTTCTGCAAACATGTTCTGTGAAAAATTTATATTTATATATACGTAAACTATTATAATAATTGGTTTCGCATTTGTACAGACATAGACTGTATATTTTTCATATACATATTACATAAGATAGCGATATATTGTTAGCAAAGAATCTTGAGAAGTGCTTGACCAATTTACTTCAAATTTTTACGCGCTACTCGAATAAAAATTCATACTGACGTAGGAGACATATTTTTAACAACAATTTTTAGCAGTAAACCAGAAATTGTTGTTTAAAAAATGTCTCCTACGTCAGTATGAATTTTTATTCGAGCAGCGCCTAAAAATTTGAAGTAAGTTGGTGAAGCACTTTTCAAGATTTTTTGCTAACAATGTATCCCTGTTTTATATAATATGTATTAATATGTATATTAAAATATATAGTCTATGTCTGACCAAATGTTTCTTTGAGTGTAATGTAAAAATTTGAAGTAAATTGGTGAAACATTTTTCATGATTTTTTGCTAACACTGTATCGCTATTTTATGTAATATGTATATTAAAAATATATCGTCTATGGCTTTACAAATGTTTCTTTGAGAATCGTGTAAAAATCTGATAAATTGGTCCAGAACGTTCTGAGTTTTTTCTAGCGTCGTTTCCTTTTTGAAATAAGTCGATCAAGAACTACTCGAGATTTATGGCAACGAACTTAAACGTCTTGTCTTCATATATTAGTACAGAATAGGTGGTCATTTAGTCAGTCGCTGGATTATTTTGTGCTGCCGAAACAACAGAACGTCACAACCTATCTTTCCTCAAGAAATATGCCACTAACTGTATTTGTAGACTGTCGATACCGCGTAAAACTATGCGCCTGGAAGTAAGCAACACTCATTACCTCCTAGCCGTATGGGAGAACTAAGATACCAGGGGACATACAGTTGTAAATGTAGCACGCAGTTTTAAATACAAAAGGTCGGAAGGAAGGAAGATAAAAGTCTCTTCGACGACGAGATTATTACGGAAGAGCACAAATTCGGTTGGGGAAGCATGGGAAAAGAAATCAGCCATGTCCTTTTCTGAGCAACCATCCTGGCAATTCTTATAGGTAGTAAGGATAAACTATCAGCTGTATTAATTGGTTTTATTCACTTATTACCTATTGCCCATATTCAGGCTATTTTATGCCTATGATACTTGATGATCACATTAATATAGGGAATCATCAGCATATTTTTTGCAGAAGGTAAGAAAAAGGCGTCCTCAAAGCTTCTTATCGTCTGTGGTGTGTATGGCGGTAGGAAATCAGCACAACTGTTGGTAGGAAGTAGGGCATAACTTTCCACTTCTTAAAAATAGCTGAGTTGATGGTCTGTCATCATACGCACTACATAGGATAAAATATTTTGCGGACGCCGACTTCTTTTATCTTGTACAAAAATATGGTGATGATTCCTGTTATCAAAAAGCTTATCCGGAGGCGTGGAGGGGCCTGAAGGTGGTTCATTGTAACACCGAAACCGATAGCGTATAAATAAAACCAGTAAATATTGCTGATGGTGTATCGTTACTATATACTCTCTAAGACAAGAAACAAGACACACCATGAAGGAATTATCCAAACTGGACGGAAATCTGAAGATGTGATGTACATATACACGCAAACAAATGATTACAGTTTCAGAAAAATTGGGTGATTTATTCAAGAGAAAGAGCTTCAAAAATTGAGGAAGTAAATAAAACGTTACGCCACCTCTGGCCCTTATGCGAACAGTTATTCTACTCGGCACTGATCGATAGAATTGTTGGATGTCCTCCTGACATAATATCGTCGCGAATTCTGTTCACATGACTTGCTGAATCATTAAAATCAGGAGATAGTTGGAGGACCCTGCCCCTAATGCTCCAAACGTTCTCAATTGGGGAGGGATCTACCGAACTTGCAATACAAAGTAGGGTTTGGAGTACACGAAGACAAGCAGTAGAAACCATCGCCATGTGTGGGCGGGCACTATCTTGCTGAAATGAAAACCCAAGGTGGTTTGAAACGAAGGGCAACGAAATGGGGAGTAGAATATCGTCAACGTACCGCTGTGCTGTAAGGGCGCCTCCGATGACAACCAAAGCGGTCCTGCTATGAAAAGAAATGGCACCAGAGACTGTCACTCCTGGTTGTCGAGCTGTATGGTGGGCGACAGTCACGTTGATAATCACGACTTTCCAGAGGGTCTCCAGTCACATCTTCGATGGTCATTGACGCTCAATTTGAAACGGGACTGATCACTGAAGATAAATATACTCCAGTTAAGGAGAATATGTGACTGCAGACGACCCGGACAGCGGCGAGTTACCAACCTGGCTGTCGCCCGCCATATGTTCCGACAATGAGAAGTGAAGGTCTAGGGTACTATTTCCGTTCATAGCGGGACCCCTTTGCTTGTCATCCGTGGTATCCTTACAGCACTGTGGTAGTCGACGATATTCTACTGCCCTGTTCGTACCCCTTCGTGGCAATCTACCCTAGGAGTGATAATTCATCAACATAATGCCCGACCGGACATGGTGAGAGTTTCTACTGCTTGTGTTCTCGCTTGTCAAGCTCTACAGTGGCCAACAAGGTCCCCAGCTGAGAACGTTAAGGCATTCTGGGCAGAACCTCCAACCAGCTCGGGATTTGGACAGAATTTGGCACTACGTCTGTCAGGAGGACATCTAACAACTCTATGAATCAAAGAAGAGCCGAATAACTGCTTGTTTAAAGGGCAGAAGTGGACAAACGCGTTAGTGACTCGCTTCATTTGTGAAGCTCTTTCTCTTCAATAAATCATCCAGTTTTTCTGAAAGTGTAATCATTTGTTTGTCTGCACATATGCACCACATTTAGCGATTTCCGTCTCATTCGGATAATTCATTCGTGGTGCATCGTTTTCTGTCTTAAAAGTGTATAAGATAAAATAACTGCTGCTGTCCGAATATGGATAGGAAGATAGAGGTACGCTGATCCCGCGAGTCCGTTGTCTGAACCACATCTCCACATTTGTATGTATTCGCTTCGTAATTCACTACGGTAATTACTTTGTTTTAGATTGTCTTACACTACATGTCCCAACTGCAGTGAAGCTTAAACATTAAATCAGAGAACAATGATCTACAATTCTACAATGGCTTGTAATTTGCCGTTGCTCTCTGTTACGAGACACTCTCTGTTATTGTTTTCGACATCAACTTGCAGTTCTCAATGCCGTCTCGAAACATGAATCGAATAAAGCAGCAGATTTATTGATGCAGTAATATAAATGGATTTAACACGTAAAAGGTTTCCGGCGAAAAGTTCTAATTACATTTTTACTCTTTCCGTATTTTCCAAATATGTTATAGGAGGTTCTCATACGTTTTCAATACAAAAATCGATGCAGAATATTTGTGTGATGTACAAAGAAATATATACGTCCATCGTTCTGCATTTAGGCAGTATGTTTTGGGTGTCCAGCCCATGCAGAGTTCTTTAGGTGCTGCGGTCACTGTTAAGTGTAAGCTGTACCAGGACTCCAGTCATACCGTATTGGATGTGAACGAGTACAAAGGTTTGATTTAGATTACGTTTCTGAATCCAAAATCAATTTATTAAGCTCGTCTCGGTCACCTCATGGAGGACTCAAAACCGCCGACAGGGATATAGAGTTCACGGAATACTGGTCACGTGTCCCAGAAACGTAGCAGAGGGCACTGAGTGTCAAACTAGGATGTAAGTACAGCGAGACACGAACAGTGCGTCGGACGCTACCCATGCGTCTGCACACCAAAATGTGGAACCTCCCCTATAGTACGTCGACCAGCAGTATTGGTGCGTTTTACCGTTGAGTGCGTAATGCATTGGACAATAGACGGCTATGACGTAGGGTGGCTTTTATATTATCTGACACCACAGTGTTTTACTAGTGCCAGGTAAGCTGTTATGAATAACTTAGCCGAAGCTGATCGGAAGATCGAAATCGGCCGAGAATAAAGAATTATTCATCAGCGGCTCTTTGTAGTTGAAATATGTTTTTTACGAATCGCCCTCACAATATACACTCCAGAAAATAAAACTAGTACACCTGGCAAGACGACGTGGAATCTGATCTGATGACGGCATGACCTGGAGGATAGTGGATGTACTAATAATCGTTTCAACGTCGTCCGCCAACAGGTAGCATAGCTACCATTTAATATGGAACGCTTACAGCGAAGAAGCTCAGTGTATGCGGGTGTGTGCAGCAAGTAGTCAACCATGCCACGCACGCGCGTTCGTGCTTCCTTCAGCCAACTGAAAAATTGGAAGGGCTCAAACTGTGGCCTTCCAAGTGGTGGTATTGTCCTTTCTGAGAATTGCCACACAAGTTGAATGTGCTGCCTCAGTTGTGCAATGACGCTGCTATCAGTAGTCACATGAACATTCTTACACCCGTAGACGAGGTTCTCATTCTCCACGCTGCACAGTCGCCCGCCAGGACCGTCCTATTGTTAGAGCAGCGGTGGCAGATCATACAGCTGCAACAGCATAGATAAGAGGGCTTGTGAGCCCAAACGTTTTGACACGAACTGTTGCGAACTGGTTATTAGGGGTGGGAATATGGACACGTACATCTCTAGCTCGTTCTCCACTGACGTCACGCTGTCGACGTGACGGCTCGACTGGTGCCGTCAGAGGATGACTTGGTAGATGGACTGGCGATGAAAGCAGATTCTGACGGCAGCCAGGTGGTCGTCGTTTGCCCTCACAGTGTAGTCCTGGTGAGAACTGTCTCTTAGGCTGTATTCGTCGAAGGCGCGATGGCTACACCACTGCCCTTATAGCCTGGGGTGCGACAAGCTACAACCATTGGTGACTATTGGTGCTTCTGGAAGGAAAGATAAGAACCACTCAGTATATACAGAATATTGTTGGACCCGTTCCTTTGGCGTTCTTGCGATAGGAAGGTGATGTGTTGTTCCAGCAGGATAATACTCGCCCGTGACACTAAACGTGCTCTGCAAGACGTGCAGCAACCTCACTGGAGAGCACGATCTCCTGAATTGTCTCCATTCGAGCACCTGAGTGACTCGTCACCCAACAACTGTTGGGGAACTACACTACTGGCCATAAAAATTGCTACACGGAGAAGAAATGCAGATGATAAACCGGTATTGATTGGACAAATATATTATACTAGAACTGACATGTGTTTACATTTTCACGCAATTTAGGTCCATAGATCCTGAGAAATCACTACCCAGAACAACCACCTCTGGCCATAATAACGGCCTTGATACGCCTGGGCATTGAGTAAAATCAGAGCTTGGATGGCGTGTACAGGTACAGCTGCCCATGCAGCTTCAACACGATACCACAGTTCGTCAAGACTGGTGACTGGCGTATTGTGACGAGCCAGTTGCTCGGCTACCGTTGACCAGACGTTTTCAATTGGGGAGAGATCTGGAGAATGTGCCGGCTAGGGCAGCAGTCGAACATTTTCTGTATCCAGAAAGGCCCGTACAGGACCTGCAACATGCGGTCGTGCATTATCCTGCTGAAATGTAGGGTTTCGTAGGGATAGAATGATGGGTAGAGCCACAGGTCGTACGTAACACATCTGAAATGTAACGTCCACTGTTCAAAGTGCCGTCAATGCGAACAAGAGATGACCGAGACATGTAACCAATGGCACCCCATACCATCACGCCGGGTGATACGCCAGTCTGGCGATGACGAATACACGCTTCCAATGTGCGTTCACCGCGATGTCGCCAAACACGGATGCGACCATCATGATGCTGTAAACAGAATCTGGATTCATCCGAAAAAATGTTTTGCCATTCGTGAAGCCAGGTTCGTCGTTGAGTAGACCATCCCAGGCGCTCCTGTCTGTGATGCAGCGTCAAGGGTAACCGCAGCCATGGTCTACGAGCTGATAGTCCATGCTGCCGCAAACGCCGTCGAACTGTTCGTGCAGATGGTTGTTGTCTTGCACACGTCCCCATCTGTTGACTCAGGCATCGCGACGTGGCTGCACGATCCGTTACAGCCATGTGATACGAGACCGTTGGGATCCAGCACGGCGTTCCGTATTACCCTCCTGTACGCACCGATTCCATATTCTGTTAACAATCACTGATCTCGACCAACACGAGCAACAGTGTCGCGAAACGATAAATCGCAGTCGCGATAGGCTACAATCCGACCTTTATCAAAGTCGGAAACGTGATATTACGCATTTCTCCTCCTTACACAAGGCATCACAACAACGTTTCACCAAGCAACGCCGGTCAAGTGCTGTTTATGTATGAGAAAGCGGTTGGAAACCTTCCTCATGTCAGCACGTTGTAGGTGTCGCCACCGGCCCCAACCTTTTTGAATGCTCTGAAAAGCCACATGTTAACATATGTCTCAGCCGCGCTGTACCAGTTCTTACGCCATGTGTTTCTATCGGCATTTTTATTAAAATAGCACTGATAACTTTTCCCTTTTTCCATAGTAACGCAATATTTCAAAGCAACGTAAGTTTTACGTAAAAAATGACTCGTTTTTTAATAAAGGTTTATTTAAAAACCAAAAGTTTTAGAACTGCCGCTTTAGGTAATTGATTCTTCGGTTTTTGCCTATTATTACTTAAAAACCACTTGTTATAACGAAGACCAAACAAATACCCAAAAATACTGGTTATTCAGAACTAAAACACAGGTATCGGTTTTAGCTGATCGGTTTTCCAGTCGCTAGCAAACCTCCGCCAAGCGCTACAAATCCGGTCTTTAAGCCAGTCTCTGAATCCAATAAATGCTTCCGTCCCCAACCAGTGTCCCTATCCAGTTCTTTATCTGTCTCTATTGCACGTAGTTCCCCACGATCCCTTTACATATTCATGCTTCACTCTCGGAGCTCGTTTTCGTGCCTCTGAATGCCACATACATACAACTCAATAGTATTTATCCTCTTCGTCAGCATCAAGACAACAATGTCACATTGATCACCATGTAAGTCGTCATCACCACACCAACACCATCACTTTTTTAAATTTGGTCATCTAATGTACCCAACTTTGTTGCTGACGTCGCTAATACATGCCAATGAGGTGGCACTCGATTCGGAGGTAAGTCGATCCGAATCTTGGCGGTGCGTGAAGTTTTCACGTGCACTATATGGACATTAAGGGGAGGAGAGGTGGCTCCTTAAGATTCCTGATCACCAGTCTTCCCGCCAATGTCCTGTGTTAAATTCCAAACGTCTCCGCAGTGTTTCGTGAAGGTGCGGCATCTGACACTGTTGCCGGTGATCCGTCCATCGCATGGAGACATTAAGCTTGGCGGTCCCTCTGATGCTATTCGAGAGGAGCAGGCTATGTGCCGGCATAATGTTTCGTCTTCTCCCACCTGTCTTCAGTATCATACAATACAAACATAAAACTCTGCTATTACACACACTACGGTCTACAGATGCACGTACGACACAACTCTCATACATCCACAGTGAAGAGGCCAGTCTGCGCGGAGAAAGAACAATCTTTTCCGACAGGTAACTGAACCCACCCCGTGGGAAATCCTAGATTTTTGCATTTTTCAACTTTCTAATTCCACGTATAGTTTTAAATCTGTAAGGCTGGGGACAGATATGTACCTGCTGCCAGGCCTCTCATCGCCCCATCCACCTCAAAGGAAGAAATGCACGGAGAAATGTGATTCAGTTCGTTGTCTGCCATTATCTTCTTTGAATGGTAGGTATCAAAGGTGGAAGCTGATTTATCATATGGAAAAGAATATAAAAAAATACGTTTCGCGACATTGGTAGTACTGGCATAAGGTCGTGATCAAAAGCTTGTCTCAGTGCCTAAAATATTGTCTTCTAATGCTAGAGACACTTTCAGAGGTTATAAGGTTGTGATTAGTTACCTTTCAAACGTAAACCTACAAGAGTTGTAAGTACCATATGAAGATATGTAATCCACATAAAAAGCAGACTAACACTGGCAAAAAGGACATTTTATCAAACTTAGGACTGAATTAGACGTGGAAATTTCTCTGAATGTACGCTTGGAGCACAGCAATGCATGGTAGTGAAAAATGGACTGTGCGAAAACCGGAAAGAGACTTGAAGCATTTAAGCTGTGGTGCAACAGAAGAATGTTGAAAGTTAGGTGGACTGATAAGGTAAGGAATGCGGAGGTTCTCTGCGGAATCGCTGAGGAAAGGAATATATGGAAAATACTGACAAGAAGAACGGACAAGATGGTAGGACATCAGTTAAGACGTCATGGGATATCTTCTGTGATACTACCATGTGTCTAGAGGGAGCTGTAGGGGATAAATATTGTAGAGGAAAACAGATTGGAATACGTCCAGCAAATAACTGAGGACGCAGTTCCGAGATGAAGAGGTTGAAAAAGGAGAGGAATTCGTGGCAGGCCGTATCAGACCAGTCACAAGACCTCCAAGTCTTTGAACATGGCTCACCCATAAATCAACTCCCTTCCCTAGTGCACCTTTTCAGAGGTGTATCCGGCCCTGACTTCGTTTTTATGGACGACAACGCACGACCGCATCGAACAGTGCAGCGGGAGAAGCTCCCGGAACTGGAGGACAATCGGCGATTGGACTGGCCTGCACGAGCTGCTGTCAACCGCGCTGGTGGAGGAATAGATCAAGGACTCTTTATCAGCTTTGTTGCCAGAATGGGAGCACGTTGCAGAGGACGTACTGCCGTCTGTGGTGACCACACACACACTGTTAAAGGTCATCTCTCGCGTTTTGTAATGTCCAGGTGAAATGAAACAGAATGAGACGACATATAAAGAATATAAAGAGAGAGATATCTAAAAGATCTGAAGATGCATATGCGAGGTAGGTAACTCCATGACCGCATATTGCAAGCGCACATACTGGAACCACTTAGACTGATTCAACCTTGTTTTCATACTTTGAATGTAATGGTTTGTAGTTGAAATGTAATGAAACATAATTTTTGTAAGTATAGTCTTCGAATATAAATAAATACTGAAACACACATTATAAAATTGTTGCAATAAAACCTTTTAGTTATTTTCGTTCGGTTTATTGAAAGGACCTAGGAAATATTTAGCAAAATGGTTCAAATGGCTCTGAGCACTATGGGACTCAACTGCTGTGGTCATAAGTCCCCTAGAACTTAGAACTACTTAAACCTAACTAACCTAAGGACATCACACACATCCATGCCCGAGGCAGGATTCGAACCTGCAACCGTAGCAGTCGCACGGTTCCGGACTGCGCGCCTAGAACCGCGAACCACCGCGGCCGGCAAATATTTAGCAACAAAATCTGCGTTGTAATGAAAATGTTGTTCGAATTTTTACATTATTTATTATTGCGAAACCATATTTTCTGTGTTTTGGCTATGTCACATGTTTTAATTCGAATTATTTGTTATTCTGGAATGTTTGTCCTGATTTTTTTTTTAATCCAGATATTGTATCTCATTCACGGAAACCCTGTACCATTTTATCTGAAATCGTGAAAATTAACATTTTAAACAACGTAAACAACTAAATTCTCATTCTTAAAATCTGTGTAAGGAGTAGCTGTAGCATCTAAAGGACGTCAGTTATTGGTTCAGTTTAGACAAGCTCAGTGCGATCCGAATAATTAACTTTTTAAGAAAATGTCACTTTTCAGCTACATCAGTTCTGTAAAAGTTAATTAACTGCGACAAACATAGCCTGAATATTACAGCGAGAGCAGAATCTAATTTACAAGTGGAGCAGACTGCAGCGAACAGATACCTTGCTATCTTCAAACATCGAAAACCTAAGCTGAATATTAACTCACGTAGCCGAACAAAGAGGTTACGTTTAACAGGGGACAACCACAAATTGCGGTGACTTTTTGTCTGGGAATAGCAATGTCATTCCTGTTCGTCTGACTGCGTATTTCTTTGAGTTATCTTCTGTACTATACCGTAACAGTTCTTTCTATGTATGGTCAATTTTCATCGAGCTGTTACTTGGCACTGACACAGCATGCGAAAGTTACTTTCGTATCTACGTTTTTCCTACACGTGTGTTAATAATGTTAAGTATTAGCTATCGCTATTATTATCATTGTGATATTATTATTATTATTATTATTATTATTATTTTATATGGGATGAGGCAGCTAGGTCAGGCTACTCCTGATATATGCAAAACGAACGAATATATCGCGGTGCTAAGCATAAATTTCAGTAAATGATGCTTATATATGTTACAGGGAAGTTGTAGGAGACGAAAAATGTTATCTATCGCATGAAATATTTACGTGCCGGAGGGTGCCTAGACTCACTTAACCACGAAAATTTTCTCTTGAAGATGACCTTGTATTGGCGTGGTACTCAAGGTGATCAACACAATGTGATAGTGAAAGGCAAAAACATCATTCTTCGACAAAATATTACTTAACTGTGAACTCAGCACAAGAAAAAATAATTGAAATATGTGGCTTGTACAGCGCCCGAAAAGAGGTGTAGTCTCTGAAACGAGTTGTGACTAAATTAAATCCCAAGTACAGTGATTGCTTGCGGTCTCTTTTTCTCTTTCATTATGAAGTAAATCTGTTAGCATTATGAGTCTATAAGCGTCGTCTGAAAAGTATAAAGAGTGGGCTGCAGTGACGCAACGCGCCTCATACCTGGTGGGGACTGAACGGCCTAAGCGACTGCATTGCCCAAGAGAACACACTGACGCTGTGCCCTGCCGAGTGGCGTGAACGGCGGTTGGTAGCCCGGCCTCCAGCGGGCGCGATTACACGGGCCGAACGCCAGATTAGGTCGGCCGATTACTTCTAAAGTGTCCGACTCCGAGACGTTAATAAACAGCCGAGCGGCTAACTGCCGGCATTTTGTGCGCTTATTAGACCGACCTTTCCAGTACCTCTCCTTCAATAACTGCATTCCGCAGACTTGCTACAGCCATTTCTACTTAAGGTCTCGTCCACGCGGAGACCTAGGATTCGGTATCCATTTTCGGTCCGGAAAGCGTTAACCACGGCTTCTATCAAAGAACTTACACTCCTGGAAATTGAAATAAGAACACCGTGAATTCATTGTCCCAGGAAGGGGAAACTTTATTGACACATTCCTGGGGTCAGATACATCACATGATCACACTGACAGAACCACAGGCACATAGACACAGGCAACAAAGCATGCACAATGTCGGCACTAGTACAGTGTATATCCACCTTTCGCAGCAATGCAGGCTGCTATTCTCCCATGGAGACGATCGTAGAGATGCTGGATGTAGTCCTGTGGAACGGCTTGCCATGCCATTTCCACCTGGCGCCTCAGTTGGACCAGCGTTCGTGCTGGACGTGCAGACCGCGTGAGACGACGCTTCATCCAGTCCCAAACATGCTCAATGGGGGACAGATCCGGAGATCTTGCTGGCCAGGGTAGTTGACTTACACCTTCTAGAGCACGTTGGGTGGCACGGGATACATGCGGACGTGCATTGTCCTGTTGGAACAGCAAGTTCCCTTGCCGGTCTAGGAATGGTAGAACGATGGGTTCGATGACGGTTTGGATGTACCGTGCACTATTCAGTGTCCCCTCGACGATCACCAGTGGTGTACGGCCAGTGTAGGAGATCGCTCCCCACACCATGATGCCGGGCGTTGGCCCTGTGTGCCTCGGTCGTATGCAGTCCTGATTGTGGCGCTCACCTGCACGGCGCCAAACACGCATACGACCATCATTGGCACCAAGGCAGAAGCGACTCTCATCGCTGAAGACGACACGTCTCCATTCGTCCCTCCATTCACGCCTGTCGCGACACCACTGGAGGCGGGCTGCACCATGTTGGGGCGTGAGCGGAAGACGGCCTAACGGTGTGCGGGACCGTAGCCCAGCTTCATGGAGACGGTTGCGAATGGTCCTCGCTGATACCCCAGGAGCAACAGTGTCCCTAATTTGCTGGGAAGTGGCGGTGCGGTCCCCTACGGCACTGCGTACGATCCTACGGTCTTGGCGTGCATCCGTGCGTCGCTGCGGTCCGGTCCCAGGTCGACGGGCACGTGCACCTTCCGCCGACCACTGGCGACAACATCGATGTACTGTGGAGACCTCACGCCCCACGTGTTGAGCAATTCGGCGGTACGCCCACCCGGCCTCCCGCATGCCCACTATACGCCCTCGCTCAAAGTCCGTCAACTGCACATACGGTTCACGTCCACGCTGTCGCGGCATGCTACCAGTGTTAAAGACTGCGATGGAGCTCCGTATGCCACGGCAAACTGGCTGACACTGACGGCGGCGGTGCACAAATGCTGCGCAGCTAGCGCCATTCGACGGCCAACACCGCGGTTCCTGGTGTGTCCGCTGTGCCGTGAGTGTGATCATTGCTTGTACAGCCCTCTCGCAGTGTCCGGAGCAAGTATGGTGGGTCTGACACACCGGTGTCAATGTGTTCTTTTTTCCATTTCCAGGAGTGTATTAAAGGCACAAACACTGCAAGAAAACCATGTGTTGCAGGCATCACAGTACTGGAATAACGCAGATTCTCAAGTCTGCTACATGTTGAGCAGTTAAACGAAGACTGTAGGAACTATTCTGTGATAACTAAAACAATCCTACAACCAAAAATAACTCATAACGGATTAGCCGAGCGGTCTGAGGCGCTGCAGTCATGGACTGTAAGGCTGGTCCCGGCGGAGGTTCGAGTCCTCCCTCGGGCATGGGACTGTGTGTTTGTCCGTAGGGTAATTTAGGTTGAGTAGTGTGTAAGCTTAGGGACTGATGACCATGGCAGTTAAGTCCCGTAAGATTTCACACACATTTGAACATTTAACTCATAACATTGTGAGGCACACAGGCGATGTGTGTGCTCTGTCCTGCACGTCCTACATGAAAGAACCGTAGATCTTATCGCTACCTGGTTCTCTGATCAGAGATTGCAATATATTTGCATACGTATGGATAGATGCAAAAATGTCGGTGCAATGATTCATGCTGCACTTACTGTACACCACACTACTGTTGCCACATCATACAGAGAGTCATGATGCAACTGAACACTCCCGCCGATTGTTCTGGGAGCTCATTTATCCCAGTAAAGGAAGTCAGATAAAAGGAACCTTTCAGTGTCAGCCTTTCCATTATGCACAGACGGCGAAAGATAAATGCAGTACTGGCGTCGTCTTTGTATTTTTGAATTCAAAAACAATTTATGTCCACTGTAGGGTGCAGAATTTTTTATGTAGACATACCTTATTACATTGAGTATTACGTTACTGACCAGTTTTGGCTTGTGGCCATTTTCAAATGCAGTTGCGTTGCTGAAGTGCGCATCATTATGCAGGATGTTAGGAGTATAGGTACAGATATTGTTATGATTGTTACCTTAATATGCACCCACGTCAGTGTCTTTCCTTTTTGTTCTCTGCCTCTAACAGTATACCACCTGATGTTTTCTGCACGGTCATAACTGCAGCGCGAAGTGCAGTACGCTGTCAGTATAGGTTACTTTTGCACCCATGAGTCACACTTCAACACCTGGCGTTCAACACATAGCCTACTGCCCAGGGGAAAATAAACATTAATGGCTTGCTTCTGTCATGTACGTCATGATATTAACAAACCTAAAAACATACTATTCGTAATAGCTATAATTATTGGTCTGCAAATGAAGAAAATACTGATGTAACTTTGTTCAGTACATTGTCCTTAGTCTGCACTTATACCCCTAACACTTCAAAACTATAGCCACTGGCCTGTAATGTTATACACAGTGTAGTAAAATATATCAGTTTAAAAAAATCCTACCAGCCAATGGTGGATATACACACATCAAAAAAAGCTTTGCATCACTTCGGTTCCTAGAGTTCCGGAACCTGTACAGAAAACTGTAATAGAGATCAACATAAACATCATTTCCGCACGTTTATTGCTCATGAAAACCACACCTTGTGTGTTGTACCACCACACACTGAGACTTTCAAAGGTGGTGGTCCAGATTGCTGTACACACCGGTACCTCTAATATCCAGTAGCACGTCCTCTTGCATTGAGGTGTGCCTGTATTCGTCGTGGCGTACTATCCAAAAGTTCATCAAGACACTGTTGGTCCAGATTGTCCCACTCCTCAATGGTGATTCGGCGTGGATCCCTCAGAGTGGTTGGTCGGTCCCGTCGTCCATAAACAGCCCTTTTCAACCTACCCCAGGCATGTTCGATAGGGTTCATGTCTGGAGAACATGCTGGCCACTCTAGTCGAGCGATGTCGTTATCCAGAAGGAAGTCATTCGCAAGTTGTGCACGATTGGGGCGCGATTTGCTGTCCTTGAAGATGAATGCCTCGCCAATATGCTGCCGATATGGTTGCACTATCGGTCGGAGAATAACATTCACGTATCGCACAGCCGTTACGGCGCCTTCCATGACCACCAGTCGCGTATGACGGCCCTACATAATGCTACCCCAAAACATCAGGAAACCTCCACCTTTGCTGCACTCGCTGGACAGTGTGTCTAAGGCCTTCAACCTGATCGGATTGCCTTCAAACACGTCTTCGACGATTGCCTGGTTGATGGCTTATGCGACACTCATCGGTGAAGAGAACGTGATGCCAATCCTGAGCGGTTCATTCGGCATGTTGTTGGACCCATCTGCACCGGGCTTCATTTTGTCGTGGTTGCAAAGATGGACCTCGCCTTGGACGTCGGGAGTGAAGTTGCGCGTCATGAAGTCTACTGTGCACAGTTTGAGTCCTAACACGACGTCCTGTGGCTGCACGAAACGCATTATTCAATATGGTGGTGTTGCTGTCAGGATCCCTCCGAGCCATAATCCGTAGGTAGCAGTCATCCACTGCAGTAGCAGCCCTTGGGCGGCCTGAGCGAGGCATGTCATCGACAGTTTCAGTCTCTCTGTATCTCCTCCATGTCCAAAACACATCGCTTTGGTTCACTCCAAGACGCCTGAACACTTCTCCTGTTGAGAGCCTTTCCTGGCACAAAGTAACAAAGCGGACGCGATAGGACAGCGGTATTGGCCGTCTAGGCATGGTTGAATTAATATACATCTACATTTATACTCCGCAAGCCACCCAACCGTGTGTGGAGGAGGGCACTTTACGTGCCACTGTCATTACCTCCCTTTCCTGTTCCAGTCGCGTATGGTTCGCGGGAAGAACGACTGCCGGAAAGCATCCGTGCGCGCTCGAATCTCTCTAATTTTACGTTCGTGATCTCCTCGGGAGGTATAAGTAGGAGGAAGCAATATATTCGATACCTCATTCAGAAACGCACGCTCTCGAAACCTGGACAGCAAGCTACACCGCGATGCAGAGCACCTCTCTTGCAGAGTCTGCCACTTGAGTTTGCTAAACATCTCTGTAACGCTTTCACGCTTACCAAATAACCCTGTGACGAAACGCGCAGCTCTTCTTTGGATCTTCTGTATCTTCTCTGTCAACCCGACCTGGTGCGGATCCCACACTGATGAGCAATACTCAAGTATAGGTCGAACGAGTGTTTTGTAAGCCACCTCCTTTGTTGATGGACTACATTTTCTAAGGACTCTCCCAATGAATCTCAACCTGGCACCCGCCTTACCAACAATTAATTTTATATGATCATTCCACTTCAAATCGTTCCGCACGCATACCCCCAGATATTTTACAGAAGTAACTGCTACCAGTGTTTGTTCCGCTATCATACAATCATACAATAAAGGATCCTTCTTTACACGCTTTACAGACAACACAGTGCATTACAGACAACACAGTGCATTACAGACAACACGAGCCGTGTACCTCCTTTCTGGTGTAATGGCTGGAACTGATCGGCTGTCGGACCTCCTGCGTCTAATAGGCGCTGCTCGTGCATGGTTTCTTACATCTTTAGGTGGGTTGTTCTCTGAACAATCAAAGGGACTGTGTCTGTGATACAATATCCACAGTCAACGTCTATCTTCAGGAGTTCTGAGAACCGGGGTGATGCAAAGCTTTTTTTTTTTTTTTTTTTTTTTTGCTGTGTGTAAAAAAAGGTTATAGCATTCACAAATTTCGTCGAGGCAGTGGATCCACACATAAAAAAACTAATTGTATGTGAATAGCTCAGTCGATTCAGTACCGTTACTTTGCAAGGTTTCAGCTAGACATCGAGTAAAGACTATCCGAGCGTCATGCAGTGATCGGAACCTGCATATAGGGACTTTGCTTCAAGATAGAGGGAGCTAGCCGTTCGTCCCGTTTGAAACACTTTACTGAACGACAGACAGTTCTATGTCGCTAGTAGAGGGGACTTCTTAAACCATGAAGATAGTGGTTTTCTCATCCGATATCGGTGTGCATGCGACTACTTCCATACCTGCCTCTAAATCTCTGCTACACAAAATGAATACACAAAATAGCCTTCAAATTTTTGTTGCATTAGTACGTCGGTGAAAACCTTTCGGCCGTCTTCAGCATTCGCGTGAACTGCAGGAGGGGTCAAAAATATGGAAACGGCGCCAACACAACACATTACGGTGTCTATTACTGCAGGAAAATTATTGACATTTAAAGAAGCTTCCAATCGTCTCGGTATAGATAAATGCACGCGCTGTATGGTTTTCGGACGAATATTGCACCGTTCTTCACGTGAACTAGTCGCAAGTCTGTGTGACGATGATGGACGTGGATAGCGACCACGCACCTCTCCATCGTAGGCCACAAACATTCAATAATAGTGAGATTCGTTCGCTCTGGACGATCTGAGCCGTGTGAACAGAGGCCTGTCGCGTTGGAACACAGTATCACTACTGGGGAACAAACATTGCACCGTGGGATTAACAAATCAGCCATATGGTCACAACAAAAGCGCAGCCTTCAGGTTTGGCTGGCACCTGCATTTATGTTCAAACATGCATTGCGGTGTTTCCACATTTTTGCTCAACCCCTATACTATAGGGGTAGTGGGTCGTTCTTCTCCATTGTCTCAAGCGCTGCGCCGTATTGCTCCAGTATTGACCAAGAAATTGCATTACCGCAACCATACTGTGAAGTCCTGTGATGGTTCTGATGTCTACGAGCTCTTAGAAATTTTTTGGATGAATTTTAGCTGACTTTAAGGCCACGTAAGAATGCTCTATGAAGATATTTTCAATAGGTCGTGACGACATTTACGTCGCTAGATACGAAACTCGAGTCTAGCTTTTATACCGAGTCACAGTGCAGACATTCACTTGGAATGTCTTAGGAAGACGTCGTAAAGCCTTTATCTGAATGCCGGACTGGGATTTTAAGCAAATACCTTCCAAAATATCACTGCGACAGCTCGTATGGTGGTGAGATTTGACTCATATTTCTGTGACTCTTGAAGGAATCTGCATAATGTGCGCTATGGTGACGGAGTCCGTGTAAATGCCTTGAAACACAACCCCACATTCTCATCTATGGCGCCTCTTTGACTGTATAAATTCGACTTTCAGTTACTTAGCTACAGCTTTTTCCGTCTCAGCTATTGTAAAGATCTACATCATCTACATGATTACTATGCAATTCAAAATTACGTGCGTGGCAGAGGGTTGATCGAACCAACTTCAAGCTGTTTCTCTGTCGTTCCGCTATTGAACAGCGCACGAGAAATACAAACACATAAATCTTTCCGCTCGAGCTCTGATTTGTCTTTTTTCATTCTGATGACATTTCTCTAAATGTAGATGGGCAGCAACAAAATATTTTCGCATTCGGAGGAGAAATTTGGCGATTGACATTTCATGAGAAGATCCTGCCGTAAGATAAACGCCATTGTTTTAATGATTGCTTCCCAATTCATGCATCATATTCAGGGCATTCTCTCGTTTATTTCGCGATAATACAAAGCGAGCTACTCATCTTTGAAGTTTCTCGATGTGCTCCATCAATCCTGTCTGATATGGAAGCCATACCGCGCAACAGTAGTCCAGAAAAGGATGGACGAGCATAATGTACGCAGTCTCTGTAGTAGACCTGTTGCATTTTCTACGTGTTCTGTCAGTTTTGGTTCGCATTTCCCACAACATTATCTACGTAATAGTTCCAATCTACGTTACTCGTTATTGTAGTCCCCCAGTATTTAGGTGAATTCGCAGTGCTTGGAATTATGTGACTTATTGTGCAACCGAAATATGGTGGAGTCCTAATACTCATGTGGATGACTTCACACTTTCGCACCGTACAGATATCTTGTTATCTTGTCCAAATCATTTTGGAATTAGTTTTGATCGCCTGATGTCTTTACAGGACCATAAATACAGCATCATCTGAAAAGATTCTAAGAGGGCTGCTCTAATTGTTTACTAAAACGTTTATATTGATCTGGAACAGAGGCCCTATATCATTTCCTTCGGGAACGCATTTCTGCTTTACTCGATGACACTCCGTCAGTTACTATGAACAGTGACAATTCTGACAACTGAGTTCGTACAATTGAGACGATACTTCTCGGTCACGCAATTTGATTAGAAGTCTCTATGTCAAAAGCCGTCTGGAAATCTCGAAATATGGAATCAATTTGACATCCCCTGTCGACAGCACTCATTACTTCTGAGAGTTTCACAAGAACGATATTTTCTGAATCCGTATTGGCTGTTTGCCAAGAAATCGTATTTTATGTTAGAACACAATAAAATTCCAATATACAACTGCATATCGACTTTAGTGATACACTCCTGGAAATTGAAATAAGAACACCGTGAATTCATTGTCCCAGGAAGGGGAAACTTTATTGACACATTCCTGGGGTCAGATACATCACATGATCACACTGACAGAACCACAGGCACATAGACACAGGCAACAGAGCATTCACAATGTCGGCACTAGTACAGTGTATATCCACCTTTCGCAGCAAAGCAGGCTGCTATTCTCCCATGGAGACGATCGTAGAGATGCTGGATGTAGTCCTGTGGAACGGCTTGCCATGCCATTTCCACCTGGCGCCTCAGTTGGACCAGTGTTCGTGCTGGACGTGCAGACCGCGTGAGACGACGCTTCATCCAGTCCCAAACATGCTCAATGGGGGACAGATCCGGAGATCTTGCTGGCCAGGGTAGTTGACTTACACCTTCTAGAGCACGTTGGGTGGCACGGGATACATGCGGACGTGCATTGTCCTGTTGGAACAGCAAGTTCCCTTGCCGGTCTAGGAATGGTAGAACGATGGGTTCGATGACAGTTTGGATGTACCGTGCACTATTCAGTGTCCCCTCGACGATCACCAGTGGTGTACGGCCAGTGTAGGAGATCGCTCCCCACACCATGATGCCGGGTGTTGGCCCTGTGTGCCTCGGTCGTATGCAGTCCTGATTGTGGCGCTCACCTGCACGGCGCCAAACACGCATACGACCATCATTGGCACCAAGGCAGAAGCGACTCTCATCGCTGAAGACGACACGTCTCCATTCGTCCCTCCATTCACGCCTGTCGCGACACCACTGGAGGCGGGCTGCACGATGTTGGGGCGTGAGCGGAAGACGGCCTAACGGTGTGCGGGACCGTAGCCCAGCTTCATGGAGACGGTTGCGAATGGTCCTCGCCGATACCCCAGGAACAACAGTGTCCCTAATTTGCTGGGAAGTGGCGGTGCGGTCCCCTACGGCACTGCGTAGGATCCTACGGTCTTGGCGTGCATCCGTGCGTCGCTGCGGTCCGGTCCCAGGTCGACGGGCACGTGCACCTTCCGCCGACCACTGGCGACAACATCGATGTACTGTGGAGACCTCACGCCCCACGTGTTGAGCAATTCGGCGGTACGTCCACCCGGCCTCCCGCATGCCCACTATACGCCTTCGCTCAAAGTCCGTCAACTGCACATAAGGTTCACGTCCACGCTGTCGCGGCATGCTACCAGTGTTAAAGACTGCGATGGAGCTCCGTATGCCACGGCAAACTGACTGACACTGACGGCGGCGGTGCACAAATGCTGCGCAGCTAGCGCCATTCGACGGCCAACACCGCGGTTCCTGGTGTGTCCGCTGTGCCGTGCGTGTGATCATTGCTTGTACAGCCCTCTCGCAGTGTCCGGAGCAAGTATGGTGGGTCTGACACACCGGTGTCAATGTGTTCTTTTTTCCATTTCCAGGAGTGTATGAGATGTGGATCAGAAGGATTCGTTGCAGAGTGGACTCTGATCGTATTGTTTGTAAACAAGACCTGCCAACGTATAGTCGGACTGACTTTCACTGTTGTTTACGAATATTTCGCGCTGCAGCTGGTGTAGCCTTTTGAAGTAGGCTACGTTTCTCATTACGCAAAATTTCGGTCGACGTTTAGTAGTGTCTTAGCTGACTTGTAAGGTCGTAATGCATAATGATGCATGAAATCTTCCGGAGCGTAATTAACGGTCTTCGAGTAACAGCGTGACTCATGCGAACCTTACGCTCATGTTTCTTGCGCTGACACACTGTCCGCATCAGCAATTTAGCTGCTTCGTAAGACGGCCGAGGAATGTAATACTGAGAGAAATTTTCAGAAAAAGTCTTGACCTAAAAGCACTGCAGTTTGACTTGTTCGACACGGTGGTTTAACAAAGCTAATTAGCATAATACTCAAATCATTCATTTTGATTTTAACTGTCAAAGAGCTGCCTTTAGGGAAAGCTTCGCCAACGTTTCGGCTCGTATTACGCCGAGTGGTGCGGCACGCGTAATCGCGCACATATCTCATCACAAGAATGCAATTTTCCACAATTAGTGCCACAAGCAGCATGCAAGAAGAATAGCTTATGAAGATGGTCTCCCAGTAGTTATGTGTCATTACAGCCAGTTACAACTCAATTCACGTCGAAACCGCCAATGCGACAATGTGTAAGACAGTAAGGAATGATGGTATCGCATCAATAAGTTGACGAAATACAAGTTAATAACGCAGCTATATCCCACACACCTCAGCACATATGTAATTTATTGTTCCTGGTCGCCATGGGCAATCGTATCCTTCTGTTAAGTAAGAGTGAAATCTGCCGGGTGGACGCCCTGCATATTTTAACGTTTTCAGAGCAACGGAAATTCTTTTATTGTTGTTGGAATTTTACATTATAGGATTATTGGGGCCCTTTGATGCCAAAAACTTTGTCTGTTAGAAATAGTTTAGTGAAGTTTCGAAATCGACGACGAGCTTTAAATTCTGGAAAAAAACGTGAAATGCAGTAACATAATGAGATCATCTTCACTTCTGGTGCTAAAACGAGTCAATATATTTTACTTTTTCGTTTGTGGATGGCACCAAGCTGTTAAAAAAAGTATTTCACAGTATTTCAAGGCAAATGTAACATGATGGAAATCAAGGAAAATCTAAATTTTGATGATCGGACGGGAATTTCAACCATTGTCTTCTCGAATGTGAGTCCAGCATGCTAACGGAATCAACCTATGGGCGCTCAACGCCGAGGTTAGTGCTGTGCCAGCTCCCTCCGTCGAAGTCACGATAGTATAAGGATGCTTTGAAGTGTTACGAAAAAGTCGCATTTTCTTTGACCAATAGTTTGCGTCTTGAAAAATATAACACAAAGGTACCTACAGAGTCCACTGTTGCGGGTATTTTGATTGTTTGTGACCTGGCGATAGCGTATTCCAAAAGGAGAGCAATGATTGTTTATTTGGGTTTTGATACACTTGTTAAAACGGTTAGAACCTATTACTTTGGAGTCAAAATTACACAGATGGTAGATCCCAAACCTTAGAGATAAGGTAGCTATATTAACAATTAATGAATGTCTAGGTATCTATTAACACAAACAAATTACATCTTATGATAACGACTTAAGCTCGTAGCACTGTTCAAATATTCGACCGGAAGTCACAAAGTATGTCTACGAGCATAATACGTCAGACAGTATATTGCCGCACGCTCTGAAATATCCCTGCTGTTTATTGTACATCAAAATAGGCAGCTAGCACCTTATCTCTGATGGTGTTTTATACACTAACGACTTTCTTTAACACCACAGGAAAAAATCAGTGGGAATGAGAAAGAAAGAAACAACTGGAATGAGATCTGCCGATCGCTTTGGCCCTTCCAATACAATGGTGAGACTATTGTTTAGGCAATCACGGACGTTACTGCAGAAGTGTTGAAACCACATTCTCTCTTTTATATAAACTCAAATCAAATTTTTGCGTCCGTTTTTATGTGCAGGCTAACCGCAGGAACCGTTGTAGGGATTTTGACCCGATTTTAACTAACTGGAACACAGGTTCACGAGAAAGGTTTTTGTATATAATTTATAAATGTTTCGTATAATCCGTCTGAATTCAGCAGAATTGAAAGTAGGTTTTGAAAACGACGCCATTGCCACGAACGCGGCCGGTCGGGTTGGCCGAGCGGTTCTAGGCGCTACAGTCTGGAACCGCACGACCGCTACGGTCACAGTAGTTCTAAGTTCTAGGGGACTGATGAACTCAGAAGTTAAGTCCCATAGTGCTCAGGGCCATTTAGCCACGAACGCGAACCCTCCAACGTCTGCATGCTTAAAGGTATGTCACTTGCAAACGGTGGACGCAAAAAGCCTTAAGAGACAGGGGCGGTAGACCACTGTCTCGCCTTGTCACTGACAATAGGTTTCCGTCCCGGCAGGAACTGCTGCTGTCAGTGAATACGGATCCTCCTCAACTAGTTTATGAGTGAATATTGCGAAAGGAGCTGCTTCCAAAAGACGTTTAGAGTCTGGTAGCTCCCTGAAGGCCATTTGCTCACAGCGACAGGTAAAGCTGCAGGTCTTCAATGGGAAAAGCAACACTTAAAAGCGGACAGTAGGTAACTGGAGGTGCATAGAGTGATCCAGCGAGTCACGGTTTTTCCTCTTTCCAATTGAAGCAAGGCATCGAGCGCAGCAACGACCCGACCCGGTGTTTACCCACAATTCGTGAAGAGAGCAGGTCGAACGTAGTTCTAGGGTGTTTTGAGGGTCTTTTTCGCACTGTGGTTTGGGTCAACTCACTAAGACTATGAACCAGGAAGCTTATTTCAATATTTTGGGGGAGAGAGGGTACTTTCCTTCGTCCTATACTTTCATGATGAATTCACTACGAACACCCACATCTGTCAAGGTAACACCACATGTGACCACAGCCGTGATCGCAGTCGTGGTTTGGTGAACCCTCACGAGGAGAACACGAAAAGCGCCATGACCGATTTCCAAGAAACTTGTCTCGGTGGAAGAGGAACCAAAATAAGCGAACACGTCGCTCGGCTTATCAATAGATTTCTGAGAGAACGACAGTCAATGTTTCTGAGGTAGTTTACGTGCCTTTTATCGAGAAAACAGTCCAACATCAGCATTGTGCAGTGACTAGCGTCACGGCTTCACACTTTTGCGCCCCTTTCTCGAAACCAGATTATTATTTTTATTTTTGTTTCTCATTTATCTACCCATGTCTGTAAAAGACAACTACACGAGCCGGCCGGAGTGGCCGAGCGGTTCTAAGCGCTGCAGTCTGGAACCGCGCGACCGCTACAGTCGCATGTATGTGTGTGTTGTCCTTAGGTTAGTTAGGTTTAATAGTTCTAAGTTCTAGGGGACTGATGACCTCAGCAGTTAAGTCCCATAGTGCTCAGAGCCATTTGAAACCTTTAACTACACGAATATTTTCCACTGTACACTGAAATAATATTGTCTTTTTTCGCCTGTTAAATATATGTCTTGTGAATGACTTAAGAAGAGCAATAAATGGTTGAAATTTTTTTGAAATTTTTGTCGGCGAAATTCCTGTAGTGTACCGTCATACATAAACAATTGCAAGCGCTAGTCTCCGGCAAAGTGAATCTTAAGTGTGGTTTGCAGCGAAATTATTACCAACGCTTGACATCTTCAGCATTGAAAACGGCGTTTCTTTCCCAAAGAGATTCATAAGGAGAAACGTCGGTGTGGCAAACCTGCCCTTGCCCGATGCTCGTGGCATTCCGAATTTCTACATTTCAAAGTTTCTACGATTGACATCACCCTAGCGAACACATCAAATCTTCCTGAAGAATAAACATAAAAATAAAATATAAAAAATGAAATAAGAATGGAATATAATAATAAGAGACTTAAAAAAATTGCAACCCCTGAAAATACCACACACACATATTAATATAATAGATATAATAGATGTATGACATACAGTCAGTATAAATTTGAAAACCGAATAAGTCACGGAATAATGTAGATAGAGGTAAAAATAACAAATTGGCACACATTCTTGGAATGACATGAGGATTTATTAGAACAAAAAAAAAAAAAATTCCAAAAATGTCCGACAGATTGCGCTTCATCTGATCAGAATAGCAATAATTAGCATAACAAAGTAAGACAAAGCAAAGATGATGTTCTTTACAGGAAATGCTCAATATGTGCACCATCATTCCTCAACAATAGCTGTAGTCGAGGGACAATGTTGTGAACAGCACTGTAAAGCATGTCCGGAGTTATGGTGAGGCACTGGCGTCGGATGTTGTCTTTCAGCATCCCTAGAGATGTCGGTCGATCACGATACACTTGCGACTTCAGGTAACCCCAAAGCCAATAGTCGAACGGACTGAGGTCTAGGGACCTGGGAGGCCAAGCATGACGAAAGTGGCGGCTGAGCACACGATCATCACCAAACGACGCGCAGGAGATCTTTCACGTGTCAAGCAATACTTAGTTTTTTTTTTGTTTTAATAAAACCTCAGACTGATGACGTCAGATGTTAAGTCCCATAGTGCTCAGAGCCATTTAATAAAACCTCATGTCATTCCAAGCACGTGTGTCAATTTTTACCTCTCTATCTACATTATTCCGTGGTTTATTAAGTTTTCAAATTTATACTGACTTTTTGATCACTCGGTATATTGTGAAATCTGGTTTTAATTTTACAATTAATATAACTCCCTTGTATTCCCTAACTTAATAAGAAATATTCGTGTAGTGACGTACTACAGACATGGAAAATAAATGAAGAAAATATACAAAAATAAAATAAAATAAATAGAAACAATAATCAGGTTTCGAACAAGAGAGCCAGAACTTAAAGGCCGCGAGGCTAGCCACTACGCCACCACCTAAATTACATGGAAAACTTTGACGGTAGTTTTCTCAGAAACGGTTCAGTATTACGGATGAGCCGACACACTCTTCGTCTTATTTTGGCTCCTCTTCCACTGATCGAAGTTTATGGGTAATCAGGTTATGCCACTTATCATGTTCTCCTCATCAGTCAGCCGAAGGCACCGGGACTGGCCCGCTGTATCAACCGATTTTAATCACACAGAAAACGTCTGGAAGCATTTGGAACAGAGGGTGCAACACAGCAACGACATCCCCTAAATTTGGTAGCTCTACCGGATCTAATGGTGAATGAATGGCTTCGTTTGCATACGGTATAGCTGTCGTCCTCGCCGAAATGAAGCTGTTGTCAAAGTTACAGGCGGTACTACACAAGAGTAAAGTGATGTCTCCTGGCGGTGACTTATTTTTTTCGTTCGGCGTGCTTATGATGTATGCAACTGGAAACACATGCCATCAGTATACAGAGTGGTAAAGCAGGTCTGCTCGATTCGGCGCCTACTCGACACCTCGGTATGATTTTGTAAGGAGAGCGACGACTGGAGCTGACGCCCTGTGTGTGGAGAGGCACGTGTCGGTCCGGCGGGCAGTTTATGGACTGTCGTCGCCGGTGTGTGGCGCCGCGGCCGGCAGTACGTCAAGACTGCAGCTGGCGGCCGGGGCCGCTCCGCTCGTGAATTATTCACCGCGCGAGCCGCTCGTATCTAGCAATAGCCGACACCGCCAGTCCTAGTCCAGCAGGTGGGCACCACCGACACGCACGGCGTCTGTGTTTCATCGACGTCTTGTGTTAGAATAGCCGAACACGCACTTACGAGCACGAGAATAGTAAGGTTGTAGAGTAGTTACCGACAACGCATGGTCATTACGCCGTATTATAGGCAATACCACGGGTGACCACAAGAACATCAACAATAGTCTTCCTCAAGGCTCAGCCCCCGCTCCGCTACTATTTAGCTTGCACATACCCCAGCCACTCCGTGGAGGCAGTTTGGTTATACTGATGAGATGGTGATAGCAACACAGCACAAACAAATCGAAGTTATTGAAGATGTGTTAATAACAGCCTTAAGTTCCGGATGTTTCAAAACGTACAGGGTGAAAAGTATTTAAACCGACAAACTCTGAGAGGTTGTAGGGAACATCAAAACAAATATTTTTCCCTAATGTCATTTTTTTCCTATGAGGAGTATTTAATCCGGCGGAGGCCGTATTATGCCCATCAGTTGTTAGAGGCCGTATTACGTTCTCCACTTGTTAGAGGGCGTATTACGGTCTTCAGTTGTAGGCAACTGCTGTCCAACAGGGTAGTAGTGCATTGTCTCTGTTTACTAATGGAGCGATACACCTGGAGTGACTACACTGATATGATTGGTGCGTACTAAGTAGCGCACCGCAACAAACGAGCTGCACAGCGCCTTTTTCAACAACAATATCCTAATCGCCGTATCCCGCACCATACGCATTTGCTGTTGTTACCAATGTCTGCGTGAGACCGGGTCATTTAGCAGGTTACCTGGACATGGACGCCGCCGCACGGTAAGAACGCTGCAATTTGGGGAAGCTGTCTTGCAGCATGTGGAACGGTATCCTTCAATCAGCACTCGTGCAGTTGCACGTAACATGAGGACGAATCAGACGAATGTAAGAGCAGTCCTTCGAGAGCAATTGTTACGTCCATTTCACTTAAGCGTGTCCACAACCTGGAACCAGTTGATTATCCACCCAGAGCACAATTTTCGCAGTGGTACCTGGAACAGTGTGAAATGCATCCTACATTTCCATCCTCTGTGTTGTTTACCGATGAAACAACGTTCGGGCGTGATGGAGTCTTCGACATGCACAATTCGCATGTTTGGAGTGAGGATAACCCACATGCCACAGTTATTGGCGCTCATGAATTGCGGTTCTTCGTTAATGTATGGGTTGGTGTTGTTGGGGACTGTTTAATTGGGCCGTATCTGCTACCGGGGCCATTAAATGGCAAGTACTATTACAATTTTATCGCCAGAGCATTGCCATAATTGCTGGAAGACGTCCCGCTCCCTAGAAGACAACGCATGTGGTTCCAACATGACGGAGAGCCGGCACATTTCAGTCATCGTGTGCGTCGATTCCTGGACCGACGGTTCCTAGAAATGTGGATTGGCAGAGGTGGTCCTGTACCATGGCCTGCTCGATCCCCAGATATGTCCTCTCTGGATTTTTTTTTTTGTGTAGGGAGAGATGCGCAACCTTGTTTACGCTACTCCTGTTGTATCAGAAGAGGATCTGGTTGCCCGGATAGTAGCAGCAGCAGGAACAATTCAGGATACTCCTGGGGTTTTTGCCCGTGTCAGACAGAACATGATCCTACGGTGTAACCTTTGTTTACGTGTCAATGGAGGCATTTTTAAAAATCTACTGTAATGAAATTGGGTTGTGTTAATGTGTTGTCTGTTGGTCATAAAAAAATGGAAAAGTGTTTGTTGGTTTAATTAATTTGTCGCCAGAGAAATCTTCCTCTACCGGTTTAAATACTCCTCATAGGAAAAAATGACATTATGGAAAAATATTTGTTTTGATGACCCCTACAGCCTCCCAGAGTTTGTCGGTATACTTTTCACCCTGGATATCGGGGTTTTAAGGCATTATGGCACTTATTGTATTCAACTTACAATTTTAAATAGTACATCAAAGGAAAGAGCAATTCTGTTTGTATGCCTATGTGTATGCGCATGCGCTGTTTCCTGAGGCTACGGTCGCAGGTTCGAATCCTGCCTCGGGCATGGATGTGTGTGATGTCCTTAGGTTAGTTAGGTTTAAGTAGTTCTAAGTTCTAGGGGACTGATGACCCAAGAAGTTAAGTCCCATAGTGCTCAGAGCCATTTGAACCATTTTCTTTGTTTCTTGAGACTTCCATGAGGAAGCACCAGTAGCGTGCTGCTGCTTGACGGTGAAGATTTTCTCTTGAGTGTCCTCTTCAGTGATGAACCGACATTTCACCTAAATGGAAATGTGTTCAGAAAATCCACAAGGGATGGTGCAGTTGCAACAAGACTCCCCTAATTTTTTTTTTTTTTTTTTTTTTTGCTGTCATATTCCGACGGAAAGTTTATCGGCCTTATTTTACAGTGAAGCAAATCTATCTGTTACTTTTTAACTTCTACATCTACATCTACATCTACATCCATACTCCGCAAGCCACCTGACGGTGTGTGGCGGAGGGTACCCTGAGTACCTCTATCGGTTCTCCCTTCTATTCCAGTCTCGTGTTGTTCGTGGAAAGAACGATTGACGGTATGCTTCTGTGTGGGCTCTAATATCTCTGTTTTTATCCTCATGGTCTCTTCGCGAGATATACGTAGGAAGGAGCAATATACCGCTTGACTCTTCGGTGAAAGTATGTTCTCGAAACTTTAACAAAAGCCCGTACCGAGCTACTGAGCGTCTCTCCTGCAGAGTCTTCCACTGGAGTTTATCTATCATCTCCGTGACACTTTCGCGATTACTAAATGATCCTGTAACGAAGCGCGCTGCTCTCCGTTGGATCTTCTCTATCTCTTCTATCAACCCTATCTGGTACGGATCCCACATTGCCGGGCAGTATTCAGGCAGTGGGCGAACAAGCGTACTGTAACCTACTTCCTTTGTTTTCGGATTGCATTTCCTTAGGATTCTTCCAATGAATCTCAGTCTGGCATCTGCTTTACCGACGATCAACTTTATATGATCATTCCATTTTAAATCACTCCTAATGCGTACTCCCAGTTAATTTATGGAATTAACTGCTTCCAGTTGCTGACCTGCTATTTTGTAGCTAAATGATAAGGGATCTATCTTTCTATGTATTCGCAGCACATTACACTTGTCTACATTGAGATTCAATTGCCATTCCCTGCACCATGCGTCAATTCGCTGCAGATCCTCCTGCATTTCAGTACAATTTTCCATTGTTACAACCTCTCGATACTCCACAGCATCATCTGCAAAAATCCTCAGTGAACTTCCAATGTCATCCACAAGGTCATTTATGTATATTGTGAATAGCAACGGCCCTATGACACTCCCCTGCGGCACACCTGAAATCACTCTTACTTCGGAAGACTTCTCTCCATTGAGAATGACATGCTGCGTTCTGTTATCTAGGAAATCTTCAATCCAATTACACAATTGGTCTGATAGTCCATATGCTCTTACTTTGTTCATTAAACGACTGTGGGGAACTGTAGCGAACGCCTTGCGGAACACAGCATCTACCTGTGAACCCGTGTCTATGGCCCTCTGAGTCTCGTGGACGAATAGCGCGAGCTGGGTTTCACACGACCGTCTTTTTCGAAACCCATGCTGATTCCTACAGAGTAGATTTCTAGTCTCCAGAAAAGTCATTATACTTGAACATAATACGTGTTCCAAAATTCTACAACTGATCGACGTTAGAGATATAGGTCTATAGCTCTGCACATCTGTTCGACGTCCCTTCTTGAAAACGGGGATGAACTGTGCCCTTTTCCAATCCTTTGGAATACTACGCTCTTCTAGAGACCTACGTTACACCGCTGCAAGAAGGGGAGCAAGTTCCTTCGCGTACTCTGTGTAAAATCGAACTGGTATCCCATCAGGTCCAGCGGCCTTTCGTCTTTTGAGCGATTTTAATTGTTTCTCTATCCCTCTGTCGTCTATTTCGATATCTACCATTTTGTCATCTGTGCGACAATCTAGAGAAGGAATTACAGTGCATTCTTCCTCTGTGAAACAGCTTTGGAAAAAGACATTTAGTATTTCGGCCTTTAGTCTATCATCCTCTGTTTCAGTACCATTTTGGTCACAGAGTGTCTGGACATTTTGTTTTGATCCACCTACCGCTTTGACATAAGACCAAAATTTCTTAGGATTTTCTGCCAAGTCAGTACACAGAACTTTACTTTCGAATGCATTGAACGCCTCTCGCATAGCCCTCATCACACTACATTTCGCTTCGCGTAATTTTTGTTTGTCTGCAAGGCTTTGGCTATGTTTATGTTTGCTGTAAAGTTCCCTTTGCTTCCGCAGCAGTTTTCTAACTTGGTTGTTGTACCACGGTGGCTCTTTTCCATCTCTTACGATCTTGCTTGGCACATACTCATCTAACGCATATTGTACGATGGTTTTGAACTTTGTCCACTGATCCTCAACACTATCTGTACTTGAGACAAATCTTTTGTTGAACCGTCAGGTAATCTGTAATCTGCTTTTTGTCACTTTTGCTAAACAGAAAAATCTTCCTACCTTTTTTAATATTTCTATTAACGGCTGAAATCATCGATGCAGTAACCGCTTTATGATCGCTGATTCCCTGTTCTGCGTTAACTGTTTCAAATAGTTCGGGTCTGTTTGTCACCAGAAGGTCTAATATATTATCGCCACGAGTCGGTTCTCTGTTTAACTGCTCAAGGTAGTTTTCAGATAAAGCACTTAAAAAATTTCACTGTATTCTTTGTCCCTGCCACCCGTTATGAACGTTTGAGTCTCCCAGTCTATATTAGGCAAATTAAAGTCTCCACCCAGAACTATAACATGGTGGGGAAATCTACTCGAAATATTTTCCAAATTATCCTTCAGGTGCTCAGCCACAACAGCTACTGAGCCAGGGGGCCTATGCACTAGAACTACGGCTTTTTCGTCAATTGGAAGAAGCTGAAAGAGAGCTTTCTTGGCGGCAAGATAATGCTCCGCCCCACTGGTGTAAACAGCACACGATTGGTTAAACATCATACCCGACCGTTGTATTGGCCACAAGGGACCACCAGATAACAGTTTTGTATGGCCTCCACGTTTACCTGATCTGACGCGTGCGATTTTTTACCTTTGGGGGGTTCATGAAAGAACATGTGTACGTGCCTCCGCTACTAGCTGACCTACCCGACCTAAGAAACGAGAGTGAAACAATTTTTGCAACAATTACTCTACTGATCAAGAGTGGCGAAGAACTCGCCTGTCAGCTCGATGAGTGCCCTGTGACGAATGGTGCTCACTCTGAACTTTTGTAAGAAAAACTATCTGAGTTGCTCTTCCATTTGACGTATTATTTATGATTGTAACTTGAATAATAAATGCTACAAATTCTTAAAATCCCGATTTTCATTTTGAAACACTCGGTAAAACGAGGTAATATTTTCGGGAATGAGGACATCAGACGAACCGTAACAAAACTGAATCCACTTACTTGCAACTGAATAATAGCCTAGTCAACTGCGAACTGCACGTATTTTTCGAGAGTAATCCGCTGGCCCTAGCAAATACGCATGGTACCTTGGAGCTGTACTTGACCCTACGCTGTCATTTAGCACTGCAACTAAATTGAGTTCGGAATAATATTCTGTAAAAATTATGTGGTACAACACGGGGTACTGCTACTTCGACCTTACCATCATCTGCTTTTGGCCTTGTCTACTCAGTGGCAGAAAACTGCAGCCCTATCTGGATAAAGAACTGTCAACGAAGCTGGTTGATACGAAACTAAATCTAAAAATGCGGGCTGTTAGTCTACGGACACCATCACGTCTACTCTGGTATTTTGGCTACTTGACTTGAGCTGCATTCCACCTGAGAAGAAAGAATAGCCTCCTGAGGGAATATAAGAAAATCTGTAACAACCAGCAGCTGCAAATTCATGAGGACATGCTCCCCGAACAACAGACTCCGCTCCAGACATCCCCCACTTAGAACAGTTAGCAATCTGATAGACCATAACTTCAGTTTCACGAAGCTTGGACGAAAAAATATGACGGTAACACTCCATCATATCTCCATAGCTTTCTCCAAACCAAAAATAAACCATGGGAACTTGATCTGCTCTATGGCATACACTCAACAGAATCCGGATTTACAGTGGGAGATGCGGTGACCTGCTGTAAAAATAGGGAAATACTAACATTAAGGAGTGCACTTGTGGCTTTACATGACGGACTGTCGGACATATTGTTAGAGAGTTCCCTCAAAAATCTCACCCTGGAAACCCCTCGGACTTCTTGGAAATCACAGCAGATGGGATCAGTTATATAAATTATATGTCTCTCACTTTCTAACTTATGTTCATATTTTGTATGCACGCTAGGCTCGAATTCTTATGGGAATCGGCGAAATGACGCGAATAATGAGGATAATTGGTAAGTGGCACTACGCTAGGCATTACCACTCGTTTCACGTGCAGACACGGTAATCTTATTTAATTCCTCACTGGTACATGAGAGAAGTTAGCTTTCACTACAATGGATGACAGTTCGTGGTTTCTTAGACCTGTTGCTGGCGGTACATTAATCCAAATTTTGACTGTCAGATGACGTGTGCAATCCGCTCTCTATTGTTACTGGTACACACGACCGCTTCCGCCGGCATTTCAATTTTGTGTTGTGCTTCGTACGGGTCTGGTGGGTGTCTATTCAACGCTGGTGAGTCACAAAACTTTACTCAGAGGTTAAATTGCTTTCCTTTCATCCCTGCTGGTGCACGGTTTATATAACCCCGTTTTTGGACGTTTCAGTATTCGAAAAACCGCCCATCTGTCTTCGTGCGGATTCATGTGTGGCGCGCCACTAGGCCCGGACCGTTGGAGGTTCGAGTCCTCCCTCGGGCATGGGTGTGTGTGTTGTCCTTAGCGTAAGTTAGGTTAAGTTAGAATAAGTAGTGTGTAAGCTTAGGGACCGATGACCTCAGCAGTTTGGTCCCAGAGGGTCTTACCACAAACTTACAAAATTTCCCGGACCGTTGTAAGTTTTGTAATGAAGGATTTGGAAGGTCGGGTCATTAATACTATTTATATTTCGTTCCATTTAACGGTGGTTTCCGCTCTTCCAACTGGAGATCTTTGTCCTTTTATGTAGTTCCTCCTCTGCAAGAGGCTTACTGACAGACCTAGGACGGAAGTAAATATTCCGTTGCATGTTACGTAAGACGGACGTACTATTTTAAAACGGTTTAACCTAATTTAACCTGAGTTAGGCACCGTTTGTGAACTCACTCTTCAATGTAAGTATAGTGAGTTTTTCTAATAATTTTTGTTAGCTCTGCTTAGCTTTGATTATTTTAACCGTGTTAATAGGTGTTATTATTAATTTGTAATTCTACAGATGCATCTGGAAATGGGACCTATGTCCTGAAAACGGGTTGTGTTTTCCTCTTAGAAATCAATAATTTTTAAAACTGTAGAGGATTTCATCACTGATGATGAATAACAGTTGTGGATTTCTCGTCATGAAAAACGTGGAACTATTTCTTTATGCCTGTCAGTGTCTGATAACAGCCGAACACGTCTTTTAAGGAGGTTGTCCTATAAATTTCTTTACTCCCCATTCGGTTCAGTACCTCGTAATTAATTATTCAGTCTACTGATCTAATCTTCAGAGCTATTCTGTAGGACTACATTTCAGCTTTCTATTCTCGTCTGAACCGTTTATTGCCCACGTTTCACTTTTGTGCAAGGCTTCAATCCAGAAAAGATTTTCTTATGCTTAAATTTACATTAGATCTTAACGAATTCCTCATTTCATAAATGATTTTCTAGTTACTGCTCTTCTGCGTTTTGTATCCTCTCTACTTCGGTCATCATGTTATCTTGTTCCCCTAATGGCAAAACTCATCTACTACTTTGAATGTGCTTTCCCTAATGTAATTTCCTCAGCAGCGCCTGATTTAATTCGATAACATTCGATTAGGGTACGTCCGGGAGAGTGGGACCACTTGGTGAGACGGACCAGTGGCATATTTCAGAAATGCGCCGCTAGAGAACAGCGGAAGCTTCTGTTGTGAACGAACGCGGTGCAAAACTGGTGGTGTTCTTTTCATTTCAGTTCTGGAGAAGAATCGCGTTCTCTGGTCTGGTAAGCCGAAAAGTTTTATCACGTAGTTACGCAATTTATTTTTAGTACTTCGTCTGCACAATATTGATACAGTTTTTTACTGTCAGCTTGACACAAGTTTAGACATGAAACTAAACTAAACTGCTCACTGAGTTCGCTACCTGCAGACAGAAGTGGGTGTGGGTCTAATCTCTCCTAGATAATCGGGAGCGATGGACCACCGTTAAAGTTAGCTTATGTGGTCATGGAAATTTAATTTATATTCTGAAAAGTAATGGGAGAATATGTGTATTTTCTTTGTTGATAATTTGCTGTTTCAGAAAAATACTTTAAGAGAGAACTGGGCCTAGTGAGCGAGGAAATGGACTAAAGATGGATTGATGAAATCCATGAATGCTTTGTGGGACAATTTCATAGGTATCAATGTTGCAGGTAAAGCTTCCCGTATACCTAAAACAATCCTAAAAAGAAAACTGCAGTCAAACAACTATTCTAAGGCTAGTTTGGGATTTCACCCTCTACTGGTGATCGAGATTGAATGAAAGCTAAATGCTCATATTAAGAAACTGTAAGAGCGAGGTTTCACACCATGTGGAGACTGAATTAGCAGGCTAAATATACCACATACATTCAATACGAAAGAAGCCGGCTACGACTGAACATAATCAAAATGTAGTTACAAATCAAATGGCTCTGAGCACTATGGGACTTAACATCTGAGGTCATCAGTCCCCTAGAACTTAGAACTACTTAAACCTAACTAACCTAAGGACATCACACACATCCATGCCCGAGGCATGATTCGAACCTGCGACCGTTGCGCTCGCGTGGTTCCAGACTGAAGCGCCTAGAACAGCTCGACCACACCGGCCGGCTGTAGTTACAAGAAAGGCAGTCGCTCGAGCAAAAGGAATGACTGAAGTCATTGTAAAATAGTATTTCAAACTTCTTGAAACTGTGACGTATGAAAACGATTTGTTTGGCAATCCAGGTCAAGTCTACAACACATATGAAACCTATCCGCAACCGAAGTACAAACTTGGTAGTGTTATGGTGATCAGAGGCTCAAGAAATGTTACTTCGGTAACATCTGACGAAAAAGGGGAAACAATCTCCTCCTTTGTTATGTCTATAGCGAACGCACATTTGTTCCGCTCTTTTCTATTACGAAGGGGAAAACCTGAAGCAAGAATTCGTGGATGGAATGTTACCTGGTTCAATTGTAAGAACGTCCTACTAGTCTGTATAAATAAGTATAAATAACCGTATTTTCCTGGATTGGTTAAACACCCATTTAAATCTCAAGAAACCAACCAGAAAAGTAATGCTTTTACGTAATGGATACAGTCTCACACAAGATGTTTGGAAACGTCAGTGTTTGCAAAGGAACAAGGGATTATTTCAATGAGTCCACCTCAACATACATCCAACTGGTTGAAACCCCAGGAGTGCACATTTTTTAAAACTGAAAATTTATAATTTCAGCGCCTGCAACACTATCATGATAAATAATCCAGCCAGTAAAATTAAGCCTTTTCAATTTGAAAACTTCTCTATGCAGCATGGGCTATATCAGCCACCTTTCGAAAATGGTGCAAGTGGCTTCACGGCATATGGAACAATCTCGTTCAATATGGCCACAGTCCCAGAATATACTTTTTTGTCAGAAGGTACATCTGTGCCAACAAATGGAAGAGCAGAATCTCAGACACAGTCCAGCCAGCCACTTCGAAGCTCATCAAAAGACCTAGTGATCCCAAGCACATCAAAAGACCAGAGTTACCTGTACCACTCAACAACTTAGGATTCCACTTCTAATAAACCTCAAACTTCTAATATTATGACTTCAAAACTGACTGCTCCTAAGCCAACACCGACAAAAATTTTGGACGAAATTTTAACCTGTTCCTTCTGTTGATAAAACCACGAATTGTAAGAGGGTGACAAGAACTGTATCCAAAGTGATAAACTCTGCTGAAAATATAGAAACCGCGAAGAGAAAGAGAAAGCTACAACAATGAAGACATTGTAGAAGATTACGAAACTAGCTTTGATAAGTGGGGTGAAGATGAATGTGCTGGGTGTGATGAAATCTGTTACGAAACTAGTAAAAACAGACTATTGGATTCTGTCTGTTTCCTATTCATGATATTTACATGAGTGTTGTTCAACATTTGGTAACAAGTGTACTTGCTGCGGTAAGAGAAAGACGGACTAATTCTTGAGCAAAATCAGCAACTCATTTTGGACTAAAATATTTAACAGTATAATTCTGTATTCATTATAGCATTATTTAAAAAAAGCAATATGCACTTTTAGTTGACTCTTTTCGTCATATACAGCCATTTTTACTCTTATCAGCCGGATCATTATGTGCACCTACCTAACAGCCGGTATGTCCACCTGACACGGATGACAGTGGCGACGCGTCATGGCATGGAAGCAATGAGGCCTTGGTAGGTCGCCGGAAGGAGTTGGCACCACGTCTGCACACGCATGTCAACTAATTCCTGTAGATTACGGGGAGGAGGCGACGAGTTCCGACGTCACGTTCAATAACATTCCAGATGTGGACGATCGTGTTCAGATTTGGCGAGTTGTCGGGCCAGCACATCAAACGGAACTCGCCACTGTGTACCTCGAACCACTCCATCACACACCTGGCCTTGTGACATGGCGCGTTGTCTAGTCTTTGAAAAAAGTTACTGCTGTCGGGAAACATTACCGTCATGAAGGGGTATGCGTGATCTGCTACGAGTACGAGAAGGTATTACGATTCATCAGACCATGCAACGCTCTACCACTGCGCCAACGACCAATGCCGACGTTCAAGTGCCCATTTCATTCGCAGTTGTCAGTGTCGTGGTGTTAACATTGGCACATGGATGGATCGTCGGCTGCAGAGGCCCATCGTTAGGAGTGTTCGGTGCGCTGAGTGTTCAGACACACTTGTACTTTGCCCAACATAAAGTCTGATGTTAGTTCTCCCACAGTTCGCCACAAGTCCTGTTATACCAATCTGACCAGCTTAAGACGGCCGCCTAACTCCATGACGTTTGGGCGTGGTTTGACCTTGATTTCATCATATATTGAAGACAGTCACCACAGAACTGCTCAAACATAGGACAAGTCGTACAGTTTCCGAAATGCTCGTGCCGATCGTCCAGGCCCCAGGCCATCACACTGTGCCTGTGATCGCCTTCCCCATTCTACACACGGACAGCACGCTCACTGATACTACATGCACAGTGTGTGTGTATCTGACTGTAGCGATCTTGTCAGGTGACGCTGCTACAGCCTGGACGCATTTATGTCGATAGTAGGTTGGTGGTTGGAGGGTTGTTGGTGTTGTCTGAGGGAGGAGACAAAACAGCGAGGTCATCGGTCTCATCGGATTAGGGAAGGACGGGGAAGAAAGTCGGCAGTGCCCTTCCAACGGAACCATCCCGGCATTTACCTGGAGCGATTTAGGGAACTCACGGGAAACCTAAATCAGGATGGCAGAGGCGGGATTGAACCGTCGTCCTCCCGAATGTGAGTCCAGTGTGCTAGCCACTGCGCCACCTCGCTCAGCAGGTCGGTGGTCATAATGTTCTGGCTGATCAGTGTATATGGTCCATCTTTCTCAGTACACTGGTCCATCTCGCCGGTTCATCTGTGAGTAAGATGGACCACTCATGTATGTTTTAATATTACCATATGTCGTGTATTTTAAGTGGCAGTGCCTTAAAACTATGCTGATATTGTGGTCTTCAGTCCTGAGACTGGTTTGATGCAGCTCTCCATGCTACTCTATCCTGTGCAAGCTTCTTCATCTCCCAGTACTTACTGCAACCTACATCCCTCTGAATCTGCTTAGTGTATTCATCTCTTGGTCTCCCTCTACGATTTTTACCCTCCACGCTGCCCTCCAATGCTAAATTTGTGATCCCTTGATGCCTCAGAACATGTCCTACCAACCGGTCCCTTCTTCTTGTCAAGCTGTGCCACAAACTCCTCTTCTCCCCAATTCCATTCAATACCTCCTCATTAGTTATGTGATCTACCCATCTAATCTTCAGCACTTAAAACTATAGTATATTAAAATTTGTATAAGACTCTGGACGAACATGCTGCCAGAAACAGAAAAAGGGTAAAAAATCACACAAATTTTATGGTGAAGAAAAAAAAACTGGTCCAACTCTACCAGACTTACTCTACCTTCTGTTTATCCGAGAATGTGATGCCACAAAACATTAGTTAATGAAAACGGGAAAATTAAAATAATTTCGAAATTTTCATCTACAAAATATGTTAAACCTAACGCAAAAACTACAGAACTTAGTCGTTTGAGATCCATAGAACGTGACTTCCAGTTCAAATTCTTATCAATACAATTATCTAAGAATGTAGAATATTCTGTTTTATGTACTAATTTAATCCCGTGCTTTATTTCTAATGGCGTGGTCAGGCTTTGTGCAGTGCTGTGAATGGAATGTATTGTGTGTTATCAAGGTTCAGGGACACTCCATTTGTAGAAAAACAGTTATTAATTTTCTAGAAGATACCACCTACGGTTTCAAATGTAGAAGTTTTTCCGTTAGGGTTGACAAATTCGATTAGTGAGTAAAGGAAAAATCGTCGTCTTCAAACATTTATGACAAATCATGCACATAAAGGTAGAATTTCATTTAGCCAACTGCTCTGACCAGATGCTTTGAGACAAAGAGATGATGAATAGTTTCAGCGACTTACCGACAGCTCCCCAGTCGGGATGCGCGAGGTTGTTGAACCAGCCATCGTAGCGCTGCTTCTCGGTGAAGCTGTACAGCTGCTGCTCTGTAACAAGGGAGAGGCGCGCGTCAGTGCCGAGTGCCGCTGACAGGGCCAGTTCTTGCGTCCGGAGCGATTCCCTCTGCGGCGCCCAGACAGGCTGACATGAAAACTAGATTACTGCCGAGTTACTAACAAGCCTCTCGTGCTGGAGGTCAGAGCCACTACGAACACTCCGAGTGTCTGTTGTTATACAGTAACAACACTGCTCGCCATTAAAACTGAAACATCAGATTTTACGTAATGCGCAATTAAAGTGTAGCTAAACGAATATACGAGTAAATATGCAGGTGATTCGTGGATGTACAGGGGGCGAAATTTAATACACGTAGCTACCGTCTCTAAAAGCAACAGTGGCTCTACCTGCTTCGGAGAGGATACGAACTGAGCTCGGATGACAGATATGGGTACGTCGTTCCATACTGCTTCTGCTCTTGGTAACCCATCACCAGTTGTCTCCAATGGGTGAATGACACTCTGAGTTGAGATTTTTGGATATTGTGTACTGAAAGGTCTGTATTCCTTACTTGCTAATGAATGTTGTATCGATTCGGTACGTCCTGGTTCAAGGTAGTTCTAATCACGGTTTTTATATCTTCTTTAGGTTCACAGTTTGTCCCCTGAAGATGTGACTATAATGTCAGGAAGTTCCATGATAACTAAATCATTTTTGCGTAGCTGTTACGGTTTTCATCCTTCGAAACGTATTACCACAGTTGTGGCTGCCCTTTATACCAAGTGATTTGTAAGAAAAAGACATTGAGCAATGAGTGTATCCTCTGTTGTTGCTGAGTGCACAACTAATCTCGCTACTGCATCGAGGGTCGCAGTGCTGGCAGTTTGGGCTGCTCCAGACGCCGTCGCACTATCCGTGAGGGTGCTTGCCTTGCCGCAAACAAACCCATCTCGTGGTCCCAGGTACGCGGCGTGGCTGTACGATTCTGCAGTGGAGCGAATGAAGTCTCTGTCCTCTATGGTGCTAGTTAAGTGTGGCCGTTGAGAACCAGCCTAGTGTTATTGTTTTCCTCCGGAATCCGTCGACTGAACGCAAGACAGTCGAGTGTTCGCGAACAACACGAGTACCAGTTTCGCAGAATCAGTAACAGCAATCTCGATTGGCTAAGAACCTAGACGTCGAATTCTGGAACCTGCTTTAATGCGAGACATAACACGATCTTCTCCTATACAAACAACATTGAAATGAGAGAGTCAATATTAAAGGTTTTCTTGTACACAGAAAGTAGACGGTGTTAATTCTAGATACTATGTACAATTGCGCTTGAAACACTCGTCATTTGCATATCCAAGCCTGTGGCACTCGTCATGTCCGATTGACTTTTGTTTACGTCCCTTCTTCATAGTATTACAATTTTAAAAGCCAGCACTGTGCTTCTCTCAAAAAACGTAACACTTAATACCGGGTGGCTATAATTACAGTGCAGCTACTCACAGAAGCCCACAGTGGGCTGTAATTATCGTATGGCAGCGAAACGTGGTAGTTATTCTGATGCGTTAAGGCGGAACATATGCACATTAAAAAAAAAAGAAAAAGAAAAAAAAAGTTCCAATCTTGGCCACCAGGTGCAAATCTAGTTCTGTGATTACAAGAAAGACGTATAGAAATGTTTGCATATGTAAGGGATTAGGAATGGGACACGAGCAGAAAAGGTCAAACCACTGAGAAAGGCATACTGTTGATTTTACTACACTTTGTGATCAAAAGTACCCTGACAACCTGGCTAAAAATTACTTACAAGCTCGTGGCGCCCTCCATCGGTAATGCTGGAATTCAACATGGTGTTGGCCCACCCTTAGCCTTGATGACAATTTCCACTCTCACTGGCACACAGGTGCTGGAAAGTTTCTTGGGTAATGGCAGCCCATGCACTGAGGAGAGGTTTCGATGTCGGTCGGTGAGACCTGGCACGAAGTCGGCGTTCCAAAACATTTCAAAGGTGTTCTATTGGATTCAAGTCAGGACTCTGTGCAGGCCAGTCCATTACAGGGATTTTATTGTCGTGTAAGCACTCCGCCACAGGCCGTGCATTATGCCCGATCGTGTTGAAAGATGCAATCGCCATCCTCGAATTGCTCTTCAACAGTGGGAAGCAAGAAGGTGCTTGAAACATCAATGTAGGCATGTGCTGTGATAGCGCCCACGCAAAACAACAAGGGGTGCTAGCCCCCTCCATGATAAACACGACCACACCATAACACCACCGCCTCCGAATTTTACTGTTACCACTACGCACGCTGGCAGATGACGTTCACTTGGCATTCGCCACACCCACATCCTGCCATCGTATAGCCACATTGTGTACTGTGATTCGTCACTCTACACAACGTTTTTGCACTGTTCAATCGTCCGATGTTTACGCTCCTTACACCAAACGTGGCGTCGTTTGGCATTTACCGGCGTGGTGTGTGGCTTATGAGGAGCCGCTCGACCATGAAATCCAAGTTTTCTCACCTCCCGCCTAACTGTCATAGTACTTGCAGTGGATCACATAGTTTATTACCTGTCGCTTACTCAATTTTTTCTGTGTGAGCACTGGAGACCTCAACGGGATGCTACATCCGTAAAACGACGTGATCAACAGTTGCTTGCAGCAGTTCCAGTGGAACTGATAACGGGCTTCACGTCAGGTAGAGACCGAACGTGTCTGTGGTGGACGCGTTCTTTAAGATATTCCCAGAGCCAAACGTGAAATGGATTGAGATCAGGTGATCTTGCAGGCCACGCATCTGGAAAATCTCTTGAGGTAACACGTTCATGAAAGGTTATTTGAGCAAGTCTTACACTGGGTAATCTGAAGACAGTTGTTTCCACACAGCTGCACTCTTACAAACTAGGAATCACAGGCTGTAGAAGGAGATCTCGATAACGTGCATACGTCGCCGTGCACTTGACAGGCTCTCTGGGTATATTCTCTTCAAAGGAGAATGGATCGAGAATAAAGGTGCTTGTGAATCCACACCACACAGTCACTTACGGCGACGGCAGTGTCTCTTCGTGCACAACAAGCGGTTTAACAATATCCCAAATTTGGCAGTTCTGCGGTCGTTCCTTGGTACACACATCAAAAAAAGTTTTGCATCGCCCCGGTTCTCAGAATTCCTGACGTTGGCTGTGGATACTGTGTCACAGATACAGCCCCTTTCACTGTTCAGAGATGTCATTAAACCCGCATAAAGATGTAAACATCCATGCATGAGCAGCGCCTATTATACTGAGGAGGTCCGACAGCCAATCAGTTCCATTCCCCCAGATAGGAGGTACACTGCTCATGTTGTCTGTAATTCAACCATGCCTAGACAGCCAATAACGCGGTTCGATCGCGTCCGCATTGTTACTTTGTGCCAGGTAAGGCTCTCAACAAGGGAAGTGTTCAGGCGTCTCGGAGTGAACGAAAGCGATGTTTTTCGGACGTGGAGGAGATACAGAGAGACAGGAACTGTCGATTACATGCCTCACTCAGGACGCCCAAGGGCTACTACTGCTTCGGATGACCGCAACCTACGGATTATGGCTCAGAGGAACCCTGACAGCAGCGCCACCATGTTGAATAGTGCGTTTCGTGCAGTCACAGGACGTCGTGTTACGTCTCAAACGGTGCTCAATAAGCTGCATGACGAGCAACTTCACTCCCGGTGTCCATGACGAGGTCCATCTTTGCAATCACGACACCATGCAGCGCGATAGAGATGGGTCGACAACATGCTGAATGGACTGCTGAGGATTGGCATCACGTTCTCTGCATATGCCTTCAACCAGACAATCGTCAGAGACGTGTTTGGAGGCAACCCGGTCAGGCTGAACGCCTTAGACACACTGTCCAGCGAGTGCAGCAAAGGTGGAGGTTCCCTGATGGTTTAGGGTGGCATTATGTGGGGCTGACGTACGCCGCTGGTGGTCATAGAAGGCGCCGTAACGGCTGTACGATACGTGATTGCCATCCTCCGACCGATAGTGCAACCATATCGGCAGCATATTGGCGAGGCATTCGCCTTCATGGACGACAATTCGCACCCCCATCGTGCACATCTTGTGAATGACTTCCTTCAGGATAACGACATCGTTCGACTAGAGTGGCCAGCATGTTCTCCAGACATGAACCCTATCGAACATGCCTGGGATAGATTGAAAAGGGCTGTTTATGGACGAAGTGACCGACCAACCACTCTGAGGGATCTACGCCGAATCGCTGTTGAGGAGTGGGACAATCTGGACCAACAGTGCTTTGATGAACTTGTGGACAGTACGCCAAGACGAATACACGCATGCACCAATGCAAGAGGACGTGCTACTGGGTATTAAAGGTATCTGTGTGTACAGCAATCTGGATCACCACCTCTGAAGATCTCGCTGTATTGTGGTACAACATGCAATGTTTGGTTTTCATAGGGCGGAAATGATGGTTATGTTGATCTCTATTCCAATTTTCTGTACACGTTTCGGAACTCTCGGAAACGAGGTGATGTAAAACCTTTTTCGATGTGTGTGTATTACTCGGCCTCATGTCGTCAAATTAGATCAGTGCCAGAAATCGAAAAGCAAATTCAGAACGTTGCTGCAGACGGTTACTCGAGTTGGTCCCAATATAGTGTTGCTGGTTGCATACTTTCTGCAGTACTGTACACGTTTCAAGCCATTTCTCGTAGATGGTTACGAATACCTATGTTCGTTATATCTCTCATGTTCGCCTCTTTAATCATATTTCACCATTATATTCACCTCGTCAATAACTGCCACCAGGGTAGGATGCCTTCCTATTCCAGGTGCAACACCAAGCTCACCCATGTTCTCGTACTTCATTATCATGTTCTTTAAACCATTTAATAACATCGGGCCTCTCCTCGGATATTTGCGTCAGTGATACTCTCTCAATGCAGCACTGTAATTGTTGCCCTTCACATAAAAGAGTTTCACTAACAGCGCATGGTCTCTTTACTCGACAACTATGCCATTCACTCGCGTTTTTGCTTGTCAAATGATAGTGTGGGTGTCATAGCGCCATACAAATAGTGTACAGCACCAGATTTGCACCTAGTGGCACTAATTGGAACTCATTTTTCCATCGTAAATCGGTTCCGCATAAACACATTAGCATATCTACCAAGTTTCGCTGCCATACGATAATTACAGCCCACACTGGACCTCTGTGAGCAACTGCACTGTAATTATAACCATGCGGTATTTTTCAAAATCTCTGATGAACTGTTTTTAAGAAGTCGGTACTGTTGTGGACATACAGTAGTGGGAGATTAAAATATATTCAGGTTGGCCACTTCAGCTTCACTCTTCAGCCCGTTACCGAGGCCCGGGATCGTTTTACACAATTAGGCCGAATGGCGCAACGTGTAGCACACTCATATGACTTTCGCTACCGATGCAGAAATTGCGAAAATTGCACATTCAGGCTGGTAGAGTGCCGTTCAGAGTTTAGAACGTCGCAGCTGGCAGCTTCTGCGCATGTCATTACACGCAGTAACACGACGTCGGACTCTGGTTGCGGCATAGGTGTGACGGTGGTTGCGTGTCAAGGCTACGTTCTCAATACCGATTACGCGCAATAAAGGAATCCAGATGCGTCATTGTATATTCTTTTTAATGAACAGTATTTCAGTGGGCAGTATTAATATTTATTTTTTTCTGTTGGATGTTTACTTCTGGGAATGGTTACTCATCACTAGATGTTTTCTCACGTGCGTACAGCAATTGTGTCACATAATAAATAATTATACGGGTTCCGTTTACAACCGTAGGATACAGGCGTAAGCATGAACATAAACGTCTCATCACAGGAGACCGTTCGCGAAGCACGAAACAAAATAACCAGCGATTAAAATTATAAAGTGGCCAACATTGGGATCAGAAATTAAAGCTGTTAAGTGATGTTGTGAGTAATAAATACCTGTTACTGACATTTGTGCCTATGCTGTTATCAACAATAGTACCAAAACAATGACTCGAAGTCCGTCACTTGTTTTACCTATGACTGGGTCTATGGAATCATTCCGTTCCATATCCATACAAATTGTGACTCACAGTCACTATGTTTCTGCCTGTTTTTGAAGTGCATGACTTTACATCTCTGAAGAACTATTTTATTTCTTTATGTTTTCAAACTGAACGGATTAAGACCAGCAGTCCCTCTCTTACATCGGACCAAGACATCACACATACGATCTTTTTTACATTATGGTCTCCTAAGAAATAACAATTTTAATAGGACGAATAGTATTAAAATGATTTACGTGTTTCAGGTGGCAATGTGAGTAACAATACTATGAACTAACAAAGTTAATGCTGGCAGTACTTGCACTACTGCAGCTGCTGCCACTAATAGTAATAATAGTAGTAATAATGACAATAACAATGACAAAAATAACATTAATGATAGCGGCAGACATAAAAAGAATTTATAGTGTACAAGATAGATGTTTTCAGACGTGTAGAGTTCTGGGAAAAGGAAATTTAAGGAGACTGCACCAGCTAAGAATACTAGAAAAAGAGGAAGAACTGGTTGAGAAGAAGGATGTGCAAGGATAACGTGTGCTTATAGGGACAATGATAATCCTTATTGTTGCTTTTGCTTTAGTAAATCCGCCATTAACTGTCTTCTGAAGCCGGAGATGTTCTTCACTTCTCTAATATAATGCGGGACGCAATTCCCGAGTCTGGATCCTGCTACTGAGAAGGACTTCAAGAAAGTAGCTGAATCATGAAGTGAGACAGGAATGATTTTCATCTGATGGTAATGGGTGTTTCTGCCATAATGCTCAGAAAGGAGCGCGAAGGTCGACGGGAGATATGAGGGACACTGTTTGTTGATGAGACGATAGAGAACACGGAGTGTGGAAATCTCTGAGCTTGTCTGCATGCAGCCAAGATAGCTGTACATATGATGATGAAATATGATCAAAGTGTCGAAAATCAGATATATGCTGAACTCAGGGATTCATAGCCATAGATAAGAAATGGCTTAAAATGTGTAGAGTCCTGCTGAAAGCGTGCAACCAGCAATATTATAATGGAACCAGTTCGTTCTTAGCTTGGCTCGAAGAAGGTTTCCACCCTCAACAGACGCTGGAACATCTTGTAACAGTGGCTCGGAAGAGTAAGGAAGAAAGTGATGTCTAATGGAATTTAGCTGCAGCTATATTCGGACGAGTTGTCGTGGCGAGTTACAGTTTGAGAGCTGCGTTCCAGCGCAGTCTCTTTGCAGTGAAACAGCAGTGCTGATCGCAATTTTGCTGATCCCGAAAGACGTAGGCACTAGCGACTGTTGTCAATTTAGACTAAGATCATTAGGGTACAACGTTTCTTATATTATAAAATACAACCAGCCCTTCACGATCAAAATATTATTCGATGTTTCCTGACAGAAAATGTGCCATCTTGCGTAAACAGGCCAGTGAAAGTAATCTTTACTAATGTGAACGAATTTCACTCATTTCACTGGGCTTTTACAGCAAGGAGTGATAACTATAGACATTAATTTACCGCTACAACGATCGCAGAAGCAAGGAATAGGAACCAACAGAAAATTTTGTATTATTTTAAAATGGAACTTAACCCTAGATTAGTAAAACATCGCAAAATTTATGATTGCAGTTTGTATCACTTCGCGGTTCCCGCCCACCTGGACACATGAGCAAAACGCACTCTTGATTAGCTTCCCGTCAAATATTGTTGTTAACAATGGTTAAACTATTTATTGGCAGTTTGCTGACACTGGTCTCTTGTAAATATTATGAATTTTTCAGAATATTTTTTTTTATTTTATTGTGAACAATATATACTACAGTTGCTCAAAATTACAGCCATGAATAAAATAATATTACGAATTTTTAGTTTTTTAATAATTGGCATATTCGTTTTATTGCTTACAATTAACCTTAGAGTGGCACCTTAGATGAAATATCAAGCGTCACAGTTAGAAGAGTGTTACGAGGGTAATCCCGAAAGCAAGATCTCATAATTTTTTATAAATACATAGACCTGTTTATTTCCACAGTGGTTTACATCAGTTTACAACTTGAACATTTAGCTATTTTTCGACATAATCACCATTTCTGTCCAAGCATTTTTGTAGACGCTGTGGCAGTTTTTGTAGACGCTGTGGCAGTTTTTGTATGCCCATGTCGTACCAGCTCGCCACCATGCTGTTCAGGAAGTTATGAACCTCTTCTTTCACCTCGTCGTCGGAGCTGAATCGCTTTCCGGTCAAATGTTCTTTTAACCTAGGGAACAGGTGATATTCACTGGGCGTCATGTCAGGACTAAAGCGTGGGTGGGTGATTATGTTTCACTGAAACTGTTGCAGGAGAGCAACGGTTTGCCGAGCGATGTGTGAGCGAGCGTTGTCATGGAGAATGTGTACTCCCTTGCTCAACATTTCTCTTCTCCGGTTTTGAATTGAATTTGACATTCATGCGCGACTCACCATTCACTTCCGTCAATTGGTGATGGATTTCAACCGGCGCAGTGCCCTTTGCGTTCAAAAATCGAACAACTGCGCGCAATTCGCCCTTGGCGGTAACATCCAACGGGAGCTTCTTTCTTAACGGCTGCCAAGCCAAGACTGAGCGCCTCAGCGCGGCGTGCGCGTGTTTACACACAGCGCGTGAAGCACTCTTCATAACAGTGTGACCAACTGCTACACAAACAGAGTTGTGTACTTATAAAAAAATAGGAAACCTTACTTTTGGGATTACCTTCGTATATCGCGTTGACGCTCTCCAGTGCTAGTCTTGACTTCTGCTACTGAAATTAAGCAATATGGATGGTGCTGAGTTAGGTTTTGACATTAACATACCGGGTGATTTGCTTGGGGAACCTCACCCGAGCAGCAGCAGAACCTACAACTACCTTAAGGGAGAAAAAAATGCTCTTTTTGTCCTTCGAACAAATTAAGATTGATGACATTTTGTAACCACAGCTCAACAGCAGCTTGTACGGAAACTGAGCTAGGTTGTGCTTAGACTCACCGTCTAAAGTAGAAGACTCTACTCACTTTGTGTCTAAAATACTATTTGAGTTATCGTCCTAGTGCATAACATTAATTATGATTCTTTCCCATTAACATTTTAAAAAATTGTCGTTATTGGGCATAAAACTGGACGTTTTGTACTTATTTTATACATAACATATCATTGGACATCTAGTATTTATAATTAACCAGTGAATAACACATAAATTTTGAATTCCTTTGAACAAAATTTGGAACGATAAAATTTACGATGATTTAGTAGCAATGTAACATTTCCGCATTTAGTGCTGATTGGGGTTGTAAATTGTTAGAAGTACTCCTACTCCTGCTTAAGTAAATTGCTAAGTCAGCTACTTTGCAGACTGCGGTGCAATTATATTATTCGATCTGGTTGGAGCACTCCTCGTCTAGAAGAATAGGAAGATTAGTGTTTAACGTCCTGCTGGCACAATGAGGTCATTACAGATGGAGCAAAAACTCGGATTAGTGAAGGGTGGGGAAGGAAATTGACCGTGTCTCTTCAAAGAACCACCCCGGCATTTGCCTTAAACGATGTAGGAAAAAGCTAATATCGGGATGGTCGGATGGAGATTTGAAGCGTCGTCCACCAAAATATGAGTCGAGGGTGCTAACCACTGCGCCACCTCGCTCGGTGTGTCTCAGCTATATGCGTTACGACCGAGGTGCCGATCGCCCTGAAGCGTCCTTCATACATTGAACACTAAATCTAGTTGTGAAGAAGGCGTAGCTTGCACAGATACTATTTAGAATAATCCTAAAAGACATTAAAGTAAATCAATCTGTAAATAACTCTCTTCTCAAGCGACTTCGGAATAGTGTTCATGAATCTGGAAGCCTTATCAACGGAAGAGATAGGCAACATTTGCCAACTGTTTGACTGGTCCATGCAAAAGCGGAACTAAAGTGTTCGATAAGCTACTAGGAGGCCTTAGAGGAAATCTACTGCCCTACGAGGAAAATTTCGCTCTTGAAACTCCGAGAGCGTCCGTTCCACTGAAGGTCAACAAACTTGTATACCTCCGTATGAAACTAGCTTCAATGATCCTGGCTTTGAAATAAGAGAAAATCATTCATACATGAGTAAATACACTGTCCAGTTAAAGTAATGTGACTACTTGTCAAAAGCCACCTTTCGGAGCACAGACTGCTGCGAGACGTGCAGGAAGAGAGTCAATGGAATTATGGAAGATATCGAGAGGGATGACAAGCCATGCTGACCTCAGTTCCGTGGCCAACTGCGCTAGATTTCTCGGGTGGAAATGAAACGAGCGTTTGGCGTCATTGGCCGGAGGGCCCTTGCGGGGAAGGTCCGGCCGCCTTGGTGCAGGTCTTATTACATTCGACGCCACATTGGGCGGCCTGCGCGCCGGAGGGCAATGAAATGATGATGAAGACAGCACAACACCCAGTCCCTGAACGGAGAAAATCCCCGACCCAGCTGGGAATCGAACCCGGGCCATTAGGACGGCAATCCATCACGCTGACCACTCGGCTATGGGGGCGGACGATTTCTCGGTTGAATAACCACGACGCAAACAGCCCAATCAAGAGGGTCCCATAGATTATCGATTGAGTTTAAATCCGAGGTAGTACGATGGCCAGGGGAGAATGGTAAATTCTTCCTGGTGCCCGCTGGGACTCTACGAGCTGTGTGACACGTTGCATTGTCATGCTAGTAGGTGCCATCGTGTCGAGGAAAAACAAATTGCATGTAGGGGCGGACGCAGTCCCAAAGGATAGATACATATTTGTGTTCATCCAATGTGCGTTCTAGAATGACGAGATCACCCAGAGAATGACACGATAACATTACCCAGACCATAATGCTCCTTCCTCTGGGCTGAGCTCATGCGACGATTGTTGCACCGTGTTTGCTTTCAGGCGTCTTATGCCACTGGACATAAAGCGTCGCTCATCTTAAAAGGCCACCTTTTGCCACTCAGTGGACGTCCAGTTGCGATACTGGAGTGCACATTCCAGCCTTCGTATCCAATGAACAGTGATCAGCACTGGTGCATGAACCAGGCGTCTGTTGCGGAGGCCCACACGCAGTAACGTTCTCTGAACAGTCATTGAAGAGACACTGTTTCATCTGGGTTGTCAGTTGCTCAACAGTTGGACGTCTGTTCGCCCTTCGTATCCAATGAACAGTGATCAGCACTGGTGCATGAACCAGGCGTCTGTTGCGGAGGCCCACACGCAGTAACGTTCTCTGAACAGTCATTGAAGAGACACTGTTTCATCTGGGTTGTCAGTTGCTCAACAGTTGGACGTCTGTTCGCCCGTACACATCGCCGCACAACTGTTCTCTCCTGTTATCTATGGCCAGTGGTGCAGCACTGTTGCCTCGGTGCCAGTTTTGGATAGCGCCATTTTGCCACGCACGGTACATTTTAACCACGGCGATACGCGAACAGTTTACGATCTTAGTCGCTTCGGAGATGCTGCCACCAGTGGCCCGAAAGCCAATGATCATGCCGTTTTGGCAGTCAGATAAATCACTCGGTTTTCGCAGTACGACAACGACTGTGCTGTTTTCCGCGTCCCCCAGACATTCTTTATATACTGCTAGTGGTAGCCTGTGCTCTCTGTGAGCGGTTATTGCACGATGACGTCGAACATAAACGCTTTTCGCATTGCTGTAACTGGGCAGTGTGGCAGCTGTTGTTCTTGCCACTAGAGACTCGCGAATGGAGTAGGGCAGGGTGAAAGTGATAGATACATACTACTATTAACTTTTCTCACAGATGGTACAGTGCTTGCAGAGCTTAGATGGTTATCGAGACCTTAAACACTAACGGTGTATTACTGTAGTTTAAATCCAGAATGAGATTTTCACTCTGCAGCGGAGTGTGCGCTGATATGAAACTTTCTGGCGGATTAAAACTGTGTGCCGGACCGAGACTCGAACTCGGGACCTTTGCCTTTCGTGAGAAAGTGCTCCAGAGCCGGAGCCTAGCACTCTATCCACTAGACAATCATGATCACATATACCAATCTAATGAAACTAATTTTCTACATATAGCAAGTTACTGCTAAAGAGCACCAGTGAGCATATTATTTTATCTATGAAGTTTATTTCAGTCAATGCACACATAAAATGAGTAAATGTTGTACCAGTCTCAATCGACTAGTGATTATCAACGCCCCGTAAACATTTCTTAGCTGGTAGCTGCGTCAAAGCATGGTACGAGTCAACATATTTCTGAGTCTCCTTACGTTTATCGGCTATTGATAATCCCTAGTCAGATGAAACCTGTTTAATTAATCTGTTTCTGTGACCGTTGACTGAAAGTTCATGAATAAAGTTTTAGCTTGAATTAATATATTGACTTAATTAGATTTAGTTTCTCCAACGTTACGTAGCATATCGTCCAACAGGTTTCCTAATGCGAATTCGATCAGCTGACAGGTTTTATCTTCCTCTAAGTTCATATGGAAACATTTAAGACGCTTTGCAGATGTTCGTTTCCAGGTGTCACGAGGTATTCCTCTACTTCCGCGTCCATCCGGAGGTTTCCAAAACAGTGCTGATTTCGGAGTCTTCCATTCTCGAGGCGTAGAACATGCCCAGCAAGCATCAGTTTTCTTCCAGCAACGATTATATCCATACAGCGTAGACCAATTTCTCTCAGCACTTCACCAATTGAAACGTGGTCGTGATAGCTGATATAAAAAATTCGCTTCAAGCATCGCAGGTGAAAAATATTAAGCTTTTGTGCTGATTTTTCTTATATTTTCCAGGTTCACGCACATATATGGCCATCGGCTGGGTGACAGAGTACAGCCGCAGCTTGGTGGGCCTACGTGTGGGATCTAATTGTCATATGGACCACATTCGTTGGAAAACTGCGGAAGCTTTCCTAATTATAATGTTATCACATACGAAAATCGGTCTTTTAGTACCTCTGTTGCACTGTCATTTGAGTAGATACATTTCCATTTTCATGATTGTTGTTTTTGTTTTATCTCTATTTATTTTTATTCCTACATAAATGGCCATTCCATCGAACTTGTCAGTCATAATTTGTGGACTTGTAGTGTTTCTGCCCAGACGAACGGCCGGCCGCGGTGGCCGCGCGGTTCTAGGCGCTGCAGTCCGGAACCGCGGGACTGCTACGGTCGCAGGTTCGAATCCTGCCTCGGACATGGATGTGTGTGATGTCCTTAGGTTAGTTAGGTTTAAGTAGTTCTAAGTTCTAGGAGACTGATGACCTAAGATGTTAAGTCCCATAGTGCTCGGAGCCATTTTGAACCAGACGAACGATGTCATGAGCAAAATCTAGATCGGTAAAACTAAATTGGTCATTCAAACTTATATCCACGTTGGAGTTGTCCATAGTTCTCATTACGAATTCTACGACTAATGCGATAAGGAATAGCGACAAAGTTCGTCGTTGTCTTCCGTCTGTCTGAGTACTATAAAAAAGGGTATAGGTTTCTGAAAACATCGATTAAATGTTCGGAAATTCCATACAGCCCCGTTCGAAATTGATCAGTTACCTCGACAACGATTAGAGCATGCAAGAGCGCGAGCTCCAGTAAGATAATTATGACAACGAAGAGTTTGCAATGAGAGGACATTCAGAATTCTTGTGGCGAAAGGAGAAGCCAGAATTCCACGCTAGGTTTGAGGGACTGTTGGCATGACTGGTCTAAGAATTTGTAATCGAGTTACAGTAGTCATTTCGAAATCAGAAGAGCGATTCTCCTCTAAAAACAATAATTTATCGATCAGCCAAAAACGAATGTAGTAGAACAAAACCACAGGAAGTTAAACAGATGGACATTACATTTGCTGACAGTTGCCGTAGTATTGATGGAGGAGAATCTTTGCGAATGGAAATGTATGGGTCGGTAAGACGGAACACAGAGTACTGTAACGGCGAGTGATTGGATAATTTGCTCGGCCGATTTAGATCGTTCTTTCTGGCCCCGCTAGGCGTGTGTGATGCAAGCTGTTTTCCTGAAAGGAGGCTGAGAAAGCGAGCGAGGCCGCTGCGTTCCGGAGGTACCGTATACACCACACACCATCCGGCCGTTAACGGCTATTAGTCAGCCTGCAAACAGGGCGCAGAGCCAGAGGCCTCGCGCCCCACGCCGTCTGGAGGACGCTGTATGCGGCAGGCGCTGCACGGCGTTCACTCTACAGCACGTTTTCTAGAAGGGAACCGCTGTGGAGGGGCCAGTGCTTGAAGACGGGCGGCAATCGTTTCATTGGCAGCAGGAGCAAAAGTGGATAACTGACTGATCCGTCCTTGTCACATTAGCCAACATGGCCTTGCTGTGCTGAAAGCAAAGGGGAACTACAGTCGTTATATTACCCGAGGACATGCAGCTTTACTGTATGGTTTAACGATGATGTCATCCTACCGAATAAAATATTCCGAAGGTAAATAATGTCCAATTCTGTCCCCGTGAGGCGACAAAATGGTTCAAATGGCCCTGAGCACTAAGGGACTTAACCTCTGAGGTCATCAGTCACCTAGAACTTAGAACTACTTAAACCTAACTAACCTAAGGACATCGCACACATCCATGCCCGAGGCAGGATTCGAACCTGCGACCGTAGCGATCGCGCGGTTCCAGACTGTAGAGACTAGAACCGCTCGGCCACCTCGGCCGGCCTGAGGCGACTACTGAGGAGGACGTTGTCATCAGGAAAAACAAAAACTGGAGCTCTACGAGTCCGGGCATGGAATGTTAAGAGTCCTTCATGGGACTGGTAGATTAGAGGATTCTTCTCATTAAGTGCCGTTGGCTGACTTGCTTCTTTGTCCTCTCCATTTCACTGACTACTTTGCGTTCGATATTTGGTGGTTTTAGGGCTGCAAGTTGGTAAGTCCACAAAATTTACCCACTTGTGGCCATAGCACCGCCAAATATCAGACGAAAAGTAGGCAGTGAAATAGAAAGGACAAAGTGCAAAAAACCGACACACGCCACTTAATGTATAACCACCAAATAGTTACAACTCGTGTTAAGTGAAGGAAGAGCTTTATCCAGCGGACAGTACCGCTAGAAGGCCGACTTGAGACCCGCTGGCTATCGTTATGTTTGAAATCTCTGCAAAATACAAACCTAGACCCCAAAGTGGAAATCACACAAGAGTGACAACTACAGTATGGACGGTGCTGAATAGATTAAGAACAGAAATCGCAAGACGTAAAGCAAAGGGTGGTTAAGTGTAGCTAATCTGAAGACGATCAGTGCGAATATGGAAAACATAGACGGTTCACCATTTGCTCGTGTGCCCACTGATGGAATTTCTTTGCACAGAGAAAGCTCTGTTTCCGAGTAATGACACGGCCATTAATGTTTTAGCGTTCTAGAAGAAGAGATTGGTTGACTGACTTAGGGAGCGGACCAAACAGCGAGGTCATCGGTCCCATCGGGTTAGGGAAGGAAGGGGAAGGAAATCGGCCGTGCCCTTTAAAAGGAACCATTCCGGAATTTGGTTGAAGCGATTTAGGGAAATCACGGAAAACCTAAATCAGGATGGCCCGACGCGGGTTTGAACCGTCATCCTCCATGCTGCGAGTCCAGTGTGCTAACTACTGCGCCACCTCGGTGGAAGAAGAGAGTTTAGAAGTTGCTGCCCGGACACGAAAATAAGTAAAGTATTAGAGAATTTAAGAAGTACTCAATCGAACTGGGGAGAAAAAATGTTTATGGCACATTTGGATTAAAATAAGCGTTTGGTCGATGAGACACATCGAGTAAAACTTGTAAATTTCCTAACGGAGAGAAATGTGGGGGTAAAATTGTAGAGGGAAACCAAGGCTTGACTACGAAAGCTTGGCTGTAGTTTGAAGGTTGCAGTAGTCAGAAATGAAAAGCCTTGTATAGAATATACTGGCGTGGAGAGAGACGTAAAATCAGCCTTTGGACTGAAGACGATAACAACAACGTAACGGAACTGCATCTAAACGGGAGAAGGAAACGAAATGAAACTTCAAGAGATGAGAAGATATGTGGTGTTATTTTACTGGTTGTGACGTAGAGTCAAATTTACAAATAAATTGGAAATAGAAGCGCTCTAATAAGTACCCTCTGGAGTGGATTCATGCACTGGCTCCCCTGAGCCAGGCTGGCCCACAACTGTTGTAATGGCCCTTGATATTCTGAACACCGGCACTGGGACGATGTCCGAGCTGGTTCCACACATGTTCTAGATCGACAGATCTAGAGATCTCGCTGGCCACGATAGTACTCCAGAAGCACGTAGAGAGTTTGTAGAGACACGTGCCGCTTGTGGACGAGCACTGTCTTGCTGAAAAATTGATCCACGATAATGTCGCATTAGAGGTAACAAAATGGTTCAAATGGCTCTGAGCACTATGGGACTTAACATCTATGGTCATCAGTCCCCTAGAACTTAGAACTACTTAAACCTAACTAACCTAAGGACATCACACAACACCCAGTCATCACGAGGCAGAGAAAATCCCTGACCCCGCCGGGAATCGAACCCGGGAACCCGGGCGTAGGAAGCGAGAACGCTACCGCATTAGAGGTAACAGAAAGATGGAGAAAACCCGTTATGTACCGTTGTACCATTGGAGCTTAACTACTACCAGCCGTGGCTCTACACACCACAGCACCGGGAATAACACCACTGCACCTCTACAAAACAGATTTTTAGCGTTACGGTGTGTTTGGTACACAATACAGCGATCCTCTCTTGTTGTGGTCAGACCCTATCGTCTGGAAATTTGACATATGTATCATAGCCCTTACTTGTCCATGCAGTCCAACGTCAGGCCACTGTCAGATCCAAACGCCCTGCAAATCTGTGTGTTACACTATTCGACCAGCTGACCAGATGAGGATCCACAATGAGACACCCATCAAACCCTGTCAGCTGCTGATAACACTGTCTCGCATCTCCATGTGCTTCACAGCGATCATTCAAAACTGACGCTGCTCACGTTCCTTATGTATCCTACCAGGTTTGCCAACAAGACTTGACACAAACGTCACCGAAGCACTCTCATGACCGTTATAAGTGTCACAGAGTACTGCAGCTCTACTCGTACATACCCACCAATGGTGTGTATATGCACGAAGTTACACAGACACCCGGCCATGTCCTCTGGGTGTTTCACTCTTTTTGTCAGGCACTTGTAGGTCATTGATCCGTTTCTTTATCATTTTTTCCTTACACGCCACCAGAATAACTTTGGGCATCAAATCTGTTCCTTGCTCTGTGGGATACAAATAAAATGGAAGCTTTAAATAACGTCTGATGATATCATAGACTGCAAACGAAAGGAATAATCTACAAAGCAGAAAGGAAAATTCTTCTGTGATTTACAAGGACAAGCAACAAGTCGGAATAATCAGATAAATGGGCATCTCTAGAATAGAGTTCGCTTACCAGTTCTCTTTAGGTCATAAAACGTGTAATGTAAAAGGGTCGTTTTGGAAACAGTTTCGTAGGTTGTGGCGAAGCCAATCGACGACAGTACGCTTCCTTCCAGAAATGCTAGGCCCACAAGGTTTGCAGGCGAGCTTCAGTGAAGTGTGTAAAGCAAGGAAGACGTGCCAGTAGAATTGAAGCTATGAGAAAGACAGTAAATCGTGCGTGGATAACACAGTCGGTAAAATCATCTACCGTAAAGCTACAAAGCATACGCCGTTAGAGAATGAAAGAAATATTCTGGAAATACAGAAGATGTTCGGATTTCTCTTTACAAGACGCTTAAAGAACGCATGGCAGATAATGATTTTAACCGTAATCCACGTCGGGGGTTGTACTCGTATTGTTTCCTTATTACTGGTAGAAATATGAAACACAGTCTGTTCCAGTTTCCTGCATAACAATAATTTGTTGTCATTCTGATGACTAATGCAGTTGCAGGGAACTAAGGTGCTTGCAATGCCTTTTGCTTACCTCTGTTGAAGTAATGGAATAGGGATCTGCGATTGGAATCATTAAAACAACTGCGAGTTTCGTCGCGGTCAGATATTTCAACGAAAATTTAATCACCTAGTTTCTCCTCGGATGCGAAAATTTTTTGTTGACGTCCACCTAGATAGCGATAAATAAGACAAATCAGAGCTCGCACACAAAGATTTAACTGTTCGTTTTGCATGCAAGCTATTCGACAGTGGAAGGGTGGAAAAATGGTCTGAACCCTCTGGCAAGCTCTTAATTGTCAATCGCAAATCGGCATATAGAGTTAGATATGGATAACCAATGGAACAAGAATATAGTATACACTAGAATATAATATGTTCCGTGTGTGTCTTCTTACTGTAAAATACACTCCTGGAAATTGAAATAAGAACACCGTGAATTCATTGTCCCAGGAAGGGGAAACTTTATTGACGCATTCCTGGGGTCAGATACATCACATGATCACACTGACAGAACCACAGGCACATAGACACAGGCAACAGAGCATGCACAATGTCGGCACTAGTACAGTGTATATCCACCTTTCGCAGCAATGCAGGCTGCTATTCTCCCATGGAGACGATCGTAGAGATGCTGGATGTAGTCCTGTGGAACGGCTTGCCATGCCATTTCCACCTGGCGCCTCAGTTGGACCAGCGTTCGTGCTGGACGTGCAGACCGCGTGAGACGACGCTTCATCCAGTCCCAAACATGCTCAATGGGGGACAGATCCGGAGATCTTGCTGGCCAGGGTAGTTGACTTACACCTTCTAGAGCACGTTGGGTGGCACGGGATACATGCGGACGTGCATTGTCCTGTTGGAACAGCAAGTTCCCTTGCCGGTCTAGGAATGGTAGAACGATGGGTTCGATGACGGTTTGGATGTACCGTGCACTATTCAGTGTCCCCTCGACGATCACCAGTGGTGTACGGCCAGTGTAGGAGATCGCTCCCCACACCATGATGCCGGGTGTTGGCCCTGTGTGCCTCGGTCGTATGCAGTCCTGATTGTGGCGCTCACCTGCACGGCGCCAAACACGCATACGACCATCATTGGCACCAAGGCAGAAGCGACTCTCATCGCTGAAGACGACACGTCTCCATTCGTCCCTCCATTCACGCCTGTCGCGACACCACTGGACGCGGGCTGCACGATGTTGGGGCGTGAGCGGAAGACGGCCTAACGGTGTGCGGGACCGTAGCCCAGCTTCATGGAGACGGTTGCGAATGGTCCTCGCCGATACCCCAGGAGCAACAGTGTCCCTAATTTGCTGGGAAGTGGCGGTGCGGTCCCCTACGGCACTGCGTAGGATCCTACGGTCTTGGCGTGCATCCGTGCGTCGCTGCGGTCCGGTCCCAGGTCGACGGGCACGTGCACCTTCCGCCGACCACTGGCGACAACATCGATGTACTGTGGAGACCTCACGCCCCACGTGTTGAGCAATTCGGCGGTACGTCCACCCGGCCTCCCGCATGCCCACTATACGCCCTCGCTCAAAGTCCGTCAACTGCACATACGGTTCACGTCCACGCTGTCGCGGCATGCTACCAGTGTTAAAGACTGCGATGGAGCTCAGTATGCCACGGCAAACTGGCTGACACTGACGGCGGCGGTGCACAAATGCTGCGCAGCTAGCGCCATTCGACGGCCAACACCGCGGTTCCTGGTGTGTCCGCTGTGCCGTGCGTGTGATCATTGCTTGTACAGCCCTCTCGCAGTGTCCGGAGCAAGTATGGTGTGTCCGACACACCGGTGTCAATGTGTTCTTTTTTCCATTTCCAGGAGTGTATAAAGCTGTACTCATCGCCAAAGATGGCCTGAATACCTCCATGCTTTATTAGGCACGTTACTGTTGAAGGTGGTGTGCCTTTGTTTACGCCATTCTTTCAAACGTCTTACCCAGCCTGTTACGAGGAGTCTATAGTTCAACATGGACTGGAGCCACGGAGCACCTTGGAAATTTCAGATATACGTATCACTGCACCAGTCAAGTAAGCGATAATTGATAGAAAAAGGACCGAATGAGAGTTTAACACCAATACTTACCTACTGAGTTACCAAGCGATGTAGCTACGTATTGTACCACAGGCAATCTAAATCAAGGTGACTGGTTTCGCTGGATTCGTTAAACGCGTCTAGAAAACATTAATATTTAATGGAAGAGATCAGAAACATAATTAGCAAATTGCCTCAGAGAATATCGCATATTAACTTCGAATGAACAAATGCTCATGTACGAACTTTAGGAAACAAAAGGTAGACAAATTCACTAAAGAAGCAGCACGAGGAAAACTTACCAAACGATCAACTTGAGAAAACGCTACAGAAAACTTCAACAGAATTTCTCCGCCTGTGGTCAAAAGAAAACTAAGATTCACGTCGACAGAAAGATGTGAAGCAGAATGGGCTATAACTACAAAAAGGGCGATCATAAACGATTTTTCCTGACTGTTCAACGTCATACTTCTATAAAGTCACCACGTTATATCATTTTTTTCGAGTCATCAGTCTCCTAACTGATCTGGCGCGGCCCGCCGGTGCTAAACTCTTCATCTCACAGTATCACTTGCAACCTACGTCCTCAGTTGTTTGCTGGACGTATTATAATCTCTGTTTTCTTCTACAGTTTTTACGCTCTACGGTTTCTTCCGGTACCACTGAAGTTATTCCCTGTCGTCATAACAGTTGTCCTACTATCCTATCCCTTCTTCTTGTCAGTGTTTTCCATATAATCCCTTCCTCGCCGATTCTCCGGAGAACCTCCTCATTCCATACCTTACAAGTCCATCAAATTTTCCACATTCTTCTGTCGCACCACATCTCAGACGTTTCGAGTCTCTTTTGTTCCGGGGTCCCCCGAGTCCATGGTTCATTACCGTACACTCTCAGAAATGTCATCCTCAAAATTAAGAGCCATGTTTGATACTAGCAGACTTCTCTCGTCCAGGAATGACCTTTTTGCCAATGTTAGTCTGCTTTAGATGTCCTCCTTGCTCCGTCCGTCATGGATTATTTTGCTGTTGACGTAGCAGAATTCATTAACTTCATCTACTTCGTGACCATCAACCCTGATGTATGTTTCTCGCTGTTCACATTTCTACTGCCTCTAATTACTTTCGTCTTCCTCCGATTCACTCTCAGTCGCCTATTATGTATCCATTAGACTGTTCATTCCATTCAGCAAATCCTGTAATTTTTCTTAACTTTCACTCAGGATCGATATCGCCAGTGAATCTTATCACTGATATCTTTTCACCTTGAAGTTTAATTCCACTCTTCAATCTTTCTTTCATTTCCGTCACTGCTTCCTCGATGTGTAGATTGAAGAGTAGGGGTGAAAGACTACATCCCTGTCTTAAACAATTTTTAATTCGAGCACTTTTTTCGTGATCTTCCACTCTTATCGTTCCATCTTGGTCTTTTACGTTTTGTAATTACTCGTCTTTTCCTATAACTTACCCCTATTTTTCTCAGAATTTCGAAATTCTTGCACCATTTTACATTGTCGAACGCTTTTTACAGGTCGACAGATCCTATGAACTTGTACGGATTTTTCTTTAGTCTTGCTTCCATTATCAACCGCAACGTCAGAACTGCTCTCTGGTGCCTTTATGTTTTCTAAAGCGTAAATAATCGTCATCTAACACATCCTCAATTTTCTTTCCCTTCATCTGTTTGTTATTCTTGTCAGCAACTTGGATGCTTGAGTTCTTAAGCTGATTTGCAATAACCTTCGCTATTCTCGGCTCTTCCAATCTTCGGAATTGTTTGGATATGTTTTCCCGAAAGTCAGATGGTATGTCGCCAGACTCATTTATTCTACACACTAACGTGAATACACATTTTGTTGCCACTTCTTCCAATGACTTTAGAAATTCTGATAGAATGTTATCTATCCCTATAACCTTAATTCGATCTCAAGTCTTCCATAGCTCTTTTAAATTCTGTTTCTAATACTGGATCAGCTCTCTCTTCTATATCAACTCCCGTTTCTCCTTCCATGACGTCGTCAGACAAGATTTCGTTCTCACAGAGGTCTTTCCACATATCCGCCCTTTCCCCTGCATTTAACAGTGGAGTTCCAATTGCACTCTTAATGTTACCACCATTATTTTTAACTTCATCAAAGTTTGTTTTAACTTTTCTACATGCCGAGTCACTCCTTATCTAGCAACATTAACCGGTCATGAAATAGTTACGGTCTTACTATAACCGGTTTTGGCCAGCCCCAAGTGCTGATTGCACCTGCGCAAAGGGCCATCAAACAGTACATCACCTCTTACGGTCGTACTGTGATTTTAATAATGAGAGAGGCACACAGAGGAAGAGTATTACATTAAAGGGATGCAACTGGGCCGTCGACAAACCAGTTTCAACAAAAGGAAACATGAATGACGTTCACAGATTTTGTATTGCAACTAATAACCTTTCCCAGCACTAGATTAATTATGTTACTTGAAGCTAGGATAAATATTGCTCTACCTGAAAACTTCCCAAGGACATTACGATACGTATCTTTATTATTGTGAAACACCACTTCAGAAGAATATGGGTCATACAAAAGTTTACTGTTGTGAACATAATAATTGCATACTTTTCATCCATAATATCGCAGTTCGTTACAATTACACACGTTCTTGTGTATCTAGTATAAAAAATAAAAAGTAAACCTAAACATGATGCACGGTATTACATATACATGACATGTATTCGCAGTTGCGAATGACGGCAATGAAAATTTATGCCGGACCTGGATCAGAATCTAGATTTCCCTATTTATGCTAGCGATCACCTCAACCGCTTTGGATATTCGTGTACGACTCACTGTTAGACCAAAACTTCCACACGTCGTCATTCCTGCGTCACAACTTGTACTCGTATACACATCATGTAATTTGCAGTACAGGAGAGGACGTTTTAATTGAAAGTCGCTGCCCGGTATCGGAGGATAGATACGATATTGCAGTGACTGTGTTGTTAAGTAAAATGCAGTGTCCCGAAGGAACAGGCACCGTTCTCCTTGCCAACACAACCGCTGCAATACCGTATCGTCGGCATTTTGCAAATATATCTGCACTAGACTGATCCTCGAGGAAACCTGTTGAATACAACAGGATGTTGCGAACTGCTGCAGCAAAGGACAGGACTCGTACCTGCCATTACACTGTCAGCTTCTTGTCTGCGACAATACGTCAACGTTTTTACAAGTGGAAGTAGTGTTGTTTACGTCCCAGCTCTGATTTACGCCACCAGCACAACAGACAAGTAGCGCGTAAACATTTTTGCAATAGAAGATGCCACATACATCTCCCCCATAGCACCACGTGCGTTCAGCGAAGTAAAGTCCTAACGAACGGGGCGCCTGAACGAGCGATCCAGGTCACGGAAAGCGGCAAAAATTCGAGCCAATCACAGCGTGTCTCACGTACGATACGGCCCGCAGTCCGCTCATTAGCGAACGGCCGTTCCCGAGACACAGCTGACGGACGACAGATCCTAACGAACCGGTTACAAAAAGATGAGGAATTCCACTGCCTTGCAGGACGGCAGCTCTCGTCCCAGTTGTAGCAACAAGGCTGTTGTACTAACGGCTAACAATTCAATCCGTAGCGAACGCCTCGTCTGCGGCCTTAGCATCTGGCGCGTTCTGCGGCCTGTGGGCAGCGGCAGAAGTAGAGTAATCTTGTCCTCTTCCTGAAACAACAAAATCACCGCGCGTAAAAACCGGATTTCTCCGGGACTCATTCCTCGGGTTCTATTGGTGATAGAAAGGCACGGTCAAATCTTTTTGATGGCCCTTGGGCTAGGGACCATTTGTAAACCCAACAGAAGGATCGTCTTAATGTAACTATTCTGCAATGTAGAGTCAAAGTTTCAATATTACATTCTTCTTTCAGCTTAGACAAATGGAGCAAATCGGTTAGTTTTTCTTGCATTAAAAGTGGTCTTAAGGGGCTTATGGAGGCACCATTTAGTTCATGACGGTTCGTGGAAAAACTCGAAAGACGTGGTTTTCAGGTACCAATACCGAGTGGCGAACTCCTCGACGGCTATGCACAGCAAATCATTACATTTCTAGGATGTATTCCTAAAATCTCGACCTGCAAAAACCCTGAGTATTTTCTTGATATTTATCCGTCTCGGAGATACCGATGTTCAAAGTTGCTTTATACACAGACTTCAGCTACGCACGTAAAATCCATTGTCAGGCGAAAATGTAGTTTACAAAGTGCCGAAGCGCGGTGAAATATGCTGTAAAGTGTCTCTGTTATCATCAGACATGTTCTGGGAACCCCTGTTGTGGTACTGAAATTGTTAAATTTTTGTGCGGGTGCAATCCAGGCTGAGGTATAAAATTGTATACTTCGTGTTATTTCAATTTCACATAAGTAAACTATCAAAATTTTGCTGATCCATCAAGTTCTTCTCATATGAGTGACAGGCACTGCTGAAAAGAAAGGAGCCAGCGGGAAAATGCTCCTATAGGAGCGCAAAAAAGACGAATATGCTCCTGTTTAAAAGACTCTAACTGAAAGTAGGTTACCAGCTGCCTAATTCTACATTCCTCAGAACCATTAATGGTTTTCTCAAAAATTTTGGCATGCTATCATATTCGCGGTGTTTTTATGCTGAGAGAGAAGGGGACAATGACAATGGGAAAGGGACAGAAAAGAAATAAATACTGGTAGATAGTAAGTAGGCATTGGTTGTGGTATAGAAAGGTCGAAGGAGACAATGGCGGTGTCAGAAAAAGAGAGAGACACAGCGTAAGTACAACAAAGTTGACGGTGACAGAACAGAGATAGGAATAGAGTGAAGATGGTTCGAATGGCTCTGAGCACTATGGGACTTAACATTTGAGGTCATCAGTCCCCTAGAACTTAGAACTACTTAAACTTAACTAATCTAAGGACATCACACACATCCATGCCCGAGGCAGGATTCGAGCCTGAGACAGTAGCGGTCGCACGGTTCCAGACTGAAGCGCCTAGAACCGCTCGGCCACACCGGCCGGCAAGAGTGAAGAATACAGTGCTAGTGAGGCAAGAATAAAGCGAAGGAGAAAGTGGAAGTGGGTGAGAGAAAGTGATAATGAGAGACATAGTATATGATAATGACAACGAGGAAGAAAGAGATAGTGACAGTGAAAAGAGACAGCAGCAGTGAGAAGGATCGAATGAGAGAGTAGCAGTAAGAGCGTGACAGTGAGAGAAGACGATATTAGTAGGACAGACAGGGAACACTGACAGAGAAACACAAACAGATAGTGACAATGAATTGGCCTTAATGAGAGAGTGAGAATGGGTATGTGGGAGTGGATGGGTATGAGCGACTTACAGCGATGGACAAGAGCATCTCAGAGAGCTATAGTTAGAGGAGCATGTGGGAGGGAGAGGTGAATTGCATGTTCAAAAAAAATGGCTCTGAGCACTATGGGACTCAACTGCTGAGGTCATTTGTCCCCTAGAACTTAGAACTAGTTAAACCTAACTAACCTAAGGACAGCACACACATCCATGCCCGACATGTTCAAAAGGCCGCTAATATGTTCACGTGCAAAAATGTTTGGGAATATTTTGAAAGGTGTTCAGGAAGGTAGAATGAGGCAGCTGATGTCCCACTTTTCAGTCAGTCTGTCAATGAAGACGAGGGTATTCCCCTTTTTGCGCTGCACTAGGAACATTTTTTCCCTGGTTGCATAGTCATTTTAAACATAGTTCTATAGCTTTAAATTATGGAAGTACTAAGTCTTTATTGTCTTGACACATAATACCCTATAACAGCCTTTAATGAGATGCATTCTTCATTAAACAATGTCAGCCACTTTTTCGGTTTAACCTGTCGATGACAACCATTTCAATGAAGTGTAGCGCCCCAGCAAGGTGCACTGTTGTTAGCTTTCCTGATGCCAGATCCTCATACGTCACAATGCCGCCGGCGGCGATGGCCGAGTGGTTCTAGGCACTTCAATTCGGAACCGCGCGACTTCTACGGTCGCAGGTTCGAATCCTGCCTCGGGCATGGATGTGCGTGATGTCCTTAGGTTAGTTAGGTTTAAGTAGTTCTAAGTTCTAGGGAACTGATGACCTCAGATGTTATGTCCAATAATGCTCAGAGCCATTTTTTGTCACAATGCCTGAGGAGATGGTGTAAACGGAGCAGTGGAGGAAACGGCTACTCGTCTACTCAGGACCACACGCACACTCCCCATTTTAACATGGCACTTTTACTTCAGTCAGTTCCTACGGGAAGGCGATTAATTGGCAGACTGTTTCCTGGGGGGCGCCTCCTCCTTTGTGGTATCTAATCACGTTTATCTCTGCCCTGCTATGGTTGAAGCCTCTCTCCTGCCTTTGACTTCACTAAGGGGACGGTAATTGAGATTAAGCTTTTCCACTGAACAAAAGGTTCACGCCAATGAAATGTGTGTCACTGACTTTGCTCCTTTCGGATTTCACTACTTTTACTCTCAAACAGGTTGAACAATACCATTATTATCTAAAGCTTAGACAGTGTTACTTATTTTCTGCTGTCGACTAAAGATATATAGTGCGCCATTATTTCGCTTTTCTATTTTCATTCGTAGGTGGTACCTTGAGCTAAATTTTTATCTCTCAATAACCTCTATTCCCAGAAACCGCTGTAATCGGCTTTGGGTATACCAGTCTATATGTGCTTTTACGTCTGAGGATTTCTTTTGTTTAAGAATTATTCAGTACATTCACAAATCAGTTGTTCTGATTTTTTATGTGCTCGTAATTTGTCCATCAGGTGACCTCACGAAACTACATCGAACGTATCGAAGTTGAAGGAATGCGGTATCAACCCTGGCGTCTGCGTTGTGGTATCGTGGATGAACTGAACGAGCTGGATTTCACAGGATCACTGTTTTCGGAAACATATGTTGATCCTTACAGAAAGGATTTCCGTGTGGATAGCTTAAACCAGTAGATCTCTTGCAAGTAAGAAAACTGTTTTCGTCTGTGCCAATTTACTTCTGATATCTTCCTTGCTTCAGTCACCTGCATATAAGGTGTAAATTCTCTACTTTTACTATCAAAGTCATTTAATGTAGGAGGAAATAATACGGTTCTTGAATCGTATTAGGACATAAAATCTGGGGCTTTAAAAAGTAAACTGTTCCATGATATGAGACGGAGCGGTAGTCTAGTTGGAAAAGTATTTGTATGGCTGGAGGGAAATTGACAATAGCAAGTGATGGACGAACAATTGATTGTTAACTTTTTGGGAAAACCTTCTAGGTAATCACATAGAACTGTACGACGGCATCAAGGGATACCGAAATCATAACGGTGGGACAAATCTTTCGATCCAGTTCCTACCGATTATGTTCCCTTTGTTCAAACAGATTGCTCATCAAACGGATTTTTCTGTTCGTTACTGATTTACACTATTTCGTAAGGTTCACATGATAACTTCTTATAGATAACTTAAGAGGGAAGTTTCAATCGACTTTATGGAATGGAAACTTCCTTCGATGAAAAAAGTTGCCTCTTTTCAGTCTCTTTTATGGAATGAAAACTTTCTCTGGTGCAAAAGTAACCCAGGTGTGGATCTGAAACATTTGCGCACACTCTCGTTACGAGAGCGGTTATGTTGAGCTATCGCTTCTAATTAAATTAATGCGGCTGCTTGTCCCGCTCAAACGGCTGTATATGGGCTTCAGTGATTCGTGGCAAGTGTCCTTGCAGGAAATAAGGTTAACCTGAGATCTGTGACTTGTATTACAGGCACGAAACTGATTGAGAGCAAGGATAAGGTAATATTCATCACGTTCCCCCACGCTGTAATGAAAATTATCAGCAAAGATATAAACAACTGGTAGCTTTTATTTGCGCAGTTAATATGACCAGAACATTAAATGTTTGTGTAGTTTATCGATTTCATTTAAGAACAGCAAATGTGACGGAAATTTATCTCCAATGCAAATTAACACAGTTATTTTCGGTCATCAACGAAGAATTTAATGTTGATTTAATAAAATTAATAAAAATATGTATTGTATATCAGGAAGCTGATGTGGAAAGGACAGGACAATTTATTCGTGAAGAAAAGAGTGGTATGTTGTGGAAAGAAGTTAACTTCTTTGTAATAACGATTGAATTGTGAAATATGGAGAGGGGAGCCGAAGTACTGAGACAGTGAGAACAGTCTTTTGAAGCAGAATGAAGAAGCCATAGAAGGGTGATGGCGGCACTGGTGTAAGTTGTTCATTAATTTCTAAGAAGAACCATCGAGTTTTGAAGCTCTCTACGGAGAAGAGAGCCTAACGAGGGAGAAGACGGAAGAGAGAAGATGGAAGAACTGATGATTTATTGAGAAGATCGGCGAAGTAGACGACAGAAGCAATAAGAATTAAAGACTTCGAAACCAAGAGAATTGAGCGATTTTCGTCGAAGAAACGTAAGTGTAAGTACGTACTATTAACAGGGCCTGTGTATGGGGAGAAGATAATAGTTATTTATTTGGACTTAGAGAAGTGGAAAGACAGTTAACTACAACGATAGTTCGCTTTGTGAACAGGAAGTGACTATTATGTTGTCCTTGATACTAGGAAATACAATCTCCAACGCTGAAATTATTAGAAGCATTCATTGTGAGAATCAGGTACAGATTACCTTTAAAAGTGAAAGTTTTAATAAATCGACGCCAAGTTGTCTGAATATATTGTGTTGTGGGCGTCCGTTGCTAAAATTAAAACCGTGTATTCATGCATTAACCCAGTGGATCCCACTTAAATATTCCGTCCCGAGGTCCCGAAAGAGTTTTAGTAGCAAGATGGAGTGCAGAAGCAGAAGTTTTAATCATCTAATGTATTACAACTAATGTTCTATATTTTTCGAGACAGCACTTAGCCATCTTAGCAGCTTCTCGCGCCATCGGAAACACCTGCCGAGCCAGAGGTAAGCGAGCGCCTACAACCGGTGCCATAGCTGCAGTCACAGGTGAGAGAAAGAGTAAAAAAGTTGTACACCTTTAGCCAATTTGTATAAGATAACTAATGCCTACTATCCCGTAAGTTCCACTGCGGAACGATTTATTTAAACAATCAGAGGTTAACCAATGTCGATAAATGTATATAATTGATAGTATCTACACCAAAGGCAGACATATCTAAGTACAATTAGCCAATGACCATCATGAAGTGTATTTTAAGAACTCCGTTTTCAGGGCGTTCTTTAGGCCTACAGTAAGGTATGATTCGCTGGTTCAGTTGAAATTAGGAAGACAGCTTATCGTCTATGCCGAGATCACTAGACACAAGGGAGTTTCTCAGGAAGGGTGGGTTGGGAGATGGAATCGGCTGTGAAATTTCGGCTTTTTAAGAGTAATTATATGTCGTCGTTAGTAACATCAAACAGTACTATACTGCACAGTGGCGATGATTATAATAAAGAATGGATCTTAAGTGTTCCTCACAAGCTTTTAATAGTTGACAACAGCCACAGCAGCTGGTGAAAGTGAAAGGACCACAAGGAGACAACCATTGTCAGTGAACAAATAAGTGATTATGTACGATTATTTACGTTATCAAGAACCAGCAAACGAAGTAAATGCGCTCTCACTGGTTTATTTATTTCTCTTTCTTCGCAGACAGACCATGGAATATGCCGAGACAGAGAACTACTACATTAAGAAGTATTGTATTCATGTTAAATGTTTTATATTGCCTTTTTGCCTGTTAATGAGGCTATACTTCGAAACATGTGATTTTACGGTTTGGGCATCCACAGCTTAGATACAAGACAGAAATATTTGAAAAAACGTTTAAAAACCATTAAAATGTTCCAAAAAGCTTTTGGTAGTCGCCATCAGCTGTTAGTAGTTCCTTTTTACAGCAATAAACACAACCGGTTTCCGAATGGTTTAATCGCATCCTCAGGTGCGTACATATAACTAATTTAACATTGGTTCGTTACCTTGCAGCATGTTACAGTTGGTTCAAATGGCTCTGAGAACTATGGGACTTAACATCTATGGTCATCAGTCCCCTAGAACTTAGAACTACTTAAACCTAACTAACCTAAGGACAGCACACAACACCCAGTCATCACGAGGCAGAGAAAATCCCTGACCCCGCCGGGAATCGAACCCGGGAACACTGGCGCGGGAAGCGAGAACGCTACCGCACGACCACGAGCTGCGGACCATGTTACAGTTTAAGTAATTAGAAGAAATTAACAAATAACTGTGTGGAAGCGGTCTCTGAACAACCTATTAGTAAAAAAATGTAATAAACAATCACAGTCAAATAACAGCCAGTATGGCTTTAAATTACATTCCACAAAATTTTTCGCTAATATAGCAGCTATCATCGGCAACGTTCGTGGTGCTCAAGGTCTCTGTTTCTCAGAAGGCCACTGGAAATATTATTGCATTAAATGTATTAAGTTTTGCTGATGTTCTCTCTTTTACGCTGAAGAATGGCGTAAATAATGTTACGAATTTTCAGCCAAATCGGTTAAAAACGTTACAATATTAAAGGAATCACCTGACGAACAGAAGAAAGTTCGTATTATTCCGTATCTTAAGATACACAAGCACGTAAGCTTTGCCGTGTATCTGTGTTTCTGGCAAAGCCTTATACATTGTTGTTCCTTAAATCGGAAGTACATCTCTGTCCTTCCCATTGTTTCTCGGTGCATTGTATGGTAATTACAGATGTAGCACGATATTACAGTACACGCTAGCTAAAAAAGCAAAACACTGAAGCACGATTTTCGACAAAGGCAAAGAAGTATTCACGTTCAAGAATATTTTGCTTTGTACCACTCTACCAGACTGCGCTACAGCGAGTACAAAAAGGGATCACAGCCGTTTTATGAACACAATAATTATTTTGTGGAGATGGTAACTCTGAAACTTTTTGTGTAATGTTATACATGTACAAACGCAGTACTAACTTGCAAACAGACATCTACAGCAATGTATACAGAAGTTTCTTTCTCTCGAATGATTCGTTCAATACTCGTATATGGATAAAATTACCAATTTCTTTATGTTGTTCATTTATGAAAAATTCTTACGGCTTGGCGCCGTAAGAATTCCGTAAGAGTTCCATTGATATCGAATAAATACGAAGAACTGAGGAATAGCTCACCACTGTGTGGATACGTAGCGGATATCATGGTAAAACGAGAGAAAAAGAAGCTGGCAACGTTTGAAGTTGCCTACTACAAAAGGATATTGAAAATTAACTTTGAAAAAGAGGAACGGAGTTAGTGGACCATTAAAAAATGGCTGATTCGATAATAGAAAAAACAAGAGGGAGGGGAAAAACGTTGCGGCAAACAAAGTTAAAATACGTAAAACAGGTTGTTGAGGGTGTTTGTGTAGTAGGTATGCGTAGGTAAAGAAATTAGCACGAAAGAACACGACTTTGAAAGCGACTTCAGAACAGGCCCCGGTAGGCACGGGAGACCAGTAGCCCAGCATTGCCCCTTGTTCCTGGACGACTTCGCATTACAACACTCAGCCGCAGCGGGATCACAGAAAAAAGAGAGCAGCCTCCGGAACTTCAAGGCTGGCGGCCGCTTCAGTGGCCACACGTCAAGTGAGCTGGACTTGACCATTCCATACGGTATCCCTGCATGGCGCGCTACGACATAAAGGCGACTGTTATATGCCCGTTTCCTTCTGTTGTTTCGTTTATTTGGAATGCGTACTAGATGGTCTTAAAATGTTGACAGTAAATTATAATGCAAGTGGCAATTGTTTTTATTTGTCCATAATCTTTCGATATATAAGGTATAGCTAGAGCAAAACAAGGGGGTCGGTAGGGGGGGGGGGGGTCAAATAACCAGAATCCATAATGGTGACAAATCAGGAATAAGAAGATGAACGTCCATGGCATAAATAATTTAGAGCATGTTCGAAATATACATAAGAGCCTGGCAGTTACGAAACTTACCAGAAACTTCATCATCACCTTCATCAAGTAATGGCAGTGTCATGGGGATGCAGCTATATTTTATAGTCTCTTATCATTTGCACGATTTGACTGTAAATTCCGAAGTTCAGACCACTGATTGTCGTTTGCAGGGCGAATATTATAGCCCCTATGGCCTATCTCTTGATTCTCTTCTGAGGATATTTCCTTGGAAGATAATCTTTATGAACTCCCTACGGCGAATTAGGTGTCTATTTAATTTATTTTTCTCTCGATGGTACCTGGTTACATGAATTTTTTAAACAGATGCTCATTGAGTTTTTTTTATTACTCTTCTAAGTATCCACGTATAATCTTTACGTTACTTTTTTTCGTCAGAGGCCAGCCTCCTCAACCATAATTTCTAAATAAGTGTCTCCTTAAATTTTTTACTTAATTGTACATTAAGGGGTTATTTTCTAACAAATTGCTTTTATTTTTAATGAACTGTTTGGTGATTGCGATTCTTCTGTTGGTATTAGACATTTTTTTTTCATTGTCAGTTACAGTAGTAACTATGTAGCAATATTACATTACTTGCTTTCTGTCTTATTTTGCATCATACTTTTGACTTCTCTTAACTGGAATTATTAGGATATAGCTCATGTCCTTTACTGAATCTGGTGAGACTAGTTTGTATACATAAGTGAGCTGGGAGGCAGGGTGAGCAGCAATCTGCGTTGTTTGCTGATGATGCTGTGGTGTACGGGGAGGTGTCATCGTTAAGTGACGGTAGGAGCACAAAAGATGAGTCAGACTAAATGTCTTGTCGGCGTTATGAATGGCACCCAGCTCTAAATGTATAAAAATGTAAGTTAACGCAGATGATAAGGGGAAAACGAACCCGTAATGTTCGACTACAGCAATAGTAGTGTGCTGTTTGACGGTCACTTCCATTACATGTCTAGGCGTACGTTTGCAAAGCGATATGAAATGGAAGGAGCACGTAAGGATTGTTGCAGTAGGGAAGGTAAATGGTAGTCTTCGGTTTATTGGAAGAATTTTAGGAAATTGTGGTTCACCTACAGAGAAGACCACTATAGGGTGCTAGAACGAAAGCATATGGTGCCATTAAAAAAAAATTTAAAAAAGAAAAACATACTTGTTTTAATGTGTCGGTTGACACCAGCATTCAGAGCATTATCCATACAAAACATTACGTGCCACTCAGCACATTATCAATTGATGTCTGGAACCGTTCACGAAATAATATGGGTGTTACATCTTATGTGACTCACCTAGTATAAAGCCGTTTATGATGGCGAAATCTACTTTGGCTGTAGCAGAATCTTTTAGCATTCAGCTTCAAATATCGGTGCTCTAAATTTTCTCAGTAATGTTCCTCGAAGAGAACGTCTTTGTCTTTGACAATAGGGTCAACCTTTTCTTGCATCTTAGCTATTTCTGAGTCAAGTTGACTATATCCTGAACTTGCGACTGCACTGTCGATGAAGACCGATTTTGGTATTCATTATTTCCATTTCAATCTTTAAGGAACCTACTTTTTGTTTGGCTTGGTTCAAATGGCTCTGAGCACTATGGGACTTAACATCTGAGGTCATCAGTCCCCTAGAACTTAGAACTACTTAAACCTATCTAACCTAAGGACATCACACACATCCATGCCCGAGGCAGGATTCGAACCTGCGACCGTAGCGATCGCGCGGTTCCAGACTGAAGCGCCTATAACCGCTCGGCCACACCGGCCGGCCACTTTTTGTTTACTGTAACGATATTGTTATTGACAATGTTAATCGATGCACCTAATCTTGTCGACTGTCTCTCCGTATCACTTTTGATCGAGGTATTCAGCACATATATTTTTTTTTTTGTACCTCCATTTTAGCAAGTAAAATACACTCCTGGAAATGGAAAAAAGAACACATTGACACCGGTGTGTCAGACCCACCATACTTGCTCCGGACACTGCGAGAGGGCTGTACAAGCAATGATCACACGCACGGCACAGCGGACACACCAGGAACCACGGTGTTGGCCGTCGAATGGCGCTAGCTGCGCAGCATTTGTGCACCGCCGCCGTCAGTGTCAGCCAGTTTGCCGTGGCATACTGAGCTCCATCGCAGTCTTTAACACTGGTAGCATGCCGCGACAGCGTGGACGTGAACCGTATGTGCAGTTGACGGACTTTGAGCGAGGGCGTATAGTGGGCATGCGGGAGGCCGGGTGGACGTACCGCCGAATTGCTCAACACGTGGGGCGTGAGGTCTCCACAGTACATCGATGTTGTCGCCAGTGGTCGGCGGAAGGTGCACGTGCCCGTCGACCTGGAACCGGACCGCAGCGACGCACGGATGCACGCCAAGACCGTAGGATCCTACGCAGTTTGGGACTGGATGAAGCGTCATCTCACGCGGTCTGCACGTCCAGCACGAACGCTGGTCCAACTGAGGCGCCAGGTGGAAATGGCATGGCAAGCCGTTCCACAGGACTACATCCAGCATCTCTACGATCGTCTCCATGGGAGAATAGCAGCCTGCATTGCTGCGAAAGGTGGATATACACTGTACTAGTGCCGACATTGTGCATGCTCTGTTGCCTGTGTCTATGTGCCTGTGGTTCTGTCAGTGTGATCATGTGATGTATCTGACCCCAGGAATGTGTCAATAAAGTTTCCCCTTCCTGGGACAATGAATTCACGGTGTTCTTATTTCAATTTCCAGGAGTGTACTTAAGAAATTATTTATTTTTCGCTGAGGGTTCGGTTGTGCCTCTGATCCCGGTTCCTTTTTAACTTCTTCGTATGCATCATCAACTGATTCGGTTTTAGTAAATGACCATATTCTGTAGCGTTTGCAAGAGCATGAAATTCCTCTGCCATGTCTGTAATACCTGCCGGCCGGTCCTCAGCAACGGATTCCGTGCCACGCGGCATCCTTTGTTGGACCGCCTGGTCCTCATTAAAGTTGATCAAACTGCCTGTTTCAGCATTCTCCATCATATTTAATTTGCTTTGTTAAAACAAATTTTATAATTCTGCACCCCCATGATTTCTTCTCTGCACTTGCGGTAACAGTACGTGGACGACTCTTTGTTCATTGCGAAAATAGGTTTTGTTCGCACGATGTGCAAAATTCTGTCACTAGACAATTCCAAGATTGAAACTGTTGTGTCAGGGTCGCCATGTGTAACGTCCCCCTTTACATAACAGGCATTTGGGATAAAATATTTCACCGGGTTCGCGTGTGCCTAACAGAAAGTGAAATTTGGCAAGGCTATCGCTTCCGAAGAAAAATGTAACACCAATTAGTGAGGGAGAGGTTTACAACAAGTTGTCTCTGAGGACAACTTACTCCGCCTACCCTGCTTTCGGTTAAATTTAGTTCAGTTATCAAAAACAGCAATCATTCACGTGTTATTCCAACTAAAAGACATACGAAGGGAACTGAATACAAAACAAACTTTACTAATAGTTTTGGAATAAATGAAAAAGTACCGGACGCCAGCCCAACTGAGCACTGTATGCTCACGAAATAATTAAAATTGCGAACAGCAATGAATAAGGAATAATTTGAATACGTGCGGTAACACAAGGCTACACGCATTCGCAGTAACAAAACGTGTTACGAAAATGTAATGAGAAAGTCTTTCAGTTATTACTACACTCGTTATTAGACACATTGAAATGAATATGAATAAATAAATTTCACTCTGACTAACTTGAGGCTGCCTACTGTTATTCTAAACAGTTGCGTATCCCCACAATAGCGTTTACTCACTTCTGCTAACTTGGGAATAGGTAATTAGATACGAAAGAAAACTTCAGTTGACTTTATAACTATTTAAATAAAAGCAACCTCGAAATGCGAAACCGATCAACACACAAAACAGCATCACAAGTTTACGTAAAATTATCAAGCATGAATAATTGTTTTCTTTTAAATAAAATCTTTGGTTTGAAGCGCCAGGAATTAATTTACTTTCACATACCTAAATTTGCTATTTCTCTCAACAGGAAGACACTGAGGCAGATTAAAAAAATACTTTTACTTCGTTTTCAAAATTTTAAAAAAATATAGAAACGAACTGCCACTGAAATTAATTTTGATATATTTCTTTTTTTTCTTTTTTCTTTTTTTTTTTTTTACAAGTAAACGACACTCGGATTGTTTCACTAACAGGAATGGAAACAGGAATGGATATGGGACCTACTTGGTAATAATGATTTGGGATAATTATTACTTTAAATTTGCTAAGTTTTTGTATTAATCATTATTGAAACTAAAAGTTCACCAATATCACCGGGTAATGCCGTTACAGTTCTAAAAAACTAAGTGGAAGAATCTTATAGTTGTTCATTACGGAAGAAACGAAGCCGCTGCCGTCGTCAACAATACTGCAGTAGCTGCAGACAAAATTTGCGAGCACAGATTTGCTTATCAACCACCATTGGTGGAGCAAAATCTTGATGTGAATGGAGCTGCCTTTTAATTTGCCCATGCTCGTCGGCTGGTGCTGTGTCGCTAATTAAATCGTCTACTGATATTGACCAGCACACAACGTCAGAGCGCATGCGCACCTTCTGACGTCTCATCACTCGCTCCCAGACACCGCTACAAAAGTGAGTTTTTACTCTTTGACACATGTGCCTAACATTTTCGTAATAGCACTGACTCAGTATAAATTACAGTTATTTACGTTATTGCTTACACAGATCTATAAACATTCTGTATACATACAAATAGGTTTGAAGGTTTACAAAAAAATCGAAATAAAATATTTATAGTACATAAAAGGAAAAAATTTGTAACACGTATATCCGTATTAATGTGCAAAAACTTACACAAAACGTCAAAGTGCAGAAATTCACTTTGATGACATAACCGACATTCAAGCCAGTGTGACGCGCGAGTTGAACGACATCCCGAAGAAGAGCTTTTCTGGCAGTTTCACATGGTTGTAAGAACGTTTTATGCGTTGGACTCAAGTGAGGAAAAGTGGAAATGCCGTGCGACTAGGGCCTCCCGTTGGATTGACCGTTCGCCTGGTGCAAGACTTTCGATTTGACGCCACTGGTGATGAAACGATTATGATAAGAGACTACATAAAACACTTGAAACATTTAAACCATCATCTTAAACTTACCTCTCTTTTTATAGTAATCTAGTATCGAGACTTTTTTCGAACTGGAGGGGTACTGTATCAGGAGAGAAAATATTTGACGCTGTAGTTTGAGCCATAAACTTCTATGAAGCTATTTTTTGAAGCATTTAACGCCCCAGCTTTCTCCTACCGAGAGGGATTTTAAAGCGGTAATGATTTCTTTAATTAAGATGCTACGTAGGACGAAGCGAGTATAACCTCTGGACAAAGACCATAAAACGCCAGTTTTATGCGTTACCCTCACAGGCCGCATCCACCAGCAATCTTGCTTGATCTTCCTTCATGTTTACGTTCTGTTTTGACTTTAATGACTGACTTTCTGAGAAACATGTAATGTTCGCTGGAGATACTGACGTCAGACTTAAATATTTCTCACTATTAGTGGTCGGTTCCCGTAATTTATAGAGGTCTGTATTACTTTGGTAACTAAACTCTAAGGTTAGTCGTATGCATTCAAATTTGGTTTCTCTCTAGAAACCTATGTACTCATGAAAGTTACGGAGAGCTGATCGGGCCACAAATCAGAACTGCCATGTAGTATTGGTACGAAGCTTCTCCTGCCACGTAACATTGGTATGGAGCACCTCGCGGGTTACCGCGATTCCAAGGATTTCTGTCATTCACCGCTAGATGACAATAGGATCGCTTTCAGTGTCGTGGGGCACTTTGATTCATCATAGTTCAGCCAGTTTGTACGAAATATTTAGAAATTGCGTACGTTAACCTTCCTCGTAAGTCAGTCTTCCTATCAATGAAAACCAAATCAAAAACACTAAAGTAGTTTGCGAGAGTATCCCAAAGATACAGACAGAACTGTGGTGGCGACTTCATTTTATATATGTACAGAAGACAGATAGAAAAAGCAGACATATGTTACGTCGAACGACATTCGTAGCATACAGTAACACCAGGTCCATACAGCGCGTTGTTATTGTGCGTTACGCTAGCATCGATTAAACATTCACGCAGCGTGGTACTGAATTCCAGCAAAATTTAGTAAGTAGTTCAGGGATGGTTTCTATTTCGGTATATGAGACCCGTGATCTCCAGAGCTTCGTTAAAGACTAATTGCGTTTCCTTAGAATCCTCCTTTACGTTATATTGCACAGAGAGTATCTGCGCAACAGTGGTAATATCGACCGTGCGCGGTGAGTGCCTCTTTACAAAGTAACCTGGTCCATTCACTCACGGCACTTGCTGTTGACAACGGTTGTGGCTACTTTACTATTCGCCCTCAAGCTTGCCGTCAACACTAGTTGATTCTGTCTCTTCCTCTCTCTCTCTATCTCTCTCTACAATACTAATAAAGATAAGGTCGATACATATCTGACCCTTAACATAGACAAATTTAATGTATTGCGGATATACATGGTGAAAAGTATTTAAACCGACAAACTCTGGGAGTTTGTAGGGGACATCAAAACAAATATTTTTCCCTATGAGGAGTATTTAAACCGGTAGAGGAAGATTTCTTTGGCGGCAAATTAATTAAACCAACAAACACTTTTCCATTTGTTATGACCAAGAGACAACACATTAACACAACAAAATTTCAATTACAGTAGATTTTCAGAAATGCCTCCATTGACACGTAAATAAAGGTTACACCGTCGGATCATGTTCTGTCTGACACGGGCAAAAACCCCAGGAGTATCCTGAATTGTTCCTGCTGCTGCTACTATCCGGGCAACCAGATCCTCTTCTGATGCAACAGGAGTAGCGTAAACAAGGTTGCGCATCTCTCCCTACACAAAAAAGTCCAGAGACGACATATCTGGGGATCGAGCAGGCCATGGTACAGGACCACCTCTGCCAATCCACGTTTCTGGGAACCGTCGGTCCAGGAATCGACGCACACGACGACTGAAATGTGCCGGCGCCCCGTCATGTTGGAACCACATGCGTTGTCTTGTAGGGAGCGGGACGTCTTCCAGCAATTATGGCAATGCTCTGGCGATAAAATTGTAATAGTACTTGCCATTTAATGGCCTAGGTAGCAGATACGGCCCAATTAAACAGTCCCCAACAACACCGACCCACACATTAACGAAGAACCGCTCTTGATGAGCGCTAGTAACTGTGGCATGTGGGTTATCCTCACTCCAGACATGCGAATTGAACATGTTGAAGACTCCATCACGCCCGAACGTTGCTTCATCGGTAAAGAACACAGAGGATGGAACTGTAGGATGCATTTCACACTGTTCCAGGTACCACTGCGAAAATTGTGCTCTGGGTGGATAATCAACTGGTTCCAGGTTGTGGACACACTGTATGTGAAATGGACGTAACAATTGCTCTCCGAGGACTGTTCTTACATTCGTCTGATTCGTCCCCATGTTACGTGTAATTGCACGTGTGCTGATTGAAGGATCCCGCTCCACATGCTGCAAGACAGCTTCCTCAAATTGCAGCCTTCTTACCGTGCGACGGCGTCCCTGTCCAGGTAATCTGCAAAATGACTCGGTCTCACGCAAACGTTGGTACACAGCAGTAAAGGTCGTGTGATGCGGGATACGGCGATTAGGACATTGTTGTTGATAAACCCGCTGTGCAGCTCGTCCGTTGTGGTGCGCTACGTAGTACGCACCAGCCATATCAGTGTAGCCACTCCAGGCGTATCGCTCCATTAGTAAACAGAGACAATGCACTACTACAATGGTGAACAGCAGTTGCCTACAACTGAAGAGCGTAATACTCCCTCTAACAATAAATATTCTTTCATAGGCAAAAATGACATTAGGGAAAAATAATTGTTTTTATGTCCCCGACAACCTCCCAGAGTTTGTCGGTTTAAATACTTTTCACCCTGTATAGAAAGAAGGATCCTTTATTGTTTGATTATATGATAGCGGAAGAAACACTGGTAGCAGTTACTTCTGTAAAATATCTGGGAGTATGCGTGACGAACGATTTGAAGTGGAATGATCATATAAAATTAATTGTTGGTAAGGCGGGTGCCAGGTTCAGATTCATTGGGAGAGTCCTTAGAAAATGTAGTCCATGAACGAAGGAGGTGGCTTACAAAACACTCGCTCGACCTATACTTGAGTATTGCTCATCAGTGTGGGATCCGTTCCAGGTCGGGTTGACAGAGGATATAGAGAAGATCCAAAGAAGAACGGCGCACAGGGTTATTTGGTAAGCGTGATAGCGTTACGGGCCGGCCGAAGTGGCCGTGCGATTAAAGGCGCTGCAGTCTGGAACCGCAAGACCGCTACGGTCGCAGGTTCGAATCCTGCCTCGGGCATGGATGTTTGTGATGTCCTTAGGTTAGTTAGGTTTAACTAGTTCTAAGTTCTAGGGGACTAATGACCTCAGAAGTTGAGTCCCATAGTGCTCAGAGCCATTTTGATAGCGTTACGGAGATGTTTAGCAAACTCAAGTGGCAGACTCTGCAAGAGAGGCGCTCTGCATCGCGGTGTAGCTTGCTGTCCAGGTTTCGAAAGGGTGCGTTTCTGGATGAGGTATCGAATACATTGCTTCCCCCTACATACACCTCCCGAGGAGATCACGAATGTACAATTAGAGAGATTCGAGCGCGCACGGAGGCTTTCCGGCAGTCATTCTTCCCGCGAACCATACGCGGCAGGAACAGGAAAGGGAGGTAATACAGGGGCACGTAAAATGCCCTCCGCCACACACCGTTGGGTGGCTTGCGGAGTATAAATGTAGATGTAGATTAAAAAATTAAAGTCGTACGGCTTAGATGGCTGAGAGTCCCCGAAGAACAGGTTCAACTACCTAATTGGAAAAGCTTTTCAGATCCTTCGACACTTCGCTTCAGAGTCCAGCATCGAACATCTCTCCCTGGGAGGCAGAACGAAATGTGGCGAGAGCAGCCCAGCAGTTTGGTATTGCTCACTGCATTGTTTCACGTGCATGGGGAGCAGTCCGAACTACAGGCGCTGCTGCCCGAAGAAGAGCAGGTGGTCGATCACAGTCAACTACAGCACCAGATGACCGTTACATTGTGCAACAGGCAGGAAGGAATACTTGTCAGTCAGCACGTGCAGCTGCAATGACATTTAACGGGACTGATGGGCACGCAGTCTCACCCTCCACTGTAGGACTGTGACTGCTTGTGGGTGATCTCCATGACTGGCGACCAGCATGTTGAGTTCCGTTGCTACCCGCACTTCGGCGGTAGCGTCTGCGATTGTGCCAAGAGCGTAGTGACCGGACTAACGACGTGTGGTGTCGTGTGCTCTTCGCAGATGAGAGCAGATTCAGTCTGAGTTATTCTGGAAGTACCCTCATTCGACGAGATGTGAGATAACGTAACACCTAAGAAACATCGTTTTGGTGATACATGTGTTATGGTACGGGGATGCATAATGATGTATACTCACCGTGTGCGTCTTAATCTATTTTTATGGTGGGAATGGGCGAGCGCACCGAGCAGCGCAGGTGGCTGAGCTTGTAGAACGAGAGGATATTCAGTGAATGGACAGGCCTGCCCGTTCCCATGCGTTGCGGACACAAGCTGCAGCACGCCCAGATGCACCATCGGCAATCCAACAGTTTTGAACTGCACTGGTGCAGGAACGGATCGCTCTAGCACCACAACTCTTTACCAGTCTTGCGGCCAGCGTGGGAGCACGTCGCAGAGCGTGCACTACCGGCCACGGTGATTGCGCACCCCATTAAGAACCACATCCCACCTTTCTTAATGTCCAGGGGACCAACATAAATCACGGTGACTTCAATGTAATTACTGTCTTGGAATAGAAGTGTTATTTATGTTCGAGTCACTGTATATTTCTTTACGTTACCTTCTGTAGTATACTGTGACAGTTTTTTTCTAGATGTGGTCCAAGTTTCGTCGAATTATCTTACTTGAGAGTGAAACGTCAAGCGACAGTTATTTTAATCCTTAAGTTGACCACAGCAGTGTATGTCTGTCGGACAGGTCACACCATTATAGAAAAAAATGGTTCAAATGGCTCTGAGCACTATGGGACTCAACTGCTGAGGTCATAAGTCCCCTAGAACTTAGAACTACTTAAACCTAACTAACCTAAGGACAACACACACATCCATGCCCGAGGCAGGATTCGAACCTGCGACCGTAGCGGTCGCGCGGTTCCAGACTGTAGCGCCAGAACCGCTCGGCCACCAGCGGCCGGCACCATTATAGAGTTGCGCTCTACCAAAACTACGGTTCGGTAGTTTTGTTACACTACACAAATGTCGTAGTAAATGGTGGGATTACCGGTAGTATTGGTAGCATTGGTAGAGGAAGAAAAGGTACTTAATGTGAGAGAGGAACTGGGAGCCGACGACTTCTTCTTATTTATTTGCTTTGAACGTAGTTATAACCGCAAATCCTTCAGTGTCGGTCCATCATGGATTTTACATCCTTATAAAACATGAATTGCATTTTATAAGTAAAAAAAAAAAAGAACTGATCAATTACCTTCTGCGCCTTTATGTAAGCAAAACAGTTACTTTTGTTTCAAATAGAGTTTATAAGCACAAACATAAAAAAATCTATATAATTACTGTTGTTATTTTGTAATCAGTACAACCTTGTTCATCATGATCAAAGGCCGCGTCCAATAGGTATGCAACACACCTAAAGTAGAGGTAATCTGGTTACAATCTTAACCGACGAAATCTACTAGGAAAACTACCGTAGTGTACGCTTAGTCTACTTCAGCAATGTTTGATATGTTTTTGTTTAGCATTCTTCTTTGACATTTTACCTATTTTTTACGAAATTGCACTTTCTAGCGCTATATGATAAATCAGTATTATTTGTTCTTGTTTTATTTTTACTACAAAATGCCTCTGTTTTAAGTTATAAATAAATAATTTTCGGGCCCACGTGGCCGAGCGGTTCTAGGCGCTTCAGTCCGGAACCGCGCTGCTGCTACGGTCGCAGGTTTGGCTCAAATGGCTCTGAGCACTATGGGACTTAACATCTATGGTCATCAGTCCCCTAGAACTTAGAACTACTTAAATCTAACTAACCTAAGGACATCACACAACACCCAGCCATCACGAGGCAGAGAAAATCCCTGACCCCGCCGGGAATCGAACCCGGGAACCCGGGCGTGGGAAGCGAGAACGCTACCGCGCGACCACGAGATGCGGGCTCGCAGGTTTGAATCCTGCCTCGGGCACTGATGTGTGTGATGTCCTTAGGTTAGTTAGGTTTAAGGAGTTCGCAGTCTAGTGGAGTGATGTCCTCAGATGTTAAGTCCCATAGTGCTCAGAGCCATTTTGAAATAATTTTCCGATAATACCTGAATCAGACAATGACATTTTCAGTTTGCTATAAATACTACTTATTGTTAAGTCACACACGGGATGATAACTATGTAGAACAAAAATGTTTCGTAGGTTACACAGACCTTTATATATTTGAAACCCAGTTTATAGGTGGTTCACCACTTCCACAAGAAAGGAAGATCGGATTTAACGTCCCGTCGACATCGAGGTCATTAGAGACGGAGCACAAGCTCGGACTGCGTCAAGGATCGAGAACGAAATCGACCACGCCTTTTCAAAGGAACCATCCCGGTATTTGCAAGGAGCGATTTTGGGAAATCAAGGGAAACCAAATCTGAATGGCCGGACGCGGTTTTGAAACGTCGTCCTCCCGAATGCCAGTCCAGTGCGCTAACCACTGCGCCACCTCGCTCGGCACCGGTGCCGGCTTCTAGGAGAATCTAGTAACACAGTGACTGCGTACGCAAAGTGATCGAATTGAGATAAAGCCCGATAGGTATGCAACACGTCTAACTTATAGGTAATGTGGTTACGATCTTAAATGACCAAAGCTACTAGGAAAATTACTGTGGTGTACGCTTAGTCTACGTCAGCCTCCGATAGTTTTACAGCTCTGCGCAGTACACTTGAATGACTTCATAGCCGAAATTGTACAGGAGTGAAAAAGACAAAATAAAAGCCTACTTCGATGCGACTAATGGCTGTCGTTCAGGAAATCGGATTTGGCTGTAAACTCATTACAACTCTTTCCGAGAAGCGATTTCGGACCCGTCGCGTCCCTCTTGAAAACACGACGGTGGATGCAGGCATGGCTTTCGCAATTTCTTCGGCGGACAGGAGCTTGTCGGCACCAGACAAGAGCTACGCCAGCCGCGTGTTGGCTTATAGTGGTTCGCCGCTAATCGGCGTGAAGCGCCACGTGGCCGGCAGGAGTCCGCAGCCACGCGCTGCACGTGCTGAGCCTCCGAGGTCGACAGCCTGCGGGGCCGCCTATCCAGTCTCCGCACGCGCAGAAGCCGCCGCATTCCTGACTGGACGCCTCCGCCGCTCCTCTGACACGCCGGAGCACCACCAACCCAGGCCCCTCCTAGGCCACTCTTTTTTTGCTTCCCTTTCATCTCATTTTTTAATTTTTTTACCCATGTTCTCAATGGTTTGATGCGTCCGCTACGATTTCTTCTTCTGTGTTAATACATCAAACTATGGAGGTACAAGTATTCTGAATATTGCTTAAAAAATCCATAGCAGAATAATAAATGAAAAGCTACGAAATATATCGGATGTAATTTTAATGGAGGATAGGGGAAACGTAAGCAAAGATGATGCTTTCGCACTGAAACAGATAATACCTATACAAAAGAGACACGAATTTAATCTGGAAACTCGATTGGCGAAAATGAAAAAGCATTTGACGTAACACACAATGATAAGCTACGGGCAGTAAAAGGAAAAAGAGGAATCCCTGAATATCTGATCAAGGTCGCTAAAAACCTATATATAAACATCAGAATTTGAACTGGCAAGGGAAAAAACACAACATCTGAAATTCAAACAATTCAAGGACGAAAACAAGGGTGTAGCATGTCTCCAACATTATTCAATATCTAGGTAGATGACATGATAAAAAATGGAAGAAAAATACGACGCCACCAGGCATAAATATCGAGAGGAATAAACATATTAACGAGATGTTATTCGCATATGATCAAGTTATCATACAAGACATCGAAGGTAAATTACAAATGGCAGTATATGAAATAAATGAGTTAAGTGGAAGCCGTGATGGCTGGGTGTTGTGTGCTGTCCTTAGGTTAGTTAGGTTTAAGTAGTTCTAAGTTCTAGGGGACTGATGACCATAGATGTTAAGTCCCATAGTGCTCAGAGCCATTTTTTAAGTGGAAGCCACAGTTTTACTACGTCTATAAATAAAACTAAAACCATGGAATATCTAGGTATTCACCCAATACGCACAAAAATAATTTAATAAAGCGACATCGTAACATATCGTACCATCATATACACTCCTGGAAATTGAAATAAGAACACCGTGAATTCATTGTCCCAGGAAGGGGAAATTTTATTGACACATTCCTGGGGTCAGATACATCACATGATCACACTGACAGAACCACAGGCACATAGACACAGGCAACAGAGCATGCACAATGTCGGCACTAGTACAATGTATATCCACCTTTCGCAGCAATGCAGGCTGCTATTCTCCCATGGAGACGATCGTAGAGATGCTGGATGTAGTCCTGTGGAACGGCTTGCCATGCCATTCCCACCTGGCGCCTCAGTTGGACCAGCGTTCGTGCTGGACGTGCAGACCGCGTGAGACGACGCTTCATCCAGTCCCAAACATGCTCAATAGGGGACAGATCCGGAGATCTTGCTGGCCAGGGTAGTTGACTTACACCTTCTAGAGCACGTTGGGTGGCACGGGATACATGAGGACGTGCATTGTCCTGTTGGAACAGCAAGTTCCCTTGCCGGTCTACGAATGGTAGAACGATGGGTTCGATGACGGTTTGGATGTACCGTGCACTATTCAGTGTCCCCTCGACGATCACCAGTGGTGTACGGCCAGTGTAGGAGATCGCTCCCCACACCATGATGCCGGGTGTTGGCCCTGTGTGCCTCGGTCGTATGCAGTCCTGATTGTGGCGCTCACCTGCACGGCGCCAAACACGCATACGACCATCATTGGCACCAAGGCAGAAGCGACTCTCATCGCTGAAGACGACACGTCTCCATTCGTCCCTCCATTCACGCCTGTCGCGACACTACTGGAGGCGGGCTGCACGATGTTGGGGCGTGAGCGGAAGACGGCCTAACGGTGTGCGGGACCGTAGCCCAGCTTCATGGAGACGGTTGCGAATGGTCCTCGCTGATACCCCAGGAGCAACAGTGTCCCTAATTTGCTGGGAAGTGGCGGTGCGGTCCCCTACGGCACTGCGTAGGATCCTACGGTCTTGGCGTGCATCCGTGCGTCGCTGCGGTCCGGTCCCAGGTCGACGGGCACGTGCACCTTCCGCCGACCACTGGCGACAACATCGATGTACTGTGGAGACCTCACGCCCCACGTGTTGAGCAATTCGGCGGTACGTCCACCCGGCCTCCCGCATGCCCACTATACGCCCTCGCTCAAAGTCCGTCAACTGCACATACGGTTCACGTCCACGCTGTCGCGGCATGCTACCAGTGTTAAAGACTGCGATGGAGCTCCGTATGCCACGGCAAACTGGCTGACACTGACGGAGGCGGTGCAGAAATGCTGCGCAGCTAGCGCCATTCGACGGCCAACACCGCGGTTCCTGGTGTGTCCGCTGTGCCGTGCGTGTGATCATTGCTTGTACAGCCCTCTCGCAGTGTCTGGAGCAAGTATGGTGGGTCTGACACACCGGTGTCAATGTGTTCTTTTTTCCATTTCCAGTAGTGTATATACAGGGTGGTCCATTGGTAGTGAACGGGCCAAATATCTCACGAAATAAGCATCAAACGAAAAAACTACAAAGAACGAAACTTGTCTAGCTTGAAGGGGGAAACCAGATGGCGCTATGGTTGGCCAGCTAGATAGCGCTGCCATAAGTTAAACGGATATCAACTGCGTTTTCTAAAATAGGAACCCCCATTTTTTTTATTACATATTCGCGTAGTACGTGAAGAAATAGGAATGTTTTACTTCAACCAGTTTTTTCGCTTTGTGATAGATGGTGCTGTAATAGTTACAAACGTATAAGTACGTGGTATCACGTAACATTCCGCCAGTGCGGACGGTATTTGCTTCATGATACATAACCCTTGTTAAAATGGACCGTTTACCAATTGCGGTAAAGGTCGATATCACGTTGATGTATGGCTATTGTAATCAAAATGCCCAACGGGCGTGTGCTATGTATGCTGCTCGGTATCCCAGACGACATCATCCAAGTGTCCCGACCGTTCGCCGGATAGTTACGTTATTTAAGGAAACAGGAAGTGTTCAGCCACATGTGAAACGTCAACCACGACCTGCAACAAATGATGCTGCCCAAGTAGGTGTTTTAGCTGCTGTCGCGACTAATCCGCACATCCGTAGCAGACAAATTGCGCGAGAATCGGGAATCTCAAAAACGTCGGTGTTGAGAATGCTACATCAACACCGATTGCACCCGTACCATATTTCTATGCACCAGGAATTGAATGGCGACGACTAGGAACGTCGTGTACAGTTCTGCCACTGGGCACAAGAGAAATTACGTGACGATGACAGATTTTTTGCACGCGTTCTATTTAGCGACGAAGCGTCATTCACTAACAGCGGTAACGTAAACCGGCATAATATGCACTATTGGACAACGGAAAATCCACGATGGCTGCGACAAGTGGAACATCAGCTACCTTGGCGGGTTAATGTGTGGTGCGGCATTATGGGAGGGAGGATAATTGGCCCCCATTTTATCGATGGCAATCTAAATGGTGCAATGTATGCTGATTTTTTACGTAATGTTCTACCGTTGTTACTACAAGATGTTTCACTGCATGACAGAATGGCGATGTACTTCCTACATGATGGATGTCCGGCACATAGCTCGGTGCGGTTGAAGCGGTATTGAATAGCATATTTCATGACAGGTGGATTGGTCGTCGAAGCACCATACCTTGGCCCGCATATTCACCGGATCTGATGTCCCCGGATTTCTTTCTGTGGGGAAAGTTGAAGGATATTTGCTATCGTGATCCACCGACAACGCCTGACAACGTGTGTTTGTGCACTGTCAATGTATGTGCGAACATTACGGAAGGCGAACTACTCGCTATTTAGAGAAATGTCGTTACACGTACTGCCAAATGCATGGAGGTTGACGGACATCATTTTAAGCATTTATTGCATTAATGTGGTATTTACAGGTAATCACGCTGCAAGAACATGCGTTCTCAGAAATGATAAGTTTACAAAGGTACATGTATCACATTGGAACAGCCGAAATAAAATGTTCAAATGTACCTATGTTCTGTATTTTAATTTAAAAAACCTACCTGTTACCAACCGTTCGTCTAAAATTGTGAGCCATATGTTTGTGACTATTACAGCACCATCTATCACAAAGCGAAAAAAGTGGTCCAACTGAAACATTCATATTTCTTTACGTACTACACGAATATGTAATAAAAAATGGGGGTTCCTATTTTTAAAAAAAACCAGTTGATATTCGTTTGACCTATGGCAGCGCCATGTAGCGGGCCAACCATAGCGCCATCTGGTTTCCCCCTTCAAGTTAGACAAGTTTCATTCTTTGTAGTTTTTTCGTTTGATGCTTATTTCGTGAGATATTTATCCCAGTCACTATCAATGGACCACCCTGTATATATAAACAGAACTAATACTTACGAGAGTATATGTGCCACAATAAGAACAGTTAAGGATAGAAACAAGGAAAGATACATAACTGAAATTTTATAACGTCACGGCAGTTCCCAGTTTATTAAACGGGGCAGAAACTTGAACGCTCAAAAGCAACGATTTACGGCAACTGGAAACATCAAAAATTAAAGTTCTAAGATATGTGGAAGGCTGCTCTACGGGATACAAAATTAGAACGCAAGTGACAAGGGCAGAAAAAAATTTGGAAATTTGTGGTAAGGTGTTGTGGGACCAAACTACTTAGGTCATCGGTGCCTAAGCCCTCACACTACTTAATCTAACTAACTTACGCTGAGGACAACACACACACACACACACACACACACACACACAGACATCCATGCCCGAGGGAGAAATCGAACCTCCGACGGGGCGAGTCGCAGGAACCACGCGGGGTAGCCGCGCGGTTTAGGGCGTCTTGCCACGGTCCGGGTGGCTGCCCCCGTCGGAGGCTCGATTCCTCCCTCGGGCACGGATGTGTGTGTGTGTGTGTGTGTGTGTGTGTGTGTGTGTGTGTGTGAGTGTGTGTGTGTGTGTGTGTTGTCCTCAGCGTAAGTTAGTTAGATGAAGTAGTGTGAGGGCTTAGAGACCGCTGACTTTAGCAATTTGGTCCCTTAAGAATTCACATACATTTGAACATTTTTGGAGCGGCACGGAAATAAGGGAAGAAATGAGGATGTCACCAATAACCCAAAAGGCAATCCAGTAGCAGAAAAAATGAAGAACAACAAGCACTTCGTATGCCACCACAAAGGCTTTCTTCATAGCAGTGGATTATAAAGCATGCTGCAGGAGAAGTATGGGAATACTGACGAAGAGATGGTGAAACCAGAACAGGCCCTAGGCCTAATCCTGGAGTGGCAGAAGCAGAAAGAAGAAGAAGAAGGAGGAGGAAGAAGAGATGAAGAGAGAGAGAGAGAGAGAGAGATAGATAGAGAGAGAAAGAAGGGGGGAGGGGAGGAATGTCTTAATTTTATTACGGTTAACATATACATAGAGAGAATATTTTACAGTCTTCACTTCTTTCCTCCTTCTTGAATATTTAATCCACATGATAAAATTTCGAACCTATTATTTAACAAAATCAAAGCGGTAAGAATTTCGAACTTTTGTAAAACTTCGCCAATCTTGAGGATTTTGCGGTCTTTTAAAATTGTCATGCTTTTTTCATTGCTTCTACAACAGTGGCCTGACACGTTTTGTGTGCCATGGGGGATCAGCACCATCTCTTATTAACGTATTTACTTTATATCTTTCAACTGTCGCCGGCCAGAGCGGCCGAGCGGTTCTAGGCGCTACAGTCTGGAACCGCGCGACCGCTACGGTGGCAGGTTCGAATCCTGCCTCGGGCATGGATGTGTGTGGTGTTCTTAGGTTAGTTAGGTTTAAGTAGTTCTAAGTTCTAGGGGACTGATGGCCTCAGAAGTTAAGTCCCATAGTGCTTAGAGCCATTTGAACCATTTTTTTTCAACTGTCGTCGATATTGTTTCTTTGAATCCAGACCACATCTGGTCTGTGCTTATATAATTAAATGGCGAGTCTCTTTTAGGAAGGCGTCGAGAGGAATTTTTATCTTTTTTTTCTTCTATGTTAATAGGTATATTAGACGTTTATTTGTAGACTGAAAACATTAGATACGACATTACGCTTCGTTGCGGTGCACCCAATGTTACCTTCGTTCCTATGAAACGTTCCCCGTCCGGTATAATGTACACGTATTTCCGAAGACACTCCGTATGATCGTGTGTTGTTTAGTAGTCGACTATGCGGAATAGTGTCGAACGTTTTTCGGAAATTGAGGATTGGAGAATCTGCCAGCTCACCTATATTCTCTGTTTGCTTGCTGATATAAAGCAAGCCATATTTCACATGAGTAGTTCTCTTTGCTAAATCCATGCGTATTCTTTGACAGAAGCTTGAAACGTAAGACATTCGTATGTCGGGACCAGATGACACTTGTTTTTGTCATTGAAGGGCAGAACCTGACTTCGACGAGAAATAATGACAAAATTATGCAAATGAAAATTTATTGTTGAAATTCTTCCTTAATTTTTTGAATAATGATACTGAAAAAAAATACGGTCTCATTTAAATTAACTGGTAGAGTGTTCTTATGTTTCTTTCATTTTTCAGAAACCAATTTATTAACAAAAACGTTTAGTGAACAACGTTGCTAACATAGATTTCGTAACAGTCGAAATTTGGGATTTAGTGTGCAGCATTTTAGCGTGAGTAACTAATTAGTTATTTAAATTATGACTTTCGCAAAGAAACTGGTACCTGAGAAAAGTGAAACATACAAGAACATGACAGGATTCTTGGTAGTACTGAAGTGTATTAATTATTGGTTATATTTGCATGCAAGACATATGAGACAGGCTAAATACCCTCAGACTTAAAAAAGAATGTAGTAATTCCAATTCAAAAGAAAGCAGGTGGTGACATGTGTGATATTACCGAACTATCAGTTCAGTAAGTCATGGCTGCAAAATACTAAAACGTCAGTAGAATAGAAAAACTGGTAGAAACCGACCTCGGAGGAGATCACTTTGGGTTCCAGAGAAATGTAGGAACACGCGAGGGAATATAGACCCTACGAGTTCTCTTAGAAGATAGGTTAAGGAAAGGCAAACCTACGTTTATAGCATTTTTAGACTTAGAAAAAGCTTTTACAATTTTGAGTGGAATACTCTCTTTTAAATTCTAAAGGTGGCAAGAGGAAAATGCAGAGAGCGAAAGGCTATGTACAATTTGTACAGAAACTACATGGCAGTTATAAGAGTCGAGGGGGACGAAAGGGAAGCAGTGTTTGAGAAGGGAGTGTGAGAGGGTTGTAGCCTATCGCCATGTTATTCAGTCTGTATATTGAGCAAAAAGTAAAGGAAACCAAAGAAAAATTTCGAGAAGGAATTAAAATTGAGGGAGAAGAAATAAAAACTTTGAGGTTACCCGATGATATCGTAATTCTATTAAAGACAGCAAAGGACTTAGAATGGCAGTTGAACTGAATGGACAGTACCTTGAAAGGTGGATATACGTTGAGTATCAACTGAAACAAAAGGAGGATAATGGAATGTTGTGGAATTAGATCAGGCGATGCTAAGTGATTTAGATTAGGAATCAAGATACTTAAAGTAGTGCTTAGGTTTTGTTATTTGGACAGCAAAATAACTGATGATGAGCGAAGTAGAGAGGATATAAAATGTAGAATGGAAATGACAAGGAAAGCGTTTCTGAAGAAAAGAAATTTGTTAACATCGAATAATAGATTTAAGTGATAGGAAAGCTTTTCTGAAAGTGTTTGTATGGAGTGTAGCCATGTATGGAAATAAAACATGGACGATGAAAAGCTTAGACGAGAACAGAGTAGAAGAATGTGGCACTACAGAAGACTTCTGAAGATTTGGTGGTTAGATCACTTAACTAATGAGGAAGAGAAAAAATAATTTCCATCACATCTTGGCTAGAAGAGGGAATCAGTTGATGGTTACATTCTGAGACATCAAGGGATCACCAATTTATTGTTGGAGGTAAGTATGGGGGGTAAAAACTGTAGAGGGAGACCAAGAGAAGAATACACTAACCAGATTCAGAAGCATGCAAATTGCAACAGGTATTCGGAGATGAAGAGGCTTTTACTTGATAGGGTAGCATGGAGAGCTGACTGGAAAAATTCAGTCTTACGACTGAAGAACACGACAACAACAACATTTGTATGCATTGTTACAAGTTTTGGGGAATTATTTAATTTTGAATGAATGAAAGATATTTTGTGGTATTTTTTGTTATCATTATTTAACAACTGTATGAATATTTGTTCATTAAGGATTGATTGACGTTCTTCTGTTGGTGTATCACATACATCAATTGAATTCTTTTATCGCCGAATGTCAAGTGTTCCGTTGTAAGCTTCCTTTGCTCCAGGAAAATTGTAATATTTGAGCCTGGAATGTGCTATAAGATTCTGCAACAGACGATCGTCAGAGATACTGGTCCGTAATTTATTATAGGCGATTTATTACCCTTTGTGTGAGCAATAGTGAGCTGCACTATTATTTTTCCCTTCACACAGGACAGTACACTGGGTAGGTGATTTCAGATAGAGTCAAGTAAACATTCTGTTGCGTATTCATTGTAAAATATAAACTTTCTATGTCCATGACATGTCGAGCACCAGCCTTTCCTCAGAAATGTCAGGTGGAGTAGATCTTCGACCCTTTACTCTTGCCCGGCGACCGCTGTGACGTTTGTCACGAGTGACCGGACGAATAAATGAACGCACTTGTACTAGGAGGACAGCGACAGGACCTGCACATCTATGCGTCTTACAAGGCACCCGCTGAATGCGAACAAGCAAAAGGCCAATGATGTCTACGGCATTCGATGCCCCACATATTGTCTACCATACAACCACAGTATTTGATGATAATGGCAACATGGGGGGGGGGGGGGGGAGTAGAGGTATCCAATGGTGAGCGAAGCAAGAGGCTGCGGAGCGTAGTTGAACTGCTTAGTCGACGAGTAACTCACAACAGTGCTACAATGCTAGTGGTGTTGGTACAAAGCAGAGAAGTGACAACGATAAAGAAAGCAAAGATTGCATCGTATCTACAAACAGTTACCGAAGTTGATACTTCGGCAGAAAGCAACCAAGGAATTACACAGAGTGAGGAAGACGTGTCACATGGAATATTAGCCGATCTGGAAGATGAGTCGGTGGAATTTCTGGTGTCATGTACACCCGATTGTGCGGAAAATGTGTATGAGGAGTGCAACGATGACGATACCTGTTTAAGTGAAAGTGATAGGTGTCGAGCCATGTAGTTCTTCATCCTTGTCGGGCACGGAGCTGCAAATCCTGTCACCAGTGAAACGTACTAAAGGGCCATCTTTGCCAAAGGAGTGTGTTGTACATACATGGAAGATTATCCGCAGCAAAGGAAAAAAACAGTTACGAACACATTTCGAATAAGTCCGCAGCAATATGACCGTGTAGTGCACAAGAAAGACTACTGATATTCAAGGGAGAACGAAGCGCACTTGTTACAAAAAGTGGTGTTTGCGGGTTTCAAGGGTGCTCGATACAATTTACAGGACGTGCGTGATAGTGATCTACTACGTTATGCACATCAAATTTCGCTCCACATAGATAACAGTTATTTCAAGGGAAGCAGAGGATGGTTGCATAACTTCAAACAGTAGTACAGAACTGGAAGAAGTAAGATGACGAAATGTCAAACCATGCAACAACTTGCCGATGCACAGCAAACTGTGGAATCGGCCCGAAAATTTATAGACATGGCCGGCCGCGGTGGTCTCGTGGTTCTAGGCGCGCAGTCCGGAACCGTGCGACTGCTACGGTCGCCGGTTCGAATCCTGCCTCGGGCATGGATGTGTGTGATGTCCTTAGGTTAGTTAGGTTTAAGTAGTTCTAAGTTCTAGGGGACTAATGACCACAGCAGTTGAGTCCCATAGTGCTCAGAGCCATTTGAACCATATGAATTTATAGACATGATAAACAAACTCATCCCATCGTTCAGTAAGCATTTGTCCCGACCAATCGGGATTTGAAGAGGAAATGCATGTGGAAGGAACCCTGGAAATTAGAGGTAGCAAGAGTGTTGTATTATGATCAGCTAACTCACATCCCTTAACGCGTTCTTATACAATTATGAGTACTGTTGGCTGTAAAGTTATTTATTGTGCTGCGAGAAGCTGGAGGTCCCCTACCCTCTACGGTTCCTTCTCGTGTGCGTGATCTCGCAAGAGCAATAGGGAATATTTAAGTCACAACAAACAAAAGTGGGAAAATGGGCATAATGGAACTACAACTACGGTATGGGGCTCTGCTTTTAACCAATAGTTGGTCAAAATAAATTGTTTTTGCTTCATTTCTGGTCGGCATATAAAAATCATTCTTCTTTAGAGCAAATTATCCCTCTGAAGTGTGTGACATTACAGTTCATACGACCTGAAACCACTGGACAAATTCAGTGTGTACATGTTGTTTTCCGTGTCTATAAAACATATTATCGCACTGTCTGCAGCTACTCCTTAAAGGATAGCCAGCTTCACGATAAGCTCCAAGACAGACTGTTTTGCCTTCGGTTGCGTGCCATCACACTAGGTCAGTTCTCATCACCCCGGTACACCAATATTATTCTATATGCATTCTATAAGACTGGGTACCTATCTGAACGTCCTATCAAGGAGTTCGCCTTAGATCTTAATGGTGAGAACCTTTATGATGACTGCTGCGCGCCAGTTTTCATTTGGTGTTCATGGTACAAGTTAATGGTTTGTTTTGAACGCTTCTTGAATATCGGCGATGTCGATTTTATGAAGTGTAATACATTCATCCAATAGGATGTTGATCTGTACACCTCCCGTCCTCCTGATGCACATGGTGAGTCATTAGTAGCTAATATTTTTCCTGACATAAACTTTCGACCTCTAGCTGAAGGGGTCCCTTGTTACTGTACGCCCGGAGCGAGACAGACGTCCTGTCACTGAGCACAGTGCACTTGCTGGCGCGTTAAGTGGAATTAGCGAGCTGTGAAGTGAAAGGTGAGGCGGAGATAAGCGGCGTGCCCGAGTGACGGATGGCGGTCAGCTGAGTGGCAGGCTGAGGCGTGGCTGACGCGTCTTGCGCCCGGCACGCCGTTCACGGTGCCACTTGTTTCGCCAACACCGCGGCCCTCTCTGGTCTCCACTGCCAGCTGCTGTTCCCAAGTACACATCGTAACCGATTCTCTACGTATGTCCACCGCAGATTTACTATGAGCCTGTGCGAGCTGAAGCTGAACTCCACCGACAAAATTTTGAAGGTTGTTCTGCAATTGTTTAGAAGTCACTATCTGACAAAAGAAACAACCATAAGAGATGGTCGGATGTCAGTGTAATTTCATATACGTACACATCCTCGACGGGTGTGTGAAATGGGCAGAGTTGCAATTCTCTGTCAGAGGCACAACAGCCATTGGTGTTGTCCGTATTAGTGTAGATACAAGGACTTCTGTGGCCAGGAGGTCCCCCCAATTGAACATGTGTGACACTAGCCTGTACGTCAACTTCGAACTTCGTTCAAAAATGGTTCAAATGGCTCTGAGCACTATGGGACTTAACATCTATGGTCATCAGTCCCCTAGAACTTAGAACTACTTAAACCTAACTAACCTAAGGACAGCACACAACACCCAGCCATCACGAGGCAGAGAAAATCCCTGACCCCGCCGGGAATCGAACCCGTCGAACTTCGTCCCAGCGGCAGGATATCAATCACTACTTACAGCACTTATAGACCAGATTGCCTCAGGAGAAGACGCGACGGCTTTATAAAACGCTTCCTAACCGAATCAGTTCACGAAATTACACCAGAGAAGAGAGGGGGGGGGGGGGGGGGGTACAAAACCATACTAACAAGTAAGAGGCTCATACTGCCAAGTTACTCGTCGGTCTGACTCGATTTCTTAACCGCCGGCCTTTGTGGCCGAGCGGTTCAAGGCGCTTCAATCTGGAACCACGCTGCTGCTACGGTCGCAGGTTCGAATCCTGCCTCGGGTATGGAGGTGTGCAATGTCCTTAGGTTAGTTAGGTTTAAGTAGTTCTAAGTCTAGGGGACTGATGACCTCAGATGTTAAGTCCCATAGTGCTTAGAGCCATTTGAACCATTTTTTGATTTCGTAATCACTAAAATAACATCACATATACTCTCACCTCGTGGCGTTTCCTTCTCTGCTGAGTGCTCCACGTTCTTTGTCAGGCAATGTACATTCGACGTCGAGATGCTATTAATCTCAGGAGTGATTTTCTTGCGTTGCCAATCTGCACTTTAAATGTTTACTACTTCGGCCACTGCCACTTATTCCACGGCGTAAATGATAAAACTCGTCTACAACGACTAGTGTCTCGATTCCTAACCATCGAACTCAGTTTATCGCATTTATCGGTTAAGTTTGCAAATAGTTTTACAATGAGTACTAGTATGTACTATATCACGAGCTATCAAATGCTACATATGATAAAAGTCGTAGGATAGCGATATGCACATACACAAATGGCAGTAGTGTCAATTACGTAAGGTATAAAAAAGGCAGTGCAATGGTGGAGCAGCCATTTGTACTAAAGTGATTCATGTGAAAAAAGTTTCCGACGTGACTACGGCTGCGCGACGGTAATTAACAGGCTTTGGACGCGGAATGATACACTTGGGACCTTCCACTGCGGAAATCGTTAATGAATTCAGTATTCCGAGATGCACAGTATCAAGAGTGTGCCGACAATATCAAAGCTGCAGGCATTAAGTCTCGCCACAAACAATGCAATGGCCGACGATCTTCACTTAACAATCGAGAGCAGCCGCGTTTGCGTAATGTTGTCAGTGCTAACAGACAAGCAACACTGCGTGAAATAACTGCAGAAACTAACTTGGAAAGTACGATAAACGTATCCGTTAGGACAGTGTGGGAAAATTTGGCGTTAATGGACTATGTCAGTAGATGACCGGCGTGTGTGCCTTTGCTAGCAACACGACATCACCTGCAGCATCTCTCCCAGACTCCTGACAATATCCGTTGGATCTTAGACGACTGGAAAACCGTCGTCTGGTCAGATGAGTTCCGACTTCAGTTGGCAGGAGGTGATGGTGTGGTTCGAGTGTGGCGCAGACCCCACAAAGCCATGGACCCGAGGTACTGTGCAACCTTGTGGTTCCTCCATCATGGTGGTGGCTATGTTTACATGGAACGGATTGGGTCCTCTGATGTAACTGAACCGATGGCTGGAAATAGTTATGTCTGCCTACTTGGAGACTATTTGCAGGCATTCATGACGTGATGTTCCAAACAACATTGGAGTTTTTTATGGATGACACTGCACAATGTCACCGACCCACAATTGTTCGAGATTGGTCTGAAGAACATTCTGGACAATTGGAGCGCCCGACATGAGTGCCATCGAACATTTATGGAACAGAATTGAGAGGCCAGTTAATGCACAAAATCCTACACCGACAACACTTCCTCAATTATGAACGGCTATAGAGGCAGCATGGGTCAATATTTCTGCAGGGGACTTACAACGGCTTTCTGAGTCCATGCCACGTCATGTTGCTGCTCTACACGTGGCAAAAGGAGGTGCGACACGATATTAGAAGGTATCCCATGACTTTTGTCAACACTGTGTACATGTAATATAGTAGTGATACCTCGAAGTTTTTTAATGATAGATGTTGTGCATCAAGGGGGAGAATGGATCAATCACCAATACAACCATCAACATTTTTTTCCGCAATTTCCCTAAACTGCTCGAGGTATACGCCGATACGTTTTCTTGGAAAGTGCAACGTCCTGTTCATCCTCCTTGTCCCATCCGAGATTGTACTCCAGCCGCAATAACTTCGTCGACAAGGCAAGTTAAACTCTCTTTTTTCCTTTCTAGAACGCCGCAGAAAAGATTTTAGCATCTGTGTTGCGTGGAAGACTCTGAAGTAATTAATGATCTGATTTGTAATTAAGTGAGTTTCAAATATTTTCTGATTAGTTCATACACTTCGACACAATATATACGACTATATGTAGACATGGAAGACCGTTTGTGTTACTGTGGCATAGGGTATGTGTGGTGTCACCGCCAGACACCACACTTTCTAGGTGGTAGCCTTTAAATCGGCCGCGGTCCGTTAGTATACGTCGGACCCGCGTGTCGCCACTATCAGTGATTGCAGACCGAGCGCCGCCACACGGCAGGTCTAGTCGAGAGACTCCCTAGCACTCGCCCCAGTTGTACAACCGACTTTGCTAGCGATGGTTCACTGTCTACACACGCTCTCGTTTGCAGAGACGACAGTTTAGCATAGCCTTCAGCTACGTCATTTGCTACGACCTAGCAAGGCGCCATATTCAGTACTATAAGAACTATCTTCAAGACTTTATTCTGAACAGATAATATTGTGAAGCATGTACCGTCAAGAGCGACGTTCATCATTAATTTATTAAAGTTAAGTATCAAACTAATTACGTCCGCTTTCTGAATTCTAATTCCTTATCATGTTCCAGACCTCACGTCAGTATAGTTCTTCCCTCCTCACGCCAGCCTGCGTGAGCTAAAACGCGTTTCGGCCTCCATTCGTAACACGGTGTTGGCTCTTCTACCAACACAACAGTATGAATCTCTGCCTTAGAGTGTCTTTAGTTACATTTTGAGATCACAGTAAACTTATAGTACCCAGGAAGGAACGCAATCAGTAATTAATGTGCGGTCTACTTGTACTGATAGTATTTTCGTATTATTTCCAGCCGTGAGAGAAAATGCTATACGCAACAGTGAAATTAGGCTGAAAGTGTTTCGTAAAATCAAATGTTATATGATCTAGCGACTGTTTTCTTATATGTGTAAACATGCAACCGTCACCGCCGAGCTTCTCTGTCGACACTATGCGTCTGGACTCATTGCCTTACGCGATGGATGCCAAACACGTTCACGGAGGGCGGTAAAGATCATGATTCATCAGAGCAGCACACCTTCCTGCAGCCGTAAAACGTCGAAGTGTCGTGCTCTTTACCCAATCCTAGTTTTTTTATCGCTGATCAATGAGTGTGACTCGCGAGTGACGTGGGACTGCTCGTACGTGTGAACGTGTGGTGCATGATTATCAGTGAATATAGTTCTACTGAACGCTCAGTTGCTCTGCAGTGTTGCGCTTGAGGATTTGTACCCTGCACCGATTACAGGACCCATCATGGGTACGCCGCCGTCTCTTCATTTCTCCAAATTGACAATGACCGCCATAAATCCTAAATGTAGCAGTTCTGTAACACAACGAGAGGATTCGTCTATTCGCTGTGGTCACCATCTGATTTTATCTTTATCACTAATCTCATTTCTGCTACTCCTCATTCCTTCGTTTTTCTCTCTTTCCATATTCTGAGTTCAATAGACTGCCCATTCTATTGATTCTATTCTGTAATTAGTCCTCGTTTCCACTGAGGATCGCAATGTCAACGAATCGTATCGTTGATATTCACTGACCTTGGATTTTAATACCACTCCTGAATCTTTCTTTTATTTTCAGCACTGCTTCTTCGATGGAATGAACTATAGGGCGAAACACTGCATCCCTTCTTACACTCTTTTTAAATCGGAGCACTTCGTTCTTGGTCCTCCACTCTTGTTTCTCCGTGTTGATTCTCGTACATATTGTATATTACACATCTTTCCCCACAGCCTACATATATTATTCTGAGAAATTCAAGCATCTTGCGGCATTTTATATTATCGAACTCTTTTTCTAGGTCGACTGACTTGCTTCCAGTATGAAGCTAAACGGCAGAATAGTTCAAGAAATTTTTTGGATATCTGGTGCTACAGCCAAAAAATTATGAATAGATAGTTTCATTTTGCAGTTCGGCTGTATTACAATCAGGATCAGTTACATCACACGATCAGCTGATTTCAGCCATTTGTATTTTCAAATGCTTCTACTCATAAATGACTGACGCACAGTTTAGTTGTAAGCACCTGAAACTGGAACATCATATCAGCTGAATGTAAATGTCTGCGATCGCAATGCAGCCAAGATGGAGAATGGAATTGTTTTACAGAACGCTTATTTCCCCAAAAAATTATTTAACGGGCAATGGAACTGCTTAAAGTGACTTCGGATGTCCTTATTAGCTGTAAGGCCATCTGGAGTTGGTAGTCGCGCGATTCTGAAAAGTTTTCCTTCTCGGGATGTGAGCTGTGTTTCTCAGGTGTAACAGTCGGAGAAGTTCATTAGTTTAGGCAGAGAGCAGTGTCGCCAATGAAAGAGGGATAGGGGAAAAGATACGAGGGCAGTTCAATAAGTAATGCAACACATTTTTTTTCTGAAACAGGGGTTGTTTTATTCAGCATTGAAATACACCAGGTTATTCCCCAATCTTTTAGCTACACAACACTATTTTTCAACGTAATCTCCATTCAATGCTACGGCCTTACGCCACCTTGAAATGAGGGCCTGTATGCCTGCACGGTACCATTCCACTGGTCGATGTCGGAGCCAACGTCCTACTGCATCAATAACTACTTCATCATCCGCGTAGTGCGTCCCACGGATTGCGTCCTTCATTGGGCCAAACATATGGAAATCCGACGGTGCGAGATCGGGGCTGTAGGGTGCATGAGGAAGAACAGTCCACTGAAGTTTTGTGAGCTCCTCTCGGGTGCGAAGACTTGTGTGAGGTCTTGCGTTGTCATGGAGAAGTTCGTTCTGATTTTTGTGCCTACGAACACGCTGAAGTCGTTTCTTCAATTTCTGAAGAGTAGCACAATACACTTCAGAGTTGATCGTTTGACCATGGGGAAGGACATCGAACAGAATAACCCCTTCAGCGTCCCAGAAGACTGTAACCATGACTTTACCGGCTGAGGGTATGGCTTTAAACTTTTTCTTGGTAGGGGAGTGGGTGTGGCGCCACTCCATTGATTGCCGTTTTGTTTCAGGTTCGAAGTGATGAACCCATGTTTCATCGCCTATAACAATCTTTGACAAGAAATTGTCACCCTCAGCCACATGACGAGCATGCAATTCCGCACAGATGGTTCTCCTTTGCTCTTTATGGTGTTCGGTTAGACAACGAGGGACCCAGCGGGAACAAATCTTTGAATATCCCAACTGGTGAACAATTGTGACAGCACTACCAACAGAGATGTCAAGTTGAGCACTGAGTTGTTTGATGGTGATCCGTCGATCATCTCTAACGAGTGTGTTCGCACGCTCCGCCATTGCAGGAGTCACAGCTGTGCACGGCCGGCCCGCACGCGGGAGATCAGACAGTCTTGCTTGACCTTGCGGCGATGATGACACACGCTTTGCCCAACGACTCACCGTGCTTTTGTCCACTGCCAGATCACCGTAGACATTCTGCAAGCGCCTATGAATATCTGAGATGCCCTGGTTTTCCGCCAAAAGAAACTCGATCATTGCTCGTATTTGCAACGCACATCCGTTACAGACGCCATTTTAACAGCTCCGTACAGCGCTGCCACCTGTCGGAAGTCAATGAAACTATAAGAGACGAAGCGGGAATGTTTGAAAATATTCCACAAGAAATTTCCGGTTTTTTCAACCAAAATTGGCCGAGAAAAAAAATGTGTTGCATTACTTATTGAACTGCCCTCGTACAATTTGCCGTTGAGAGATATCCTACCAACTGGAAAACAGGTGGTGATAGAATTGCCGACTCCATACAAGTTGAGATGGTCAGTGCAGTTAACGTCGGGGTTTGAACGAGTGATTTTTTTCTCTCAGTGTTGATCTCTATGTATCAGCATGAGCAATATTTCAGATTCCACATGAAACTGTAGGTTCCCTTATAAACTGGCTTGGAAAGTTTTATTGCAGGTCAGAGATAGGTAACCAACTTCGACAGAACCGTACCTGGTAAAGCACACTGGTTGTTAACGTCTACTCACATTAATAACGACAAAAGATATAATGCTGGATTACAGCTAAGTAAAAGAAGCAATTAAACAAACAAAAGGAAATTACAGGAGGAGAGAAATACACAGATTCAAAAATTAAGTTTCCCAGACCATATACCTCTTCATCGCAAAAGTAATGAGACTTTGGATTGCATCATGACTATCATTTTTCCGAAAGATGAACAGTGGTATAAGGGAGATTAAGAACAGTCGAGAGAAAAACATTGATTTGCTAAATAACAAAACTGTTGAAGAAACACGATAATAAGAATCGACATGGAAATGACTAAAAAGATACTGCAAAACACTAATTTTACGGAAATGAGCCGTACATCGCTGAAACACCAGAGAAGAAGAAACTGGAAATAACTGAAACAAGCTGCTACAAAAAGATGTGACAAGAGAAATGGGTGTCGTAATTATTTACTGACGCGGAAATAACCACAATATAGGAAGGGATGGGGGATGGATTCGACCAGTCGCAAGATTATCATAAAAGAAATGCTGACAGATTACTCTCGTTTTTGATAAGACCACGAGAAAAGATCTTGGTTTAAAACATGATTTTGGTCCAAATGCAAGGATCTGGAGCGGCGGATAACCATTTTTCCCACTTGCTGGCTAAATAAAGTTAATGCAATTTCTTTCGTCTAGCGGTCTACAGGACTTCGAACTGCTTACCTCCGGACGTTCTAGTGACTGAACTGACTAGGTTTACCAACGTGAAAGAACGCACCAGGTGTCGTAGGGATATTCGTAGAGGTGGCTTCACACGCTGGTTCGGTTGAAATTGGAATACACAAGGTCTTGCGCCTCCCTGTTTACTTTGATTACGGTCTTGGCATTTGTTGATGTCTTCAATGGTGTCTTTAGATTGTTTCGTTCTCCTCCTGCTGGGAGAGAAACTGTCAGTAGTAATTAGAAAATATACTAATGAGCCGAGACATTATGACTACCTGCTTAATAGCTGTTTGGTTCACCTTTGGAATGCAATGCAGCAGTTATTCTACGTGGAATGGACTCGACAAGTTCTTGGTAAGTTTCTGGAGGTACGTGGCACAAGATGTCTACGAAACGGGTCACGCAATTCCTTTAAATTACGGGTTGTGGCCGCGGAGTTGCTATCTGATAGCGTCCCAGATGTGTTCCATCTGAATCTGATAAGGCGATTCTGGTGATATAGAACAAGAGTTCACTTACACGTTCGTCAAGGGAATGTAAGTGGCTCGCAAACATGTTGAAGTAGTCCACAGCTCTCAGGGTGCCTTCAGTTCCTACCGCAGGTCACATCCATGCCCACACAGCATATTACTGACCCCACCAACCTAAGTCCGTGGCGCGGTTCAAGTTTCGAACAGGCGTTCTCCTGGATGACGCCATCGATCTGGTGTAACAAGAAACGTGGTTTATCCTACTAGCATCACGATACCATTGCTCCACTATCTTGATGATCTCGTACCCACTGGGATCGTAACTGATGACGTCGTTAAGTCAACATCCCATGTGTTGGGCGTCGTCTGTTGCGGAGCCCCATGTTAAACAATGTGTGCTGACAGTGCGCTTCGAAACACTTGCCCCTGCGCCACAATTGTCCTCTGTTGTCAATCCTGCCAGGCATCGCCAGCTATCCCTCTTTACAGAACGTACGTACCTCCGACCTCCACGTTCTGTAATCAAGTGTGGATATCCAACACTTTGTCTCCTAATCGTGGTTTTTCCGCCCTTCCACCGCTTTTCATTGATGCTCATGACAATAGCACGCAAACAGCCGATCAGTTTCGCTGTTTCCGAGGTGCTCGTTACCGGAAAAAGGACCATAACAGTCTGCCCTTTACCAGAGTCACTTATTATCAGTGGATTTCCCTATTTACGGCCCACATTGTCGCTATAATGACTCACCAATTTTCTCCACTGTGTATATGAGCTTTCCTTACCGAGTGCCACCACATGATAGTCAATCTCGCTATGGGCTGCTTCATGGTTTTTTGACTCGTCGGTGTAGTAATCAGAAGAAGCGAAGTTAATTGCTAGCGACAAACGTGGCAGTTAGCTTCAGCAGAAAGTAGATGGTATTCTTGTAATCTGCGCAAATGAAACACAGAACACTGCGTATGGTCTTTGGTTCTCAAAAATATCAAAGAATAAAATCCGTTAAAGATATAAAGGGCAGACTGTAGGTAAACGTTAAAACAAGTCACGCACTGGGTGGTTTGAGCGACTGCAACAGTGCATGGATGTCGCGTTGCTCTATCCAGCATGGAACTAGAGGAGATGGCTTCTTCCAACCACCATGTGGCGTGAAGCGTGTATCTGTCACAAAGATGACTGTGCTCAGTGTTAGCGGTTTGCAGTGTTATGTTTGAGTTATATGGTTGGAAGTAGATTAAAAGGATAAAGGCCAGTGACAGCACATAGCCTATGCTCTCCAACAGTACTAAAGAGTCCATTGGAGCTTAGCGACCCCATCCTAGATTACCAACGACAGTGTCATGCGTTCGCTCTCCTTGAGGCGCCGTGTAGAGGTTCGTGGTATAACGAAGCGTTCAAGCACACTTGGTAATCTTTTTGTCACGTGCTCTCTTTCTCTTCATGGCCAAGTACATATAATGAATATCCGTCCCCGGTAGCTGAGTGGTCAGCGAGTTAGAATGTCGATCCCAAGGGCCCGGGTTTGATTTCCGGCTGGGTCGGAGATTTTCTTCGCTCAAGGACTGGGTGTTGTGTTGTCCTAATCATCATAATTTCATCCCCATCGACGCCCTAGTCGCTGAAGTGGCGTCAAATCGAAAGACTTGCACCCGGCGAACGGTCTTCCCGCCGAGAGGCCCTAGTCACACGACATTTACAGGGTGTTTCAAAAATGACCGGTATATTTGAAACGGCAATAAAAACTAAACGAGCAGCGATAGAAATACACCGTTTGTTGCAATATGCTTGGGACAACAGTACATTTTCAGGCGGACAAACTTTCGAAATTACAGTAGTTACAATTTTCAACAACAGATGGCGCTGCAAGTGATGTGAAAGATATAGAAGACAACGCAGTCTGTGGGTGCGCCATTCTGTACGTCGTCTTTCTGCTGTAAGCGTGTGCTGTTCACAACGTGCAAGTGTGCTGTAGACAACATGGTTTATTCCTTAGAACAGAGGATTTTTCTGGTGTTGGAATTCCACCGCCTAGAACACAGTGTTGTTGCAACAAGATGAAGTTTTCAACGGAGGTTTAATGTAACCAAAGGACCGAAAAGCGATACAATAAAGGATCTGTTTGAAAAATTTCAACGGACTGGGAACGTGACGGATGAACGTGCTGGAAAGGTAGGGCGACCGCGTACGGCAACCACAGAGGACAACGCGCAGCTAGTGCAGCAGGTGATCCAACAGCGGCCTCGGGTTTCCGTTCGCCGTGTTGCAGCTGCGGTCCAAATGACGCCAACGTCCACGTATCGTCTCATGCGCCAGAGTTTACACCTCTATCCATACAAAATTCAAATGCGGCAACCCCTCAGCGCCGCTACCATTGCTGCACGAGAGACATTCGCTAACGATATAGTGCACAGGATTGATGACGGCGATATGCATGTGGGCAGCATTTGGTTTACTGACGAAGCTTATTTTTACCTGGACGGCTTCGTCAATAAACAGAACTGGCGCATATGGGGAACCGAAAAGCCCCATGTTGCAGTCCCATCGTCCCTGCATCCTCAAAAAGTACTGGTCTGGGCCGCCATTTCTTCCAAAGGAATCATTGGCCCATTTTTCAGATCCGAAACGATTACTGCATCACGCTATCTGGACATTCTTCGTGAATTTGTGGCGGTACAAACTGCCTTAGACGACACTGCGAACACCTCGTGGTTTATGCAAGATGGTGCCCGGCCACATCGCACGGCCGACGTCTTTAATTTCCTGAATGAATATTTCGATGATCGTGTGATTGCTTTGGGCTATCCGAAACATACAGGAGGCGGCGTGGATTGGCCTCCCTATTCGCCAGACATGAACCCCTGTGACTTCTTTCTGTGGGGACACTTGAAAGACCAGGTGTACCGCCAGAATCCAGAAACAATTGAACAGCTGAAGCAGTACATCTCATCTGCATGTGAAGCCATTCCGCCAGACACGTTGTCAAAGGTTTCGGGTAATTTCATTCAGAGACTACGCCATATTATTGCTACGCATGGTGGATATGTGGAAAATATCGTACTATAGAGTTTCCCAGACCGCAGCGCCATCTGTTGTTGAAAATTGTAACTACTGTAATTTCGAAAGTTTGTCTGCCTGAAAATGTACTGTTGCCCCAAGCATATTGCAACAAACGGTGTATTTCTATCGCTGCTCGTTTAGTTTTATTGCCGTTTCAAATATACCGGTCATTTTTGAAACACCCTGTACATTTATTCCTTTATAATGATATCTGTTACAAACGGCGTCGAGGATTAGGATGTATCAGTGATCTGAACTACGTAGGCTGGTTCTCTGCATCACTAATTCCAGAGTACGAGTACAATGTGGCCCTTCCAGGCGCACACTCCACTTGGTTGGGATATACGTACATACCAATACCAGTATGACGGCTTGCCTTGTTGTATTGCATCAGCCAGGTAGCACACATTGAGGCGTAGGAGCGATAGTATAATATATGGCTGACGAGTAATGGATTCGCGTCTTGCTGCGTCACTGTTCAGAATCCTGTCCATTCTTGTAAAAGTCTTGCTCTCTTAGCAACTGCCACGTTCCTCTTCTGCTGGTGCATAGCTGACTGCATTTGACAACACTACATAGGCGTATCTATCGGGTAAGCAGTTGGTTTCACTTTCTGTCGCGGTCGCGTTACTAGTAATGAGCCTGCAGGCTCTATTGTAGGAAAGCACATTTTAAGATCCAATCACTACACACCAACAAATTATTTTCTACGAAATTGTGTTAATATTTGACTAACGGGCAGTTTTCTTGCAGAGAAATAATAAGAGGTACTAAAACATAATAAATGAGGCGAGCAATGCCCAATCGTTTCTATTCACAGATAATTTATGCTTGGATAAATATCTTCTGCAACACACTGTAAAGTGGCTTGCATAATATAAGTAGAAGGCATCCAGCCACCCTCTGACATTATTATTGCTGAATGCAGATAAACATGCTGACACAGGATAAGCCCAGGAAAAAAGAAAAAGATCAGTCATTAATATCAGTAGAAGGCATCCAGCCATTCTCTGACATTATTATTGCTGAATGCAGACAAACATGCTGACACAGGATAAGCCCAGGAAAAAAGAAAAAGATCAGCCATTAACTTTTTTGTCACATTTTCCACCGCATTCGGGAGGACGACGATTCAAGCCCGTGTCCGGCCATCCTGATTTTGGTTTTCCGAGATTTTCCTAAATCACTTGCCAGGATGATTCCTGTGAAAGGGCACAGCCGACTTCCTTCCCAATCACTCCCAAATCCAATGAGACCGATAGCTTCCCTGTTTGGTCCTTTCTCCAGAATAAACCAGCCAATCAACATTTTTCATCAGTACTCTGACAACTAGTTTTGACAGTTAATTTCATCAACAAATGGCCTTTTCATCATCATAATTATATATCAGCTAGTAGCTGTCTGGATACTTTGTGGGAAACGACACCTTTGGACTGATCATGGGATGTGCTCCATAAATCGCCACCAGATGGTGAAAGTAACCAACAAACACAGTGCTAAATAAAAAATGCGATTGTGATTCATAAATAAAACGGACATAATAGGTTTCTTCTACGGTATCAGAGTTATTCCATTTCTGCTATTGTGCCTCATCAAGTTTTAATATTCAGCAGCTTGTTAGACTGTCATCACTTTCCTCGAGGCATGGCTCCACCCAGAGAATAAAAAATCTCTGCGAGTGTACACTGACGAAAAGAAAATCGCAGCATCAAAAAATAAATAATGTAAAGAAATATGTATAAAACTTCTAACATATCCAATCCATTGCAACGCATGCTATACTGGTTGAAGCAGTGAAGAAAGACCATCTCAAATGTATGCAGTGGGCGGGACAGTGGTTTGCTTGTTATCTTGTTATAAATTGGCTTTTCCTGACAGCAGTTGATTGGCTGCTTCACTTTTCACATCTGAGGTGGTGACATTGCATTGTTTGTGGTGTAACTATAGTGAAAAATGTCCATATTGTGATTACAGTAATTGTTGTACCCGAAAAAAACAATATTTCTAAAAAACACGAACGTGTCCTACAAACATAAGTGAATATAACTGGATTCTTCTACGATAGCTAGTTTATTTTTCCCACTGCGTCTCCTCAAATTTAATATGACATTCTGTTATCATTTTCGTCTAAACGTGCATTTTGTAAAAACGTCTTCTTCAGAAGCAAATAATGGCAACCAGGTTACATGTTGTAGGGGAGGTACATTAAAATACAGCCGAAAGGCGCAATTAAAATGTACAATTTCAAATCCATGATATTTTTACTGAGGCCTTTCCGCTATGTTTAACGTTCCTCCACTACAACATGTAACAGTTGACATTATTTCCTCCTGGGTTTAAATAAACCTTCCATTTTACAATTGACAGGCTATTTATTATTTCATCACGAAGATTTCATCCTATAGTTACTGTTCCATGTTCAAAATTTTTTAATATACATATTCATAATTGTTCCGGTGGCGTTCATCGTGTCACTACTAAAACTTCGAATGTTGTCAATCCCTAGTAATGCAACCAAATGCAGAAACTGTTTCTTCACGTAAAGTGATAATATATTATGCATCAAGTGGTTCTCGGAGACTTTAATATGTACTTAGGTATACTGCATAAAATATAGATTGAATAGCGTCATGTTTTTTGTGTTTTGCCGCCATGTTCTGTTGACAATAGTTCAAGGAAGATAATGCTGATAGTCACTAGAAACCCTGAAGCCGCTTTAACTTTCTGCCACTGTTAGTGTCTGTTTAAAAGACAAGTATTTCTTTTTTTAACATGTAAAGGCATCCTCGTTCGATTTACATTACTTTCAGACAATTGTAATGATAATGTTCCGTGTACAGTGCTTCGTAAGTTGTAAGGTATTCTGGAAGACAGCGTGCACACGTAAAGTAGATTTAGCTGTGCTTTCAAAGGACTTTATCGTCCCTAGCGTACGCGCTTGTCGGTTTAATGCCGCATTCAAGACAAGCGCCGGTGCACATAACGTGGTTATAGAGGCGGCCTTCGCCTTTTCAGAACTGGGGACGGCTGTGCGGCGCTGACGACTGCACAGCCTTGTGCCCGGATTGATTCTGCCGCTGGGTTTCCTGGCGCGCGAGTCTTGTTTATGGCCTCAGACGCGCACTCGTTCCAGCATGCCTCTTACGAGTCTGTCTCCAGGCGGCAGACTTCAGAGGAACTGCAACTGTATAAATCGCTAACCTTATACAGATAGGTATTATCAGATTAGAAACATAAGAAAGTTCCTCTTGTAGTCAGGAGCATAACGCTGAATCATGGGCTGTGTGTACACCAGGAAACAAAAGAATGGAAATGTCTGACATGAGAAATTGCGGATGAATGCTAAAAATAGTTTGGGCCCATAAGAAATGTGAAATATTCTGCAGAATGGGTGACAGATCGATACAACATGTTCTAAGGCATCAGGAAATAGTCGGTGGCGTTGGAGAAAGCGATAGAGTTCAAAATTTTTTGGCGAAGACAAGAGATTGGAATCCATACCTATCATAAAAGTGGATTTACGTATGCATATATGCATGTACGTATGTCTTCTCCTAAACTACTGGACCACTTTCAACCGAACTTGGTACACATATCACTTACTGTCCGGAGACCATCGCTATGAGACTAAGAACCACCTGTCTATCAAAGGGGAGGGGCTTAAAAAATCGTGTAGCCAACGACGCGCGAATACCCGTACTTCAGTCATTTAGTATTTGAGGAATATACCAGTTAGAGACTAAATGTAGGATTGTGTCCAGGAAAAGTACGAAATTGCTTTTACAAATATCACATGAAATGATGGGCTCCTTAAAACTGTTTGTCCCACTTATTTCGAAGTGAAACCACCTCCTAAAAACATTCATTGTTTTCTTTTTGACCATTTGTTCTTGTATTCCTTTGTTACTATGATAATTAAGATTAATTTTGTAAAGAGAATTTAAAATATTTGTTGTCATGTTATTAAAGCTCAACGTTTAATTTGGTCTCACCACATACGATATGGATGGCTTGAACTTGCCATGGAACTGGTATTTCCACCTAAATCAAGATACCAGAAAACATTATATCATTTGATGTCAAGGAATGTATCACAAGTAAACAATTTGAGTATCAGTGGTACAGAATTTGAATAACGTTCTCATTGTAAGAACAGCTACATTTGGCTTTTACAAAGTGTCGCGACTTTACCTATTCTCCATCCTTCTGTTCCAGAAATCTAGCTAATTTCTCCTCACAAGGGAACCTCCCCATCGCACCCCCCTCAGATTTAGTTATAAGTTTGCACAGTGGATAGGCCTTGAAAAACTGAACACAGACCAATCGAGAAAATAGAAAGAAGTTGTGTGGAACGATGAAAAAAATAAGCAAAATATACAAACTGAGTAGTTCATGTGCATGATAGGCAACTTCTTGAATAACATTAGCTCCGGACGCCGTGGTCTCGTGGTTAGCGCGAGCAGCTGTGGAACGAGGGGTCCTTGGTTCAAGTCTTCCCTCAAGTGAAAAGTTTAATTTTTTATTTTCAGTTTATGTGACAAAGTCTTATGTTTTCACCACTTTTTGGGAGTAATTCTCACATCCACAAGAAAACCTAAATCGGGCAAGGCAGAAGAATGTTTTTACCCATTCGCCAAGTGTACAAGTTAGGTGGGTCGACAACATATTCCTGTCATGTGACGCACATGCCGTCACCAGTGTCGTATAGAATATATCAGACGTGTTTTCCTGTGGAGGAATCGGTTGACCTATGACCTTGTGATCAAATGTTTTCGGTTCCCATTGGAGAGGCACGTCCTTTCGTCTACTAATCGCACGGTTTTGCGGTGCGGTCGCAAAACACAGACACTAAACTTATTACAGTGAACAGAGACGTCAATGAACGAACGGACAGATCATAACTTTGCGAAAATAAATAAATAAAAAATTTCACTCGAGGGAAGACTTGAACCAAGGACCTCTCGTTCCGCAGCTGCTCACGCCAACCACAGGACCACGGCGCTCTTGAGCTTATATTATCCTTGATGTTGCATATCTTGCACATGGACTACTCAGTCTGTATATTTTGCTTATTTTTTTCATAATTCCACACAACTTCTTCCTGTTTTCTCGATCAAACTGTGTTCAGCTTTTCAAGGCCTATCCACTGTGCCAACTTATAACTAAATCTGAGGGGGGTGCGATGGGGAGGTTCCCTTGTCAGTATTCGTAACAATTTAGTGTCAACCCGAAAGGAATTTGTGTTGTGTCGACCGGTGAGGACTAAAGCCACCAAGGTCCTGGAGCTTTCAGCGAGGAACCGAGAAAAAAGAAAACGCCGGGAAGGGCCATTGTCCGACCGAAGTGGCGGGTAAGCACCAACAAGTGTTTTTGGAACTGACATTTTCCTTGCAGATATTGGTGTATCAAAACGCAGCTAAAGCTAACGATGTAATAATTATATACGAAAACCTTTCTGGCGAGTGTGTGTGTCTTATAGCGTGGGAAAACGCAACAGCATAAGTTTCTATCAAATAATTCGATCGTCAAGACGAAGAGATCAAGCTGGATAATGAGATACAGGGTGTGAAATAAAAGCAATCCATATTTTTAGAGGTGTTATTACGGACCAATATCCATAAACATGGGCTCATACTGTAAGAGCTATGAGCTGTTTTTGATCTTTGCTATTTCGAATGACTTACAGAATGCAATAAACATATGAGTAAACAAACGAGAACACATTATCATGGAGCTTCTAACATAATCTGCTTGCTGTTACATACGACCCGCACGTGCGAGCCATCGCTTAAGCGGGTGTCCATTTCCCGTGTCGAGTAATAGGCTTTCACTACGCTAGTAAGTACAACGATAAGCTACAATGTAAAACTATTTCATAAACATTTCAAAACACGAACTGGTTCCATTAGAACTAAGGTGTGCGCTGCAATATTCAGAACTGTGAATACGGTAGTGTTTACTGCATGCTATATCCACGGACAGTACCAGAGAAATGTGTTCTCATCTGTCTACTGCGTTCCGTAGATCGTTCAAATAGCAAAGAGCGATAAAAGAGATGTATTTAACAGTAACGAAGATGAAGCTCTTAAGGTATGCACTTTAGAGTCCATTCTACTGGGTATTATTGTTTTTGTTTCGGTAAAAACAAAACCCTTACAGAATCGCTTTGTTGTCCATTTATCTATCTATCTGTCTGTCTGCCCGACTGTTAAGAACCACTTTTCTCTGGAGCAAATAGACGTATCAAGCCCAAATTTAAGTCACATATTTAGGTGTATGGACGCTTGGCGGTGTATAAAAAATTTAAGTTTCTAAGCCAATTCAGTCAAAAGATACGGCCATTTATGTCACATATTTTGATTCTCAAAAACTAACTCATCGCAGCCTGTACCCTATAGGGTACCTCCAGTTGACCTAGAGTCATGAAATAAGGCAAAAAGCAGTTTTTACAGTACAAGCAAAAGATAAAAAAATCCCGAAATTCTTAATTTGTAATAATATAACACAAATATTTAAAAAAAATTATTCTTCTGTCTGTTTGTCTGTTAAGATCCTTTTCCTTTGGATTATTTTGGTGTATCAAGTTCAAATTTATGTACAATACTAAGGTCTATGCTACCTTGGCGGTGTAAACATTTTATGCAATCGTAAGATACGGCAATTACGTCACATACTTTGATACTCGAAAACTCACTCATCAAAACCTATAGGGTTCCTCCCGTTGACCTAGAATCATGAAATCTGGCAAGAAGCGAGATTTCACAATACAGTTTAAGGAAAAATCCGTAACTGTTACTTTGTAATTATATCCCACGAAAAATATATTTCTTTTCTCATTTGTTATCCGAATACAGACTTGAAATTAAAGCATTCTCGAAAGTCGAGGAATCCATGGGACCGATATCTTGCCAGTATAAATGTCGAGCCCGCATCTCGTGGTCGTGCGGTGGCGTTCTCGCTTCCCACGCCCGGGTTCCCGGGTTCGATTCCCGGCGGGGTCAGGGATTTTCTCTGCCTCGTGATGGCTGGGTGTTGTGTGATGTCCTTAGGTTAGTTAGGTTTAAGTAGTTCTAAGTTCTAGGGGACTGATGACCATAGACGTTAAGTCCCATAGTGCTCAGAGCCATTTGAACCATATAAATGTCGATAACAGGCGAAAATCGTCAATATCATTGATTCCCAGAATGGGTAAACTGTCTGTATACATAATAAAGTTTGTACTGAACCCTTAGGGTGCTAGTCGTATTCGCTCCTGGCCAAGTTTTTTGTTTGATATTACCATCTCTCAAGATATGGAATATTTTATTTCAGCACTCTGTTTATTTTGTGCAGATGGTGCCCCACAGTTGGCAAATATTGCAAGAAAGTCACCGAGAGCTACCAGCAAAACAAAACCTTATTTGCAAATAAAGGTTTGTTTTATTTGCAGTTCTTGATGTTACATAAACGTGACTTCCTTCAAATTTTACATGAGATATATTTCGCTGATAACTCTGTTATAAGGCACTTAGCCCTTTGCTGGGAAATCACGCAAGACATTGCTTGAGCATTTAATAACTGTCAGAGTCACTGCCGATAAGAATTTGTGACAGCTGTACGATAGCGGAATGTGTTGTCATTTCTGTGGAGCCCAAGACACCTCAGATAGTTTTCCGCTTACATATTCGTTGGCTTCGACGACTCATTACAACCAAACCTATACCTCAGGCTACGCTACACGACTATCTGCCACCACAATAAGGTATTTTGTTTTCACATTCGTTGGCTTTCCAGCCAGTCACAAGCTCCGTGGAAATGTCACTTAGCGGATGTGTTAACTCCACACTAGTGTCCCAGCCGAACAGTTTAGTCCGAAGATTCCAACCCACTTGGGCCACAAAGGTACAAGACCTGTTACCGTCGTTAGGAACACGCCACAACAAATCTGACGATGTCAACTGTCTACCATGCAATATCTACTGAACGCTTGAGCACTCCAGTCGCTGTCCGCCCGTTAATGCTCTGTTTGTCTCTGAGGAACAACAACTAAATCTTTGTTTTCATATTATTTATATCAAGCACATATTAATACCCGCCCGGATAGCCGCGATTGTTTGCACTCTGCTCCGGGTGGATTAACAACGATGGCCGTGTGCCGGTCAGCCCGAATAGCCCTATGGTTTCTAGGCGCTTCCTCACATGCTGCTAGGTGAGTACCGTGCTGGAACGCACGTACCGCTTCACTAACACGATTTGCAAACACTACACGCAGGCAGTTCGGGTACTCGTGTTCCGTCCCGGAGAGTAAAGGCGTGGCGACAGAAAGAGCATCTGGCAACCCTCTGTCGTTAACAATATCAAATCCGATAATAAACATTCTGACCCCGTGTAAATAAAGCAAAGAACCAGGAATAAAACAAGAAGAAAAAAGGGCATATTATTGTTTCTTATTTTAAACATATTGATGGGAAAACAGTAACAGTCTCACAATTAATCAAAATATCCACGGGTGTGCTGCCGGTCTATAGTGTCCAACGGGCACAATATTTCGGCGATCATACATGTCGCCATCATCAGGTGAACTGACGGACTGAGCTCCTGTGAACGTGCCGGCACGGAGATCCGTACGCTATGACTGCTCAGAGTTCCCTCTGAGCAGCCATAACGTACGGATCTCCGTGCCGGCACGTTCACAGGAGCTCAGTACGCTATGACTGCTCAGAGTTCCCTCTGAGCAGCCATAACGTACGGATCTCCGTGCCGGCACGTTCACAGGAGCTCAGTCCGTCAGTTCACCTGATGATGGCGACATGTATGATCGCCGAAATATTGTGCCCGTTGGACACTATAGACCGGCAGCACACCCGTGGATATTTTGATTATCAAATACGCCGGGAAAAACTCAAGAATCACAGTCTCACAATTGTATTTTTACAGGGTAATTGAATTTAAATATCAGTGGTCGAAAGCAGTGCATCTACGTGAAAGAAAATAATTGTAATATACTGTGTTTGCTATGGTCACACTACGAGTAGTTCGTTGTCAGAGGGGCGATGGGTGTGGTAGGAACAAAGGGCCACAGGTGTATGTACAGTGCAGGAAAATAAAAACGCAGCGTCCTCAAGAACGAGGTCATTTTATTGTCAGGTGATGTGACCGGTAGTTCATGCTTGTAGAAGTATATGATAATAAATTCAGGCCAAATGAAACACACATGACACAGTAAAGGTACTCAAAAGTGCCCCCTCTGGCGGCAACGCAGGCGGGTATCCTCGCATGCAAGCGATCACAAAGGTTCCGGGCTGTTCGGAGAGTCGCGGTTCTATTCTGTCAAGTATCAGACAAGCTGTTAGTGGGGCAGAGAGGCTCCTAACTGGGAGTAAATGGGAGGGGCTTATCATTTCCGATGTTCGTCTTGCAACCAAGGGAAACTTCCAAAAAACCTTGATCGGAACCGGGGAATTGGAACCTTATTATTTCTGGGACATCGTGCTTCGTCAAGAACTTGTCCCAGCCAAATATTAAAATTCGTTTATGTGGAAAGCTTATGTTTGTTTTATAAGTATCGGTGATTGTATGTGTCACGTACGTGTGTCACTGATCGAAGTGACTGAGTTGTCGATCCCTCCTATTGGAGAATGCGCGCTAATTACCTTACCCTGCACAGACGTCAGGTGTCAACGTAAGTTGTAACTAATGGCCTCCCCGTCATGAAGCCTGGAATTGGACCTATGTGTCGTGGGAAGACGCACACTGGTCTACGCCATACTCGTAAACGTCCGTCATTTGCATACAAACAGAACATACTTTCATCACTGAAAAGAACAGCGCACGTTAAACTCTCCAGTCTATCACGACAGCAGAGTAGCCGCATTTGGAGGTGTCGTGGTGTCATTGATAACCTAGCCAGGGGCACACGAAGTCTTTGTCCTGCTGCTAGCATACGGTTCCCAATGGTCCTTTGGAGATACAGCAGATTCAACACGTGGCCCGATTTCTTCCCTGGATGATGTTCAGTCGGCCACCACTGCTCGCACGATACGTCTATCTTGTCGTGCGTCTACACAGCATGGACGCCCAGAACCAGGTGTTAGATCTTTCCGTAGGCCACAACTGAAGGCAGCGACATACCATCAACTCGTGCAGCAGTCCGTTGATACGCCCATCCAGTTTTCCGCAGGTCCACAATGCGACGCCGTTCAAATGGCTGAAGCTGTTCATCTGGGGTACGTACTCGTCAGCGGGGCACTGTTGTATCCTAGAATGAATGTTACAAACACTGTTCATCTCTAAACGCAGCACAGTTACAACCTGCAGAGTCGAAATAGAGGACGTAAAGACATGCCTCCTGAGCACCATCTGATTGCCGATGACCACGACAGAACAGTCACTAACACTACAATCCCTCAGTATTCACATATTACAATCCGGCGCCACTGAGCACAGTCTTTGAGAGTGTTGCATTTTTTTTCTGGGAATGTAGTCCTAGTTGCCAACATCAGTTAGCTCTTTGTTAATGTAGCAAGTGCGATTTTGGCGACTAAGGTCGTAGCGCTGGCGCCAGCTGACGTGCCTATGAGCAATGGTGTACAGGAAGGGTATTTGTGAAGTTTGCGCATATAGTCCCGTTTTTATTATAAACTGCAAAAGAAAAATCCAAATTAATATGTAAGTAACGTTATCAACATTACGTAGATTAATTAGTTCCATTAGTACGAAGTGAGTGTGTGAAACGACGTACTGTGCTCAAGGGCGCTCATATGATAGTTTGTAGGGGGTGGGATTAGACCAAGTGGTATGGAGTATTTTTAATACACTACTGGCCATTATAATTGCTACACCAACAATAAATGCAGATGATAGACGGGTATTCATTGGACATATATATTATACTAGAACTGACAAGTGATTACATTTTCACGCAATTTGGGTGCATAGATCCTGAGAAATCAGTACCCAGAACAACTACCTCTGTCCGTAATAACGGCCTTGATACGCCTGGGCATTTAGTCAAACAGAGCTTGGATGGCGTGTACAGGTACAGCTTCCCTGCAGCTTCAACACGATACCACAGTTCATCAAGAATAGTGACTGGCGTATAGTGACGTGTCAGTTGCTCGGCCACCATTGACCAGACGTTTTCAATTGGTGAGAGATATGGAGAATGTGCTGGCCAGGGCAGTAGTCGAACATTTTCTGTATCCAGAAAGGCCCGTACAGGACCTGCAACATCCGGTCGTCCATTATCCTGCTGAAATGTAGGGTTTCGCAGGGATCGAATGAAGGGTATAGCCACGGGTCGTAACACATCTGAAATGTAACGTCCACTGTTCAAAGTGCCGTCAACGCGAACAAGAGGTGACCGAGACGTGTAACCAATGGTACCCCATACCATCACGCCGGGTGATACGCTAGTATGGCGATGACGAATACACGCTTCCAATGTGCGTTCACCGCGATGTTGCCAAACACGGATGCGACCATCATGATGCTGTAAACAGAATCTGGATTCATCCGAAAATATGACCTTTTGCCATTCGTGCACCCAGGTTCGTCGTTGAGTACACCATACCAGGCGCTCCTGTCTCTGACGCAGCGTCAAGGTTAACCGCAGCCATTGTCTCCGAGCTGATAGTCCATGCTGCTGCAAACGTCGTTGAACTGTTCGTGCAGATGTTTGTTGTCCTGCAAACGTCCCCATGTGTTGACTCAGGGATCGAGACGTGGCTGCACGATCCGTTACAGCCATGCGGATAAGATGCCTGTCATCTCGACTGCTGGTGATACGAGGCCGTTGGGATCCAGCAGGCCGTTCCGTATTACCCTCCTGAACCCACCGATTCCATATTCTGCTAACAGTCATTGGATCTCGACCAACTCGAGCAGCAATGTCGCGATTGAACCACAATCGCGATAGGCTACAATCCGACCTTTATCAAAGCCGGAAACGTGATGGTACGCATTTCTGCTCTTTACACGAGGCATCACAACAACGTTTCACCAGGAAACGCCGGTCAACTGCTGTTTGTGTATGAGAAATCGGTTGGAAACTTTCCTCAAGTCAGCACGTTGTAGGTGTCGCCACCGGCGCCAACCTTGTGTGAATGCACTGAAAAGTTAATCATTTGCATATCACAGCATCTTCTTCCTGTCGGTTAAATTTCGCGTCTGTAGCGCGCCATCTTCGTGGTGTAACAATTTTAATGGCCAGTAGTGTATTTTGGAAGACGAATGGCGCCTTGGTACCTATACAGAAGTTCCATATACGACTCACGTGAAAACCTACGTAATACAGACTTTTAAATCATTTTCTTGGAAGAAAAACACCTAACAATGGTATACTTTTTCCTTTGCCTGAGAGGTAGGGGTTCCTCCGCCCCACATCCGCTTGCCTCAAAGTACGGGCGCCTTTGACTGTGCTTGATAGCCCTTTGTGAATCCCTCTAGTATCCTAAGATTACGAAACGCTGCGGCTTGTGTAGTATGAAAATAAACTTCAGCTGTGTCGTGTTTGCAATGGAGCGAGGATCCATGGGTCGCGGGCAGTGACGGATGAGGCCTGAAGACGGCGAGACCGGTCCCGGCAGGCGAAGGCCGCAGCGGCGGCGTGGTGCCTCCGCCTCGCCCACTTCCGCGGCGCACGTGACGGCAGGTGCGGGCGTGGCCGGCGCGGCCTTGCGCCCGACACTCCACGACCAGCAAAACCGCCGCTGCGCCTGCAGCCGCGGCTAGCGGGAGCTCGCTGCTTCCTCCTGACGTCACGCGGAGGGCTGCAGCCGCTGCCGCTGCCGCTGCGCCGGGCCGCAGCATGCGTTTGCCTACACTCCGTGACACAAAGGACGGTAGTATCCCGCAGTATCCCGTTGACGGCGACGTAATTGGAGGACATGCTCAGAGTGGGTAACGCACCTCTTTCAAAGGAACCATATCAGCAAGTTATTTAGTATAACGCCGTCTAACAGGAATAGAATGTAAAGAAAGCTGCAGGAATAAAGATTTTATTGCCTTGATCGAGTGTAGGTACACTGGACAGGATTACGCTACCATCTTCAGATCAGCAACGGTACAAAAATTACAAGAATATTTAGATGCAATTGAAGGAGAAACAGCCCTCGGTCACTATTTTTAACAAATTAACCTGGTTTCAACACTGCTAGGAGTGTCTTTTTCAGAATTTAAATCAAAGAATGGTCTATATTCTATAACATGGTCACCGAATTATGACAAAAAACGTGACCATGTTATAGAATATAGATCATTCTTTGATTTAAATTCTGAAGAAGACACTCCTAGCTGTGTTGAAACCAGGTTAATTTGTTAAAAATAGTGACCGAGGGCTGTTTATCTTTCAATTGTAACTATTCACGCGCTCTGAACGTGCAGCCATGTACAAAATTTTGCAATACTTATATGGTTGTAACTGTAATCGTAAATTATCAATTTTACACAATTTCATTTTGTTGTACCCACAGTCTACAGGTTATCAGATAATGCTGCGTAATAAACCGCAGATTTGTTTTCGTACCATCGTAACGGACTGTAAATTTGAATACAATTACCTTTTCGTAAGTTACTGAAGTAAATATACACTGACGGGGGGAAAAAAATCACAAGACCAAGAAGGGGCCGGCCGGGGTGGCCGGCGGTTCTAGGCGCTACAGTCTGGAACCGCGCGACCGCTACGGTCGCAGGTTCGAATCCTGCCTCGGGCATGGATGTGTGTGATGTCCTTAGGTTAGTTAGGTTTAAGTAGTTCTAAGTTCTAGGGGACTCATGACCTCAGAAGTTAAGTCTCATAGAGCTCAGAGCCATTTTGAACCAAGAAGGGGTTGTGCGACATAAGCGAAAGTCGGTAGGCATGTTTCTACATCTGAAAGATGATTCCTGTTCAAATTTCTCGCCAATCGCATAAGAGTCGTGTTAATAGCGTCACTATGAGAATGCAAGTCAGCTTTACTTTAAATATACGGTATAATGGTTGTGAGCGTTAGTTACTTTTGGGACGTGACTTAGGCTACTGATGTTAATCAAGAATGCCTTTAAGCAGACAAAGACGCCTTCATCAACACCTCAGTGTGTTTGAACAAGGTGGTGTAATGAGGATATGAGAAGCTGTACGTTTCTTCTACGATACTGCAGAAGGACTTGGCACGAATGTAGCCACAGTGTATGATTGCTGGCAGTGGTTGTCACGAGAATATATGGTAGCAAGATGCCCGGGCTCTGGACGGCCACGTGGTTTCACCGAGAGCGAAGACCATCGTGCTAGGCGTATGGCTCTGTCGCATCGTATTCACCTGCAGCAGCAATCTGAACAGCAGTTGGCATCACAGCGACTCAGCGAACTGTTACAAATTGGTTACTTCAAGAACAGCTCAGAGCTAGACGTCCTGCACCGTGCATCCCACTGACCCCAAACCACCGCCATTTCCGGCTTCAGAGATGCCAAGCGAAAACTCATTGGAGAGCAGGGTGGAAGTCTTTTGTATTTTGTGATTAAATCTGGTTCTTGTTCGGTGTCAGTGATGGCCGTGTGTTCACTGGAAGGCCAACTGAGGGCCTGCGACCAACCTGTCTGCATGCTAGACACATTGGATTTATACCTGGATTTGTCTGGGATGCCAGGAGGAGCACTCTCGTGGTTATCGACCTGTTGTGCTGCCATTCATGAACAGCATCCCTGGGAGTAAACTTGTTGTAGCTGGGATTCACAGTCATAAAATATTTTTTGAAAGACATCATCTTCACGCCCGTGACTGTTATGTTATTACACTATTGCAATTTCGGCCTTACGCCATTATCAAGTGCTGATAACATGGCTTTAAGCCATGTCACCGTAATGTGAGCTGACACATTTGTATGTCGTGTATTTAACAGTATTGACAACGATATACTAATGTGTCAGCTTACATTACGGGTTAAAGCCATATTATCAGCACTTGATAATGGCGTACGGCCGAAATTCCAATAGTGTAATAAAAACTTATAACAGTCACTGGGGTGAAGATGATGTCCTTCAAAAAAAATCCCTGGGAGTGTTTTCCAACAGGATAACGCTCGTCCACAAACTGCTGTTATAGGCCAACATGCTCTACAGAATGTCGTCATTTTGCCGTGGCCTGCTCAAATGGAGCACATATTGGACATCATTGGACGATAACTCCAGTAACGTCCATAATCAGCATTAGCATTTCTATTTTGACTGACCAAGTGCAACAGGCATGGAACTCCATCCCACTAACAGCCATCCGTCATCTGTACAACATAATGCATGCAGATATGTATGTTTGAATTCAACATTCTGGCGGTTACGCCAGTTACTAAGTGCCATCCTTTCACATTTGCAATGGTTCTTCTCGCCCTTACTTTATCCTATGATCTTACAATGTTAATCAGTACATATAGAACCTAGATAAGTGTACTCCCGAAATTTGATTATTCTATATTAATTATTATCTGGTGTTGCGATGTTTTTCCCGTCAGTGTACAATTTCCAATATATACCTAAGAATGATAAAAACTTTTATGTTACTTTGACCTCATTGATCGTCTTCAGCCGACTATGTCAGGTGTTTACAACTAACAAAATATGTCAGATATATATCTGTCAATACTTTTGTACCTACACTCTCTGATCAAAATATCTGGACACGTATTAGTGAACATTCGTATGTGGTGCGTCCAGCCTTCCCTTTTATGTCGGTTTGAATTCTGCTGGAGACACTTTCAGTGAGGTGTGTGAATATCTGTAGAGGAATGGCAGCACATTCGTTCTCAAGAGTGGATACCGGAAAGGTTGTGATGATGTTCGTCACTGCTGGTCTGCAGCGAACTCGACGTTCTGAGTCAACCGAAAGGAAACATACATCACTGAGTAATTTGTTACTCAGGTCTCATCCCTGGCCGACCTATGCTGCTGTTACTGTCTCTCTACCAGCAACACAGTACTCACCACCTCCTTTTATATTGGCGGCACCACCTCTCGTTACATCTAGTGATCCGTTCCGCATTACTTAGGAGTTTTTTGGATACTTTTGATGAGATAGTGTTGTTCTTTTATGTTTTATAGGGATGCAGTCCAACACCCGACTGGTCTCATTCAAATTCATTTAGGCCATGTAAGTCTAGAAGTGAGTACATGGGGCATAGAATAAGTATTCAACACAATTTTTTCTCGGACAATTCCGGCTGGAAAAATGCGTAATTAGTTGTGGGACATCGTGGAACATTCCCGCTACAGTTTGATGAAGTTCCTGTTGGTGACGGTGCTATACGTGGACTTCAAAATGGCTTGTCTAATGAGGCGGATTTCAAGCAGAGAGCTGTCATTGAATTTGTTTTGGTGGAAAACCAGAGAATCACAGATATTCATAGGCACTTGCACAATGTCTACAGAGACCTGGCAGTGAACAAAAGCATGGTGAGCAGTTGGGCGAGGTGCCTGTCATCATCGCAAAGAGGTCGCAGCCTGCTGCGTCACAGGAAGCCGCACATAGCTGGGACTCCTGCAGTGTTGGAAAGAGTGGACACTCTCATTCGAGGTGATTGACATATCACAATCAAACGCCTCGCTGCTCAACTGGACGTCTCTGTCGGTGGCGCTGGCAAACTCGTCCACCAGTTGGGATACCCACCCTACAGTCCAGATCTCACACCTTCTGACCTTCCATCTGTTTGGCCGAATCAAGGATACATTCTGTGGTAAGCAGTACGTGGCTGATGGGGAGGTTACTGAAGCAGAAAGATATTGGCTCTGACGTGTACGCGAAAGGTGGTACCATGCAGGATACAGACCCTGCCAGTAACGTGGCGTTAGGCTGTCACCTTCAGTTGAGATTATTTGAAAAATTGGAATTCGTAGCAAGTATATTGCAATACTGAATAAAACCAACCTGCTTTCAGAAAAAAAGTGTTCAAGTACTTACTGATCATCCTCGTATACAGGGTGGTCCATTGATTGTGACCGGGTCAAATATCTCACGAAATAAGCGTCAAACGAAAAAACTACAAAGAACTAATCTCATCTAGCTTGAAGGGGGAAACCAGATGGTGCCATGGTTGGCCCGCTAGATGGCGCTGCCATAGGTCAAACGGATATCAACTGCATTTTTAAAAATAGGAACCCCCATTTTTATTCCATATTCGTGTAGTACGTAAAGAAATAGGAATGTTTTAGTTCAACCACTTTTTTTGCTTTGTGATAGATGGCGCTGTAATAGTCACAAACGTATAAGTACGTGGTATCACGTAACATTCCGCCAATGCGGACGGTATTTGCTTCGTGATACATTACCCGTGTTAAAATGGACCGTTTACCAATTGCGGAAAAGGTCGATATCGTGTTGATGTATGGTTATTGTGATCAAAATGCCCAACGGGCGTGTGCTATGTATGCTGCTCGGTATCCTGGACGGTATCATCCAAGTGTCCGGACTGTTCGCCGGATAGTTACGTTATTTTAGGAAACAGGAAGTGTTCAGCCACATGTGAAACGTCAACCGCGACCTGCAACAAATGATGCTGCCCAAGTAGGTGTTTTAGCCGCTGTCGCGACTAATCCGCACATCCGTAGCAGACAAACTGCGCGAGAATCGGGAATCTCAAAAACGTCGGTGCTGAGAATGCTACATCAACATCGAGTGCACCCATACCACATTTCTATGCACCTGGAATTGCATCGCGACGACTTTCAACGTCGTGTACAGTTCTGCCATTCTGCCACTGGCCAGAAGAGAAATTACGGGACGATGACAGAATTTTTGCACGCGTTCTATTTAGCGACGAAGCGTCATTCACTATCAGCGGTAACGTAAACCGGCATAATATGCACTATTGGGCAACGGAAAATCTACGATGGCTGCGACAAGTGGAACATCAGCGACCTTGGCGGGTTAATGTATGGTGCGGCATTATGGGAGGAAGGATAATTGGCCCCCATTTTATCGATGGCAATCTAAATGGTGCAATGTATGCTGATCTCCTACGTAATGTTACTACGAGATGTTTCACTGCATGATAAAGTGGCGATGTACTTCCAACATGATGGATGTCCGGCACGTAGCTCGCGTGCGGTTGAAGCGGTATTGAAGAGCATATTTCATGACAGGTGGATTGGTCATCGAAGCTCCATACCATGGGCCGCACGTTCACCGGATCTGACGTCCCCGGATTTCTTTCTGTGGGGAAAGTTCAAGGTTATTTGCTATCGAGATCCACCGACAACGCCTGACAACATGCGTCAGCGCATTGTCAACGCATTGTCGAACATTACGGAAGGCGAACTACTCGCTGTTGAGAGGAATGTCGTTACACGTACTGCCAAATGCATGGAGGTTGACGGATATCATTTTGAGCATTTATTGCATTAATGTGGTTTTTACAAGTAATCGCGCTGTAACAGAATGAGTTCTCAGAAATGATAAGTGCACAAAGGTACATGTAACACATTGGAACAACCGAAATAAAATGTTCAGACGTACCTACGTTTTGTATTTTAATTTAAAAAATCTACCTGTTACCAACTGCTCGTCTAAAATTGTGAGCCATATGTTTGTTACTATTACAGTACCATCCATCACAAAGCGAAAAAAGTGGTCCAACTAAAACATTCATATTTCTTTACGTACTACACGAATATGTAATAAAAAATGGGGATTCCTATTAAAAAAAAACGCAGCTGATATCCGTATGACCTATGGCCAACCATAGCGCCATCTGGTTTCCCCCTCCAAGTTAGACAAGTTTCGTTCTTTGTAATTTTTTCGTTTTACGCTCATTACGTGAGATATTTGTCCCTGTCACGATCAATGGACTATCCTGTGCAGGATAGCTTCCCAGTACGATGCTCGCAAATTGGTCACAACGAGCTTACTCTGTGTACAGGCACGGAGTGCAACAGATTCGATATGCCTCGGAAACGGGAGCGCCGTATCTTTACTGCGGCTGTGCAACAGCGAGTCGGTCGCAGCTCGCGGTGAACAGGCGCAGCCCTACCGGTTGCGCCCATCGCCGCTCACGCTGCTTGCGCAACGAGCAGCGACCGTCCCGCCGGCCTGCCCGCCTGCCGCCCACCCTGCATGCGGCGCTTCTCGTCGCGCCTGCTGCACTCACGACAGCCAGGTTTCGCTTTCTTCTCTTCCTCACTCCTGTGGGCCGTTATGACGCCAACAAATGCCTCGTGTGCCACTGACAGAGACAACTTGTATCAGCGCTCTTTAATGCTTTCTCTACAACTACACTACTGGCCATTAAAACTGCTACACCTCGAACATGACGTGCTACAGACGCGAAATTTAATCGACAGGAAGAAGATGCTGTGATATGCAAATGATTAGCTTTTCAGAGCATTCACACAAGGTTGGCGCCGGTGGCGACACCTACAACGTGCCGACATCAGGAAAGTTTCCAACCGATTTCTCATACACAAACAGCAGTTGACCAGCGTTGCCTGGTGAAATGTTGTCGTGATGCCTCGTGTAAGGAGGAGAAATGCGTACCATCACGTTTCCGACTTTGATAAAGGTCTGATTGTAGCCTATCACGATTGCGGTTTATCGTATCGCGACATTGCTGCTCGCGTTGGTCGACATAAAATGACTGTTAGCAGAATATGGAATAGGTGGGTTCGGGAGGGTAATACGGAACGCCGTGCTGAATTCCAACGGCCTCGTATCACTAGCAGTCGAGATGACAGGCATCTTATCCGCATGGCTGTAACGGATAGTGCAGCCACGTCTCGATCCCTGAGTCAGCAGATGGGGACGTTTGCAAGACAACAACCATCTGCACGAACAGTTCGACGACGTTCGCACGATGAACGCACATTCGAAGCGTGTATTCGTCATCGCCATACTGGCGTATCACCCGGCATGATGGTATGGGGTGCCATTTGTTACACGTCTCGGTCACCTCTTGTTCGCATTGACGGCACTTTGAACAGAGGACGTTACATTTCAGATGTGTTATGACCCATGACTCTACCCTTCATTCGATCCCTGCGAAATCCTACGTTTCAGCAGGATAATGAACGACCGCATGTTGCAGGTCCTGTACGAGCCTTTCTGGATACAGAAAATGGTCGACTGCTGCCCTGGCCAGCACATTCTGCATTCTCTCATAAATTGAAAACGTCTGATCAATGATGGCCGAGCAACTGGCTCGTCACAATACGCCAGTCACTATTCTCGATGAACTGTGATATCGTGTTGAATCTGCATGGGCAGCTGTACCAGTACACGCCATCCAAGCTCTATTTAACTCAATGCCCAGGCGTATCAAGGCCGTTATTACAGCCGGTGGTGGTTGTTCTGGGTACTGATTTCTCAGGATCTATGCACCCAAATTACGTGAAAATGTAATCATATGTTGGTTCTAGTATAATGTATTTGTCCAATGAATACCTGTTTGTCATCTGCATTTCTTCTTGGTGTAGCAATTTTAATTGCTAGTAGTGTTATTCGTCACTTTTCCTACCTTCCTCGGCCGTTTCCTTTATTTCTTGCTGTCTAATTCGCAGCATCAGTTATTCAATAGTTGCTCTTGTAATATTTATAAGCTCACCGGAAAAAAATTTCTCATTCCTTCAAATAGTACACTGCTCGCTTTGGAGCGCTGTAGGTGGTGAAGAATATGTGACCCTACACTCGCGACATACGAGATGCGACAATAAAGTAATGAGACTGATTTTCTTTGCAAGATGTGGCAACCCCGCAGGCTTGCGTAGGCATAATATCTTTGACCTTGGTCTATAAGCTACTTCTAGTCCAAGCGGCACATCGATGCAACCGCATAGTCGTGAGTTGTGCAGTAATAAGTTAACACGTGTTTGTGTCTCTCGTCACGGAAATGGAACCGCATAATATAGCGCAACGGTATGCCATTTATTTTTTGCGTTAAATTGGGTGAAAACGCGACGACAGCTTACGGTAAGAAGGCTTTTGGAGAGGAGGTTATGTCAAGAACTCAAGTTTTTCGTTAGCATAAAATGTTTAGTGAAGGCAGAACGAATGTTGAAGATGAAGACCGCAGTGGACGACCATCAACCTCACGGACGGATGTCAACTTGGCCAGGGTGCGTGAACTCGTACGATCTGATCGAAGATCATCCGTGAAAATGATTGCAGAAGAACTGAACTTCAATCGAGAAACGGTTCGTCTAATAATAACTGAACATCATGGTATGAGAAAGATTTGTTCAAAAATTGTCCCCAAAAATCTCACGCCACAACAACGAGCAACACGGAAAAATGTGGCAGCCGATCTTTAGAGCAAACGGAAGTCAATCCACAATTGTTGAGCCGTGTTAGCACTGGTGATGAAAGTTGTTTTTTTCAGTAAGATCCAGAGACAAAACGCCAAAGTTCGCAATGGTGCTCAAAGGGATCACCCAGACCAAAAACAGCTCGCATGTCTAAGTCAAAAGTGAAATGCATGCTTATGTGCTTCTTTGATTACAAGGGAATTGTTCATAAAGAGTGGGTGCCTCCTCGACAAACAGTTAACCAATATTACTAAAAAGAAATTTTAGAAAGACTTCGTAAAAGAGTTCTTCGTGTCTGTGTCCCATACTGCTCTGACAGTACAGCAATTTTTAACCTCAAAACAAATTTCAGTACTGCCACAGCCACCTTATTCACCAGATATCGCTCCGTGCGACTTTATTCTATTTCCAAGAGTGAAAACGGCGGTCAAGGGACACCATTTTCAAACAACACAAGATGTCCAGAAAGCTGTGACGAGGGTCTTGGAGGATATTGCAGAAGATGAGTTCCAGAAATGTTACCATCAATGGCAGAAGCGCTGGAAAAAGTGTGTTCAATCAGAAGGGAACTGCTTTGAAGGAGCCAACACTGAACTTGACTAAAGCGGTAAGCAACATTTTTTTCACATCAGTTTCATTATTGTCGCACCTCGTATATCATGATAGTGAAGTATCAGTCGGCTGTATGCAATCGGTGCACAAAGACAGGTCGACATGAAGATGTGACAGGATGGCAGAAAGAATTTACGAGCACGATCGTGTCCACGGAAGCACAGTGAATGAAGTTGCTAGATTTGTTGATGTATCATCGCACATTGTCCAATGTGTCTATGAGGAATGAGGTACCCCACGCAGCCATGTAGCACGCTGACTGCCAGGGATAGGAAAACAGTGCCACACTTCTGACAATTTGCTCCAGACCCAACAGAAATTTCTGTTGGCTGTGAATGCAGCACTTAAGGCTACTCATCTTCAATCCGCTAAACATCATAGATATTCGACAGCAACAGACTGCGTAGTGTGGTCTAACGTGTCGCGATTTCGCCTGTTTTTAAGCACCTTGTCCAGTGCACTGACATAATCAAGAATTGCCCTTCCTTCTACATCTTCATGATGAGTTGTTGTTGTTGTTGTTGTTGTGGTCTTCAGTCCTGAGACTGGTTTGATGCAGCTCTCCATGCTACTCTATCCTGTGCAAGCTTCTTCATCTCCCAGTACCTACTGCAACCTACATCCTTCTGAATCTGCTTAGTGTATTCATCTCTTGGTCTCCCTCTACGATTTTTACCCTCCACGCTGCCCTCCAATGCTAAATTTGTGATCCCTTGATGCCTCAAAACATGTCCTACCAACCGATCCCTTCTTCTAGTCAAGTTGTGCCACAAACTTTTCTTCTCCCCAATCCTATTCAATACCTCCTCATTAGTTACGTGATCTACCCACCTTATCTTCAGCATTCTTCTGTAGCACCACATTTCGAAAGCTTCTATTCTCTTCTTGTCCAAACTGGTTATCGTCCATGTTTCACTTCCATACATGGCTACACTCCATACAAATACTTTCAGAAACGACTTCCTGACACTTAAATCTATACTCGATGTTAACAAATTTCTCTTCTTCAGAAACGATTTCCTTGCCATTGCCAGTCTACATTTTATATCCTCTCTACTTCGACCATCATCAGTTATTTTACTCCCTAAATAGCAAAAATCCTTTACTACTTTAAGTGTCTCATTTCCTAATCTAATCCCCTCAGCATCACCCGATTTAATTTGACTACATTCCATTATCCTCGTTTTGCTTTTGTTGATGTTCATCTTATATCCTCCTTTCAAGACACTGTCCATTCCGTTCAACTGCTCTTCCAAGTCCTTTGCTGTCTCTGACAGAATTACAATGTCATCGGCAAACCTCAAAGTTTTTACTTCTTCTCCATGAATTTTAATACCTACTCCGAATTTTTCTTTTGTTTCCTTTACTGCTTGCTCAATATACAGATTGAATAACATCGGGGAGAGGCTACAACCCTGTCTTACTCCTTTCCCAACCACTGCTTCCCTTTCATGCCCCTGGACTCTTATAACTGCCATCTGGTTTCTGTACAAATTGTAAATAGCCTTTCGCTCCCTGTATTTTACCCCTGCCACCTTCAGAATTTGAAAGAGAGTATTCCAGTTAACGTTGTCAAAAGCTTTCTCTAAGTCTACAAATGCTAGAAACGTAGGTTTGCCTTTTCTTAATCTTTCTTCTAAGATAAGTCGTAAGGTTAGTATTGCCTCACGTGTTCCAACATTTCTACGGAATCCAAACTGATCTTCCCCGAGGTCCGCTTCTACCAGTTTTTCCATTCGTCTGTAAAGAATTCGCGCTAGTATTTTGCAGCTGTGACTTATTAAACTGATAGTTCGGTAATTTTCACATCTGTCAACACCTGCTTTCTTTGGTATTGGAATTATTATATTCTTCTTGAAGTCTGTGGGTATTTCGCCTGTCTCATACGTCTTGCTCACCAGATGGTAGAGTTTTGTCATGACTGGCTCTCCCAAGGCCATCAGTAGTTCTAATGGAATGTTGTCTACTCCCGGGGCCTTGTTTCGACTCAGGTCTTTCAGTGCTCTGTCAAACTCTTCACGCAGTATCTTACCTCCCATTTCATCTTCATCTACATCCTCTTCCATTTCCATAATATTGTCCTGAAGTACATCGCCCTTGTATAAACCCTCTATATACTCCTTCCACCTTTCTGCCTTCCCTTCTTTGCTTAGAACTGGGTTGCCATCTGAGCTCTTGATATTCATACAAGTGGTTCTCTTCTCTCCAAAGGTCTCTTTAATTTTCCTGTAGGCAGTATCTATCTTACCCCTAGTGAGACAAGCCTCTACATCCTTACATTTGTCCTCTAGCCATCCCTGCTTAGCCATTTTGCACTTTCTTTCGATCTCATTTTTGAGACGAGTATACCGTGGATACTCTAATGTTTCAGTATGACAATAACGGTGTTCACAGGGTTGGACGCGTTCGTTGCTAGTTGACAGCTGCCAGGCTGCAGCCTTCCTTCTCATCGTCAACCCTGTGCTTGTGACCTCTGTTCTCCGAGCACACACGTCTGTCTCAAGAAAATCGTGTGCCAACTGCTTATGTTTGTGATCCTTATTTCTGCCTGACGGAAGATGTTACCTGCCGAAACTATAATCCTCCGGTATAACTGTGGGTTCTTTGATTGCTCTGGGAGTCGGTGGAGTGGGACTACAACATATAAAATATTATTTCACTTTATTATAAGAATGATAAAAAGATTCACTTGACTTTATACAATCCATTGCGACAGGAATGTGCCTAATATTTACAGTTGTCTTTGAATATTAAAGCAGAACTTCACGCACACATTCGTTTATCTCTTCTCTCAGAGAACAAAGCTCACGAAGTTCAGAATGACATTTCAATCTAAGATATAAGTAACACATGTGCTCTAACCAGACAATATTGTCTGCTTGATCGAAGGTCACAAACTGACCCGAGCGTTCCTCCGCTCGTATATCGACCTCCGTGTGGTGGCACTGCACCGCTGGGAAAGAGGGTGTGACTTTGCCAGTTCCTACCATTCGTCATCGCGCAATACAGCGTTAATTTCTGTGGCATTGATGCGAGGTGCCGAAATCTGCTAGGGCACCGCAGTCTCTGGACGATAACACAGATGTCGAAGAAATTCACACACGACAGTTGAACTGGGGGGGGGGGGGGGAAGGGGTGCCTTTCTTGTTGTGAAACATGTTCGATAAATTTCAATATCAGTACTCGAGTTATATAATACGAAAATCAGTATTCGAGATACTCTGTGCAAAGATTCTACTGCTTTCATCGTATCTGCATCCGTAACATGAAAAACCCCTTTGAAGTGCATGGCAGAAGCTATGTCTCATTGTATCACTTATTAGGATTTCTTCCGCTTCCACTAGCAAGAACAATGTTTAAATGCTTCCATGCGAGATGTAATTAATCTGGTCGTGTCCTCATGATCTCTAAGGGAGCATTAAGTTGGGCACGTAGTTGTATATTCCTACCGTCATCATTTAAAGCAGGTTGTTAAAACCCTGTCAGTAGGATTTTTCAGGACATTTAAAAAACGAATTTTAACCATATTATTATTATTATTTGAATCTTAATATCTACCATTTCGGTCATGGATCATTTTCCATGACCGAAACCGGTAGAAATTAAGATTCAAATAAAAACAGCTGATAGTTAAAATGTGTTATTTTAATTACATGACGGCTGTTGAATGTCATCTAACCAAAACATTTTTCGCGATAGTCTGCATCTAGATCAAAGTTTTTCCAGTTCAGTTCCTTCAACATCTCTGTGCCACTCTCCCTCGGGTGAGACAAATCTGTGACCGTCCGTGCTGCCCTCCTCAGTGTAGTCCAGTATCCCCTATCAGCCCCCTTCGGTAGAAGTTTCATACACTTGAGCAATGTTCTAGGATGGGCCAGGCGAGATTTTTGTATGCAGTCTCCACTGCAGACCGACAGAATTTCCTAGTATTCTACAAATGAACCAAAGTCTTATTTCTGCTTTACCTATGAGTGAGACTATGTGAGCATTCCATTTCATATCGACGCAAATGAATACACCAAGATGTTTGTATGAATTGACCATGTTCAACTACGACTCACTGATGTAATCTTAGGATACAATGCTTTCTCCTTTTGTGAAGTGCTCAGTCTTACATTTCTGAACATTCGAAGCTAGTAGCTAATCTTTGCACCTCTTTGAAATCTTATCAAGGACTGAATATTTTGTGCACTTTTCTCCAGCCAGTACTTCATTATAGATAACTGCTTCACCTGTAATGGATCGATTCCCGGCGGGGTCAGGAATTTTCTCTGCCTCGTGATGACTGGGTGTTGCGTGATGTCCTTAGGTTAGTTAGGTTTAAGTAGTTCTAAGTTCTAGGGGACTGATGACCATAGATGTTAAGTTCCATAGTGCTCAGAGCCATTTGAACCATTTTTTTTGTAATGGATCGGAAGTTACTATTAATATAGTGTGCCAAGTCGTTAATGTACAACATGAACTGAAAGGGTCCCTTCACACTTCCCTGGTACACACAGGACATCACTTCTACATTTGTTGAAGATTCTTCGTCCAGTAAAACATGCTACGCACTTCCTACAAAACATCCTCAATCCGATTAGTTCTACTTGATACACCATATGACCGTACCTTCGATAATAAGGGTAGATGTTGTCCTGAATCAAATTCTTTCCGGAAATCAAGAAATACTGCATATTCCTGACTGCCTTGATTCACGCCTTTCAGGACATCATCTGAGAAAAGTGCTAGTTAGGTTTCACATGATCGATATTTTCGGAATCCTTGCTGTTTCGCATGGTGGAGATCATTCTGTACGAGATACGTCATAACGTTTGAGCTCAGAACATCTTCTAAGATTCTACACGAAATGGATGCCAAGGACATTGGAAGGTAATTTTGTCGATTACCTCTGCTATCCTTCTTGTAGACGGCAGCATTCTGTGATCTCTTCCAACTGCTGGGCACAATTTTTTGTTCTCTGGAGTTACGGTATATTACAGTTAAAAAAGGGACAGACTCAACCTCAAATTCAGTGTAGAATCTGATAGGGGTTGCACCAGGCCCTTGTGAAGGGGCAAAGATTATGGCAACCATTCAGAGACTAATTTTTTGTCCCTAGCACATACATAAATGAGATGAAACATACATCTGCTGATACTGGCATAAGGTACATTCCAATATACAATTTAGTGTCTTGCGTGGGATAGTGTAGAGGTAGTAATCTATTTCATTAGTAACTGGACAATGTCTAAAAACCACAGTCATATAGGGTATATTATTTATCAAGCCCAAATTCGATTTTCTCAACACATATTAATCGCACAGGGATGAATGAGGTATCGCAAGATAGGATTTTTAACGGCTTTTGACTTTGTATCCCAACTTCGTGCTAAAAAATTGTGGAAATGTGGAAAATTAGCATAAAAGAGACTTTTAACTATCATAGATAACAGGCCATCATGGATAATTTGTATACAGCATTGTCACAGATAATCGAATACATTTTCCGAAACGACAATAATATTTGTAGTTGTCGCCTTCAGTTTTGGTTTTGTTATAGCGTTAAGTCAGTGCCGGCAAGCTAGTCGGGAACGTCAGGGAAGAGAAGGCTGTGAGAAGTCAGCCAATCGTACGCTGACCGGCCTCCCTTCCAGGAAGACAACGCGACAGCGGCGGTTCCTACGTGAAGAAGACATAAGCGCCGTGCCCTATTGGTGAAGGACCACTGGCAGAGCACCGTCAACGATAGCAACTTCGATAGCAGTTTACGACAGGCTTTCGTCAGTTAGAGATCAGCAATTACTGCAAAGACCGATATTTCGTATGTTGCCCTTTGCTTGCGACACATCTGTGTAATTTCCGAAGTTAAGTATCTGTAATTTTCATTTTGTAATATAACCCATTAATAAGAACTGTTTGATTGTTTGTCTAGCGAACAGAGTATACTGGATTCCTAGACACAATAGATTTACCTATTGCTGATGCGGTCTAACGTGCTTACATAAATTACGAAGTGCAATTAAAATCTTAAAATACAGTTAGAGTTATGGTGGCATTAGTGATATACCATGCAAGAAGCGAAAACTACCTTCCAACCGGCCGGTGTAGCCGAGCGGTTCTAGGCGCTTCAGTCTGGAACCGCGCGACCGCTACGGTCGCAGGTTCGAATCCTGCCTCAGGCATGGATGTGTGTGATGTCCCTAGGTTGGTTAGGTTTAAGTAGTTCTAAGTTCTAGGGGACTGATGACCTCAGAAGTTAAGTCCCATAGTGCTCAGAGCCATTTGAACCATTTTCAACTGTCTGGCATCGGGAAAACTGGTGTGATACCATGGATAAACTTTACACCATCTGATCCATACAAGCATCTGTACTGCTCTGTGAAGAGTTTTGTTCAAAATTATGTGCTTGGAAATTGATATACAAGGATGTGCCATAAATTCATGATTATTATTTCACGCCGTTCGCTTCATTTTTAAAGTTCTTTTCATTCCCACAGCTGCCGTTATCCCCACGACTTATTCGGAATAAGTTCATTACTTAAATGGTTCAGATGGCTCTGAGCACTATGGGACTTAACATCGGAGGTAATCAGTCCCCTAGAACTTAGAACTACTTAAACCTAACTAAGCTAAGGACATCACACAGATCCATGCCCGAGGCAGGGTTCGAACCTGCGACCGTAGCAGTCGCGCGGTTCCGGACTGAAGCGCCTAGAACCGCTCGGCCACCGCGGCCGGCGTTCATTAAAAAGCTATAGAGTGTGTGATAGTTTCGCTCGGGTCCCCTGGTAGTCATTGTTACTCGTACAGTGCCGCCGTCACTAAGAAGATTAATTTAGGTGCTTTAGTACGTGTATTGCGACCGGGAAGCAGCTGCACGTTAGTGGCCCACTGGCGGGGATACCCAACGCTCTTGCTCGCTAGTCGAGACCAGCTGGCCGAGCTGAAAGCGCGCCGGCTTATGCAATGCGGCTGCGAAACCCCGAGTCAGCTTACTGCGGCCGAATCGGTCACCGCTTCCGGCCGCAAACCTGTCGCCTCACACGTTCTCACACCCTGTGGCTCTGCGAGGAATGCCGCTCACCGCAGAGGCGAAGTTTCGCAACCAAACTTTCGTCCTGTCTCATTCTTCTTTCTGACATAACAAGGAAAGATGCAACAAGATTACGCAAACTGATACTGCAGTTTCCGTGGCATAACGTAATGAAGTCACTGGCCTTACCAGTTCCTGTTTTTCAGCAGAACACTGTACTTAACAAGCTTAAGGAGCATGACTTACAATATGTTTCTAATCCACACATAGTCAGAAATAAAGGCCTTTTAAAAGTTACGTAATTTGAACTGAGACAAGAATAATGCTTACATTTATTGTTCAACACGATTTGGAGAGAAAATCTTAAGATCTGTCTAGAGCCACATATTCGTTGGTTTCACAGTCTCCAGTCCATAAACTCAAAGAATTTCTGTAATTGATAAAATGTTTGAAATCAACATTTAACGTATCGAATCACAATGACACACTGACAAAGCTGCTGGACTCGACTTGCTTTTCAGTTTACGTTTGTGTTCAACACTTTCCGTGTCATTATGAAATACACACACGTCAAAAAAAGTTTTACATCACCCCAGTTCTCAGAACTGCTGAAGACAGACGTTAACTGTGGACATTGTATCATAGGCACAGTCCCTTTGACTGTTCAGAGATGTTACTAAACCCGCAAAAAGATGTAAACAGCCATACACGAGCAGCGCCTATTAGACGGAGAAGGTCCGACAGCCGATCAGTTCCAGTCATTTCACCAAGGAGGTACATGGCTCGTGTTGTCTGTAGTTCAGCCATGCCTAGACGGTCAATACCGCGGTTAGATCGCGTTCGCATTGTTACTTTGTGTCAAGAAGAGCTCTTAACAAGGGAAGTGTCCAGGCGTCTCGGAGTGAACCAAAGCGATTTTGCTCGGTCATGGAGGAGATACAGAGAGACAGGAACTGTCGATGACATGCCTCGCTCAGGCTGCCCAAGGGCTACTGCTGCAGTGGATGACCGGTACGTACGGATTATGGCTCGGAGGGACCCTGACAGCAACGCCACCATGTTGAATTATGCTTTTCGTGCAGCCACAGGACGTCGCGTTACGACTCAAACTGTGCACAATAGGCTGCATGATGCGCAACTTCACTCCTGACGTCCATGGCGAGGTCCAACTTTCCAACCACGACACCATACAACGGGGTTCAGATGGGCCCAAGAACATGCCGAATGGATAGCTCAGGATTGGCATCACGTTCTCTTCACCAATGAGTGTCGCACGTGCCTTCAACGTGTTTGCAGCCAACCTGGCCAGGCTGAACGCCTTAGACACACTGTCTAGCGAATGCAACAAGGTGGGGGTTCCCTGCTGTTTTGGGGTGGCATTATGTGGTGCCGACGTACGCCGCTGGTGGTCACGGATGGTGCCGTAACGGCTATACGATGCGTGAATGCCATCCTCCTACCGATATTGCAACCATATCGGTAGCATATTGGCGGTGCATTCGTCCTCGTGGACGACAACGGGCGTCCCCATCGTGCACATCTTGCGAAAGACTTCCTTCAGGATAACGACATCGCTCGACTAGAGCGGCCAGCATGTTTTCCAGACATGAACCATATCGAACATGCCTGGGATAGATTGAAAAGGGCTGTTTATGGAAGACGTGACCCACCAACCACTCTGAGGCATCTACGCCGAATCGCTGTTGAGGAGTGGGACAATCTGGGCCAACAGTGTCTTGATGAACTTGTGGGTAGTATGCCACGACGAATGCAGGCATACATGAATGCAAGAGGACGTGCTACTGGCTATTAGAGGTACCGGTGTGTACAGAAATCTGGACCACAACCTCTGAAGGTCTCGCTGTATGGTGGTACAACATGCAATGTGTGGTTTTCATGAGCAATGAAAAGGGCGGAAATGATGTTTATGTTGTTCTCTTCTCCAATTTTCTGTGCAGGTTCCGGAGCTGAGGTGATGGAAAACTTTTTTGATGTGTGTGTTTTAAATGAGCCCGTCTTTGTTACTCATAAATATCACAAACGTCTTTTAAGCTGCAGTGGGATAACTCCATCATTACCTGACGTGTAGTTAAAATGGAAGAAAAGATACTTTTTCCTCTCCTTCGACGATGTGTCACAATCTGCCAGACCTTATGACTGCTGTGTTCTAAAAGTGAGTTCAGAATGGCCGTGTTCAATTAAAATTCTCTTAAGTTCGAAGAGCTGTTCGTTTTCCCGAAGCTGAAGCCCGTTGCTAGCTCGTTTCTCTTTGCAGTAAAAATATTATTAATAAGGGGAAAGCAGAGAAATGATCCTAGGAAGTTGAAAGATGTCGTTCTCGTTATGAGAGGGTTGGCAGAACATCCGTAGTTATTGATGAAATCCAAAGAATGAAGAAAATATTTGAGCAGACAGGTGTGTATCCATACTGTGTGCCGGGAGATCACAATCGAGACCGACTGACAGCAACAGCAAGATTTCATGCGCGTTTTATGGAACAAGAAATTTCTGGATTACGAAACTTTGGTAGTTTTCGACACTCAAGAGAAAAAGAGACAACAAATGGTTCAAAATGGTTCAAATGGCTCTGAGCACTATGGGATTTAACTTCTGAGGTCATCACTCCCCTAGAACTTAGAACTACTTAAACGTAACTAAGGACATCACACATATCGATGCCCGAGGCAGGATTCGAACCTGCGATCGTAGCGGTCGCGCGGTTCCAGACTGTAACGCCTAGAACCGCTCGGCCACCCCGACAACAAATGACATGTCACACATCCTCATCTTGAAACCCAAGAACAATGGTAACTCTTTTGTCGTTTCCCATAGAACTTCTCTATAAGGCAAAAAAAAAAAAAATCCACTGGTGTTAACATGTACAGTCGTGGACAAAACGAGCGAGACCCCTCGCCTTTTCGTTATGCTGATCCGCACGGCTTTAAAGTCTGCTACACAGCATAACAGGCAAGGCGACGAAGTGCTACCAACATACTATGCGCAGGCGTGAAATTGACAAACTATCTGAACTTTTTTAGACTGTATTCCATAATTTCTAAGACTATATTAATGCTGATTAGTGTGTTAAATACAACACGTAAACATAAGACAGAACTGAAAGAAGAAACGCTAATTTGTATGAAACGGACGAATAAAAATGAATTTCAGCTTATCCAGATAACAGACTATGAACCCCAGACCGTTACGAATTAGCAAAATATTATCCGCATTCGCCCGCGAAACGGTCTGTGTCGACGTTCAGACCAGTCATACTGGATTACCATTGCTGACCTACCATGAAAGTGTGCAAATTTAGCAATGCGTGAAGATTCATAACGAAATTCACTTAAACATCATTCAGTGCCACACTTAAGTCAATTCCATTATTGACAGAAGCGGAAAAAGGAGGCAGTATCATGTATGAAATTCTACAAGAGTGTCATATTGACATCCACAGAGCGCCAGTACAGAATAAAGGTAGCGATAAATCGTATTGGGTGCGCGAGAATTTCTTAAAATTGCTTTACTGATATTCTACCTGCCTCCATAGAGATTAGAACCGAAAACAAACCAGACCTTCCTTTCACTATGCTAGCAGACAACCTAGGCAAACAGCCCTCTATTATTACCCCAGACATGAACAAGCCGGCAATTTCGCAATAAAAATCTGCAGTTTCTGTTGCATAGAGCTTTCTGGACTCAAAAACATGAATTTTCTTCCTTTATGTCACCACTTATGCGACAATCATTCGGGATGATTATCGAAATAACAAATTACTGTTATTAGAGAGTAAATTTTGTAGGATAATTCTGCACCACCCCAGGAAATAAACGGCTACATAGCTGCCAAACGTATTCTGCATTGTTTCGAATTCTCCACTAGACTCGCCACAGCCAGAAAACGTTCATTAGCAGAAGTGTTTCTTAAGCTAGCTAGCAATGAGAATGTTCGTACTTCTAAAACGCGGTGGCATTAATACTGGGATGTGAATTACCACGTGTATAGGCAAATACATTCTATTTGCATTCCTGTAAACGTGATTTGGATCGAAAACGTAGCTACGACTAATATGCTTATGTATCGACAGCAACTAGAACATTTCGAATAAAGAGTAGCGGGTGTTATTTATGCGGCCCTCATCTTCAGTGTTTTCGTTGTTAGGATTTCGTCACCTAAACCGGTAAAAACGGAACCCTACTAGTCTCACTTTCTTGACCGTCTATCGGTCTACCCAACCCTTAAAACCCGTTTACCTCCAGAACGGGTGGACATAATAAGCGGAAATGTATCGCACTTCTTGCTGTAACCGGTCCCTTGCTGGTGTAAAAAAGTGAGCTTCTATGTCAACGCAATCAAAAGATACGACGGTTTATGTAAAGAAAATTTACGCGAAAGGTCAAAAAATGGCTTCAAGAACTATGCGACCTAACTGCTTAGGTCATCAGCCCCTAGACCTAGAACTACTTAAACCTAGCTAGCCTAAGGGCATCACAGACATCTATGCCCGAGGTAGAATTCCAACCTGCGACTGAAGCAGCCGTGCGGTTCGTCACTGAAGCGCCTGGAACCGCTCGGCCACCGCAACGCGGCGAAACCCTACTCACCTCATGTATAATGATAATATATACTGTCTAGTGAGGATAAACTGTATTCTCCAGCAACTCAGATCGTTTGATCACGGAACTTTTACGAAGCTACATTCAAACTTTGTCGAAGTCGTCTGCAATATCCATTACAAACACCCTAGGAACTTCGTATGCGATATCCACTTCTGAATACGCTGGCAGATAATGCAGTACTATAACAAGTAGGTGGGAACTTATTGTTATTGGTCCATGCATGACACTTTATTTCAATATCACTTTAACGCGCCTAGGTGTTCGTATATGGCTGAAATTAATGAACAAAAAGTAAATAAACAGTAAACAACTTCGATGTTCAGATCAAGTGAAAGTCACATGTCGTAATTACAACATAATTTCGTTGTTACATCTACATGACTACATCAACAGGATTTCTTTGCAATCCGGACTTACGTGCCTGGCAGAAGGTTCGGATTATTTCTCTACCGTCCCACTCATTAACAGTGTGCGGGAAAAGGGACTACTTAAATCTTTTCTTGCGAGCCTTGAATTACATTATTACTATGGTTTCTTCTTGTGTAAGTACCCTAGGAAATAATGTTTTGGCATTCAGAACATATGGTGGTGATTGAAATTTCGTGAAAAGATCTCGTGGCAACGAAAAACGCATATGTTTTCATGAATGTTACCCCAACTCGATTATCAAATCTGGGATCCTCTCTCCCCTATTTCGTGACATTACAAAGCGTGCTACCGTTCCTTGGACGTTTTTGCGTGCACAGTCAATCACGTCTGTCAAGGATATTATAGCAGTGGACGGACAAACGTAGTGTAGGCAGTGTTTTCAGTTGGCCTGTTGCGTATTCTTAGTGTGCGGCCAATAAAACGCAGTCATTCGTTTGCCTTCCCTACAAAAGTATGTTTTCGATCTTTCCAGTTTAAGTTTTACTGGGTACTGAGATGAACTGACAGTGCTTCGACTTGTGTTTTGTCATGTAACCGAAAGTTAATTATTGTTATTGGACGCAGCTTTCGTGTTTAATGTATTCCTCAGTCAACAACAGTAGACTCCTCGTACACCACACATAACTGTTTCAAAGTATTAAATTGTTACTGATCTTACCATGTTGCAGTGGTCATCTTAACTTGCCGTTTTGAAAAAAAGGAAAATATTTTAGCGAAATGTAGCAACTAAGAAGCGGAGTATCCAAACAAACAAACGTTTCCGGTTTAAGTAGTTGCAGTAGGTCTACTACACAGTAACGTAAATTAGGAGCAAAGTCCATAAGTAGATCCTCATCAGGAAAACCAGCCCTCATAATGCAAAGTGCAACTACAACAAAGAAAGTTTCCAAACATGTCAATGAGTAGTCGAGGAAAGTGGACGCATTCTGTCTACTGAATCCCAACGCACGCAATTTACGAGGGGGCACGCCAAGTGTCAGACCCCGATCTTGCTTTTAACTACGCTCATTGAAAGAGGGGACAAAATAAGCTTAAACTCTACCGCTTCTGAGAAAACGACGGTCAAAGTGTTCAATGCGTTGTTGCTATAGTGTAGATACCGCTTAGCGGTTAAGGATTCAACTGAAGCGGTGGCTCTGCGGCTACCATAGCGACTTCGGAACTTTGCGCTGCGAGTTCGAAACCCGGTTTTTCCTTTTTTCCCCCCTCACTCTCTGAATTATCTACGAATGTTTATTCCAATTTATGATGAAACACTGTTGTCGTTATTCGTCAGTTAATTTACTGTGTAAAGAAATAAGTTAAAAAGGGAACACACAGTGCGTAGTGGGGCGATCACTCTGTTGTAGAAATAATTCAGAAGCCAAGATCGCTTAAATACTGTCTACTGGATAACCGGTTTCAACACACTAAAGGTGCCATTATCGGATCTAAATGTAGATTAACATTGATAAACCATTTGGATATAACGATACATGAGGCAGACGAGATGATTTTATATCAGCTTGTCTCATTCGTTTATTATTTTTTTAATTCATTAATTACACATAAAGTTAATTGTCGAGTAATGACAACATTATTTCAACATAAATTAGAAAAAAAAACATTCGAAGATAATTCTGATAGAGAGGCAGGAAAATAAAATAATTAAAAAACCCAATATGGTCTCGAACACGGGAATCAATGCTAAGAAGGAACGACGGTAGCCACTGAGCCACCGCTTCAATTGCGTTCTCGGCTGCAGAATGTATCTACACTAGAGCAACAGCGCGTTGATAACTTTGGCCGTCGTTTTCTCGGAAACGGTCGAGTGTCTGCAGATAAGCCGAAACACAAGTTCGCTTATTTTGTCCTCTCCTTCACTGACAACGGGAGGCCGCCAATTGTGAAATTCAGATTCGATTCATACTGCGCATAATAAAAGCTCATGGCCAGAGGTGTAATGTGGCAAAGCACCAAGATGCACTTCTCAGCCGTTGTCGAGAAAATCGACAGTTAGAAGAAACCGCTGCGGTGAAATACTCTCTACGATTCATAATTTTCTACAGCGTCGTGGCGCAGCGGTAAGCGCTCGAGTTCGTAATCCGAAGGTCGGCGGATCGAATCTCGCTCCATGCAACTTTTTTTTTTTTTTAGTATTTGTTTTTTGTAATTCAAATGTGTGTATAAACACACACACACACACACACACACACACACACACACACACATATATATATATATATATATATATATATATATATATATAATTCCCGGCAACAGGTTGCAACAATTATGCATATAATAAGTTGTTGAAAGTCGTTTGTCGTGGAAAAACTGGCGACTTCGAACATCATTATGTTTTCCGCAAACAAATTTGTATTTCACAAATGTTATTAATTGTCTTCATAATGTTAACCACGTATAGTTAGCGGAAGACGTAGAAACGATATTCCGAAACGAATACGTATAGCGTAAGTCAAACGTTCGAATTAGAATAGAAACCCCACGAACACAAATTTGCTGTGGCAGGTATGAAATATAAACTCCGTTAATCGCTCGTTACACTTGAAGGACAGATGTTGAATGGGCCGAAACGAGCCGCCGCATAACAGCGTAGTTGCCTGCTAACTTCGAAAGAAGGTAGATGCGGTCCCTAGCACAACTTATAACACCGTCGAAAATCAGTGCGGACGTGAGAGCTTTGGTACACCCTGTTAAACAAACGGTAAAATGGAGGCGGTACAATTGGAGAGCGATCCGCCTTCACCAACATGCATAAGCAATTCATTAATAGTATATATATATATATATATATATATATATATATATATATATATATATATTTGAATTACAAAAAAATAATAATAATAAAAAAATGTTGCATGGCGTGAGATTCGATCCGGCGACCTTCGGATTACGAACTCGAGCGCTTACCGCTGCGCCACGACGCTGTAGAAAATTATTAATCGTAGAGAGTATTTCACCGCAACGGTTTCTTCTAACTGTCGATTTTCTCGACAACAGCTGAGAAGTGCATCTTGGTGCTTTGCCACATTACACCTCTGGCCATGAGCTTTTATTATGCGCAGTATGAATCGAATCTGAATTTCACATTTGGCGGCCTCCCCTTGTGAGCAAAGTTTCGGGACAATCAGCCTATGACACTTGGCGAGTTCCCCTCGCTCGTCGAGTCGCTTCTTACGCCCGGCGAGAATTATGTATGCCTCCGAGTAAACTGCGCCACCTGGAAACACGGCGAGCGGGGATAAACACGTTTTCCTTCTTATAAGGCAACCCTCTACAGATAAAATTCATGAAGTGTTCTTCAGGTTGCCTCAGATATTTCAGAAATGTTTCTTGCGTCAGGCCTGCCGCATATGCAAAACGTAAACATTTCATTTCATGTAATATTTATCAGGATAAGACATGACAAGAGTGGACCAGTCCCTTCTGACAAAAATTAGAGATTTTAAGTTGCTCCACTATGTAATGACACGGGTATGGGCTTGCGATCTCTCTTTTATGCCATCGATTTCCGTGTTACACATACTTGGCCACTGCGTTGTGGCTGCCATCGTGGAGGAGGCAGTCTGTTTCCTGCCAGCGCTGTTTCCGCAGCCAATATTAACCGCGACGAATCATTCAGTCAACGCTAAATGGCCCATCTGGCTGAGGCAGACAAGGGCGCTATAATAGAACTCCATGCAGAGGGATCTTCAAATGCCGACATAGCAAGAACTATGGGTCTTCACAAGTCGACGGTAGCCAGGTGGATCAGACGAAAGGAAGAGAGTGGTAACTTGAATGGGAGGCCTCATGGCCGTCGCCGCAAAACAACAGCAGCTCAGGATCAGCAGATACGCCGTTTCAGTGAGAACCACCCATTTGTCAACGCACGACAAATTCAGCAAACTTTGGGTCTCAATGTTAGCAGTAAGACCGTCACTCCTCGTGTAAGGGAAGGTGGACTGAGAGCAAGAAGCGCTGCTGTGAAAGAGACATTGACTGTTTCCCAAAGAGAAGCTTGCCTTGCTTTTGCTACTGAAAATGGCGACAAACCTCTCCAGTTTTGGAGGCGAGTGATTTTCACGCACCAAAAAGTTTTCTCTACGGCATCATCCGGAAAAGTACTAGTTTACCGGCCTAAATGTGCTAGGTATAATCGAAAATATATTTACAGTTGCCGAAGGAGTGGCAGGTTGTCGGTGCCGGCCGGTGTGGCCGTGCGGTTCGAGGCGCTTCAGTCTGGAACCGCGTGACCGCTACGGTCGCAGGTTCGAATCCTGCCTCGCGCATGGATGTGTGTGATGTCCTTAGGTTAGTTAGGTTTAAGTAGTTCTACGTTCTAGGGGACTGATGACCACAGATGTTAAGTCCCACAGTGCTCAGAGCCATTTGTAGTCGGTAACGGTATGGGCGTGGATATCGGCCGAAGGGTGTGGGCTCCTGTGGGAAGTGGAAGGAAGATTCGATGCGCGCAATTACATATCAATTCTGGAGAACGTGATGTTGCCTGCTGTGGCAGCAAGATTTGGCGATGATCAGATCATGTTCCAACAAGATCGCTCGTCTATTCATATGGCACGTGTGGTTAAGAGGCGGGTCGACGACCATAGTAATATTACTGTAACGGAATGGCCACCTAAAGGAGCTGACACGAATCCCATTGAGAATATCTGGGCAGAAATGGTCAGAGTAATACGAGAAAAGGGCAGTCACCGTCGACTCGCCGACAGCTTTCTGATGTGATTCATGACGCTTGGAATGAGTTACTTGAATCTCCTAGTTATGTGGCTCGAGTTGTGGGCTCAATGCCCAACAGACTTCGAGCTGTTGTGGAAGCCAAAGGAGGCTTCACCAATCAGCTGTTTCAAGCTTTGTTTCTTTCTTCTTCGTCTTTTTTTTTTTTTTTTTTTACTTACAGACGTATATTTTATATAATTTCAAGGAAACGCAGTAAATGGAATGTGGACTGATTTTTGAGGCTTCATTTTGTGACGGCTAAACAGTGCTGCATCATGGGACCCGCTATTTGTCCACATGTGGCTGAACATCAGAGGTGTAAAAAATTTTGAGGTGCCGAAGTTCTCTGGAAGAATAACGTCTTTTAGACAAGGAGATGATTTTTAGTTCATTTCATTTTAACCATTCACACTATGATTTGACATTCTAATCTTTGATTTCATTTTATTATTATGTATCTTTTCCCCAGTGAAAGTCAACGGTAGTAAGTTTCAAGATATGAAGAATAACTGGAAGTTTCTAATTTGTGGAAAGCGTATTTAACAGTTCATATTTTCGACAAATCTGTAGTTATAGGACATATTAAGAAGCAAGTAAAAATGGCATTGTGGAATGATCAGGTTGGTCTCTAAAGGGTAACGACGATAAAATAGCAAATATGAAACTATGGGTAACAACTATTGTTGATGGTGAGGAGCCATAATCGATATGTCACTTTTCCGTAATTGTATTTCTGAAGTTTATCGTCAATCCTAGGACTGACACCGATACTCTGTTTTACGTAAAGAATACAACCTTCAAAATTTATTTAGCAGCGCAGAATATTAAATCACAGTTTATAGATCAGGAACCTAATCCAACTGCCTTTAATTTTATTTTCACGGATGACATTGAGACAGTAAATAACAAGAGAAATAAGAAAACTCTCAGAATCAATATAGAGAATTCAAGTATCATGTGAATTCAAAAGTTTGCTATAATAGCGATTAATTGCTTTTTACAGACCCCTTCATGCCTACGTTTTCCGTCAGACAGACAATGTTTGAAACTAGGACTAACGAGGTAAACAATTTTTCCACAAATTGTCAAATTGGAAGTCGGAGAGCCAGTTACATAAATTACGATGACAACAAACGTTTTTCAAGTAAACTGATCACAGGAGGCATCCAACGCATTTATTGTGAGTTACATGCACAGTATGTAAACTGGCAACGCCACCAACACACAATACCACTAACAAGGGAACATCCCCATCGCACCGCCCTCAGATTTAGTTATAAGTTGATACAGGGGATAGGCCTTGAAAAACTGAACACAGATCAATCGAGAAAACAGGAAGAAGTTGTGTGGAAATATGAAAAAAATAAGCAAAATATACAAACTGAGTAGTCCATGCGCAAGATAGGCAACATCAAGGATAGGGTGAACTCAGGAGCGCCGTGATCCCGTGGTTAGCGCACGCAGCTGCGGAACGAGAGGTCCTTCCGTCAAATTTTCCCAGGAGTGAAAAGTTTAATTTTTATTTTCAGACAATTATTATCTGTCCGTCCGTCCGTCCGATGCGAGGTAACCGCGCCGTAGTATGATGACGCTACACCTAAAAAACATCGAAAGACATGACGTCAGTCGACTATAGCGCACGGAAGAGAGAGTATTCCTGCTAATGAGGCTCCCTGGCTGGCAGTTAACTGTTCGCTACTTTGGACGAGAGTGCATTAAATACGTGCGATGCATTGCGTGGGCAATATGAATCCAGCAAATATAGCTCGTGACTCCAATAACAATGTCAATGAATATTTTCCGAACTGTAAGGCATCGGAAAGTTCCTTAAGGGATCGAACGATTGTCGAACATTTGTATGATTATTTCCTACATTTGTTGAATAACAGTACGTGTGGTGATGATTGTCTGAAAATAAAAAAAATCAAACAACTAACCCGAGGGAAGACTTAAACCAACGACCTCTCGTTCTGCAGCTCCTCACGCTAACCACGCGACCACTGCGCTCCCGTGCTCAAGCTATCCTTGATGTTGCTTATCATGCACACGGACTACTCAGTTTGTTTGGTTTGAATATTTTTTTCATAGGTCCACACAACTTCTTCCTGTTTTTCGAATGATCTGTGTTCAGTTTTCAAGGCCTATCCACTGTGTCAACTTATAACTAAATCTGAGGAGGGTGCGATGGGGAGGTTCCCTTGTTAGCTATGAAACAACTGTAGCAAAACGGAGCATCCTCGTTATCCATGTGATGGATAAGACGACTAATTCGCAACATAAATGTCAATGTAAGCATCAGTTTCTGTTGGAACGTGCTTCCCGGACCAAATAACATACATTTCCTACGTCTTCAATGCGAATCATGTAGCAAATGAAATTTAAAGGACATAAAAATATCGAGTGAATTTACTAAAATAATTATGAACAACTTGAATTTGCATTCAACAGGCAATGTTCAGAAGTCTGGTGTAGGAGTACTGCATGCTCTAATTCGAAACAACAAAAATCAACAGAGTAACTATTATTGAACGTCATCAGGTCACTCATCGAGCATTCCTATGCAGTACTGTTACTGGTGACGTGTTATGATGCCTTTATCGTTAACTTCCTAAGAAGAAATGACAGGCTGAGCCCCACCAAAAGACGTAAACTCGAGGAGAGAGTTGCGTGAACATATTATTTTACATCTGATAAATCCAAAAGTGTGTTTTGGGCTACGAATTCTGCCCCCAGGGTGTGTGCAACACAGCTGGAATTTGTTGCCAACAACTGAGACACCTTTCGGTCACAGTGTAAGAAAATCGAGCAACAAAACTACATCACCTGTGCTACTGCATGATAACGCACTATGTTGATTTGAGAAACAAAACTATCCAGGAGATTGATAGGAAAGTCGTCTCTCAGGCACATTTGTATTGATAGGGAAGTCCTCTCTCAAGCACTTGTCCCTCTCGTCATATATTTGTAAAATTTTACCTTTCCCACTCTAGATCGATCAACCGTCAAGGCAATTCATTTCTAGACGAAAATACTTTTAAAACTACTCTTGTTTATTGACATCGTTAGAACAAGTAGGTTTCTACAGGCGTAGAATTTGTAAACAACTTTAGCATTGTCATATCGTTTTAGATATCGTGAAAGAAAATTCTGCTGCTAATTAATTTCTCTTTGATAATTACTGTTGCGTTTAGTAAACTAATGGAAAATGCAATTAAAATATTCACTGTACTAATACCAACTAAAGTCAGCTTAATACAGGAACATCACGACGGCAGTCTATCTTAATAAAGCATTAAGTTTCTGTGAGACAATTGGGCTTATTTTAACACGAATTAGTAGGATATTACAGACTTTACACTTAGAAAAGATCTGTATTTATTTCATTTCCTGTACCATTCGTAAGTGTTATGAAAATGGGGCTTTTCATAGATAAAATTATGTATTCACAACAACAACAAAATGTCGGCAGAAAACAAAAGTGGCATTATGAATGTGGCAGTACCGTAAGGTTTTCACTCTGACACTAAGAGTTACTGAAAGTAGCAAGAAGAATTTTGCTCGAGCGTTGTCTTACGATTCCCTTATTAAGTTTTTATCTGCCTGCTTGTAGCTGTGCTACAAAAAAATTAAAAATCTGGCTTTCAGCAAGTCTCGAAAGGCGAACAAAAGCAGCTTGCACCTGGTTACTAAGCATGTTACCTGGGGACTGGTTTTTTCTTAAAGCGGGAAGACATCCTTTTGTGGTTCAATTGGCAAATGTCAGTCAGACGTGTGACGTTAGTCTAAGCGTTTCGGTGTGTTGAATTTGTACCAATGATTTTTCTACACGTTTTTTCTGTCCCAAATAGAGTTGAAGTCTCCCATTAGTATTTTCACGTCATCTTGGTGAATTTTGCTCATGGTATTTTCGAGTGTGTTCCAGAATTTTTCAACATTGTCGATGTTTTTCTTATTTTCGATGTTGGTGGGTTCAAATGGTTCAAATGGCTCTGAGCACTATGGGACTTAACTGCTGTGGTCATCAGTCCCCTAGAACTTAGAACTAGTTAAACCTAACTAACCTAAGGACATCGCACACATCCATGCCCGAGGCAGGATGCGAACCTGCGACCGTAGCGGTCGCGCGGTTCCAGACTGTAGCGCCTAGAACCTCTCGAACACTCCGGCCGTCGATGTTGGTGGGGACACGTGCATTGATGAGTGTATATGTTTTACTGGGGCTCTGAATGACCATAGTCATAAGTCGCTTGTTGACGGGCCAGCCGCGGTGGCCGAGCGGTTCTTGGCTCTTCAGTCTGGAACCGCGCGACTGCTACGGTCGCAGGTTCGAATCCAGCCTTGGGCATGAATTTGTGTGATGTCCTTAGATTAGCTAGGTATAAGTAGTTCTAAGTTCTAGGAGACTGATGACCTCCACTGTTAAGTTCCATAGTGCTCAGAGCCATTGGAACCTTTTGATTGTCGATCGGTGTGAATTCTTTGGCAGAGTTGATAGATCGGTGTTCGAGAAATGCAATGCCGAAGATTGGTACACCTTTCGTTACCTTTTGTTGTATTCTGCTCTTGAAGATGCAATGGTTTCCCTAATACACGGTTTCATTGTCAGTTAGTCGTGGTTCTTGAAGTGCAAGGATGAGAATTTTTTGTCGGTCCATTTCTTTTGTGAAATTATTTAGTTTTCGTGTTTGGATCAAGGTATCGATGTTTACTTTTAAATGCATGTTTTTTGCTTGTAGGGAAATTTACCAGAGATCTTCGATATTCTCTGTCGTGCTAACCTGGACTCCCCAGAATCCGAAAATCCAACTGCCGCCTGTCGACAGCCGGGTTGTGTACCACCTGGGATAAAGTTGACTTTGCTTGCATAGTTTACGTTTGCTTGTGTTTCATTGGTTGTGCTTGGGTGATACCAGGACCGGACAGGACCAGAGGGTGTTGAAGCCTTTGAAAGCAAATATTTTCAGCCAAGCTCATTGAGCTAACACGGTGACCAGAGTAACGGTGATTTTCACTCAGACGTGTCTGGATTTTGCGTTCAACGGATTGAGTAGCCGTTCAGGATTGTGTTGGTATTTGGTTCACCCCTAGTATTTGATTTCCTCGGTACCACCCATATGGGGGAGGGTTTCCACTATCCGCCACACGCGATTATTATTATTATTATTATTATTATTGTCATTATGTCTCAGCAAATCCCATATGGTGTATCTTCCCACCACTGAAATAGATGTGTATTGTTCGATTCAGTATTTCCATCACATAAATGTGGTTTATAATTACGTTACATTGCTACTAGTAGACATATTTCTCACTTTTTCTTAGACAGTTGCTACCTGTTACTCCATCATAGGAATTTATGTGCGAAGCATTGTTGAAATACAGACGTTCAAATTATCCGATTTCTGTAATTTCATTTCGATACCAGATCGTTCTAATCGGATTCAGCCAGGTAGTCTTAATGTGGATATCCGACCACGACTGTCATCATATGATAGACTGTGTAAACCACATTCTTTATCGGACTGTTGAATATAGATCACTTATCTATGACAGGACCTGAATTCTTAAACACTGTGGAAAATAATAATCCGATGTGCTTATTACAAATACGTTATTCCAATATAAATATGTGAACTAACGAGATAACAGTTTATTTACAGGAGCAGAACTAATGTTCAAATGTTCAAATGTGTGTGAAATCGTATGGGACTTAACTGCTAAGGTCATCAGTACCTAAGCTTACACACTACTTAACCTAAATCATCCTAAGGACAAACACACACACCCATGCCCGAGGGAGGACTCGAACCTCCGCCGGGATCAGCCACGCAGCTCATGACTGCAGCGCCCCTGACCGCTCGGCTAATCCCGCGCGGCTACTAAAAGTATACTCGTCCACAAAACCCATGTGGACAATTATCTGATAATCGGTCAAGCTTTGCTTTGTCGCAGCTCTTTAGGACAAAAGAATGGACAGCTCCCTGCTTTTTGCGTTTCCGATAGCGCCTACGATAAGAATCTGGTGTCATATTACGTTTCAGAGCCGTAAACTGTTTATTTTTTCACCTCATACTAAAACAAAAGCTATGATATGAGACGAGGAAATGACTTATATGCTTCTCAGGAACTTAAGTTTTTCGCGTTAATTTTCTCACTTCATTCTAAAACAAGGACGTTAATATGAGAAGAGGAAATGAAATATACGCTTCCAAGACATATTATTTCCTTGTGTGCTACTACTGCATACATGAAAGCCCTGCAGTTAATTTTTGTATGTTGGATAAATTTTGATATCACCTCACATTCCTTTGTGAGAAGGTTCCTATTTTCTTAGGATTCAAATAGAGTGGACATTTCATCACTGGTTAATATTCTCATGACTAATGACATGATACCCGTTGCAATTGCTCCATGGCACCTGTGAGTAGAGTCTCACGTTGGTTACTATAAGAACACGCAGGCAGTGATATCCGCTCACTGCAGTCAGAGCCAAGGTGATTTCTTTCTGTTTATGGCGAAGCGTCTGCTGCAGTGTCCACGCTCAGCCAACATAAACAAATCGCGGCGGCATTGGGCAGTGCTGATCGCTGCGCTTGTCGCAGGCCTCGACAACAAGAGCGCACTCTCTGCTAACGATACTATGGAGTTAATACATCTTACTTAACGTAATATGCAGGACGTGGGTTAGGTGAAAATTCAGTTTGTAACTTCCCATCGCATTAACATACTTTACAGTCATATTTGATGCCCGGTTGTCTGTCTGATGTTAATAGTATTGATTCAGATTGTGCATTAACACGAAAACTCACTCACACACACACACACACACACACACACACACACACACACACACACACACACACACGCACACACTCATTGATTCCAGTGAGGGTGACAACTACTGTGTGTTGAACAACACATGCACCAGTCAGTTCCTCAGTTGGCGTCGAGTGGATGAGTTTTTTCAATTACCTTGCATTGCAAGAATTGTATGTAAGAGCCTGAAAGTAAATGGACTTGTATCCTAAAGAGCTGCGACAAAGCAAAGCTTGACCGATTATCAGATAATTGTCCACATGGGTTTTGTGGACGAGTATACTTTTAGTAGCCGCGCGGGATTAGCCGAGCGGTCAGGGGCGCTGCAGTCATGAGCTGCGTGGCTGATCCCGGCGGAGGTTCGAGTCCTCCCTCGGGCATGGGTGTGTGTGTTTGTCCTTAGGATGATTTAGGTTAAGTAGTGTGTAAGCTTAGGTACTGATGACCTTAGCAGTTAAGTCCCATACGATTTCACACACATTTGAACATTTGAACATTAGTTCTGCTCCTGTAAATAAACTGTTATCTCGTTAGTTCACATATTTATATTGGAATAACGTATTTGTAATAAGCACATCGGATTATTATTTTCCACAGTGTTTAAGAATTCAGGTCCTGTCATAGATAAGTGATCTATATTCAACAGTCCGATAAAGAATGTGGTTTACACAGTCTATCATATGATGACAGTCGTGGTCGGATATCCACATTAAGACTACCTGGCTGAATCCGATTAGAACGATCTGGTATCGAAATGAAATTACAGAAATCGGATAATTTGAACGTCTGTATTTCAACAATGCTTCGCACATAAATTCCTATGATGGAGTAACAGGTAGCAACTGTCTAAGAAAAAGTGAGAAATATGTCTACTAGTAGCAATGTAACGTAATTATAAACCACATTTATGTGATGGAAATACTGAATCGAACAATACACATCTATTTCAGTGGTGGGAAGATACACCATATGGGATTTGCTGAGACATAATGACAATAATAATAATAATAATAATAATAATCGCGTGTGGCGGATAGTGGAAACCCTCCCCCATATGGGTGGTACCGAGGAAATCAAATACTAGGGGTGAACCAAATACCAACACAATCCTGAACGGCTACTCAATCCGTTGAACGCAAAATCCAGACACGTCTGAGTGAAAATCACCGTTACTCTGGTCACCGTGTTAGCTCAATGAGCTTGGCTGAAAATATTTGCTTTCAAAGGCTTCAACACCCTCTGGTCCTGTCCGGTCCTGGTATCACCCAAGCACAACCAATGAAACACAAGCAAACGTAAACTATGCAAGCAAAGTCAACTTTATCCCAGGTGGTACACAACCCGGCTGTCGACAGGCGGCAGTTGGATTTTCGGATTCTGGGGAGTCCAGGTTAGCACGACAGAGAATATCGAAGATCTCTGGTAAATTTCCCTACAAGCAAAAAACATGCATTTAAAAGTAAACATCGATACCTTGATCCAAACACGAAAACTAAATAATTTCACAAAAGAAATGGACCGACAAAAAATTCTCATCCTTGCACTTCAAGAACCACGACTAACTGACAATGAAACCGTGTATTAGGGAAACCATTGCATCTTCAAGAGCAGAATACAACAAAAGGTAACGAAAGGTGTACCAATCTTCGGCATTGCATTTCTCGAACACCGATCTATCAACTCTGCCAAAGAATTCACACCGATCGACAATCAAAAGGTTCCAATGGCTCTGAGCACTATGGAACTTAACAGTGGAGGTCATCAGTCTCCTAGAACTTAGAACTACTTATACCTAGCTAATCTAAGGACATCACACAAATTCATGCCCAAGGCTGGATTCGAACCTGCGACCGTAGCAGTCGCGCGGTTCCAGACTGAAGAGCCAAGAACCGCTCGGCCACCGCGGCTGGCCCGTCAACAAGCGACTTATGACTATGGTCATTCAGAGCCCCAGTAAAACATATACACTCATCAATGCACGTGTCCCCACCAACATCGACGGCCGGAGTGTTCGAGAGGTTCTAGGCGCTACAGTCTGGAACCGCGCGACCGCTACGGTCGCAGGTTCGCATCCTGCCTCGGGCATGGATGTGTGCGATGTCCTTAGGTTAGTTAGGTTTAACTAGTTCTAAGTTCTAGGGGACTGATGACCACAGCAGTTAAGTCCCATAGTGCTCAGAGCCATTTGAACCATTTGAACCCACCAACATCGAAAATAAGAAAAACATCGACAATGTTGAAAAATTCTGGAACACACTCGAAAATACCATGAGCAAAATTCACCAAGATGACGTGAAAATACTAATGGGAGACTTCAACTCTATTTGGGACAGAAAAAACGTGTAGAAAAATCATTGGTACAAATTCAACACACCGAAACGCTTAGACTAACGTCACACGTCTGACTGACATTTGCCAATTGAACCACAAAAGGATGTCTTCCCGCTTTAAGAAAAAACCAGTCCCCAGGTAACATGCTTAGTAACCAGGTGCAAGCTGCTTTTGTTCGCCTTTCGAGACTTGCTGAAAGCCAGATTTTTAATTCTTTTGTAGCACAGCTACAAGCAGGCAGATAAAAACCTAATAAGGGAATCGTAAGACAACGCTCGAGCAAAATTCTTCTTGCTACTTTCAGTAACTCTTAGTGTCAGAGTGAAAACCTTACGGTACTGCCACATTCATAATGCCACTTTTGTTTTCTGCCGACATTTTGTTGTTGTTGTGAATACATAATTTTATCTATGAAAAGCCCCATTTTCATAACACTTACGAATGGTACAGGAAATGAAATAAATACAGATCTTTTCTAAGTGTAAAGTCTGTAATATCCTACTAATTCGTGTTAAAATAAGCCCAATTGTCTCACAGAAACTTAATGCTTTATTAAGATAGACTGCCGTCGTGATGTTCCTGTATTAAGCTGACTTTAGTTGGTATTAGTACAGTGAATATTTTAATTGCATTTTCCATTAGTTTACTAAACGCAACAGTAATTATCAAAGAGAAATTAATTAGCAGCAGAATTTTCTTTCACGATATCTAAAACGATATGACAATGCTAAAGTTGTTTACAAATTCTACGCCTGTAGAAACCTACTTGTTCTAACGATGTCAATAAACAAGAGTAGTTTTAAAAGTATTTTCGTCTAGAAATGAATTGCCTTGACGGTTGATCGATCTAGAGTGGGAAAGGTAAAATTTTACAAATATATGACGAGAGGGACAAGTGCTTGAGAGAGGACTTCCCTATCAATACAAATGTGCCTGAGAGACGACTTTCCTATCAATCTCCTGGATAGTTTTGTTTCTCAAATCAACATAGTGCGTTATCATGCAGTAGCACAGGTGATGTAGTTTTGTTGCTCGATTTTCTTACACTGTGACCGAAAGGTGACTCAGTTGTTGGCAACAAATTCCAGCTGTGTTGCACACACCCTGGGGGCAGAATTCGTAGCCCAAAACACACTTTTGGATTTATCAGATGTAAAATAATATGTTCACGCAACTCTCTCCTCGAGTTTACGTCTTTTGGTGGGGCTCAGCCTTTCATTTCTTCTTAGGAAGTTAACGATAAAGGCATCATAACACGTCACCAGTAACAGTACTGCATAGGAATGCTCGATGAGTGACCTGATGACGTTCAATAATAGTTACTCTGTTGATTTTTGTTGTTTCGAATTAGAGCATGCAGTACTCCTACACCAGACTTCTGAACATTGCCTGTTGAATGCAAATTCAAGTGGTTCATAATTATTTTAGTAAATTCACTCGATATTTTTATGTCCTTTAAATTTCATTTGCTACATGATTCGCATTGAAGACGTAGGAAATGTATGTTATTTGGTCCGGGAAGCACGTTCCAACAGAAACTGATGCTTACATTGACATTTATGTTGCGAATTAGTCGTCTTATCCATCACATGGATAACGAGGATGCTCCGTTTTGCTACAGTTGTTTCATAGCTAACAAGGGAACCTTCCCATCGCACCCTCCTCAGATTTAGTTATAAGTTGACACAGTGGATAGGCCTTGAAAACTGAACACAGATCATTCGAAAAACAGGAAGAAGTTGTGTGGACCTATGAAAAAACTATTCAAACCAAACAAACTGAGTAGTCCGTGTGCATGATAAGCAACATCAAGGATAGCTTGAGCACGGGAGCGCAGTGGTCGCGTGGTTAGCGTGAGGAGCTGCAGAACGAGAGGTCGTTGGTTTAAGTCTTCCCTCGGGTTAGTTGTTTGATTTTTTTTATTTTCAGACAATCATCACCACACGTACTGTTATTCAACAAATGTAGGAAATAATCATACAAATGTTCGACAATCGTTCGATCCCTTAAGGAACTTTCCGATGCCTTACAGTTCGGAAAATATTCATTGACATTGTTATTGGAGTCACGAGCTATATTTGCTGGATTCATATTGCCCACGCAATGCCTCGCACGTATTTAATGCACTCTCGTCCAAAGTAGCGAACAGTTAACTGCCAGCCAGGGAGCCTCATTAGCAGGAATACTCTCTCTTCCGTGCGCTATAGTCGACTGACGTCATGTCTTTCGATGTTTTTTAGGTGTAGCGTCATCATACTACGGCGCGGTTACCTCGCATCGGACAGACGGACGGACAGATAATAATTGTCTGAAAATAAAAATTAAACTTTTCACTCCTGGGAAAATTTGACGGAAGGACCTCTCGTTCCGCAGCTGCGTGCGCTAACCACGGGATCACGGCGCTCCTGAGCTCACCCTATCCTTGATGTTGCCTATCTTGCGCATGGACTACTCAGTTTGTATATTTTGCTTATTTTTTTCATACTTCCACACAACTTCTTCCTGTTTTCTCGATTGATCTGTGTTCAGTTTTTCAAGGCCTATCCCCTGTATCAACTTATAACTAAATCTGAGGGCGGTGCGATGGGGATGTTCCCTTGTTAGTGGTATTGTGTGTTGGTGGCGTTGCCAGTTTACATACTGTGCATGTAACTCACAATAAATGCGTTGGATTCCTCCTGTGATCAGTTTACTTGAAAAACGTTTGTTGTCATCGTAATTTGTGTAACTGTCTCTCCGACTTCCAATTTGACAATTTGTGGAAAAATTGTTTACCTTCTTAGTCCTAGTTTCAAACATTGTCTGATAGAAAATGTAGGCATGAAGGAGTCTGTAAAAGCAATTAATCGCTATTATAGCAAACTTTTGAATCCACTGGACACTTGAATTCTATATATTGATTCTGAGAGTTTTGTTATTTCTCTTGTTATTTACTGTCCCAAAGTCATCCGTGAGAATAAAATTAAAGGCAGTTGGATTAGGTTCCTGATCTATAAACTGTGATTTAATATTCTGCGCTGCTAAATAAATTTTGAAGGTTGTATTCTTTACGTAAAACAGAGTATCGATGTCAGTCCTAGGATTGACGATAAACTTCAGAAATACAATTACGGAAAAGTGACATGTCGATTACGGCTACTCACCATCAACAATAGTTGTTACCCATTGTTTAGTATTTGCTATTTTACCGTCGTTACCCTTTAGAGGCCAACCTGATCTTTCCACAGTGCCATTTTTACTTGCTTCTTAATATGTCCTATAACTACAGATTTGTTGAAAATATGAACTGTTAAATACGCTATTCCACAAATTAAAAACTTCCAGTTATTCTTCATATCTTGAAACTTACTACCGTTGACTTTCACTGAAGGAAAGATACGTAATAATAAAATGAAATCAAAGATTAGAATGTCGAAGCATAGTGTGAATGGTTAAAATGAAATGAACTAAAAATCATCTTCTTGTCTAAAACACTTTACTCTTCCAGAGAACTTCGGTACCTCTCAAAATTTTTTCAGCTCTGATGTTTAGCCACACGTGGAAAAATAGCGGGTCTCATGATGCAGCACTGTTTAGCCGTCACAAAATAAAGCCTCAAAAATCAGTAAATAAAACTATTCTTGTACAGTTGCTCCGAATCGCATATACCAACCGCCCTTTGCTGCGACAACTACTCAAAGTCTATTGGGTATTTGATTTTGTTCTGCTTTTTCGGGCCTCCTTACCTCTCCTTCTAGCCCAACCTTTGTTCTGCAATTACGTCTTCATCGGGGAGCTTCTCCTCAACATTTTTATTTTGTGCTGAACTGTTTTGTACCCTTCTTGCATACACACGTGTGTCACGTATTTTATAGAGACTGAATGAATATATAAGGTGAGTATTTCTTCTCTTATCAAATTAAATATTACATATCTTGCTGTGAATTAATTTGTTTGTCCCCATTCCACTTATTGCGTTTCCTTGAAATTATATAAAACATAAGTCTGTAAAAAAAAATCGCGTATAGCCTCCTTTGGCTTCCACAACAGCTGGAAGTCTGTTGGGCATTGAGCCCACAACTCGAGCCACAGAACTAGGAGATTCAAGTAACTCATTCCAAGCTTCATGAATTTGCTGATTTGTCGTGCGTTGACAAATGGGTGGTTCTCACTGAAACGGCGTGTCTGCTGATCCTGAGCTTGCGTTGTTTTGCGGCGACGGCCATGAGGCCTCCCATTCAAGTTACCACTCTCTTCCTTTCGTCTGATCCACCTGGCTACCGTCGACTTGTGAAGACCCATAGTTCTCGCTATGTCGGCATTTGAAGATCCCTCTGCATGGAGTATTATAGCGCCCTTGTCTGCCTCAGCCAGATGGGCCATTTAGCGTTGACTGAATGATTCGTCGCGGTTAATATTGGCTGCGGAAACAGCGCTGGCAGGAAACAGACTGCCTCCTCCAAGATGGCAGCCGCAACGCAGTGGCCAAGTATGTGTAACACGGAAATCGATGGCATAAAAGACAGATCGCAAGCCCGTGCCCGTGTCATTACATAGTGGAGCAACTTAGAATCTCTAATTTTTCTCAGAAGTGACTGGTCCACTCTTGTCATGTCTTATCCTGATAAATATTACATGAAATGAAATGTTTACGTTTTGCATATGCGGCAGGCCTGAGGCAAGAAACATTTCTGAAATATCTGAGGCAACCTGAAGAACACTTCGTGAATGTTATCTGTAGAAGGTTGCCTTATAAGAAGGAAAACGTGTTTATCCCCCCTCGCCGTGTTTCCAGGTGGCGCAGTTTACTCGGAGGCATACATAATTCTCGCCGGGCGTAAGAAGCGACTCGACGAGCGAGGGGAACTCGCCAAATGTCATAGGCTGATTGTCCCGAAACTTTGCTCAGTGAAGGAGAGGACAAAATAAGCGAACATGTGTTTCGGCTTATCTGCAGACACTCGACCGTTTCCGAGAAAACGACGGTCAAAGTTATCAACGCGCTGTTGCTCTAGTGTAGATACCTTCTGCAGCCGAGAACGCAATTGAAGCGGTGGCTACCGTCGTTCCTTCTTAACACTGATTCCCGTGTTCGATACCATATTGGGTTTTTTAATTATTTTATTTTCCTGCCTCTCTATCAGAATTATCTACGAATGTTTTTTTCTAAGTTATGTTGAAATAATGTTGTCATTATTCGCCAATTAACTTTATGTGTAATTAATGAATTAAAAAGTAATAAACGAATGAGACAAGCTGATCTAACATCATCTGGGCTGCCTCATGTATCGTTATAACCAAATATTTTATAAATGTTAATCTACATTCGGATCCGATGATGGCACCTTTAGTGTGTTGAAACCGGTTATCCAGTAAACAATATTTAAGCGATCTTGGCTTCTGAATTATTTCTACAACAGAGTGATCGCCCCACTACGCACTGTGTGTTCCCTTTTTAACTTATTTCTTTACACAGTAAATTAACTGACGAATAACGACAACAGTGTTTCAACATAAATTGGAATAAACATTCGTAGATAATTCAGAGAGTGAGGGGAAAAAAAAGGAAAAACTGGGTTTCGAACTCGCAGCGCAAAGTTCAGAAATCGCTATGGTAGCCGCAGAGCCACCGCTCCAGTTGAATGCTTACCCGCTAAGAGGTGTCTACACTATAGTAACAGCGCATTGAAAACTTTGACCGTCGTTTTCTCAGAAGCGGTAGAGTGTAAGCAGATAAGCCGAGACACGTGTTCGCTTATTTTGTCCCCGCTTTCACTGAGCGAAGTTTCAGCAAGATCGGGGTATTTCCTCGGGAACACAGGAAGAAACCATAGTAATAATGTAATTCAAGGCTCGCAAGAAAAGATTTAAGTGGTCCTTTTTCCCGCACACTGTTAATGAGTGGGACGGTAGAGAAATAACCCTAACCTTCTGCCAGGCACGTAAGTCCGGATTGCCAAGAAATCCTGTTGATGTAGTCATGTAGATGTAACGACGAAATTATGATTTAATTACGACATGTGACTTTCATTTGATTTAAACATCGAAGTTGTTTGCTGTTTAAAAATGGTTCAAATGCCTTTGAGCACTATGGGACTCAACTGCTGTGGTCATAAGTCCCCTAGAACTTAGAACTACTTAAACCTAACTAACCTAAGGACATCACACACATCCATGCCCCAGGCAGGATTCGAACCAGCGACCGTAGCAGTCGCACGGTTCCGGACTGCGCGCCTAGAACCGCGAGACCACCGCGGCCGGCTCGTTTGTTGTTTATTTACTTTTTGTTCAATAGTTTCAGGCATATACAAACACCTAGGCGCGTTAAATTGATATTGAAATAAAGTGTCATGCGTGGACCAATAACAATAAATTCCCACCTACTTGTTATAGTACTGCAGTATCTGCCAGCGTCTTCAGAAGTGGATATCGCATACGAAGTTCCTAGGGTGTTTGTAATGGATATTGCAGACGACTTCGACAAAGTTTGAATGTAGCTTCGTAAAAGTTCCGTGAGCAAACGATCTGAGTTGCTGGCGAATACAGTTTATCCTCACTAGACAGTATATATTATCATTATACATGAGGTGAGTAGGGTTTCGCCGCGTTGCGGTGGCCGAGCGGTTCCAGGCGCTTCAGTGACGAACCGCACGGCTGCTTCAGTCGCAGGTTGGAATTCTACCTCGGGCAAAGATGTCTGTGATGCCCTTAGGCTAGCTAGGTTTAAGTAGTTCTAGGTCTAGGGGCTGATGACCTAAGCAGTTAGGTCGCATAGTTCTTGAAGCCATTTTTTGACCTTTCGCGTAAATTTTCTTTACATAAACCGTCGTATCTTTTGATTGCGTTGACATAGAAGCTCACTTTTTTACACCAGCATGGGACCGGTTACAGCAAGAAGTGCGATACATTTCCGCTTATTATGTCCACCCGTTCTGGAGGTAAACGGGTTTTAAGGGTTGGGTAGACCGATAGACGGTCAAGAAAGTGAGACTAGTAGGGTTCCGTTTTTACCGGTTTAGGTGACGAAATCCTAACAACGAAAACACTGAAGATGAGGGCCGCATAAATAACACCCGCTACTCTTTATTCGAAATGTTCTAGTTGCTGTCGATACATAAGCATATTAGTCGTAGCTACGTTTTCGATCCAAATCACGTTTACAGGAATGCAAATAGAATGTATTTGCCTATACACGTGGTAATTCACATCCCAGTATTAATGCCACCGCGTTTTAGAAGTACGAACATTCTCATTGCTAGCTAGCTTAAGAAACACTTCTGCTAATGAACGTTTTCTGGCTGTGGCGAGTCTAGTGGAGAATTCGAAACAATGCAGAATACGTTTGGCAGCTATGTAGCCGTTTATTTCCTGGGGTGGTGCAGAATTATCCTACAAAATTTACTCTCTAATAACAGTAATTTGTTATTTCGATAAACATCCCGAATGATTGTCACATAAGCGGTGACATAAAGGAAGAAAATTCATGTTTTTGAGTCCAGAAAGCTCTATGCAACAGAAACTGCAGATTTTCATTTCGAAATTGCCTGCTTGTTCATGTCTGGGGTAATAATAGAGGGCTGTTTGCCTAGGTTGTCTGCTAGCATAGTGAAAGGAAGGTCTGGTTTGTTTTCGGTTCTAATCTCTATGGAGGCAGGTAGAATATCAGTAAAGCAATTTTAAGAAATTCTCGCGCACCCAATACGTTTTATCGCTACCTTTATTCTGTACTGGCGCCCTGTGCATGTCAATATGACACTCTTGTAGAATTTCATACATGTTACTGCCTACTTTTTCCGCTTCTGTCAATAATGGAATTGACTTAAGCGTGGCACTGAATGATTTTTAACTGAATTTCGTTATGAATCTTCACGCATTGCTAAATTTGCACACTTTCATGGTAGGTCAGCAACGGTAATCCAGTATGACTGGTCTGAACGTTGACACAGACCGTTTCGCGGCCGAATGCGGATAATATTTTGCTACTTCTTAACGATCTGGGGTTCTTTGTCTTACTGAAACAGTTAAGTCATCTCGATAAGTTGAAATTCATTTTTATTTGTCCAGTTCATACCAATTAGCGTTTGTTCTTTCAGTTCTGTCTTATATTTACGTGTTGTATTTAACACACTAATCAGCATTAATATAGTCTTACAAATTATGGAATACAGTCTAAAAAAGTTCAGATAGTTTGTCAATTTCACGCCTGCGCATAGTATGTTGGTAGCACTTCGTCGCCTTGCCTGTTATGCTGTGTAGCAGACTTTAAAGCCGTGCGGATCAGCATAACGAAAAGGCGAGGGGTCTCGCTCGTTTTGTCCACGACTGTACAGTGAAAAGTTCCAAATACTTTGTCAACCTTTTAAAACAAACCGCGGGGAATAATTTCAAGTCCATTTGCTTATTGCACTTTGAAGGCTCGTTCGAACACCTCGAGCGGTCAGGGAGATGTGCCGGAGTAGTCAAGACACTGTTTCTCATTTACAAGAGAACCCAGGCTCAACTTCTTGTCTGGCCTTCAAGCGCACATTTCCCATGATTTGGATGAGACGAGTGTCGAGATGGTTCCTTTTGAAAGAATGATGCTGGTTTCTTCAACCACAGTTCCTCAGTCCGAGCTTGTGCTCCGTCACTTAGGTACTCGTCCTCGACGGGACGCTACCCCCTAAAATCTACTCCTCCTTGCCTTTTCATCAATATAAAACAACTTTTTATTGTTATAGTTTTCAGGCACACTCTAAAATTTGCAAGGCAGTCAGTTGTCGAGAACTTCAGGTCATTGACGTACAATTTTCTGTGCACAAATAGACATTTGTCTTCCAGAATTAATATATAACGGACAATAAGATGACAGTTCCACCTTAACACTGTTGTCTTCGACGATAAAATCGTATTTCAAATATGACTGATGCCTATGTTACATATCTACCCATAATAAATTGCCTTTCCCATTAAGTGGTCAAACAATGTCAGCGAGAGAAATGTTACTGGATTTGAGTGTACTTCAGTGGCTTCTGTTGTAAATTTCGATAAAATATACGTGGTAAGTACAGTGGCAAACACAAGCAGAGGTGCTGCCACGCACATCAGGGTAAATGTCACACTACTTAATAACTGTTCGTAAAGAACGTATCCAGCCGCGAATAGTTTTAAAAATGCTTTATTTCAATGCCACAACCGGTTTCGATCTATCACGCCCATCTTCAGACGGCTAACGTTTCCCATTACGGCCGGCCGGTGTAGCCGAGCGGTCCTAGGCGCTACAGTCTGGAACCGCGCGACCGCTACGGTCGCAGGTTCGAATCCTGCCTCGGGCATGGATGTGTGTAATGTCCTCAGGTTGGTTAAGTTTAAGTAGTTCTAAGTTCTAGGGGACTGATGACCTCAGAAGTTAAGTCCCATAGTGCTCAGAGCCATTTGAACCATTTTTTCCGATTACATTAATCTTTCCGTCAGCAGCATTTCGTCTGCTCCCGTGCTGTTCAAGAATATTTGAATGTTTGACATTTAGCGCCGCATTATATGTCGTTTCGATACTAACAAAAAATTGTAAAGTGCCTGTATTTGGTTAGATATAAGGTGAAATAATTGTTCACATTTACATATGTTCCACTAGACGACGCTTCTTTTCCTTTGGTCCTTAAGCTTTTACAGAAAAATGCACAAACTGTTGCAGTGCAAACAGCACACATATTCTAAATAAATGACTGCGGATACTTTACAATATTCTTCACGTCGATTTCATCCTGACACATGCGCTTTAAATTATAAATCCGTCAGATTGCGCACTATAAGTTAGACATTTACGTACGCACACGCGCATTATACGTATAACTTTCGATGAACATTACATTTTTAAGTTAGTTGAGAGCAAAACAAAATTTAGAAACGTGGAGAGTGGGATCTAGGCTACGCTTTTTATTAGTATTAGAGTTCAGATTTAATAGCTTTATACTGACACTACAAACAGGATAGATCCATTTTTCAACTTAGTTAAACAAAAACTCTTCCGCCATCTGCCATAGAAAATTTGACCACCTACACAGAAATATGTACAGATTTGTCCTTATGGAAAGAATATTCGCGCATGTTGGTTATTTGGAAGCACCAAAACAAAATGGTGGCGCTATTCGAATTACTGCTCTGTCAGAAAGCAACTACAAGGATTTAGTTTCCAAACAGGAAATTGTACTGCTACACATCTCATCTGCAACGAGACGAGAATGTTCTTGAGTAATACGATGTGGAAGTAGTGTGTGATAATTTTCGTCTTACGCTGTATGAGAACGTGACGTATTTTCACATGTAGACTTTCTCTTCCTGTTCCACACCATCTATTGTCTGCGCTGTCACGCGCTCGTTTGCGCTGCTCTTCCATAACGATGTTTCGAAAGGGACTGACAAATGTAAGGAGTCTAACGTACTGCGCAAGCGCTGTGTCCGGCGTTGTGCGAGAAGAAATGCCGGCGTCGTAACGGTTTTGACGTAGTCTTTTGGGGCCATTATTAGCACTTCAAACTGAGGTGACAGAAGCCCCTGTAGACAGAGCTGTGTATGAACCAAACTGAAATCTTGACAAGTAACGGTAGTAGATTGATGTGCAAAACTTAACGACGCCAGTAACTTCCATATGATGTGTCAATGCCAAGTAACATAGATCGATGAAAGTCTGACCATCAAAGAACTGCTATAGTATAGTACAGAAGGTACCTGAAAGAAATACGCAATGAGACGAACAGAAATAACACTTTAATTCAAAAACAATAAGTGCACTAGAATCATTGCATTTTATTATAGCCCTCTGGACACTACAAGAGTTGGGACATGTTTCTTAATAGGGTGTCTGATCACCAGGGGCGGTAGTGCCTGCTTTGCAACGTACTCAATTCCTGGTCACAATGTTGCTAAGGAATTATTGTGGTAAGGCTTACCACTGCTCCAACAGCGCGTGGCAAGCCACTTCACTCACCGAAAATCCTCTCGTTCCGAGAGCTCCTCCAACTGCATTGTCATCCAGAAAAATGTAGGCAGCGTCGAATGTACCCCTAAAAAGTCGCAACTGAGGAAGCAGTACAGTGTCACAACAACATTGACGGATGAGTATACCGTGTTCAAAGATTTGGAAGTCAGTGCGCCAGTGCAACCGTATGCCTCTCAACATCATAACAACTGGACCACCAAAACGATCATGTTAGATAATGTTCGTGGGAACATTACTTGTACGTCACTTCTCTGCATATGAGAGTACATTCAGAAACACTACTCAGACTGAATCTGCCCCCATCCGAGAAGAGCACGCGACCCCACTCTTCGTTGGTCCTGTCCCTTTGTTATTGGGACCGTCGCAAAAGGTGCCGCCAATGTGCGGGTGTCAACAGAGAACAGCGAACTGGTCGTCGGGCAGAAAGAACACCTCTGTGCAGTCGCTGTACCACTGTAGAGAGTGCAGTCAGTTGTTTGAACTACACGCACTGTTTGACGTGGGTCCCTTCCTGCCTGTTGCACAGTGTAGCGGCCATCTGCTGCTGTGTCTGTCGTGGTCGACCACCACCTCTTCTTTAGGCACCAGTGTTTCCCCATACACGTGAAACAATGCAATGAGCAATACCAAACTACTGGGCAACACTCGTCACATTTCGACCTTGCTCCAGTTTTCCGACGCTTCTCCCCCATGCGAAGGGATGCAAATGTAATCTCCGGCTCATGTTGTAATGAAGAACACCATCACAGAGGACCGTAAGTGCTCGTTGACTGACACACAACTTCTCTTCCCGTTCCTTCGACTGCCTCCAGTTGCGGGGCCAAACCCTTTGCTGCGGTAGTCACGTTGACCTCAAGCCAGAGATGTCCAACGTTCTGTGCACGGCTGTGAAACTTCTGACAACATGCTCCCATTTTCATTCGTTTCCACAAAGTTGTTAATACGTTAATACGTTACTTTATCTACCTCGTCCTTAAGTTATGTAGAACGGCGTGTATCGACTGACCTCTTCAAAACCGTTGCTCAACGTCGTACCTGCTACTGAATGTTGCTGAGTGCGCAATGGAGAGACTGACCATGAAACGTTCTGTTTTTCTGATGAACTATGACTATATTTAGTGGATTAAGTGAACTCGCAAACAACCAACGTTCGAATTCTGAAAATCTAAATCGGTTACATCAAGAATTTCTGCATTGGATGAAAACAAGAATGTGATATACAGCAATGATTCAATCGGTACGTTCTACAAAACCATAACTTCTGATGGTGTGTGAACAATATACTGGAACATTTTTTTGCAGAATTGACAACTAACGAAAACAACAACCGTTACTCGATGCAAAATAAGAGCAAGGATACAGAACAACGGATCTGAAACACTGTGTATACTCTGAGAAAAAAAAGAAACTTGCGTAACAAAATAAGTTACTGAGGGGCAGGACAAAAGTCGAATGCTGCTCGCCCGATATACTGTCATTATATGCCCTCACAAAGAAATAACCAAAACAGGAAATTTGAGACTTTTAATAAAGAAAATGAAAATCGAAAATGCTGTCGTCAGTCCGTATCCATACATATTATAAAAATCACTTCCTAAACCAACCTTGCTGCACATATCACTTACTGCGTGGAAAGAATCACGGTGCGGATACAAACCATCTGCCTATCAAATGGGTGGGGGTGGACGAATATTTGAGAATGAGTCACATAATGACTTGCAACACACTTTACGCGTAATTTCAAAACTTTACGAAACTTATTCTCGCTAACAACCACCACGAAATGATTAAAGGAAAAAACTTAATGGTGATAAGAACACAGCTTACACCTTACTACATTTCATTGTTCAAGCATGACGTTTTAGTTTATTGCTTCTTTACTACTAAATGAATTAGCGGTACATTTTGCAGACATTGTTCACGTATACCATTGAATGTAGAAGGAAAATTATCATTGTATGACACATAGTTCGGGAGATGAGACTTCATAAACAGTCAGCTGCGTGAAAATGAAACGTCAGGACGACGTTCATTAGGGATACAGGTGGAATATGTATACAAATACGTGTGAAATATGTTAAATGTATGTGAAATATATTTCACAAGTGCCCACACGGGATAAGCCGAGGGTAAAAGCCTCATCCTAAATCCCTTGAACGATCTCAACCACATTTGGTATACATATTACTTACGATCTGGATAGAAACGACAATGAACACACTTCATACGCAGCGATCGCAATGTAGACACATTTATTGCTCCAATGTGACCAGTTTCAACAGTCTTATGCTGCCATCGTCTGATCTTCCGGAGCTTGTTATAAAATTGCCATGTCACATTACCTTGAAGTCAAATCATAAAAATCAGTCCCCACGTATATATGCCTCGATAAAAATCCCGTTGGTAAAATACACACACTTGGTGAAATGCACATAGACAATAAAAAGCACAAGACATGTATACGTGAGAAGTTATTTTATGCTTTGATTTCAAGAAGTGTAACACGGAAATTTTATAGCATGTTCCAGAAAATCAGATGATGCCAGTATAAGACTACTGAAACGGTCATCTTAGAGCTATAAATGTGTCTACACTGCGATCGCGGCGTATGAAGAGTGCTCATTGTCAACCATACCGATAGCCCCATAACGCAGCTTATGTACCTGATAGGAAACAAATACTGTTGGGGGAACCATGAGCCCGCTATTGATGTGAGAGGGATAACGTGGAGAGAGAAGCCGAGAGGGGATGAACAGATTGTGGGAAGGAGGAGATGGGCAGAGATAGGGGAGAGGTGGACGGTGAATGAAGGAGGGGAAATTGACAGAGAGGGGGTAGACGAAGAAATGAACAGAGAAAGAAAAGATGAGAGGGTGGGCAGGGATAGGGGGAGGAAGAGATATGCAACACGTTTGGAGGAGGAGATTATCCTAGAGAGGAGAAGGAGGAAATGGACAGAGAAAGGGAAGAGGAGGAGATGGATGGAGAGAAGGAATAGGGAGAACATGCGCAGAGAAAGGAAGGAGGAGGAGATTGACATTGGGAGGTGGAGGAGGAGGTGGACAGAGAGAGATGGGAGTTGGAAAGAGGGTGATTGATGGTGATGGAGTAGGTGGACAGAGAAAAGGGATGGAGGAGATGGACAGAGGGGAGGAGATGGACAGAGAGGAGGTGAAGGAGAAGATGGACAGAGAGAGGGGGTAGTAGGAGAAAGACTAAGAGAAGATTGGAATAAATTCTTACCTGGACAATGGCGGATTCTCAGCTAGTACGAAACATAGTTCTCTAATTGAAGTTTTATCGCATGTCACTATGTCTTACACTTTAAACAAATAAAACCGTAATATTACTTTGTATTCCAGCAATTTCTTTCATAAATGATTAAGTCGACCCACTGTCTGCCACGCGTTTGTTCAAATGGCACTACTATGGGACTTAACATCTGTGGTCATCCGTCCCCTAGAACTTAGAACTACTTAAACCTAACTAACCTAAGGACATCACACACATCCATGCCCGAGGCAGGATTCGAACCTGCGACCGTAGCGGTCACGCGGTTCCAGACTGAAGCGCCTAGAACCACGCGTTTGTGTTGAAATGTTCTTATCGAGGTACTAATTGCCTTAAAGCACTACAATCATTTTTTATATCAAGTTCAAATTATAATGTCAATCAACGCTTTTATACTTTCGAGGTGCAAAATTTTCTGGAGAGCCGGAGCTCGAACTGTGAAACGCCCGCCAAGTGGAAGAGAGAGCCCCCCTTTCTGGAGGAGAACAACATTGGCAGCCTTTCGCTTTCTCAGCGGTAGAGTCGAGCTATTCTCTGCTGTCTGATTGCGACCTTAGATAGCGACAAATGGAAGTGCGCCGCCAAGACATTTTCCTCGAACAGCATCTGACAATAAAACTATGCTCCTAATTGGAGGAGGCAGAGTCCCGGATCATAGTAAGGCACTCTCCTCATCATCTTGAGTACAGATCGCATGGCAGCGTCGGAACTTCCACATGACAGAAAACAATGTATGTAAGTCCAGATTTTACTGCGAAAAGTGCCGTTAGCGAAGGAAGATCGACAACTGACGTGAGCCGAGTATCTTCGATTCAAGCGTCAAAGAGTTGGAAGTACAGTTATCTAAGAACATTTTCCTATAGCTGTTGGGCTAGAAGCAGAAAAAAACAGCTTGGGTGAACCAATCCTGAAAGGTGAGTTCCAATTAACTCTGAAGAAGCTGAAAAACATCTGGACTACTTAAATCATGGAGAACTTAAGTAACTAAACTCGTAGAGATCCGGTGTGAGCTGTAATTACCGTATGGTAGTTAAACTTGATAGATATTCTAACACGTTAATGCAGAATCGATTTTCACATGCAAAACTGCAAAATTGGCGCCGTGAATGCAAGAAAGACGTATAGAAATGTTTCGATATGTAATGAATTAGGAATGGGACGTGGGCAGAAAAATGTCAAACAAGTGAGAAAGGTAAAATTTTCCTTTTATTATCAATCACTGCTTAGATAATTTGTTCAATATGAGCACTGGAGTCGTCGATGGGAAGCTATATAGCGCCAGATTTGCACCTGGTGGACAAATTTGGAAATGATTTTTTTCCACTGTGAGTCGGTTCCGCACTCATTAGCTTATCTACCAAGTTTCGCTGCCATACGATAGTTACAGCCCACACAGGACTTTCGCAAATATCTGCACTTTAATTGTAACTAGCCGGTAATATGGTATCCTTCCCCAAGAAGACAAAAGCCATAAAATGTTGCAGGATTTTATTAGTCCATGGATCTAAAAAACAACCACAATTGTCCTAAACTACACAGAGCAGGAAGTTGAAGCTACACTCTCAGAAGATCAATCTGGATTCTAGAAAAATAGGAGAAATGGAGAAGCAATACTAGCTCTAAAAGTACCTGCAGATAGCCGACTGGAAAGGAATCTAAGTGCATTATTAGCTTTCACAGACATGCAAAAAGCCTTTGATACTGCCAAACGGGACAATGCGTTTGAGTTCTTGAGGCAAAGCAGGAATACACTATAAAGATCGAAGAATAATATGGAACCTTAAAATAATGAAGTTGTGCATTATATTTAACCTGCATATAGAAGAGGCACCTGAAAGTCAGAGAAGATGGGAGTAAATGGCAAAAGAATGTTAACAAGATATGCCGGCGGCATAGCTGTCATAACTGCAAGTCCAGAAGAACTTGAAGTCATCTTGATCAAAATATTCGAGAGAATAGTATACCTTGTAATACGAAAATAAGTAAAAAAGGAAAGTAATGGTGTGTGGTAAAGAAGAGGAAACCAAAGTCCATATTTACGTACCTAACGAACTTCTTGAACAAGTTCACTCATTCATTTGTTGATGTGGTAAGATCAGCAGGGATGAACGGAGCAAAGCAGAAGTCAAAACTGCTCAAACAAAAACTGTCTTCAACAACGAAAAGAAGAACATTTCAACATCAAACTGCTCCATCCATCAAATGAGGAAAAGGTTTCTTGAAGCTTGTGTTTCGAGTGAGGCATGCTGTAGCTATGAAATCTGAGTACGGAGGAAGAGGAGAAAACAAATTCTTTCGAGAAATGGTGTTACAGACACATGCTCAAAGTGAAGTGGACGAACATCGTTTCAGACGAAGAGGACCTTCAAAGAATGAGTAAGAAGAGACACCTGTGGAAATCAGTTATCAAAAGAAGAGTGCAATTTACTGGCCGTATAATATACACTCCTGGAAATGGAAAAAAGAACACATTGACACCGGTGTGTCAGACCCACCATACTTGCTCCGGACACTGCGAGAGGGCTGTACAAGCAATGATCACACGCACGGCACAGCGGACACACCAGGAACCGCGGTGTTGGCCGTCGAATGGCGCTAGCTGCGCAGCATTTGTGCACCGCCGCCGTCAGTGTCAGCCAGTTTGCCGTGGCATGCGGAGCTCCATCGCAGTCATTAACACTGGTAGCATGCCGCGACAGCGTGGACGTGAACCGTATGTGCAGTTGACGGACTTTGAGCGAGGGCGTGTAGTGGGCATGCGGGAGGCCGGGTGGACGTACCGCCGAATTGCTCAACACGTGGGGCGTGAGGTCTCCACAGTACATCGATGTTGTCGCCAGTGGTCGGCGGAAGGTGCACGTGCCCGTCGACCTGGGACCGGACCGCAGCGACGCACGGATGCACGCCAAGACCGTAGGATCCTACGCAGTGCCGTAGGGGACCGCACCGCCACTTCCCAGCAAATTAGGGACACTGTTGCTCCTGGGGTATCGGCGAGGACCATTCGCAACCGTCTCCATGAAGCTGGGCTACGGTCCCGCACACCGTTAGGCCGTCTTCCGCTCACGCCCCAACATCGTGCAGCCCGCCTCCAGTGGTGTCGCGACAGGCGTGAATGGAGGGACGAATGGAGACGTGTCGTCTTCAGCGATGAGAGTCGCTTCTGCCTTGGTGCCAATGATGGTCGTATGCGTGTTTGGCGCCGTGCAGGTGAGCGCCACAATCAGGACTGCATACGACCGAGGCACACAGGGCCAACACCCGGCATCATGGTGTGGGGAGCGATCTCCTACACTGGCCGTACACCACTGGTGATCGTCGAGGAGACACTGAATAGTGCACGGTACATCCAAACCGTCATCGAACCCATCGTTCTACCATTCCTAGACCGGCAAGGGAACTTGCTGTTCCAACAGGACAATGCACGTCCGCATGTATCCCGTGCCACCCAACGTGCTCTAGAAGGTGTAAGTCAACTACCCTGGCCAGCAAGATCTCCGGATCTGTCCCCCATTGAGCATGTTTGGGACTGGATGAAGCGTCGTCTCACGCGGTCTGCACGTCCAGCACGAACGCTGGTCCAACTGAGGCGCCAGGTGGAAATGGCATGGCAAGCCGTTCCACATGACTACATCCAGCATCTCTACGACCGTCTCCATGGGAGAATAGCAGCCTGCATTGCTGCGAAAGGTGGATATACACTGTACTAGTGCCGACATTGTGCATGCTCTGTTGCCTGTGTCTATGTGCCTGTGGTTCTGTCAGTGTGATCATGTGATGTATCTGACCCCAGGAATGTGTCAATAAAGTGTCCCCTTCCTGGGACAATGAATCACGGTGTTCTTATTTCAATTTCCAGGAGTGTATGTGGAACTCCTTAACAGAATAATAGAGGAATGTTAATGGAAAGATACGTAAAGGAATGCAGTGCAAGGATCACATTATGAAATAGGTAAGACGTAACATGCAAAATGATTCTTATCCTTGTTGTTAAAAATTTCTGTTGAACCAACAAACACGTGGAAATTTCTGCCGGTGGTTTCTGAATGATGTAGTACGGGAACTTTTCAGCATGTCACAACTGTCACAAAGGATCATAATGTCCTCAACACAACGCCGAACTGCCGTTGCATAGCGTTAACGTTGTGTGCATAGCTTTAACATTGTGGTTTGGTTCGCAATTTCAAGAATCGATTCATTTCGATCGCCCTGTATATCAGTAAGAAAAATGACGTGCTTTAAACTTCATTTACATATGCTATTTTATGATAAAGCTCGGTACGACAGCTTGATCGGGGCGCACACCTCGACAGGAGAGAAGTGAATGTGTGTGTGAGGAATTTGCTGCCGCTTTTATAATACCATGTGGGAGCTTACAGGGAATAGAATAAGCTTACCCGTTGGAACACATTAGACAACTACGAGTCTAGGACAGAAAGAAGGTAAACATCCGTCATAATATCATCTGTATTTTATTCCAGATCTACATTTCAGCTAACAGCGCAGCTATCATTAGTGCGTTATAAGTAGTCATGCAGACTCAGCATAATTATAACGAAACATATTACAAAATAACTTTTACATGTACAAGCATCAATCAAGGCTTGTTGCTTGTACATTTACAGTTATATTGTAGGATGTATCGTTATAAAAAAAAAAAAAGAAATGATCGTGTGGCATTGTTGGCCGGCGGGTCACATCCGGGGAAGTTCGGCCGCCGGATTACAAGTCTTATTTCAGGTGACACAACATTGGGCAACTTGCTCGTCGATGATGATGAAATGATGAGGAGGACAGCACAACACTCAGTCCACGGGCGGAGAAAATCTCCAACCTGGCCGGGAATCGAACCCGTGCCTGCTGCAGGGTAGGCAAGCGCAGTACCACTCAGCGAAGCAGGCGGACTGTATCGCTATAAATATGCTGAGTCTACATGACTTTCTATAACGCACAACTAGTTGCTGTGCTTTAGATGAACTGTAGATCTGGAATAAATACAGATGATATTGTGACCGATACTTACCTTCTTCCTGTCCTGAAGTACATGACAGTCGTGGGATAAAATCATTCCCATGAAGTCAAACCTGATGAACTTCGAAGCTGTTCCCTTGTCGCCGGTACTGAAAAACTGATAAGATTTTTTGACAGCACTTCTATCTTTTTCAGTCATCTTGTCGTCTTTCATTTTGCAGTCTTTTCCCTGCAGCCGAAACGACGAGGTTGTGAAACGTGACGAGCAAGCTAAGGTATCTGCATGCTGTTATTACAGTTTCTGGGAGCAGATTACATCGGCTGAAACAATTTAGACGTGGAACTATCACGATCCCGGAAGTCTAACAACCGCAGCATTGCTAAAGCGTGAGAAGAATTTAAAATTTCGCGTCGAATAAATGAGTTAGCTCTTCTGACACTGTTGGAAAATTAGAAGGTCTGGCAACAAGATGAATGATAACGAAGGTCGACAAAACACATGACAAGTATTCGTTATAGAAGGCCTTCACAGCAGCAGTTACGAGTCAGTAACTCCTGATGGAGACGATAGAAATGATGCACGAAACCTCGAATTTTTACTCTACTTCGACGCGGCAAAAAAAGACCAAGAATGTTTTCTAGGCAGCTATCGTCGCGAAAACTCCGTTCCCGTATTAAAAGGTGCAGGGCTTGATTAAAAATACGGAAACACCGCGAGGCATGTGTGCTTAAGCACAGACGCAGGTGTTAGCCAATCCTGCACGTTGTGCCATTGTATTTGACCACGAACGGCAACTGTGCAATGTCCTCGGTACGTTGCAAGTGTGAGTCGGGGCCAGAAGAGTGTTCTGTGTGGTTGTGAATGCGTTATGTCGGAATTAAGTGAATTCGAAGACGAGCAAATTGTTGGTGCTCGTAGCGGTGGGCGCTTCCGTAACCAAGATAGACGAAGTGTTTGGTGTTCCAAGAGGCACCGCATAGAAGATTTATACAGAATACGGGGGAAGCGGAAAAACATCATCCGCAGCATGTCTCGTCTACTTTGAGAGGCTATCAGTTTGCTTCATCGTTACATGAACTTGCCACTGTCTTGCACTATCCTCTTGTGAACCATAAAGGAACCGTATTTACCCATACCGAGATGACTCGAAGTTGTTCTGAACACCAACGATTTTCCTACACCGTATTAGGCATGGTAACGTGTAGTGTTTTTGGTGTCCCCATTGTCCACCCCCTGTAACTAAACGATGAGAAAGAATTAAATGACGGTATTCGAACTAAGAGGCGATGTGGTTCTTACCAATATAAATGTTTTATTCTCTTGAACCTTTTACTAGTCTGCAGAGACAGCCGGCCGGTGTGGCCGAGCGGTTCTAGGCGCTTCAGTCTGGAACCGCGCAACCACTACGGCCGCAGGTTCGAATCCTGCCTCGGGCATGGATGTGTGTGATGTCCTTAGGTTAGCTAGGTTTAAGTAGTTCTAAGTTCTAGGGGACTGATGACCTCAGATGTTAAGTCCCATAGTGCTCTGAGCCATTTAAATTTCTGCAGAGACAAACAGCAGTCTCCTGAAGGTGAGAACTAGTCCATTGGTTACGTGACTGAATATACCAACTGCAGAAAGGAATTATACCGAATCCAAAGTCTGACTAACATATTATTTTGTTCCTTACTTTCGTGAGTCGTAGTAACGCTCTTTCACACGACTCAGCATTTACTGATATTCCTGCTTTTCACTAGTGAGAAAGGCATTTTTTGTTTCCTCGTTATCAAATTTGTGTTCACTTATGGACCGATCACAATCGCGATTCTAATAGAGCCTAGTATGCAATTTTTCTGTTCCATGAGTGTCACTTTCGTAAAAAACGTTTAAGCAGTACTGGAAGGTCGAATTAAGTAGTTACTCGTTATGAGTTGTCGTTATATATTGCACACCGTCAAATCTTTGTTATGCAGTCTCTTTATCAAATACTCTTTAATGCATTATAATATTAAATCATGTTAACACGTTACCCTTCTCAGTGTAATAAGGATTGTAATGTGTACTTGTAAATATATTTGAGAGACACTTTGAAATATTCAGTGCTATTATATCGTACGTTATTCGTATCGTATGAGAAATACAAACAAGAATCAGAACACGGATCGAACCACTTTGTAGCAGCTTTCGGTAATTCTATAAGTGACAGCTGTTAACACAAACGAAAAAGGAGTGACTAAATCGGATGTTCGTGTAATTATGCGGAAAAGCAGGGAAAAGGGCCTACACCCACCTTCGCTAACAGAGATCAACAACGCACAGGTATTATACCCTCTCCACGATACTGTGCATTGCAGCAGACAGAGTGGTGATCCGTCCTGAACATCCAACAAAAACAAAAACAGAAACAATAATTACTGTGATCGTACGCACTCCAAATAGACCCTACTCCCAAAGTAATTATTAATGCGGATATCTGCTTCAGCGCAGACCAGGGCTAATTTTGGCTGGAACGCGGGGTAACGGCGTTCCGACAACTCACAAGGAACTTTTTTATTTTTAAACTCATTGAGACAAGTTGGCACCGGAGAGTTAAAAGAGTACTCATATATTAGATTGCAACGTAACTATAAGTTGCCGCTGCGCCGGCGCCAGTGAACGTCCAATGGGTTACCAACGTCATGCGATGGGCATTGACCTGAGGTGAGGCACTATGAGTATGAATGGAGAAAGTGGAGGACACTATACCCTAGATAAGTTGATTTTCGATTCGAAGTTGTGTTCGGTGCATATTGATAACCTTCGTGTCGACTAATTTTTGTTTACGACTGACAGCAACCTCAGAGATCTTCATTATAAACAATGTAAAAATGGTTCAAATGGCTCTGAGCACTATGGGACTCAACTGCTGAGGTCATTAGTCCCCTATAACTTAGAACTAGTTAAACCTAACTAACCTAAGGACATCACAAACATCCATGCCCGAGGCAGGATTCGAACCTGCGACCGTAGCGGTCCTGCGGTTCCAGACTGCAGCGCCTTTAACCGCACGACCACTTCGGCCGGCTAAACAATGTAAGTTGGGCTTCGATCCAAAGTTGTCACCGGTACAAATCGGCTTTTTATTCAATCTCGTGATGTTACTGTTTTGATTATAAGAAATTATGGTTTAAAAAACTGAATTTCAGAACAGAATTTTTTTAAATAAACGATTTCTTATTGTAAGTTTTATCACAAGTTTTCAAAAATATAAATTTGTCATTTTTATTAGTTTTCGGGGGGGGGGGGGGGGGGTTGTAGCTGCATTTAAATTTGTATACATACTGCACACGGACCCGTAAGTTACGTGATGGAGGGTACCTTGCACCACTACTAGTCATTTGCTTTCCTATTCCACTCCAAAACAGAAATAGGGAAAAACGACTTTCTATACGCCGCCGAATTTATTTTCGTGATCCTTATGTGCCAGCAACACAATCACTCTGTAATAAGCTTCCGATTCCGGTTTCTTTACATTTTCTCAATAGTGTTTCTCGAAAAGAATGTCGTCTTCCCCCCAGGGATACCCATTTGAGTTCCCAAAGCATCCCCGCAATACTTGCGTGTTGCTGGAACAGACAGCCTCTTATTAGTTTCGATATCTTGCTTTAATCCGACCTGCTACGGATTCCAAATACTCGAGCAGTACTCAATAACAGGTCGCACCAGAGTCCTATATGCGGTTTATTTTACAAATGAATCACACTTTCCTAAAATTCTCTTACTAAACCGAAGTCGATCGTTCGCCTTTCCTATCACAGTCCTCACATGCTTGTCCCACTTCATGTCACTTTGCAACGTTACTCCCAGATATTTAAACGACGTGACTGCATCGAGCCGGACACTACTAATCCTGTGTCCAAACTTTAGGGGTTTGTTTTCCCTACTCATCCGCATTAACTTACATTTTTCTACATTTAGGGCCAGCTGCCATTCATAACGCCAACTATACATTTTGTCTAAGTCATCTCACACCTTCCTACAGTCACTCAACTTCGACACCTTCTCGTACAGCACAGCATCATTAGCAGACAACCGCAGATTTCTGCCCACCCTGTCCACCAAATCATTTATGTATACAGAGAACAATAGCGGTCCTATCTCACTTCCGAAGGTGTGGTTAAAGAGGGGCTTCCGACGCCACAGTGACCTATAATTATGACAACTATCTGCTGTGAAATTTAGCGCGCATAGGCCACTTATAGGGCACCTGACGTGATGTGAAGTGTATGTGCTAATGACACCGGATACGGGGAAGTATTCTGCCGAATCTATGGGTAGTCACTGGAAGAACCATACAAGCTACGCTGTCAAGGGTCAGACTGTGATGTCCTGAAGGCTGAGAACTTGTAACATGGACATACTGGAACTATCCATCAGATGGCTTCCAGGCTTCGTTAGTATATCTCGGGTGTGCGAGAATGACGCGTCTCCGAGGTTTACCCGCTCTATAAACCTCTGTAGGCAACTATTTGTGACGCAGCTATGGCGGAGCCCCAAGTGTTTAACAGCTCCATTAATCGCGAAAATGCAGTCTTCTACAACCACGGTCTGTGCCAAGGCGTTCGTCGTTGAGAAAAATGTGTCGAATTGAAGGGTTAATATCTAGAGAAGGACCTATACCAAGTCTCACGGTCGCAACTTTATATTTTCGAGGTGACAACTGTAACTTTGCATAGAGGCGACAAAAGACATGGGATAGAGATAGGCACACATACAGATGGCGGTAGTATCGCGTACATGAGATGTAAAAGGAGCAGTACAGTGGCGGAGCTATCATTTGTATTCAGGTGATTCGTGTAAATAGGTTTCAGGTGTGATTATGACCGAACGACCGGAATTACCGGACTTTGAACGCGGAATGCTGGTTGGAGCTAGACATTGATTTCGGAAACCGATAGGGAATTCAAGATTCTGAGATCGATAGTTTCAAAGCGCGCCGAAAATACCACATTTCAGGTTTTACATCTCACCACGGACAACGCAGTGACCGACGGCCTTCATTTAACGAGAGAAATAGCATTTGCGTAGAGTTGTCGGTGCTAACATAAAAGCAGCACTGCGTAAAATAATCGCAAAAATCAATTTGGGTCATACGAGTAACGTATCTGTTAGGACGGTGAGCGAAATTTCATGTGAGCTATGGCAGCAGACGACCGACGAGAGTGCCTTTGCTAACAGCACGAGATCACCTGCAGCGCCTCTCCTGGTCTCGTGACGATGACGGTTCGACGAGAGGCAACTGAAAAACCGCGGACTCATCAGAGAATTCCAGATTTTAGTTAGTAAGAACTGATGGTAGGTTTCGAGTGTGGGGCAGACCCCACGAAGCCATGGACCAAAGTTGTCACCAACGCACTGTACAAGCTGGTGATGGTTCCAAATGATGTGAGCCACGGAACGGACTGGGTCCTCTGGTCCAACTGAACCAATCATTGTCTGGAAATGGTTATCTGCAGTCATTCATGGACTTCATGGTTCCAAACAACGATGGAATTTTTATGGATGACAAAGCGCCATGTTACAAGACCACAATTTTTCGCGATTGGTTTGCAGAACATTCTGGACAATTCGAGAGAATGATATGGCCACGCTAGTAGCCCGACACAAGTCCCATCGAGGATTTTGAGACATTCTCGAGAGGTCAGTTCGTGCACAAAATCCTGAACCGTCAACACTTTCGCAATTATGGACGACTATGGGGGCAGCATGGCTCAATATTCTGAAGGGGATTTTCAACGAATTATTGAATCCAAGTCACATCGAATTGCTGCACTACGCCTGGAAAATGGAGGTCCGACTCGTTATCAGGAGGTATCCTACGACTTTTGTCGCTTCAATGACCTTACGAAGTCTTTTTTTTTGGTTCCGTATTCATACGTGGCGATCGGCAGGGAATTGCCACGCTAATGATTCTTGACGCTCATCCTCCCTATCGTATTCTATTTATATACATAACTAGGACGCTGAGGTGACCCGAATAACCCATCGGCGACTCCCTGTTCACGCTATCGCCTCGCTGCCTCGTCGCGTACCAGCTGCAGTCGCCTATACGCGGTGCACCGTTCACGCGAGCCTCACGCATCTGTACTGTGTCCCTTCCCCGTCTCCCTACTCTTCTCGCTAGCCTCTCGTCATAGTGTTTTTTGCATCCCTACGCGTCACTCGCTGGAGGCCGTCTCAAGGCCGACATCTGCCTCGGGACTTGCAGAATTGAGAGTATCGGCTTCAGTTCCCTTTCTTTTTTCCATTCTACTGTCTGTAGCCGAAGGCCGTTATGCGGATTACCTTGAACCTGCTCCAGAAACTATTAACGTTATACCGGCTGATCCATCAAGGTCTTGTTGGACTCTGATGAGTCGCGAGGGAAGAAGAAGTAGGTCGGCCATAGACTGCACGATACACGTACAACTAAGCATCAGCTGAAAAATTTGTTGTAGTGTCTCATCCGCATTGTCCACGATAAGAAACTAGTGTATGCGATATAGTTTCATAGTCGACTATCAGTTATTAAAGCCAAGTCGATCACGATAAGTAGCGAAAAACTTTTTGTCCTAATCTAAATTTACGTTACATAAATTCTATTTATCTATTCATAAGACATGTTTATAACAGCAGCACAACATTTCTGAATGCTTGCTGATTCCACAGAGACCAGTTCCTATTCTTTGATGAAATGAGTTAAATTTAGCACCTCATATTTTGTTACCATGTTATTAAACATCTTAAAACGATAATATGTTGCATGGAGGAATGAAAATTTGTACCAAGCACGGGATTTGAACCCAAGTGCTCCGCTCGCTAGGCAGATGTACTAACCAGTATGCCACTCTGGCACAATATCATTGGGCAATTGCACAGACTAACCTAACATGCCTCTCTCCTAACTCCTATCACGTCTCAGCCCACTTGGTATTGCCCCTCAACTCGAATAACATTGCAAAGGCTCTCCTACAGCATTGGGATAGCTCCTCAGCATCGAACAAAATGGGGCATCCCGCCTGAAACCCAGGCATAGGTGCTTAAATCTAATGAAACCAAATGGTTCTAGAAAACTTTTCAAGTCTCAAAAATCTATGATGTATATACGCAGATAGAGCGCCGAAAAAATGGCTCTGAACACTATGGAACTTAACATCTGAGGTCATCAGTCCCCTAGAATATAGAACTACTTAAACCTAACTAACCTAAGGACATCACACGCATCCATGCCCGAGGCAGGTTTCGAACCTGCGACCGTAGCGGTCGCGCGGTTCCGTACTGAAGCGCCTAGTAAAGCGCCTAATAAAATTTTGACCAAGCCCAGGATTTGGACCTGGGTCTGCTGCTGAGTAGGCATATTTGCTAACCACTGTTGAGCCTCTGCGGTGCTGTACATATTTAGTGGGAATACCAAGAGGGGTGAGCTGTGCCTGGGAATTAGTATTGAGCAGGGAGGTACGCTAGTGTAGTTCTGCAGTTGTGCAAAACCACTCTGCCAGGGTTGTACAGTGGTTAGTACGTCCTCCTAGTAAGCAAGAGACCTGGGCTCAATCATGGCCTTGGTCCAGAGTTTTATTCGTCACTTCGTCTGCACATATATACATCACAGATGTCTGAGACTTTAAAAGGTCTCTAGAACCATTTAGTTTCATTTGATCGTTCAACCAAAGCTGGAGAACAAAAGATAACGTTTTACGCACACATATGCATCTCAAGTGCGACAGGTGAACTAATATTAACGATATTTTAATCATAATTTTAAGTTCTCCATAACTGCGAAAACATTACAAACTCTTAAAATTTAATACCAGTTTTGGTGTAAGTATAAAATTTCCTTTAAGATGAGATATTTTGCACTTTAGTTGTTACCACATTAATATATACTATGATTTATTGAATACCTAAGTGAAAAACTCTTTTATATAAAGACTAATATAAATTATAATCAAATGTTTTTTTTATTCCAGTCTTTGATCTCAATATCAATTCTTTTGACGATGACCGGTTTCAGTCAGTAAGGACCATTCTCAGATCGTTTCTACACCATGTCTTAAACTGATAAGGCCGTAATGGCATAGTCAAAACATATAAATATACTCAGCACAGCATTGTCACAGAGATCTAAAATAAGGTGTAGAATATTTTAGATCAAGTAAACTGTAGATATTCGAGGAATTGGTCTTTTATTTGAAACAAATTTCATGCGTTTCCGTGTATGTACGTGTAAAAAATTACATCACGGCACTGGAAAAACTAAACGAATTATTGATTTATCTTTCCCTGCAACCCAGTATTTTTTCACGAATGTAGTCTCCATCTCGAGGTAGTGTAACGAACAACTCTGGGCACATTTAGAGCGGGCGAGAAGCCACAAGCGATATGACTTTACTTAAATCCATCACTTGCACACACATTGAAATATCGTCCAGAACCATCACCACATCTCTGCTAATGACGTGCAGCTTGTGCCCTAAATTGTGTCACCTGTTTCCACCAGCCGCCTCACAACGACCACGTATCAGTACTCCTTTACTTTCAAACTATCTACAAAATGCTACAATCTTCAAAGTACATTGGGAACCCCAATAATTCCAAACCGAGGATAATAACCTTGAATATACGAGTGACGATGTAACTCGCTCATTCTCCGCAAAATCACCAAAATTTTCACGTGTGTTGAGTAAACTCTCTGAAAATAAGTTCCTTAATTCGAACACTTTTACTTTAAAGTAGGGAGAAAAGCTTCAGCCACTTCATAACATTAAAGAATCAGTTTTCGTTAAATTCTTCAGTCCTAATTTCCTCTCTCAGTTTGTAAAGGACGTCACCCGTATGAGCTTCGAACTCAAGCGAACTCACTCCTTTTCCTACAAAATCCCGTCCAAAAGTCCCAGGCAACCTACCATTACCATCGCTTGGACAAAATGGTAGATGCTGAGCTCACACTGGAGCTGGCCGCGTGAAACTGAAATTCACATCCTGATCTGAAAACGCGCAAAGACCTATCCACCAGTACTCAAAGCACTCCGTCTTCAGGCCACAAGTGGCCCATCGAGACCATCCGACCGCTGTGTCATCCTCAGCTGAGGATGCAGATAGGTCAGCACACCACTCTCCCAGTCGTTATGATGGTTTTCTTTGACCGGATCCGCTACTATTCGGTCGAGTAGCTCCTCAATCGGCATCACGAGGTTGAGTGCACCTCGAAAAATGGCAACAGCACATGGTGGCCCGGATGTTCACCCATCCAATTGCCAGCCTCTGCCCACAGCGCTTAACTTCGGTGATCTGACGGGAACCGGTGCATCCACTGCGGCAGGGCCGTTGCCTATGCACCAGACTACCTACTTATTTCATAAGCATTTTTAGGTGTCTACTTGCATTTGAGTTAACATTTTCACACAAAAAGAGACGTGACTGACGATCAGCACAGAGCAGAACATTTTATATCAAATCTCCAAGTTACTAATGCCAAAGTTCCCTATCTTACAGTGGCCAGTTAACATGTGAACTGCCCTCATTCAAAAGCAAGCTATTTCCTCAAATACTACTCTACCCCAGCATCGCCACGTATATCCGCTTCATGCGGCCATTGCCATCATACACTCCCTTACATATCCACCTCCTTTCATTCCTCCTTAAAAATAACTTCCTAAGTCCCCCACTGACACCATCCGCTTCAAGATACTGCCTTCCAAATAATAATCCTAGCTGCATACTTTGTTTTAATGTCCTAGCAAACCTGGTTACGTTGTTTTCCACCACAAAGATTCTCTAGCAGAGAATATCTTCTCCAACCTTTCATTCTTCCTATCGAAAGCTTTGTTAGCATCGTAGGGCAACATCTGTGTAGCCTCTTGTAGAGTGATGGAATTTTGTAGATGCAGCACAAATCAGAACAGAGTAATGCAATTTTCATTCTCATATCACACACTGCTATCGTGTAGAATGCACTTGCTGTACAATATTTGTGGCCAGATACGCTTGAGGCCGTGATGTCACTGAGTTTGCATGAAATGACCGTTTATTGAGGATAAGAAACAATAGCAGCCAATATGCATGTGGAGGCACACGGAAAAAAGGAAAGATTTCGGTGGATAAAGATGACACGAATTTGCTGTCCCTCTTAAGTGGGTGACTGCATCACTGAGAGAGATTTGGGATTTCACGAGGCTACAAAGAGACTACGACTTCAGGTTCTGAGAACTGTGCCAACGTTCGGACTGAAGGACGAGGTTAATACCTGTCACTCCAAAAATAGCCAGAAGTTGCTTAGCGGCGGTCACTGTACCATGCGACAAGAAAAAATAGAACGTCTTGTGACGGACACGAACCTCTGAGAAACGGAGACAGTATTTCAACTGCAGCAGTTGTATAAAGCAGTGTTTCCCGTAACGAATAGGACCTTATCAGCTGGCTGTTTTCTTTGATCAGGGATGGCGGCTCCTTTTGCCAAATGAGCTCGTGTCTTGTGATCCGTAAGTTAACAATATTAATTCACCTAGTGTCCTTATAGGCCACCCCAGCTTGTACAGTGCGTTATGGAGAGCGTGGGTCCATGGCTTCATGGGGTACTTGGGCCGTACCATCAGCCCTTACGATCTGAAATCGGGACTAATCTGATCAGACCAGGTTTTCCAGCCGTCTAGGGCCCAACTGATATGATCACGAGCCTAGGAGAGGCGCTGAAGGCGACGTCGTTCCGTTAGCAAAGATACTCGCGTTAGTCGTCTACTGCCATAGCCCATTAAGATCTAATTTCGCCTCACTATCCTAACGGATACGCACTTCGTACGCCCCACATTGACTTCTGGGGTTTTCGCACACAGAGCTGATTGTCTTCTAGCACTGACAACGCTACGCGAATGCCGCTGCTCTCGGTCGTTACGTGAAGAGCGTCGGCCACTGCATTGTCCTTGGTGACAGGTAATGCCTGAAACTTAATATTTTCGGCACACTATTGACACCGTGAATTTCGGAATATTAAATTCCTATCAATTTCCGAAATGGAAAGTCCCATTCGTCATCCCGCATTTCAAGCTCTGTTAATTGCCGTCGTGCGGCCACAATCACGTAGGAAACCTTTTCACACGAATCACCTGAGTGCAAATGATAGTTCCGCCGATGCACTGCCCTTTACATCTTGTGTACGCCGTAATTTTGCGACCTCAGAGTAGTTTCGTAATTAGAGTGCTACAGAGCTGTAGTCTGCAGTCACAAGCCTAGAACACTGCAAAACAATCTGTTGTTTTTGCTGAAAGGCGCTCGTCAGGTGATAGTTTTTGTAAACTAGCTCACAACTTTCGCTGTTACCGTATTTCGTACGTTGTTTGAACTACCTCTGCTGTGGTATTTCTAAAGTGTTGAACAAATCTTTTATGAAAGAAAAATTAGCAGCTGCGTCGATGGTTACATTGCTTCTTAGCAGAGAAGTAGTGAATACATAATAATAACGGACCATTGGTACGGAATCGTCATATATGCTGTACCATATCGTTACGGTGAAAATAAGTCAAATCATAGAAGATCCTTAAACGAGTACTTTTTGAAGAGGGACATAACTTACGCCTTATAGCTAAAATTTAACATTATAGCAACAGAGACGACCGCCAGTCCTAAACGTGCATACAATTTGCAATGGTGTAGAAGATTGTGATGCATTCTGTCAGATGTCCCAGTTGTCTGTTGAGCCATGATACAGGCACCTATAACCCTACCAGACAGTTTCTTTATATAAGTTAATTAGGTTTCCAAGGCCGCTGTCATCTTGGACAAAATAATTTTGGGTATTGGGTCTCGTTATTGTAAACTACTAAAACAACAAAATTTAGTTTACAATGACGCGGTCCAATACCAAAAATTATTTTATCCAGAAAGCACCTCTATGGTTTCCACTGAGATTTGATAGCCCAATGATTTTGTTTAACCCCACAGGAAGAAATTTGTAGGGGTAAGTGTTCCGAAACTTAAGGCTTTAGTAAAGAAGAACAGACTTTTATTTATCTTCGACTCCTGGGTCGTTGGAGACGGTGCACGAACACAGATAAGGGAGGGAAATATGTCGTGCGATTTCAAATAAACCATCACGGCATTCGCCTTCACAATATTACGGAAATAACAGGGAATATGAAACTGAATGCTTGGATCGTTGCTCTCCCGAATATGATACTAATGCCTCTCCTCTGCGCCATTTCGGCCGTTGGTCTTCCCGACGCAACATTCTGATTGTGATCTGTAATAACGTTTAGAATCGCCTGTTGTCTGTCTAATTTTGATGCTAAAAGCTTGCACATATTTTATGTGAAAATTCCCCAGTAATCTTGACTAAAAGTTAATGACCCATTTATATCACAATAAGCATAACTGCACTTCGCTCCTTGGATTATAAAATGATTTGTAATGTTTCTTGTTTAAGCATTTTAGTTAGCTTGCATGCGTTACAATCATAGCTTATTTATTCTCCGCTCTGTTGCGATTTCTTGACTTCCTGTTCCCCTTTTACATTTTTAATGCGTAGAGATCTACCCGATATTCAATTCCTGTCAGTACCTTCATCATTATCTCTTCCAGCCACAGAAAATCACCAATTGATAATTCTGCAACGTTATGATCGTCACCTGGCGTTGAAATATTTCGTGTAATGGTAAAGATTTTCCCGTGAACTCTACATCATAAATGCACTATGTGATCAAAAGTATCCGGACACCTGGCTGAAAATGACTTACACGTTCGTGGCGCCCTCAATCAGTAACGCTGGAATTCAGTATGGTGTTGGCCCACCCTTAGCCTTAATGACAGCTTCCACTCTCGCAGGAATACGTTCAATCAGCTGCTGGAAAGTTTCTTGGGGAATGGCAGCCCATTCTTCACGGTGTGCTGCACTGAGGAGAGGTATCGATGAGGTCGTTGAGGCCTGGCACGAAGTCGGCGTTCCAAAACATCAAAAAGGTATTCTATAGGATTCAGGTCATGACTCTGTGCAGACCAGTTCATTACAGGGATGTTATTGTCATGTAACCACTCCGCCACAGGCCGTGCATTATGAACAGGTGCTCGATCCTGTTGAAAGATGCAATCACCATCCCCGAATTGCTCTTCAACGGTGGGAAGCAAGAAGGTGCTTAAAACATCAATGTCGGCCTGCGCTGTGATAGCGCCACGCAAAACAAGTGGTGCAAGCACCCTCCATGAAAAACACGACAACACCATAACACCACCGCCTCAGAATTTTACTGTTGGCACTACACACGCCGGCAGATGAAATTCATCGGGCATTCGCCATACCCACATCCTGCCATCGGATCGCCACATTGTGTACCGTCATTCGTCATTCCACAAAACGTTTTTGCACCGTTCAATCGTCCAATGTTTACGCTCCTTACACAAAGCGTGGCGTCGTTTGACGTTCACCGGCGTGATGTATGGCTTATGAGCACCCACTCGACCATGAAATCCAAGTTTTCTCACCTCCTGTCTATGTGTCATAGTATTTATAGTGGATCCTGATGCAGTTTGGAATTCCTGTGTGATGGTCTGGATAGATGTCTGCCTATTACACATTACGACCCTCTTCAACTGTCGGCGGTCTCTGTCAGTCAATAGATGAGGTCAGCCTGTACGCTTTTATACTGTATGTGTCCCGTCACGTTTCCACTTCACTATCACATCGGAAACAGTGGACCTAGGGAAGTTTAGGAGTATGGAAATCTCGCGTACAGACGGGTAACACAAGTGACACCCAAGCACCTGACCACGTTCGAAGTCCGTGAGTTCCGCGGAGCGCCCCATTCTGCTCTCTCGCGATGTCTAATGACTACTGAGGTTGCTGATATCGAGTACCTGGCAGTAGGTGGCTGCACAATGCATGTTTCTGGGGGTGTCCAAATATTTTTGATCACGTAATTTATGTTATCAAATCTCATTAGTGTCTTCTCACGCAGTGGAAGCCCGTTGTTAAATACAGGGCGCATCAACAAACCTTTCGCAGCTTTTCTACTCTCTAGAAAATGATTTGGATCCATTATACATTGTTACATTCGTGTAACTTTAACTTCGGTCTGACACTTGTCTAGTAGAACTAAGTGTTTATTCCCCATAGTGCAATGGACACAATACTAAAATTTTCAGTTATATTCATTTCTCGAGTTACACAGAAATGACAAATTGACTTGTTAAATCAGTACAAAATGTACAAAATTTTGCAATATCGCAGGGGGTACGCTGTTTCAGGTCGCAAGAGAAGTAAAGAAAAATTACCTGGCTGTGGTAAGAGTCTTCGTATCACATACAGTGTGAATCAGCAGTCTCTGTCACTGTGTTTTATGCACTCCAAAATGCATTCAAGTACCATGCACAAGATACATTCTTTCACTCGCTACACACAAATTATTAATTCTACAAGAAAAATGGATAGGGTCTTTTTGTAGGACATTTAATGCAGTTAAAGTTTGTACTGGGACGAGTTTTCGCTAGGGGCCATAGTTCTCGAATTCTTGAAGAAAAACATACAAAAGTGACCTTCAAATGCGTTTTCTTGAATAACTCGAAAACAGTGGCCTTCAGCGGAAACGTATATCAGTACAAAATTTTACTGCCTTAATTTTCCTACAAAGAGGTCCTGCTCATTTTTTTTTCCTGTAGGACTAATAGTTTGCACGTAGTGAGTGAGAGAATGTGAAATATTATGCATGGTATTTGAAGGCACTGCGGACTGCATACAACCCAGAGATAGGGGCAGCTGAGTCACCCTGTATATGATCGGGTCACATCACTGTGGCGACAGCCTGTGTTCGATGTCAATGTGCAATAACCATTGACAGACAGCAGGTGCAGCACGGCAGTGGAGAGCATATAAAGCGTGTCGGTGGGATGTGGAAACAGAGCAGTTGTTGTACTGTGCAAATGGAGCAGTTTATATGACGTCAGATTTGCATGATCATTGCCTTTTGGACCAAGGGTGAAGGGATTTCCGAAATGTCTACCTCGGTTAAAATATGCTGCGCAAGGAAAAACGGTGCTATCCGAAACTGGCGAGGCAACTGTGGGTGAAGGCTGCGGAAACGTGTATTGGCGACAAAGAGTGGAATCTACATGCCATTACCGCAACTGGATGACCATTGAGTGACGACAGGTGCTCTTTCCAGATGAATCACGTTTTATGCTCCATCAGATAGATGGCCATTGGCGTGTACAGCCCTGCAACAATCGTTGGAAGGCTTCAGACTGGAGGGCATTCCCTGGGTCACCACATCATTCTGGTAGGCACAATGGATCAAAGCAAGTATGCATCTATCCTTGGGAATAATGTCCATCCCTACATGCAGTTCACTTTCCCTCAGGACGATGACATCTACCAGCAGGACAACACAACGTGTCACACAGTTCAAAGTGTATATGCATAGTTCGAAGAGTACCAAGCTGAGATTACCATACTCCTCTGGCGACATAAATGTGACTAGACGGTATATATTCTAGCAGGTTTCCTTTCATAAAGGTATATCACTGTTCTTTTACAGGTATTTCGTTGTAATCGGCGGTGATATGTAGATGTTTTGTCGTAGCGGCCCCTTATCAGTTAGAGGGTCTGCACAACAGACAAGCAAGGTGGACTGCCGACCTCCCTTCAAGCGCGCATATCAAAACGCCGCCAGTGAAAGTAAACATCAACAGACCTTCCTCATAAACACGGCACTACTTCGTGGAAAGACATGTGACAGAGATCCAACAATTGGAACTAATGTGACCAAGTGTAGCACTGCGCAGAATCGTGTTATAAGCACGCCAGCAGAGTCAGACCGGCAGTGTGTACCTACAGCGAGGACAGCTCCGGCCAGTACCTACGCCGGCTCTAGCTCAGTAGACACTCGATTAAGTCTTCCGTAGAAATTTGTATCTTGTTGGATTAACGCCACTTTGAAATTATAGAGCATGTTATTTTGGTTGTTATTATTTCTTTTCATTGTCCTGTAACTTTTATCTGACTTTTGCCACTACAAGAATTATTGTGTTTATTGTTGTTCTTGAGTTTGAAAATTAGTGCACGCCAAGAAGGCGTTTTAGTTAAATGTATTCAAACTTGATAGTTAGTTCCTTCCTGCCTACCGCAGGACACTACGTATTTGTTCATTAAGTCTCTTTTAAGGGCGAGGAAGCGAAAAACGTGCACGTGCCAAAACTACTCGCTCCTCACGCCTAAAGGAACCGCTTGTAGGAAACACGTAGTCGGTGACTCAGCCTGCCTACTCACCGTCTTTCTTGTCGTAAGCCTAATCGACCCTGCATCGCTTTTTCCTCGTCTGTTTCTTTTGTTTTTCTTCTTCGCATTTCGCTACGCTTGCTGGTAAGCCCATCAGTTCCGCCAGAAGTCCATTCGCCCGCTTCCGTAACGAAAGATGAATGAGAATCCCGCTTACAGCATGACCTTTTGTTTACCTTTCGGGCTGTTACGGGAAACTATATCTACGTCTAGATCATTGTACTCTAATACACATTTGAATAGTCATTTGTTAAGAGGGCAGATGTCCAGCAACATGAATTCTGGGTATGAAGTAAACTTTTATTTATTAAGATTTTGAGCATGGCTGCACTTCAGCAACTCAGCATGGCAAGAGCTTCAATGGATTGGAAATAACAGCCAAACAGTTTTAAAATCCAGGTTTATTAAACATTGACTATAGTTTCGACAGTTTTAAAACATTTTTTAGAATCACATATCATCTGTATCCGATGTGGGACTCGTTATTTATTACTACATTTCTTAAGTATTTATTCTCCGTATTCTCCATTCCAGAACACAGTATTACCACACTTAATGAGCATGATTGATTTAAAATCTTTCATATTGACCAGAATGATGATGGTATTACATCTCAGGAATTCCAGACTTGAGCCCTTTCAATAAAGTTTGAAAAAATAACGAACGTATTAATTTAAAATATATCTATTTTACTGGCTTTTTAATGTTTGTAAATGACCCCACGTTTTTATTATCGTTGGAGAGGAAATAAAAAAAATGTGTAACAAGTTCGTATTAATCCTATAATTTGATATTTTCTTCCACCAAAGCGTCCTACAGAACATCTGCATAAAATTCACTGGTGATGTTTGTGGATTTCCTCCATCTTAAGCCTTTTTATGCGCAATTTACCAGAAGGATAGCATGCGAGACATCAGGACTCGTATGGAAACTTGTAAGCAGTCGCTTTTCCCGCGCACTATCTGCGAATGGAAAAGTAAATGATATGACTAGTTACGGTACATACGGTGGCTTGCAGATATGTTGGTGTAGATGTAGATATAGACGCAAGTGTTTCAGAATACACTGTTCAGCGCGCATATCGAACATGGAACTTCGCAGCAGACGGCCTCGAAGTGTTCTCATGTTGGCTCAACGACGTCGACAATTTCGTTTGAAGTGGCCACGAAATCTTTGGAAATGGCCCGTTGATTAAAGGAAACGTGCCGGCTGATGGGACGAAATGCATTTCGTGTTACAGCATGTCGATGGTCGTATCTAAATACTCCGTCATCCAGGGGAACGCCTGCTCGAAACATACACCACGCTATGACACAGGCCCGTGGGGAGAATATTATGCTATGGGTGACAGTCGCCTGGGTTTCCATGAGACCTGTGGTAGTAATCGAAGACACCGTGACAGCTGTGAACATTATTGCCTAGGATTCAGTCTTTTTTTGATATATTTCTCGACGGTGATGGCATCTTCCAGCATGATAACCATCCGTGTCACAAGGCCGCAACCATACCTCGGTGGTCTGGAGCGTCACAGTGAGCTCACGATCTTGTATTGGGCGCTAATTTCGCCTGATTTGAAACCGATCCAACTCTTTATGGATGTTACAAAGTGCTAACACCGAGTCCACGAATATCCGGCCCGCGACTCGACGATGACGCAAAAACCACCCCGATCAACCTCCCATGCCGGGTATTTAGTTCACATAAGGGACTAACGTCTCTCACACGCGATATGATTGTCGCGCCCGCTATGCCTACTGCTTCCGTAAGTGGATCAAACTGTATCAGAGCCACTGATGAGTTCGGCTCCGTATCGCTGACTATTAGATCTTTCACGTCTCTGAGAGACTCAAACGGAATGGTTTGTACCCGCTACTGAAGGAGCGCCCGAGGGCGGCGGCCGCAGGGACTGCCTGCGGCGGCGGCGTGCTCGGCCGTCTCAAGGTCGCTGGTGAAAGCCGCCGTGTGTGCTTTGCACAAGGACGAACGCCAGCGCCAGCGGCTTCCACCAAGGCTGGGAGCCTGGCTCCAGAGCTGCCGGCCCACCTGTCTCCGGGCAACGCTACGAGATCTCCTGTCCAACACGTTTAAAAATGTTCCCAGTTGATATCTTTTGTTTTTTAATTCTTGACTCTGGCCCTAATCTGTTCCAAAAGGCAGTGCATAAAAAATGGGTTTTTCCGAGGCTCGTAGCTTGGGTTCTGTTGGTGATAGAAAGGCATTGTCAAGTCTTTTGGATAGCGCTTAGGCTAAGGACCTGTTGTATAACCAACAGAAGACTCGACTTCGTACAGTGCTGGTCAAAGTTTGAATATTTATCCAGCTTAGGTAAATAGAGCAAATCGGTTGGTTCTTTTTGCATTACATGTGGTCTACGGTGTGCCTTAAGGGGCTTATGGAGGCACCATTTAGTTCTTGTACAGTTCCTGAGAAAACGTGAAAAGCTGGCTACGCACAGCAAATGGCTGAAATTCTTACGGTGTATTCGTAGGATCGCGATCTCGAGCAGCCTGGAAAATTTTCTACAAATATTTATCCGTTTCCGAGCTACGGATGTTCGAACTTACCGTACTTGTACACGTAAAATACGCACGTGATTTTAGATGTAGATAGGAGACGTACTTCATGAAGTGACATAACACGGAAAAATATGCTGCAAAGTGTCTCCGTTATCATCAGAACGGTTCTGTGAAGCCCAGGCTGTAGTACTAACGCACGCACATAATTTTTGTGCATGTAAAATCCGGTCTCAGGTGTAAAATCAGTGTTGCGTTATTTCAGTTTCAAATACGTAAATTATGAAAATTTTACTGACGCAAAAGTTCTTCTCATGTGAGTGAAACGCCCTACCGTAGCAGTTTAAAGAACGGAACCCGTGGAAAAATGCACCTATCGGAGCACAAAAAGACTTATATGCTTCTGTTTCAAAAGATTCTGACTGAAAAGTGGGGTGTCGGCGGCGTCATTCTACCTCACTCTACACCTCCAAAATTTTTCCTACAAATTTTGGCATGCGAACGTATTCAATTTTTCTTATTCTGAGAGAGAAGGAGGCAGTGGCAGTCGGAAAGAAATGAAGAAGTAGTAAATACTGGAAGAGAGTAGACAGTGGTTGTAGCATAGAAAGCGTGAAGGAGACACTGGCTGCATGAGAGAAACAGAGGAACACAGTGACGGTGGAACATAGTCGACAGTGACAAAAGAGTGCTAAGTAAAGACAGTGCCAGAGAGAGTGAAATAAAGAGAAGGTGAAAGTGGAAGTGGGTAAGATCCAGAGATAATGAGACAGAGTCTATGACAATGACAACGTGGAAGAGAGAGATAGAGAAGAGACAGCAGGAGCGGGAAGGAATGAATGAGATAGTAGCAGTAAGAGAGCAGGAAGGAGACACATCGAGAAGACAGCAGTAGCAGGACAGAAAGAAGGAGACTGTAGATGTGAGGCAGGAGATAGTGACAGTTAGAGACAAAAATAGGTAATGACAATGAGTTGGACTGAATGAGTGAGTGAGAATAGGCAAATCGGGATGGATGGATATGAGATACTCACAGTGATGGACTAGTGGATGTAAGTGAGTAGCAGTTACGGGAACTTATGAGAAAGAGATATGAGTTGCGTATTAAAAAGAGCGCGAATTTGTTCGCATGCCAAAATTTTTCCGCTGGTACATTAATATCTACATTGGTTTCCACTACTTATTCATTATCAACAGCCCACAAATATTTCTTGACGATGGAATTCTAGGAGTTAATATTACCTTGAGATTTCTACTAAAGGAACGCTGTCGAAGTCCAACAAGTGCTTTACTTGGATCCTCAACGAAATGCTTTGACGCAGCCATCAGCTAAGAAGCATTTATGCGCCGTTAATAATGACTAGTCAGTGAAAACCAGTATAGCTTCCGTGGGTGACTATTGCTCCGAGCTAGAGTCACGGAATAATTTCAGATTTGAATATTAATATTTACGATCTTTTAAATTATTTAGTTTAAGTAATACACATGATTTAAATATCTAGAAATCAATATTTATGAAGGTGAAGATACTGTCCCCTTACAAAGTGTTTTGTAGCCTTCTGTCGAAAAATGAAAATGAGAATGAATATTCAGGAGAAAAATTAAGACTTCATTTCGATAAATAAATAAGAAGAAAAACTACCACTACTTGACTCCCTTACATGCACAACAGTACGAGAGCTGTGTGTTACATGCCTCCAATCTCAAATTAAGGTGTATAAAAGTCTTTCGTATTTTTATGATATAAAGTCAGGTAAAACAAGTACTAAATTTCTCAGGATTACACGAAAGACAGAAGTAATGAATACTAGGAATGAGAGCAATTGCAAACTTAACAACAGAATTGGAGAACACATACGAGTGTTGCCCAGAAAGTAATGCACCGCATTTTTTTCTTCAACAGTTCTTTGTTGAACATAGTGAGAATTATACACACGAAAGAATGGTGTTTTATCTACAGACCCTATTCTTCCACGTAATCTCCGTCCCGTTCCATGGCCTTCCTCTAGCGCGAAACAAGGCCCTGTATGCCCTGACGGAAGCAATCCTTGTCCTGGTGATGCCGGCCGGTGTGGCCGAGGGGTTCTAGGCGCTTCAGTCTGGAACCGCGCGACCGCTACGGTCGCAGGTTCGAATGGATGTGTGTGATGTCCTTAGGTTAGTCAGGTTTAAGTAGATCTAAGTTCTAGGGGAATGACATCAGATGTTAAATCCCATAGTGCTCAGAGCCATTTGAACCATTTGTCCTGGTGGCGGAGGCAGTGCTTCACTGTGTGAACTTCCTGTGCTGATTGACAGATGCAGCGCCAACTGCCGAGTCGTAATGCGTCTGTCCTCGCGAGTGACATCAGCTCGTTGGAACATGTCAGTCAGGTGTGACAGCCATGAGTGGTCTCCCCGACTGTTGCAGATTGTGGAGCTCCGCCGAACTGCCTTCTGATGCCCTGTGCCAGCGACTAACTGTACTTCTGTTGACACCACAAGGGTTTTTGAATATTCCCCACAGTTTCTTTCTTTGTATTGAGAAATTCAATGACGGCACGTTGCCTGTAACGTACATCACCTACAGGCGCCATTTCGAAACTGTCCTGCAACTACGCTATCTCTCGGAAGTGAAGGAAACTTGGCGCGCTCACTCAGCAGACGTCAAATAATACATCAGTGACGTTCCGCATTCGTAGCATTATTTTCGGCTGAGAAAAAAGTGCGGTGCATTACTTTCTGGGCAACCCTTGTAGAAGACGAAATGATGGAATCCTGCTGTCTTGGAAATTACATATTGCCCTACGGACAAAGCAAGGCAAACGTAAGATGGAGTCTACTAGCACAAGGAAAGAGATAGTTGTTCATCAGAGGAAGTCTACTAGCATGACAGACCGTAATTTGAGTAAGAAATTTCTCTGGGAAAACTGAAGCGTTTGACGTGTATTATAAAAGGATAGCGTAAACTAAGTGTAGTGGTAACAGAGACTGGAGTGTCTATAACAGACACTTGAGTACGTCTGGTTAAGTGGGACTCTGCTGACGAAAATATTGGCACGGGAGAGAAAATTACGGCAATCAGAAGAATGATACTGTGATAAGCGTGACGAAGGAAGGAAAGAAAAACGGACTTACTAGCGTCAAATGCCCCATCAACTACGAGACGGAGCAGCAGAATGGATGAGACAAGAATTGGAAGGATACTGGCAGATGCATTTCGTAGAAAGTGTCCCGGCATCCAGCTTTGCGGATGTAAGGAAACAAGGTAAATCCTAGGTATGAAATGCTAGATGGTGATGAAGGGCTGGTATGTAGCATTTCTCGCTGATCTGTTATACGAGATGAGCGGTTTTCCCCGCTCGTTCATTTACTTGAAATGATGTCCCGGATAAAGAGGGAATGGGGAAACCTTCCGAGTGTGATACAAACTGGGAGAGCAAAAGAGCCCATGAGACCTAACAATTAAGAAGAGCAATGGTGCCTGGGAGGTACACGACCGTCGACCCCTTCCTCTATCACACACACACACACACACACACACACACACACACATACACATACACGAACACTTCCCCTTCAAAACTCATAAAATGTAGAAATGAAAGCGGGTACTTACATCCATGAGTAGTGGTAACGATGAGACCAGAAGTGATAAAAATGTCTACTTCATTCAAGTACAGTAATACGTCATTTTTTCTATCGTATTGGTTTGCTATTTACGAAAAATCTCTGAAAAATATACGATGTTCATTTTTTACAACCTGCGCATATTCGAAGCACGGAAGACGTATTGTTAACATTCTAGTCTAATAACTTGTATTGTTGTCATTATTTCTTTGAAATCTTTTTATTGTAACATGAGACAAGTTTATTAGGCTATTTCTTAGTCCGCCCCTACTTTCGATACCTTTCGTGTGAACTGATCGTTTACGTTTCTTTGATATGAATTCTAGAAAGAAGCATCCAAAGAAACCAAATGTGTGTATTCAGTAAAACATAAAAGTAGTACACCCTTCACGGGGTATAGACCATTCACCGGTTCTGGGTAGGATACTCACAAACGTGATCAGATAAAAGTTTGGTTTTCATTGTACAGGATCGATAATTTTACAAAAGCAACATGCCTGCTTTCACTGTCATACACATGGCTGTAGTAGCAGGAACTAACTTACAACCATAGGAGTTCCTTTCGTTTCTTCGCAAAGATAGTCAACCTTTTTGTTTGTGCAATAACTGCAGTGAAGTATCAAAGTAAAAATAGTGAATACATGAATGAGGCAGAAATCGAACAGCAGATCCACGAAATAAGTTTTGTACACTTATTGCTTTCTGTCAGTCATATATCGATATCTCAAACAGTCGGTACTCGTATGTTTTCCATCATCTTCCTCGCTCTGTTACAAATCATTCTTCTCAGCATCTCCATGAGAGCTTCGAATATTGATTGCCACCTTTCTCTGTCTTACCTTAGTGTCTGAACAATTCAATATCATCCTTAATTGTGAGGTACCGCTGTGTTTCTAAGTATGCACAAGAACATTTAACTTCATTTTCCATTTTCTCTGCAAGAAATGCTTCTTACGTTTAAACTGAACACCCTTTTTTTTCGTTATACTTAGCCATATTTCACTTGATTCTGAAGCTGCTTCTTTACTTTTTTCTTTTATCCTATGTTCCTCTTCCTTTAGCACGCGAAAAGAAATGCTGATAAAAGTCACCTCCTTAAGTTCACAGTGAATCGTCGGTGCGTTGTTTCATACGTCTCCCCTTCTCGTCAATTGAACAAAACCGGGAAACAGTGGAAAAGGCAAGAAATACTGTGCAGAAGTTTCAGTAAGCCATCGACCTTATTTTCCCTTTAAATTTCACAGAATGTTTTCGGGAGGGAAATGTACAGGAAGAGGATATATCATTCTGCAGGGTAGTCATTCTAGTCTCAGTGATTTCTGAGAATCTGCCAGGAATAGGAACGGTGCCGTTGACTATAAATAACACGTCATTACTTGTCTGGTTTTATTGTTTGTTTCCTTCTCTTCATTTTCTCCAGTGGTTGGTATGCCGTCGCAGCGTAGGGAAATAATTGACAATAGGCCAAGGATTATTTATCAGTTATTTTTAATTTCATTCTAATTTGTCACTTACCCTATGGGAAGAAAGAAGATGAACACCAGCTATCTATCAATTGTGCAAAAGTTGTCCTTCGTGTGTCCTCAATGTAACTGTTGGTTTGTTGAAAATTAGCCCAATAGTTCCCTAGAGATGTGTGGAAAAACGGTTAAAAACTACTCATAGGCTGACTTATATCCAAGACCAACGGTCGTTTTCTGACTCGTGGATTCAACCTGGGTCTGCACCAATGCTCTGGTTGTAAGCTATCACGTTGTCTGTTAAACTAAATAAGCAGGTTCCACGGTCTGTTTCCCTTAGAAATATCTAGATGTGCAGAGGGCATCTGCTCATCAATCTGTTTTCTCTTGTCCCACTAATGCACTCTTAAAAAAAAAATGATAACGACGTATTCCGAACGAATTATGCGAATGGGACGGGAGTCATTAGATGTAGTGTACATGTACAGCCAAACAAATGATTACAGTTTCAGAAAAGTAGAATGATTTATTCAGGAGAAAGAGCAAGTCAGAAACGCGTTGTCTACCTCTGGCACTTGTGCAACCAGTTATTCGACTTGGGCCTTGACTGACATAGTTGTTGGATTTTCGTGCTGAGAGATATTGGCCAAATTCCGTATTCGCTGGTCGTCGAGAGCCAATTAGAAGCTGTGCCTGGAGACGCCCGAAGGCGACGGGGTACCAACCCGCCTATCGCCCACCACACGGCCCGAAACCAGTAGTAACGGTCCGGGGTGCCATTTCTTTTCATAGCACCATCCCTTTAGTTGCCATCCGCTGCACACTTACAGTACAGCGGCTCGTCGACGAAATTCTACTCCCAGTTTGTTACCCTTCACGGCAAGCCATACTGGGCTTACATTTCAGCAAGATGATGTCCGCCCGCACACGGCGAGAGTTTCTACTGCTTGCCTTCGTGTTTATCAAACCCTTCCTGAGCCAGCAAGGTCGCCGATCCCACCGCAATTGAGAATTTTCGGAGCATTATGGACAGAACCCTTCAACCATCTCGTGATTTTGACGATCTAAAGCGCCAATTGGACAGAACTTGGTACTATATCCCTCAAGAGGATATCCAACAACTCTATCAGTCAATGCCAAGCCGAATAACTGCTTGCATAGCGCGTTACTGACTTGTTCAATTTGTGAAGTTATTTCTCTTGAATAAAGCATCCAATTTTTCTGAAATTATGATCATTTATTTATCAAATTTTTGTGTGTATATACTAGACTTTGAAGGTTCATTGTCCTGTTTGACAAGCTTAGAGTCTCTCAATATGCAGTTTCTTTGAAGACAATAAACAGCAGCAACTGATGTTGCTGGTCTTAATGCTAAAATCATAAAAATGGCACTGTTAGCTGGCACATGACGATGGAGCCTATTCCATCACTTTCAAACCTCTAAACGAGCACTAGAGCGCTTTGACCACTAGGTGTTTGATACAACTGCAAATATATTTGCACTTCCATAATTATCATGGATACTCATTTAAATAAACTACTCTTTTAAATAACCTGGAATGCCGGTGACCACTAGAAGTAGACCTTCGATTCCAGGAGCGAACTGTCATTCCATTTCAGTTCTCGTAATATAGTTAAATGTTTTCGTCGGCTACTCACTCCACAGCTGGGAACGTGTGTTTTTCTCTTCACAAACACCTTCGTGAAACCACAGTGAACGGTCGCATCAGTAAGACAAACAGACACTGAAGTCTCTTCCTTGTTTGCTCCACCACGTGAGCACAAAATTTGACTTCTCATTCCCGGCTGACTCAACAGATCGCGAGCTTCGTGCCGTCCCGCAGCAGGCAAAAGTGAAGGGCAGGATCGCTTGCAGAAAAATGACCCTCGCCGTTATTAACGTAATTACGCTCCCAGAAGACAAAGAGGGTGTTTTGTGACTGTGTGTGTGTGTGTGTGTGTGTGTGTGTGTGTGTGCGAGCACGAGCGCGCTCGTGCTCGTGTGTGTGTGTGTGACAAAAACAACAGATAGGATGAGAGAGGGAGGAGGGGAAAGGAGTTAGAGAAAGAAAGGGACAGATATAGGAAGACATAATGAGATTGGCAGAACTAGAGAAAGTGGGAAGAAGAGTGAAGGTTATGGTTCAAGGTCTCGTCGAGCTCGAGGTCATTGGAGATGATGACGAGTGAAAAAATCGCCTTTGGGTTTACTGAATAAATCAGCACGGGATCGAAACTAAATCACGTTTTCCGGAAAGGGCTTGAATATTTCTCCAGAATACATGTCCAAAGACTTCATCACTAGACTATGTCGTTCGACGTTAAAGAATTCTTTCCAATATAACACCATTCAACAGCCATAGTATAAATTTAATTGCCAAAATTATACTACATTTATAAATAAAAAGGAACAATTGTGTTGTTACGCTAAAAAGAAAAGCGAAGTATACACACAGAATTTCAAAAGGAAAATTCATGTCAAGCTATTGAATTACTTTAGTTCTGTAAGATTAATCACATATGCCAGAGGACAAAGTTAGCAAAAAGCCTGTTGCAAATAGCAAGAATTCTTAATTGGCAACCATTTTATCTTAATTCTAAGAACATTTTTGGCTGATCATTTATTTGAAGCGTTTGGTGAAATTACAAACTAGATTACGGGTATTGAAAAGGAAGCAGAGAACAAGCTAAGCATAAAATAAATATTACTTGTCACCAATACTGAAACATGAGAGAGTGTATATTAGATTGTATGCATCCTACAACAACAATATTGAAACTATAGAAACTCAAACGCTGTAATGGTAATTTAAAATTTAATGTAGCGTTAAATTTCCTGTCTGGTAAGTGAGTTACAATGCAATAAATAAATAAATAAAACTGAGCTAACGAGACTGGCTACTGTTTAAAAGAATCTTCAGCGACAGGATCGTGTTTCAGATCTCCTCTCCAGTAAAAATCTTGTACGGCACGAAGAAATCTTCAGGGAAAAAGACTTGGAACGGTGGGACAGACGCTGGAGTTATGCCTACCGAAGAAACAATTGATGCTCTTAATTTAGGGTGCGACAGTGAAATGTTCAATTTTATATAACTGTATTATCTTACACATAAAATCATTTACTTAACACCGATAAAAACGTTCCTATACAAGTGGGATAGCGGTAATAGATCGAACAGCTACAGAATGATTTTCCTACTTCAGATGGCAGGATGGATAGTTATAGGAATAGGAAAAGCCAGTTGTAATGGTACTGAAACAAATATATAAAAGTTTTTTTTTTTTTTACAGTATTCGTCATAGCATATGCGTATTCGAAGGAAGTGGATGAGACCGAGTTTTTGTAGCCAGTGTGGCATTCGTCTTCTCGAACGTGAAAAAAACACATTAAAACCGCGTTTAAAAGCGCCACGTCGTTCGTCGCATGCCTTGGTGAGTACAACTGCGCTTAGTGTGGGGGATCCCAAACACGCGAGCGGTATTTCCTGGAGGCAAACATTACACCTTCTCCGTAAGAAGATTTTCTGCACCACGTGTGACTCGTCTTCAAAGTAACCATTACTTTCAAGGCTTAATCCAAATTAGTGCAACTAAAATTTGCGTCAGCGATGTGGACCTACAGGGTCTTTCACCTTTTCTTTTATTATTTGCCGGATTCCGCGAAGTGTGATGACCACAGTATGAATGAGCAACATCCGTCTTATCCCGTGGCATAAACCGGATACGAGCGAGATGGCGTTGGCGATCTGAGTCAGCGGACGGCTAGCTGGCGGAGACTTCAATGCTCCATAGTAACAGCAACCCGGACACGAGTGGCCGGCCGTGGCCTTGAGCTGCTCGACTCACTCTCATACAGTTCAGTTGCCCGAGACGCGCTCTCCAGCGCTTCGCGCTCCTGATTAGAATTGGCAAAGGTTTTTCTAACACAGTTTTTCAGGAGTCTGCCGATCTGTGCAGCAAGTGGCTCAGCTTCTGATCAAGTTATTTGGCAAGACTGCATTTAGAGATGGAAAAAAATAAATAGTAAAAGTTTAGATAAGAGATGGAAAAAATTAAATAGTAAAATGTTTAGATAGTACAATTCAGAAATTATGGATATAGGTAGTGGAAAGCATAAAATAGCGTCAAAAATTAACATTTCGTCAGCATATAGAAGAAGCAGAGAAAAAGATCACGAGATGTAATTAGTTTCGCTATCAGTTATTGGCAAGTCGAAATTTAATAACAGCTCTTTATTTTAGAAAACACCGAGAAATGAATTACTGAGTTTGAAATTAAATGTCCATTTTTCAGAACTAGTTAATGTTCTTATTTGTGTGAATAAAAATATCACTCCTAACCTAAAAATCAGGGTAAACAGTTTCATTGCCGATTCCTCGACTGTTGGACTCATCTCTACAGGACCGATGACCTTAGCGTAATATGCTCTTGTACCGCAACATATATGTAATACGTTTATCTCGTGCAGTTACGAATAAAAGTCCTGTTTTCATTGTGTATTAACTCTATTTTCTTAAACACCGGTGCGACAACATTTCTGCTTTGGTTACATGGAGTGTAATGATTGTATATTACACTTACAACAATTGCTCTCTGTATTTATGACAGCAGATGCATTTACTCTATTATGAATGTTGCAATTAACCTAAATCCCCTCAGAAGTCAAGAGCAAGACTAAAGAAAAGTGTCAATTCATGTTACAGGCAAACTGCACATACCGAGTTTCCTACGTAGTCTTCTAAAGTGCACAGTGTTTCTGACTTACTGAACGTTTTCTCGGTGTAGGTTTTACGAAGTTAGGAAACTTAATCTGGATGCCTCATAATTATTGCAAAATGATGGAGAATTCACTTAAACCGCCATCAACCGATATTGTATTTTGCTAGAAGTCAATATTACAAGTACGCATGCAGTTCTCCTGTTGTCCTTTGTACGACTACATCTCTTAATTCAGCATCAGATAAAATATCCGTACGTTGTTCGTTTCTTACTAAGTTCGTTATCGCTTAACCTTGAAGAATGTGAACAGTTTAAATTCTTCTGTTTCTGTGGCGTCAACAGTCACAGTCTCATGGACTGAAACCTACGTTTCCTGCAGTGAAACAAGTTTATGCAATGATATTTGGTGGTGCCGATGTTTAGAAACATGGAAAATAGTACAAAGGTGTCTAAATGAAAGTATAAACGATTACAGATTAATCATATTAAAATAGAAGCAGAATGAGATAGACATATGGAAAGGCTGTTTCTTTTCCATTTTTAGAACACGCCTTAAATGCGGTATAACTTGGAAGGTAACAATTTTGAAACAAGTCAAGTGGATGACGAAATTTCGTAATAAATGGAGATTAGGAGGTACGGCCATGGTAATAAGTTGTAGGAAAGAAGTAAAAGAAGGGACGTATTGGTGGGACGTTTGTTGCGATATCACAGCATTAGTGCTGTGGAAGCAGTAAAACTAAATCCTACACTCCTCGATCAAATCTTGTAGTCTGATAATGAAAATTAGTGTAAATTGCCTTTTTGTAAACTGTATAAAGACTATCAAGTACAAAAATGCATGACGTCGATGACTGCCAGTATCTTCAAGTTTGTTGGTTTGAATGTGGGATGAAAAAAGTTTATATTCTCAGTTTATGAAACACTGCAGGGAGATTCATAGGTATATAACATGTTAATAAGGAAATCCTTGATGTTCTATTCCTTTCTTATCGTCCCAATTTTCGGTCAACCACCGTCATACTATGAAGCAACAGTGAACCTCGGCAACAGAGATTAATTCAGGGATCAGAGGAGGGGAGAAGAGTTTTCAGTATGCGACATAGTTTAACGACAACGTTGTGTGTAATCTGTAAGCAGAAATGGAGATTCAGATAGTTATGAAAAATTGTCTAGGGTGCATGAAACTAATAAAAATAATTTTATGAAGGGTGGCATAATAACCGTCCGGAGACGCCCGTGAATGCTACGTTGGTTAAATAAACTTTTTTTTCATTCCACACAGCCGTATTGATGTTCCCAAATTACTGTTTACGACCTATCAAGTGTTCATCTTCAGCCCAATATGCTTCACAGGTATAAAAAAAACTGTCGAAGTTTCATAAATTGTAGCGTATTTACGTAATTTGAAAATTATAGAGTTGATCATGTCAGCCAATAAAAATTATTTTAACAGTGAAAAGATTTTCCTACAGAAAAGGAAATCAGGGAAAACTAAATCAAATTACGAGGCTTCTGTATGATGATAGATACAAGTAAGCGGAAAATTTTGTGTAAAAACAACAGTGAGGGATATACAGCGGATATCCAGTCAGTCTGATTCTATCTCTTGGAACTGCCAAGAAAAGCATAAATACACGGATGAAGGAACATACAGTCTTCGTCAACTAGGGAAAACAGAAAAAATCTGATGTAGCATACCATGCTTGTCAGTCGGGAAATCGTGAAGTAAAGTTTTCCGAAACCAAAATTTTATCTACGGTGATGAATTATTAGGCTCGGCTATATAGAGAAGCCATCGAAGTACGCAAACATGGAGACAATTTTAACAGAAACAAAGAAGTCATGAAATTTAGTGATATATAGACAGTTACTCTATGAAATCGATAGCAAAGTTTTATCTTTGACAAAGACAATAGGTAAGTTTTTGTCAGGTACCATCTCTATCGATCACATTTAAACTTCTACCGCGCCCCTTTCCCGCATTATTTATGTCGCTCTCCAACGTCTGATGTTACAGTTGGCAAGATTGAGCGAAACGAAGTGCAGCTCTGAAGATAAATCATTAGGAACGAAAAGTTTCATGGACCACGACCGTACAACCCGCGAGTTGCACCAGCAGCTAATACACCCAGTAGTGAAAACCTTCGTTGTACGATTTAAGTTTGTTCTAAGGATGCTTTCATGTAGTTTATACACATAGAATGCCTTTAAAATAAGAACGATCAAGGAACAGCGACTGGCACACGAAAAATTGAACATTCACTGACTAGAATATACACTACTAGCCATTAAAAATGCTACACCAAGAAGAAATGCAGATGATAAACGGGTATTCATTGGTTAAATATATTATACTAGAACTGACATGTGATTACATTTTCACGCAATTTGGGTGCATAGATCCTGAGAAATCAGTACCCAGAACAACCACCTCTGACCGTAATAAAGGCCTTGATACGCCTGGGCATTGAGTTAACCAGCACTTGGATGGCGGCGCCGGCCGAAATGGCCGTGCGGTTAAAGGCGCTGCAGTCTGGAACCGCAAGACCGCTACGGTCGCAGGTTCGAATCCTGCCTCGGGCATGGATGTTTGTGATGTCCTTAGGTTAGTTAGGTTTAACTAGTTCTAAGTTCTAGGGGACTAATGACCTCAGAAGTTGAGTCCCATAGTGCTCAGAGCCATTTGAACCAACTTCAACACGATACCACAGTTCATCAAGAGTAGTGACTGGCGTATTGTGACGAGCCAGTTGCTCGGCCCCCATTGACCAGACGTTTTCAAATTAGTGAGAGATCTGGAGAATGTGCTGGCCAGGGAAGCAGTCGAACATTTTCTGTATCCAGCAAGGCCCGTACAGGACTTGCAACATGCGCCGTGCATTATCCTGTTGAAATGTAGGGTTTCGCAGGGATCGAATGAAGGGTAGATCTACGGGTCGTAACACATCTGAAATTTAACGTCCACTGTTCAAAGTGCCGTCAATGCGAACAACAGGTGACCGAGACGTGTAACCAATGGCACCCCATACCATCACGCCGGGTGATACGCCAGTATGGCGATGACGAATAGACGCTTGCAATGTGCGTTCACCGCGATGTCGCCAAACACGGATGCGACCATCATGATGCTGTAAACAGAATCTGGATTCATCCGAAAAAATGACCTTTTGCCATTCGTGCACCCAGGTTCGTCGTTGAGTACACCATCTCAGGCGCTCCTGTCTGTGATGCAGCGTTAAGGGTAACCGCAGCCGTGGTCTCCGAGCTGATAGTCCATGCTGCTGCAAATGTCGTCAAACTGTTCGTGCAGATGGTTGTTATCTTGCAAACGTCCCCATATATTGACTCAGTGATCGAGACGTGGTTGCACGATCCGTTACAGCCATGCGGATAAGATGCCTGTCATCTCGACTGCTAGTGATACGAGGCCGTTGGGATCCAGCACGGCGTTCCGTATTACCCTCCTGAACCCACCGATTCCATATTCTGCTAACAGTCATTGGATCTCGACCAACGCGAGCAGCAATGTCGCGATACGATAAACCGCAATCGCGATAGGCTACAATCCGACCTTCATCAAAGTCGGAAACGTGATGGTACGCATTTCGCCTTCTTACACGAGGCATCACAACAACGTTTCACCAGGCAACGCCGGTCAACTGCTGTTTGTGTATGAGAAATCGGTTGGAAACTTCCCTCATGTCAGCACGTTGTAGGTGTCGCCACCGGCGCCAACCTTGTGTGAATGCTCTGAAAAGCTAATCATTCGCATATCAGAGCATCTGCTTCCTGTCGGCTAAATTTCGCGTCTGTAGCACGTCATCTTCGTGGTGTAGCAATTTTGATGGCCAGTAGTGTATTTTATATTCCACGTTATCCATTAACTTGGTTGATTAGTGATCGTTAAGTTTCGTGTCTGGTTTGAGATCGGCATCACCTGCCGTAAATTGTTGTGCATATTCATTTTTATTACAAAGTTACGAATTACGTAAAGTGTTCAGAAAATTTTGGCTCGGTATGACAACGAGAGTAGCTGAAACAATTGTCGCATGCTACACGGCTTGTAAGACGGCATAATAGAGCACTTACATCATGTAGCGGGAGACGTGACTTCTTTAAGAAAGAGACGGACGCCGCTTACCGAGTGCACACCGAGGCGCGGAGCGGCAGCTCCGGAGCGGAGGTCGAGATATGCGAGGAACGAAAGGTCACGGCGCCGCAGCAGCAGCAGCCGGCATTTCAATGCCACTTATGCCGGCGAGCCGAGGCGAGGCACTCACCCTCGCGAGTACACGGCGAAAGGAGCCGACAGCCACCTCCTCCAAGGCTCACCGCCACCGGTCTTCCATAGCGACAAACTTCCGTGTCGACTACTCGCGTTTCTGCTGGTACGTCCGTTGCAAGCTGAGTGGTCTTCGGGTTATTTGAAGTGCATACTGTCCCACCTCATGTACATTATTTCTGTGCACGCGAACAGGCTTAGGGGAAGCATTCACAGGCCTTACATTTTCTAAATACCGAAGCAGTGTTCAATGGGACTGTTACGGACGTCAAACGGAGCCTATCGAGAAACCTGTCAATAGGAAAGGCCAGAGAAATTTGCACACAAGGAAGTCAATCGACGGAAGGGGGGCGGGAGGACGGCGACGCTGAAGACAGTACAGTCGTTGTCGTCATGCGGAAACGGGCAGATTTATCTGACGACCAAAAGGGCATGATATTTGGCTCTCGGGCCAAAGGTGGAAATATTCTCGAAATAGCTAAGTTTGTAAAATGTCCACGTGCCGCCATGGTTAAAGCAACCGTGCATGGCAAAATGGCGCTATCCGAAACCGATCCAGAGGCACCTGTGATGCACCATGGGCCTTAGTGATGAACGACGCTGGGGAAATGTGTGCGGGCAAATAGACTTGATACCGCTGAGCAATAACCGCCCAGATGACTCAAGGGGCTAACAACAATGTGCCCTCAACGAATGTTCAGTAACCGTTACTGCTTATGGGCTTCTGCAGCAGGCACCTGGTTCATGCATTCATCCTGGCTGCTGCTCATCGGCGACGAAGGCCGAAATTTGCACTCCAGTAGCGCAACTGAAAGTCCACTGAGTGGCGACTGGTGGCCTTTTCCGATTAATCACGTTATATGCTCCACCGGACAGATAGCAGACACCCTGTAACAGTCGTCGAAAGGGTCCATGGCGCAGAAGGGAGCGTTACGATCTGGGGAATGGTTTCGCAGCTTTCCCTCGGTTATCTCCCCATTCTAGAAGGCACAGTGGAACAACAGAGGTATGCATCTATCCTTGGGGGCCATGTCCACTCCTACATGCAATTTATTTTTTCTCGACATGGTAGCACCTACCAGCATGAACATACAACGAGTCACACAGTTCGCAGCGTAAGTGCGTGGGTCGAAGACCACCAGGAAGAGTTTACCGTACTCTCCTGGCCACCAAACTGCAGGGTTACGAACCCAGTCGAGATCACCTCGATCGGGCTGTTCGCGCAGTGGATCCTCAACCAAGGAAACTAGCGCAGCTGGCCACGTCAATAGAGTCGGAATGGCTTCACATCCATGTATCTGTCTTCCAGAACCTCACTGGCTCTCTTCTGCACGACTCGAAGTGGTCCGCGCGGCAAAAAATGGTTATTTAGGCTTTTGACAGACGGTCACTTTAACGTGACTGATAAGTGTATGTCGAATGAACACATGGCGCTTGTAGAACTGTCAGAATCTCGCCATGAATCTGTGTGCAATTTAGACGTTTTGCGCATAAGAAACGTTCTGCCAGGCGTACTCCAAGTTTGGAGTATCTTTTCAGTTGCTGCGTCTTATTCACTCCCACAGAGTCATGCAGCCGTTATCCGTAACGCAGCAGAACTGTCTCTGCAGGAAACCCAGATCATGCATTCTCATCTGACATTTGTCTCTCTTGCTGCGCAGCGGTCTCAGCGTGCCACTGCAGAATATATTGGGGCATCTAGGATTGCCCAGTCTGAAAATAGGAGTTCAATCCATGCGGCTACGACTTCAATACTAAAAGTTGACATTAAAACAATAGCTTTTTGGTTGTCTTGTTTTTTTTTCTGCTTTTGGTCTTAGTGTGGAACGGCTTATGTAACTTATTTTCTAAAAGTCCTCTCGTAGTTTTACACATTTTGATTACATTTTTGAATGAGGGAGTCACAGAGAACGACGTAAAGGTCATTCAGAATGCCCTTCAGCAAGTGACGAGCGATTTGTCAGCGGAGAACAGTATGTTATTCTCAGTAGATGAAGAGGGTCTCCTCATAGGATACGGACAGTTCCGCGGAAGTCGGAAAGCGAGCTGCTACGTGGATATTGAATGCCGGGCAGGCACCTGCACTCCTGTGGCAAGTGAATTCCGCGTTGCACCACAGAGAATATTAGAGCACTACGTTTTTGCCTTCTTGCGTGTACTTCAAAGAGGCACGCACGCTGCATCGCCCGACCAGCGCGGGAGAGTCAGCTGTGTTCACTCTAAAAATGTGGTGCAGCCAATAGTGTTGCCCCGCTCTGGGCAGTGTTCTTGGTGCATAACGTTGACCGGTCATGAAGTCCAGTGGCCACAAGGTGCTTAAAAATGTGCGTCTTTTATGAAAATGGAGGGAAGCTGCACTTGCTTTCTCCTGCTTTGAATTATGCCTGTCACCTTGTAAAAAGCATGGGTCGTCCCCACCATGTAGAGTTAAGTTCTGTGTAAGATCCTACGGATTCTGCCCCGTGCCGTCTCAAAGAGGGGGTCATCATCGACCGCCGTCTGATAGTGGTAGACGCACGATAGCTGTTTAGGGAAATGTGTCGCCACTGCAGTAGCTCGATCCATATTGTGCACCTGGTTACTCGTGCCCTTTGGCACGCAATTTGTGTTGCTTGATTTCGTTACAACTTGTGGCTTCCTATTGCAATGTTAGCTTTGATTCTGCGAGCTGGCCAGACTAGCAGATCTTGTGCTTCATCTATAATTCAGCGGTCGTCAAACTGATACCCGCCGGCCGCAAGCGGCCCTAATCAAGTGTTCGTGCGGACCGCGGGGCTCAGCAGCATTTTATAATAATATTGCGTCTAGTAACTAACAGTCGAATCCAAAAAAAAAGTCAAGAACTTCTTAAGGGTGTAGTTTTCGTGCACAGTAACAAAAAAGTGCTTACAGACACAGTAATATGTTAAAACGTGATTAATTTGATTTAATATCTTTTTTTTTTTGTATTTCGACATAAATGTTGCAAAGGAGTGTGACTGAATGACATATCAAATACGTATCAGCTGCTTGGTATAAATTTTGACACGGAAGTTACGTGGATTCGTGATTGCACATTACAGAGACGGTCATCTTCATATGCGATACTTATGTACAGCAAGAAATGTGAAATTAAACTGAATCTGTTGTAATACAGCGCAATGAGTAGAAGGAAAATGTCATTCAAAATATTCTGTAAACATTTGTGATCCTGTCTCTTATCGAGTAACGGATTTGAATGTAAGTGAAACTGCTAATATTAATCAATTAATCAACTGCTCACGCAGAAAACACAACACTAAATCAGGAAATTACAGTGTCGCAACTTTGCGGTGGGTGAGGGTGGCAGAAATGTCAACCAACAGTCGACAAGATGAGTCCAGACTTTCAGTCATCATTATTTGGGGACCAGCGGCCAACTTATAGAGCCCTTACTGTAGCTAGTCTATTAGGGGCCCATAGGATACTAATTTATGTAGGTTACCAGTTACGAATAGGATCGGTACATATACAACCCGAGGTACCGACCCACAATGTCGGTATTGGCTCTTGAGCAAAACATTTTTCACGACTACAGCTCTATATAGTCTTCCACACTTTTTGATATCTTCCCGAAGTGTTAGTGTCACTTTGTACTTTGATTTGAGATGTATAAAACTTTTCTTTCAGTTAATTTCATTGCGAGTTATGTCAATATATGCAACAAATAAATATCTCTTAATCTAAGTCTTAACATAGATTTGAAGATCCTTCAACTTGTTCTACAACTTGTCATGGTCAAGGGACCCATTTAAATACAACTTCTTGTATACCCAACTGGTTCAGTTTGCCGTATCGGGGTTGTCCTTGTGCACTGTGTAGAACTACAAGAATAATGTACTTATTATTTTGTGAAGCCAACGAGCATTGCACTAGCTCGTCTTGCATTACTGCAAACTGAGTTCTATTAACAAAGAGGCTATAACTTTCAGTCTTTACTTCAATACGTCGCAGATCGGTGAAAAGTATTATGACTAAAAAATTCGGCTGAAAAGATGACACGTAGCTTTGAAGGACAACATGTTGAGCATCATCGACAAAAAATTCGTGTTCGAGAGGACGGTGGTTTAATTTCCCGTCCGGATACCCACATTTCGGTCTTCCATGGTTTTTCTAAATCTCATAAGGCGAATACCGTGATGGATCCATCGAAAGTTTACGGCAAATTTCCTTCCCCGTCTTTAATTAAAGCTTGTGGTACTCCCTAAGCCTCCCTTCTTTCTCCCTTTCTCAAAACTTATTTTGAAAATTTACTAGATTCGAATTTCTAATGTTTTTCAGTGCTGTTATTTATTTATGATAAAGATCTTGGTCACGGTCGACGCGTCAGAGGTGCAGAGAGCGTAGAAATTTATGTCGCAGATGCTTTTTAGATCCAGTGACTCCACGGAAAAAAATGTGAGCTATAAAACAGAATGTCAGTAGACTACCCAAGACGCAATAGCCTTTATACGGGGACTGATGCAATTAAAACGTTAGTACCGCTAAGGAACCGCTGTGTACGTTCCTAATTGGAGAGCGGTTTTACCCTGTTGGGCTAGAAGCCATAAACCTTTATTGGCTGGAGCCGCATAAAGACCATGAACCTAATTTCTGTGTGCCTATAGTGAATGAACAACGTTGAGCGAAACAACATTCTGGCCAGCCACGGCGGTGTTCATCAGATGAGTAAACGTCTACCACTACCTGATGTGTCGTAGTGATGAACTCTACCATTTTTGCCCCCTTATATTTGTGTATTTTTTCCTGCAGATGTCTCTAACGGCCAAGTCGTCGATGATGCGTTAAGCTCTGATCTCAAAATGTAAACGAACAATCAGGATACTGGACACTGTGATGCAGTTTGCTACTGTTACACACCTAACAAACGCCGTTTGTCAAGTTGTACCTTCCTACTTGAATGAACTTCTTACAGCGTCGTTTGTTACTATTCTGCTGCTGTAGACGCCGATGATATTGATTCCCACTTACGACAGCCGCAGTTCTTGTATTACGAGGTGAATTTGGACTGAACGGTCATTTATCAACCATATAAACCTTCAAACAGTTAAATTTGACTTACAAACAAACAAAATCTACAATGATGCATGCGTTAAAATATTTTTCAACAATGAGTAGGAATAATACTGAATAAAAACTGAAAGTAGTGGCATACTCTAGACGAAGTGGTTGTTAAGAGTTGATGGGTCAACTCTCTTTAAGATGTGGAAATCTCTACTTACAAAAGAGCTTAAACATCACACGAAACTAAAACACTTCCAGCAGTAGTGCAAAACTAGATTAAAGGAGGGGAGCGCTCAAACCATTTGCTGTTCTACTGTCAGAAATTACATCATATGCAGCTGATATAGAAATAACTCACAGTAATACCCAGTAGTTTCTAACAAGCGAAACACACTGTCTGAATTTTTTGGTCTAGCAATCCGAGAAAGCAGGTTTCCTAGACACCCCACAACTGACGACTGGGCAGGGTTCAACAGCCTTCGAATTTTAAGGGAACTTGACTGCTCGCTACCCAAAGTAAGACATTTCAAGGTAACAATTTTGATTTTATGAGGATGCATTTCAAAAGTAAATCGCGTTGTAGAAGGGACACATTCTGACAAACAGGCAGACCATGTCCCTAAGCTCACTGGCGGTAAAGAAAAAGCGAGGTCTGAAGAACTCATTGTGGGCTAGAAAGAATTACAAGGATACTTTTATAAAGATTTTAAAGGCATTGTCAACCTTACAGCTGTTTCTGAGCTGATTTCGAGACCATTTGCCGCTTCAGTTCAAAGTGCCTCTGTGTGTGTGTGCATGCACATGTGCATGTGTAGCGGATTGACCTGCAAGGCAATTCTACTTCTAAAGATAAATATTTTTACGCTAAAACTGTTCAGGACATCTACATTGCGTTCCTCACGTAGAGTTTCCGAGTCTCCATGATGAAGTTGCAAAAGTGCTACAATATTTCAACCGACTTTTATATGTGAAAGATCGTTATTCGATTGTGGAACTAACTAAGTCGCAAATACATGGCAACTTGAGAGCGAAAATATATGAAATTTTCTGCGTCTGTCCGTAAACCGACAGATTGTGTAAGATAAAAACTGTCTTCATTGCTCCGAAATAATTAAATAATATTGAACGTTTGTTTTGTTTGTGACCTATGTTGTTGAGAAATGTGAAATATAAAACTAAGTAGTATGCAGTGTGAGTGTGCTGCCATTTAAAAGCGACGCTTTCGCAATTTTCCCTTCTTCCCTCTCCTCGTGCTAACACAGCATGGCGTGGCGGTGGGAGAATGTGAAGCGAGGCTGAGCGCTTTGCCACTCGTGCCGGGGCAAGCCAGGATCTTGGCCGCCCCTGGTTTAAACGAACACAGAATTTTATTGAAGCCTGTTGCTCCTCTTGCGTCTCCTCCATTGTTTGGTATACGAAATACGAAGTGCATTTCTACCAACCTACCGATACGAGAGTGATGCCGCCTATGGAAATCATACATAATAAACCTGCTCTTTTCAAATGTGCATGGTACAAATAGAAACTATCAGGGAAGCCACAGGAAAAAATCAATCTCAGTCTTTGTTGACCAGCCCTAGTATTTATCCATTCTTTTATGCAACCAGCCTCAACCATTTGCAGTTTAAGTAATATTTGCTTGATTTTGCTAGGCTTATATTTTACGATTGCTCATTCCTTCTTTTCATTTGCTGGACTTACAAGTTCCTAATAATGTGTTGACCACTGAGGTATTTTGTTTTTCTTTTTCACCATGTGTTACCTTAAAAATTCTTGCTGTCCTCTAGCAAGTCCTACATTTCATACTGTGCCATTTGAAATAGTTTTGACAGAAAGCTCATGCCATCTAGTGCCTCCAAACATCATCAGAAAGTTTCTCAATCTTCAATAATTAACTTCTTCGCTTGTTTTCTTACATTTAATTGGAAATGTTAAAAATCTCTCAAAATTCAGCTGAGAGTTTCTCGATTTTATGTGCTTTTTTTTGCTTGTTTGCTTACATTAATCGCAACTCATGTGTTTAAAAGCAAAAATAGAAATATAAAGTTTTTGTTAAATACAGTCTTTTTCTGGGAGACATGTTATATTTTTGTGACATGGTACCTTATCACTGCCAGCTCTTCGCTTGCTACAGTTTTTCAAAATTTGTGCTGTTGTGTATGCCGTGATATAGCTAACAGGGAAGGGGCTGAAAGGTCATCAGCATGCTAAGAACACTATGTATAGACAGAGCTAGCACTATGAAACGGAGTATTATCGCCGTGCAGTAGGGCGTGCTTGTTAGGAAGCATAACTCATCCACCATGTGTATTTGGTCATTTAATGTGTCCACGTAATTTTGAACGGTATGCGCTCTTGGGGAGCAATAATATGACCAACTGACTTTTGGGTATGCAGCCGGGTGAAGTCCGCGACAACCTCCGACATTTCGACTGGAGCCATTTTCAAGACTAATGTGTTCTGTTGTCGAAATATCGGCGGTTGCTGAGGACGTCACCCACCTGCATTTCCCTAAGTTATTTAAACATTGTGTACGACAGGAGAAACTCAGGTATCGGAATAATATAATCACTTGAGCATTCGATACGACGAATTTATCATATAATGACTTAGACCTACCCAGCGATGTTAGCGGTAATCGCCCGGAATAACAGGAGCTTTCATTGTGCCGCTAGCGAGAAAACGCCATCACTCTTTTCACTGCAAAGGCTGAATTTATGATTCTGTGGGGAGAGCGATCTTGAGGACCCCTTGACCCTCCTGCTTGGGAATACGTCTATTAACTCGCATTTGCGCAGTTTATCGCCCGGCACCTCGGCTAATTTGACACAGCTGCAATACGGCCCGCTGGTACAAGAAGCGATGCCACGCGCCTGATTGGTGGAGACCCCTGCTTCTGCAGGCTAACGAGCTCCGTGACTCTCGCTCGCCGCTCGTTTGTTAAGCAGGATAATAAATACGCGCTCTGCGGTCCGCGGAACCACGAGCGGGGATCGCCCCTAGGCCCCCGCCAACAGAATTACCACGGTGCCGTAAAAGTCGGCTCTCTTGTTACTGCAGACTATAGCCGTGTTTTCCCTCTTCTCAGCCCACTGAAGACATTTGTTGCACGAGTTTACGAGTTGCAGCAAGAAATAAAGCAAAATCTCCTACATGTGCAGATAATTTAGGTTTAAGGGAAACTTAAAATCACAACAGACACAGTTTGCTGACAATGAGGTACACTCCTGACCATTAAAACTGCAACACCAGGTATGACGGCAAATAACGAAATTTTACTTACCGTGCATATACAGCAAAAAGAAAATTAAATATGTAGATGCTTTGGAGGTGTGGCAGGGTGCTACATTTACGGGAAGCATTCAACAAGTAATGCAACACATTTTTTCTGAAAAAAACTTAATTATTTTGGCCAGAAAACACTATTTCTCAGCCGGCCGAAGTGGCCGTGCGGTTAAAGGCGCTGCAGTCTGGAACCGCAAGACCGCTACGGTCGCAGGTTCGAATCCTGCCTCGGGCATGGTTGTTTGTGATGTCCTTAGGTTAGTTAGGTTTAACTAGTTCTAAGTTCTAGGGGACTAATGACCTCAGCAGTTGAGTCCCATAGTGCTCAGAGCCATTTGAACCATTTGAACTATTTCTCAACATAATCTCCGTTCAACGCGACGGCCTTACGCCACCTTAATTGGAGGGTCTGTATGCTGCAAGGTACCACTCTACTGACCGGCGCCAAAGCCAGTCTTGCTGCGTTGATAACCTCCCTATCACCCATGTATTGCTTCCCGCGGAGTGGGCCAAACAGACGGAAGTCGGAAGGTGCTAGGTCCGGATTGTAAGGGGGATGAGGAAGAACAGTTTATTAAAGTTTTGTGAGCTCCTCTCTGGAGCGAGCGTAAATTGTGTGAGATCTTGCGCTATTACGCAGGACGAAACGTTCGTTTGCGTTTTTGTGGTGACAGACGCACTGAACGTGTATCTTCAATTTCCCGAGGGTAGCACAATACCACTTCAGAGTCGATCGTTGTACCATGAGGCAGGACGTGAATCGGAACAACCGCTTCAGAGTTCCAGAAGACCGTCGTCATGACTTTACTGGCTACGGGGGAAAGGAAGCGGCTTTGAGGAGAGGTAGTATGGCGCCACTCCATTGATTGCCGCTTTGTTTCCGGTTCGAAATGAATCAATGTTTCATAGCCTGTGACGCGGCTCCACAAAAAATTGTCACGCTCAGCCTCATAACACACAATAATTATGTAGAAATGGTCCTTTGTTGCTCTTTATGGCTTTTTGTTAGGCGGCGAAGAACCCAGCTAGCACACGCCTTTGAGTGCCCCAACTTGTGGACGAGTGTGTCAGCATGAGCAGTGGAGACGTCCAGTTGAGCAAGGAGGTTTCAACATTGCGAGAGTCACAGCTGTGTGCAGCCGGCCGAAATGTGAGATATCGGATAGGTTTGTACGACCTCGTTGCAATGATGACAGACGCCTTGCCCAACTACTCACTGTGCTTTTGTTCACTGCCAGGTCTCCGTAGACATTCTGGAAGAGACGCTATGGTTTTCGGCCAAAAGAAACTCAATGGCAGCTCTCTGATTGAAACGCACCTCTGTAACAGACGCCATTTTGAAGACTATGGCCGGCCGAAGTGGCCGCGCGGTTCTGGCGCTGCAGTCTGGAACCGCGAGACCGCTACGGTCGCAGGTTCGAATCCTGCCTCGGGCATGGATGTGTGTGATGTCCTTAGGTTAGTTAGGTTTAACTAGTTCTAAGTTCTAGGGGACTAATGACCTCAGCAGTTGAGTTCCATTGTGCTCAGAGCCATTTGAAGACTATGTACAGCGCCGCCACCTATCGGAAGTTTGGGGCTGAAGTGGGAATATTTCTCGATGTCCCTCAAATGTGTTGCATTACCTGTTGAACGCCCCTCGTAATAAACAAAGCTGCCACCTCAGGCAGTAAGAATGGCTTTATCTGTGCTGGTCATGGAGTCAAAATGAGCTTGGGTGAGAGGTAAGGATTTGCATTCAATGCTGCTTCAACTTGGTGATGGAGTTTGTACAACCTGGTGAATGGTGATTCGCTAGTCTCTCAGCAACCCATGGCCTGTGAGAGATCTGCAGATCGTGATGTCCAGGCCAATGGTCGAGCATCCTCTGTATCATGGTAGTTCAGGACAACACGGTCAGCATGTGGTCTTTCGTTATCTTGCCGAATGATGATGTCATGGAGACTCTGAAGATAAGAAAGACCTATAGACCTGAACTCGTCAAAAATGCGACAACTGCTCTCCAAATTACCAGCTGTGTGAAGAAGAGGGTATAGTATTATGAACCAAAAACCACCATACAACATCACACCCGGTGTGTGGACCCATATGCCAATGTCCAGTGCAATCTGGCACTTTTTTTCTGGTCAGATTGTCCACACACAGGTATCTCAATCTTCGTGTTGTATGCAGAATTAGACTTGTCTGAAGAGACGATGCAGTGCCACAATGCCCTGTGGTATCGCTGAATCACCACCATTGCACCTCTTTCTGTGCTGCCACATGAAGGAAAGCTGCAGTGGTCGCCATACTGACAGTCCATGGAGCTCCAAACAGCGTCGCATTATGTCCGGGTCAGCCAAGGCGTTCAGAACTTCACACATGCACAAGGTGCTGTTTTCCTACTCGGCACTGCCTGGTGCCTCTCTGCCCTGTATGATCCGTCTCAATATACACTGAAGCGCCAAAGAAACAGGTATAGGCGAGCATAATCAAATACAGAGATATGTAAACAGGCAGAATACGGCGCTGTCTTTGCGCTGTTCATTTTTGGAACACAACCTACGACCAGCTTAGAGACAGTAGTGATGACACTTTCTACAGGACCTGACCATCATTTTGCAGGACAATGCTCAAGCACGTACAGTTTGTTTTACTTATGGGGCTGCTAAGTGCTATACCACCTACTGCACTCTCCTGACCTCGTGAGTTCGATTTCTAAACTGAAGGAAACACTTTACGGCATTTGCTTCAGAACTGCTACAAATTCATCGGGCAATAGACCGCTCCGCTCGAACTGTCAACACAACTGGCACTGCTAAGAGTGTCCTACGACCTCCACATCACCTGCAACGGGCTATGCACAATGCTGGTGACTACTTTGAAGGTCAGTAAAACTTTGAAACATGTATCTATTTTGTACGATCTGTAAATAAACAGTTGCCACTATTAATGTTCCAACCCAAAGAATGACTTCATCGCCACAAAAACTAACACCCCAAGACTACAAAATACGGTCATATCAATAGAGTCCCATATTTCAAATACTTCGGTGAATATCTTGAACCAACGGGGCGTGAGAAAATAGCACAAAACATTCGACTCCAAAAACTATGGAGAGCCTATGGAAGAACCTACAGGGTGTACGATAAAACATGGTTGTCCAAACACACTGAAACTAGGCAGTATAATAAAGCATTAAAACCTGAAGTCCTGCCAGTAAAACACTGACAGCCCACATAAAAGGTGACATAGAAAACTTATTAAATCAAGGAAGTGAAATCATCAGAAAGATACTAGGGCCAAAGAAAACAGAATAGGGACATAGACTAAAATCTCGTCAAACAACTAATAAATTGTCCAACCTTGCAGCAGACATTAGAAAAAGGTGATTCAAATTTTATGGGCACGCCTCGAGGCTTCCCAAATCAAGACTTACCCACAAAATTCTTGAATACATACAAGGACTTAAAATTATATCAAAAAGGACCTACAAAAAGCTCAGATAAATTATTCAGACATTTTGGACAGAAAGGTATTTAAGCAGAAAGTTGACGGATGGGAAGTTAATTGAGGGAACGAAGCACCGAAGAAAGCAGGAACAAAATGAACATAGAAAGAAAAGAGAGCCCATGCAGAAAAAATGGGAGCAGTGTGGAAAAAACGAAAAAGAATCAAGAAGCTTTGCATGATCCATCAGGGTCTAATAAGTTAATCTCATTGCCAGCGGCACTTATAATTTTGAACAGTCATTCACTGAAATTTGAAAAGGAAGAAAGGACCATATTCTTAGACATTACATGCTGAAAGTGGAAGAGAAAGCTGAGGAAGAAACTGGTGTCAGAAACACAGCAGGACAGTGAAGAACCAAGATGATGGCAATGAAGATGCTGAACGGAAAGAAGAACTCGATCAAACTGCTTGTAATGATGATGCTATAGTCCTAGACTGTAAAAAAAAAAAAAATTATAATTACTGTAATAACAAAACGTGAAACTTATATAATCTACCGACCTGTGTGGGGATCAACATATGCACTAAGCTTAAAGATTTTACATTTACTGTTAACAAATTATTGAGTCCCAAAAAGAGACCAGAATTAACTGTCCTAAATCGAAAAAAATGCATAACTGTATTTCAGTTTTTGAATCATACGCCCCTTGAGGTCGATTAAGCATTGGATTCATTATATTTAGATGTAATCGTTATGTTGGGAATAGTTGAATAGGTTTGCCAATGGTGCTTCAGATACATTTCCAGATGGAAATTTCATTTGCATTGGCTTGTGAACGAACATGAAAACAATTTTCAGACTCTTTCGGCGATCGAATGTGGAACAGGCAAGCCATGGAAGAAATGATATTTTCCCAAAGGCAGGCAGTCTAAAACTTTTTCACAAGTTGCGAACGAACATTGCCCAGTTAGAGTACAGCTCGAGGAATTTGCTGAACGAAAGTGTCCACATATATGTTGTGCGATGTCATGCCTTACGTGAAATACACAGGACGCATAACGCAATCTGCATTATTTCTTGCATGGTGTTGCTATTTTTCACAAACAGTAATTTATGTGAGTGGTAAAGTGAGTGGGTTTGGAGAAGCTGTTGCTGAGTATTGCTGAGTAACAGATTATTTCGCAGGCAGTGTCTGTGCAATGCTTCCAGTGGCCTTGAAGGATTTATTGGTTGCTAGTTAAATTTACGACATGTTATGTGTCTCTCACGCAACTTGAAAGCAACTGGGAGCAAGTAGCTGGAGACGAGCCGTCGGTACCGCGTAAGAGGATCCGGGTTACACATACTGAAAAGTGACTGGAATTTTAAACCTAATCACATAAAGTACGCCAGCCACACGTAACATGCATAGGACCAGTAAAGGCAACCTAAACGGATGTTTCTTCTGTTACTGGACATGTATAACATCCAAATGTTGGTCAAATTGTTTGTACGCCGTTGCTCAAGAAGAAGCCCTGTTTCTTGAGGGGTGAGTAGCGATCCTTTAACTGTGTTTCCAGTGCAGACCGCCATGACTCCATAATACTAAAACGTAATCCCAGCAGCGAACCCTACTTGCGCTCCGAAATGTTCATGAGCACCTAAGTGTTTTTTATAAGACTTTGCAGGCATCTTTCCTTTCAGCATGACCTTATAATCAACTAAAAATTACGCTGTAACAGCTCACAGTTGAATGAACGTGGTGTGGACTGTATTCTTCCATTTGTGTTTGCATTGTGTAAACGAGTCCAGCGATAGGAAGCAGTGTAGGAGGAGGAGGAAATTAGTGTTTAACTTCCCGTCGACAACGAGGTCATTAGAGATGGAGCGCAAGCTCGGGTGAGGGAAGGATGGGGAAGGAAATCGGCCGTGCCATTTCAAAGGAACCATCTCGGCATTTGCCTGAAGCGATTTAGGGAAATCACGGAAAACCTAAATCAGGATGGCCGGAGACGGGATTGAACCGTCGTCCTCCCGGATGCGAGTCCAGTGTGCTGACCACTGCGCCACCTCGCTCGGTCAAGCGAGATTAACTAGATATGTTGGCTTCAGAAAATAATCTACATGTACACTGCTTCAGTGTACATGTAGATTATTTTCTGAAGCCAACATATCTAGTTAATCTATAAACCAAGTTTTCGTCGTTTTCGTCGTCCTACTATAGCTCATCCTCTGCACTCAGACGGATTACTTTGGGAATTGCATCTCTAGCAGACATTCTTTTGTACACGTAGTTCTTGGCTTTCGTTCGCATCGAGTTCCCAAAACAATTACTATACATTTCAACACATTATCTTATGGTGTGTACCAAATGTCTATCACTAAGTTTCATTCTACTTCCACTATTTTGTTCAGAAAGGGACTTTTTCCCATATACTTTCCGTGCTGCCAGAACTGGATTTGACGGGTACTGTCAGTAGATGCATCAGCTGTTTACACTCGCTGGAAGCCTGGAAGTGTGAAGTGACTGGGCGAGACGGCGCATTGTTAACACACTGGACTAGACCGTCCAAATGTAAGCTCACCGTGGTTGCCGGCTGCTTTAAATAGCAAATGGCGAGGTGATTCCTTCGATAAGGACGGCCGGTTTCCTTCCTTATACTGCCAACCGGAACTCGTGCTCTGTCCGTAGCGACGTCGTCTGCGATGCATCATTAAGTGGTAATATTCTCTGATTTTCATGTAGGTAAATCAACACTGCCGCACAGACGTGCTTCCGGTTCAGAACAATTCCAGAGATTTTATAAAGTAAAAACGAAAGCATAATTGCACTGTGTATCAGGAAACAATCTCCGGGCGTTATATGTGAACAAACAATGCTGATATGAAATCATTGCGGAATGATTCCACATAAACCATCAGTTAATCTTATCATTGATATCCTTTCACTCTGAATTTTGATTCCACTATTGAACCTTTCTTTTATTTCCCTCATCCTCTTCGATGTACAGATTGAACAGCAGGGGCAACAGACTACACTCCTGCTTTACACCTTTTGAATCCGATCACTTCGTTCTTGAACTTTCAGTCTAATTGTTCCCTGTTGGTTCTTGTACATATTGCATATCACCCGTCTTTCCCGATAACTTACCCCTATTTTTCTCAAATTCCGAAGATCTTACACCATTTTACATTGGCGAACGTTTTTTCCAGGTCGACAAATAAAATGAACGTGTCTTGAATTTTTCTTCATTCTCGTTTCCATTATCAACCGCTACGTGAGAACTGCCTCTCTCGCGCCATTCCCTTCCCTTAAACTGATCGTCACCTAACAGATCCTCAATTTTTTTCTCCATTCTTCTGTATATCTGACTGCAGACAGTATATTGTCCAAGTCACTGTTTGGGTTTCTTAAGAGTTCTGAAATAGAGAAAGCTATTTACACGTACAGCGATAATGTACTTAATCCATTACACAACAAATTAGAGGCTACTGGCATTTTCTGTGAACTGTCAAAAGCCTTTGACTGTGTGAATAACAGCATTCTCTTCAGTAAATTAGAATATAATGGTGCAACCGATAGTGCTGCGAAATGGTTTGAGTCTTATCTAACTAACAGAAAACAATGGGTGGCATTGAGAAATACTTGTACAGTTTTCGTCTGATACGGAATTAATTACATGTGATGTTCCTCAACGCTCCGTCTCGGGTCTGTTGCTTTTTCTTGTGTACATTAATGACCTCTCGTCTGTTACACTGCCAGATGCTAAGTTTGTTTTGTTTGCAAATGATACAAACATTGCAATGCGAAAACAAGTCAAGTGCTGATTTAGAAATTCTGCTAATCAAATTTTCATCGATATTAATAAATGGTTTGAAGCTAGTTCACTGTCATTAAACTTTGAAAATACCCATTATACGCAGTTGAGAACCTGTAAGAGATTTCCTTCCAGCATGTGTATAACATATGAAGACACGCAGATTGAAGAGGTTTACGTTGTTAAATTCAGTTGGGAAGGGCATTACACAGAATTTCTGAAGCGTCTAAACAAGTCTATATTTGCGGTGAGAATGATGTCAGATGAAGGAGATATAAATATAAAAGAACGTGCAGATCGTGCTTACTTTCATTCTGTTATGCCATATGGGATGATATTCTGAGGAAGCTCGTGAAACCGAGCAAAAGTTTTTAGCTTGCAAAATCGTGTAGTAAGATTCATTTGTGATGTAAATTCAAGAACGTCATGTAGAAACCGGATCTAGGAAATTTGTATTCTAAGCTCTGCTTCTCAACATATTTATTCCTTAATGAAATTTGTTATAAGTAATATATCTCTATTTCCAACCAAATATCTCAATACATAGTATCAATACTAAGAATAAGAACAATCTACATAAAGGCCTGAAATCACTGGGGGGGGGGGGGGGGGGCGGTGTCCAACATTCAGGAACTTACATTTGCAATAAATTGCCAGGAACCACAAAAACTTCGTGTCAGATAAACCACAGTTTAGAGGTTGAAAGACTTCTTGATAGGCAACTCCTTCTACTCTACAGACGAACATCTTAACAGGGAATGTTAGACCAGCTGAAGTAGAAAAGGCTGTTAGATTTCAGTTTTGACAGCCCTTGGTCACAACAGCCAAGATTAGGTTTTTTGTGTATGATAAATTTATTAGAAGTACATAACTATGTTTCATTCTGACAGAGTATTAATTCTGTAAATAAAAGCAATCCCCGTTTACTGTAATGTACTCACCTTTTCTGACAATCTCCTGACAAATCGTCAGGGTAGTGAGTATTACATTCAGATGTTTTATGTTTTGTATGTTATACTTTCTGACTTGTTACGCACCCACGAGAATCAACTCATTTTTAGGTCTATGGAATGAAAACTGAATCTACACAACTGGCCATTAAAACTGCTACACCAATAAGAAATGCAGATGAGAAACGGGTATTCATTGGACAAATATATTATACTAGAACTGACATGTGATAACATTTTCACGCAATTTGGGTGCATAGATCCTGAGAAATCAGTACCCAGAACGACCACCTCTGGCTGTAATAACGGCCTTGATACGCCTGGGCATTGATTCAAACAGGGCTTGGACGGCGTGTACAGCTACAGCTGCCCATACAGCTTCAACACGATACCACTGGCGTATTTTGACGAGCCAGTTGCTCGGCCACCATTGACCAGACGTTTTCAATTGGTGAGAGATCTGGAGAATGTGCTGGCCAGGGCAGCAGTCGAACATTTTCTGTATCCAGAAAGGCCCGTACAGGACCTGCAACATGCGCTCGTGCATTATCCTGCTGAAATGTAGGGTTTCGCAAGGATGGAATGAAGGGTAGAGCCACGGGTCGTAACACATCTGAAATGCAACGTCCACTGTTCAAAGTGCCGTCAGTGTGAACAAGAGGTGACCGAGACGTGTAACCAATGGCACGCCATACCATAACGCCGGGTGATACGCCAGTATGGCGATGACGAATACACGCTTCCAATGTGCGTTCACTGCGATGTCGCCAAACACGGATGTGACCATCATGATGCTGTATACAGAACCTGGTTCATCCGAAAAAATGACGTTTTGCAATTCGTGCACCCAGGTTCGTCGTTGAGTACACCATCGCAGGGGCTCCTGTCTGTGATGCAGCGTCAAAGGTAACCGCAGCCGTGGTCTCCGAACTGATAGTCCATGCTGCTGCAAACGTCGTCGAACTGTTCGTGCAGATGGTTGTTGTCTTGCAAACGTCCCCATCTGTTGACTCAGGGATCGAGACGTTGCTGCACTATCCGTTACAGCCATGGGAATAAGATGCCTGTCATCTCGACTGCTAGTGATACGAGGCCGTTGGGATCCAGCACGGCGTTCCGTATTACCCTCCTAAACCCACCGATTCCATATTCTGCTAACAGTCATTGGATCTCGACCAACGCGAGCAGCAATGTCGCGATACGATAAACCGCTATCGCGATAGGCTACAATCCGACCTTTATCAAAGTCGGAAACGTGATGGTACACATTTCTCCTCCTTACACGAGGCTTCACAACAACTTTTCACCAGGCAACGCCGGTCAACTGCTGTTTGTGTATGAGAAATCGGTTGGAAACTTTCCTCGTGTCAGCACGTTGTAGGTGTCGCCACCGGCACCAATCTTGTGTGAATGCTCTGAAAAGCCAATCATTTGCATATCACAGCATCTTCTTCCTGTCGGTTAAACTTCGCATCTGTAGCACGTCATCTTCGTGGTGTAGCAATTTTGATGGCCAGTAGCGTAATCTAATCCAATTCTTGTCAGCAACTTGGATGCTTGAGGTGTTAAGCTGATTGAATGATAATTCTCGCACTTGTCGGCACTTGCAGTCTTCAGAATTACGTGGACGATGTTTCTGCGTCTTTAGAAAAATAAAGGTAATTCGTTTCGTTTTCCACTAGCTTATTTCGTTCGACCCTGAGACCCCTATCGGTCGACAGGTAGGGCGGAGATAAATGCCCTGAAAGCGAACCGGCAGCCGTCGGCGATCAAGCCGTCGTCCGCGAAGCCCTGCCAGTAGAGACGTAAGCGGCTGCTGCCGGTGCCGTGCGCTAATTGGCTGCCCGCGGGACGGGACAGGCTGGCTGTCCCAGCCGCCCCGCTGTCTCACGGGCTGTCGCTGCCTCTCCCTCTGCACTCCCTCCTCGCGCCAATTACCGGCGCGTTTCACCGCGCGCGGCGCCTCTATTGCTGATTAGCTTACGGCTAAGTAGGTTTCGAGGATGTGAACGAGATGAACTTTCCCTTCCACTTCGACAGACGCCGATGCCCACACTTAGCTTTTCAACCGCTGCTTCGACTGTCGTAAACACGCACATAAATAATGACGCCAGTCTTAATCCTTCGAGACAGTGACTTGTCGGAATGGGATTATTTAGCAGCGCATTAGCTTGCCAATGAATTTACAGCCGCTGTCATTTCTCTAACTGCAGTGCATTTAAGATATTACGCCGGTGTGAAGCCGTTTATACGGACACAACTGGTTATGCACATGTGAGAGGGTCGAGCGTGCGGTGTAACACTTTAATCGGATAATAGTGACGTGACTACCGAAATGATTATAACGGTAATTTTCTGAGAAACGAGTTTTAATAATTACTGATTGCACTGAAGAATGCATTCAATCTATAATAGTTGTTGATCATAAATCTTTACATTAATGGTGAGCTTTGACCAGTTAGATCATCATCACATTCTTGTGTTTCCATAAACTTATAAACAAAACAAATAAAAATTCTAGCCAAGACATGTTACAAGATATAAAAATGTGATAATTTTATGTATGGTGACTGTGACCCTTCATATTGAGTGGCTTATTTATCACAGCGTTAGCGTGTTTCCATTGACAGTATGCTGATGACGAGCCTACATTACGGATCGTGCGTGTTTATCGCAGTACCATTATGTTTTTCTATCTTGTGATGGTACCAATCTTTGCTACAAATTATGTATGTTTTGTTTATTAGTTTAAGAAGACAGAAGAATCCAATAAAAGTGAAACGTCCCCTTTAAACAATTTTTACACGACTGTGCTTAAACTGACACACAATATTTTTTTTAGCGCAACGCAATCTGACTTTCAACACACAATGTTTTGTTAGCGCAACGCAATCTGACTTTCAAAATTCTCTACAAGAGAATGGCCCTGACTAACATTAAACTATACGTCTCACAAATCACTTATCTCACCAAAAATCTTCGCTGCTCAAGCTACTGCAATACAGCGAGCGCCACTACTGCCAGCTAAATAAAAGATTCAAACTATGGAAGGCACTAACTACTGATAGGGATAGTTAGCAAATGAAAGAAATTAATAGAGAACAAACAATGTATTTACCTTGATATCATGACAAATTACAAAACTCCGCCATCTCTCTCCCCACATCCACCACTGCTGGCGGCTCACCTCCAACTGCCCAGCGCTACGCGCTGTTCACAGCCAGCTGCCTAACACTACAATGGTTGAGTATTACAACAATGCAAAGCAGCCACAGACTGCACACGGCACAGCCGGTGATTTTCATACTGAGGTGGCGTTATCAATAAAAAAACCTAAACAGCCTACTTACATAGCCCCAATGCTCCCCACAAAAAATTTTACAAATTTTGTTGGGCACTGGCCAATACATATTTGTTAAATTTTTTTTCACAATTACAATAACAAAGAAATCAAATGCACACACTTATTGATACAATGTTGGTCAAAAGCTAAAATTTCTCACAGCCCATAAAGACAGTCCTGAACGTTGATCATACTAAAATAGCAGTGTTTTTCTCAAATGTCTGAGCAGTAAAAGAAAATGCACACAGAAGTAGTGGATTTCCATGCAGTCTTGAAGAAGTAGCGTTGTCCTTCCAACGGAAAGACAGTGCTGACTCTCGACATGCAGACAGGTCATGGGCCACAACAGAGCAAACCCACACCGGAGTCAGTCGAAGTTTTGAAGAGTATTGGTGGGTAGGTCATCACAGAGTAGACCCACTGTAGTCCTGGTAGAGATTACGGTATTGGTGGGCCACCAGAGGTGCAGACCCACTGCAGTCCTTGCAGAAATAATGGTACTGGTGAGTCATCAAAGATGCAGACCCACTGTAGCCCTTGTAGAGATAATGGTACTGGTGGGTCATCAAAGATGCAGACCCACTGTAGTCCTTGTAGAGATGGCTAGCAGCCATCCGTTGCGACTGTGCAGGTGCACAATCACCATCGAAGTGTCTTGCGGACAATATAGCAAGTCCATAAACCACCACTTGTGCACTCACAAAGTTTTTTTTTGTCCTTAGAACCAGCAATGCTGTTATCCAGTCCCTTGCTGAATTATTAACACATGTGCAAACACTAACAGTCCCTACGTGTCACATATTGTCCATATAGTATGACCAACAGAAACATGTGCAGTGAAATGGAACTTACAAGTTACTTAATTTGATGAACTGCTGTCAATTACAATTTTATAACATAAGAATACAATAACAACGGTACAAAATACATCATTAAAAACATAATAATACAGATAACATTTATAGTACATGCTTTACAAAAGAATAGAAATAAACATATACATCAGTGTTACAGGAATTATAAGTACCTACATAAAAGATCAGAATAATTATTGAAACATCAACTTCACACATGAGCATTAAAACAAAACAGAATAAATATCTAAACATCTTTACAAAGCAAATAAAATATTATCAATGCAAATTATATTTGAGGATAACAGTATTCCTCATCATAGTTCATGTAGCTGAGTATTAGAAGAAGAAAAAATTCTATGAAACTACACAAAGACAGGAAGAAAACAAATACACAAGGGTACACAAACACATAGTGGGATAACACAAAAGGAAAGGACAGGGTTTGTTTTCAGTGTATCATTTGGTACTGCAGTCCAACGCAAAACTTCATTCTGTAGATCTTTCGTCTTATTTCAACCTTTGCTTCCACCAAAAAAATCCTATCCAAGCATGCTTTCTGTATTTATTTCACATATTTCTTACCTCATTATTTATTTCCAAGAAAATCCTACCTATACCTGCTTTCTGTACTTCTTTTGTATAGCCTCTCAGTGCATTTCTCTTATATAGTCTACCCCCTCTTAAGCTAACTTAAATCTACTGAGCTCAGATGCTAAACTAAGGGACGAGGCAATGCAGCAGCACAAAACAATTAATACAAATAGCAATGAAAAAAATGGAAATTGTCAAAGCAAGCAGCAATATTACAACTAATATAAGGCAATGAGCAGCAAACAATAAAAAGAAATCATTAGTAAAACTGGCTTAACAGAATAATACAAAGTCAAATTCAATAACACTATGCCTGGCAAACAGCAGAAGCAAAAGCAATAAATTATATCTAAACATGACAACGCTCAAGAAGAAAAAATATTACAGTAAAGACAACAATGCAGACAAGGGAAATGTATATTCACATCTTAATGACTATGTAATTAAAGTGGTGCACCACAAAAACTAATTCTACAAAAGATTCCTAAATATTAGAAAAGAAAATTATGTATGCAGTTCCTGTTATTAGTCCCTTCTTATTGTTCTTTCCATTCCAAGAGCTCCTTTTTCAAAGAATGTGGATTACAAAATTATTATTTAATAGATCTGCAGACAGAAAATATTTAAATTAGTACATCTATAAAATTTTATTTTAACCAGTGCTGCAGTGCAGCTAGAAACTAGATATTAAACAAAATGGGCAAAGCAAGGCGTGAAACGTCATTCACTAGCCATATGGCATTTCTCTCAATTAGCACGACAATAGCCGTGAAATGTTGCGATGCTTTCTACAAAGGAACGTCAATAGCGATTACAATGGCCTCTTTTTTCTTCTACCTGTGCCGCTGGAAGGGTAATGGCTTTTTTTTGTTCGGGCGGCTGTCGCCCAGGTGTCTGACACAGCTGTGTGCTCACGACGTATTACGTGCAGGTGGTCACTTAACTTTCGTACGGAAATATTTACGACAGCAGTTTCCGCTACAATGGCAGTCTTAAATAAAAATATTTCACAGGTCAAGAATTAGCGTTGCAAATCTGTAAAAACAAAATCCCATGAATATAACAGTGTCCAAAAAATTTTCGTCGGCATTGTGATACATTCACGCATTTACACACATTTCATAATTCTAAAAGTACGATTCTCGGTTTCCAACATACGTCTTCACAAGGCAGAGTTCCTAACCGCTACTCATTACTCCTTACCTTATTACACATATACAAATTCGTCGACGCTTCTTCAATACTTCATCATAAGATACATAGCATAATCAAATTCCTCATATAGCATCAGCTTCTTTATCATAAACATACCGCAACAGCGTAATACACATCGTCATCATAACATTATAAAACCTCAGCTAAGTCTCAAAATCGTCGTTGCTTCCTGAATATTTTAAAACCTAAAAAAATTCTCTGCTCATTTCAAAAGTGTTATCTACCTCAAACGTACTTTAAAAATCATGATCCCATACCAAATACATCATTCAAAGCTCTCATAGTATCACAATGGTTCCGAAAAAATACGAACTGTTCACAAAGTACAGACAAAATACAATTTCATACGTATGAAGTTATTCAACTGTGTAATTACGTAAACATCTGTCACTGACGTAGTAAAAAAAATGTTTCTTTCTCTGTTAAATGAGCAGGTAGCTGTGTAATTTATGTGTTAGAGAAATATGGTACCGATGTGTAAAGTTGTATAAGCAAATACCATATTAGCTAGGGCTCCTTGTGCTCGCCAAACACATGGTACACAAAGTAAGCGTGTACCCCCCTGAGGATAAATGTAATTATACCCTCAGGTGTTACAAATTACAGCAATGGAATGAAATGTATCTCGGAAAACTTTCTTTGTAATTCAAAAATCTTTAAAAATAAATGTTTTAAGTACAAAATTAATCACTGAAATACGTGTCCTGTAGCGCTAAACTGTGCGTCATGTTGTAAGATAATCTCTGTGGAAGTCTTGTAGTTATCGTCCTCCGAAAGCTAAGTTCTGCAGAAGTCAATGTACTTACCTCATGATACACAAAAGTGAAATGCTTTGCGTATAGATATCTTAGTTATTACGCTTATTGTTGTGATGAAGAAAGTACTGTGCTGTAACGTATTGTTGTGCTACGGAAAAGGCTGCCTCATTGTTGCTATACCACAAAAGTTACTACTAAAACATGTTTTACTTTCCAGAAGAATTCAGAAAAACTGTGCAGATATAAAACAGATACACCGCAAAAGCAACATTGTAAACTGTCACTCATTAGTAGCGTCGTGATAACATCGTGTAGCTGTCACATAAACTAACCACTGTGTCGTCTGGTATCTCACAGAAAGTACTTTAAATCCAGAATGTATTTTCAAGTAAACCAAAATGTTGCATTAAAATCTCAAGTTAAAAAAGCACATTATCTCTCAATAAACGGTTTTACGTGTGAAATGTGGTGTAAACCTTTACTCTTCCTAGTACTCAGAGTTTCAACTTGAACGTAATTATCATGCGGTATACGTCGGTAAAGAATGCTAAATCTTTTCTCAAGGTTAGCGTCTGTGTTATTTTTCTCGGAGCCAGCGGGCGCACGCGGCTGCCTGCTGTGCGAGTCATTGTCTGTTTCTTTGCTGCCGCGCGTCGTTATTCGGATTAGGAGACCGAACTTCTACAAATTCGCCTTGCCGAGAGGGCCCAGCTCTGTTAGAATCCCGCCAGTTCTGATGCAATTCAGGTCTGTCGTTACGAATATATCGTCTGTCGTCATGTCGGTAGGTTCCGTAGTTTCTTCCTTGTCCGTCACGTGGTGGAGAATTTCTCCCTGAATCGTAACTGTGCGCCGAACTGTTGCGTCTGAAGTTATTCTGCCTCCCTTGATAATAATAATTGTTTTGGTTCCCATATTGTCTGTTTCTATGATTGTCTCTGTCATAGTCATTACTACGGAAATGCGATCTTTCCCTGTAATTATTACTACTCTGCCAACGGTTGTCATACGGGTGGTGTCTGTTTCGGTCTCGATTCACGTTGAAAGAATAGCCTTGTCGTGTCCAGTTATTACTTCTTTCATCGCGGAATTGCGACGGATGTGATCTGTAATTGTTGTGCTCGTGCGTTCCGCGATTGTCAGTGTCAATTTCCAGTTCTTGTAAGAGTCCTTGAAATGCTTCAATGTCGTCTTTGCAACGTCCTGCTAAAATAATATGTCGCAAATGTTCAGGCAGTTTGATTAAGCAAATGCGGATGAGTTCTGAGGGGCTGTATGGGTTTGACAGGTACTGATTCTTGTGCAACATGTCTTCAAAATATTTCACAAGACTGGAGAATTCAGATTGTTCGAAATGTTTCATCATTATGATGCCATGTTTTACTCGGTCTTGTGTGGCTTGAGACCAATATGCTGAGAGGAAGGCATGGTAAAATTCTCCTTCACTATGACAATCGTGAATGACCGATTGCATTCTTACAGCTGGTTCATTCTCTAAATAGCCACACATAAATTCTAATCTGTGTTCTAATGACCAGTTAGGGGGAAAACAATGAGAGAATTGATGGACCCACGCTTGTGGATGAATGTCGTTGGCAGAATTTTTAAACGTTTTGAATTTACGTGTGGTAATGAACAGCTTATAGTCAAAGTCATCATGTCGGCGAGTCGCATATCGGTCATTGTTACGTCGTGTCGGCGGTTCCATCTCAAAATTCGGTGTGCCTTGCCAATTTCTTTTATAATTTCCGAAGTGTCCTGTGTTATTATTTTGTGGTTGTTCCGTATTTCTATGTCCCTCTTCCCGTATTGGGGCGCGAGTGTCCTCTGAAATACGTAATTCTTGTATTACCTGTGTCAGCTGATCTTGTACTTCGCGGATTTCTCTTTTGTACTGTGTATTGATTTGATTTTGATTTTGTTTGAATTTTCTAATTTCTTCATACTCTTCTGTGTCATTAAAGACTACCGGTTTTGTGTCGTTCAGATTATCATCTACCTTCGTAGATAAGTTAGTGAACTGATCCGAAAGTTCGGCTACTTTCTCCGATAGTGAACACATTTCCTCAGTGTGTTTTTCTGAACCAAGTTTCAGAGTGTCCATTTGTGTTGAAATCGAATCTACTGTGTCCTTTAAGTTTTCTTGAATTTTTGCAAGTTGCGTAACCGAATCGGTAGATGCAACTGAGTCAATTTTAGCCGACAAGGTCTCATGATTTTCATGAACAATGGTTTGCAGTTCTTTTATGGCTGCTTCGTGATTCTGTAATGCATTTTCATGCCGCGAAAAAATAGGTTGAAAATGCTCACAAATTTGTGTTTTTACATCATTACAGACTTTTTGACATTTCGATTCAATATTATGTAACTCGGTAGTTAAATCTTCACGTGTTTGTTCAAGCTTATTTTCCACTGAGTCTAACTTTTGAAGCTTTTGTTCCATTGCGTCTAACTGTTGCTGTGTTTGACTCTGATTTTGTTCAAGCGTTGTGTCTAACTTTTGAAGATTTTGTTCCATTGTGTCTAATTTTTCAAGCTTTTGTCCCATTTGTTGCATTAATTGTAATAACAATGCACTGGTGTCTGAAACACGTTCCTCAGTGCTTTTCGGCAGTGAAGTTGCACCGGCAACATTCACATTTTGACAAGCAGAAAATGTGTCTTGACTTATTTGAGAAAACGGTGAGGACCCAAAACCTGAATCTACAGTATTTGTGAGATCGTCTCGTGTCATTTCGGATTCCTGAGCCGAGCTATTGCCGACCGATCGATCGATAATGCTTCCCTGTTCTCTAATTGTTTCGCTGTCTACACCATTGTTTGCCGCCCGCTCCATTTCCCTATGCGCAATTACCAAATTATTACTTTGAACATCAGTTAATTCATTACTCGGTGGCGCTAACACACTGCTTTCGTCTTCGCTGTCATTTCTCAATTTACTTTGGAGCCTAGTGTTACGTTTTTCACACGCCATTATTGTCACAGTATTTCACACGACAACACAGAAAAACACAATTTGAAGATCAAAAATAAGAGAACACATTAACATAACACTGAAAATAATATCTAGTTAATTGCAGCTGCGAAATACTTGGTGCAAATCTACATGCATGCCACACCTGTTTTACTGTACAACAATGAAAAACTACAACTACAATGGAAATTCTCTCTACAATTACGCGCTAGCAATAAACAAAATCTACACTAATTACACAAACTACAAGAAAAAATCAGAAGATTCCAGTGAGGTATCCTCGGCTAAGGGTCGACATATGAAACTTCCCCTTTGAACAATTTTACACGACTGTGCTTAAACTGACACACAATATTTTTTTTAGCGCAACGCAATCTGACTTTCAACACACAATGTTTTGTTAGCGCAACGCAATCTGACTTTCAAAATTCTCTACAAGAGAATGGCCCTGACTAACATTAAACTATACGTCTCACAAATCACTTATCTCACCAAAAATCTTCGCTGCTCAAGCTACTGCAATACAGCGAGCGCCACTACTGCCAGCTAAATAAAAGATTCAAACTATGGAAGGCACTAACTACTGATAGGGATAGTTAGCAAATGAAAGAAATTAATAGAGAACAAACAATGTATTTACCTTGATATCATGACAAATTACAAAACTCCGCCATCTCTCTCCCCACATCCACCACTGCTGGCGGCTCACCTCCAACTGCCCAGCGCTACGCGCTGTTCACAGCCAGCTGCCTAACACTACAATGGTTGAGTATTACAACAATGCAAAGCAGCCACAGACTGCACACGGCACAGCCGGTGATTTTCATACTGAGGTGGCGTTATCAATAAAAAAACCTAAACAGCCTACTTACAAAAGTGATCGAAACCGCTAACTGAATAAAAAATTTCGATCAAAGGCAGCTTTAGTTTCCGTAACATATATTAACTGCATTGCGCACAAATTAAACTGCAAGGTCCATGAAGTCGCGCTATTATTTCACAAAAATCTTAGCTATATGAGAGAGAATCGTGATTTGTTGTAAAATGTTTAAAAGTTCCCGACGTTCCTTTCTTTTGTCCTTTGTTGTAGATTTGTCTTGGAATGCATCAAAATGACGACAGACCAGATGAAGGCGCAATGTGTCGTCTGGTACGCAAAGTTTAAATCTCAAGCATGAAGGGGTAGTTCAAAAACTTCAGAAGAGTAGTGTTCAAGGTCTTCCTCGAAGCGGACGCTCCCTGGCTTTCAAGCACATGCTGACACACTGCAAGATGCATTGCAGTCAACCCCCCCCCCCCCCCCCCCAGAAGTCAATTAGTCATACATCACGCTAACTGCAGGAATCGAGATTAGCTGCCCTTTTTGTGTATAAAGAGCAAATGGTCGAAGCACTGTAGCCAAACGACAGTCCTTTGCTGTATGCCGGCCTCCATAGATGCTGACAGTGACTATCTAGAAAAATTTCAATTTTAGGTGAAGCAACGCTCCACATTTCTGGCCATATGAATAACAGAAACCTTACGATTTTGGGCTTTAAAAAAAACACATTAACACATCCACTTAATCTTAGCCTAGAGTGTTACGCCTATTTTTATTCACGGAGAAAATCGGTGCGTGAAATGTTTACCTGGACACGGTCGAACAGTTCGTGCCACCACAGATGAAGAAATATAGCCCTTCATCATCTTACAGCAAGATGTTACGCTCCCACAGCGAAATTGGAACGTGTGGGGCGTGTTTAATACGTTTCCTTTCGCTTGGCTCCCACGCTCTCCCGATATCACGCCATTAGATCTCTTTCTGTGGAGTTACGTCAAGGATCACGTGTACACAACTCCAGTCAATGACATTGCTAGCCTTCGTGCACGTATCAATGAAGCAATCACAAAAGTTGATGCTAAATGCTGACCAATTCATGCGCAGAACTGGAATCTCACCTTAGTGGTATATAAGCGATGAGTGGGGCACATATTGAAATTCTGGCATAACATAAAAGACTTTGATAGCTATTACACGTTTTAAAAAAGCACGATACTCTCTCTCTCTAATAACTTCCATGTTACGATATTTTGAAGTGATAGTAGCACTTTTTAGGCACCCTGTATTTTTCTACATAGTTTCCACCTTTCTCAAATTTTTGGAAAGTGGAGTCAGGTTTTCTTGCTCCGTCAAAACAGAATGTTTCGCTGCCGGTTACACTATCCTTTGAAGTTATCCCCCTTCTCAAAGTGCTGATCATAAGTGAACTACTTTAGTTGAAGAAAGAGATGAAAGTCACTTGGTGTGACAGTGTCGCAGGGAGGATGAGAAAACCACATAGCTATATCAGAATGACAATGATTTTCTTTTTGTCACGTATGGCTGATCCTCTTCATGGATAGCTTTCAAGCCTTTCTTGAATACTTCAGCTCTCATTAACACTGTAGCGGCCTGGGGTCAGACCTTTACTGTCGTCAGGACGACGGAGTGTGCCGTGCTGTGGAGCAGGCCTTTCGGAGCGCTGGGCGCTGATGACAAAACATTAACGGAACAAGAATGTATTCATTAAAGTTTACAATCGTGTACTCTCCTCTACGCCGGCGCCTAGCCCGAAGTTGTTGATGCCGTCTCAGCGAAGTCTTACGGGCGTTGCCATCGGTGTGTGGCTCACGTAATCGTGGTATCGTGTGTGTGTGTGTGTGTGTGTGTGTGTGTGTGTGTGTGTGGCAGCTCTGGGAGACGAATGGCGTAGCCCTACAACAGTCGAGGCTGACTCGCATGGAGCCGGCCGCGGTGGTCTCGCGGTTCTAGGCGCGCAGTCCGGAACCGTGAGACTGCTACGGTCGCAGGTTCGAATCCTGCCTCGGGCATTGATGTGTGTGATGTCCTTAGGTTAGTTAGGTTTAAGTAGTTCTAAGTTCTAGGGGACTGATGACCACGACAGTTGAGTCCCATAGTGCTCAGAGCCATTTGAACCATTTTGACTCGCATGGAGAATGCGAATTATCAGATCACTCTCACTGACATCAGAGGTGTTGTGCTCGTGTCATCTCTCAGCAGCTCTGTATGGTGTGGAGATGGTCCACAGCACAGCCCTTACACCAAGGAAGGCCCGGGATGTCAGTAACTGCTTACAGGCATCTGTCACAAGCAACTCCAATGAGCACGCCTCCCGAATACTGCGACTGCTGAGCAATGCGTCAAGCATCATCAGTTCGTTTCAACAAGGCGTAGGTAGACATCTCCAAGTCTTTTCACCAGATGGTGTGATGCTGGCAGCTCGCAGCGTCAGTCTGGTAGACCAGTCAGGCAGCAGACTGAGGTGGAAGTCATGTTGGCGATTGGTTTGAGCACGTCATAGGCTCGGCCACGTAGCCGCTGTACTGCAACGTAAAGAATGTATATAATGACTCCGAAGCCTGAGTATTTATTACTGCTGGTTTGAGGCAGTGACATCATGTCGGGCCAGTGATTTGCGAGTGTAACCTGCTTTTCTGGGCTCGTCAGTAGTCCTCTTCACTCTCTATTTCGCAAGAAGGGCGTTAGCTTGTTGCTTTTTGGCCATATCAGCTGGCTCATAGGTGTTCTTGCGCAACTTTTACTCTCTCTTACGAAATCAGGTTGAGCAGTTACAATCACGTAATGGCTTCTGTTAACTTACGTCACACTGCTGAGATTATACTTCAAGCTTCTCACTTGCGTGAGGTGAGGCAATCTTTTCTGCATTTGTTTCGTTTTCCGCAATGTCTGCTTTGTGACTGTTTGTCGTTTTGATTGCAACATGGGGAGCTGGTCTCGCTCGATGCTGGCTGGAGAGGACTTTGAGAAAATTTGTATACAGTAAATTTCAGCTGGATAACGAAAGTTTCACCCAAGAAAAGAATGTAGATAGTTCTAGGGAAAATACAAACCTACAATCATAAGCCTCTAAACTGGCGAAATTTGTAAGGTCGAAGATTCCACCTTCGCAGGGAAACTACGCGGCGTGGTATTGTGCTACAGACACTCTGAACGGATAAAATACACTACAAATTATTTCGGAGGCAAAATCTGTTAAATGGACAGAAACGTGACAGACCTATACAGTTTCCTAAGTGTAGCTGTAAACGAGCTGGAGAAAATTCGTACGACAGTGTACAAATGGATAAGGTTCCTTTTGTTGCCGTGCTGCCGTGCTGTGAGAAATACAGGTGTGCTTTTGTAACTGTGAGCGAGTACAAGTCACAGATCGGATTGTAAGTGAATGCAAGGTATAGTTGATCTTTCATTTTCTCTACAAACTCATAGCACATGAACACAAAACATCTGTGGAAACATAACTGATTCTCCATTTAATGGCTCGCAAGGCGTTCCAGTCACGAGATACCAAGTGGAGATTTAAAAATCATGGCATTCAATCACTTCATTCTAGGAACGCACCATAGAGTATCAAGGAAAATAAGTAAGGTCAGAGTGAACATTTGCGTACCTTATTGCATATTACGTGATATTTCCTCCAGTTTAGTGCGACTTCAATAAAGCAATTTTTTGTCTATTGTACGCAAGAGATTAGCGTTGGCCGATAATAAAAAATTTTTGAAAGCGATACCGGTAAATGGTAAGTTTCTAAATTAAAGTCATAGACTTTCAGTCTGCTAGCGACGTTTTCGAAAGATATCGTCCTAATAGAGGATGACGCCAGGCTCGAGTCATCAACCTGTGCACCTGTCACTTCACATTTTCTGGGCCGCCAACTGGTCTTACATTCATTCCCTGCTGCTGCATCCTCCAATTTAATTACCCTCTTCTCACCCCGGCTGAGAACGAGAGCCTATTTCCTTGGTAAGCCTGTCTCTACTGAAAAAATAAAGATTAATATGTTATTTTAGAAAACTGCATTTATATTTAACGTGGTGTTTTCACGTTTCCTTCTGCATTCCCATATCGTTTGTCATTGCTGGATCTTCCACATTCACATGCGGACAGACCTAAGATGGTGTCCTTAAACTGAATCCCTGTTCTGTCCTCCGAGTTCTGTTTACAAGAGCGCTAGCAGAACTGCTGTGAGTCTTTAGTTACTAAGTAACGTGATTGTTTAAATTCAGAGTTGTAGTGATGGGTGCGAGTCTGAAGGAAACCTGAATTCATAGATTGTTCATTAACCGTGCCCGGCCAGCTGAGTAGAAAAGGTGCGGAGAAACTTGTAAGTTCAATATTCACCCAAAATCTTGGGAAGTTACATAGTTACTAATATGACAATACAGTTCATTATTAGTAGCTAGTAAATGAGTATGCAACAATCCTAGGTAGCTAGCTCGGACCACTAATAACGTAGACAATTTTCATTGAGTACATTTAGTCCTATCCTTGGAACTTATTGCTATTTTATGCCTAGTTACTACATTCTCGTACTTGTAACTGTGTTCACGTCTTTGAATCGCTATATGAGAACTTTGGTGGAATGGATAACTTGACTTCATTTAATTATTACTCGAAGCTTTGTTCGATGTTGTAGGTGATACAATATGGAAGGGAAAATTTCCCGCAACCCGTAGGTAGGATTAAATACCATAGTCCTTTACTTGGTCTGGTCGTACTGGGATAGGAAGACGTACAGTTTGACAATGACTCCGAACCACGATGAAGCGTACCGTTTTATGCATATGCACATAATTTCTAAAGAATAAACAGCAAGTGAGAGAATAAATTCTAGGGTTGACTCAGAGTTGAAACCCAGACATTCGGAATTATAGTCTTACATACCTCTCAAACTGATAAAACATAATAAGGGACAGAAATTCTTATTTATAAAAAATGGTTCAAATGGCTCTGAGCACTATGGGACTTAACTGCTGTGGTTATCAGTCCCCTAGAACGTAGAACTACTTAAACCTAACTAACCTAAGGACATCACACACATCCATGCCCGAGGCAGGATTCGAACCTGCGACCGTAGCGGTCACGCGGTTCCAGACTGTAGCGCCTAGAAACGCACGGCCACTCCGGCCGGCTCTTATTTATATCTAGCGCTGTTGGTAACAGATAATCTTCGTCCGTAATTTGTACTAACGATAGTATCTGTTTACTTGAGAACACATAGTTAAAATTTAGGATATGAAATCGTTTCCTAACATTTCATGTGAAATTTTTTCTGTGGTTTCAATATGAAATGTGGTTTAACAGAAGGAAGTTAATAAATTAGAAAATAAAATGCCAAAAGAAGAGAGGAAGATGCGTCAGAAAATACGAGAAGATAAATCTCTACCATAAGAAGGAGGTTACTGAGAGTAATGCTAAGACATCCTAACGTTTCTGTGAAACACTTTTCTTATCGCTTTTATTACAAATTTGAAATTTTAGCGATGAGGAAACACTGAAAACGAAGTAAAGTAATGTCTTCCAAATGTACTAGAGACGTCAGCACATCAAAGCAAGAAAAATCAAAACAGTTCTAAAGAATGTATCTTATAAAAAGTTAACGAACGAAAGAAATACAGCATTATAACGTAAAAAGATATTCAAGGTTGTTGGTATTTAAACATAAAATTATCTCCCAATAAATATCTGTCGAAGTATCAGAGAATTTATAAAACTATCTACGATGTCTCTCTGCAACTTTCTGTCTATACATTCATCCTTCTCGTCTGTTCTTCTGTACAAGTCCTTCCTCGCTTAATTCTATTGACAGTACCCCTCCCTTCGTTTTAAATTGAGAAATAAGCTTCTAACGGATGCTGTACTTAGCTCTGTTCATTCTTTTTATATTCCTGTTTGCACTTGTCTATGATAGTAATCCTTTTTCTTTCGTTCTTTGCAATTCTCCCTGATCGCGATAGAATCATACCGGTTGCAATAAAGGATTCAATTTCCCCCGGTTCTCTCGAGTTCTTTCCCGTGTTTCTGATATGTATACTAACTCAGCTTCATAGTCGTTTAGTTGTCTCTTTTGTTTGTCTATCTGTAAATCTGCTGTGAGCACACAAAGGAGATGAATTTCGAAACTGCTTGTTTATCTCGATTTTATCAACTTGTTACTTCTGCTTTATAATAACTCCAATGGTTAGCGCTATTTATAGTATGAATCTCAATCTTTTCCAAGCTTAAAAAAAAGCCTTCAAATATCTGAGGAGAACAGCTATTTTCATTTATGTAAGGACATTTATTTACAATCATAGTTACTTGTAGTAATGGACAAAATAAACAACGTACGTGAAAATTCGCTATATATAGAACTTTCTGTAAGTCATGTAAACGTTTTATCTAGAACAGTGGCTTGCAACGGGTAAAATAAAATTCCTTCGAGGCATGCTTGTAATATATTGTGTTGTAACTGACCCACTTATCGCAATGACCTTAATCCGATTTTTCTAGTGGAATTTCCGATTCAGACGACCGTAGGACGCTGCATGTTTAGATAGTTGCTGTGAACACGTTCAGTGTCTTCCCTAGCAACTCCATCGCGCCAAGAAAAAAACGCAGCCATTAAAGATATTTAGCAGGTGAGCCGCGTAGTATCTAGAACACAGCGCCACGGCCCGCTTTCTAGACCCTGTGACATCATCTTCCTGCCTCTGCGCCTCCCGAGCTCATTTAACATTCCGTTGCCGCAATATGAGTTCACCGCAGTCGTCCGCGTCCCTCTTTGTCTCTCCCATCAGAAAGTGTGTACAAGTATAGTTAAATTTTCACAGTACCGAATGAGTGGCTTAACGATTATGGTTCGCTCTCTCGATGGGACTCACAAACTGTTGAGCATTACGCAGTGCAGACGACAGCACAAAAAGTCAATGTGTGGAGGTAGCGACATTGTGCAGCTGACGTTGTTCACCTCTGTCTCTGTTGGTCAAAGCACGGACAAGTCTATTACGAGGGACTTGACGAAACTGTAAAATGCTGTGGGCTCATTTTCAAGCGGACCACGCCACGTGTGACTTATGCTTATGGTTCTTTCCTTAAACTCTTCGCTCTCTCTCCTTCTTAGCGTTTATCTCAAAAGTGCTGGGTTCGCCGATTTGCCATATCTCCTCTGTTTCATTCTATTCTTGACATTTTCCGGTTTTAAACAAACGTCGTATGTGTCGCATCCGATGCCAGTCCGCCGCTTTGTTGGCGTTTCGCGGTGTCGTAAACCAGCTGGGTCAAATTAGAGAACTGTTTTTGCTACAGAGTTGTCCCACTTTGTCATTACATGGCCGCACACCAGAGGGTCTTGGGCATCCTTCACTTTATCCAAAATGGAAGCGCTGGCCAAATCGTCGAACATCCTCATTCCTTATATAGTCATGTAGAGTCAGACAAGGACTCTATCGAGGCATCTTCGATTTATGACGAATCTTCTTTTTTGTCACAGAGAACTCCGGTGACTTGTTTCGATTTGAGCCTAGTGCTTGGTCTTCTCTTGGTCTTGATAACTGATGCTACCGAGTACCACTCATTTGGACGCCACATTCCACGCAGTTAGTCTTTTAGGCTTGAGATACAACTCGTTCTGAGACATTCCGTCCAAGTTAGTAAACGACGTTGAAATCAACTCTTTGGTTCTTATACTCTACAGAACGGAGGAAAATATATGCAAAGGTCCCGAGTTCGAGTCTCGGTCCGGCACACAGTTTTAATCTGCCAGGAAGTTTCATATCAGCGCACACTCCGCTGCAGAGTGAAAATCTCATTCTGGAAACATTCCCCAGGCTGTGGCTAAGCCGTGTCTCCACAATATCCTTTCTCTCAGGAGTGCTAGTTCTGCAAGGTTCGCAGGAGAGCTTCTGTTATGTTTGGATGGTAGGAGACGAGGTACTGGCAGAAGTAAAGCTGTGAAGACGGGGCGTGAGTCGTGCTTGGGTAGCTCAGTTGGTAGAGCACTTGCCCGCGAAAGGCAAAGGTCCCCGCCAGGAAGTTTTATATGCAAATACTCTGTTAATTCGCAGACCACACTGGCCCGCAGGCCTCTCTCTCTCTCTCTCTCTCTCTCTCTCTCGCAAACACCCACCCACCCACCCACACACACACACACACACACACACACACACACAGGTATTTTCCTATTGTGTACATATGACGCGCTGGAAGGACCACTCCCGGTATACCTCCGTATAAGTCCAAAATTTTCATTTGACATACATGGTCTTTGGCTAAATGTATGTGAGAGAAAGTAAGATGTTTCTTGATTCAGAACTTGCGATCCCGGAATCGGAAGTGAAATTTTTATGATTTACACCGCCTTTCTTGCATAATGTTCCACCAAAGCATTTATGTGCCGCTAACTCACTGACTGAACAAAATAGAAATCTATCACACAGCAGTTGTGCAGATCTGCTCTGCCTCTTCTGTTAATCAGTAAGCGAGGTGGTGCCGTAGTCAATACACTCAAATGGTTCAAATGGCTCTAAGCACTATGGAACTTAACATTGGAGGTCATCAGTCCCCTAGACTTTGAACTACTTAAATCCAACTAACCTAAGGACATCACACTCATCGATGCCCGAGGCAGGATTCGAACCTGCGACCGTAGCAGCAGCGCAGTTCCGGCCTGCAGCACCTAGAACCACTCGGGCACAGCGACCAGCAGTCAATACACTGGTCTCGCATTTGGAGGATAAGGACTCAGATACTCGTCCGGCCACACAAATTTTGTTTTCCCGTGGTTTCATCTGATGCGAATGCTGGCGTGATTTGTACGAAAAGCAAACGGTCAATTTTCTTCCCCATCTTTGTCCAATTCGAGCTCGCGTTTCATCTCTAATGCCAAAATCGTTTTCGGGACGCCAAATCCCAAATTTTCTTCCTCTCATCTATTCGTGTGGTTCGACTCCAACATCATTTGTTGACAACTCTCTCATTCATCAATCACTTTTAATGTTTGAATAATACAGCCCGAGGTAACTCGATGGAATTTACTGTTCCTTGTTCAGCTTGTCATTTATGCAGTACATCGTAGCCTTATCCCTCTTCCAGTAAACAGAATGAGGGACGTCACTGTTAGGAATGGAGATGAAGCATCGTCTCATCCGGGAAAGCAAGGAAGTACAGACGAATTGAACCATCACAAAATTTGATGTAGTTTAGGGAGACCTTAAATCAGGATGACCGGATGGGGATTCGGATTCTCCTCCCATTAGAAACGAGTCGACTCCGTAAACCTCGTTACTTTTCTCGGTGCCAGCATAAAACATATGATACAACCATGACCAGATTTTCTCTAACCTTCTGGTCAGCTGCTCATGGGTAAAAGGAGGAATAACCCAGGTCCAAAAATATGGTCATAAGTCAGACAGGACAAATAAAGTATTAATGGTTGTGGGTTAAACTACATGAATTTGTTGTTTATGTTTATACCAGCACTGAACGATAGTTCGACGCAAGTTTTCTACCATCCAATACGTAAAAATTCTGACGGCAATCGGATCCAGCCCTATGACAAACAAGTCGGCACCAATCAAGTACAACAGGATAGAAATCACAATCTTCACTAGTTCAGCCAGTAGCACGTGCGTTATAATCGAGCAATCACAACAACACAATATAATGAACAAACACTATGAAATCAGGAACTACCTGTACTACCAAGAGACTGAACCAGCTACTCACTGCCGCTACAGCCAGCAGGACTATACCATGGCTACCTAGTCTATAGACCACAAATATATCATAGCATACAGAAAACTTATAGCTCTTTAGAACAATTAAACACACCTTCAGCGTGATTACAGAACATAATACAGATCCCTCTCTTGAATTTGGTTGAACACACCCTCAGCGAGAAATTAAAACAATGTAGAACGCACATTCTTGCACTCTCATGGCTGCGTCATACAACATCAAACGTATAATAAAAACTTAATATTCGAACATACAGATCAGCCACTGGCCTTCTTCACTGTGCTCAGTACTGCACCACAGTAAGTTCAGCCTGAACTTATTCAGCAGCCCACCAATCACTGTGGACAACCAAAGCAGCTGCTGGTGCTCTATACACTACAGCAGTAACAAATCTCTACCGTTGCCCATCTCTAACTGTGGTTGCCAACTTCTCTGCCTCCAGGAAAAACACTGTGCACCCTCCAGGTAGGCGACGGCTACGACTGCTGGGCTCTGCGGCGCACCACGTTCCAGACTCGTAGTTCGGTCTCGGTTGCTGTCCACCGACCTCCTCGTTTCCTCCAGTTGTGCGCCACACCCGGCGTTGCCCCGTGACTCCTCCACTTGCTGGCCACAACGACATCCGACAGTGTCCGTAGCGTGACCCATCTCCACGTTCTACTGACCGTCACAACCAGCACAGACTGCCAATACTGACAGCTTCGGCTGCTGCACCGTTGCCTGGTTCTGACGACGCTCCCAGGCTTGTCCGCTGCTTCTGCCTAACTTTTTTCAGCTCATGCCAATCCAGACTGGCACCGAAAAATGGTGCTGTGGCTTAAACACAATCAACCGTGCCCTCTGGCCAAACTAAAAGCGTCAGAGCAGAAAACATTCAACAGCGTAGATCATATAACTGTTTCTTTATCCGATCCAGACTGTTGAATGGTTTTAGCAAGTAAAACAGATCGCTCCTTCGGATTCTCAGAATGAGAAAATTCAGTCAAAGAGTCAGAGCAGTGCTGTGCAGCTGGCTGAGTGGGAATGAAGTCAACCAAACCACGAAATACAATTTCGTGGCAGAAGTAAAAACACTTCGTCATGATGGCGAAAGTAGTGTAATGAACGGAATCAGCAGTTGCGTGAAAGATGGTATTATACGAGTTTTTAAACTATCAGGTTGGTGGACAACTTCGCAGCGTTTTTGTTTAGCGTGTTGATATTCCAGTTACTATGGGTTATCTACCGATTTTAATTTTTTTAAATTTGTAGTTCACTATTGCTGTTTCAGTTCACATACTGTCATTTTGTCATTTGGAGGTAGTGAGCGGAATTGTGGACGCTGAAAAATGGCGTACCAAGTGGAGAAATCGGAACATTTCCGACATATTCTTCGGTTTGAATTCAGTAGTGGGGTGACAGCAGCGGAGGCAGACAGAAGCATTTTCCCCATGTATGGGGATAATGCCACTGGACAGAGCACGACAAGAAAATGGATTTCTCGTGTTAAGGACCATCGTTTTGACATTAGGATTCTCTCACGTTCAGAAAGACCTTCGAGGTTTCATGATCATTTATACTCTTTGATCCATAATGATCCATGTCAGTGTACTCGAGAAACGGCAAATGTGATGAACTGTGATCATTCCACCATCTTGTGAAATTTGCATGCAATGAGGACGGTTCAAAAATCGGGTGTATGGGTACCGCATGCTCTGAGCCAAAATCACCAAAATCAGCGGGTGGTCTTAAGTGGATATTTGCTTCCTCGTCATCAACTAGCTGTGAAAAACAACGATCATTCCTATCCTGTATCGCTACTGGTGACGAGAAATGATGTGTATGCTAATATAAGAAAAAAGAAAGGAATGGCTGAGCCAAAACAAAGCAGCAACTTCCCATACAAAGACGGCATCCAAAAAAGATCATGTTAAGAATATGGTGGAACAACGACGGTGTGGTGTACTACAAATTGCTTCCCCGATATGCAGCCGTCACTGCTGACATTTATTATGACAGCTGAGACATCTTGCACACAACCCAAGAACAACGAAGAGTGCGTGGAATGGTGCCACTCCACAACAACGTCCACACGCGTTCTGCTAGACTGACAGAAAACACTATACAAGAGTTGGGTTGGGAAGTCATTCTGCATCCACCTTATTCACCTGATCATGCGTCCTCAGATTTTCGTCTTTTCCGCGCTCTGTCGAACAACCTTCAAGGAACTTCCATCCCGGATGAAAATGCGCTCCGGACGTAGCTCAGCGAGTTCTTCGCCTCAGAAAACGTGATTTCTACAGTCGCGAATCTAAAAGTTATTCAAGCGTTGGCAGACTATTGTAAACAGTGAAGGAGGCTATATTACTGATAACTAAAGTCTCTTTTATGTGTATACGTTGTGTTTATTAAACATGGAAAACGCTACTAACGTATGCAACAAACCAATAGTACGTTATTAAGCACTTACTTAATTACTTTATTAAAATGGAACCTGGTAGAACGAAGTCTTTCTCCAAATTTATCAAGGCTGTGGTTCCCGCCCAGCAGAAGTCTATCTTACAATAACTGCGTATAACAGTAAAGTTGTGATGGTTCAAATGGCTCTGAGCACTATGGGACTTAACTGCTGTGGTCATCAGTCCCCTAGAACTTAGAACTACTTAAACCTAACTAACCTAAGGACATCACACACATCCATGCCCGAGGCAGGATTCGAACCTGCGACCGCAGCGGTCGCGCGGTTCCAGACTGTAGCGCCTAGACCGCTCGGCCACCCCGGCCGGCTAAAGTTGCGATGGTTCATATCTCAGAAAAGTATCAACTGACACAGGCTTGTGTCAGTAGTGAAAATATGTCATAAAAATATGAGGGACACAGACGGAAATATATCTTTTAGGTCGTGAGAAATCTACTTACTAAATTTTTTAGCACTTTTAAGAGACATACAGAAGAATCTTATAAAGAAAGACATCAGAGGCGTTCAACATCTGTACATAAAACCAGCCGAAAATATGAGTCACCGATCACCTGCCAAGTCTACATACCTGAGGCGTCTATTGGTATCAGGCCTTCTCCACACTCCGCGTCTTCCGCATCAGGTGTCACACAAATCCTGTCCTTTTCCGCGCAAAGAATCTCCCGCTAGTAATCGATGTTCCATTCGAGGTGTAATCCAGTGTAACTATTTCACGCACCGCGATGCCGGCTGTTAGCAATGTCGTTCGCAATGGACGCCTAGAGGCCAAATTCATAGAGTGAATTGGATGCTTGCAGTCTGGGTCGATACAGATCTTCCAGGTTCCTTTTTTTAAAATAGAAAGAAAACCTTGTTTGTTGCTAGCGGTCATCGGCTGGTTTTGTTGACCGCGGTCGACCATTGCTAGTCGGTTTTCAATGTCTTATGGTCCCACGAAACAAGCTAAAAATTCGAATGACATCGCTGCGGTGTATATCAGTTCAGAGTGCAGCAACTTTAATGACAAACAGTCATACCGTGAAGTGATAGTATACACACGGCCTAAGCTTTAAATGACCTTCCAAGGCCTGTAGAAGACGGCCGATACTACACTTGCCGCCTTATATTGTTCACAATGCAGACAGTGCGCTTTACTGAAATGTACTCTGAATGCAAGTCTACTTTTACCTCCATTACACTGCTGGCTTTGAAGAGCAGTTTATATTTTCTTATTAGTTACACATTTTATATCACTTGGTAAGTACTAAAGACCACCTGAAAGAGGAGTAATGAAAGTCATTTCCTCTGGTTTTTTAATTATATAAATCATTGTTCATTATTAACTGCAATGGATTATTTATAACAAACTTCGTGAGAAAAAAAATATATTGTCAAGCAGCAGTGAAAAAGCCTAACTCCTTAAGCAGATGTCTGCAAAATTATCGTGAGCGAGCAGCGTATATTATTTTTAAAATATATTTTGAGCAATGAAGACTTGCTTTCTAAAATGAGTTACCCAAGTAGATGATTCCATATGATACTTTTGAATGAAAATATGTAAAATATACTGTCTCACTGATTGTCTCTCCCCAAGATTTGCAATGATTTTACATGTAAATATAGGTGGATTAAGTTGTTTCAGAAGATCCAAAATGTACTTTTTCAGTTTAAATTCTCATCAGCTCGGACACCAAGATTTTTTTGAAGTTTCCACCTTATTTATTATTTCCTCACAATATGCCACACTTACCATTGGCGTACTACGTCTAAAGACCTGAATATTTTGTGTCTTTTTGAAACTGAGACAGAGCATTCACAGAAAAGCAATCAATCATAGTTTTAAGAATAGTTTACCTTTTCTTCTATTTCTGTATGTTTGCTTGGGCTGATCACGGTTCTAATGTGATCCGCAAAAAGAGCTAATAATTATTATATATTAGATGGAATATCGTTACATATACGAGTATCAGTGGCGGACCTAAGACTGAGCCTTGTGGAACCCCATAAGTGATTTTTATCCAGTCAGAAAAATCCCCGCTGATTACATAGTTTGTATTAGTAATTACAACTTTTTGCATTGTTCTAATTAGGTATATGTCTGTTGACATATTGCGACAAGAATTTGACAGAGCGCTGAAAGATCTAAGTCTAACCAAGGCCTTGGGAATAGACAACATTCCGTCAGAACTACTGACCGCCTGGGGATAGCCAACCATGACAAATCTCTTCCATTTGGTGAGCAAGATCTATAAGACAGGCGAAATACCCTCAACCTTCAAAAAGGGTAATTACAGTTCCATAGAAAGCACATGCTATCAGTTTAATAATTCATGGTTGCAAAACACTGACACGAATTCTTTACAGAAGTTGGGAAAACTGGCAGAAGCGACCTCGGGAAAGATTAGTTTGGATTCCGGAGAAATGTAGGAATACGCGAGGCAATACTGACCCTATGGCTTATATTACAAGGTAGGTTAAGGAAAGGCAGAGCTATGTTTACAGCATTTGCAGATTTAGAGAGCTTTTGACAATTTTAACACCCTTTGAAAGTCCGAAGGTAGCAGGGGTAAAATACAGGGAGAAGCCAATGGTTGAGAAGTAAGCGAGACGGGATTTTACCCTATCGCCGATGTTATTCAATCTGTACAATGAACAAGCAGTAAACGCAACTAATGAAAGATTTGGAGTAGCAGTTGAGGTCCTTGGAGGAGAAATAGAAACTTTGAAGCTTGCCGTTGACATTATAATCCTGCCAGAGACAGAAAAGGACTTGGAACAGCAGTTAAACGAAATGGACAGCGTCTTGAAAGGAGGAAATGAGATAAACATTAACAAAAGCAAAACAAGAATAATGGAGTGTAGTCGAATTAAATCTAGTGACTCTGAGAGGATAATATTAGGGAACGAGTGTCTGAAAATAGATTATCTTTGCTGTTTTGACTGCATAGGTATTTGTCTGGAGTGTAGAGCCATGTATGGAATTGAACATGGGCATAAAACAGTGTAGACAAACGGAGAAGCTTTTGAAGTGTAGTGCTACAGAAGAATGTTGAAGATTAGACGGGTAATGAGAAGGTACTGATTATAATTAGGGAGACAAGAAATTTATAGCACATCGTGACCTGAAGAAGGGATCGGTTGATATGACAAATTTGGGACGTTAATGGATCAACAATTTGGTGTTGGATGGAGGGGTAGGGGTTAAAAATTGTAGAGGGAGACCAAGAGATGAATACAGTAAGCAGATTCGGAAGGATGTAAGTTGCGCAGGGTTGAGTAGCATGGGGAGCTGCTTCAAACCTGTCTTCGGAAAGAAGACCACAACAACAATATGTCCGTTGACAGGGCTCGAAAAAGCTTTGTTCTGGATAACACGTGCAGACTCGCGGGCAGCCAGCTTATGCAAAGTACGGATAAGAGGTGGATTGGCAGCGCTGGACTGAAAGCACTGTTCACCGCGGCAGCACGCAGCTTGGTGACGTCGCAGGAAACGCGACGGAGTGACGGCTGCGCTCGGCACTGACCTCAGGCACCGCTTCCAGAGCCCCTGCCTGCCACCAGACTGGCTGAAGGCGAGCGCCGGTAACGTCTTGCTTAACCTAGCGGGTTGCGTCAGTAAGCGGGAACAGCGGCAGCAACGGCGGCCACCAAGTGTGTCGGAGCCCGCGCAGAGGCGACCCGGAGGCAGTGGGCCTACCCGACTTGTGTCAGCAGCCGCCGCGCATCCACCACAACCACCTGCCGACGTGTACCACTCACACCCTTTCATTAAGGTCCACGCGGCTGGCGGAACGCACTCGAACAAAAACGCCTCGACTACCTGTTCTGCAAGCACTTACAATAACAGGCGTGCATAGTAACTGAGAGTAATGGCTCTGCTGACAGCTGAATGCAGCCGCTGGGGCACTGGTTATCCAGTCATTGCGGGTACAGAAATTTTACAATGCAAAGACGCCGCTCCGCGGCCGAGGTAGCTAACGCACACTAATGTGATGGGTCTCGAATCCTTGTGAATGGCCAAGGTACGTGGGAAATTAGTACGTTGGTATGACGATGGTCGGTGGCTGCTGAATTGTTTATTAAATGTAATAAAGTACAGTAGAGCGTCGATTATCCGAACTAACTGGGGGACATGGGTGTTCGGAAAACTGGTTTGTTCGGATAATCGAACTGTACATGTTTATTTGCCAAAAAGAAGTACAGTACAGTAAATTTATTCATAAAAACAGGAATCTCTTTTAGTATTACAAAGTAACATACAAAGGCAACTTCAGTAGGAATATATAGCATGTGGCACAATTTATTAAACAAAAATATATACATATTACATACGCATTTTGCATGAACCATACACACGCTATACAAAATTAACGTTTAAAAAAATCCTTTATTTTGGTCTGTCTAAGCAAGCCTACACGCTTACGAGCAGCTAAGTCACGTACTTTTTTCATTACAGATATCTGAAACTGGTCACTTTCATCTTGGGCTTCAAACCATCGCAAGGTAGTATCTAAACAAGTGAACGCCTCAGAAGCTGTTGGTATACTTTCATCTTCACTTTCTGGAGCAGTCATTGATGAGCCACTGGCGGCGTGATCTTTATCAGTGACGACGTTTACAATCTCGCTGTCCTGCATGATTTGGTGTCCTGGATCTGCATCATCGATATTCACCCATTCATGAACGTCTTCTTCATCACATTCGTCGCAATCTATTTCTTTTAGCATACCGAGAATTTTGGACATATCATTCTGTTCGTCATTTTCAATCATACCTTGTGAATTTTCTTCTGTGTCCAAAATTTTATTCCAGGCTTTCTTCAAATTCTCTTCCCTTACACTATTACATTCTGCGCTGATTATGTAGGACGCGTCTTTCAAGTCAATATTCTTATGATTTATTAAGAGACTTTCTTCTCCATCCTCTTCTCTTTCTAACAATAACTTACGCAACAGTTCTTTCCTGTAATATCGTTTGAAAGTCTCAATAACGCCTTGATCCATGGGCTGTAATAAGAAGGTTACGTTAGGTGGAAGAACTATTACCTTTATGAACTCGTCTTTTTCGTTTAAAATATTACATGACAGATGAGTTGGTGCATTGTCAAGGAGAAGTAGTATTTTCTCCCTCTTCCGACTCTTTAGCTGATGAGCTTTTACAGAGGGTACAAAACGTCCAGAAACCACTTCATAGTCCGCAGCTCGTGGTCGTGCGGTAGCATTCTCGCTTCCCACGCCCGGGTTCCCGGGTTCGATTCCCGGTGGGGTCAGGGATTTTCTCTGCCTCGTGATGACTGGGTGTTGTGTGATGTCCTTAGGTTAGTTAGGTTTAAGTAGTTCTAAGTTCTAGGGGACTGATGACCATAGATGTTAAGTCCCATAGTGCTCAGAGCCAAACCACTTCATAAAAATCGTACTATCCATCCAGGCACTCTTTTGTGAGGTGTACACAACAGGCGAGGCTGACATATTAACGTGCTTGAAACAACGCGGTGTTTTACTTTTACCAATGACGAACATAGGCAGTCGGTGACTTCCAGTAGCATTAGCACAAGCCAAAGCTCTAATACGGTCCTTGCTTGTTTTAGCACCAGGTGCTGCTTCTTCATGACGTGAAACAAGAGTTTTTCTCGGTAAAGCTTTCCAGTTAAGTCCAGTTTCGTCAGCATTGTAAACGTTTAATCTTCTTCCCTTAATACATCCCTTAGTTTGACTTTGAAAGAATCAGCTGCTGAAGAATCAGCCGACAGTTTTTCTCCCTGAATTGTAAGCTCACGTATGCCGTGTCTTGACTTGAAGCGTTTTAACCAGCCCGTCCTCGCTTTAAAGTTCGAAGGCCTTCCAAGTTTTTCGTTGAACTGCGTTGCCTTCTCACACAGAATGGGACCTGAGATAGGTTCTCCTTCCTATCTCTTTTGTGTTAACCACTTGTAAACAGCATCATCTAGATCTGTGTTAGTGGTGAGCTTCATAGTTTTACGGCTTGTAGATCCATCAGTAGAATCAAGCATAGCTATAAAATTTGCTATGCTCGTCTTTTTTTTTATATATCCGTAATTGTCGACTTCCCCATCTTGTACTCATTGGATAAAGTGGTTGCAGATTCACCTTCTTCTAACCTTTTAATAATCTCGTACTTGTCCCTCATACAAAGGACAACACGTTTACGTTTAAGCATTTTGTATCGTCAAGTTCACTTCTTCACGCAGCAGCACACAAGTGGTCGTAACAGAGAAAAGAAGGTGACTGTTTGCACCGTGAGAAGCTTTTCTTGGGGGGGCGCGCAATCCTTCAAACTGCGCGGAGCGGCACGCCTCAACTCTAAGCTGGCGCAGCTGTTGCTGTGAACAGCTTTGATACTGCCGCTACTTCTACTGCCATTGCCAAGCCGACAGAAGTGTGCTGATTGTTGAAACACAGCGACTGCCTGCTTGGCAGGTCAGCAGCGACTTGTGAAGGCCCCATTAGAAGCAATGTTCCGCCAGCGTTAACCCAGTGCGGCGACTACTGTGGGAAACTTGGTTTGAGAGTGAGGGGGATAATGGGCGGTAGGGTGGGAGAGTAAGAGGTGCGAGCGAGTACACAGTTCGGTTAAGCGGTCGTTCGGTTGACCGACGCTCTACTGTATTAACGTAAACCTGCATCTCTACTCCGCAATCCATCGTAGGGCGTGTGGCGGAAGAAACTTTGTGTACCGCTGTTACTTCTTACCGTTTCTTTCCCGTGCCGAATGTTCCGCAGGAAGAACGAGTGTTGGTAAGCCTCCATGTGAGCTTCAGTCCCCCTGACTTTGCGTTAATGGTCTGTTTGCGACATATACTTAGTAGGGAGCAATATATTGGTGGCTCCTGTCGGAATTTTAAGGAGTAAACAACACTGTGATACAGTGTGTGTGTTTGTAGCATCTACCACTGAAGTTGACAGATAATTTTTATTTGTGAATATTTATGAAAAAAATAGGTTGTTGCACTTAAGGAAGTCCTTCCAACATATAAAACGTGACTACTTTTCGAAAGTCAATGAAAGCGTAACTACGATATTGTAATTTATTAGTACTTGAATTTATTAAAGATACAGGTTCTTGCTCTTAAACAAGTAATTCCAGTGTGTAAAATATAAATTTATTCTTATAAAAATTAATTAAAACGTAAATGTACACGAATATTATTTATGGGCTCAGTAGATCTTAGGAAACAGTGGTAGTAAGGCGCTGAATGTGACGTTAACAGTCTGGGCTGAAAGCTGCAACAATACGAAGAAGCATTCTCTAAATGCTCGACTGTATTACAGTTTGAGAGAGAGAGAGAGAGAGAGAGAGAGAGAGAGAGAGAGAGAGTTTGGGGGGGGGGGGGGGGCGCACCACATCAGTCTACTCACATTATTTATGCGCCATAACCTCATCGTCAACAGCGACAGTAGCGACCTAGTAGTGGGGCCTCTTTACGACCCTGACCATAAATGAGCCAACTTATGCCTGGACGCATCCTTTTGTCATACTGAGTCCTTGGTTGTAAGGGGCAATCTCACGCCTGCGGCATTTATCGGATATGCAACACAGCCCAGTGACGAAGTCAGTCGCTGAGCTCCTTGATGAGATGTCAGCGAAGGGACACGAGTCTGTCGTCGGGTGCTTTGCGTATGCCTGAGTTGAGTCCTGGTAGAAATGAGATCTTGACGCCACACATCCAAATCAGTGACTATCTCACACCCATAGACCGCCGATAGCTCCGCTTACGCTATATTTTCTGTTGGTCTTGGGAACATGCAGAGGACGAATTATTACTTCAAAAATAACAATAAACTCATCTTGTCAGCGTTCAAAATCTGGTCCAAAAAGGCACTTTTTTTGCAAACAGAATATGCTGGTATTATCGATAGATATAATACGCATTATCTGGATAAATATAAGTTCGTAAACGGTCAGTGTAGAAGAACAATGTGCAGACATCATGTTCGAATCCATGAGCATTTTTTTGCGCTATGAGACAAATTTTTATGGTTCAATAATTTATTGTCTATGAAGCCATTTATTGTATTATACGAGACACATTTCGAGGATGTACAGTGAATTTCCCACAGAGGATGCGACGGAATTTTTGCTGTAAATCAAAGAGAGTCACTTCTGGTGGAGTACGAACTCACTGGAGTCGAAAAAATAAACTCACTATCTCTGTTTGACATAGTATGTGAGAATTATTGACAAAAACTTTTCACACGATTTCAGTGATGTTACATTGTAATTGATATTCTGTTGCAGAGAGTTAGGTCTGCAAGCGAACCACTCGTTGTAAGACAATGGCAGTTCACGAGCAAGGCCAAATAACTGCACCACATCAGTCTAGTCACATTATTTATGCGCCATAACCTCATCGTCAACAGCGACAGTTGGTCCAGTAAGAGCTTCCAGGCCCAAATATGGCCATCAGTCATCTCGCAGTGGCCGTCTGTCTGTGGTTGTTTGGAGCTGGAGGTGTTGTTCCTGCCGGGGTGGCCGAGCGGTTCTAGGCGTTACAGTCTGGAACCGCGCCACCGCTACGGTCGCAGGTTCGAATCCTGCCTCGGGCATGGGTGTGTGTGATGTTCTTAGGTTAGTTGGGTTTAAGTAGTTCTAAGTTGTAGGGGACTGATGACCTCAGATGTTAAGTCCCACAGTGCTCAGAGCCATTTGAACCATTTTTTGGTGTCGTCGTGGGGATGGAATGCTTCACAGGGTAGATGGTTCCCAGTACACCCACGTGCGACAACTATATCCTGAGTGAGTAATCTGTTTACAGCAGGACCAATCTCTTATACACATGTCAGCGAAGGAGCTGGAGTGGTCTGCACAAACGAAGGACATTTCTGGCCACCATCTGTACCTGACCTAAAGCCTACTGTACAAGTATCGACAGAGACGAAATGGACCATGAAGAAAACTGGCCTGACCCAGTGCCAAACGCCAATGATGGTCTAAGGAACCTCAACCTTGCTGCCTGGGAGAAGGTGACAGAAAATGAGAGGTTAATCACCCACCCCGTAGACTCAATTGCAATCATTGAAGCTGAAGGCCTTTGGACGGGATATAAAGCGCCAAAGAAGCCACATGCTGTTGTCTTTTCAGAACCGAGAGTATCTTAATAAGAACCGCGAGCTGTTCTCTCTATGAATTTCGTATTTGTACTGATTAAACAAATGAGTAAAGCAAGACAACTGCACTAAATACACTCCTGGAAATGGAAAAAAGAACACATTGACACCGGTGTGTCAGACCCATCATACTTGCTCCGGACACTGCGAGAGGGCTGTACAAGCAATGATCACACGCACGGCACAGCGGACACACCAGGACCCGCGGTGTTGGCCGTCGAATGGCGCTAGCTGCGCAGCATTTGTGCACCGCCGCCGTCAGTGTCAGCCAGTTTGCCGTGGCATACGGAGCTCCATCGCAGTCTTTAACACTGGTAGCATGCCGCGACAGCGTGGACGTGAACCGTATGTGCAGTTGACGGACTTTGAGCGAGGGCGTATAGTGGGCATGCGGGAGGCCGGGTGGACGTACCGCCGAATTGCTCAACACGTGGGGCGTGAGGTCTCCACAGTACATCGATGTTGTCGCCAGTGGTCGGCGGAAGGTGCACGTGCCCGTCGACATGGGACCGGACCGCAGCGACGCACGGATGCACGCCAAGACCGTAGGATCCTACGCAGTGCCGTAGGGGACCGCACCGCCACTTCCCAGCAAATTAGGGACACTGTTAGGCCGTCTTCCGCTCACGCCCCAACATCGTGCAGCCCGCCTCCAGTGGTGTCGCGACAGGCGTGAATGGAGGGACGAATGGAGACGTGTCGTCTTCAGCGATGAGAGTCGCTTCTGCCTTGGTGCCAATGATGGTCGTATGCGTGTTTGGCGCCGTGCAGGTGAGCGCCACAATCAGGACTGCATACGACCGAGGCACACAGGGCCAACACCCGGCATCATGGTGTGGGGAGCGATCTCCTACACTGGCCGTACACCACTGGTGATCGTCGAGGGGACACTGAATAGTGCACGGTACATCCAAACCGTCATCGAACCCATCGTTCTACCATTCCTAGACCGGCAAGGGAACTTGCTGTTCCAACAGGACAATGCACGTCCGCATGTATCCCGTGCCACCCAACGTGCTCTAGAAGGTGTAAGTCAACTACCCTGGCCAGCAAGATCTCCGGATCTGTCCCCCATTGAGCATGTTTGGGACTGGATGAAGCGTCGTCTCACGCGGTCTGCACGTCCAGCACGAACGCTGATCCAACTGAGGCGCCAGGTGGAAATGGCATGGCAAGCCGTTCCACAGGACTACATCCAGCATCTCTACGATCGTCTCCATGGGAGAATAGCAGCCTGCATTGCTGCGAAAGGTGGATATACACTGTACTAGTGCCGACATTGTGCATGCTCTGTTGCCTGTGTCTATGTGCCTGTGGTTCTGTCAGTGTGATCATGTGATGTATCTGACCCCAGGAATGTGTCAATAAAGTTTCCCCTTCCTGGGACAATGAATTCACGGTGTTCTTATTTCAATTTCCAGGAGTGTAGATACGAAGCTATCCTTGTCGGCAGCTAGTTGCCTACCAAGCCGCAGACTACGACACTTCTGTTTTTTACTTTTTTGTCGTCTCTGTTTCGATGTGTTTCTTTTTCGTATGTTCGTCAGTGGTTCCGGGAGGATGTAGCATGATATCTTTGAATTTTCTCGAGGAGAATATCACCTAGCTTTTTATTTACTTTTTTTTATTTTTATTACTGAAGATTCCCACTCCTGCGCCGACACTGAGCACGAACACGTTATGGTATATCTGCCGACGTTTAGGTACTTCTTACCGTTCTACGAAATACAGTGCCTTTCCTAGGTCTGAAACGTTACGAATGACTCTGCGCAGTTTTCTTGCGTGTTTTTGAGGGTGCATACTTACGGTAAGCGCGAAAAACGTGTTAATCCTGCTGATACACTCACAATTAAACGTGTTCTTTACTTCTTTGAGATCATTAGTAAATCCCGTAATGTGACTGGTTCTTGCGTAACATGGCGAGCAATTAAAGTTTCAGCAACGGCCATTTTTTGTGGATCCTGTGGAGTGTATACGACTTCCGTTCGCCGAACGCTTGTGGTTTACAAAAACAAAAAAAAAAAAAAAAAAAAAACATGGTTCAAATGGCTCTGAACACTATGGGGCTTAAAATCTATGGTCATCAGTCCCCTAGAACTTAGAACTACTTAAACCTAACTAACCTAAGGACATCACACAACACCCAGTCATCACGAGGCAGAGAAAATCCCTGACCCCACCGGAAATCGAACCCGGAAACTCGGGCGCGGGAAGCGAGAACGCTACCGCACGACCACGAGCTGCGGACTGTGGTTTACACGTGCGAAAATACTGAAGTTCCACGCTATGCACTGTTACCCTCGAAAACCCGAATTCTTATGTAATCTCCGACATCCTTTGACCCATGCGTTTTGCAGCATAATCCCACGTTCAAAACCTCTTTACTCTTTACTTGTCGCCATGCTCACCACATAACTGTCCGAGACAGTCTGCTCAGATATCATGTCTAACATTCGCGCCGTAAACATCATCGCCGGCCGTTGTGGTCGAGCGGTTCTAGGCGCTTCAGTCTGGAACCGCGCGACCGCTACGGTCGCAGGTTCGAATCCTGCCTCGGGTATGGATGTGTGTGATGTCCTCAGATTAGTTAGTTTTAAGTAGATCTAAGTTCTAGGGGACTGATGACCTCAGATGTTAAGTCCCATAGTGCTCAGAGCCATTTGAACCGTAAACATCATCTACCCGCAACATCTGGACGTCATACACTGCCGGATGTTATACCACATGTAGACGTGGTGTGCGTGTGAGCGTCTGACGCAGCAGGGCAGGGCGCACTGTTGTCGGAGGCACGTCGCGTCGCGGCGGGTCGCGTGGCGTCGTTGCAGCACCGGGAGAAAGCCGCTGGATGGCGCGTTGCGAGAGCGCGGTGGCTGCCCTCACACCTCACCTCGGCACTGTGCGGGCCGCTGCGCACGTCGCCGTGGGCAGGCGTCAGCTCTGCAGTTCGAGAAACGTCCAGGAAGGGCCACCGGTATCCTCTCCTTTATTCCGTAACTTACCGTTGTTGTACAAGGGCGCGTATGTAGCCAAACAGGTGCGTCCGGCACCGTCACCTAATGACTAGATATAGGATCTAAACATGCCACTCCACAGTCTAATTTAAAATTATAGTGTGTAACTAACAAAAAATTACCTTTTCGACATTTCTGTTTAGAGAAACAGACACAGCAATGTACGTCGTTCGCTTTATGGGACATGGATGGCTCAAATGGCTCTAAGCACTATGGGACTTAACATCTGAGGTCATCAGTCTCCTAGACTTAGAGCTACTTAAACCTAACTAACCTAAGGACATCCCACACATCCATGCCCGAGACAGGATTCGAACCTGCGACTGTAGCAGCAACGCGGTTCCGGACTTAAGCGCCTAGAACCGGTCTGCCACATAGGCCGGCCTATGGGACATGGAATGCAGATACGGAACGTCTGTTTTGACTATTGAAAAACAAAAAATAAAAAAAAATCGTTCCGTAAACCTTGTATGCTTTGACCGATTTTCCGATTCTGTTGTAAATTTCAGGTTCTGTTGTCATTATCAGAACTGTTATTTACTTTAAATGCGGACATTTTAGGTTAGGCTTTACCGTGACTTATTGACATTAAATGAAACAAGTTTACTGTTATCAGTCACCGTTTTATTTGTTTCCACGACGCGTTTCAAAGGTTTAAACCTCCATCATCGGGTGGATTTACATTAGTTAATATGACACTTGTGTGTGTGTTCTGTTACGATTTTTTGGAGGAACTTGTGGCACTGCCTAGTGGCAGTTCTGAAATAGTGTCTTGTTTCTCCATCCATGTTCTGAAATAGTGTCTTGTTTCTCCACTAGGCAGTGCCACAAGTTCCTCCAAAAAATCGTAACACAACACACACACACACACACACACACACACACACACACACACACACACACACAAATGTCATATTAACTAATGTAAATCCACCCGATGATGGAGGTTTAAACCTTTGAAACGCGTCGTGGAAATAAATAAAACGGTGACTGGTAACAGTAAACTTGTTGTTTCATTTAAAGAACTGTTATTTAACTTCTGTGATATTAATGTTAGTGTACATAGGGGCTTGTATCAAAGGATTACTTACTAATTAGCACAATACATTTTCTAAAATACACAGGAAGTAAGGGAAAAAATGTAGGTGGTCTAAGGTAGCATGAATTCGGCGATACACCGACCGACCTATACTTTCACCACAACTGTCAGCTACTATTCCATTTGTGGTGAATATTTCAAAAACACAATGAAACTTTAACCACCCAGAAACAAGTACATTGATCTAAAGTTTTCTTAAGTGCATTAGTGAGCATCATAACAGAAAAGCCTTGTACGGCACATAAACCAAACAGTGTAATTTATCATCAAAATTATGAATACAGTAATGTGGAACACCACAGTGACACACATAGCTCCAAATTTAACTTAGCATAATACCTTCAGTTTCACCACCTTAGACCAAAATCCTCATTTCAAAACATCTATTGCATTTAGGATTAAGGTTATTTGTTCTTCATTTGTCGAGGAAATATGTAGCACTTGTGGCAGACAAACTGCATTCCTTATTTCCAAAGATGTTTGACATAATATGTTGCACCTGACTCACTGTTTGAACCACAGCAGCTTGCAATTTGAGCAATATATGACGGACACTTGTTTTCTTAGTTCCAGTCACTTTAAAAATTACAAATGAGCCTTCACTGTATACCGATGGTTAATGTGTGTATTCCGTAGTCCCACACTGTCACTGGCATCACCACAGTTTAATAAAGTGTGTGTCTGTAATCCTAGAATAACAATAACCAATTACCAGAGTAGCCTCGAAACCAGGAAATCATGTACATGATTACATGATCTCAGAAATCGTAACATAATGGCAGATACATACATGTGAACAAAACAGTAATCAGTCGTCTGTTTTGAGAATTAATGGAGTATCATAAATGATGCAGTTGAAAACACCGACCGCTTTGCAGTTAAACCCCGATTTTAATATACGTTTTCATATACTATTATATAAGTCGCAGCCGGTTTGCACACTGTGTTGAATTTTTACAGTTTCATACTACAGAGTTGCTATGGGGACATGTCTCAGAGTTGCCTTCCCTCGTCTCCGCTATCAACGCCGAGCGCTATTAGCCGAGCGGTCTCAGGAGCTGCAGTCATAGGCTGTGCGGCTGGTCCCGGCGGAGGTTCGAGTCCTCCCTTGCGCATGGGTATGTGTGTTTGTCCTTAGGATAATTTAGGTTAAGTAGTGTGTAAGCTTAGGGACTGATGACGTTAGAAGTTAAGTCCCATAAGATTTCACCCACATTTGAACATCGCTATCAACGCTTCATAGAGACTCTCTCTCAGCTCAGTAACTTCAGAGTAAAACAAAGTTAAAGAAAGATGTTACTTTTCAACACGTCACAGTCTCACTGATATCGATACAATCCAACTGCGATATGGTTTATGTATAGCATATTATTGGAATGACAAGCACGTATTGTATAACATAAATTGTTACGAAATCTTTAAATGAAACTCTTATAACAGATTTTTAGTAACTTGTGTTTGCTGATAGCCGGCATAGAAAGAAAGACTGATCAGATGGTATAATTAATGTTTTCAGAAGAAAGGCGAAGATATGAAGAAACGGATTTTCAAAATGTAACGCGAAAAATGTAATATGGTAAATGAAATCTCAAAAAATAATCACCAAGCATCAATATGGATCCGCAGAGGCACACAGAAAAAATAAATTTTGCAAATGCCAAGAAATGTTAGAATAAGAATGGTACTGAGAGGATGATATGACACAGCTGCGTCGTCACCTACTTTTATACAGGTATCACAAGATTCGTTTCACGGGGAATGGGCAAAAATATGTAAATACAAAATACACAACACATTACCATGGCTAATACGGGGTAGCATTCGAAACTGTTTCCACGCTTCTCGGGATGCATTAATAGAGGTCCTGTAAGGCCTTCAAGGGACTCTTACACAATTCTTTATGTAAAATAGTGGCAAGTTCAGGTGTTGTTGATTGAGGTATATTACCGATCATGCGTCCTTCTGTCCAAAGAAGACCGCAATGGCTCAATAACATTGAAATCTGGTGACTGTCGTGGCGAGGTAAGAAGCGACAGTTCACCCTCATGTTCACAAATTCAGTCCTGGACGATGCCCCGCCACCTTGGAACGCAGCATCGCCACTGGGGAGCAAACATTGTACTATGAGATGGACCTGACCATCCAAAATAGCCACATAATCCTCGGCAATAATGTGACTTTGCGTAGAAACCCTGGGCCGGTGGAATACCATGATATGGCTTCCCAAATCATCACCGAACCCTCGCCGTGATTCACTCTTGGCCACAAATTGGAAACAGTGTGAAAAAAGACTCATTTAACCAAATGCGTTTCTTCCATTACTCCTTGGTGCAGGTTTTATGGCTTCGGCACCACGTTTTTCTGTTACGTTCTGGATTTCCAGCTCGCCCTACCATTCCATGCTTATGAAGCTCCCTTCACGTTGTGATTACGGGGTTCTCGAGTGCGACATGCAGTTCTGCAGTGACTTTTGCAGCTGTAGTCCCCTTATTCTTCGTCACAATCCTTTTCAATGACCGTGTTTCACTGTCACTAAACACACACTTTCGTCCGAGTTGCGGCTTAGCTGATGATGTTTTCCAGTTCTCTATGTGCTCTATAAACCTTCGATATGTTGGAACGGCAAACATTTCGGCTACCTTCGATACAGAAGCACTCACCATACGAGCACCAACAAGTAGCCCCGTTTATCTCCGACATAACGCACTCACAACAACACAGCTCTGATGATGACCGAAACTTGCAACGTATTGAGTATATTGCAATGGTGCCGTTCTTGGCCAAATGCAACAGCACAAACTGTAGGCTTTTCTAGCATCTGCATTTATGTTCAAACATGCATTTCTCACGCTGTTTCGATATTTTTCTCCAATAGCTGTAGCTTGCAACTGGTGGCAGAGGCAAGCGAAACAAAGAGCTGGAGCAAGAATGAAAACTCTCACACATATTCGTCGTTCTGAAAACCTCACAGGACTCGTCTGCCCAAATACGAGGAGAAAAAGACGCATTTTCCTCGTGAAACCATCCCCATTTCCATTTAACTATTCTCTTCTCGGTTTCAGTAATCAAGTTATTTAAGAAGGGCGGGTGATTGGCCCACCGCTTCCGATTGCCTTGGTGCGGCTGCCACCTTATCGCCCAGGCACTGGCATATGGTCTTGGCGTTTGCTCCGCACCCCTATACATAGTTTAACCGCCAGCATCAATTATGTGGGGGAAATGGGAAGGAAAAAAAGGATGGGCTAGGGACGGGAAAAGGATAAGAGACAGGTCTTCGATAGATCGTTGTGGGACACACTTTGCCTGGTTCCTCCCCTTCGGCCTGTCTGGCTTGGGTGACCCTTCTAACGCCAGCATTGCCCTCCGGATCCACAGCACGCAAACCTCCTCGCCCGCACGGACAGTGCTACGTTAAGGCGGCGTTCCCTTTGTTTTATTTTGGAATGTAAGTATGCAAATGTATTTTTGAACAGTAGTGCTGGAAAAACATTTTACGAATCATTACACCTTTGTAGCAAACACATCGGTACTCTCGGGTATATTACATTCGAGCTAAGAGTAATTGCTCAAAATAAAATATAATTTAAAAATTTGAGTATCCATCTTTTTCTCATGATATCCGTACAAAAGAAAACTTGGTCCATAGATAGCTGAGGCTGATGATTTCCAGAAGGGACACAATGCGTCAGTTTTAACCATCAATTTTATTTCCTTCATATCTTGATAAGCCGTCACACCAGAATTCTTCACCAAGCGGTTCTGAAATGTTACTAGACGGTGCAAAACGAGCAAACCCAAACTTATTATACAAATAACTGTATTCTCGTGCGCGCTTTAGAAACAAGATACTTATTGCAATCTGTGAATTGCTTGCAAAGAAGTATAAAACTACATTCAGGTATTCTGGCGAGAATATTCAATATTTATAACATATACATGCCGGCAGGGTTATTCTATAAACCTCTTTTGTCTTATTACACTACTGGCCATTAAAATTGCTACAGACGCGAAATTTAACCGACAGGAAGAACATGCTGTGATATGCAAATGATTATCTTTTCAGAGCATTCACACAAGGTTGGTGCCAGTGGTGACACCTACAACGTACTGACATGAGGAAAGTTTCCAGCCGATTTCTCATACACAAACAGCACTTGACCGGCGTTGCCTGGTGAAACGATGTTGTGATGCCTCGTGTAAGGAGGAGAAATGCCTACCATCACGTTTCCGACTTTTATAAAGGTCGGATTGTAGCCTATCGCGATTGCGGTTTATCGTATCACGACATTCCTGCTCGCGTTGGTCGAGATCCAATGACTGTTAGCAGAATATGGAATCGGTGGGTTCTGGAGGGTAATACGGAACGCCGTGCTGGATCCCAACGGCCTCGTATCACTAGCAGTCGAGATGACAGGCATCTTATCAACATGGCTGTAACGGATCGTGCAACCACGTCTCGATCCCTAAGTCAACAGATGGGGACGTTTACAAGACAACAACCATTTGCACGAACAGTTCGAAGACGTTTGCAGCAACAGGGACTATCAGCTCGGAGACCATGGCTGCGGTTACCCTTGACGCTGCATCACAGACAGGAGCGCCTACGATGGTGTACTCAATGACGAACCTGGGTGCACGAATGGCAAAACGTCATTTTTTCAGATGAATCCAAGTTCTGTTTACAGCATCATGATGGTCGCATCCGTTTTTGGCGACATCGCGGTGAACGCACATTGGAAGCGTGTATTCGTCATCGCCATAGTGGCGTATCACCCGGCGTGATGGTATGGGGTGCCATTGGTTACACGTCTCGGTCACCTCTTGTTCGCATTGGCGGCACTTTGAACAGTGGACGTTACATTTCAGATGTGTTACGACCCGTGGCTCTACCCTTCTTTCGATCCGTGCGAAAGCCTACATTTCAGCAGGATAATGCACGACCGCATGTTGCAGGTCCTGTACGGGCCTTTCTGAATACAGAAAATGTTCGACTACTGCCCTTGCCAGCACATTCTCCAGATGTCTCACCAATTGAAAACGTCTGTCAATGGTGGCCGAGCAACTGACTCGTCACAATACGCCAGTCAGTACTCTTGATGAACTGTGGTATCTTTTAGAAGCTGCATGGGCAGCTGTACCTGTACATGCCATCCAAGTTCTGTTTGACTCAATGCCCAGGCGTATCAAGGCCGTTATCACGACCAGAGGTGGTTGTTCTGGGTACTGATTTCTCAGGATCTATGCACCCAAATTGCGTGAAAATGTAATTACATGTGAGTTCTAGAATAATATATTTGTCCAATGAATACCCGTTTGTCATTTGCATTTCTTTTTGGTGTAGCAATTTTAATGGCCAGTAGTGTAATGAAATATTTTCCTGTTTCATGCGCAGAAAAATCCGACAGCAAAAATTGTTATCAAGGATCTTTTAATTAATAACGAATTAAAAACCGAAAGTACTAGAATGTTTGGACCATGAGTTAATGTTCAAGTTTTGCTAGAAAGACATTTTACACTTAATAAAAAGATTTTTTGTGAAGCTAACTACAGTTCGTTTTGGACAAACAGTAATTAATTACTTTTGGGAACAGCCTAATCATAACTTCATGATTTGTGTGACACGTATTACGTTTCAAACAAACTAAATTATGAAAAGTTACATTGTAAGGGAAACATTATTTCTGAAAAGTCTCGAATGTATCTTACGCTTCTTCAAAGACCATCTGTCACGTATTTCAAAACTAAAGTGGTATCAAAAACTTCAAAACCGAAAGTCGTATCGAAAGCTTCATTTTGCCAAACTGGCCTAAATTTTGGTTCTTTCACACTCATCAGTACAATTTCTATGACCGCCTCCGTATCCAAATGGTTAACGATGCTGCCTTCAGCGTGGTAGGACCCGAGGTTCTATTGCTGGTACCTCTTCAGGTTCTTCTGAGAGAGAGATCTGGAATGGGATTCACTCAGCCCTGGGAGGAGAAATGAAGAGCTAAGAGTTACTTGGATAGAGAAGCGGCAGCATTCTCAGGATTCAGCTACTGGCAATAACGGCTGAAGGGACTGGTGACTTGCTGATCACATGTCCAACGACCATACTGCATTGTAGACAGCAATCGGCCAGCTGAAAAAAAACGTAAGGTCTACTCCCTGAGTGGTGTTTATGTTTACAATTTACTCTGCAATAGATAGTGAATTGTGCGAGCTGTGGAACTTCTGGCATGATGCTCATTAGGTCATAAAACACATTTATTACTTCTTCACGTTTCAAGTAAGTTAGAGGGAATGAATAATGGAACCATTTTTCATTTTCACACTCGGATTTTTTTGGTTTTTTCTTTGTTTCTGTTACCAATTTTCTGCCTCTCTCCCGTACTGACGATGGCTCATTACTGGGACGCTTATTGCACAATGGGTACTGGAAATCAGTTACGCTTGAGAGCAACACTGTAAGTAATAGGCTTAAGTCGGAGAGAGGGGAGCTGGCGAAGAGGCTCTTGTGATATTTTGTAGCACATCGGCCTTTACTTTGAAAGCCTTGCAACCCCAGCGCTAGACAATGTTTTCCAGCGAGAGTTCTCAGGAGCAGCGCGCTGCTTTCCCCGACGGTAAGGATCGGCGTGGAACCGGCCGCCGTTCGCACGTGTAGATCGTGGGCGGCCCGCCCAGACCGCCAGCTCCGCACAGTAAATCCGGGTCCGGGCCAGCGAGAACAATGAACAAGAGAGAGAGAGAGAGAGAGAGAGAGCGGGAGAGAGAGGAGAGAGGGGGAGAGGGACGGAGAGCGAAAGCAACCACCGACAAGCGCCCGCCGTCCACATAGCAAGTGCAATTCGCCAGCCTCCAGCTGGTTCACTACTGCTACAGGGGCTCCGACGTCCTCAGCAGCTGCTCACAGAAACGTCCCTCTCCACAGATCTCAGAGGTTTGGGGAGTCATGCGAAAAGCGTAGCCACCGTAGTAAAGCAGCTTACTCTGTGGTGTGGTGCCGGCGGGACGAATTACAGGATGTCCTGCAGCTTAAGCAGTGGGAAACATTTATTCCGACAGACAGCGTTAAAATTGTTACTACTCCTATACTACTAACACAAGGTACATTCACGTTAATGTGACCACCGACTATGTTCGCCATAAGCACACTCAGAGTGCAGCTAGCTGCACTACCAGAGAACATTACATAAAACATGTCGGAGGGACGTGGAAAATAGTGAAGTCTTTGTTGTAATGAGGAAATGGAGAGATTGACTTGAGACCAAAACCGCCTGATCATTTGATTTCGGGCCAAGGGTGAAAGCATTTCCAAAACGACTAAGTTTGTAAACTGTTCGTGTGCCGCCATGGTTAAGGTATACCGTGCGCGGCAAAATGGCGCTATCCGAAATCGGAGCCGAGGCAGTTCTGGTACACCGTGGGCCATAGATGACAGTATTGAACGACAGCTCTGGGATGTGTACAGGCATATAGACGTGTCACTCTTGAGCAAGTGACCGCCCACATGAACCAAGGCGTTAGCAGCAGTCTCATCTAAGACAATTCAGCGAACATTGCTGTGTGTGGGCCTCCGCAGCAGGCACCAGTCTCATGGCGACGAAGACTGAAATTTGCTCGTCAGTACCAGAACTGGAGGTCCACTGATTGCCGACTGGTGGCCTTTTATACTCTATCGGACATATGTTTTACGAACTGAAACGTCTGAAAGTAAAACCTTATAAAAACCGTCGGAAGGGTCCAGGTTGGAGGAGGGAGTGTTATGTTCTAGGGATTGTTCTCGTGGCATAGTCTGGGTCATGATATCATTCTGGAAGGCACAATGGATCAACATAATTATGCACCTATCCTTGGGGACCATTTCCATCCTACTTGCAGTCTGTTTCTCCTTTGCACGATGGAATCTACTAGCAGGACAATGCTATGTGCCACAGCTCGCCGTTTACGTGTCTGGTTTGAAGAGCAATGGGATGAGTTTATCCTACTTCCCTGGCTACCAAACTCCCCGGATATAAACCCAATAGAGAGTCTGTGGAACCAGCTCACTCGAGCTGTAGCGCCATGGATCCTCATCCACAGCTTCTTCTCTTGCACGTCTGCGGTGCAAAAGATCATTATTCAAGCTTTTGACAGGCAGTCACATTGATGTGTCTGGACAGTGTAAATGCCCTGTAGCAATCTAACAATTCCCAAAAGGCCGGCCGCTGTGGTCGAGTGGTTCTAGGCGCTTCAGTCCGGAACCACGCTGCTCCTACGGTCGCAGGTTCGAATCCTGCCTCGGGCATGTATGTATGTGATGTCTTTAGGTTAGTTAGGTTTAAGTTGTTCTAAGTCTAGGGGACTAATGACATCAGATGTTAAGTTCCATAGTGCTTAGAGCCATTTGAACCATTTGAATTCCCAAAACACTTCCTAGATCCGACCACTGGACCGAGAAATGTACGGACACGGTGTTTCCTGGTAATAACGAATATCTTGGAATAACCTTTTTTTTCCCGCATACATTCCTTCAGTCAACTCGACCCGTTCGCTTTATGACCTCTTTACTTTTCCTTTTCATGATGTGTACCTGTTACCAGTGTACCTCGTTGTATGTTATATGCGTAGTAACGCAGCATTGAATCATAAGAGCTAAAAGGTATTACATTTTTCGATAAAAACGCACTGTTCCTGACTTCTCATCCGATCTTGCGAAACAGAAGCTTTCTTTTACACCTCGTGGGAGGTGCACTTCCGTATCGTTATACGAAAGGATACTTACGCATTCTGCAGATAAGAGGGTATATCACTCCCGGCAATCATGAATTAAATGAAGTGCCAGTCTCACAATATTACCGCTGTCACCTTCTGAGTACAAATGTGATAGTTTTTCGAACGATTGATGTTAAGCTGTGTTCCTTCGAAGACGTAACACCACATGATACTTGGACTCGAACTCATAATGATGTTATTTCCCTTCGCGTCTTGTTCTATTGCGACCGCTGGTTCTAATGGCCTTTAATATAACGTGTTGTGGGGCGTCAGTTGTAGCCCCACTAGAGATGAGGCGTGCTCATTGCGACAGACAGCTTTAACGGTAACGGAACAGTATGTAGCTTTCCTGGTCGTGCCTATCGACAGAGAAGATCCACATTTAAGTGATATATTCTCTTGTGATGTCTAAAACATACGCTCCTTCCTCGTGGAACAATACAGTCATTGAACTAACAAATTTTGTTCCGCAGTGCTCGACAAGACCGCCATGAAATATATCTTTATTTGCATTTGTGTTTTTTAATAGGATTCCTTTTTTGTTAAACCTGAACTGCTGTTTGAACAAGGGCCAAGGCCTCCAATAGTGGGTCTTCAGACAAACGTGTGTCATTGAACAACATGCAGGCAGTCCTAGGGGAGGTCATTGTCGTCGAATGAGTCTTATACCGACAACGTTAGAAACTTTTCTCGTGACAGTTCGTGCAAGACGTGATAATTAAAAAGCCACAACATAGTCAGCTGTTATTCCGTCCGTACACTGGACCATGAGTTGTCAATAACTGCATAATATCACCACCATTAACAGTGGAGCCAGCAGGTTGCAGTCTCCGTCCGATTCACACAATAAATACATATCGCTAGCAACTCTAAATTCAATAAAAATGCCTCCTTCCTGACATTAAACACTCAGTATCTGTCACAGTCTGGCACTTCACGAACGTAGCTCCAAATAGTTATCTGGTTATCTAATCCCGTCATTCGAGAGATATGCAAGTGGAATAGGTTGGTAATGGTGATATTATTTGGAAGGCAGGTAGTTCCTCTTTCGGCTGCTGCGACTCCAGAGATTGCGACAGATCATATAGGGATTCCCCTTGGCCCGCTACGTGAAAATATATACCTGTAACTAAACAAACACTGTTTTTTTTGCCTTGTTTCACAATTTTATTATTAATGTTACTGCACAACCTACGTTTCAGGTTATAAGCCCATTTTCAAGTACACTACTTATTCCCAAAGAAGGTAATGCACAGATAAACATGACAGAAAGGGCAAAGATAAGCATCTCAACTTCTTATTGTGTGTGAATTCCGGAAGGACCAAACTGCTGATGTCATCGGTCCCTAGACTTACACACTACTTAAACTAACGTATACCAAGAACAACACGCCCACCCATGCCCGAGGGAGGACTCGACCCTCCGGCGGGAGGGGCCGCATTATCAGTGACACGACGCCTCTAAGCGCACGACCGCTCCTGGCGGCCTCATCTTTTTAAGGTATCTATTCATAGCTTAATGTAAAATTACGTCAATTACCCTTTTTTAACAAATTACATACAGCTTCTGTGGTGTTCGTTAAGCCTCATGGGACTGTAGGGACTTGGCTTGCTTCTTCATCTTTTTACCTACAATTTTATCAGTGATGTTGGGGATTGAAGAAGACTGACTCAGTCTTTGCCGAACATTGCCCTAACAATACCCACAAATACATAATAGATGTACAAGTCTCATACACAGAGGAAAAAGAGGGCTAAACTCAACCAATTAGAAATTTTAGAAATTAAGAGACAGATGTGTTCCCACACCTATTATTAAAGGAGCAAACCCAATTCAGTTATTCACCCCTTTCAGATGAGATCACAACCCCAGGATAGAAGCAAAACTTTTGGCCCCAGTCCATGGTAGTTAAAAAGTTATTGGCTGATGCATAACTTTAGTCCTATTCTGTTAGTGTGATTGCGGAATTGTGTAATAACGTATGTAATTTGTTAAAAAAGGTCATTGACGTAATTTTACATTAAGCTCTGGATCGATACCTTAAGAAGTTGGGATGATTATCTTTGCCTTGTCATCGTGTTTATCTGTGCATTATCGTCTTTGGGAATCAGTAGTTCAAATGGCTCTGAGCATTATGGGACTTAACTGCTGTGGTCATCAGTCCCCTAGAACTTAGAACTACGTAAACCTAACTAACCTAAGGACATCACACACATCCATTCCCGAGGCAGGATTCGAACCTGCGACCGTAGCGGTCGTGCGGTTCAAGACTGTAGCGCCTTTAACCGCTCGGCCACTCCGGCCGGCGAATCAGTAGTGTACCTGAAAATGGGCTTATAACACGAAACCTAGGTTGTGCAGTAAAATTAATAATAAAATTGTGAACCGAGGCAGAAAACAGTGTTTGTTTAGTTAGTTTACAATGTTTCACCAAGAACCCGCAGTTTATTCAATTAAAATGATATTTATCTTATCCGGTGGGTAGATCATCAGGTTGTATCTTGTTTCTGAAACCTTCGTTACATCGATTCACGGTAGTGTGCGTGGTGATCATAACAGGATCTCTCCGAGACCGATGTACGCACCGATTGCGATAGGAATAAACTGCACACCACAGCTGAAATTTTAATTCCATTACGAAAAATTTAAGTGAAGTAGACAAAGTGATTACAACATGTTAATAGCCTGACGTCCTGGACTGTCACGAGGGTCAAGGGTATTTGCGGTGCTAGGTTTATATAGTAACTTACAGTACTTCAAACACCTTTAGCATGGAAAGAGTTAGGTAGCTTCTGGAAGTCGTAAATACAATGGCTCAAACCCATACGACGTCTTGTTCTAAAGCTGAACGTTTCCGTCTGCGCCGAAGAAGAGCAGCGTCGAATGCTGACCAGCATCAGTATGGGATGATCGTTTGTGCTTGAGAGCTTCCTCCGGGGCCGGGGTATTTCCCAGAGACACCGTCGCCCCTCTTTAGAATGCTGGATGCCTCCTGCGCCTGCAAGAGTCGTGGCTGGTTGCCATGCGACGCCACGGCGGGCCGCGGACGGCGTGCACACTCACAGACCCACCTTCTGTTCCAGCCACACGCTAATTCATCTCGACGGGAGGAGAGAGTAGCAGACTGTAACTAAAATTGCGCACTAGTATACTACCTATAATGGAATTCTGATCATTGTTTTGTTTTCGGTAATTCAACAATTGTAAAATAACTGTCATCATCAAACGTTGTCTCTGTTGTCTAGCGGTTAGTGTCGTTGGCTACAAATGCACAAGTCCCAAGTTCGATTTTCGGTTAGCGCCAAAGATTTTTTCCATGATGCGAAGATTTGGAAGATATACATCGACCTTTATGAAGCCTCTTGAATAAATAAGGAGCAATATTGACACTTGGTCCACAAAAGTGATGACAAATAGAAAAGCTTCCACAAGAAGCTGGAAGCTACCGTATGTATTAACACGGTTCGTACGAAATTTACAGTATAAAAAATTTATATCAGTTTTTAACATACCTTTGCGACGAAAATTAATGACTATTTTTAATTTAAATACACATGATTTGAGTTTCATACAGATAGGTTATAAAAAGTGGAAAAGAAACTGAAAAGTTCGAAAAATAATATACACTATGTGATCAAAAGTATCCGGACACCCCCAAAAACAAACGTGAATTGTGCTGCACCTACTGCCAGGCACTCCATATCAGCGACCTCAGTAGTCATTAGACTCTGCGAGATTGCAGAATGGGGCGCTCCTTGGAACTCAAGGACTTCGAACATGGTCAGGTGATTGGGTGTCATTTGTGTCATACGTCTGTATGCGAGATTTCCACACTCCTAAACATCCATAGGACCACTGTTTCCGATGTGATAGTGAAGTGGAAACGTGAAGGGGCAAGCACAGCACAAAAGCGTACAGGCCGACCTCGTCTGTTGACTGACAGAGACTGCCGACACTTGAAGAGGGTCATAATGTGTAATAGGCAGACATCGATCCAGACCATCACACAGGAATTACAAACTGCATCAGGATCCATTGCAAGTACTATGACATTTAGGCGGGAGGGAGGAAATTTGGATTTCATGGTCGAGCTGCTGCTCATACATCACGCTGGTAAATGCCAAACGACGCCTCGATTGGTGTAAGGAGCGTAAACATTGGACGATGGAATAGTAGAAAAACGTTGTGTTGAGTGACGAACCACGGCACACAATGTGGCGATCCGATGGCAGAGCATGGGTATGGCGAATTCCCGGTGAACGTCATCTGCCAGCGAGTGTAGTACTAACAGTAAAATTCGGAGGCGGTGGTGTTATGGTGTGGTAGTGTTTTTTGTGGAGGGGGCTTGCACCCCTTGTTGTTTTTCTTGGCGCTATCACAGCAGAGACCTACATTTATGTTTTAAGCACCTTCTTGCTTCCCACTGTTGAAGAGCGATTCGGGGATGGCGATTGCACCTTTCAACACGATCGAGCATCTGTTCTTAATGCACGGCCTGTGGCGGAGTGATTACACGACAACAACATCCTTGTAATGGAATGGCCTGCACAGAGTGCTGACCTGAATCCTATAGAATACCTTTGGGATGTTTTGGAACTCCGACTTCGTGGAAGGCCTCACCGACCGACATCGATACCACTCCTGAGTGCAGCACTCCGTGAAGAATGGGCTGCAATTCCCTAAAAAACCTTCCAGCACCTGACTGAACGTATGCCTGCGTTAGTGGAAGTTGTCATCAAGGCTAAGGGTGGGCCAACACCGTACTGAATTCCAGCATTATCGATGGAGGGCGCCACGAACTTGTAAGTCATTTTCAGCCAGGTGTCCGGATACTTTTCATCACATAGTGTACAAAATGTGCAACGACATAAGTTAATAGAAACGCAAACCTATTTCTTTTAGCTGACTTTATACCATGCTATTCTATTGAAACAACCAGTCGGTGAAAGCACAGCGGAACCACGGGGCAGTTGGATGAGGAGAATCAAAACAAACAGCGGCAGGAAAAAATAGCCAGAACAGAACAGAACAGATTGTTGTGAAAGATGGCCTCAGTAATGCGATGGGTATGGAAAGAAGAAAGGATATCATTTTAACACCCCGTCGACGTCTAGATCACTGGTATCTACGCACCAGTTGGTACTGGATAACTGTCCCGGCGTCTGTCTGACGTACTGATGTAATACCACGGAAGATCTGAATCACGGCGCAAGAAGCTGACCTGAAACCCCACTCAGCCATCCTACCACCTGTTGTTAGTTGGACTAATGCTTGTATATACCTAAGTTATATCGGAATATGTGTCGTTATAATTACGTTGCGTCTACATGGCCATCTAAAATATACTGACGATAGTTGCAATGTCTGAAATCTGTATCTGCAACAAAAAAGACCGATGATATTATTACCGTTGTTGACCTCCTTTCTGTTCTCAGTTAAGTTAGAGTCGGTCTCCTGAATTAAATTTCGAGTCTAGTATAAGTCACTTGGTATCTATGACCACAAGAAACCTCACATTTTGAATCACTATCGGGAGAGGAGATTAAAGTGTGTGATTTTGGTAGGAAGATATCAGTACGTTGGCCCAGGGGAAGAAAACCTCCTTCAACAAAGTAGCTTTTCTTGTGTGAGGTACTGATGTGAAACTGAAAAGACGTTCCTGCAAGTTACGTCTGGAGCACAGAGAAACGAGGACCATTGTAAATCCGGAGAAGAAGAATGTGAAATGTGGTGCTACCGAAGAACGCTAAAGAACTAGTGCAGGTAAGAAACGAAACGAAAAAGAACTAAAAAAATTCGTGAGGAAAGAAGTTTGTGGAAGAAGCTTATCTTCAGGTAGGACACAAAGTGCCGGGACATATGCTACAGCGTGACAGTATAGTTAACGTGGAGCTAGAAGGAGTGGTAGAGATGAAGAAACATATTACCTCCTCCCACATACGTCTCTCGAAATGACCACAACGAGAAACTTCTAGAAATTAGAGCTAGTACGGAGTTTACCTACAGTTTCTTCACACGGGACATTCACAAATAGAGCAGGGAAGGGGGTGGGGTAGGGGGGCGGAGGGGGGGGAGGGGAAATCCGTTAGTGGTGCCAGAAGTACCCTCCGCCGCCCACCGTTAGTAGTATCGATGCAAATGTAGAAAAGTAGAGATGTACGAAAGTAGAAACCGACCATAGAGGATATCGGTTGTGAGAGGTATAGTTACATGGAAATCAAAAGATAGGAGATGATGAGAAGGCTAATATGTTTTGCGAAGTCTTTCGCGACGGAGTCCTTGGACAAAATGTTCTCGGGAAACTTGCTGCCTTAATTAGAATAAAATCCAAAGCTTTCGATGATTGCCTCCATCATCGTCGTCGGCGTCTAAATCTGACTCCTGTGAAACTGGCGAGGTTCCCACTTTTCTCCAGACGACGGAATCTGATCGGCTTGATTACGTCACGAAGACGGCGCACTCATCCATCGATCACCTTTGCGGTTACTGTGGTTTTCCGAGAACATTTTATCCTAAAAAAGACTAGCTTGTTCTTTCATTTCTCTTTATTCAGCTGGCATCTGATACATATTTCCGCAAAAGCTTACGTTGCATAGATGGACTGCTCCATTACTGCTGTTTGCGACGGTAGGCACGGTGAGGCACGGGATTTCCGTCCCTCCTCCACACTAGTCGATAAGAGCACAGAACAACACAACAGTTAACATCCATCGCCTTCGCCGTCTACGACACATGTTCTTACGTACGTAGTACGACTTCTACTGTGCTGTTGGTATCTTGTACTCACAGTTTCGCTTGGAACTGTGCCGTCCATGTTTAATAGTTCAGTATTCCTGCGGCGGTGGGATAATTCTATGACATAATATTTGAAGATACCATACAGGGCTCTAAGAAAAATGTCGGTTACGAGAGACAGACCTTCTGGACGTCTATCCATCATGCAGTAACGTCGTTATGTACGAGTATATCACACCGGCTCACGCTTCACATCTCTTACATAGATTGGAGAAATAATAATACTAAAGCTGCATAGGCAGCGTACATAGGGCGATGCCGTGTTGTTAAGAGATTGAATGTGCACCACACCATCGACTGCTTCTTAGTTCATCTTTCTGCTAAGAGGAGGAAAGCCCCAGAGAGTAAATCCCTAGTACCAGCCAAACAGATTACTAAGCTTAATGCAGTATACAAATTATTTTTCTATAGACTGAAAAGCACTCGAAACTGATTCCTTTTCCACTAGTGCTTAGCGTTTCCGTATCCTGACAAAATAGGCGCGTCTTTTGACGAGGCGGCATACGCTAAACCTCCGCTCTTTTTCTTAATGTATTCTGCGCATTAAGCAATAGTCACGTTTTTGTTCAAGAAACAAATGAAACAAATCTAGGAGGCAACGGCATTATACGCACGAGTATTTCATTATCAGAGCGGAAGACATACTAGAAGTCACATATTAGCGTTTCTTATGAGGTAAAAGTATCATTCAGTACATTATAATTGCCGGCCGCGGTGGTCTCGCGGTTAAGGCGCTCAGTCCGGAACCGCACGACTGCTACGGTCGCAGGTTCGAATCCTGCCTCGGGCATGGAGTGTGTGATGTCCTTAGGTTAGTTAGGTTTAAGTAGTTCTAAGTTCTAGGGGACTGATGACCACAGATGTTAAGTCCCATAGTGCTCAGAGCCATTTGAACCATTTGAACATTATAATTTTGAGTCATAATGGTGGAAAACACATTAATGGTGGAAACCTTCAGCATAGGAATTCAAATCATTAGTGATTCTGATAATGATAGAAATCGGGCGTCTTCGTATCTTGTGTATTAGAAAAGACGATGTGGATTTCAAATAAGTTTCGTTTCACTGTTATTTCCCCTGGAAAACTATTTCTCAACTGCAGCAACTCTAATGATGAAACTGAACGCGCAGCGAATATACTTAACAATATATGTGGTTACTGTCAACAATACGAGTGTTTTACTTGCTACACAGCTATTTATTCCTTTTGAGATGGTACTTCAGACAAATAAGAGGATGGCAGCTTTTCGGCTGGTTTATCGTTAAGTAGATCATTTGGCTGTCTAGAAAGTTGGATGACAATTTCGAACGGACGTCGCCAAAGAGGGAGGTGGAGCGCAGCATCAGTCCTGGGTGACTGGGCGTTTTGTGCAGTGATGTTTACAATTAAAGTATCTGTCCACCATATAGTTCTGGTACCCTGGTGCCAAATCAATATCTAGCGAAACTGTGCTAACTAAAGTGCGCTATGATTTCAGATACAGCAACTTTTTCTCGAAAACATTTAAACTGTAGCAATACCAATGACTGTGATATCGAAGTGTATGTTGATGGCTTCGCGGGTTTTGCTGTTTATACGTTATTAATAGGGAAAAGAACTCACTGCGTGCAGTAGTATAGGACTGCAGTCAATACGTCATAAAACCAGGAGGAAGTATAGTGACACATGACGTCTTCGACCAGTAGAATCCGTTATGTTTGTTGGTTTAACATCAGCATGAAACATATTACGCCAAGAGGGATTTTCCTAGAGATGACTCAAAGCGGCTTTCTGTGGAGTGTCAGTTCATCTTCAGAATAACATGTTATTTGACACACGTACCGCCGCGCGGTCTATGGGCGTCTTGTCACGGCTCGCGCGGCTCCCCCCGTCGGAGGTTCGAGTCTTCCCTCGGGCATGGATGTGTATGTTGTACTTAGCGTAAGTTAGTTTAAGTTAGATTAAGTAGCGTGTAAGCTTAGGGACCGACGAACTCAGCAGTTTGGTCCCATATGAACACACACACATTTGAACATTTTTGACACACGTACCTTGAATTGGAAGATGTTGAACATCAAATAGTGGTCTACCCCTCTTCTTTGTGCAAATACAACACTTTTTTTAATCTGAATGTGATAAAGACGTGATTTATTCTTGGACTCAACCTGGTCGCTACTGGAGTGAAGTAGAATTATTATAACTTATTACGGTCATTCTGTTCAAACGGGTACCTAATACGACTTTTCTGAAGTGGAACGAAGCCGTTGGCATCACAACACCAAATCATATTGTCACCCGACGGCAGGCTAAAATGGTTCAAATGGCTCTGAGCACTATGGGACTCAACTGCTGAGGTCATAAGTCCCCTAGAACTTAGAACTACTTAAACCTAACTAACCTAAGGACAACACACACATCCATGCCCGAGGCAGGATTCGAACCTGCGACCGTAGCGGTCGCGCGGTTCCAGACTGTAGCGCCAGAACGACTCGGCCACCAGCGGCCGGCCCCGACGGCAGGAATGCGGTACATTCGCTTTACGTAGGTGAGAGGATAAGAACTAAAGCAGGGTTAATTTTAATTCTAATAATCAACAGCCACAGTTGTACCGTTTACCTAGAATTTACCTGGCAATACAGCAGTACAGCACTCGATGCTGCCGCATCGCGGTCGCGAAGTGGAGCCGAGGCAGTTTCAGATAAGTTTTTACAGTCTGACGATAATTTACGGACTTGTAATTTTAGCTGGACGATGTCCACTATGGACAAACGGTAGTTATCGTTATTCTGAAGAAGGTTGGGTTATCCCGACTGAAACCTAGGTAAGTTCTAGGTAAACGGTGCAACTGAGGCTGTTGATTATTAAAATTAAAATTAATATTTATACAGTTGATGACAGGGCCGCGAAATGTTGAAGATATTTAAATGTTGAAGATACTAAAGCAGGGGTTTCCAGCCATACTCAGAGTATTATCCGTGAGTGCAAACACATGTTAACTAGTACCCTCCTTCCACCATCCTAAGTAAGCTTAAGTAAGCTTTAAAATTTAAAAAAAAAAGTCTTTTGCACATTTTCATTTTTAAAAGGAGGACAGATAAATAATATTTAGTTTTTCTAGGTGTTTTATTAAACCACAGGAAAACCAGGCAGTCAGACAATCGGTACTGCCTATTTCAATGTATGTTTTTATGCAATATCGAAGCAATTCCCAGTGCTTCGCGAGTACTATCTTCAACTCCTCCTCAGAAAATAAACAGACTATCCACACTGAGGTTAGACACTTGCTACAAAACAACCCCTCTCCCTAGCGACATTTACTTCATCCACACCCGGCACCTCCATTCAAATTCAGCCAAACATAAATGTGTGCACTATACTTACTGTTTGTAAATCCCTTGATCGCTGTACTTTTCACTTTCAAACAGGCAGAAATTGGAAGGCTTCAGGCTGCCTATGCTTTGTGTCTGACCACTACCAGTAATAATGACAATGACAATAATAATAACGCCATTCTGCTGTCAAATAGCTGGTTTTCCGGTTGCGAAGTAAATAATGAAGCAAATTTTGGTCCTCTACGGGAACTACCTACAAACCGGAGAAGGCATTTTCAGGCGATATTTAAGCATATGTGAACTACATCTCAACTTTCATGCCGTAGATTCATGGTACAAAGCATGTGTGTGGTTGATGGACTGTGCGAGAACGATTATGTTCATAAATTCGTCTCATAAGCTACAGCCTCCACCACATTGTAGACGCGTTAATGCTGGTATTTAAAAATGTATTGTTGGTACCTTGTGATCAATATTAACCTTTAAAAAAATTAGTTTCTTGACCGAAACACAATCGAACTCGTTCCGACCTCTCAGAAAAGTTCGTTTTACCCTTCAGGGCTAGTTACGCCACCTTCCCCCCTCCCTCGTCCCAGGATGGGGAAAACTGAACTGAAGGGTCCCTTACATGTAAATAAATGAACTTTAAAGGCACTGAAGTAACTGGTTGCTGTTTCTACAAACGTGAATCACATGACATGGATAAAAGTGTTCTAGAACAGAGTGACTGACAACGAGCTATTTGTGAACGCTGATTGACTGAAAACTCTTAGGAGTTATCAAGATGATCCAGTAATTCTTCCTCACTTTGCGCTGTTAATCATGCAAGAATGACACATCCAACTAACTTGAAACAAGACACACCTAACCAAAATCTTCATCACTGAATCACAAAAATTGCTATGAAGGAATTTCTTCACGACTTAACAAGTCAAAATGACGATTTCAAAATGAACCAAAAAGATTAAAATAATTCTGATGTAACGAAGAAATAATGGGAAGAAGATGTATTCCCGTGTTATTCACAAAGAGGAAAATGACATGTAGGATTGTTCACTTGGTTTCGAATTTATGACTGATGAGTGTCCGTGTTTTGAACATTGCCACTTCCCATTCTCCCATGGTTCTACATTCGTATTCCCGTACCGCTCTTCCAGGATTCCGGATCTCTCCCAGAGTAGGACGTCACTCTACAGTCTGTACATCCATCCGTATCTGATATCAGCATCCATTACGAATAATTTTAGTGCAGTGCAACGACATAAAAACACCTTTGCTCCCGCTGTATCCCTTGAATTTCTATGTGAGAAGCGGACGTCGCCTATCCTACTTCTTATGAGCATCTACCCTATCTACACCAGTAACTGAGTAAATATATTACTAATTTTCACTCACAAGGCTTTCTCTTAAAATAAGCTTTATGTTATGAATGTGCTTAATCTAGGGAACCGTCTGAAAAATGCCCCTGTCGGAGGACAAAAATGTCGAATATGTTCGCCTTTAGAAGACTCTGACAGGAATGTGGGGGACCAGCTGCCTGCATCCTCATATGAACATATTTCCACTGTAACGTTCTAAATCACCTTACCTGTTCTGCTGCTGTCTATAAATAACTGTTGCCCACTATCTCCCTCGTCGATGCACAGCATATTCCACTGCTACTGTCTCCTCTCTCTTATACTGTCTCCTTTTGACTTTCATTCCCACTGCGATGATCCCAGAAGCCTTACCGGGTGTTCGCTACGTCATTTAACGCCTCAGACTGGATGTTACACGTGTAGGTACGGTAACTTTGAACCTCTCGATTTCGGTAACAGATAATGAAATCAAAGAACCTCTGGATCTCGGTAACAGATAATGAAATAAAAAAAAGTTTCAAGGTTCCCAGAGGACGTCATCATAAAGCATTGGAAGCTCAAAATTTCTGGTAGGGACCAGGGGGAGGGAGAAAGGGGGCATCTTATTTTCCCCAAACCCACGTTTTTTTTTTTTTTAATTTCGCTCCAAAATGTGCCCTCCCTTATACATACATGTTAGACATCGCTGGGAGAATCCATACTCCGTCCCTAATCCCCCAAACCTGTGTATGGTCTCCACCTATCTTTATTTTTCTATTTCTCATTTCCGCTGTCCTCTCGCTTTTGCTCTCACTGCTTCTATCTCCATCCATTTCTCTTTCTCTTTCAGTGGCATTGTCTCTCACTGACGATCATTATCTGCTTCATCTTTGTCTCCCATTTGCTATTGTCTTCATCCATTCCTCTTTCTCTTTAGCTGCCAATTTATCTCTCCCATTATCAACATGTTCTCTCTCTTTCTCTCCCAGTGACACTGTCTCTCTGCTGTTCTCTTTCAGCACAAAAAACCGTGAATATGATCGCATGCCAAAAATTTTGGTGAGTGAGCGGAATGAGGATTTAGGCAGCCGGTTTCCCCACTCTGCTGCCAGAATCTTTTAAAGAGGAGCATATTCGCATTTTTTGTCGCCCGGCATGAGCATTTTTCCACTGCTTTTCCATGTTACAGCAGTGTGTGCTGCTTACGTAAAACGAATTCTATAAGTCGCTTAAGTTTTGACAGTTCATTTATGTGCTTCGACACATTTACACATTTTGACAAATATGAACAAAAAATAACTACGCATAATACGAGGTCAATACAAACAGTCTCCCATCCAATGTAAGTTGAATTTAGATTACTTTACATACAAATGCACAAAATTTTTAGGCTTTCCCCCCACAATATATCCAAAAATACGATGTTTGTTTGCAAGTACGAAGAACTTCGTATAACAAAATCATTTTTCGTAATGTGGTTGCACTGCCGGGTGGCACCATCGAATAATTTCCGTGTCAAAACAGCCTGCATAGGCCTGAAGTACCTGTTATACAGAGATAGCGCATCATTAAGTTTTATTGGTCAAAAAGTGGGTTACTAAAAACATAATTGTTGACCTCAGAACACTTGCGATGACCCCAGAAGCCTTACCGGGTGTTCACTACGTCATTTAACGCCTCAGACTGGATGTTACGGGCGTAGGTACGGTAACTTTGAACCTCTCGATGTCGGTAACAGATAATGAAATCAAAGAACTTCTGGATCTCGGTAACAGATAATTAAATAAAAAAAGTTTCAAGGTTCCCAGAGGACATCACCATAAACACATTTAGTGAACTTTCGACGATTTGTCATGTACAGAAATAAAAAAGATGGTGATGCCCATAGCTGGTACTTATCGTAACCAAACATCATGGTTCTTCAAGGTTTTCTCAGGAACGCTCACGAACAAATGGTGCTTTTATAAACCACCTAAAGTCTGCCCTATATAAGACAAACGACAAAAGAACCAAATGATTTGCTCTACTCACCTTGGCTGAAGGAGGTGTGCAATGTTTAAATTTCGACCCTGTACTGTAGGACAGCTAACAATGGTTCAAATGGTTCTGAGCACTATGGGACTCAACTGCTGTGGTCATCAGTCCCCTAGAACTTAGAACTACTTAAACCTAACTAACCTAAGAACATCACACACACCCATGCCCGAGGCAGGATTCGAACCTGCGACCGTAGCAGCAGCGCGGCTCCGGACTGGAGCGCCTAGAACCGCACGGCCACCACGGCCGGCGACAGCTAACAATATGCCAGTTCTTATGATAAGCAGGGAATTGTCACTAGCTCGAGGGCTAGTCAAAACACTTGAGCCTTCATCTCTGTGATCAACAGAACTCGATGTATGACCGCCTGAAAAATCTCATTTTCGAGCGCAGCTTTTTGGGTCATATTGGTAGGTGTTGTGCACCGCCCGCGATTTAAGTTACCAACTTTATACTGTTACGTGATAGACTGCAGCTGTCAGTTCCAACAACTAGAGCATACATACGTTTGCACTGTGGGCGCTTGTTTCAATTTTCCAGTTAACACGAAACATTTTTAAGTACGAATGATAGCTCATAGAAATTAATTTGATTAATAATTTAGTTTCCTGGTATTACATTATTACACTTTTCTTCCGTTTTAAGCATATCATTTTATGGTAACTTGGTAAAAAGAGGGAACCGTTAATGCTACCATTTGACTGATCTGAGACAGAAGCATGCAATAAAAAATTTTTTTTAGTAGCCTGTCTCTTTAGGACAGTATGTCCAGTCTATGTAAGTAAATAATCTAATATGGAGGCCCTGTGCGGCGAACCAATATGAAATCTACACCTACACGCATAATATCTGATCAGCAGTAGCAGGACACTTCTGCACAATGCGGAATTGACCACTAGATATCACAAGGGGCGGTCCTGCTGTTTGAAATGAGGCAGGGAATAACAGCGGAATGGTTCAATCAGGAGAGCTCAGTGACTTTGAACGTGGACCATTCATTGGATGCTACCTCTGTAATAAAACCATCAAGAGCATTTCAAAACTTCTAAAGCTGCCCAAGGTGACTGTTAGTGATGTGACTGTGAAATGGAAAATTGAAGGAACACCACACGTAAAGCAAGACCAGGAGGAACTCACGTACTGAGGGACTAGGAGAGGAATCATTGAACAATGCCCATGAAATCAGCGTAAGCAATCACTCGTGAGTTCCCAAGTGTTACCAGCAGTCCAGATAGCAGGAGTTAAGAATAATGCGGTACAGTGGTTGAGCAGCACCTCATAAGCCGCACATTACTGCAATCGATGCTAAGCGACTCCTGAGGTGTTCCAAATAACGACGCCAGAAAAGAGTGCATGACTGGAAACGAGTGATTTGGAGCGGTGGATCAAACTGTACCCCGTGGTAATCCAGTAGAAAACTTTTGTTTGGCAAATGACTGGAGAGCGTTACCTGCCATCATGTGTAGTGGCATCAGCGAAGTACAGAGGATACAGTGTTACAGCATATGGGGGTGTTCTTCGTGGCAGGATGTGGTCTCGCTATTTCCCTTGAGAAAACGCTAAATGTGGAAGTCGATGAACACATTTGAAGGCATTTCTTAGTGCGTTCATCAAAGGAGCAGTCTGGAGAATGTGACTGTATCATCATGACAACCCAGCGCGTCATATAGTACTGTGCTGTCCTCATCATTTCATCTTCATTCCTGAAAGTGGCGAGACTGGGCTGAGTAAATGTTGGGAATTTGTACAGGCGCTGATAACCACGCAGTTGAGCGCCCCACAAACCAAACATCATCATCATCATCGTCATATAGTATGATGTGAGAGACAATGGTTTCTGGATAATAACCTTCCTGAAAGGGGATGGCCAAGTAGAGTCCCTATCTGAACCAATGGAACGTTCTCCAGTATAGTTGTCCAGCGTCACTACCTCTGGTTTCTGCCCTTGGAAGGAGGGCTTCCCATTCCTCTTCATTCATATCCTCTTTTAAAGTCTGCACAGCAGAGCTGAAAGAGACTGGCCGACGTGAACCCAATGGAACACCTTTAGGATGATTTAGAAGGTCCATTTGCTCCAGTATCCAGCGTCACTACCTCTGATTTCGGCTGCTGAGGAAGAATGGGTTACCATTCCTCCTCAGCCTTCAGATGCCTCGTTGAAAGTGTGGACAACAGAACTGAAGCCGTCATAAAGGCAATTGGTGGATACACACCATAAGAACGTCCACTAGTAGGTGTCTGGATATTTTTGATCAGATATTATATTCTCCGCAAGCCACCTTACACTGTGTGTCAGAGGGTACTTTTGAAGCACGTATCGATCCCCTCCCCCTTCCTTAATTCCTTCCGGAATCGAACATGGGAATAATGGCTGCGCCGGCCGGTGTGGCCGAGCGGTTCTAGGCGTTTCACTCTGGAATCTCGCGACCGCTACGGTCGCAGGTTCGAATCCTGCCTTGGGTATGGATGTGTGTGATGTCCTTAGGTTAGTTCGGTTTAAGTAGTTCTAAGTACTAGGGGACTGATGACCTCAGATGTTATGTCCCATAGTGCTCAGAGCCATTTGAACCAAAAATGGCTGGTGTTTTGTTTCTGCGTGAGCTAAAATTTGTCTCATTTCTTTATCGTGGTAATTTCACGAGACAAATGTCCACCTTGTTGCAACGTATATTTTCGGATTTTCATCCGTGATGCACAACGTCTCTGTACGTTGTTTGCTTACCAAAGAAACCAATGATAAAACGCACTTACCTTCGTTGAGTTTTCTCTACCTCTTCTCCTAGTCCATATTGCTATGGGATTAGCCGATAAGGAAACACGCCCGTGGTTATCGACCGCCAGGTAGGAGAGACAAAGCGACCAGCTGAGCAGCTGTGAGTGGGCAAGGCTGGCGGCAAGTAGCAGCGCTCTTGATTTCCGCCTGGCGGCTGGCCAAGGTCCCAGCTGTTACCGTTATGTTAGCTGCTGCACCTCCAGCCCCCAGACTCCGGCACGCCCGCCCTCCCGCTTTCCGTTTCGAGACAACTCGCCTGGCGCCGCTACAACAGCTGGCTAATTCTGCGTCACTCTCACACTTTCCACATCTCACTTTGTATCACGTGACAGTCTGCGAGCAGTATAATATGATGCTCGTCTATGTGTCGCATGCACAGAAGCGAAAGTTCTCCCTGCTCAGGCTGGATGCAAGAAGAAATTGGAACATGTAGTTTCAATTATCTCCAGAACGAATTTTCACTCCGCAGTGAATTGAGTGCTGATTTGAAACTTCCTGGCCGGACCGGGACTCGTATCATAGAACTTCGCCTTTTGCGGGCAAGTGCTCTAACAGCTGAGCTTACCCAGCATCACCCAGGACCCGTCCTCACAGCTTCACTTCCGGCAGTACATTTCCTAGCTTTCATGCTTCACCGAAATACTCTTGCATATCTTGTGGGACTATGTTCGAGTACCTGTCTGGCACGCCATTTTAATACTCCAATTATGTTCGCAGCAAGTGTTGAAGTTGTTTCTATGAACGTTCGGGACAATAAGGGAATCCAAAAAGACTCAGTCCGTGTGGCTGTGCCAACAATTTTGAGACCTAATCCAAGACTCTTATGATACCACTTGTTCTCTCCATGTCGACTAATATTGATGATAATAACGTCCTCTACCACCACAATGCGAACCAGTTACCTCCATGCTGGACAACACATTATAAATGATACTTAAACGACCTAGATAACTCTGATCAGCCTAATTGTTGCCCATCTGCCATAATTAGCATTTATTGTGAACAAACCGAAGCCAACGGCCTTGCGGTAGTGGCAACATAGGTTCTCCTCAGATCAGTGGAATTAAGTGATGTCCGGTCGGGTTCGGCTAGCACTTGGGTGGGTGACCATCTGGTCTGGCGAGTGCTGTTGGCAAGCTAGGTCCACACAGCCCTTGTGAGATCAATTGAGGACCTTGAGAAGTAGCGGCTCCGGTCACGCAAACTGACAACGGCTGGGAGAGATGTGTGCTGACAGCACACCCTCCATATACGAATCCAGTGAGGCCTACCTGCTGAGGATAACACGGCGGTCGGTCGGTAGCCCTGGGCCTTCCGAGGCCTGTTGGGACGGAGTTTATTTTGGTTTTTACAGAATAAAAACAAGGAAGACGAAAGTAACGAAGAGTAGCAGAAGTGAAGTTAGATAATGTTAGCAGCAAAACTGGAATCCAAGAAGTAGAAGAAGTGAAGCGCTAACATTGAGATAAAATAACACCTGATGACCGAAACAATGTGAACATAAAAAGCATTCTAGTATAGTCTAGCAGGCTTGTACCAACCATCGGCCTCAGTCTGAGGAAGAGCTTTCTGAGAACGTACGCTTGGAGCACAGCACTGTATGGAAATGAATACTGAACTGTGGAAAACAGAAACAGAAGAGAATCGAAGCGTTTATTTGGTGCTATAGGTGGATGTTGAAAATTTGGTGGACTTAGAAGGAATGAGGCGAGGAAAGGAACATATAGAAAATACTGACAAGAAGAAGGGACAGGAAGATGGGACACATTTTGAGACACCAGGAAATAACTTCCACGGTAACAGAGGGAGCTGTAGAGCGTAAAAATGTAGGGGAAGCCAGGCACTTTAATACATCCGACAAATAATTGGGGATGTAGGGTACAAGTGATACTCTGAAATGGAGAGGTTGGCACAGCTCAGGGAAGGCGTTGTGGTGGGCCACATCAAAGCAGTCAGAAGAATAATGGGGAAAAAAGAGAAAAAGACAGAAGAACGAGGTTTTCAGGTGATCCTATTTCACCAATAACTCGAGTGCTGCTTCTGTTTCACCTTCATCAAAGCTATTGCAATAAACGTGAAAACAGGAAATGTCCTTATGTAAGGACGTTAAAAACTAGCCATTTTCACAGACGAAATCGGAAATGTATACCTTATGCAGGTCATCTAACTCTAATTTTAGTTCTCTTGATACTCAATAGCAACGGTTTTTGACTCTAGCATACAATCAATCAAGTTTTCACTATCTAAGGGGGAGCGTAATGCTTTTTACTCCAACATGCGAGACATGGAAGGTGAGACAGATGAAGGCAGAATAGAGTAACGAATCAAGAGCTTTATTACACCTGTTTAGAAAAATGAGAAGCTGATATTCCGTCTCAAAACCAGAGCACACAAAACAAATATGTCGGAGAATTAAGTATTCACAGATGAACAATGTGAAAATATTCCTTCACTGTAGATTGATACCGTTGCCATGTCCCAGGCCGTTCGGCCAACGGAAATGCTAGATCTACTATGGCCATTCGTGGGTTGTCGACCCTTCAAAAACATGTGATAACGTCGGAAAAAATGGGAAATAATTTTATAAACTTTTTCTGAATGCTTCCTAGGTCTTTTGCCTAGTGGTCGTTGGAATAACACAGTACATAGGTAGTTTAGTAGGCCACCAGACTTGACGGAAGACAGAGAACCGCGCTAGCATTTACATTCACTCTCATTTTGGAAACTCACCTGCTAAGTGTATTTTCTCGAATGCCAGGTTGCACCGTGGTTCTGCGACGGTGACGGATACCAGTCGTTAATAAAATGGCTGCTCCGTGCATTGACGTCTCGTATGATGTGATTGTATAAATAGAGCTGGTTGTCGTTAGTAATTAAATTTTAAAGTGACTTGGACAGATGATTTTTTATTAATATTACCACAGTCGCTAACGTTGTAGCATGATATCAAAAATTCTTGTAACTTTTGTGTTTGGAGAAACAGTAGAAAATCTTCTATGTGTAAATTCGGGCAGTTGTTTTTAAACTTGAAATGCCCCGCTTTTTGACAGTAGGTTCCCGTAAGTTACTTGAGGTTTTACTGTTATGTTTGGATATCTCTTCGACGTCACTGCAGCCAGTTTTTCAAGTTGTGACGTTAAAGGCAAACTGTGACTCAGGGGCAGTTAGGCGAAGAAAAAACATGCACTGTGGCTCACCTGTTCACTCGTCTTGTTTGCATTCCTCCGACAGCTCGACTCTTTACCTAGACGCGAGAATGATATTTTTAAACAGAACCTCTCGTCTACTCGCTGAACGGAATTTCCGCGAAGGCGTCACCTAAGGTCACGCGCGGTTGCTCCTTGAAAGCATCGTTCGCTGATGGGTAGCTACGGCGAACGTGTGGCGTCCGTTGTTCTTCAGCATAGGATAACGCTTCTTGGTTGGTTGGTGTCCACGTATGGGATTCATACTAATATATCAACGAGTGGTAGTTAAGGTACCGGCATTTTATTTGCTGCGCTCTCATACTTGCTAGTTCTGAAAATCGTAATTTTTAGCCGTTATACGTTGTACACTATACGTTGTACAAGACTTAAATTTTCGGTGTATTCTTCTACACTGTGTCTGAGCGATAGTACCGTAACGGCAAAAATGTACGTGATCGAATTATACAGGACGTATCATAATTAACAGTGAAAATCGACAACGGTGGAAGCACGCGATAGTAGAAGCAAAAGTGTTCCCGTAATCATTGATCCGTAAATTAACCGTTCGCGAGATAACTATGACATTCTGGTTCCGAAACTTCTATTTACTTCTAACTGAAATACTGCCCGCATTAATACAAATATTTTTGAACTGTAAAGTTTTCGATTAAGTCCCCATCTAAATGAACTCAAATTCCACCCAAGGCCTACCTAAAGAAGAAAAATACAATATTAGTTCAGCGCTTTCTACGCTACAATGTAATTTGCTCTCGTATCTGTTAAGGTACAGGGCGCTGACAAAATTGTAGAAAAGAGTTGTTATTCAGAACAGCCTCTAGTCGTCTTCGAAGGGATAAATGCAGGTCCTGTATGGTTTCCAAGCCAATCTTATCCCATTCTTCCTGCAAAATTGGGCAATTTTAGGTAAAGATGATGGAGGTGGACAGCGATCACGCACAATTAATCCAGGTTTTAGGGCTTCGGCACTACGGTTTCCTGCTATGGGAATCAGCATTTCCGATGAGTGGTTTTGGAATTCCAGGACGCCCTTCAGTTCGCTGCTTATGGAGCACCCTTCGTGTTTTTTGGTGCTGACCGGGTTCGCCACTGCGCCATTCAATTCTGCATTGACTTTTGTAGCTGTCGTCCCCTTGTTTTTCGTCAGAATCCTCCTCAGTGACTGTCTGTCACTATCACTCAACACACACTTTTCTCCGCAGCGGAAGATGTTTTTCCACTTTCCCCATATGCGGTGTAAATCTTCGGTACGGTGCCTCTTGAATCACGGATCATTTCGGTTCACTTGGTTGTGGAAGCACCCACCACAGTTAGCTCCGACATAACGCACTCAGAACTACACAGAATACTGTTCTGACCAACGACAGACTCTTGTAAACGTACTGAAGACCTGCAAAGGTGCCATTCGTGGTCAAATACAACAGCGCAACCTGCCTGTTTGGCTATCATCTGCATTTATGTTCAAGCATGCATTTCTCAGAGTGTCTCGATATTTTTGTCCAGCCCCTGTAGGTGTTCTCCGTGTCACCCTCAAATCTGGATGCAGTATCTCATTAATCTCTTCAGTGAGTTACGATTTCTCTTTCCTCCCCGAAGACCATTTCGTAAATGTTGACTCTGTAAAATTCACTTCTCCATTTCTTCAACCATATGAACGGGATTGCTGTACACTTTAGAGATGACCGCAGGCAGAAAAACCCAAAGTGCTGAGTTCAGGTGATATTAGACAGCTAAGTGCAGGCCGTGCTCGACCTGTTCATCTTGGACTGTACTGGCGCTTTAGATGCTGTATTACATCAACAGCAAAATTTGCCGGTGCTCCAATATGTATGCGCCACATTTTCCCAAGTATGGTTCCTGGGTGAAATATGAGCCCAATTAGATGGGGACATAATCAAAAATTTTGCATTTCGAATACATTTGTAGTAAGACAATACGTCATATTGAAGTCTGTGGCGGTTTGTAACCACACATTAGCAATTATCTCGCAAGCGGCGTGAGGCGTAGCGCCATATACCGATCCTGCCTTGGAGACGGTTAAGTGGGAGATGTGTCTCAGAGCTGGAGAGTGACAGGTGGTGAAGCGAGACTGGACGCGCACGTAGTTTATGTATCAGCCGATAGAGGACAATATTGGATAGGGGGACTGAGATTTTAGTTTCGATTGTGCCCACTAGAGTGCACTAAAGTAATAGAATGTTTTTCATAAACTGTTCTAGTATCTTCATAAAGTGTTATTATGTCTTTTTGTGTATGTAAAATGTTATAAATGTGTTTTAGCAGTAGAAATGATGCGTCAGTGTGGTTTAACGTTAGTATGAAGATAATTGTTTAACGAGTTATGTAGTAGGATTTAGTGTGGGAACATTTCAAAGAAGTATGGATATGAACAAAGGGGATTTTTGTGGAATAGATTTGTAAAGTAAGTTTATGGTAAAGGGAATGTTAATTCAGGTATAAGTAACAATAGTAAATAACTTTATGCATAAACAGAACTTCAGCATATTAGATAACTACGTCGGTAAAAAGTGGAGTCGTTAGCTTTATTATTTTGCGATTGGTTATTGGCTGTTGAGTAAACTGACCAATGGTAAAGCAATATTCTTCGCGCGCCTTTGGTTCAAAATGGTTCAAATGGCTCTGAGAACTATGGGACTCAACTTCTGAGGTCATTAGTCCCCCAGAACTTCGAACTAGTTAAACCTAACTAACCTAAGGACATCACACACATCCATGCCCGAGGCAGGATTCGCACCTGCGACCGTAGAGGTCTAGCGGTACCAAACTGCAGCGCCTAGAACCGCACGGCCACTTCGGCCGGCCGCGCGCCTTTTTCTGCTGGTAGAGAAGACTTAGAGTATTCTAGAGAAGAGTCGAAGCCTAGCCGTGAAAGAGTGCAGTAGTAGTTCCGATGGAAATGAGAAGTTGCCGGATCTAGCAGTGTTTCATACATCAAAAGTGTTGGAAAGTGACGGCATAATTCTTGCGATGTGTGTGTAGAAATTTCGGCATTTTTAAGTGAATTTTGTGACGAGAAAAGACATAAATTGCGCGTGGCGTATTGAGCAGGTCGGTGGCCAAAAACTGTGACCGACAGACTTAATATTTAGCGAGCACTATCGATCTAAAACAATCAGTATTTTTGTATCTATTACGTTTCCGGGAAATGGAACACCATAAACTTGCTAACGTGAGTGAAAGGGATTGTGAGTGACTGTGTTAAACTAGCACGGGCTTGGCAGAAATACTTGTTCACCTAAGTTTCAGAATATATTAATTGAGGACAAAATTTCCGACCTTTCATTTCATATGAAAACTTTCTCCCGAAACGTAGATTAGTGACTTTAATTGCAGCCTGGTTCACGTCGAAGTACAGTAGGTTTCACTCGGCTTCCCTACTGGTGATCTGCTGAGACAATGTTCACAGGTAGGTGCAGGTCCGTCGTAAAGGGACGGAAAGAACCGCGCCGCCGCAGGCGGACCCATGTTTATTGGAAATCTTTTGCTTCTAATATCGTATACTTTCGCACGAGTCAGGTTTCACTGTAAATTATGACGCATCCCATTCAGCTACTTGGTCATGTTCTCGCACTAATAACGTCACCTAAACTGCAGTCAGTGCCTCTGTTAAGCATCTTTCTCTTCAGTTTTTCCCACAGTTCAACATTCCCTCAGTCACTGAAGAGCAGGGCAACGGCAAATTCTGTAATCTGAATCATAGTTATTCCTTATCCCAGTTGTTCATTTGTTTCAGGATTTGGTGACGTAATGATACACCCGCTCGTCACTGATTTTAAATGTTCTCGAAAGTGTTCAAAGTGTGCTGGGAAGCCAGACCCAGTGTGCATTAATACGATGACGAAAGACGCAAGGCGTCCGTCGTCTTGTTGAAGGAAACATTGCGGCATTCACTTGAAGTGGTTTAGGAAATGCAGGGCGAACAGAGATCAAGACCGCAGCGCGGAGGTTTGAACACACCACCTACTGCGTGCGTCTTCCGCGTCCTCACAATTAAGCCTCGATCGGCGAGAGAAATGGGGAGAGAGAACGTTAATGCCGCCACATGACTCACTGCCATTGTCAGGTATCAAATAGTGTGCTTAATGTTCTCATGCAGCTGACTGCCGTCAAGACAGGCTCAGACCGTCTCTCCAGAAGGTACCGTGTTTAGAATGTAAAGTAGGCGACTGATGTAGAACCTGGTGCTCACTATCTGAACTCTGCTCATTGCCCATCAAATTGAAGCAAATTATCAAGAAATAAACTGGCACCTTCAAGACTACCGAAGACGTGACGACGCGTATCATTCCGTCAGTCAGCAGTTTAACGCAGCAAATGACTGATACACATTGAGCTTCCTATAACCAAAACATCGACACCAGTCACACTGGCTCGATATCGATTAAATTAATACTACCCTTCCCCATTGTTTCCAAAATATTCTCGTCAATTTTGCGAGACTCTACATTAATTTACTAAAAAATATAGAAAAATATGTATGTAGCGTGACTTCAAAAGTAATTACCGCTGCAGCAGAATTCAAAATTCTGCAAATGGAAAACCATGTGGCAAGTTTCGTTAATTATCTAAAATGGCTCTGAGCACTATGGAACTTAACATCTGAGGTCATCAGTCCCCTAGACCTAGAACTACTTAAACCTAACTAACCGAAGGACAGCACACACATCCATGCCCGAAGCAGGATTCGAACCTGCGACCGTAGTAGCAGCGCGGTTCCGGACTGCAGTGCTTAGAACCGTTCGGCTACAAATGCCGGCTCGTCAATTATCTCTTTATGACTAAGATGTCGCATGAAATGCTTTCCTAAATGAAATAGCTCAAATTATTTCAATGGAGCATCGCCATCAATGCTCCAATCTGTTTGTAAAGTAGCAAAGTATTCGGAAAGAGAGAAAATGCTGGTTTTGTGCTGTCGTCTAAAAGTGTTCAAATAAGTTCAGTTAACTAGCTTAAATGTTACTCTACTTCATAGTGCAAAATGCTACACCAATTATTGAAAGAGAGCGAGACGCTATGGTACTAAGCATAAACAGGACGCTAAAAATTTACATATAGTGGCTTCCCTACGTTAACAACATAATTGTAGTTTCTGATGGTGGAACACCGTGGCTACTAGGGAACGAAAGTAGTATCCAGATTTATCCTTTTCGGTTGTCAACATACAAAATCTTTGCGCGAGTTCAAAAAGTTTTCACACTGTCCTCATGAGCTGTATGATCCGATTGCTCCCCGATGTCTGACGATTGAGTTTCGTTTGAAACTGGTCATGACATGAAACAAACATGATGTTCAAATCGCTTTTGACTTGGTCGTGTGTTTTTCCAACAGCCAATAAGAATGCGGTATATGCCTATGGAGCTGGAGAACGTTCCGTACAGAAATACGCTTAGACCGTGACCCATTGTAGACTACGATGCGCTCAAAGTAACGCCGCAAGAGCCACGTACAGCTAGACCAACCAGACCGGTTTGCAACAACATAAATTTTGCGGTGGCCGACATACCTCGTTAACGCATCGACACATCATCCAGTATCGCGTCTTGCATTGCATTGCTCCTTCAGTGTACATTTCATTCTAGAAGATGAAGTACAGCCTTCGAGGGGTACTGCGACGTATCACCGGTGTTCATCTTACTTCGTACATTTCATTTACTGACAAACGTGCCAAGGTGGTTTGAACAGTGCGGAAAGATAGTGTACCATGATTAATTTTTCAAGAGCGATTTTTTCTAGTTACTTGCTGAACTATGTAGATACGTTACTACTGAACTGTGAGTTTTCTTTACCGAAGGCTGTTCACGCAGAAGGACGAAGAAATTACATTACCTGATTAGATTGGCATCTGCAGATGCGTTGACATCCGTAAGCACCAGTTCTTCTCGTCAGTATTCAACTCATCAATAGTTTTTGTCAATATTATTTGTTATTCAAAGCCTCGAAGCATGTCTCTCTCGAGTCACGTTAGTCAGCATTTAATAGTGACTTAACTGAAGGAGCAAATACTCAAGCAGGAACCCAGAAAATCGCAAGAAGATTGTTATTTACATAAGACCGATTTCCGATAGTAGAGGCAACAACACAGCGTCGAACTTTCGCTGCGTGATTGATCGCAGTATTCTGTTAACCTGAAAATTCTCTTTAGCACTCCGAAAGCCATTGTACAGTGCATGGTAGAGGGTACTTCGTGGCAATACAGGGTGTCCATAAAAGAATGCCCCAGTTTCAATGGTATATTATAACAGTTTAAGACTATTTACAACAAATTATACACAAAATTGAAGCTAAACTAACGTGTTTTTTCTTAAAAATGTTCAGTATGTACACCTTTGATTTTTCAGCACGCATCCAACATAAAATCCAAATCGCCTCTCGCTTTGGTAACAAGTCCAGAGTAATGGAAGCAGTAACCTCCTCAGTTTTGTGTTTCAACTCTGGCACATCATTAGGTAATGCCGGAACGTAGAAACGATAATTTAAAAAGCCGCCAGGAAAAAATCGCATGGCGCGAGGTCAGGTGAGGGTGGAGGCCAGCGGAAAAGAGGTCTGTCGTGCTGACCAATCCAACGGTCAGGGACCTAGTGGTTTAACCACTCTCATAAAAATGGATGCCGATGGGGAGGGGTTCCATCTTGTTGTCAAATAAATTTTTCAGTTCGGCCTTCTAATTGGAGAAAGAGCCACTCCTGCAACATATCTAGATAAGCCACCCCTATTACAGTAGCTTCAGTGCAGAAAAATTTTGATTTTGGGGACTCTCTTTGATATTGTCCAAGAGGGTGTTCTGAACCCCGGATACGAACGTTATGGGTGTTTTTTTCCCAATTAGATGAATAGTAACCTCATCACTGAACACCACACGATGAAGAAAGTAATCTTCCCGCTGCAACACTTCACTTGAAATGTTACAATGAACTTCGTGGACATCTGGCTTTAAGGCATGTACCAATTGTTTCCGGTATGTGTAGATGTTGTCTTAAAACCTTCCACGTTGTCGTCTTTGGCATCTGAAGTTCAAGACAAGCTTTCCAAACAGACTTCTTAGGACTACGAAAGTAAGATCCTCTTGCACGATCAACAACCCTTTAGATACTTTTGGTCGTCCGTGTTTTTCCCTATACACACACAACTGGTCTTTTCAAATTGACTATACCATCGGTGCATGTTTTAGCCACAATGGGGATCAAAATTAAACTTTAAAAGAAACGAACGTCGATCTGTAATTACAGATTCACTCTTAGCAAACTGTTGAACACGAATCGCTTTACGCTCAGGAGTCGCCATTTTACGTATGTAACGTATGTGGCTCTGCAAGCAGGAAAACAACGAAGCGGAACTCGTGCAGGCCCTTATCTTAAACTGTTTGAGTTACTCTTTAATTGTGACTTTGAACCAATACTCTGCAATACTTACAGTTTGCACTCAAATAAAATTTATAACTGGAACATTGTTTGTTGGACATCCTGTATTATCTGTTTTCTGTCCTATTCAGTATACGTTCTGAGCGTGGGAAAATGACTGTCTGTACGCGGCCTAACCTCTCTTGTCTTAAGTTGATACTTCCCACCCGAGGTGTACGCACAGTCGCGCAGTCTACCTCGAATTCACGTTCTCATAATTTACCCAACAGTATTTCACGAGCACTACGTCGCCTTTCTTCCGAAGATTCTAAGTTCCTCGATCATTTCTGTTACACTTGCATATGGGCTGAACCGACGTAATACAATATAAATAGTAGGACTCTGAATTCATTCGAAGTCTGTTGTCATTCCCTACTTTACATGGGCCTCAAACTCTGAACCAATACACGAGAATAGGTCGCACTAGCGGTTTGTATGAAACTTCGTTTAGAGATACGCTGCACCTTCCCAGAACCGTTTCATTAAAATCTAATCATTTCACCTCCCATAATACTAAGTTTATATGATTGTCAGATTCCTTATCGCTTCTTATAAAGTAATATTCCGAAATACATTGCTTATATTGTGGGAAATGCTCAAATTGTTCGCCAGTGTTCTTATAATCGAACACTAACTTGTTGTTTCTCTTTGTTGTAGTATTTTCTTGCATTTATCTACATTTAAAGCGAGGTGGTAGTTTTGCAACACGCAGATATTTTTTCCACGTCTTTCTGCATTTCTTTACTATCGTCGAACGTCGATGATTTAGTGTGGACAACAATACTGTGAGTAAACAATCTTATTGTGCTCCTCATCTTATCTGAGAAATCGTTTATGTATAGTGAGAACATTACAGATTGCGTTATGCTTTGGGGCATAAGTGACGTTACTATCCGTTTTGTTGAACATTCGTCGTCCAATACAGCCGTGCTGGGTTTATCACTCAATTATTCATTGAGAAAATGACATAGCTGAGAAGATACTCCTACAGTCATTTGATAATTTTGAAGCATTTGTTAGATTTGAGCAGCTAAGATTTTGGCGTCACAGCTACAGGTTACAAGGTTGCACGAAGTACATCAGTAACGGCATTTACAAGGAAAGGTAGTTCTGCAGAAATCCATCTGAACTAACTGTAAGTGAGTGAAAGGAAACCTTGAACTCTCTCGGAAGAAGAGTGGTGCAAATGGCAACCTCTCATTTAATAGCTTGTATATCCGTTGTGCTGAACAACAGGAGTATGGAAGCAGCGTTAACGTTAACAGAGAATATATGGCTACGCCGAGAAGAACAGAAAACGGATGTATCTGTAATTAATGAAACGGGGAGTTTGTAAAAGAAATTACAATGGTTTTCAAGGCTTCTTTTGACAAAATGTTTTACAAAGTGTATATCAATTATCCAGGGATGTCGCACCACATCTACAAATAGATATTTAACTTGAACTTGGTATTCATCTTATTTTCAGACACTTCTACTCGTTCATAAGTGAAGGACGGCGGAGCGTACCTACACTTGGGCCTGAGAGAGCTAAAAAAGTTTAAAATTGAAAGTCGTAATGGTGGCCATTACGAGAAGAAAATATTTATCTGATGAAAAACAAATTATGATTGCTTTAACGATTCCCGAGGGCTACGCAATCGACTCGTTTCTAGTACTCCTACTTAGAACGCAAGCGAGTCGAGATGTGACGCTAAAATGCGAGGTCATTAATGTTGATGATCAGTTCATGTTACTTTCTACTGCTGTGGGTCGACGTTATTGTCCGTAATGAATAGCACGATTAATTGGACAGTCTGGCTCATTTCCTTTTGTTGTCCTTGTGTTCTGGACGAACGCTCTTTGTATTTCTAGAACTAGATGTTTGAAACACTTTTGGTACCTGATCTGCATCTACATCTACATGCAAACTCCGCAAGCCACGGTACGATGCCTCCGGTGGGTACACTACTTTCTTGTTCGACTCGCAAATAGAGCGAGGGAAAAACCACTATCTATATGCCTCGGTATTATCCCTAATTTTTTCTATCTTATCTTCATGGTCATTACGTAAAATGTACGTTGGCGGCAATAGAATAGTTCTGCATTCAGCTTCAAATGCCGATTCCCTAAATTTTTACAATGGGCTTCTCCGAAAGAACGTCGCCTTCCCTCCAGGGATTCGCATTTGAGTTCCGGAAGAATTTTCGCAATCCTTGCTGTTCGAACTTACTTGTAACAAATGTTGCAGCTCGCCACTGAATTTCTTCGATATCTTCCTTTAAAGTGACCTGGTAGGGATCCCAAACACTCGAGCAGTACTCAAGAATAGGTCGAACTACTGTCCTATATGCGGTCTCCTTTATACATGAACCACACCTTCCCTAAATTCTCCCAATAAACCGAAGTCGGCCATTCGCCTTCCCTACCACATGCTTACATCCTGATTCCATTTCATATAGCTTTTCGACTCTACGCCCAGATATTTAAACGACGTGACACTACTAATGATGGATTAGAAAATTACGTTTTTGTTTTACCTACTCATCAGCAGAACAACTTGTTAGAGCCAGCTGCCATTCATCACTCCAACTAGAAATTCTGACGAAGTCATCTTGTATCCTCCTATAGTCCCTCACCAACAATACCTTCAACACAGCATCATCAGCAAACAATCGCAGATTGCTGCCCACAGTGTCCGCCAGATCATTTGTGTATATAGAAAACAATGAGGTCCTATCACATTTCCGTGGGTCACCCCTGATGATACCCTCTTCTCTAACGAACACTCGCTGTCAAGAACGACGTGCTGCGTTCTAATACACAAGACTCATGATGCTGTTTATGTGATCGGAATCGATTGTAAATGAATTGAATATCAAGTTTATTATATAACTATATTCTAACTGGTATAAAACACAACGATGCAAGGCCCATTTGGATGTCTCCCCCACAATGGATTCCTTAAGAAAATCTTTTCGCATTGTTTGTGTTCTTTTATAGACTGCATTCAGCTACTTTTATTTCTCCTACTGACTGCAGTTCTTAAAACTAGAGAAACAAAGATGAGAGAATGACACCACCCCAACAAAAATAAGTCAACAAACTGCTAGCAGTTGGTGGACTCAGCAGTCCCGATTCTCCACCACCAAATTGTCGGATGTGTTAAGGACGAGTTTGCCTTTTCAAAGGAGTTGTAGCAAAGGAAGGTTACTGCTTACCACTCCATGTGAGATGATGTCATTAGAGATCGAATGTGGGAGGCGCAGGGAAATGAAGTGGTAGTACTCGCACACATCCCAAGTGCATTTTAGGTAAATCACTGAAAAACTGAATCTGGATGGCCGGAAGGGGATTTGGAGCACGGAAAAATAAATCTACATGTCCGGTTGCAGATTTGAGCCTCACCTTACCCGAATGTGAATTCACTGGACATAATCTCTGTGCGACCTCCTCATTTCTTATTTTTCAATTTTCAGCATCTTCCCGTAACGATACATCAGAAACGCTTAAATTCTCTTGTTTTGCTGCTTTTCGTAACTCCAGGATTCGCTGTCATCCAAATTTGTAGTAAAATTTTTGACTTTAAAAAGACTGGTTCGGAACACGATTACGAGGCTAAGCGCAATGTGTCGGTGGCCACCTTGTCCCAGTGCAAACAAGAATACAAATCTGATTAGACGTTTCTAGGATTCCTTGCCGCGTTAGACTTGTTTGCAAATTTAAGTCTGATTTCGTATAGGTAACCGACTCATAAAATTATAGTGAGTGACTTTTTAATGCTTTAAGTCGGTGGCACGCAGAAACAACTAATTGCCTTGTCCAGAAATTATTTAGAGCAGTCAGTTCAGGAACCCAAGTAAATTGCAAATGGTTACAATAATATACAAAGCCTCTTAGAGTCAAACAACCTTGAGTAAATAGAGAGTATCCTGATGGATTCAACAATTAGTGTCCCCAAGGTCGTTGTGCCGGCCGGTGTGGCCAAGCGGTTCTAGGCGCTTCAGTCTGGGACCCGCGACCGCTACGGTCGCAGGTTCGAATCCTGCCTCGGGCATGGATGTGTGTGATGTCCTTAGGTTAGTTAGGTTTAAATAGTTCTAAGTTCTAGGGGACCAATGACCTCAGATGTTAAGTCCCATAGTATTCAGAGCCATTTGAACCATTTGAACCCAAGGTCGTTGTAACAAGACTGAATACCGTTACCTTCAAATCCAACAAAAATTAACGCGAAGTATATATATTTAAAAAAAATCAGATAAAAATTCACTTGACGCCTCCAAAAGAGACAGTCTCGTTTCCTTTCAGGGTTACTAATTAAGCGTCTATCAGGTGTCCTTTAAATTCAAAGCAATGGTGGTGACGGCAATGGAGAATTTTACACCAAGTAAATTAATAAGAGACGGAACAGTCCCCCGCAGCACACAAAACAGGTTAGCATACTGTCGCAGAAATATGACAGATTTGAAAGAACGTCAAATCCCAATGACGTCGAATATAGAATTATAGAATATATATTACGTGAGTAATTTGTAAGTGGGTACCCTCGCTACAGGGAAGCAACTAAAAGTCACTTCATAAAGGCGAGTTTCCGAGTCCACACTGTACATCAGACACAGAGTTGGACAAAAATATGGAAACGCCAAAACGAGTACACATTACCATAACTAATATGGTGTAGGAAATCGGTTGGCATTCAAAACAGTTTCCAGTCGTCTCAAAATGTATAAATACAGGTCCTGCAGGGTTTTCAGTGGAATATTATACCGTTCTTCCTGAAAATAATGGTGAGTTCAGGTAACAATGATAGGGGTGGATAGCGGACACGCACATTCCTCTCCAAAGCAGACCACAAAGACTCAATAATATTGAGATCTGGTGGCCAGGGGAGATGCGACAATTATCCTTGTGCTGACAAGACAGTCCTGTACGATGCAAGCTGCGTAAACAAGAGCCTTGATGTCTTGGAATACAGCATCATCATTGGGGAACAAATATAATTCCATGGAATGGAGTTGATCAGCCGAAATGATCACATAATGTGCGATCTTGCTGAGTAATGATGGAGACCGAGGAATACCACGGTATGGCTGTCCAAATCATCGCAGGATCTCCGTCATGTTTCATTCCTGCGTTTTAAACTCTGCCGTAAGTTGAAAAGACTCGGCAAGACTCGTCCGACAGAATGACTTTCTTCCAGTGCTCCATAGTCTAGGTTTCATGCTTCGGCATCACTGCTGAGTGGATTTGGATTTCCAGTCCGTCCTCCAATTCCCTGCTTGTAGGATTCCCTTTGTGTGCTGACAGGTGTCGCGAATGCGATATTCAGGTCTGCAAATAATTTCTGCAGTTGTCGTGGCCTCTCCAAATGACCATCTATCACAACCACTCAACACACACTTTTATCCGCGTTGTGAGTTAGCGGATGATATTTTCCGCTTTTGCTAAGAGCGGTGGTAATAGTCTTCGATAAGCACCAAACACTTCAGCTACATCGGTTAAGGAATCACCATCATACGATTTTCTTATGTCCAAATTCACTTAGTTCCGACATAACGCATTCACGACTACACAGAACACTGTTCTGACCACCATTGACACTTGAAACGTACTGAGGACGTTACACAGGTGCCGTTCGTGATCAAATACAACACCGCATCCTCCAGGCTTGGCTAGCACCTGCATTTAAGTTCAAACATGCATTTCCCGCGGCGTTTCCGTATTTTTGTGGAAAATTGGAAGACAGCAGTGTACGAACCTACCACCTACCAGTCTGCAACTCAAGGTCTCTATCCATTTCTCTGTGCTGAGGTTTCGCATTTTGAGAATCTAGATAATTGTGAGACCTGTGATACTTTGATGGGAAACCTTATTTATTTTGAAGGTTTGAGAAAATCTAGTTTCATTCAGCGATTACTTCAATTTTAAATTGTAGCTACTATAGTACAGAATCATAATAAGATTATAAAAATATAGTACGTCTACATGTCTACATACATACTCCGCAATCCACCATACGGTGCGTGGTGGAGGGTGCCTCGTACCACAACTAGCATCTTCTCTCCCTCTTCCTCTCCCAAACAGAACGAGGGAGAAATGTCTGCCTATATGCCTCTCTTATCTTATCTTTGTAGTCTTTCCGCGAAATGTAAGTTGGCGGCAGTAAAATTGTACTGCAGTCAGCCTCAAATGCTAGTTCTCTAAACTTCCTCAGTAGCGACTCACGAAAAGAACGCCTCCTTTCCTCCAGAGACTCCCACCCGAGTTCCTGAAGCATTTTCGTGACACTCGCGTGATGAATCAAACCTACCAGTAACAAATCTAACAGCCCGCCTCTGAATTGCTTCTATGTCCTCCCTCAATCCGACCTGATAAAGATCCCAAACGCTCGAGCAGTATTCAAGAATAGGTCGTATTAGTGTTTTATAAGCGGTCTCCTTTACAGATGAACCACATCTTCCCAAAATTCTACCAATGAACCGAAGACGACTATCCGCCTTCCCCACAACTGCCATTACATGCTTGTCCCACTTCATATCGCTCTGCAATGTTACGCCCAAATATTTAATCGACGTGACTGTGTCAAGCGCTACACTACTAATGGAGTATTCAAACATTACGGGATTCTTTTTCCTATTCATCTGCATTAATTTACATTTATCTGTATTTAGAGTTAGCTGCCATTCTTTACACCAATCACAAATCCTGTCCAAATCATCTTGTATCCTCCTACAGTCACTCAACGACGACACCTTCCCGTACACCACACCATCATCAGCAAACAGCGGCACATTGATATCCGCCCTATCCAAAAGATCATTTATGTAGATAGAAAACAAGTACCATCAAAAGGTCACAAAAACTGACGTATTATTAATAATTTTAGCGTAGCACTTACTCACTTCCTTTGGAACAGCAGTGTTTCGTGGAACACAGTTTGGGAAACGATACTCAGTGTGAAGGTCATACATCTCTGGACTTTCATCTTCCATCTTACCATGTGCTGAAGGATAAATCACCCTTTCGTCATAAACTGACATTTCAATACAATTAATAGTACCATAAATCATGAGTAATAACATAGAGTCGTAATGAAATTATAAAAATATATCGAAAAAATGTCAAGACAAAACTGGATGTTATCAATAGCTTTCTCGTGTCACTTATTCAACTCCCATGGAACAATGTTCTGCGGAACTCGGTTTGGGAAACAATGCTCTACGTAGAGGCCATACATCTTTGGGCTTACTGTTTCATCTCACCTTGTCCTGTAGGCTAATATCACATACTTATCATTAACTGACATTTAATTATTACAGATCGTACCAAGAATGACATGTTTATGATAAATCTTCATTGCGTTGTTGCCCTCGAACGGCATACTGCCATAACACAAACGTTACAACAGCAAATCAACGAAATACGTAAATCCAATATGGCATCTTCTTTATCGATTGCTATGGAGTTTCGGCTCGCATCGAGTTTACAGAAGACACGTCAGATTGACGTCACTCTGCATCGAGCGAGGCCCACCAGAAAGACAGGCCGTGGCGCGTACGTCACAGCACGTGACGTTGCAGGTCTTACGAGTGCCAGCAGCCGTCTCCGGCAGGGAACGAGTAACTATTTCAGAAGAGTTTAGCAATTATTGACTGCACGGTTAAATGGTTGGAAGTTGTCGATAGCAAAAAATTAAGAACTTTATTGGGCACCATTTAAGTTAAATATTGATTTCCCGTGGGCCCTGCACGGAGCCGAGCGTTCACGAACTGTGGCAGGCAAGCCGCCCAGTGTGACGTCACAAGTTCGTTGCAGGGCCCTTATATTCCGTTGGCCCCGACACCGAGAGTCGGGTGAAGTGAACGACGCCCGAGAGGGAAATGGAACGGGCTGACGGAGACCTTGGCGGCCCGCGCGGACGACAGCTGAGGCCGCGGCGTTCGCCGAACCCGTCCCCAGCGGCGGCTGTGTGTAGTGTGCGGCGGTGCTGAGACAGCCCAGGCGCCGGCACGCACCCGCATTCCAGTTGCACAACCGCGCGCGGTCGGCGCTTTCTACGGGACAGCGCGCTGCGTGCCCAACTCGTCTTCACTAGCGCAAATCCGAGGACGCCTGCGTTTGCTCGCCTCCTCACGTCGCCTGCACAACACGCTGCCGCGGCGTCGGCGAAGGCCTCGTGTGCAGTTCTTCTCGTAATGTTGATTGACTGCCACAGAAGCAGGAAAACGAAGCCCCGCTTCATTTTTCTTTACAGCTGACTTTGACTCAAGGCGGGGACGATATTTTTCGAGCATGTGTAAGATATACCAGAAAAAAGCGCTGAAAATAATCATCTAGATAGGTGCTGAAGCTTTCTGCAGGCGTTTACAGCTCTTATGAGGGCGCGCTGAAAAGTAATGCCTCCGAATTTTTTATGTTAAAACTCTTAAAGCTAGTTATACAAAATAAAGATCAATAACATTCTACACTATCGGCCATTAAAATTGCTACACCACGAAGATGACGTGCTACAGACGCGAAATTCAACCGACAGGAAGAAGATGCTGTGATATGCAAATGATTAGCTTTTCAGAGCATTCACACAAGGTTGGCGCCGGTGGCGACACCTACAACGTGCTGACATGAGGAAAGTTTCCAGCCGATTTCTCATACACAAACAGCACTTAACAGTCGTTGCCTGGTGAAACGTTGTTGTGATGCCTTGTGTAAGGAGGAGAAATGCGTACCATTACGTTTCCGACTTTGATGAAGGTCGGATCGCCTATCGCGATTGCGGTTTATCGTATCGCGACATTCCTGCTCGCGTTGGTGGAGATCCAATGACTGTTAGCAGAATATGGGATCGGTGGGTTCAAGAGGGTAATACGGAACGCCGTGCTGGATCCCAATGGCCTCGTATCACTAGCAGTCGAGATGAGAGGCATCTTATCCGCATGGCTGTAACGGATCGTGCAACCACGTCTCGATCCCTGAGTCAACAGATGGGGACGTTTGCAAGACACCAACCATCTGCACGAACATTTCGACGACGTTTGCAGTAGCATGGACTATCAGCTCGGAGACCATGGCTGCGGTTACCCTTGACGCTGCATCACGGACAGGAGCGCCTGCGATGGTGTACTCAACGACGAACCTGGGTGCACGAATGGCAAAACGTCATTTTTTCGGATGAATCCAGGTTCTATTTACAGCATCGTGATGGTCGCAACCGTGTTTGGCGACATCGCGGTGAACGCACATAGGAAGCGTGTATTCGTCATCGCCATACTGGCGTATCACCCGGCGTGATGGTATGGGGTGCCATTGGTTACACTTATCGGTTACCACTTGTTCGCATTGACGGCACCTTGAACAGTGGACGTTACATTTCAGATGTGTTACGACCTGTGGCTCTACCCATCATTCGATCCTTGCGAAATTCTACATTTCAGCAGGATAATGCACGACCGCATGTTGCAGGTGCTATACGGACCTCTCTCGATACAGAAAATGTTCGACTGCTGCCCTGGCCAGCACATTCTCCAGATCTCTTACCAATTGAAAACGTCTGGTCAATGGTGGCCGAGCAACTAGCTCGTCACAATACGCCAGTCGTTACTCTTGATGAACTGTGGTATCGTGCTGAAGCTGCATGGGCAGCTGTACCTGTACACACCATCCAAGCTCTGTTTGACTGAATACCCAGGCGTATCAAGGGCGTTATTACGGCCAGAGGTGGTTGTTCTGGTTACTGATTTCTCAGGATCTATGCACCCAAATTGCGTGAAAATGTAATCTCATGTCAGTTCTAGTATAATATATTTGTCTAATGAATACCCGTTCATCATCTGCATTTCTTTTTGGTGTATCAATTTTAATGGTCAGTAGTGTACATCTTCATATCTACGTATTCACAGCCCTCTGCCGCTAGAGGGCTCCGAATTGTAGCGCGTAACATGGCGGAGAGTAACGTAAATATGTAGCCGCGTGAGAAACAGCGTACTGTACTCGATTTCCAACAGTTCGTCGAGACACGGAGCACCCTCTCGTTCAGCATGACAGTGCCAAACCACACACGAGCCCTGCGAAATCTGCAACAATCCGATGTGTTGGGTTCCTTGTTATCGATCATCTTCCATACAGTACCAACTTGGCGTCATCCGATTTTCAGCTGTTTCCAATACGTAAAGAGACCCTTTGAGGACTTCACTGCGATACTCATGAAGCGGGCGAGCAGAGGTGAAGCTGCGGCTTCATCAATGAAAAGCGTTCTACGATGACGCTATCAACAAACTGACCTCTCGTTGGAAGAAATAGTTACGTCACCAGGTTACGTTCAGGAATAAGTATTAGGTGTGATGAATAAAGGTATTAAGAACGTCTGTTCTATTTAAAAAGCTTTTCAAGTTTTCACATAAAAAATTCGGAGGCCTTACCGTTCAGCATGCCCTCGTACACTGTTAAAGAAACAAAGGCGTATTAAGAGCGCCTAAACCTTTTATATTAATAAATTATTCCTGCTGCAGCGTGTCATCCTAGTCATTCTCCAAAAAATAGACACTTTAAATTGCCACTACGTGCCAACACAGCAGAAAAGGAACGTAGCTCACTTAATCACGTGGTGCACAGTGTTAAAAGCAACCTCGTGATCCTTCATGCAATGAAGAAGGAATACTTCATGAACACACAGCAAGTAGTAGAAACTGACGCCCATCTAAAAAGTGAGAAATCTAGCACGAAATAACGATTATCACAGCATGAGTGTTGATGATATTTACAATTTCACGAAGTCTAAGAGGAATTAGTCCACCAAAATCAAGATGCTGCATAAAATACAATTTGTATCGTTTCCTTCTTGTGGTCACCCTCACTGTCACATCTTTTAATATGCGATCTTAATATAACGCAGGACTTATATCAGAACCGTGACGTATACAGAATTTCCTGTTCTGGTTATAAGGCTGGCTACACCGGACAAACAGAAAAGAGTTTTAAAACGCTATATTAGGAGCACACAGAATTAAAAAGATAAGAACATTGGAAGTAAACCCGCCTTCGCAGTTCACCCCATACAAGAAAATCACATGATGCACAGTGCTGCAAAAAACCTCGTGATCCATCATACAATGAAGAAAGGGTACCTTAGGGGCATATATGAAGAATTAGAAATCTACACCCACCTGAAAAATTGAGAGCAAAGGACGCTCAGTGAACAATGTACTCTTAGAAACACCACTATTCCGGACGTCTGCAACCTCGTTATTATTAAATTTCCTTAAAGTTAAACCACCGAGAGAGGTGGCGCAGTGGCTAACACACTGGACTCATATTCTCGAGGACGACGGTTCAATTCCGCCTCTGGCCATCCTGATTTAGGTTTTCCGTGATTTCCCTAAATCGCTCAAGGCAAATGCCGGGATGGTTCCTTTGAAAGGGCACAGCCGACTTACTTCCCCGTCCTTCCCTAATCCGACGAGACAGATGACCTCGCTGTCTGGTCTCTTTCCTCAAACAACACAACTTTAAAGTTAAACCGCAAGTTCGTAGCTGCGTCCATATATTTGTAAACAGGCTTTTGTAAGCAGTCCACAATGCGTCCAAGCTACGCTGACGCTCTTGGCACTCATGCCGTTGAGAAAATAACTTTCTGTATTTATGCAAGTTCCAGAAGCAATTGAAAATGGCCTAATGCAAAGGCCGGCCGGAGTGGCCGTGCGGTTCTAGGCGCTACAGTCTTTAACCGAGCGACCGCTACGGCCGCAGGTTCGAATCCTGCCTCGGGCATGGATGTGTGTGATGTCCTTAGGTTAGTTAGGCTTAATTAGTTCTAAGTTCTAGGCGACTGATGACCTCAGCAGTTAAGTCGCATAGTGATCAGAGCCATTTTTGAACCTAATGCAAAGGACGAAACCGGTAGTGGACGCAAAAAAGTTCTAACGTTAAATTTGGTTTTGTAAGCCGCTAACTCGGAAGAAACGGCAACAGCAGTTTTGAACCTCAGCAAGACGATTACGGCTTTTTTATATTTTCAGCTGAATAAATACCATTTAGGAATGAACTAAAAATTAATAGCTGGTGGTAAACTTTTCGGGATGTGAGCTCGTGGTCAAAGAAACTATTCTGTTCCCGACGTTTCGCCCAGGAATTGCGCTAGACATTCTCAGAGGCGCTCCTCCGCTGAGTCTTGTCGGCAAGACTCAGCGGAGGAGTTCTGTGAGAATGTCCAACGCAGTCCTGGACGAAACGTCAGGAACAGAAGAGTTTCTTGGACCACGAGCTCACATCCCGAAAGGATTACCAGCTGCTGTGTCATCCGGTTGTGAAAGCCTTCGTTCTATGATGAAAAAAATTAATATCCTGTAGAGATGAGACCGATGTGCTGAAATACGAGTATATCGGATACGCAAAATGAAGAAAAATGTGCTTCTTTTTTCTTAAAGTGGTGTTCTAAAAACAAAATTCAAACAAAAATATTTTGTCTTGGGATCACTGTCTATAGCAAGCGTACTTTGCACTTGTTCCTGCACAACTTTTAACAGTTTTTATTTGTTATTACTGATTTATAGATAAATTTACGCCTGTATAAAATATGTTACGTAAAAAGCTATCATTCCTCTGTGACTTCGATGTTTCGTGCAAATGAACTGTGAAACGTTTCACTAACGAACTGTCACTCGCTATCGTGGTCTTGCCAAATTTCTAGCTCACCTTTCCGTTCGTGGAACGGACTTCTGTGATGATCGGAATACCCCTGTTAACATACACGTTAAACATACACGTATTCTGCTGTGAATAGAGATGTTACAGACGAAATAACCTGTGTGTCTGCAACTCCGTATTCTTCAGATTTCCTGTTATTTTGGTTGCGATTTCACAAGCTACAGCAAGTAAAGGATGTTTGAAATACATCGTACAGCACATTACACAATACAAGGGCCGATCAGATAGCTCCCTTTTGAAGGCTAATGGTTCAATGGCTCTGAGCACTATGGGACTTAACTTCTAAGATCATCAGTCCCCTAGAACTTAGAACTACTTAAACCTAACTAACCTAAGGACATCACACACATCCATGCCCGAGGCAGGATTCGAACCTGCGACCGTAGCGGTCGCGCGGTTCCAGGCTGTAGCGCCTAGAACCACTCGGCCACCCCGGCCGGCTTTGAAGGCCACACTAAGCCCTTGGATACATGTGGGTGCTTATATAGGGTGTAACGGGTATACTTTTTTTTATAAGTGGTAACTTAAAAAGTACACGAATCAGTGGATTGGTTGTTTTTTCTCTGTGTCGAGCAGTCTTCCCACAAACAAGTCATCAACTTTACGACCTGATGTTTTCTGCATGGCCGTACTTGGGCTACGAAGTCAACGATACCTGTTACTCGAGACTAACCGTTTTGCGGCCATGCGTCTGCACTTCAAAACCTGGCCTGCTGCCCAGGGAAAAAAATAAGCCTTAATGGCTTGCTCTTGTCAAATACACTTGGAGGCACTATCCAGTCTGAAAATACCTGAGCTGTAATAGCTGTAATTGTTAGTTTGCAAATGGCGCAAATACTGATATAATGTTGCCCAGTAGACCGTCCTCAGTCACCAATAGAAATATCTGCACTGTTGCCCATTACACCCTGAATACGCACATCATAATCGCGCTGGGTTGCATGTTCGCTGCACCAGTGCCCACAAATGGAAAATTTTCGATTGCCTCTTATAAGTGAGATTTCAGATGCTCTTTCTATCGCTATTATATGAAAGTGATGGCGCAATGGTATAGATAATAGACTTTATTTGACGGTTTAAATTGAATTGGACGTTTTCCATAGTATCTCTAAATAACAGAGACAAATTCCAGAATGGTTGTTTCTAATGATCATGACTAACTTCCCTCGTGATGACTGGGTGTTGTGTGATGTCCTTAGGTTAGTTACGTTTAAGTAGTTCTAAGACTGATGACCATAGATGTTAAGTCCCATAGTGCTCAGAACCATTTGAACCGTGACTAACTTCTTCTTCCACTCCTGCCCAATAGCAGTAGTGTGAAATGGACGTCAAGATCCAGTCTTCCTTCTTTGGATTACAATCTCTATCCCGTCCAAAAATGGTAAGTAGCTGTTTTTCATAATTTACTATTGACCGTGCAGTCAAAAACGTCTGTGGTTGAGAAATGGAAAAGGAGGGTACATCGTGCCCTGAGGAAGGCCGTTGCAATTCGGCCGAAACGTCGGTTTTAGTTTATTATTGCTGTTAGTTTTTAGTAATGACGCGGCATAATACCCAGAAGAATTTTAATCACTAAGAGGACAGTTGCTGATGATACCGTCACTGTAGAATATTTGACTGAATGTTTGACTTTGTTGACGGAGCCACAACCTCGCCTCAGCTTGCACCGCTTTATCACTATCAAAGTGTAGTCCTCGAAGACGTTCTTTAAGTTTTGAAAAGGGATGAAAATCAGATGGGACCAAGTCGAGACTGTATGGATGATATCGAAGACAATGAACACAAGGTGTCGGATTATTGCAGGTGTCGTAGCGCTCGTAAGTGGTCTGGCAGTGTCACGGTACACAGATTGCATTCTTCTATGGATTTCAATTGGAGGCACATTTCGTGCTGTTAGCAATTCGATTACAACACGCTGTTTCTCACGCACCGACAAAGTTACGTTACACCCCTCTCACGACAGAGGGCTCCAACTTGCGTCAGCGAAACAGCAGGACACTTAACAACACAACCAATACTGAGAACAGAATAAAAAAATTTGTAAGTATTACTTTTCATTACGCCCTCGTAAATAAAAGTTGAAATTAAATCACTGACTCACGAATGTTGTAAGGTTCATAGTCGAAATATCGGAAGAAGAAATGTTGGCCGGCCGCTGTGGCCGAGCGATTCTAGGCGCTTCAATCCGGAACAGCACTGCTTCTAAGGCAGGTTCGAATCCTGCCTTGGGTATGGATGTGTGTGACGTCCTTAGGTTAGTTACGCTTAAGTAGTTCTAAGTCTAGGGGACTGATGACCTCAGATGTTAAGTCCCATAGTGCTTAGAGCCATTTGAACCATTTGAATTGTTGTTGTCGTGAATGCATGATCGAATAATGGATTATTTTGGCATAAGTAAGCTCTTGTCTGAGATCGCGTCGAGCGGCATGTCGGTCAAGTCATACGCTGCTTGAAAGCTCTGATCAAATGAGAGCCCAGAGGAGAGCTTACGCGGACACACCTTCCAGATTCTCGGAAAGCAGCGGACAGCTCAACACTTGTCCGCCAGGCTGTGGCGCATCGGACGGCACAAAAGTAGGCGACGGAGGCACGCACGCTCAGCTGACTCACTTTCACTGGAAAGCGACAGTAAGGCGCCCGTGCCGCCGATGAGCAACACCTCCACCCTAGCCTTGAGCAGGGACGAACGATGGGGACCACTGTGTGCGTGTTCGCCACAACAACTTTTCTATCATGCAACATAGGTTTTAAGACAGATAAATATGAGAAGAAAGTTATATTATGCTCACGGTTTCATTTCTATTTTGTCATTGGAGCTATGCAGTAGTGTGAGAAATCTGAGAATGCATAATTAAGTCATCAAATTTAACCCCATAGAGCGATATCTGACCTGTGTACTACGTGTTTTCCAATACTAATTACGCAGTAAATACTTGATTTTTAATATCTGAACTTATAGCAGTATAGTTTTCATCACCAAGTATGTTTGGAATGTCCTCATGCGGCCCACAGACGTCAATGCTCCAGAATCTACGTATTGTTGATCACTTTACGGATGGTTGCTGGACTTATCTGTCTCTACACTGCACTATATAGACAATTTTTGTACATTATATAATCATGGTGGTGAAAAAATAATAAGGAAACTTTTCTGAATCACAATGCCTTCTAATACAGGTATTACCTAGAGATACACGGAATATTTCGAGCCAGCCGCTATGGCCGAGCGGTTCTAGACGCTTCAGTCCAGGACCGCGCTGCTCCTACGGTCGCAGGTTCGAATCCTGCCTTAGGTATGGATGTGTGTGATGTCCTTAGGTTAGTTAGATTTAAGTAGTTCTAAGTCTAGGGGACTGATGACCTCAGGTGTTAAGTCCCATAGTGCTTAGAGCCATTTGAACAATTTTGGGATATTTCGTTTGATTTTATCTTCGTTCCAATCCCGAACTGTTAGTGATGTACGAAAACACTTCGCATCCCATGTCATCTGCAAAAATGCACGAAAGAAAATTACGAAAACACATCACACTGCAAAAGCATTTTTTTTTTGACAAAATTTTGTTTGCTGCCAAATTCACACGTCACTTACTTACAAACTCCGTTTATCGTTTCCAAAAAATGGAAATGAGAGGGAAGGCAGTCTCTTGATTTCATTGAGAATGAAACGAGGGTGACTGTATAAAGTGGACGTGAAAACTTCCTCGGTTGTGTACTTTCCTGTCGGACTTCGAGAGGAAAGAATAACGTGTCCCTTCAAATGTCATTAATGTATTGGCTTTTAACCGCTCCTTTTCGTAAGATTTTATAGGGTAATAGCTTGGCTTTGAGAACAGTCGACTACAGGAGTGGGATACGAATTAAAAGTCTACAGTCCCGTACCCCGTAGGAATAATATCCTCGCAGGATCATCCGGATTACTACCACAAATGTGACACATAAAACTTTGGTAATGGAAATTACGTGGAATACGTTTGTCCTTGTTGAAATACATCTTATTAGATAGAAGAAAGAATAAAATTACTCGTTCAAGATCTTTAACAAATCTTCAGTCAATGACATTTTTCTACCAACGTGGAAATGTTTTAGTCTGCCATGCCAAACTATACCGAAAACATGAGAATACGGAAGGTAGACTCTCATACCTCAGACGAAGTCACCAAAGCGAGAGTCGTCCACCTCTACATTCATTCTCCACAAATCACTGCACCATACACGTTGTCTTCAGTATGCTGGGTCATATACACTCCTGGAAATGGAAAAAAGAACACATTGACACCGGTGTGTCAGACCCACCATACTTGCTCCGGACACTGCGAGAGGGCTGTACAAGCAATGATCACACGCACGGCACAACGGACACACCAGGAACCGCGGTGTTGGCCGTCGAATGGCGCTAGCTGCGCAGCATTTGTGCACCGCCGCCGTCAGTGTCAGCCAGTTTGCCGTGGCATACGGAGCTCCATCGCAGTCTTTAACACTGGTAGCATGCCGCGACAGCGTGGACGTGAACCGTATGTGCAGTTGACGGACTTTGAGCGAGGGCGTATAGTGGGCATGCGGGAGGCCGGGTGGACGTACCGCCGAATTGCTCAACACGTGGGGCGTGAGGTCTCCACAGTACATCGATGTTGTCGCCAGTGGTCGACGGAAGGTGCACGTGCCCGTCGACCTGGGACCGGACCGCAGCGACGCACGGATGCACGCCAAGACCGTAGGATCCTACGCAGTGCCGTAGGGGACCGCACCGCCACTTCCCAGCAAATTAGGGACACTGTTGCTCCTGGGGTATCGGCGAGGACCATTCGCAACCGTCTCCATGAAGCTGGGCTGCGGTCCCGCACACCGTTAGGCCGTCTTCCGCTCACGCCCCAACATCGTGCAGCCCGCCTCCAGTGGTGTCGCGACAGGCGTGAATGGAGGGACGAATGGAGACGTGTCGTCTTCAGCGATGAGAGTCGCTTCTGCCTTGGTGCCAATGATGGTCGTATGCGTGTTTGGCGCCGTGCAGGTGAGCGCCACAATCAGGACTGCATACGACCGAGGCACACAGGGCCAACCCCCGGCATCATGGTGTGGGGAGCGATCTCCTACACTGGCCGTACACCACTGGTGATCGTCGAGGGGACACTGAATAGTGCATGGTACATCCAAACCGTCATCGAACCCATCGTTCTACCATTCCTAGACCGGCAAGGGAACTTGCTGTTCCAACAGGACAATGCACGTCCGCATGTATCCCGTGCCACCCAACGTGCTCTAGAAGGTGTAAGTCAACTACCCTGGCCAGCAAGATCTCCGGATCTGTCCCCCATTGAGCATGTTTGGGACTGGATGAAGCGTCGTCTCACGCGGTCTGCACGTCCAGCACGAACGCTGGTCCAACTGAGGCGCCAGGTGGAAATGGCATGGCAAGCCGTTCCACAGGACTACATCCAGCATCTCTACGATCGTCTCCATGGGAGAATAGCAGCCTGCATTGCTGCGAAAGGTGGATATACACTGTACTAGTGCCGACATTGTGCATGCTCCGTTGCCTGTGTCTATGTGCCTGTGGTTCTGTCAGTGTGATCATGTGATGTATCCGACCCCAGGAATGTGTCAATAAAGTTTCCCCTTCCTGGGACAATGAATTCACGGTGTTCTTATTTCAATTTCCAGGAGTGTATTAACATTCCTGTTGAATTCAAGGCTGGTGCATGTTTTCTATGACGAATTTGTCTATATGCCATTTTGCTTGTCTTTCAATACAGATTCACGGAATAATAAGTACAAGTCTGCAAACTACATACAACACCAGTTTTGATTCATATCGTCCTAGACACGAATTCTTGAAGGAATTTTCGTGACTTATATTTGCTACGGATCTCTGATGGACGAATGAATGGAGTTCCATAATGGGCTCGACAAGGTATTATCCTTTACACATATATAATATTTTTTTCATAAGTATTGCACTTAAATCACAGTTTTACTTTTGATTTCACTTTTACAAGGTTACTCCAAAATTTCTGAAATTTTCAGCTGATTTATCACTTGTAAACTGCTCAAATAATTTAAAACTTTTCGCCTACTAATGCATGTAAGTTATACTGACGTGCAGTATCAACTACATATTTGTAAAAACGCGAGCTGTGTCAGTCTATGAACTTCACACCTTTATTGAAATTCCTTCTCTCAGTATTTTATACAAACCAACTTCATCTGCTACAATTGATTGGTGCACATGGCGAACCAGTGCTAGACCAACAAATTTACAAAGGCTGTTGAGGATTATTTTCTGAGTATTTTGGTGTAAGGAATACAGAAGTTCCGTGATGTGGTTGCCATCGCTGCGGGAACAGCTGAGCAGAATGTCGTCGTACCGTTCTTCCATTAAGCGATTCGCATATCGGCCACCGTTGCATACTGTTCTGTATTAGTGTAATGTACAACCGTCAGTATCGGGAAAACAAACTTGAGATGGAAACGTGCAGCACTGAATGCACAGTTGAGGGAGAAGAGTAAAGCAAACATTGCTGTTGTCAACAGCAAGGACCATCAGTGAATAGAACAAGATTTTTTCTGAACAAGACGTAGGGCACATATCGTTGACATCTGCACTGTTGCGTTGATATTTTCAGAGCAACACCAATACAAGGTTAAGACGGGAGGGAAGACTAGATAAACGAAATGCAATTGGTTCAAATGGTTCAAATGGCTCTGAGCACTATGGGACTCAACATCTGTGGTCATAAGTCCCCTAGAACTTAGAACTACTTAAACCTAACTAACCTAAGGACATCACACACACCCATGCCCGAGGCAGGATTCGAACCTGCGACCGTAGCAGTCGCGCGGTTCCTGACTGCAGCGCCAGAACCGCTAGACCACCGCGGCCGGCTCGAAATGCAATTATTCTATAATTAGCAACAGGAGACCATAGGCCTCTAAGACCAAGATACTTTGTCGTTGGAGGTCAGGTGCACCCTGCAGATGGCGAGTGGCCGATAGAGACTGCGGAAAAATAACAGGACATTATCTTTAAATGGAGAATGATGATCTGCTGCATTTGTTAGGCACCGTGTAAATAGTAACACCCACAGTATTCGTTCTTGAGAAACACCAGACGGTAACATGCCTTGCCAGTGAGATAGACGCACTCATAGGTGGAGGATGATTAGCTGCTAAATTTGTTATGCTCCATGTAAATAGAAACGGTTCTAGCGTTCTTCCCACAGAATCACCAGACACTAGCTACTGGGATAGACCCACTGATAGTAGGATGACTATGATCTACTATATTATTTAGAAATAGGTAAATATCGATGGTCCCAGCACTGATATGTGAGATACACCAGACGCTACGTTCTCTAGCTGTTGAAACAGACACACTGATGGGTGGGGGATGATCTACTATCTATGCAGCATGTAATTAGTATTGGACCCAAAATTCTTCCCTGAGGAACACCAAATGCTACGTTTTCTAGCTATTGATGATGATGCGCAGTTAGGTGGGGTAAGATCTGATAAATTATATATGCAGTACGTAAATAGATGCAACGTTCTGCAGCTGTTGAGATAGACGCACTGTTGTTTGGGGGATGATCTGCCGACCTACATACGCAGTATGTAAACAGTATCGGCCCAGATATCCTTCGTTGAGGAACTCCAGACGTCTCGTTCTCTAGCTGGAGAGACAGCGGCACTGCAGGAGTATTCCCTTGTTCACTGCAGGTACTCACGTGCAGAGGTGGTGCGGGCAGCGAGGACTGCGGCTAGCAGCAGGAGCAGCGGCAGCCGCGGAGGAGGAGGCTTGGGTGGTCGCGGGTCTGCGGGCCCACGTCGCGCACTCGCCATGGCACACACTGAGGCGGCGGTGCCGGCGCGCCGCGCCGCGACGCGGCCCACAGAGAGAAAGTTCCCCCTCCCCTGCCAGGTGCTCGGCCCACACGCTCCCAGCTCGCCACTTTCCCGGACGGGACGGGACGGCGCTGCCTCTTCCGCCAGACTCCGAGGACGCAGCGGTAGCCACCGCCAGCTCACGCCCAAGGCTGCACTCCTGCTCCTGCCCACTGCAGATTCATCCCGACTCTCACCATTCGAAGACACTGTGATCCGCGTGTCTCAAGCTTATATACTCTCAGATCTCAAGAAGCTTGTAATGATTCCAGTTCCAAAGATGGCTGGTTCTGGAAGTGTGAAAGTTACCAAACTATATCTCTTTCTCAGACCCTCAACCATAAGTTGGTTATCAGCAGTTCGCCATGAATTCTTGTCTTCAGCCTAACTGCATGAGAGCGATGTAGTAGGTGCAGCTCGTACCCTGCACGTGATTTATTTATTATACTCTCAGTCTTCCTCTTGTGTTCTTCCTTTCTAGCACACCTTCAATTATGTTTTTAATGATACCATCATGTCTCAGGAGATGGCTGACCCGCGTGTCTCTTCTCTGACGGATAAGCTTCAAGATACATGGTCCTCTTCATCCACTCTGTGGCGGACCTCTTCGTTTGGTATTTTGTCTACCCAGGAAATCTTGAGCATTCTGCGAAAGCACCACATCATGAAAGGTATTTTGTGCTTCTCCGAGCGTCCATGTTTAACTTCCGTACAGAAGCATACTCCAAACTATATCTTTATAAGTTCTTTCCTGCGATGTTTGTCTATGCAGCTTAATGCAAAAAGTTTTCTTGTCTTGTTAAAAGCAGCTGATGGTTCACCTTTCAGTGTTCTTCCTTGATCTTCGGTCTCATGTAACAAAGGATTCGTCGGTCTCTAGTAGCTCATTGTTAAGTGAACATTGGACAACGATGTTTTGTCTGCTTACCTCTAAGAATATTGTTTTGCCTTTATTAATTTTCGTCTAACAGGACGGTCTGAGTGTGGTTTCAATCTGGGTCAGCATCGTTTGTAAGAGATCCGCATCTTCACTTACCAGTGCCATGTCAACAGCAAAAGTCAACATGTTTATTTTCTTACCATGGATTTTAATTCCTCCTGTAGCTCCTAGTTTCTCCATAACTTCACCTGTTGCTCTCTCAGTACATTCATTCAACAAGACATGGGGGGGGGGGGGGGGGGGGGGGGGGGGGGAGAGGAGCCGTGTTGTACACCCTTCTTGGTAGTAGCTTCTTCTTTATCTTTTCCACATAATGTCACCGCCACTCTTCCTCTATGCAGTCTCTGTACTACTTTTCTTTCTTGATACATTGTCCTAATCTCTCTCAGCATCTCAAAAAGACGTCGCCAGTTTATCCAATCAAATGCTTTTTCTAAATTGACGAAGGCGATAAATGTGTCCCGAGCCTTCCTTAGTGTTTTCACTAGACTTAATCGTAAGCCGAGTACTGTTTATCGTGTGCCTACAAGTCTTTTAAAGCCAACCTACCAGTTTAATAAGTTATGGTTTCAAAATACTGACTCGAATTACCCTTAGGTGACGAAAGTCAAGGGATACCTCCTAATATCGTGTGAAACCTCATTTTGCCTGGCCGAGAGCAGCAGCTCGTAGTGGCGTGGACTCTATAAGTCGTTGGAATTCCCCTTCAGAAATACAGAGCCATGCTGCCTCTATGGCCGTCCACAATTGCGAAAGTGCTGCCGGTGCAGGGTTTTGTGCACGAACTGACCTTTCAATTACGTCCAATGAATGTTCGAAGAGGTTCATGTCGGCCGATCTGGATGGTCAAATCTTTCGGTCGAATTGTCCAGGACGTTCTTCAAACCGGCAGTATCTGCTACAGTCCAGGCGGTCAAACACGGGCGCCGCTAGTTCCGCAGCAGCGTTTCCTGCAGCCCCTACCGCGACACGAGGGCGCTGCCAATGAGATGCAAGCATCACGTCTCCGGAGATACAGTGGCTGGTGTACATTTATGAAGCGAGCTCATTTTGAGTGTTTGCCAGTTAAATAATATTTACAGAATATAAACGTAGGCTTCCGCCGGCGTTGTCACTTTCAATAAAGTTTTTCTGGGTTTGTGACCGCGTCGTCAATATATATACTACGAATGTTTCGGCCTCTGTTGCAAGCGACCTTATTCAGGGTGTTTTTGTGTACTTTATTTACCAACTTCCATTGGGACCAGGGCTGTCATCTTCAGAATGAACATCGTATTGAAGAGTGACAGATTTACAAATCTTTTGTATCTTTATACGAGGTCTGTTCAAAAAATACCGGAATTATGTCCACAAAATTTTTCTGTGCTTTCATTTTACTTATTGTGCAAGGTCTCCTTCGAAATACTGTCTTTCACAATTGATACACCGCTCCCAACACCTTTTTCACTTCCGAAACCAGTCTTAGTAGTCCTCTTGTTGGATTACGTGAAGCGCTGTCTGCGAATTTCCTTTTATCTCGTCTATCCCAGAAAAATCTTAGTCCTTTCAACGGGGTTTTCAACTCTGGAAATAAAAGAAAAGTCGGCGGGCCAGGTCTGGAGGACGTGGAGCGCACGTAGGATGAGGCAGCACAGTCATTTCGTTTTTTGTGCAATAGTCAAGCACCAAAGGGGATGAATGTGCGGGTGTGTTATCGTGATGCACGGGCCATGAATTGTCTGGCCACATTTCAAGCCTCAGATTTTCTCGCAGGCGTCGCAGCAAGTCCCGATAGTACCACAGGTCCTGTGGCACCAATTCATGATGAACTAATCCTTCAGAGTCAAAGAAAACTATCAGCATGGCTTTGACATTTGACCCGACCTGAAGAGCTTTTTTTGGTCTTGGACAACCTTTCCCGACTCATTATAAAGACTAAAACTTGGTATCAACATCACAGCCGCAGAACCGCGTCTCATTCTCTCGTTCTCATTTGCACGATCCAAAAGTTCTTCACATATTGCGAGGCGAAGGTCTTCCTGATCTTGACTCATGAGTCGTGTAACGAACTTGGCGGCAACACGATGCATTCCAAGACGCTGAGTCAAGATTTCATGACAAGATCCAACTGAAATGTTACATTCTTCTGCAATCTCTCGGACAGTCAGTCTTCGGTTATCATGCACAATTTCATTAACGTTCCTAACATGAGCGTCGTCGGTAGACGTCGAAGGACGTTCTGGACGGGGGACATCTTTAACTTCCGTACGGCCATTTTTAAACCGTGTGAGCCATTCGTAACACCGAGTACGGCTTAACCACTCATCACTATACTCTTCCTGCATCGCTTGATGTGTCTCTCTAAAGGTTTCCTTGAGAGTCACGCAAAGTTCAATGAAGGCGCTTTCCTCCTCTAACTCTGCCACATCGAAGTTCGCAAACTGTGAGACAGAACGTTCTACTCAGTACACCACGGAACAATAACTAACAGAAATACATCAATGTAACTTCCTGCAGTTACACATTAAACACAAGAGTGTGCGGGGATGTCAACCGCATTTCCCTCCAACACACCACTGGCGCGAAATTTCTACGTCTAAATCCAGTGTTCGCAACTGACGCTGCAAGTTCGGAACAAAGTTTTGTATGATTTTAATATTTGATATTAGATGTATATAAATTAATATCTGAATTCTCTGTTCAGCCGGCCGGTGTGGCCGAGCGGGTCTAGGCGCTACAGTCTGGAACCGCGCGACTGCTACGGTCGCAGGTTCGAATCCAGCCTCGGGCATGGATGTGTGTGATGTCCTTAGGTTAGTTAGGTTTAAGTAGTTCTAAGGTCTAGGGGACTGATGACCTCAGATGTTAAGTTCCATAGTGCTCAGACCCATTTGAACCATTTTTCTCTGTTCGTGAACGGCTTCTGTTCCTCGCCTCTCTATCCTCTCAAGAACCACACAGCGTGCAAACCGAATCATAACAAGCCAATCGCGAATAATTGTTCAAATGGTTCAAATGGCTCTGAGCACTATGGGACTTAACTTCTCTGGTCATCAGTCCCCGAGAACGTAGAACTACTTAAACCTAACTAACCTAAGGACATCACACACAGCCATGCCCGAAGCAGGATTCGAACCTGCGACCGTAGCGGTCACGCGGTTCCAGACTGAAGCGCCTTTAACCGCACGGCCACACCGGCCGGCGCGAATAATTGTGGCCCAGTGACATGGCGCATCGTTGTTTGGCAACATGAGGTCTATGAATGGCTGCAGATGGTCTCCAAGTAGCCAAACATAACCATTTACAGTCAATGAGCAGTTCATGTTGACCAGAGGACTCAGTCCATTCCACGTAAACACAGCCCATACCATTGTGGAGGTATCATCAGCTTGCACAATGCCTTGTTGACAAACTGGGTCCATTGCTTCGAGCCGTCTGCGCCACACTCGAACCCTACAATCGTCTCTTACCAACTTAAATTGGGACTCATGTGACGAGTCCACCATTTTCCTTTCATCTAGAGCCCAACTGATATGATCACCAGCATAGGCGAGGTGCTGCTGGCAATATCGTGCAGTGAGAAAAGGCGCTCGTTTCGGTCGTCTGCTGCCATAGCCCATTAACGCCAAAATTTTGCCACACTGTCCCAACTGATACGTTCGTCGTACGTCCCACATTGTTTTCTGTGGATATTTCATGCACTATTGCTTTTCTGTTAGTCTGTTAGAACTGACGGCTCTACGCAAACTCGCTGCTCCCGGTCGTTAAGTGAAGGCCAAGGGCCACGCGTTATCTGAGAAATGGTGCCTGAAGTTGACACTATAGATATATAGATATAGAATATTGAATTCCATAACGGTTTCCGAAATGGAGTGTCCCATGCGTCTATCTTCAGTTACCATTCCACATTCAAAGCCTGTTAATTCTGTCGCGCGGTCACAATCACCTTCCAAACCTCTTCAGAGAAGAGTGGTATTAAAATTCACAGTGAGAGGATATCAATGATAAGATTAAATGATGATATTGCTATCTTCAGTGGAAGTGAAGAACAATTACTGGAGAGTGAGCTGGAAAAAGACAAAAGCAACGAGTAGTAGCAGATATGAGAATACATCAAAATTGAGATGGTCACGAAATAGACGAAGTTAATGTATTCTGCTACGTGGAGGCAAACTAACCCATGACAGACGAATTAAGGACGACACAGGAAGCAGACTAGCAAAGGCGAAGAATGCATTCATACTCAAGACGAGTCTGCGGATATGAGACATAGGCTTTAATTTGAGGACGAAATTTCTGAGAATGTACTTGGAAGCATAGTATTGTATGGTTGTGAATCATGGACAGTGGGAAAACCAGAATTGAAGAGAATCGAAGCATTTGAGATGTAGTGCTACAAAATAACGTTGAAAATCAGGTGGGCTGATAAAGAATGAGGAGGTTTTCCGCTGAATCGGCGAGGAAAAGAACATAAGGAAACATCGAGTAGATGGAGGGCAGGATTACAGAACATTTCTGTTTATTATTTACACAAGTTCCATAGGACCAAATTGAGGAACAAATCTCCAAGGTTATGGTATGTGTCATGCCCGAAGTTACAACAAAAAAGTAAAATAACAGAAAAAATAGAATGTTTATGAACCCTAAAAAAAAGTCAAGCCACAAGTTTAAGTAAATGCAATCAACAATGTAACATAAGAATCACCTTAATTTTTCAAGAAACTCCTCAACAGAATAGAAGGAGTGACTCACGAGGAAACTCTTCAGTTTCGATTTCAAAGCGAATGGATTATTTCTCAGATTTTTGAATTCTTGTGGTAGCTTATTGAAAAAGGATGCAGCAGCGTACTGCACACTGCAGCGTACTGACTCTGAAATTATTGGTATATCTGAACACTTCTTAAACAAGGAGATAATTCAGAGGCTTCCTTTACCAGGTTACAGGTTGGCTGGCTGCTTTTCGAGGAGCTCTTTGCGGTGTGGGGGAGTAGCCATGTATGTGAAAAACGGCATCGCATTTGAGTCAATTGATGTTTCAAAGTACTGCACTGAAAAGGTGTTTGAATGTTGTGCAGGTGTGGTTAAATTTAACGGAGTTAAACTTGTAACTGTTGTTATTTATAGATCCCCAGACTCCGATTTCACAGCATTTTTGCTAAAGCTAGAGGAGGTTCTTGGTTCACTTTATAGGAAATACAAAAAGTTAGTTATATGTGGTGACTTCAATATTAATTGTATAAGTGATTGTGCAAGGAAGAGGATGCTGGTAGACCTCTTTAATTCATATAATCTTATGCAAACCGTATTCTTTCCAACGGGAGTGCAAGGGAACAGTAGAACAACCATAGACAACATTTTTGTTCATTCCTCATTACTAGAAGGGCATTCTGTTAGAAAAAGGGTGAATGGCCTTTCAGATCATGATGCGCAAATTTTAACTTTAAAAGATTTCTATGCTGCAACTCGTGTTAAATATAGTCATCAGCTGTTCAGGAAAGCTGATCCGGTTGCTGTAGAGACCTTTGTAAACCTTATAAAGGAACAAGAGTGGCAAGATGTTTATAGCGCTGAGACAGTAAACGATAAATATAATGCTTTTCTAAAGACCTTTCTCATGCTCTTTGAAAGTTGCTTTCCGTTACAACGTTTAAAACAGGGTACTAGCACAAACAGGCAGCCTGGGTGGCTGACTAGACGGATAAGAATATCTTGTAGAACAAAGTGGCAATTATATCAAAACGTTAGAAACAGTCAAAATCTAAATGCAGCAGCCCATTACAAACAGTATTGTAAGGTGCTTAAAAATGTTATTAGGAAGGCAAAAAGTATGTGGTATGCAGATAGAATAGCTAAGTCTCAGGATAAAATTAAAACCATATGGTCAGTCGTAAAGGAAGTTGCTGGTCTGCAGATACAGGTCGAGGATATAGAATCAGTGCGTAGTGGGAATGTCCGTGTTACTGATAAGTCGCATATATGTACAGTATTTAATAATCACTTTCTGAATATAGCAGGTGAACTAAATAGAAACCTAATTCCAACAGGGAATCATATAGCGCTCTTAGAAAAAAGTGTTCCGCGACTGTTACCTGAAATGCTCCTCCATGATACTGACAAGAGGGAGATTGAGTTAATAATTAAATCACTAAAGACCAAGAACTCTCATGGATATGACGGGGTATCTAGCAGAATACTGAAGTATTGTTCTATGTATGTTAGCCCAGTACTTAGCCATATCTGTAACTTTTCCTTTAGGAGTGGTCGGTTTCCTGATCGATTAAAATACTCGGTAGTGAAGCCACTTTATAAAAAGGGAGACATTGATAATGTTGACAATTTTAGACCTATTTCTATGCCATCGGTGTTTGCTAAAGTTATCGAGAAGGTTGTATATACAAGGTTACTGGAGCATTTAAATTCACATAATTTGCTGTCAAATGTTCAGTTTGGTTTTAGAAATGGTTTAACAACTGAAAATGCTATATTCTCTTTTCTCTGTGAGGTTTTCGACGGATTAAATAAAAGGTTGCGAACGCTAGGTGTTTTCTTTGATTTAACGAAGGCTTTTGACTGTGTTGACCACAAAATATTACTGCAGAAGTTGGACCATTATGGAGTAAGGGGAGTAGCTTACAATTGGTTCGCCTCTTACTTTAAGAACAGAAAGCAGAGGGTAATTCTCCGCAATATTGAGAGTGGTAGTGATGTTCAGTCCCAATGGGGCACTGTTAAGTGGGGCGTTCCCCAAGGGTCGGTGCTGGGGCCACTGCTGTTTCTTATTTAAATAAATGATATGCCTTCTAGTATTACAGGTGATTCAAAAATATTTCTGTTTGCTGATGACACCAGCTTGATAGTGAAGGATCTTGTGTGTAATATTGAAACAGTAACAAATAATTTAGTTCATGAAATAAGTTCGTGGCTTGTGGAAAATAATTTGATGCTAAATCACAGTAAGACTCAGTTTTTACAGTTTCTAACTCACAATTCAACAAGAACTGACATTTTAATCAGACAGAGTGGGCATGTTATAAGCGAGACGGAACAGTTCAAGTTCCTAGGCGTACGGATAGATAGTAGCTGTTGTGGAAAGCCCATGTTCAGGATCTTGTTCAGAAACTAAATGCTGCTTTATTTACCATTAGAACAGTATCTGAAATAAGTGACACTTCAACACGAAAAGTAGTCTACTTCGCATATTTTCATACGCTTATGTCGTATGGTATTATTTTTTGGGGTAATTCTTCTGATTCAAAAAGGGTATTTTTGGCTCAAAAACGGGCTGTTCGAGCTATATGTGGTGTAAGTTCGAGAATCTCTTGTCGACCCCTATTCAAAAATCTGGGAATTCTGACATTGCCCTCACAGTATATATTTTCTTTAATGTCGTTTGTTGTTAGCAATATTAGCCTATTCCCAAGAGTTAGCAGCTTTCACTCAGTTAATACTAGGCAGAAATCAAATCTGCATGTAGAATGCAGTTCCTTGACTCTTGTGCAGAAAGGAGTGCAGTATTCTGCTGCATCCATTTTCAATAAGCTACCACAAGAACTCAAAAATCTTAGCAGTAGCCCAAACTCTTTTAAGTCTAAACTGAAGAGTTTCCTCATGGCTCACTCCTTCTATTCTGTCGAGGAGCTCCTGGAAGAGCTAAAAAATTAAGCAAATTCCAGTGTTACATTGTTGATTGTCTTCATTTAAACTTATGACTTGTCACCTGAATATGTTTTTTTTTCTATATTTCATTTTATCTGTTTCTAATATCGTGTTATAATTTCATGTATTGACTCGTTCCATGACCACGGAGATTTCTCCTTAATTTGGTCCCACGGAACAATAAATAAATAAATAAATAAAAAATAAAAAAAAACATTTCTGCACAAGAGTTAAGGAAGTCCGATCCAAATGCAGGTTGGATTTCTGCCGAGTATTAACTGAGAGAAAGCTGCTTATTCTTGGGGATAAACTGCTATTGTTAACAAGAAACGATAGTAAAGAATACATATATTTAGGGGCCAATGTCAAAATACCCAGACTAGCGAACAGGAGTCGACAAGAGGTTCGTGAACTTACACCACTTATTGCCCGAAGATCCCGTTTCTGAGCCAAAAATATCATTCTAGAATGGGAAGAGTTACCCCAAAATATAATTCCAGACGACATAAGCTAACAAGAATAAGCATAGTAAACTAATTTTCGTGACTAACGATCACTTACTTCAGATACGGTTCGAACAGTAAAAATGGCAGCATTAAGTCTTTGAACAGCTTTCCACGACAGTTTACTATCTATCTGAACACCTAGAAATTTGAACTGTTCAGCTTCACTAATCATATTCCCATAATGTGAAAGCCGGCCGGAGTGGCCATGCGGTTCTAGGCGCTTCAGTCTGGAACCGCGTGACCGCTACGGTGGCAGGTTCGAATCCTGCCTCGGGCATGGATGTGTGTGATGTCGTTAGATTAGTTAGGTTTAAGTAGTTCTAAGTTCTAGGGGACTGATGACCACAGATGTTAAGTCCCATAGTGCTCAGAGCCATTTGAACCATTCATTATGTGAAATTAATACGTCTGGTTTTGTTGAATTATGTGTTAGAAACAGCAAAAGCTGAGTCTTACTGTGATTTAGCGTTAGCTTATTTTCTACAAGCCATGAACTAATTCGTCGGAGGTTTGAGTCCTTCCTTGGGTATGGGTGTGTGAGTTATCCTTAGCGTAAGTTAGTTTAAGTTAGATTAAGTAGTGCGTAAGCTTAGGGAAGGATGACCTCAGCAGTTGGGTCCCATAAGACCTTACCACAAATTTCCAATTTTCCATGAACTTATGTAATGAACTGCACAATTTCAAACCGAGCCAATGATGCGCACAACATCCTTTACTACCAGGCTAGTGTCATCAGCAAATAGAAATATTTTAGAGTTACCCATAATACTAGTATACTTCCCCCATGAACCATGGACCTTGCCGTTGGTGGGGAGGCTTGCGTGCTTCAGCGATACAGATGGCCGTACCGTAGGTGCAACCACAACGGAGGGGTATCTGTTGAGAGGCCAGACAAACATGCGGTTCCTGAAGAGGGGCAGCAGCCTTTTCAGTAGTTGCAGGGGCAACAGTCTGGATGATTGACTAATTTGGCCTTGTAACATTAACCAAAACGGCCTTGCTGTGCTGGTACTGCGAACGGCTGAAAGCAAGGGGAAACTACAGCCGTAATTTTTCCCGAGGACATGCAGCTTTACTGTATGATTAAATGATGATGGCGTCCTCTTGGGTAAAATATTCCGGAGGTAAAATAGTCCCCCATTCGGATCTCCGGGCGGGGACTACTCAAGAGGACGTCGTTATCAGGAGGAAGAAAACTGGCATTCTACGGATCGGAGCGTGGAATGTCAGATCCCTTAATCGGGCAGGTAGGTTAGAAAATTTAAAAAGGGAAATGGATAGGTTAAAGTTAGATATAGTGGGAATTAGTGAAGTTCGGTGGCAGGAGGAACAAGACTTGTGGTCAGGTGATTACAGGGTTATAAATACAAAATCAAATAGGGGTAATGCAGGAGTAGGTTTAATAATGAATAAAAAAATAGGAGTGCGGGTTAGCTACTACAAACAGCATAGTGAACGCATTATTGTGGCCAAGATAGACACAAAGCCCATGCCTACTACAGTAGTACAAGTTTATATGCCAACTAGCTCTGCAGATGATGAAGAAATAGATGAAATGTATGACGAGATAAAAGAAATTATTCAGGTAGTGAAGGGAGACGAAAATTTAATAGTCATGGGTGACTGGAATTCGTCAGTAGGAAAAGGGAGAGAAGGAAACATAGTAGGTGAATATGGATTGGGGGGAAGGAATGAAAGAGGAAGCCGCCTTGTAGAATTTTGCACAGAGCATAACTTAATCATAGCTAACACTTGGTTCAAGAATCATAAAAGAAGGTTGTATACCTGGAAGAATCCTGGAGATACTAATAGGTATCAGATAGATTATATAATGGTAAGACAGAGATTTAGGAACCAGGTTATAAATTGTAAGACATTTCCAGGGGCAGATGTGGATTCTGACCACAATCTATTGGTTATGAACTGCAGATTGAAACTGAAGAAACTGCAAAAAGGTGGGAATTTAAGGAGATGGGACCTGGATAAACTGAAAGAACCAGAGGTTGTAGAGAGTTTCAGGGAGAGCATAAGGGAACAATTGACAGGAATGGGGGAAAGAAATACAGTAGAAGAAGAATGTATAACTCTGAGGGATGAAGTAGTGAAGGCAGCAGAGGATCAAGTAGGTAAAAAGACGAGGGCTAATAGAAATCCTTGGGTAACAGAATAAATATTGAATTTAATTGATGAAAGGAGAAAATATAAAAATGCAGTAAATGAAGCAGGCAAAAGGGAATACAAACGTCTCAAAAATGAGATCGACAGAAAGTGCAAAATGGCTAAGCAGGGATGGCTAGAGGACAAATGTAAGGATGTAGAGGCTTGTCTCACTAGGGGTAAGATAGATACTGCCTACAGGAAAATTAAAGAGACCTTTGGAGAAAAGAGAACCACTTGTATGAATATCAAGAGCTCAGATGGAAACCCAGTTCTAAGCAAAGAAGGGAAGGCAGAAAGGTGGAAGGAGTATATAGAGGGTTTATACAAGGGCGATGTACTTGAGGACAATATTATGGAAATGGAAAAGGATGTAGATGGAGATGAAATGGGAGATACTGCGTGAAGAGTTTGACAGAGCACTGAAAGACCTGAGTCGAAACAAGGCCCCGGGAGTAGACAACATTCCATTAGAACTACTGATGGCCTTGGGAGAGCCAGTCATGACAAAACTCTACCATCTGGTGAGCAAGATGTATGAGACAGGCGAAATACCCTTAGACTTCAAGAAGAATATAATAATTCCAATCCCAAAGAAAGCAGGTGTTGACAGATGTGAAAATTACCGAACTATCAGTTTAATAAGTCACAGCTGCAAAATACTAACGCGAATTCTTTACAGACGAATGGAAAAACTGGTAGAAGCGGACCTCGGGGAAGATCAGTTTGGATTCCGTAGAAATGTTGGAACACGTGAGGCAATACTAACCTTACGACTTATCTTAGAAGAAAGATTAAGAAAAGGCAAACCTACGTTTCTAGCATTTGTAGACTTAGAGAAAGCTTTTGACAACGTTAACTGGAATACTCTCTTTCAAATTCTGAAGGTGGCGGGGGTAAAATACAGGGAGCGAAAGGCTATTTACAATTTGTACAGAAACCAGATGGCAGTTATAAGAGTCGAGGGGCATGAAAGGGAAGCAGTGGTTGGGAAAGGAGTGAGACAGGGTTGTAGCCTCTCCCCGATGTTATTCAATCTGTATATTGAGCAAGCAGTAAAGGAAACAAAAGAAAAATTCGGAGTAGGTATTAAAATTCATGGAGAAGAAGTAAAAACTTTGAGGTTCGCCGATGACATTGTAATTCTGTCAGAGACAGCAAAGGACTTGGAAGAGCAGTTGAACGGAATGGACAGTGTATTGAAAGGAGGATATAAGATGAACATCAACAAAAGCAAAACGAGTATAATGGAATGTAGTCAAATTAAATCGGGTGATGCTGAGGGGATTAGATTAGGAAATGAGACACTTAAAGTAGTAAAGGAGTTTTGCTATTTAGGGAGTAAAATAACTGATGACGGTCGAAGTAGAGAGGATATAAAATGTAAACTGGCAATGGCAAGGAAAGCGTTTCTGAAGAAGAGAAGTTTGTTAACATCGAGTATAGATTTAAGTGTCAGGAAGTCGTTTCTGAAAGTATTTGTATGGAGTGTAGCCATGTATGGAAGTGAAACATGGACGATAAATAGTTTGGACAAGAAGAGAATAGAAGCTTTCGAAATGTGGTGCTACAGAAGAATGCTGAAGATAAGGTGGGTAGATCACGTAACTAATGAGGAGGTATTGAATAGGATTGGGGAGAAACGTTTGTGGCACAACTTGACTAGAAGAAGGGATCGGTTGGTAGGACATGTTTTGAGGCATCAAGGGATCACAAATTTAGCATTGGAGGGCAGCGTGGAGGGTAAAAATCGTAGAGGGAGACCAAGAGATCAATACACTAAGCAGATTCAGAAGGATGTAGGTTGCAGTAGGTACTGGGAGATGAAGAAGCTTGCTCAGGATAGAGTAGCATGGAGAGCTGCATCAAACCAGTCTCAGGACTGAAGACCACAACAACAACAACATAATACTAGACAACATATCATTTATATAAATGAGGAACAGGAGTGGCCTCAACACTGATCCCTGGAGCACCCCCCCCCCCCCCCCCCCCCATTTGACCGTACCTGACTCAGGCCCCACATCATAGACATTTTCAATACTGTGAACAATGACCTTTTACTGTCTGTTGTTAAAGTAAGTGGTGAACCAATAGTGAGCTACTCCCCAAATTCCGTAATGGTCCAACGTCTGGAGCAATATTTTATGATCAACACAATCAAATGCTTTAGTTACATCAAAAAATATGCCTAGCGTTTGAAACCTTTTGTTTAATCCATCCAGTACCTCACCGAGAAAAGAGAATATGGCATTTTCAGTTGTTAAACGACTTCTAAAGCCGAACTGTACGTTTGATACCAAATTATGTGGTATAAAATAATCAATTATACATACACAGGCTTTTCAATAACTTTAGCAAACACTGATGGCATAGAAATAGGTCTGAATTGTATACATTATCCCTATCTCCATTTTTATAAAGAGACTTTACTACCGAGTCCTGTAATCGTCGAGGAAACTGATCATTCCTAAAGGAAAAATTACGAATACGGCTAACTACAGGGCTAACATGTTCAGCACAGTACCTTAATATTCTGCTAGGCACTACATCATATCCATGATAGTCCTTAGTCTTCAGTAATTTAATTATTGGCTTTATCTCCCCCTTGTCTGTATCACAGAGGAGTATTACAGGTATCAATTTCGGAAAGGCATTTGCCAAGAGAGTTATATGATTCCCTGTAGAAACAAAATTTTTATTTAATTCACCAGCAATGCACAGAAAATAATTGCTAAATACTGTACATATATTTGATTTATCAGTAACAGAAATATTTTTACTAGGAACTGACTTTATATCGTCGACCTTGTGCTGCTGACCAGACACTTCCTTTTACTTCCTTCCTTTTACTTTTATCCAGTGAATTGGCTGTTCTATTTAGGTACCACATACTCTTTCCCTTCGTAATAACATTTTAACCACTTTACAGTACTATTTGTAATGGGCTACTGTAACTTGATTGTGACTACTTCTAAAATTTTGTTATAATACCCGCTTTGTTCTACATGATATCCTTATCCCACTAGTCAGCCACCCAGGCTGCCTTTGACTGCTAGTACTCAGTTTAGAACGTTCTAATGGAAAGCAGGTCTCAAACAGCATGAGAATGTGTTAAGAAAAGCATTGTATTTATCAACTATGTTATCGGCACTATAAACATCCTGCCACTCTTGGTCCTTGACGAGGTTTAATTTAACTTTCCTACATAGTTTATAATTGTAGGTGACATTTGTTTGAGTACAAAAGCCTTTTAGTGTTAAAATTTGTGCATCATGGTCTGAAAGACCATTCACCCTTCTACTAATTGAATGCCCATCTAGTAACGATGAATGAATAAAAATATAGTCTATGACTGTGCTACTGTTCCCCTACACCCTAGTTGGAAAAAAGACAGTCTACCTCAGATCATATGATCTACCGACATCCTTTCTCTTGCACAATCATATACAAAATTAATATTGAACTCAACACCTATAACTAATTTCTGGTACTTCATATAAAGTGAATCAACAAACCTCCCTAGCTTGAGCAGAAATGCTCCGATGTCAGAGTTCATCATCAGTTATCTGCTATCTTAGCAGGTCCTTTGTCTCTCCATTTTCTGCGATCCATTGCTTCCTTCTTAAGGCTGCCGTATGTTGTACCGTCCATCATGTCATCCAGTATTTGGAATCTCTTCCTTCCTCGCTTCCTTTTCCCTTCTACATAACCTTCTTACACTGTTTTGATCAGTCCGTCATTCTTTCTTAATATATGCCCAATCCAATTTCTTTTTCTTCTCTTTATTACATCTAGTAACTGTCTTTTCTCTCCCACTCTTCTCAATACCTCTTCATTTTTTACTCTGTCCATCCAACTTATTCTTTCCATCCTCCGCCATGTCCAGATCTCAAAAGCCTCCAGCCTTTCTCTGTCTTTCTTCCTCATAGTCCATGTTTCAGCGCCATATAGAAGAACACTCCACACAAGACATTTTATGAGTCTCTTCCTGAGTTCTCTGTTCAGACCGCTGTCGAAAATTCTCCTTTCTTTATAAAACGCCTCTTTTGTCATTGCTATCCTTGTTTTAATTTCTGTGGTGCACTTCCGGTCGGTGTCTATCCTGCTTCCAAGAGACTTAAAATTTTGCACCTGTTCTAGTATTTCTCCATTCAGCATAATTTTTATTTCCTTATTTCCTCCTAGTGCCAATACTTTTGCTTTATTTGTGTTAATTTTCATTCCATTTTTTTCCGTTAGTTTCAATGGTGTCCACCTAATCTTGTAATTCTTTTTCCCCTGTGGCTAGGACCACGTCATCAGCAAACCTCAAACACCCTACTCTTCTTCCTCCAATTTCTACGCCTTTGTCATCTAATGAGCATTGGTCAATCATATTTTCCAAGTAGAGGTTGCAAAGAGTAGGTGATAGACAGCATCCTTGTCTTACTCCTTTTCCTAGTCCGATCCAGTTTGTACTTTCTCCTCTCACTTTAATTGAAACTTTTTGATTAAGATATAATGAGTTTACAAGTCTTCTGGTTTTCCAGTCCACTCTCTTTTCCCTCATTATAGTCGCCAGCTTACAGCAAACAACATTGTCAAATACCTTTTTCAATAAACCTTTCTCCCAAGATTCGTAAGAGCCCTATTGCATCTCTGGTACCCGTATTCCGTCTAAAGCCAAACTGCTCCTCGCCAAGATTGTCCTCCATTACTTTTTCAAGTCTTTTATTAATTATTCTTAACTTCACTTTGGCTGCATGTGAAATGAGACTGATTGTCCTGTGCTCGCTGCATTTCTTGGTTCCTTGTTTTTTCGGTAATGGAATCATTACTGTTGTCATAAAGTCCTCAGGCCATTCACCACTGTCATATATTTTATTACATAATCTCAATGTTTCTCTTACTCCATCTTGGTTCAAGCATTTTAATATTTCTCCCGGTATCGTATCTATGCCTACCGCTTTGCCATTTTTCATTGCAGCTATGACAGACTTTACTTCTTCCATTATGATGGTTGGTCCTTTCTCGTCATCACACTGTTGTGTGATTCAAGTTCCAGAGTTTCTGGTTTGCTATTTGTGTCATATAGCTCTTTTACATATTCTTCCCATCTCTGGAGGACATCGTCACGATCTTTGTACACTACCTCTTCATCTTTACTCAAAATTTCCATAGTAGCACTTCCTGCTCTGTTTTGTTCTCATGTCATAGTCTTTACTCTGTTGTATAGTAGGGGACCTATAAACAACAAAAATTAGACGTTTAGTTTCACTAAATTCCACTGCCCCTGCACAACATTCAAATATATCTTCAGTGCAGTGCCGTGATACGTCTATGGAGTCAAATGGAATACTGTTTTTTACTTACATAGCCAGTCCCTCACCCCGCAAAGAACTCCTTGAAAAACAGCCAGCTAGTCTGTATCCTGGTAAAGGAAGCCTCTGAATTGTCAAATTATTTAAGTAGTGCTCCGATATACCAATAATTTCAGAGTCAACATCTATAAGCAACTCACTAACTTTAATGCCGGTTATATTTTGATGAAATATGCTAATCTCTTCTCCACTTGGAAACTTGTCCTATGAAGGTGATTTCTCAGTTAGAAGGACTTCATTTCAACATTTATACCTGACATCTGACTTCAATCTAAAAAAGGTACAGCTCTAACACCAACAAGTACAGGAATATTTCCATGAGTGATCCCACCACCACCCACTACACTGTCACCTATAAGCTTTGCCAGCCTCCCCTTCCCATATCTATTGAGATGCAGGCCATGCCTAGTGAAACCCGATCTACTGATAGACTCAACTGGCACCAGTGCAATGTGACCCATGCCCTCTGACATCAGTGCCGCCGAACGTGGTGTACGTTAGAACGACGTCGTAGCATGGAGTGTTAAGTGTTTTTCTTTCGGGAACACAGAGTTGGCCGCCAATAGCGAACTGCGGATTCCAACTAATTCTTTCGACCATCCTCCTAAAGGAATTATTTTATTATGCCTGTGGTACTGATAACGCAAAAGCGTTGAAGGTACATTGTCGTTTTAAATGTTGTAGTTGACTGGTGATTTATACAGTGCGTCAGTGAGAATTCTTAACGTCGTTGTAGCAGTCGGCTGGATTTGTCCAGGCACGCCTTCTAAGGTGATAGTGGGTGATGCTTAGATGCATGTATTACAGTGTGATCCGTTACCGATGCTTTTAGTGTCTCCAAGTGTTCGCTTCTGCCTACGGAATAGGAATAGGTAGTGTAAGGTGGCCTGATTGTATTACCGACAACCTTCCTTTGAGAACTGCGGAAACTGCTGGACAGTCGACACTACAGAACAGAAACTGCTGGGTGCTACGGGTTTTGTGCAGTGCCGATCGGCGCGGAACAAGGTTAGTGTCGAGTATCATGCTAAGTGGTAGCACGAAACGTGGCCCTTTTAGTTGTTTCGTCGTTGTCGTGTGTCATGCTCCTAATAGTCTGGTTTCCTGAAGTTTCGGAAAGTTGTGGTCTGTTCCTTTTTTTCTGTTCTCTTCACTGTGGTAAGGGCCAGCATTGTTGCTTTACACCCTTACATGGGAATGTGGTTACACGCATATTTCCAACATGTCTTGTCTGTGCAAAGGGCTATCCAATTTTGCTAAATTATTGAGGGTTTATGTCCGGCCCCAGGTGGGCGATGCAGTGAAAATCATCCCTGTAATTATAACACTGGTTAAGGTGTTAGATACCGTAAGCATTGTAAGGATTAATTATTAAGGATGTGACAGTGGTGATCCGGATGATCCTAAGTAAAACCGGGACTTAAGGCGGGGTCTGCCAGCGTGTTACTCTGCCGGTCAGTGTGTATTCAAATTTAAAGAGAGAGAGAAAAAAAGAAATTAGAATTGCTGGTGCATCAAAAGGCCACCTCTATAATTTTGAAAGTGGTGCGCCACGATTATTTTAGTTACTGTTTACTTTTAGTTAAGATAATTAAAATCAGAAGTAAGGCTGTTAAGTAAGAATTCATTAACATAACTTTATCTTAAGCGGCACTCAGCCATCTAATACCGCTGAGCGATTTGTTTGTGTTCTGGTGCTTGGGCAGTAACGAGTTAAAGCGCAATGATGTATAATAAGCCAGTGCAGTGGGCATTAGTAATTGTGTTTTACGTATGTGGTTTCTGGTGGTTGATGTCCGTTGTATCTGGATTATATATATTGTGATTCTTGTCCACGGGCCCAAAGTAATTAAAGTCAAATTTTATTTCTGACCAGTTTTATTAATTAATGTGTTATTGAGTAAAACGTTTATTAATGAATGGGTATATTTCAAAGATTAGCTGCTGTTCATTGTGGTTAAAGGCTGCGGGAACATTGTAAGTGACCCGTTGCCTTATACCTGCCTTCGTTGCAGGTTGAGAACGGTGCTTATGACTGCAGAAACCGTGGTGCCCAGCGTGTCAACCCTGAGCTGACGGCCCTGTGACTGCGAGACCAGCAGCCCTGTAGCCACCCAAGAGTACTAGCTTTATCTGTGATGTTTTTGTTAAGAAACAGTATTCAGCTCTGTCTTATCAGTTAATTACCCCAGCCCTCCACTCCCAAACGCCAAAAATCGTGCGCACAACTTAGAATAACAAAATGCCATTATGTAGAGAATATTCTCTTCAAGGAATATCCTCTATGACCTGATTTAAACAAACAAGTCGGCAAATTTTAGGAAACCCACATAATAATAAATCATTTTTTTTGTGTGCACATGTCCAGTCAGTGTAAACTTTTTGAAAGGAGGCAGTTTCCTGGCTGAAGCTGTTTCTCTTTTTTCGAAATGCTGTTCTTCGTTATTAGCGACTAGCTGATTTCACCAACTTGAGCATTACCAATCTACCTCAATCACCTGTATCACACCAAAAATGATGTTACATTACCAGCGGTGTGAAAAGAACAATATGCAGTGGCGTCTCTAATAAGCACTCAGCACAACCAGAACCTGTATGTTCCTCATTGTGTAACATCAGCTCATATCAGAGGTGTGAAGTTTGGTGCGTAGAATGAAAAATCTGCATTTTCTGAATTTGTCTGTAAGTCATTGTTTCTTTATCACTGTAGAGATCTTTGTGTCCATTCCAGCATCCTCATGTTCATACAATATCTGTTATGAGGTTCCAGTTTTTCTCTTTTACTGTTGTCGATATTTCTTTTGTTTTCTGCTGTAGTTAGTTTACTTTGAATTATCCAGGTTCTTAATTCCCAATATTTGTATTTTTCTTTTCATCATCTTACACAACATCGATTGTCCGCTTTTTCTTTGCTTTCATCATTTACTAGAAATGTAAATTTCTTATTCTCCTATAAAGTAGTTGCTCGTTAATATTTTCCCTAAAGTTTTTTTACGGTTCTTGTGAGGTTCAGTTGCCTTCCGTCATCCAATGTCTTGACTGTAGTTTTGTCTTGCCTATGGTATCATCTGTAAGTTTTATACCTACGTTCCACGTCATCATCGTGCCATTATGAATTTGTTTTTTCTCCTTTGAGATTTGACTTCTGTTTTCTTCAGACTGTCCACAAATGCAATATTATCATGTTGCATTAAAACAGATTGGACGTTTGGGTTACAAATTATCGTCATTACTCTTTAACTTACACTACAAAGAGTCAATGACAAACAGAAAACAAGTAACAAAAAAAGTGCAAGGGATCATATGCCAAAGATAAGGATCGCAATTGGCATTGGACTTCTCGTTAAAAGCAAGCAAGACAAGGATCAAATGTTTTTAATTGAAAGACATCGAAGTCTATAGACTGGAGATCAATGCCAGAACTGTTTGGAAGTAAACGGGGGCAGCACCGGAAATGAGAATCGTTTGAAATATGGAGATTTTTTTTTTTCTTTTTACGGCTGGTTTGATGCGGCCTGCCACGAATTCATCTCCTGTGCCAACCTCTTCACCTCAGAGTAGCACTTGCAACCTACGTCCTCAATCATTTGCTGGATGTATTGCAATTCTGCCTTCCTCTACAGTTTTTGCCTTCTATAGCTCCCCCTAGTACCATGGTAGTCATTCCCTCATGTCTTAACGGATGGCCTATCATCCTGTCCCTTCTCATTGTCAGTGTTTTCCACATATTCCTTTTCTCTGCGATTCTGCGCAGAACCTCCTCATTCCTTACCTTATCAGTCTACCTAATTTTCTACAATCGTCTATAGCAACACATATCAAATGCATCGATTCTTTCTGTTCCTCTGTACCAACAGTCCATGTTTCACTATTTCTGTGGAGTTTCGGAGATGTTAGAATTACTGGACAGATTAGTTTCTGAATAAAGGCTTATTTAGCATACTACTAATAGAAATCAATCCGTGGGAAAGTGTTATCAGAAGAGGTGCCTCGGAGGGACACACTAAATCATTCCGAACTGATTAACCCGCCAGTGTGCAAGTTATACATTAGAATTACTGGCCACGACAGCATACAAGATTACAATATGTAGAACATATTATGTGAGACGCTTAGTGTAGCAGATGTGTTGAGATAAATGGATTGACACTGACATATAATGGAACGAAATAGGTTGTCTTAAACCAGCTGGGAACATGAAGGTAACTTTGCGGACGAGGTAGCGAAGGAAAGATTTGGAGCCGGTGTAAAATGTCGTATTCAAAAAACAGTTACGTTATCCTACTTTAGAATATCATTCACATTTATTGCAGCACTTGCAGGGTGATCTAAAGGATAGCAGCATGTTAACATAGTTACCATGCGTGACCTCGCTGGGCCCCTACTGTGCAGTGAGGGAGGAACGGTCGTACAGTATTTGGCAAACTTCCCGGCGCTGGCTGGGATGGGAAGATTTTCTTTAAGATAATGTGACAACGTGCCGCGACTGAAAATAGTAGGGCACAAGTAAGAGATCACGACTGAGCATTTGTTGAGCAGCTATGGGGAATTTGACAACAACAAATCAGTGTGAAACGTAATGAAGCATGGGAAGAATATTTGATGTTATTATATATTTTTTATTTTGAATGTAGTGTAGATTTAACGAGTCAACATTTTATTTATAATACATGAACACGTGACATGATAACTCAGTGGCACAGCACAATACGTAGAGTTTGACCTCCCAGAGACAGAAACGTTTATTGCTTTACTTATTTTAACATATACATTTGACAAGGACATTAAAAAAAGCCAAATGCACTATCGTATGCAATCCATATTGACTGTAAATCCTCGTATAATAAGTAGAGTGAACAATTCGCAACTCAGAAGACGTCTGACATGCCTGCTAAAGCATTATGGACAGCAATGGATACGATGACTGCTTTAGTTCTGCTTTTTAAGAAGACGTTTAGAATGATGACGGTCTATGAATTTGAAATATTACCAGATCTCAGTATGGGAGGGAGGAAATCGAAGAATAGATGAATGAAATTATTTTGAGCGGACTGGTATCGATAGCCTCTGTAATTTGAAGAGAAAAAGAGGAGGTTTGGAAAAGACAGAAGGAATTCTGTATCCTGAGGAAAATCTGAAGTAGGATTGGTTAACCTCTTGTAGAAAAAATTCTGTTGGAATTCGCTGGTACCTTTCACACTACTGAGGACATTAAAAAGGGAAACAAAGACTGTACCGAGAAGTAGAGTAATTAAGGGAAAGGAAATACAAATATTAATTAATAAAAATTACAAGCATGAAATAAGAAGGAAGGGAAAGCAGAATTTTGAACGAACGTAAACAGACTCGACCGCAAGAAACCTTTATTTTTGTGGTTACCGGTTTCCGTCAGCTATTGACCATCGTCAGACCTAATATCATTTTTGTAGGTGGTGGCCACCGTCTACTAACATGGTATGAGGTCTGAAGATCCTCAGTAACTGACCGAAACCGGTAGGCCACCGCCTACCAAAATGGTAAGAAGTCTTAAGATGGTCAGTAACTGACCGACAATGGTAACCACAAAAATAAACGTTTCTTGCCGTCAAGAATGTTTATGTTCGTTATAAAATACTAAGAAAAACCGCTGTTCTCCACGGGAAATGTTCTCAAAAATTACTGAAAAGAAGGATAACTACAGGTTATGGTACCGTTGATAATGTGTTAATTAGAGATTAAAATTATAGAGAGTCCATGTTTATTTCAAAATCTGCTGAAATGCTTATCTGCAATTTCCGTAGCGTTCAGTGTCGAAAAGTAAAGCACAATTAATCACCACAACACAGTAAAAACTTGAAGCATGGAGAATAATATTGTCCGAACGTATAAAAGTTCTCAGCTATCCTTGTAACTAATCTGCTGCACCAAACAATCTCTTGCAGAATCGGTACAAACGCTTCATCTTCCACAATGATACGTATATACAGGAGTCCAGCAAATGAGTTCCTGTTTTCAAAATTAAATGTCTCAAAGACTAAGATGTAGAGAAGAGTGTAACAAAATGTATTTTTATTGTGAAAGCTGTAAAAATTTTATACAGAAGTAATACAGAAGTTTCTAAATAGTTCGAAAAGCTGCTGAAAGGTGGCGCTGTACGGTGTACAACTCGTAGAGTATCAGGGTGCACAATTAAACTCGTCCTCTGTAAGCAGTCTTTGCTACCACATCACAACCTTTTCGAAATGTTCACCACTCGCAGCACGGAGGTGGCACAAACAAAGAATGAAATTTGTCATCACATCTTATAATGTCTCAACGGAAACGGATTCAGATGCCACACAGAGCACCGATTCAGTCTCGTCCAGCATGGTTTGATGGTTACCGTAAACAATATCTTTTAATGTGTCCCACAAAAAGTAGACACAAAGAGACAGGTCGGGTGAATATGGAGGCCATTCATTCCCCGATCCAGTAAATTTGCAGTAATTCAACTTGCTGCCTCTATTCTCGAAGTATTCGTCAAGAAAGCGAAACACCTATTCGGTGCGATGTGGTCTGGCCACATCTTGCATGAACCAGTAGGTGCTCGTCAATCCTCCAACACTAGCTGTGTGGCGACAAACTGTTCCAAAATTGCAACATAACGTCGCATGAAAAAGGGCCAAGATGTCCCTGTTGCATACTGCAGCCCAAACAGTAACTATGGAAGAATACAGTGTTTCCGCTTCACGCAAATGGCTATTTTCAGAGGGTCAAAATTGCCAGTATTGTTTATTCATGACTTCACTCAGGGATGTGTGCTTCATCTGTGAACCAGATACAGCCAACATCACATCCTTCGTTATTAAACATTGCGAGGATCTCGTTCGCAAAGTCAGCCCGTTGTCGCACAGCTCGTACAAGTGTGGCCTGGTAGCTTTGGATTTTGAATGGAAACATTTGTACGCTCTGTCTCTATATTTTCTGCGGGCTGGAACGCTTGAAAGCAGTCTCTACTGCAACTCTTCGGACAGACTTGTTGGATTTTGCTAAATAATAGCAGAAACTGTGGCGACATTTTCAGGAGCAACTATAATTTGCCTGGGGCCAATTTCCAAGCTACATTATCAGCCACACTACTTCTCCGTTGGAATTTGGCGAAGAGCTTGAGAATCGTTTTCGTGTCGAATTCTTTTGGAACATTAAATCGCTTTGAAAACTACGTCTTGTAGTCGTAGGACTGTGTTCTAACCTGTGGTATTCCAGTACTAGAAAAAGAAGTTCGTCAATGGAATGCATGATCTCAATCCCCTCTGACATTTCAAAGGTGTAACCGATTGCTCTGAACTGCAGTGCACTATATGAATATGCACTACGTATTGCATTTACAGTGCCATCTATTACAAGCTCTTCGAACTATTTCGAAACGTCTGTATTTTGCAGCTTTCACAAAAGAACAAACCGTTTGTTGCACTCGTCTGTCGATCTTAGTTTTCGAAATATTTAATTCTGAAATCGGGGACTCCTCCGTTGGACACCCTTTATTATTCCTGGACCGATCATGGGTCACATACACTGTCCACGCAGCCAACAGCAAAATCTCTCCTTAACAGGGTCAACCCCTGTCTCTCATGTTCGTGTTTATTACAGGTTGTTTGTCTTTGGCGTCGCTGCCATATTATTTCGATTCATCTACTAACACTGGCCTATCGGAACTCGCTTTTGTAAAATGTTACAAAATTTTTTACAGTCAATTTTCCTACACCATCTACAGATAATGTAACATGATACGGTATTACAACGTTCGCGAGTCAACCTGTACGAGCGTATGAGAATGAATACTGATTTTAAAGTTCGGACAGTAATGAATGCTGCGTACAGCGCGCACAACTCAAAATTAAGATCGATTGTGAGCTGAATTATGAAATAAAGGCAAAAAATTTACATTGTTATAGGTGTGAGCTCAACAGTGTGTAGTCGTACATGCTGACCTACCTTTGGGGAGAAAAACTACAGCGAACATATATAGCGTGGATATGTAATTTCCTTGTTACAGTGGCGGAGAGAGATACAGCGTCCATTGACACACAGTTCCTGCAATTGCTGCAGCATACGAGGAAGTGGTGTATGAGATCTAAATGATACGGTGACCTACTGTTTGTGTTATCAGGGTTCATACAGGTAATATGGGGAGCCAAGAGTATTGAAGTAGGCCAAACCAAAACATATATGTTTTAAATGAAATGAGATTTACGTAAAGTAATTCGAGAACATGCCGTGAATGATGGTCTACCACACTAAAGTGTGCTAAATGAAGACCGGAAATCTAGGTTAAGGGTTTTGAAATTTGCAAACTGTATAAGCAGATTTCGCTTTCCTAACCTGAGTAGATCATAACAAACACTCATAAAATCACAGTCCACGGTGGCAATCGTAAAACTTGATGTCTCTGTCGCTGCCTAAAATCGATCACTCTAAACTGGTGGAAAAACTTTTAAGTTCAAAGCTAGCTTATAGATACTAAAATATTCTTAGCAGTCGGCCACATTCTGTAATCAAACTCACAAAAATTTGCTAAATCTACCAAATAAGAAAGTATTTCACGTGCATGGCTGACTTATTCTAAATTAAAATATGCCTGAGAAGACAAACGTGGAGTGTGACTCTTCGGCCAGTAATTTTCTAGCAGCAAAAGAATATAATACGATTTTGGAGAAAGATAGGTGCTGTCAGTGGTAAAATTGATAAATGGATTAAATGAGACTGATAGTTGTGAGGCTGATGTTAGTACTGTTATCGATGCTTCTGAGGAAGAAATTGGTGCTTTCATATCCGAAGAGGATGACAAGGATCTAAATTCAGTGCGGATGACGAAAGAAGAAACATGATTTCCATGTGGACAGTTAGAGATCCGACGTAAGTTCCAACCAACAAAACTCTCATACGAGATCTGATAGTGAACAATAAATTCAGTATAGCAAGGGAAAGAGAGAAACAGAAAAATGAAACAGGTGCAAAGAAAGACAATAGCAAGTTATTAGAGGATGATATCCTGTGGGTCAGCTTGGGTTGTTGAGTGATCATCTCGGCTGACTACCATGTGGAGGACACGATTTCGATTTCCGGTAGTGCGAAGGATTTTTCCTTGGTAGGAGGACTAGAGCAAGGTGCACTCTGCCTCATGATGCCAACAGAGGAGCTGCTAGACCCAGGGTAGCGACTCCAGGTCACACAAACTGAGAATGGTCGAGTGAGTCATTGGTGGATCATAAGGGGTCCAGTCGGTACCGATGGACCTGCCAAGGCCTGTGAACGGAATTTACGTTATATTTTACGTTACGATAGCATGTGTAAGAACTGTCAATGAACGAAGTATGTGTTTATATGTAAGTTAATTAAAGATACACTGACGAACCAAGTAATGGTTTCCAGATGCTAAATATGTTTGGGAATTGGATATAGGTCCCAATCTCCTTCTCCCCGTCTGTCCATCTCCCACACCCTTCCCGGCCCACCACGTCTTCTCCCTCTCTCTGACGCTGAGCCTTGTTTATTGTTATTGAAAATGAAACCATGATGAAAAACTGAACTTGTTTCACTGAATGGGTAAATCCGTTGGCATCACTGGTATACAGTGTATGAGAGAGGCTTCTCCAGCTGCAGGGCCTTTGAGGATATTGGCCAGAATGATATTTTGCATAATTATAATCTGCGAACGGGAACTATTACAAAGATAGTCATTACTACAACCGCACTATTTTCTGTTAAAACCGACTGCAAGGAAGAAAACCAAACAGCATAGTTCTAAAGCGGTTTCTCTAATGGTTTAAATAGCCTGCTATTGTAGTTAAAAATGACTACGAGAAAGAAAACGATACCACATCTTTTCATTGCACAGCATAGCATTCTTTTTCCCACTGTCAATGTTAAGGAAAAACCCGCACATAGTTTACCTTAAAAATTTTTGTGTGATGTGCAAGCTAATGTTTACAATTACAAGCAAATTTCAATCATTAGTTTAAGCTCATTCAAATGTTAGTTGAGGTGTCGCGTAAAATTTGACTAACTCGTTTATGAACGTTTGAAGATTGTCGGTAAGAATATTAAACGATGGTTTGTCGTTGTACAGTACAAGGTCCTGTCAGATAGCCTATGCGCGATCCCAGCGTGCAGTAACCACCCACACACGGCAGGTAGCAGCACAAGCAATGGAGGAAATATAAAACGTGTTGGGGTTCACCGAGGATTTCGGTGGTAGGGAATGGAGGGCTGGGATTTTAGCAGCTGGCTGGGTTGATATGAATAACATTTATTGAAGAATTAATTTGCAACGGTAATATCGGAAGCTACTGTGGAGATTGCGTCGTGACTGCGGGATCACCAGTTTGGCACCACCGACCCGTGAATACTGACCCGAACAGTCCTTTCTGTAACTATGATCAGTATAAGAAACCACCTACACTGTCACCATCCTTCAAATACGACAGACCACCCAACAAGACTAGAGACTTAGTGTCAAAGATACTCTGGAGAGATTTTACTTTTGAAATTCCATAAATGGAATATTAATAATTTATGTAGTCTCTTAAAAAAATTCGCTAAAATTTACAGATTCTCACTTAATAAAAAATGTAAAACGCACTCCAAATTCTACTATTACTTGAAAAGTTAACTTTAATCATGTAATAACAAAAACCTCAGTCTAAATGATCAATGTCAACACTACTTTTCATTAACAAATCTTCACCTTAAAATACTCAAACAAGTAAATTCCAATTGAATTCAAATTGTTCTCGTCGACGAGAACCGCCCAACCGTGACAAATTACAACGCATTTAACAGAACATAACAACTTATATCATATTCAACAACTAATGAACCTGTGGTCACCAATCACCAGAGGACAATACAACTCAGAGCTACGAGCACCCACTGCACCACCGTAACGGTACAGTGTTACACACCATGCTTGCTACATGTAACAGCTTCAGCCCAACAAGACACCTCTAGCGCATCAGATCTTAAATACACTACTGGCCATTAAAATTGCTACACCACGAAGATGACGTGCTACAGACGCGAAATTTAACCGACAGGAAGAAGATGCTGTGATATGTAACTGATTAGCTTTTCAGAGCATTCACACAAGGTTGGCGCCGGTGGCGACACCTACAACGTGCTGACATGAGGAAAGTTTCCAACCGATTTCTCATACACAAACAGCAGTTGACTCGCGTTGCCTGGTGAAACGTTGTTGTGATGCCTCGTGTAAGGAGGAGAAATGCGTACCATCACGTTTCCGACTTTGATAAAGGTCGGTTTGTAGCCTATCGCGAATGCGGTTTATCGTATCGCGACATTGCTGCTCGCGTTGGTCGAGATCCAATGACTGTTAGCAGAATATGGAATCGGTGGGTTCAGGAGGGAAATACGGAATGCCGTGCTGGATCCCAACGGCCTCGTATCACTAGCAGTCGAGATGACAGGCATCTTATCCGCATGGCTGTAACGAATCGCGCAGCCACGTCTCGATCCCTGCGTCAACAGATGGGGACGTCTGCAAGACAACAACCATCTGCACGAACAGTTCGACGACGTTTGCAGTAGCATGGACTATCAGCTCGGAAACCATGGCTGCGGTTACCCTTGACGCTGCATCACAGACAGGAGCGCCTACGATGGTGTACTCAACGACGAACCTGGGTGCACGAATGGCAAAACGTCATATTTTCGAATGAATCCAGATTCTGTTTACAGCATCATGATGGTCGCATCCGTGTTTGGCGACATCGCGGTGAACGCACATTGGAAGCGTGTATTCGTCATCGCCATACTAGGGTATCACCCGGCGTGATGGTATGGGGTACCATTGGTTACACGTCTCGGTCATCTCTTGTTCGCGTTGACGGCACTTTGAACAGTGGACGTTACATTTCAGATGTGTTACGACCCGTGACTATACCCTTCATTCGATCCCTGCGAAACCCTACATTTCAGCAGGATAATGCACGACCGCATGTTGCAGGTCCTGTACGGAACTTTCTGGATACAGAAAATGTTCGACTACTGCCCTGGCCAGCACATTCTCCATATCTCTCACCAATTGAAAACGTCTGGTCAATGGTGGCCGAGCAACTGACACGTCACAATACGCCAGTCACTACTCTTGATGAACTGTGGTATCGTGTTAAAGCTGCATGGGCAGCTGTACCTGTGCACGCCATCAAAGCTCTGTTTGACTCAATGGCCAGGCCTATCAAGGCCGTTATTACGGCCAGAGGTGATTGTTCTGGGTACTGATTTCTCAGGATCTATGCACCCAAATTGCGTGAAAATGTAATTACATGTCAGTTCTAGTATAATATATTTGTCCAATGAATACCCGTTTATCATCTGCATTTCTTCTTGGTGTAGCAATTTTAATGGCTAGTGGTGTAACTTAGCGCGCGCCAGCTCAACAGTGCTAGACGTGCATGGATACCGCTTTTGTTAGATAACTGATCAATAAACAAGCCTAAGAGAGCGTGTTGCTCTGCACCTTTCTTATACTCGTACTTTTAATTAAATAGGAGGCAATCCTCTGCTTTCATGTCGAGCGTGGCGCAAAAAAAAATAAATAAATAAATAAATAAATAAATAAATAAATAAATAAATAAAAATAATAATAAATAAATAAATAAAATCTGAACAAGATTGCAGATAGAATCTTGCACGATAAACTCACACGCATAAATCTGGGTCACCTCTCGCCACAGGAGTGTAAAGCGTCAACTTTGGGACACTTACAGCAATGAGCACGGGGGGAGAGAGAGGAGAATTAATGACCCATTTGCTATTTATTACCCTCAAGCTGTTGACGATGCACATAACCCACCACATAAAAGACCGTAGTTAGCTTGTAGCATCTGCTGTCCAGGAGCTTCCACAAAATTCCACTCCAGGTTGCTACACTCGCAATAGCACCACTTTTCACTACATTTTCTGTGATGTACTGAGATACCACAGAAGAAGAGTTTGCGACAACTGCTATCAGAAGTACCATGGACGTCCTTCCGCAGCAGGAACATCGGATCGCGCACAACAATCACGCTGCTCGCGAGAATTATGCTCTGCGGAGCGGCAGCGACACCAGGAAGAGGGACACTCGCTTAAGTAACATGGCAAAAGTTGTCAGCCTCAGGTTGACAGTCCGAGTCTTGATAGGAAGTTCCTGCAGAACGTTCATTATGTCTTTAAGTCGTCGAATGAAACAGAAACAGTGGCCGATAGATAGACAGTGGTTAGTCTTCAGTAGAAACAGAACAGTGAATAGAATTACCGTGTATGGAGAGAGACAGCACGCCTAGAGATTTACCTGAGTACCGTTAGTTTGGAACAGTTCTTCGAATAGTACATCAAAACAGAAGATTAGTTTTCTTCCGACTTTAGTGCAGAGAACATTATTAAATCGTGTTCATAGAAATGCAGTCAACGCAAAACAGATAAGCGCAACCTGCACTCTACAATCGCTGTAACCAGCGTTACCTAAGTTGAGCAACATATTTTGCTATTTACTCTTCTGTGTTACTTTAATTATGTGTTTGCTGTCCTAGAAACCACGCATCCATCCTACACGTACGTCTTTATTAGTGTTTTTCAGCGGTAGCAAGGTTTTCAATATGGTGAACGCCCCCAGACCACAACATTTTGTCTAACCAATAGTAGCCTCCGGCCAGAAACAATGGAGCCCAGGAGCTCGCAGTAACAGCAATGATGGACAATATCCAGACTGCACACCACACACAGTTTCGTTGAGCAGAGCATGTACACAGAAGACTAGCACCAACTGCGGTGACGACGCTGAACTGAAACAACACCAGACCCAAGGAACGACACAAAACCAATCAACTCATTATAAGTGGACGGTGTTCATTCAGTAACCAGATATCTGCATTTTGCGTCAACGATCCCGTACACTGCTATAATACCACTCCTATCAAACTGTTGATGCAACCAAACCATGTGTGAACCAAGGTGCGAGAGCTGCAGATCAACACTGTGGCCATGGACACCCCCAAAAACAAACGTTTTTCATATTAGGTGCGTTGTGCTGCTACCTACTGCCAGGTCCATATCAGCGACCTCAATAGTCATTAGACATCGTGAGAGGGTAGAATGGGGCGTTCCGCGGAACTCACAATCTTCGAACGTGGTCAGGTGATTGGGTGTCACTTGTGTCATATGTCTGGTGAGAAAACTTGGATTTCATCGTCGAGCGGCTGCTCATAAGCCACACATAATGCCGATAAATGCCTCGCTCGGTATAAGGAGCATAAAGATCGGACGATTGAACAGTGGAAAAAACGTTGTGTGGAGTGACGAATCACGGTATACAATGTGACGATATGATGGCAGGGTGCGGGTATGGCGAATACACGGTGAACGTCATCTGCCAACGTGTGTAATGCCAACAGTAAAATTCGGTGGCGGTGGTGTTATGGTGTGGTCGTGTATTTCATGGAGGGGGCTTGCACCCCTTGTTGTTCTGCGTGGATCTAGCACAGCACAGACCTACATTGATGTTTCAAGCGCCTTCTTGCTTCCCATTGTTGAAGAGCAATTTGGGGATCTCGATTACATCTTTCAACATGATCGTGCACTTGTTCATAATCCATGGCCTGTATCGGCGTTGTTACACGACAATAACATCACTGTAATGGACTGGCCTACACAGAGTCCTGACCTGAATTCCACAGAACACCTTCGGGATGTTTTGGAACGCCGACTTCGTGCCAAGCCTCACCGACCGACATCGATACCTCTCTTCAGTGTAGCACTCCGTGAAGAATGGGCTGCCATTCCCCAAGAAACGTTCGAGCACCTGATTGAACGTATGCCTGCGAGAGAGGAAGCTGTCATCAAGGCTAGGGGTGGGCCAACACCACACTGAAATTCATCATTACCGATGGAGGGCGCCACGAACTTGTAAGTCATTTTCGGCTAGGTGTCCGGATATTTTTGTTCAGATAGTGTATGTGTGTTAGACAAAGCTGCCCTGCACCACACTGTCACGATAACAGGGTAGTATGTCGACTTGATTCTTTTACTCATCGCTTTTTCACGGCCAGGCAGTAACATATACGTCATGAAGCGTGGCAGGGGCAAGGTTGAATCAAAATTGTTTTCAACGAACTTCAGCAACTTCCTTTTGCTGAAACCATTCCTCTCCTCCATGCGTTTTGCGTTTGTGACACGGCCTCCGCCATTTACAACAAAAGCAATGGAAGAATTGTTAAACTGTTCAATAAAATTCCTTTGCAAATGGAGACAATATTTGACATCTTCAAGAACTCCTCGAAACCAGCAGAGAAGGTTGCAGAGGCTGGTGAGAAAATGTTTCTGGAGATTTACCAAGCGCCTGAATATCAGCAAAAGCTGAATAAACTCCAGTACGCTACATTCTTAGAAGCATCCAGACCTCGCCTCACCACCTCCAACCATAGGAGCTGCGCTCCAGCACGCTTTAGGTTTTATTTACAGGTATATTAATTTTATTAATTTTCTGTTTTTATATAATGCCTTTACAACACCATTTCTTGTTACTTACAAGTGTTTGATTACTTATATACAAACACAACAATGACTCAATTACCCCGACCACAGACCGAGTGGAGATGGAATCGAGGGGAGGATGACTTGTTGTGCCCAGTGCCAGTCAGATTCAGTAGCACCTGAAGCTATACTGGGCGACGTCTTTTGTCGATGTTCTACTGGATGAGTAGGGCGATTTGGATGCAAAAAAGACGGTATTACATGTACCATGGTTTGCAGTGTGTGCCATGGTACGTATACGAATGGTGTACAGTTACGGTATTCGATCTGCAACCCGATGATTATGATGATACAGTTGTTGATTTTTGAAATGTTGCAATTCAAGTTAAGATGTTATTTTGCAATAACTAATGTAGACTTTCTATTACTTCTAAGTTCAAGGGACATAAAACATTAATTTTATGCCATTAAAACTATTTTTAATAATTTGCGGTTTCTCTATCCCCTGTAACGCAGAAAATATTACTTCTATTGAAAAAATAAATAGAACAATTTTTGTAGGAAATTTATTGTAGTTTAATTTTGTACGGAGAAACATTTTCGATAGAAGCCGCGGTTTTCGAATTACCCGCGAAAAACGTAAAAATGTATCTTTAAATGCCCCACTACCCTAACGCTCACAACCCACAGGTGGGGATTTTCAGTATGACGTTCATGATACTCTCCCCTACCAGTGTACAAAAATTTGCGACTACATGAATTTTTCCCCTAATTTTCCTTCGTTGACTGGACTAATAGATGGCAGGGGTGAACTACGGCTGCAGAGATTGTAACGTCCCCTTTGAAAAATTATATATTACTGTTCTGGTAAACCTCTTACGTTATTTGATTTCGAAACAGCTGAGGAAAACTGAACGTACTCAGACATTTCTCTCTTTACTTATTCTTATCATCATTAAACTGACACACAATATTTTTTTAGCGCAACGCGATCTGACTTTCAATAATCCCTACAAAAGAATGTCCCTGAATAACAGTAACTTACACCTTTCATGAATCACTTACCTCATAAAAATCTTCGTTACTCTAACTACTGCAATACAGCGAGTGCCAATACTGCCATCTAAATACAAGACTCTAACTACTGAAGGCACTAACTACCGATAGGCATAGTTAGCAAATGAAAGATTTTGATAGAGAACAAACAATGTATTTACCTTAATAATGTTCAAAAGTCATCATATATATCTATAAATTCATGACATCCATCTTTACAAGTTTCCTTTTTCTGGAGGACACACGTCCAGGTCGTCCGCTTATAGTGACCTCTCAAAACTCTGGCATCACTCTCTCCACATCCACCACTGCTGGCGGGTCACGTCCAACTGCACAACGCTACGTGCTGTTCGCATCCACCTGCCCAACACTAGACTAGCGAATATTCCAACAATCAGTCCAATCAGCCACAGACTGCACACAGCACAATCAGTGATTTTCATACAGAGCGCTACGTGCGTTACCAACATAAAAACCTAAACAGCCCACTTACTAGAGGTGTATGGACGAACAGACGTTCAACATACTCAGAAATTGACCGCCAATATAAACCAAGGGTGTCTCCTCAACGACTGTTCAGCGAACTTGGCTGCGTATGGGCCTCCGCAGCAGGTGCCTGGTTCATGCTGTTCATCAGCTGCAGACTGAAATTTGCTCGGCAATAGCGCGACTGGACGAACATTGAGTGACGACTGGTGGCTTTTCCAGATGAATCATGTTTTATGCTCGAAGGAAAAGTTGGTTAAAACTCTGAAATCGAAGCCGCTGCAACAATAGTCGTAGCGGTCCTGGCCAGAAGGCACTCCGTGGGTGATCTCGTCAATATGGAAGGCACAATGGGTCAACACAAATATGGATCTATCACTGGGGATCATGTCCACCCCTACATGCAGTTTGTTTTTCCTCGATAGGATGACGTCTATCAGCAGAACACAGTGTAAGTGCGTGATTCGAAGAGCACCAGGATGAGTTTACCGTACTCCTCTGGCCACCAAACTCCCTGAATTTAAACTGAATTTAGAATCTATCGAAGAACCTCGATTGGGATCTTCATACCATCGATCCTCACCCGAGAAAGCTAGCACGGCTGACCACGACAGTGTAGTTGGCAAGGATCCACATTCCTGTCGATCACTAATGAAGCGGTACTGAATAGAATTGAGGAGAAGAGAAATTTGTGACACAACTTGACTGAAGAAGGGATCGGTTGGTAGGACATGTTCTGAGGCATCAAGAGATCACCAATATAGTATTGGAGGGCAGCGTGGAGTGTAAAAATCGTAGAGGGAGACCAAGAGATGAATGATTCAGAAGGATATAGGTTGCAGTAGGCACTAGGAGATGAAGAAGCTTACACAGGATACATTAGCATGGAGGTCTGCATCAAACCAGTCTCTGGACTGAAGACCACAACAACAACAACATGTAATTCAAAGTACAAGTAGTGTATGCTCACGCGAATGTCTATTACAGTATTGAGAAAAATTTGAACTAAATTAGTCAAGAACTTTTCGAGATTTCTGTTAACAAAGTTCCATTTTATACTATGTCTGCACAGATGTTTATTCGAGCATTGGGTAAAGATGAGAAATAAATCGACTTAGAAATTTTCTAGATTTTTCTGACAAAAACTTTTAGAGATTTTTGCTAATAACTTTAAACAACGACTTGCCTTTATACGGTAGTATGTGTAGAAGGTGTGTAGGTTAGAAATCCAATAATTTGTGTTGTATAAGGTTGGTTTTTCTGTGTGAATCTTGCAGATACCACGCCGCGTGAGAAAACAGGATAGAAACCATCTTTTGGCAGTGGTGCGTATCGATATAGCGATACCTGGTTAAATGTTTAGTTACTTTTTGTTAAATCTGAGACCATTAATGTTATGCAGTATACAGTGTGTGACGGATACAACTGCAGAAATTATTTTTGTGTGCAATACCTTAATATTTACACACATCGTGTGTTAGTTGTTTTTTTTCGCCGGCTTGTGTGGCCGAGCGGTTCTAGGCGCTTCAGTCTGGAACCGCGCGACCGCTACGGTCGCAGGTTCAAATCCTGCCTCGGGCATGGATGTGTGTGATGTCCTTAGGTTAGTTAGGTTTAAGTAGTTCTAAGTTCTAGGGGACTGATGACCTCAGATGTTAAGTCCCATAGTGCTCAGAGTCATTTGAACCATTTTTTGTTTTTTCTATGTGTCGAGTGGTTTGTCCCACAAACACGTCACGTAATTTAGTACCTAATGTTTTCCGCATGATCGTAACTACACCACTAAGTGGACTACACTGTCAATATAGACTAATCGTTTTGCGACCACACATCCATCATACAACACCTGATTTGCTACCTGGGGCAAAAGAAACATTACTGGCTTGCTACTGCCACATATACTTGGAGTTACTAACCAACCTAAAAACAACCGAGCGAGGTGGCGCAGTGGTTAGACACTGGACTCGCATTCGGGAGGACTACGGTTCAATCCCGCGTCCGGCCATCCTGATTTAGGTTTTCCGTGATTTTCCTAAATCGCTCCAGGCAAATACCGCGATGGTTCCTTTCAAAGGGCACGGCCGACTTCCTTCCCCGTCCTTCCCTAATCCGATGAGACCGTTGACCTCGCTGTCTGGTCTCCTTCCCCAAAACAACCAACCAACAAACCAAGCTAAAAACATAATAGCTACAATTATTAGCCTGCAAATGACATAAATACTATGAAATATTGCTCAGTACGCCACCCTCAGAACTCAGAAATGTCTGTACTTCCGCCCTACACACACTGTAAACTTGAGGGTGCAATTTTAGGATTTGGGTTGTGTGAGCTTCGGCTTTATGTAAGTTATATTATACACAAGGGCACTATAGTTCATCAGCAAAGTGTTAACTTACGTTGTGTGGGCAGTATATTCGATCAGTTACATAAGTGTGTCTTCATCAGTATTTTATGTTCGGTGGTAGCGGTAACATCCTGTGGAACCAAACTGCTGAGGTGATCGGTCACTACACTTACACACTACTTAATCTAACCTACGCTAAGGACAACACACACACACACACACACACACACACACATACACACGCCCGAGGGAAGACTCGTACCTCCGACGTGGGGGGAGGGGGGGGGCGTGAACCGGTTCAAGGCACCTGAGACGGTACGGCTACCCCGCACGGCTTATGTTCGGTAGTACTTTCATAAGTCACGTGTGGGTGTTTCTTCTGCGGAAATTCTTTTGGTGGAATGATTTATTGCTTGGGGGTTAAATTTTGGCATTTTTTCTTTTCTTTTGATGATGTCGTTTATATCACACTATAATAGAATATGTTTCAAGATAGATGCATCATCTGTTGCGGATTTTTGCACTGGGAGACGATCCCCATCGATAATTGACTGCTGCGATTGTAAATTTTACTGAAATCGATACTTTCCCGAGATGCGGGTTGACTGTATACGCTAAGACCGCCTGTCACCGAAAATTTTATGTTTTATTATGGGAGCGTAAGTTATTACGCTGAGAATATATAAACCGTAACTGCGAGTGATATTTTGCCAAAGGTTGCGATTCTTTCAAATGGTTCAAATGGCTCTAAGCACTATGGGACTTAACATCTGAGTTTAAAAAAAAAATGACAAATGTGTGTGAAATCTTATGGGACTTAACCGCTAAGGTCATCAGTCCATTAGTCTCTAAGCTTACACACTACTTAATCTAAATTATCCTAAGGTCAAATACACACACCCATGCCCGAGAGAGAATTCGAACCTCCGCCGGGACCAGCCGCACAGCCATCTGAGTTCATCAGTCCCCTAGACTTACAACTACTTAAACCTAACTGACCTAAGGACATCACACACATCCATGCCCGAGGCAGGATTCGAAGCTGCGACCGTAGCAGCAGCACGGTTCCAGACTGAAGCGCCTACAACCGCTCGGCCACAGCGGCCGGCTTACGATTCTTTACTTCTGCTATTAGTATTCTGTACTATGTGACAGTTTTCACTGGGGAGGGAGTTAAGGCCTTATGGTATGAGGATTCGATTTATGAGTTCGCTACGGGGAAGTACACCATACGTATATCTTGACAGCTCCAAAAATGGTTCAAATGGCTCTGAGCACTATGGGACTCAACTGCTGAGGTTATTAGTCCCCTAGAACTTAGAACTAGTTAAACCTAACTAACCTAAAGACATCACAAACATCCATGCCCGAGGCAGGATTCGAACCTGCGACCGTAGCGGTCTTGCGGTTCCAGACTGCAGCGCCTTTAACCGTACGGCCAATTGACAGCTCCAAACAGCGACATGTGTGTAGGAGATGTAATTAGCCACTCTGTGCAAAAGTCCAACAAGAACATCTGGAGAATAATCAGCACCAGGACAGCTACAGAATAAAATATGTTGTGTGTGAGGAACACTGCATGTACAATGACAAAACATGTAAAAGGGAAGCTAGAAGCAGAGTGAAAGTTAGTAAGACATTTCCATAGTGACAAGCAGTCTGTAAGTAATGCTTTACACCGAAATCTTCATCCGTGTGTTCACAACTTCTTTATCCTGCTCGTATTATGTCTATGTACATATTTACCACTACAAAATGCTACACTTTAGCTCATGCACAAAGCTAAAGCATTGTGAAATTTTGACTTGTTCGGTGGCACTTAATATTGCAATTCTCAAGGTAAGTTTAATATGAAATGAGGTTATTATAAATCAACTGCAGCATTACCGGCAGCTGCGAGGACAGGGTTGGCGACAGACTGTGGTCGGCCAGTTCAGCTATACAATGAGTAGAATCCATAGCCACTATAAGTGTCAATAAGTAACATTCTTGTTGTAGAGTTTAGGATACACTACACCTCTTTGCTCTTCTTGTGAAGCCACATTTTTCTGTTTTCAGTGCTAGTGAGTGCCGCGAACGGTCGAGACATGCGCGTGCTCGCTCTGAACGGCATGAAGGAATTCAGACTTCGAAGAACGTGGAACACTGTACTAAAAATAAACTATTAGAGTGACGTGGGCAACCTTTAGTTACCTGCAGGCCTGATTTATATGTTTACTTAGGCTTGGTCAGTAGTGCTCTTAGCACGTGAAGTCAAAACTATAGCGTCCGTGACTTTTAGTGTTGATGGGATAACACTCCAATGTCAATGACACTCCTTTCACGAAACGCGGCGCCAACAAGATATGCTTCATAACACCCATTTTCATTTTACTCGAATGTTCATCCCATCTTCAGGTATTTAAATTCATTTATGCATGTGAACGTTTTTGTTTACTTATCATATTTTACAATACCTGTCTTAAAAACTTTCATTGCAAAATTCTGCAACGCTGTTAAAACCTTCAGTTTAAACAGTCGCAATGGTATAACACGTCCAAAATGGATAATCATTTACTTACGTTAATATGGGAAAGAACAGGAAAACAAAATATGACAATGAAATAGTCAATCCCAAAAGAAAGGCAATTAGGAGTAACTCTGGGATTTCTGACCACAGTCAGATCATTTGAGTGATTGGAATTTAGTGTATTAATATCTACAAACACAATTAGCAAGTATTTTTTAAAATATTTGTTCAAAAATACTGTTGATGACTGATCGCATAGGCATGGGTTGTTTCTGTAACTATGAATAAATTACTTCGTAATTTCTTAGTTCATTTGAAAAAAATTTAAAAGTCTAAATTTCTTGAACTTAGCATGTATCAGTTGTATTATGCAGGAGCTAAACTGGAGAAAAGCGATCAACAAAACTCCGAATTGCCAAACCGATAATACTCGTCCTAACCCGTTCAATACGTATTGGTAATACTGAAAATATTTTCGTCGTCATCAGTACTGTCCGTCAATATTTCTAGTAATGACAATACGACACTACTCGCTCTCCGACGGTCATACGTTGACGTATTGACAGTGACACTGAAACTGCGAGTACCCCTTATCTTCCGTGTGACATTTCAACCACTACAAATGACAGGCACGAACAGTATGTTGTTAGTACTGTGCAAAACGGTCAAAATTGCTCAAAACCATGACAGCAGAGCTCACAAACACTTTTATAGATTGTTGTTGTGGTCTTCAGTCCTGAGACTGGTTTGATGCAGCTCTCCATGCTACTCTATCCTGTGCAAGCTTCTTCATCTCCCAGTACCTACTGCAACCTACATCCTTCTGAATCTGCTTAGTGTATTCATCTCTTGGTCTCCCTCTACGATTTTTACCCTCCACGGTGCCCTCCAATGCTAAATTTGTGATCCCTTGATGCCTCAAAACATGTCCTACCAACCGATCCGTTCTTCTAGTCAAGTTGTGCCACAAACTTCTCTTCTCCCCAATCCTATTCAATACCTCCTCATTAGTTACGTGATCTACCCACCTTATCTTCAGCATTCTTCTGTAGCACCACATTTCGAAAGCTTCTATTCTCTTCTTGTCCAAACTATTTATCGTCCATGTTTCACTTCCATACATGGCTACACTCCATACAAATACTTTCAGAAACGACTTCCTGACACTTAAATCTATACTCGATGTTAAGAAATTTCTCTTCTTCAGAAACTCTTTCCTTGCCATTGCCAGTCTACATTTTATATCCTCTCTACTTCGACCATCATCAGTTATTTTACTCCCTAAATAGCAAAACTCCTTTACTACTTTAAGTGTCTCATTTCCTAATCTAATTCCCTCAGCATCACCCGACTTAATTTGACTACATTCCATTATCATCGTTTTGCTGTTGTTGATGTTCATCTTATATCCTCCTTTCAATACACTGTCCATTCCGTTCAACTGCTCTTCCAAGTCCTTTGCTGTCTCTGACAGAATTACAATGTCATCGGCGAACCTCAAAGTTTTTACTTCTTCTCCATGAATTTTAATAGCTACTCCGAAATTTTCTTTTGTTTCCTTTACTGCTTGCTCAGTATACAGATTGAATAACATCGGGGAGAGGCTACAACCCTGTCTCACTCCTTTCCCAACCATTGCTTCCCTTTCATACCCCTCGACTCTTATAACTGCCATCTGGTTTCTGTACAAATTGTAAATAGCCTTTCGCTCCCTGTATTTTACCCCTGCCACCTTCAGAATTTGAAAGAGAGTATTCCAGTTAACATTGTCAAACGCTTTCTCTAAGTCTACAAATGCTAGAAACGTAGGTTTGCCTTTTCTTAATCTTTCTTCTAAGATAAGTCGTAAGGTCAGTATTGCCTCACGTGTTCCAACATTTCTACGGAATCCAAACTGATCTTCCCCGAGGTCGGCTTCTACCAGTTTTTCCATTCGTCTGTAAAGAATTCGCGTTAGTATTTTGCAGCTGTGACTTATTAAACTGATAGTTCGGTAATTTTCACATCTGTCAACACCTGCTTTCTCTGGGATTGGAATAATTATATTCTTCTTGGAGTCTGAGGGTATTTCGCCTGTCTCATACATCGTGCTCACCAGATGGTAGAGTTTTGTCAGGGTTGGCTCTCCCAAGGCCATCAGTAGTTCTAATGGAATGTTGTCTACTCCCGGGGCCTTGTTTCGCCTCAGGTCTTTCAGTGCTCTGTCAAACTCTTGACGCAGTATCTTATCTCCAATTTCGTCTTCATCTACATCCTCTTCCATTTCCATAATATTGCCCTCAAGTGCATCGCCCTTTTATAAACCCTCTATATACTCCTTCCACCTTTCTGCCTTCCCTTCTTTGCTTATAACTGGGTTGCCATCTGAGCTCTTGATATTCATACAAGTGGTTCTCTTCTCTCCAAAGGTCTCTTTAATTTTCCTGTAGGCAGTATCTATCTTATCCCTAGTGAGATAAGCCTCTACATCCTTACATTTGTCCTCTAGCCATGCCTGCTTAGCCATTTAGCACTTCCTGTCGATATCATTTTTGAGACGTTTGTAGTCCTTTTTGCCTGCTTCATTTACTGCATTTTTATATTTTCTCCTTTCATTAATTAAATTCAATATTTCTTCTGTTACCCAAGGATTTCTATTAGCCCTCGTCTTTTTACCTACTTGATCGTCTGCTGCCTTCACTACTTCATCCCTCAGAGCTACCCATTCTTCTTCTACTGTATTTCTTTCCCCCATTCCTGTCAATTGTTCCCTTATGCTCTCCCTGAAACTCTCTACAACCTCTGGTTCTTTCAATTTATCCAGGTCCCATCTCCTTAAATTCCCACCTTTTTGCAGTTTCTTCAGTTTCAATCTGCAGTTCATAACCAATAGATTGTGGTCAGAATCCACATCTGCCCCAGGAAATGTCTTACAATTTATAACCTGGTTCCTAAATCTCTGTCTTACCATTATATAATCTATCTGATACCTTTTAGTATCTCCAGGATTTTTCCAGGTATCCAACCTTCTTTTATGATTCTTGAACCAAGTGTTAGCTATGATTAAGTTATGCTCTGTGCAAAATTCTACAAGGCGGCTTCCTCTTTCATTCCTTCCCCCCAATCCATATTCACCTACTATGTTTCCTTCTCTCCCTTTTCCTACTGCCGAATTATGACTGTTAAATTTTCGTCTCCCTTCACTACCTGAATAATTTCTTTTATCTCGTCATACATTTCATCAATTTCTTCATCATCTGCAGAGCTAGTTAGCATATAAACTTGTACTACTGTAATAGGCATGGGCTTTGTGTCTATCTTGGCCACAATAATGCGTTCACTATGCTGTTTGTAGTAGCTAACCCGCACTCCTATTTTTTTATTCATTATTAAACCTACTCCTGCATTACCCCTATTTGATTTTGTATTTATAACCCTGTAATCACCTGACCAAAAGTCTTGTACCTCCTGCCACCGAACTTCACTAATTCCCACTAGATCTAACTTTAACCTATCCATTTCCCTTTTTAAATTTTCTAACCTACCTGCCCGATTAAGGGATCTGACATTCCACGCTCCGATCCGTAGAACGCCAGTTTTATTTCTCCTGATAACGACGTCCTCCTGAGTAGTTCCCTCCCGGAGATCCGAATGGGGGACTATTTTACCTCCGGAATATTTTACCCAAGAGGACGCCATCATCATTTAATCATACAGTAAAGCTGCATGTCCTCGGGAAATATCACGGCTGTAGTTTTCCCTTGCTTTCAGCCGTTCGCAGTACCAGCACAGCAAAGCCGTTTTGGTTAATGTTACAAGGCCAGATCAGTCAATCATCCAGACTATTACCCCTGCAACTACTGAAAAGGCTGCTGCCCCTCTTGAGGAACCACACGTGTGTCTGGCCTCTCAACAGATACCCCTCCGTTGTGGTTACACCTACGGTACGGCCATCTGTATCGCTGAGGCACGCAAGCCTACCCACCAACGGCAAGGTTCATGGTTCATTTTATAGATTATACGCTCAATAAGAAAGCAGTATTCATGTAGCGAGCTTAGTGTGGACTGAAATATCCGCAAAATGTTGTAATATCCACGACTATATTTTATTCAGAACAATATTCACGACGGCACTGTGTGTGCAATTTGAGTGAACAGTCTCGTGATATTATTAAAAAAGGACTTCGTCGATATTAAAATAATAATAATTAATTATTGCCAGTGAAATAATTTAATTTTCTGTGAGAATTACATCTTAGACAATACTCATGGAAAAAGATACTGGAAACCTACATCTTTTGCTATCTATGATACTAGAATAATCCTCCTCCTTGTTCGAACTGTTGTAATGATCGGACGCGATTGATGTCTTGTGGCACTGAGGTCGGTAAAAAACTGTATTATGTTGTTAAGTAATATATGAAAAATAGAGTTTCTGTGTCATTGAAATTAATACGTGTGTTTGAACTTTTATTTTAAAATAATTCTCGTCCTATATAAATGTTAAGTTTTTTGTTCAGCTACAATGGAGCGCAGCCATTAGCGCCATTGATCTACAGCGCGGATTATTGGTAAAGTGCTGAATAATGAGTGACGAACATGGAGAAATACTTTTAAATGTTAATGCATATAGTTAAGGTACAGAAAAGATTTAATATATATATATATATTATTTGTTGAGAGTGAAACAACGCCTGAACCAGAGTTGATAATTGACTGGCTTATGTTGGCCGCCATCTTAGTGAAATATTGCAGCGGCAGTTTTAAATCAAACTACTAAGGACACAAGAATCTTGATGGTCAATTTTCGCGATAATAATGGTGTATTGGTGGCCCAGAACACACCCAGAAATCATAAATTCGACTTAGATTATGAATAATCTTTAAATATGGTGCAAACAGTATCTTACGTGGTGAAGTTGTTCTCTGCTAATGTATGAACCCTGATATTTCGTAAGAAGTATTAGGAAATATTTTTTGACAGGATAGAATGCATTAGCGTTGTGCATGTGGGGTATTGTGAGTAAAAGTAGTTAATTTTGTTTAAGGAAAAATGTTACCACTTTGAATAATAGTTCGCAAAATTGTGAGAGATCACTCTTGTGAAAAAATTTAGTCCCATTTACACTGATTGACAGACAAAATTGGTACACGTTCTCAGGCAGGATTCGAACCTGCGACGGTAGAGGTCGCGTGGTTCCAGACTGTAGCGCCTACAACCGCTCGGCGACCCCGGCCGGCTAAAAGACCAAGTTTCGGTAATCAACCTATATTACCCCAGCATTTTGTTTCACCAAGAAACCCGAATTATGAAGCAGAGTGTACTTGCAATAAAGTCAGTACATCGCCTGCTAATGACAAGAATTCCATGCACTTAAGTACCTTAATGCATGAAGAGAGCTTAATTAAACACCCTCAATTCCAAGTACGCAACGATGAAACGCGTACGTTTCATATGTAATCATTACCAGCGATGGCGAGACATGACAGAATCTCTGACCAGAGAGTTATTTATCGTTGCTAGTCTGCGCTGGACCGCGCGAGTCGACAGTTGGAGAGTAGTAGCAGTCTGGTACAGTTGTGTGTGACGAGTCGGCATGCGTCCGCGGTGTGCTCTGCCCACGAGTCTGGTCAGGAATGTGGTGGACCATATGTATATTATTATAGAAGGTAATGAAGCAGCATTGCGCTCAGCTAATAACGTATGTTAATTGTAATTAATTTGTTCAGAAAATGCCCCAATAATAATTTTTCTATAAAGTAACTTTTTTAAAGAAAAGGATTCATTTCAAGTTAAATAATATTTCCTATGCATTCCCTCCAAGAATCAAAATTAAATATACGCCAGCATTGCACGGAGCTGTGCGGAAAAATAAGAGCAGATATAGATGCAGTTTTACTGAGGTAAGAATTTATCAGGTTTAATTATTTCACAGGGCCGAAGGTCAGCGTCGCTGCCCTTATAAGATTTATCAGGTTTAATTATTTGTGTTAAGATGTTACATACAGTTATTGGTTCAGTATTTAATTAATATTATTGTGTGGGTTTGTGATCAATCTTCATCCCTTAACGATATTTTGTGGGGAGTTTACATTTGCGCAATTTTTATTCTTTAATTTTGCAAGGAGGTTACGCTTGGCTCATTTTACATTTCACTTAACATTGACTTTCATATTCTTGCTGGGAGGTTACACTTTCACTATTATTGACTTTTAAAATTTCTGTGGGGAGGTTACAACGAGGAGAGTAAAAAGAATATTCATCCCGTAGTTTTTATTAGGAACTTTAGAAGTGTTCTTCCAAAGTCTTGGACGGAGGAACAGAAAGTTCAGTTCGTGGTTCCACACATTTCCGGTGACGCATCGCTCTGGGCGTGGAAAACAGCAGAAACATGCAAAACATTTAACGAATTTGAGAAGGCGTTTCTCAACCAGTTCTGGTCAGCGTCGACTCAAGAAGGATTGTATGTAACGCAGAAACATATAATCCGAAGACAGGCTCTTTGAGAAAATGCTATGAAAAATACATTAATATGACACGGTACTGAGATGAACCAGTAACCACACGGGACTTGTTGAGAGTTTTGAGGGCTAGATTGCCAACAGATATTAGGGAGAAACTGTTTAACGTCACATATTTTTATCTGTGATAGATTCGTTAGACTTAGTCCAAGAAGATGCCAGAAAGAATTCTGACGCAACAGATAGTACCAACTGTTCTAACGCAAAAGGGTCCTGGAACGGAAGTAATGGAAACAGGGGGGAAGGCAGTCCCAAGAAAAACAAAAACAAAATCCATGGTAATCGAAAGTATAGTAATGGCAAAAATCTTTACAAACAAAAATCTGATTACTTCTGTAATAATAATGATTACCAGGAAAGCAATGACTACCAGCATCCGAATGGTAATCAAAGGCAATGTAGTAATGAAAATGCCAACAATAACAATAATTCTAATCGTAAAAGACGAAATGAAAATAAATCGGACAGTCCATACAAGGATAAATCCAAAAACTTACGTTGTGACAATGAGTACTGACGACAACCAGGGCCAAGTCATTGGCAGCCGCAACAAAATTTTATGAATCCGGGCCATACCTATATCGAACAACCAGTATCCTCAATGGTGGGACCCGAGTAGACCACCTCCGACTGTAGAATCACAAATGTGAAAATAGTTGAGGTATCCTCGGACCCGAAACAAAATATACCAAAGGCAACAAACTAATCTCGGTCCCTGTACGCCTTCACCAGGAGATCGAGACTAAGAAAGAAGGCAATAGGTTTATGCAAGAAAATTGTAATATGATTCAGTATCAGGATGGTAAGAAAAGCGAAGATTAACTCTATCAAGAATCTGCCGTCGCTGATAGGGAAGAAAAAGAAAGTATTCAGGCAAGTGTCAATGGAACCATTAATTGTGTAGCAACCATTATCCTCCTTCGGCACAGGTGCGAGTGTGTCGAACGCACAATTTTTTAAAAAGGTAACGCAAATAAAAAGACCGCTGATTTTGCCTGCAAAGTTATACGAGCGCTGCGAAAGAAGGCATAAATTATAAAGTACCAGACACCGGTTGAAGTTTCCTTTGGAAATTATAGCGTTATATGCGCGTTTCTATTAATGAAAAACTTGGCAATACCGGTGTTACTGGACCATGAGTTTTTACGGGACAGAGAGGCTGTAATAGATCTCGCCCGAGGAACATGTACACATAAGTACCGGCAGCGACAAATAACGTTGAAGCTAAATCGGGAGTTCGGTGCGAGACTTCTGCTGACAACAGAATTAGATGTATCTGCCGGCAAACAAAAATTGTTGGTGTCAGAATACGATCACCCTCAAAAGTGTCATATTAACCGAAACAATGATGCACCCAATATCGTGAGTGACATCGGTGGAACAATAGTGGAGAAGGTGAAAGAGGCATTTTGCATTGACGCTTCACAGGCAGGACAATTAATAAAATTGTTGTGCAGATACCATGAAGTATTTATAGATCATCCAGGTATCATAAAAGATTATGTTTATAATATGAAAGTCTATCCCCATAAGACCTATTGCAGAGCTTCATACTCGGTCCCCTGGACAAAGGAAATGGCAAGTATTCTGCAATGGACCATTTAAAACAAGCTCAGTCTCACATGACGGATGTTATGTACCAGAAGATGTCAGTACAGGGAACCTAAAAGAACTGTATTGTCATAGAGACATTAAGAAATATTTGCAGTAGGAACCCACTATTATGTCTATGTAAAGAAAATAATATGTCCAATGCATATGCAGAATTACACAAATGTAAATATGTAAATAGTAGTTACAGTGAAAATAATATCATAAGTAATTTCATGAATTTACATGTACTAGTCTGTAAGCTCACATGCCAGTAGTTACACTGTAGTATTCATGAAGTGTACATCCCAAAGGGGGAGAATAATTTTTTTATGATAATAATTTGAAGTATTCTGAAAAGGTCATTTACTCAATACAAGTTACTGCCAATCCTATCTCAGTAAACATATTTCTTTATCTTTTCTATGTAGGTTGCAGAAATTCCCAATATAAATATGTATATGTATAGATACTATGTTTATTCATGTACGAGGGTAAATTAGTCATGAATGTTTCTGTGAACCTCACCTATGTAAACGCACACACGTAACGAGTGTTAATTGTGTGTGAGTTGCGTGTGTGTCTGTATCCGCATTCACTGTACATGGAAGGATTTCCTGTTGTGTACCGTTTTGGGTACATTTTTATTTACGCGGTTATACTTGCCGTTTGCTCTTATGAGCTTTTTTCTTGTTAGGTGAACCGAGATCTGTCCCATAATCTGGTAATAATCCTAACAAAATTATAAATGAATGAGTATAACTAAACAGAAATAATATGTATGTCATCAAATATGGAAATGCACTGGTATCTACATACTTCGATGATGATCCTATGGTCAGAACAAAGTAGAAGATTCTAGCAGTCATCTTGTCTCATATATTTCTTGAAAGTGTTCGATATTTGTTATCATGTTATTACAATATGGAAGAATGTGCACATGGACAAAAAAATTCATTATTTTGTAAAATGCCATTTGTATAGAAGATTGTCTGTTGTATGGTTTATGAAACACTAGCAGCAGTTAGGACAGTGAAGTGTGTCTCACAAGAACTATGAAAGTCCAGTGGACGCGTGAAAGACTGTTTTCTTTTAAGAAAAGTGATGAACAGTGATTATAACTGTGATTATAGAACATATGAACGCTCATGGAGTGTTAATGTTAGCAGTAACGACACGGACGTTGAAAAACTGTTTACGGTATTAAAATCGATGTAAAACTATAGACCTCAACTTAAGGTGTTTCGAGTCATCTTCGCGCGCCAAATGTTATGAGAGAGACTGTAGAGCCAGCCTCGCGGCAACAATATAATGCAACCATGGCTACGCGGCGCCTCGCGGAAATGTTTGCTTACCGCAGGAGACAAACAAAGCACACGATGGACACCAGAATGAAAAACGGTGCTGTGTCGTACATGTACATAGTTAATTAGACTATGAATGACTACATTCAAATGAATAGTGTCAAGGTGCAGGAGAAGGTATAAAAACAAACTGTATGAATCCGTGTGAATGAAAGTGAATTTGACTCTAAAACTTCTTCCACAGGATAAATATAACAATTATCTTGTTACTGATACCCCTTTTTCGACCTTTCATGTACGAGAGGGACGTGGAAAGAGAGAAGCAGGACCTGCTGCAGCAATACTTCCAGGCAGCAACAGATCACCACCACCGTGGTGGTGAACAGATCCAGACCAGGGTGCAGCCGACGGCAGTCGACGCTCGATCCACGCGGTCGGGGGCGTTCCAGCAGCAGTCTCTACCTGCCTGCGATCCAGCGGCTCGACGCGAGGAGGGGATGGGGGGATGGGGGAGGCTACACGATGTCGTCGGGGAATCGTTATATGTAAGTTGTTATTTGCGTTACATGAAATTTTAATTTTGTTAAACGTCCGTAAAAGACTCTCTTGACCTCTGATGCGAAGAAACAGAAATATAAATTCGCGTGTTCAAAATACTATCTGTTATATTCGTATCAAGCCTGACAAATAAGAAGAGTAGGTAACAGTATTTTCTTGATGCCCCTTGGACGGTTTTGTTCCCGGTTTTTCGAATCCAGTTAACCCAAACGGGGAGGGGGATAAGTTAATCCGGGAAGTCTCCACCGCAGGAGAGATTGTACAGTTACTGAATCCATTTACACAATCACGTCAACACTAACTGTGTTATGCGTAACCCAATGCTATATCTGAACATTTGCATGATGAGAACAATGGGTTAAACAAGTGAAAGTGGACAATAAGCAACGTGGATATGGTGGTCTGATAAAAAAAATAATACATAAACTAATTTTTTTCTCAGCCCAGGGGGCAATGTAATATCCACGACTATATTTTATTCACAACAATATTCACGACGGCATTGTGTGTGCAATTTGAGCGAACATTCTCGTGATATTAATAAAAAAAGGGCTTCATCGATACTAAAATAATAATAATTAATTATTGGCAGTGATATAATTTAATTTTCTGTGAACATTAAGTCTCAGACAATACTCATGGAAAAAGATAATGAAATCGTCATCTTTTGTTATCTGTGATACTTCTATAATAATCCTCCTTCTTGTTCGAACTGTTGTAATGATCGGACGCGATTGATGCCTTGTGGCACTGAGGTCGGGTAAAAAACTGTATTATGTTGTTATGTAATACATGAAAAATAGAGTTTCTGTGTCATTGAAATCATTACGTGTGTTTGAACTTTTATTTCAATGTATATGAATGTTAAGTTTTTTGTTCAGCTACAATAGAGCGCAGCCATTAGCGCCATTGAGCTACAGCGCGGATTGTTGGTAAAGTGCTGAATAATGAGTGACGAACATGGAGAAATACTTTTAAATGATAATGCATATAGTTAAGGCACAGAAAAGATTTAATATATATATTATCTTTTGAGAGTGAAACAACGCCTGAGCCATAGCTGATAAGTGACTGTCTTATGTTGACCGCCATCTTAGTGAAATATTGCAGCGGCAGTTTTAAATCAAACTACTAAGGACACAAGAACCTTGATGGTCAATTTTCACGATACTAACTGTGTATTGGTGGCCCAGAACCACCCAGTAATCATAAATACGACTTAGATTATGAATGATCTTTAAATATGGTGCAAACAGTATCTTACGTGGTGAAATTGTTCCCTGCTAATGTATGAACCCTGATTATTTCGTAAAAAAAATGTTGCCAACTTGAATAATAGTTCGCTAAATTGTGAGAGATCACTCTTGTGAAAAAAATTTAGTCCCATTTATACTGCTTGACAGACGACATTGATACACGTTCTCAGGTGGAGATTTGTTTGACAGGGTATATATCTTTAGCTGGGTGAGGCAGCGATTAAATGCATAGTCCGCCATGTCATAGTAAAAAAAAAAGTGCACTAGACTATACATGATAAAGAATTTTTTTATTTTTTTTCTAACTTTGAACTTAACATCAATATGTGACATAATAGGCTGATGTGGAAGCAGCATTGAACATTACTTTAAGTTTGCGTTTTCGTGACATTTCGTGGCAGCTATGTCGTAATTACACATGCAACAAAATTCGAGTATATTTTTCCGGGAAGTTCTGAAAGCTGCAGTTCGACAACCGGGTGGTACGGAGATCACTTGGTATGTTACTTACTTACAATGTGAACTGCTGCTTAATCATTGCACTACTGAACAGCCGAAGATGCTTAATTAAGAATGTTCGTTTGCGCTTAAAGAGTCCAATGCGGTCGTATGTAACCTAACTACTATAATTTCGCTTCAGAAACACAAAATATACGGACGAAAATCGTGCTTCTAATCTTCGTAATAACCAGCTATCCTATATGGACAAATACGAGGGGGAGTAATAAACTTTAAAAACAAAACTACACAAATAATTTTACTTCATTGTGGGTACATATTTGCCGCTTTGGTAAACACTGAAATCCCCTCTCTAAAGTACCGCAGCAAGACGATAGATTACCCAAAACAAACTGGCACAAAAATGGCTTCAAATGGCTCTGAGTACTATAGGACTCAACATCTGAGGTCATCAGTCCGCTAGAACTTAGAACTTCTTAAACCTAACTATCCTACGGACATCACACACATTCATGCCCGAGGCAGGATTCGAACCTGCAACCGTAGCGGTCGCGCGGTTCCAGACTGAAGCGCCTAGAACCGCTCGGCCAAAGTGGCACAGCTCGTAGATAAAGTAGATTGCAAAGAAACATAAAATAAATTACAGAGTTATATGTTTTCTGGGTGTGTAACTTCATGACTAGGCCTCCTATAAACTTACTTGTATTGATGCACCTTTACTTACTGGAATTATTGCCTCAATACATTACTCTGGTTTCAACTCCTTAGCCTGAACCAACCGGCTTGTAAATTCAAAATTAATTTCTTGTCAACAGTACTTGACCGAAACACTGATTTTGTCGCACTGTCTTTTTTTTTTTTTTTTGGAGTCACAGAAATTATTTATCTCGCTCTTCGTCGAAGGTACAGGAATACAGTTAAACCCTCTGGATGCTTTGGGAACTACGGAATCTCTTTGTTAATTTTATAGATTAATATATGCGCCTGCGTTTTTAGTTTGAAATTGTTGGATGCTTTTTCTCTGTGATTTTCCAGACAAACTGAATATTGCAGCTACTGAATCTTACTGCGAGAAAGAACAAATTATTATTACAGTCAAGTAACTTAACTGCTGATTATTTCGAAGTCAAAGCGCTACTAAATGGCAAGAGTTGTAATATCAGTTCCATATCTCCATAGATATTTATAGCAATATTTATTCCAAACACAGTAGTCCCATGCGTATTCTTGCTATACCTGTAATTTTAAATTCTCTACGGTAATCTTTAGTTTGAAAAGAACAAAAACGTATTCAATTCGTGTTCGCCAGTTTTACTTCCAACCACAAACTTTTACCGTCTTTAAGTGTGCGCTGGTATCTATCAACTGAATCGTCTGCAAAACTAGTTACGTTCCCTTATTTATCGAAATATTCTCTACATAACTGAGAATAATTGTTAGTTTCATTGCCACTACGTTACCGTTGCAGCAGTGCGCATCGTCCCTTGCCACACTCATGTACTTCGTCATAGTACTTAAAAACGTGCCCTCTATTGGTACTAAAAATAGCTACGTAACGGAATGAAGGACAGTTATTATCATTACAGTGATTTTGCAGCAATAATTATTCATTATTCGTGACATCGGGTGGTCAATTCTCATGAATGTTTCGGGGATTCGCTGGCTTCTCCATGCTGCTACTACTATGATTGTTGCACTTTCCCAGTGCGTACCAGATGATACGTCAATCATCCAACATACCTGGTCCGCCTCCTCTAGTTTATTGACACTTCTGCTGAATGCCGGTCCCTCTTTGGTTTTTTAGTTTCGACAAACGTTACAACTATGTTACGAAAGTGTACATGTTGCTGTTGAGCAGAAAATAACAACATATATTTATATTAAAATTCAAATTATCAGTTTTTAGCTCGATGACCAGTGTGAAGCTAGTTAAAGCGACGTTCCCAAAATGGAACGTAATTATGTTTATTTTGTCACTCGAAAAGTCAGTGCCAGTCAGTGGACAACCATTAAAGTGCAAACATGAAAGCATGTGACAGTACTCCATTTCGGCGCCAAAGAACGGAATGTCAACGTAATGAGATTGAGAAACGAGGATTAATCGCTTTCTCGGAACCGTGTTTGTCCTACAGTGGTGGTTTGTCCCGCACAGGGCATGCAGCAACATAGCTACCCAATTAAGAACAACGTACGCAGCGATGACCGGGTACTGAGCTAGGACTTATAATCACAACACGGGATAACCGCCAAGGGCGTACATTGGACGCCAAGAGCGTGCCCAGCACGTGATCTGCGAGAGAGGGGAGGAGGATGAAGGAGGGAGGTGATGGTGGGGTGTGCTGGTGGACAGGAGGGGACAAGTCATAGAAGGGGAAAGATGGAGGAAGCCAATCACACTTGCTTGCAAAATAAATTAATTAAGAAACTAAGTTCGTTAATCACTAATGCTATCACTTTTGATAGGTACCATTTTCAAGAGGCGGATACATCGCTACTGGAGGCCCTATTTTCTATGTGTTTTAATACACTTCTGGCCATCAACACTGCAACAGTCCGAAGGCGGCATGCAACAGTCCTCAAACTGGCGGTAACTATACAAGTAATTTTTGTGTTGATCAGAACCGAGAAGCATGTGTTAGTTAGTTCTTACTGCAGAATACTTCCTCTGATGTTAACGGTCTGCAGGTCGCTCTAGCAAACGTTCAGTTATTTATGAGAAATCTGGATGCATTACTGAGCAACCCATCAGACGAGAAGAAACAGTTAGCAGTTTGTGGAGATTTCAGTGTAGGTCTCTCAAGAGATACGAACAGGAAAAAATAAACTAAAATCATTATTTGGATGTTTCAATCTAATTTCAGTAGTCAGTTTTGCAACTTGTGTGCAAGGAAGATAGTAGAACACTTACTGATAACATTGCTATAGACAGTGCTCAAGTTGAAACAATTCATGTATAACCAGTTGTTAATGGACTATCTGATCACGACGCACAATTAATGGAAATAAACAATATGGCACCTTACAGCTCTGAGGTACATCCATATCAAGCAGTGAGGCTTATTAGTGAAAACAGGATACAATGTTTTAAGAGTAAGCTTAAAAGGTAGTATGGGATGAGGTACATGTAGAAAGAGATGCTACTGCCAAACTCAATTAATTCCACAGTAAATTTGTGTCAGTATTTGAAAGTTGCTTTCCTAAAAAATTATCCAAAAGATCCATTAACGAAATAAGTAAGTCGTGGATAACTAAGGGAATTAAAATGTCATGTAAGAGAAGGAGTGAAATTTATGTAAAGGCCAGAGTAAGACAAGATCCGAAATTACTTACATACTACAAAAGATACTGTAGTATTTTAAGGAAAGCCATTAAAATATTAGGAAGTGTGCATGTCCTGGCAGGAATTAATGATGCAGATAATAAGATTAAAAGTATATGAGATATTGTCAAATGGGAGACAGGACAGCCCTGTACAAGATATCATAACAGTTAACTAAATGAAAATGTTGTGATCGATAATTCACAAGTTGCGAGAACTTTTAACAATCACTTTGTAAATATAGCAGCGAAAATAAGATAAATGGTTCAGTAGAAGAAGCAAGAAAATATTTTTAAAATGTCATTGCACAAAACTTTAAGCAACTAGATGTACCACCAACATCCTTCAGCGAGACTAATTGCCTTGTAAAAATTCTGAACAACAGAAACTCACGTGTTGTTGCTGGAATTCAAAACAGAATTTGAAAAACAGTTCCAACTTAATAATGTCCTTAGAGATATTATAGGGAAGCAGCCTACTCACGCTGTATAAAATTCACATCAGTCTTTCCATTGTGTGCCAGCCTAGCTCTGATGTCATAAATGTTTCGCAATACTTTAAAAATCAAGTAAATAACCTGAAACGTTTCTAGCATGTCACGAGTAATACTAAATCAATATGTGTTGAATATCAGTTCAATAACTTTAAGCATTTTCGAAATATGGACGTTTTTCTGTAAAAATCATTGGCGCAACAGAAAAGAGCTAGAAACTTAAAAATTTATATTTAGATTCCTTTTTGATAATAATTTAGTAGAAACAGTATTTTGGATCTCAAAAATTAAAATTTTAGTTGAAATTCTTGATTTTCTGGTTTTTATCCTAAAAATTAAGGAAGCAAGATAAATTAAGTAAGTGAATAAATAAAGCTAGGATGTTTAAATTTAAGTAGAAGGGAGATCCGCTATAATCATAAAGATGTGAGAAGTTTCAATTGAATAACTATAAAACTATAGCGATAGTGTATCTCCAAAGGGCAAGTTCAGAGCTCGTCTACTGCGTGTAGTGTAATTAAATTAATTCTCTCGCCCAAAATATTTGACTTACCCACGTCAGACTTTTATTATGATTACTTACCTGTGTGCTGATTGCACATTTAAATTGAGAGCTTCATCGGCCATCAGCAAAGGAAGCAATGATTTATTCGATAACTTAAAGTGGTGCATTACTAGCCCAGCGGCTAGTCGGGAGAGCCGATTTGATCAGGCGTTCCCTTAGGCGTCCACACCGCGGCTTTATATATAAGAAAGTTGCGCGAGAGAAGAAGGCCCCAGTTCTCTCCAGACGCTGATTAGTGCACCATCTGTGCCGGGAGTCGCGTCGCATCGGTATCATTGCTATAAACAGCCTCGAATGCCGTAATAAGTTACTTGGGATACGAGTAACCATGAATTCGTTTTCGAGTGAAGTGTTAATTCTGGGATGACTTTAATGATCTATCTTCAGTTTGCGTATGTCGTATTTTCACATGCCGCCGTGGGACAAACATTCTACCATTATTTAGCGTGGCGTTTGATGAACATTATCATCAAATTATGGCGAGCATTCACTTAAACATTTAATTTGAACAGTTATAGATGTATCAGCGCATTAGACTCTGAATTGCTCTGGTAGTTGGATTGTGTGGATGCTTTTTTTTTGGTCTGTGACTTTCAGAATATAGTGAATATTTTAGACAGAATCGTTTTTGATTATGAATCCCAGACAATCTCCTAATTCCTCAGAGCTATAAGCTGTAGCTATAAGTGTATTTCTCAGATGAAGTGGGCACTAGGAATTCTAATTACAGGCTTCACATTTTGCTAATCACTTTCTGGTTGCCAATATTGTAGTTAGAGAGCCAGTGTTGAGAACGGCAAAAGACAGCATGAATCATAGGAACATTTATATAACAATTAATTCCGCCCACCGCCCCATGTATGGTTAATTGGCCGGGAAATGCATCTTCTCTACATTACATTCTACATATCATTAACAACAATAATTCCACCAGCTGCCCCACATATGGTGCATTGTCCGGGAAATATATCTACATTACAAAACATTCTACATTTTAAATATAACACAATTATTCCACCCGCCGCCCCACATATGGTGTATCGGCGGGGAAAGAAACTGAGTAAAAGTGAAAGTGATTTTAAATATTCGGATTCAGGAGTGAAATGCTACACGCAACTGAGTAATAGAACAGTGATAGTGTTACATGTGCATGTGGACGACGCAATTGGATTAACAACGCATCTGGATTGACGGAGCTGGTACTGAGTCTAGCGGCGCTGCCGGCATCGCTAGAAGCCAGTTTCGCCTCACCACAGTCGTCCGCTGGAGCAACCGGAGCCGCGCCTGCAGTTGCAGGCCACACAGCAGCCGTTGAAGTGCCGTCTGCAGTTCAACGCGCCGCGTCGCATCAGTAATCCTGGTACGCCGCGCTGGCAACGCCATACGTCGTGCAGAAGGAACTAAGTTAAGTGAAAAGCTGTTAAAAATTTTACTAACCTGCACTAAAAGACTGTCGGCGATGGAACTGCCAGAAGAAACCGAGGTTAAACTTAAATCAGAACCTATGTCTGTTGAGGGAACTGTAATTCCAGACAACGGTTCAAGTGTAAATTTGCATGAAAATAGTAATGTTAAAGTGAAATATGAAGTATTGTTTCCTGACAGTAGTGTGAAAAGGGGCAATGATTCAATAATAGAGACCCCTGTAGTAAAGCAGAAATCAGAAATTGTTAAGTTATTGGATGATAGTTTCTCTGATGAATTGAAAATGAAACAGTCATCAGAGATGGTAGAGTTTAAAAAGGAGAAGTTAGATATGACTGATCAATCAGAAGTTTCTTTTAGTTTTGATGTATCAGGTATTGGAGCTAGTTTTTCGTCACCTGAGTGTGATAAAAAGCCAGCTTGTGAGCAACCAAAATATACTGAGGCTATTGATTTAACTGTAATATTACAAGCAATAGCTGCCAGTAATGCAAAAATGTCAGCCAGTAATGCTAAAATGACAACTGAATTAAAGTATGAGATTGTGGCCAGCCAAACTAATTTTAATAAACGATTGGAGGTAATGGACAATACCTTCAAGGCTGGTTGCAATAAGTTGAAAGAGGATCTGGACAGTTTGAATTAGAAAATTGATTACAATCATGAGGATATTAAGAAAAAGATTGCTCAAAAATTTTCTGAAATGTATAAAACAGTAAAATCCGAAGTTGCTGAGGTTCGCAAAGACTTCCAAATGGAAGGTGCGAAGCTGGCGCACAAGTTAACAGAAAAGATCGAGGCTGAATCTGAACTGAGCTCAGATAGGTTTAAAGATGTTAATATAAAACTAAACATATGTCAAGTAGAAGTAGACACAATCAACACTGATACTACTCATATTGTGCAAAGAGTAGATAATGTTGAAATGAGAGTAGAAAATATTAGTACTAACATTGCTAACATTGAGAATAAAGTAGCTTCAGTAACTTCTGGTAATGATAGTATGCAACAAGTTGTAGCTGCAGACGCCGCTTTTATCGGGTGTCGGCAGTTCTTGCGGTTCGATACAGATAAAAATATCCACCCACTAGATTTCTGGAACGATTTTGAAGATGTGATTCCACCAACTTGGTCTGAACGAGAGAAAATCTCATTTATTAGAAGCCATTTAGCAGGTGACGCCATGCGTTGGTCAGCTGATGTTATGTTGACGTGTAAAACATTAGCGGAATTTAAAACAGCTTTCATTAATGAGTATTGGTCTAGCAATAAGCAAAATGAAGTGTTGAGAGAATTTTGGAGTGGAAAACGCTTCAATGCGGGCAAGGAATCTATTAAAGAGTTTGCTAGGTCATGGATCTCACGTTTGTCACATTTGGCCGAAAAGCTAAAACCTGAAATGATAATACTAGGTCTAGAAGCCAAACTGCCATGGTATTGGCAAACTAGAATTATATCTGCCCCTAGAGACAGTCTGGATCGTTTCATTAAATATTTGGAACGTGTAGAGTGTGTGGCTGCCAATGAGGAGCAAGCACGTAATAACAGAAATGCTAATAACACTAGTAGTAATTTTAAGAACGAGCAGAATGGCAATGTAAACATCAGAACAGTAGGTGTTCGCCATCCTAAGAGAGGTAGGAATTGGAGAAATAATTATCAGAACCAACAATGACATCCAAATGATAGTAATTTTGTTCTGAACAAAATTATGCAGGTAAACAACAGTGCGGAAAGCAATGCTGTGCCAGTTAACTATAATGGAAATAAAGTAAACAGTAGTAGGCCGAGGCAGGAAAACTAGTTCCCGTCTATGAGGACACTGGCGCTCACCAGGCGGTTATTTTTCCTAAGCCAGTAATTACAGTAATTGGTGAGACAGATCAGAATACTCAGACTGAACATGTGGATGAGAGGTCGGTAGCATCTAAGGATACAGCAGAAATATTAGATCACTCACAGTATTTGATAGATACCGTGTTAGAGACGCTTTCTAAGTGGGAAGAGAAAGAGAAGCCGCAGCATTGTAACGGTAGGGAAGAGCTACAAAATACTGAATTGTCAGGTGAAGAAGCAGAAGAAATTCATGCTTATATTTACGATGAGGATGATGTGCCATTATCTAAAGTGCCTGTGCAGGATGTTGATACTGTACTAATAGATTTAGGAAAGGAGGTAAGTGAGAATGTAGAGGATAGCCTGTTGGGGGTCGATGAACCCAGTAGCTGTAACCAGTTGTCACTTGAGAAGGAACCCGACCATAATAGTGAAAGTGGTTTGCTGTAACTAGTGTTATGCCCGGTCTGGAGGCGCTGAATCGCTCAGACTACAGTAATTTGGGTCATGTTCAGCAAACTAAATGTAATGAAGTCGTGCGGTGTTTCGATTTGAAGCTAATAGACCGACTGGAAAAGGCAGCTGAAAATGTAATTCAGGAAACCCCTACACACTTTGACCTAAATGTAATGAAGACAGATGTCGATCACTTTAGTTGGAGACAAATATAAAAGGAACTATTGGATGAGTTTGAGGAATCACCTGTACAAACTAGAATAAGCCACCCTGTAATAATAGTGAATATGTTGGGTATCAATGTACGTTGTCTCTTAGACAGTGGAAGTGAGGTGAGTGCGATATCTCAGTCCTTCTTTGCTGCATTACCTGGTAAAGACAAGATTACAGTAATGAGGGTATCAGGACTAAGAATAATTGGTGCTACTGGCAAGGTGTCAAAAACGGTAAAACAAGAAGCTTTGCTGCCCTTTAACATTAATGGTAATTTAATTGATCATCCATGCTTAATTGTAAATAATCTCAGTATTGAGGTTTTAATTGGCATAGATTTCTTGTCAAAATATCAGAGTGTTGTTGACTTTGAAAGAAGCCAGTTAAAAATGGTTTTGCCAATAAGCAGAGTAATTACGGTACCTTTTATTGATATACATGTAGTAACTAATGATGAAACTTGGGAGCTGCCTATACGAGTTCTGAAAAATAGGAGGTATTGGGACAAAGGTGTTAATCTTAGTGAATACCAAGGACCTTTCAGGATCATAGGAAAACCACATGCCAATGCATATAGGCTAAAGTACCCTAAAAGTAAAAAGCTATTAGGTCTCAGGAACGTGATCGACCTAAAGAAGTTCATAGGTAGTGAATGAATTCTGTAGGGAGGAGGTTGTTCTATAACCTCTACACCGGTGGCAGCTGTGCAGTCCCAGCTGTGTGAGATCTTCTTTCCCATTTCAGATTTCACTCTCTCTTCATCTTTTCTATCCACCTAAAATTTCGACCTCTTCTTTCCAACACATTAAATTTTCAGTTATGGTTATCAAGCCAATAATAAACTAATGAATTCTGTAGGGAGGAGGTTGTTCTGTAACCTCTACACAGTGTGGCAGCTGTGCAGTCCCAGCTGTGTGAGATCTTCTTTCCATTTCGGGTCTCACTCATTTTTCATCTTTCCTATCTACAAAAAATTTTGACCCCTTCTTTTCAATACGAAAATTTTCTGAAACTAATGAATTCAGTAGGGAGGAGGTTTCTCTGTAACCTCTACACAGTGTGGAAGCTGTGCAGTCCCAGCTGTGTGAGATCTTCTTTTCATTTCAGGTCTCATTCATTCTTCATCTTTTTTATCCACCTGAAATTTCGACCTCTTCTTTGCAATACAAAAATTTTCCGTCATAGCTATCAAGCCATGAGTTCTGTAACCATTCTATCCACCGATTAGTAAAAAAAATACCTAATGTGACAAACCTAACAGTGACATAAACAACAGAGAAGTATGACATAATTAAGATACAAATATATTTGAGTAACATGTATGTATAGAACCCTGGTAATACTGTAAGTACAAAGTGTTGTTTTATTGGAAATGGTCCCGCAATAATATTTAAAAAAGATATACAAATTCGTGTACAAGCAGGATCTGAAGTGGCAGTGAAACCTATTGTATGCATTAGAGCTAACTAATTAATAGTAAAAGAGATTGCTTAGTGTTATGAAAAATATACAGATAAGTTGTAAAAATGAACTCACCTTGTGTAGCAAGGAATGGCAGTGTAATAGAATTGAGTAGTGTTTGTGATTGAGACATGAAGGACATGTCCCTGAAGTATTTATAAGGTTGGAGCTGGCCATTATTTTGGTGTTGAGTGTGTGACAGGACACACCTACATTTATTGAGGTTATGAGTTGGAGGCGTGAATGCGACCATAGGTACCCTTATGTTAGATGAGACAGAGTAGCTCATGCTGTCCCATAGGTTTAAGGAATTTAGCATTATGCTCGTCCATAATTACTTAATGCACTTAAGTGGTAGGTCGAGAGAGACTACCTGAGGTTTCAGCGTCAGATGGAGTGGAAATGGATTGCCACGTGAGAAAACTGATCAGCTGCAATACACTATAGATATGAAATAAATGTGCTACCCTATGCTTTAAATTTTAATGGAGTGAGTATTACTTAAGTTCATACACTAGCAAAGTAAGTAAGTAGATAATTGCAGATGTGGAATTGACACAGCAGCAGAAGACCAATAAGTGAAGTTAGTAGTCAATTAAACGTAGTGTGTTTTGAACACTCAGAACTGTACTATTACCACAAGTTACTCACATGTACAAAGAAGCTGAGAAGACAACTGCTAATCAAATATACTCATACTATCTGTAAAATAAGGTAATTGAAGATGAGTCAGCTAAGTAAATAAAATACAAATGTGTCAAGAATGTACTGAGCATTGGTTCAGTGTTGTGGCCCAGAAATAATAAATTGAGATTAAATAGGATTTATGATTGTGCACCTTGAGCATAAATTTTCTCTAGTACGTGACTAACGGCGTTTTGAGCCATTTGTTGACCGATTTTATGACAGTTAAGTAACCGAGAGAGTAAAATTGAAAACGTTCTGTTAACTTTGTTCCAGTAACATATTGAAAGATAAAATGCATATATTCCCATTTTATTGTGACCCACCATTAGATATTAAGTGAACAGAGTCTGAGGCACTCTTTTTGTTTGTTCTACAGGACAAACCAGATAATGGCAGCCTGGTAGCTGCGTGAAAGCATGGAGTGACTTGGACACAACTCACAGTGACCCCTCCCCTTTCCCCATGTAATTTAGAGTGAACGTGAAGGACGCACACCATAGCAACTTCCCCTCCTCTACCCTTGTGAATGGAAGTGTAGAACGCCAGCCAAAGCGGCTACAACCACGTGTTTAAAATAAAATTGTCATGATTTGTGAAATTTTCTTTCAGGTTTAGAAAAGACTGCTGAGATATAATTATCTGTTTATGTATCATGAATAACTGTGTTATTTTTTTCGAATTTGTATATGTAAAAATGTATGTAATGGGTTTAAGATTTTCATAATTTTACATATTTTATGTGTTTGTCTGTCTAAAGCAATAGGTATGCCAAAGTGTTTAATTGATTTTGCTTAAATTTTGAGTGATAATGTTACTTAAGAGGCAGTGAACATGCCAACAAGTTAAATAATTGAAGTAGGTAATAAGTTTTCTTTTAATATTTCTATATGTTTACATTTAAATTTTAATTTTTTATAGGGAGTTAAGCTGTACTCTTGCTTCCCTTTTTGTAATTATTTTTTTTCTTTTCTCCATTTATATTAAAAAAAAATTAAGTAGAGGGTGATGTAGGGAAGCAGCCTACACACGCTGTATAAAACTCACATCAGTCTTTCCATTGTGTGCCAGCCTAGCGCTGACGTCATAAATGTTGTGCAATACTTTAAAAATCAAGTAAATAACCTGAAACGTTTCTAGCATGTCACGAGTAATACTAAATCAATATGTGTTGAATATCAGTTCAATAACTTGAACCATTTTCGAAATTTGGACGTTTTTCTGTAAAAATCATTGGCGCAACAGAAAAGAGCTAGAAACTTAAAAATTTATATTTAGATTCCTTTTTGATAATAATTTAGTAGAAACAGTATTTTGGATCTCAAAAATTAAAATTTTAGTTGAAATTCATGATTGTCTGGTTTTTATCCTAAAAATTAAGGAAGCAAGATAGATTAAGTAGGTGAATAAATAAAGCTAGGATGTTTAAATTTAAGTAGAAGGGAGATCCGCTATAATCATAAAGTTGTGAGAAGTTTCAATTGAATAACTATAAAACTATAGCGTTAGTGTATCTCCAAAGGGCAAGTTCAGAGCTCGTCTACTGCGTGTAGTGTAATTAAATTAATTCTCTCGCCCAAAATATTTGACTTACCCACGTCAGACTTTTATTATGATTACTTACCTGTGTGCTGATTGCACATTTAAAATGAGAGCTTCATCGGCCATCAGCAAAGGAAGCAATGATTTATTCGATAACTTAAAGTGGTGCATTACTAGCCCAGCGGCTAGTCGGGAGAGCCGATTTGATCAGGCGTTCCCTTAGGCGTCCGCACCGCGGCTTTATATATAAGAAAGTTGCGCGAGAGAAGAAGGCCCCAGTTCTCTCCAGACGCTGATTAGCGCACCATCTGTGCCGGGAGTCGCGTCGCATCGGTATCATTGCTATGAACAGCCTCGAATGCCGTAATAAGTTACTTGGGATACGAGTAACCATGAATTCGTTTTCGAGTGAAGTGTTAATTCTGGGATGACTTTAATGATCTATCTTCAGTTTGCGTATGTCGTATTTTCACATGCTGCCGTGGGACAAACATTCTACCATTATTTAGCGTGGCGTTTGATGAACATTATCATCAAATTATGGCGAGCATTCACTTAAACATTTAATTTGAACAGTTATAGATGTATCAGCGCATTAGACTCTGAATTGCTCTGGTAGTTGGATTGTGTGGATGCTTTTTTTTGGTCTGTGACTTTCAGAATATAGTGAATATTTTAGACAGAATCGTTTTTGATTATGAATCCCAGACAATCTCCTAATTCCTCAGAGCTATAAGCTGTAGCTATAAGTGTATATCTCAGATGAAGTGGGCACTAGGAATTCTAATTACAGGCTTCACGTTTTGCTAATCACTTTCTGGTTGCCAATATTGTAGTTAGAGAGCCAGTGTCGAGAACGGCAAAAGACAGCATAAATAATAGGAACATTTATATAACAATTAAATCCACCCGCCGCCCCACGTATGGTTAATCGGCCGGGAAATGCATCTTTTCTACATTACATTCTACATATTATTAACAATAATAATTCCACCAGCCGCCCCACATAAGGTGCATTGTCCGGGAAATACATCTACATTACAAAACATTCTACATTTTAATTATTCCACCCACCGCCCCACAATATACGTAGTGCATCATCGGCAAAGGGAATTTTTGCAGGGTGATTAAAATATACAAGCCTTACATCTCTTCATAAAAAAGGTGATTGGAAGTTTTGAAAAAAATTCCTTGATTCCCTTACTATACATCTTTTACAACAGTATACGAAAAAGTAATGCTCTCAACGGTAGTCTCACACTTTAAATAGAAACAATTTACTTAGCATATCACAGTTTGTATTCCAGACATGTTTTTCGCCTGAGAGATCATCAAATAGTAATAGCCTTAAATCTACATGATTTTTCAGCAATTCACAATTAAGTGCCTGGCAAAGGGTTCATCGAACCACATTTAAGCTACTTTTCTACCGTTCCACAATCTAACAGCCACGGGAAAAAACGAACACTTCAATCTTTCCGTGTCAGCTCAGCTTTCACTAATGTTATTATTATGATTATTTCTCCCTTTGAAAATGGGTGCCAACAAAATATTTTCAGACTCTGAGGAGAAAGTCGGATATTGAAATTTCTTGACAAGGTTCTGTCGCAGCGAAAAATGCCTTTGTTATTGTAAAACTTTTAGTCTGGCAATGTTTCCATTGTTCCACGTTATTACAGCATCTGACACTCCCAGTTGTAAAGTTCTGTAACCAACAAACATGGTTTTAGGGATGCGGGCCCACACGATGTTGTTGAAGGCCTCATTTACATTGTGAGTCTTGCTGTGCAAGCACTCCCTCAATAGGTCAGGATTGGCAAGGTCTCGTAGATTGGTTTGATTTGGTTCATAACTCAATCACGGATAGAGTGCTTGTGTGTGAATGTGTTGAGACTGTCAGCTGCCTGTACCGTCCTAAACTTGCATCATGCATCAAGGGATGGCGGACATGGAAAATTGTTGGCTTCTCGTCAGTGTATATACTGTACAGTGGAAGAACGTTGCCCACACTTCTTTGTTCGTTGCCTCCAGACCTCCAGAATTCACCCTAATGGCATTTCCATAATATTCCTGCAACTCGCTGATAATTTTGTCCGTCAATCTATACGTCATAGACTTGGCATAAGAAAGTTTTGTTGTACCGAGTTTGCTCTTGAGTGTACGAATCGGGTGCCTGTTCTCTTTTTAACATGCCTCACACAGTCTAATTTTATTACTGGAACATCATAAGGTTTACTCTGGCAGACAGCATCGCATACTTTGCTTCCTTCATCGCCTAGGTATCTCGCATACAGTACACCTCTCTCAGACTCAGATCTACTGAAGACAGCTACAGCATAAAAAACTTCCACCCCCACTTCATAGTTTTTCACACAGATAGGTTTGTGAAGATCCATCCTCTTTCGAACTCTGCCTATTAATGAGCATCCATCGCAATATTTAGTATGTATCTGAAAGTTAATGACTTTACCTGTGTCAACGCTTGTTGCTGTAGAACAGCCATTCTTTGAAATGTACCCTCTCTTCTGCCAGAGTCCATAAAAGACGTTGAGGATTCTGCTGCTTAGTGAGCCCATTCAATATGTTATTAGTGGCTTGCAACATTTTATTGGGGTTTTTGACAAATTCAGCAGTGCACATAAACACTTTACCATCTGTAAAACCCTTCCCTCTGCATCGAAGACCATTCACTAACTTCACAGTAGTATCATATACATCATTCTTAGAACACTGTTGCGATGTGTAAAATAGTTTTCGACTGCTGCAGACAATGCACACTATTTTCATTTTACATACTAATCCTACACCACTTGCGTCTTCACACAAAAAATGGTTCAAATGGCTCTGAGCACTATGGGACTTAACTTCTGAGGTCATCAGTCCCCTAGAACTTAGAACTACTTAAACCTAGTTAACCTAAGGACATCACACACATCAATCCCCTAGGCAGGATTCGAACCCGCTACAACCGCTCGGCCACTCCGTCTTCACACAGTCTGACTTGAACATTACACAATTTGCAGGCCGCAGTTTTACTAAGCACACTGCAATAATCTTTGATCTGCTGTAATACTAGTATTTCCACATCTCTCATCTACCTCGGGACAAGCATCAAGTGTTATCGTCTTTCTCACGCGAAAGAGGCATGCTGCTGCTGCAGAGAATACTTTTTGGTTTCGTCATTATAGAAATACAAATTACTGTACACAGCACTAAAACTTGCAAGAAGCTTCGTATTCACAGTCAACAGCAGCGAACGCGGCACAATTTTCCTGGAAAACAACTTTTGTTTACAAGCATGCCTGCAGACATTCAGCTGTCAAAAAGCGCTGTAGCAGGTTAACCGTACATTTCTCTACAAAACACACACAAAAAAACAAGTCTCTAACAGTATAAAAGCCGGAGATATAAGACTTTTTTCGAAAAGGTGAAAAATTATGATAGAATTACAGAGGTAACTAATTCTTTTTTAAAACAATAATGCTGTTGTAACTGGTGGACAGAAATAAATAATACATATAAATGTTCAGAAAAAACATAGTAAAGATAGTATCTAATTACGCAAAAAACTAAAACTTAATGTTTTGAAAAATTTCAGCCTATCCTCTTACCTAAAGTTAAGTCCCGTTGAGCGGAAGCACAGCGGATTCGCTCACGACTGCACTTTCTGATGAATGACCGATCTGCGCATTTAGTCTGTGTCTAATGATTCAGCATCCTGTTCACTAGATGTCATTATTACGTACATTGAATACAGAAGGTACATAGCACTTAGCGGCGCTTCAAGGTTTTATTAACTAGTATTGCTGTTATAATACGCTCGCAATTTTAGAGAGCTGTTAACTGTGCGCATATGTGTGTGTGTGGTGATTATACCATTTGGGACCGTCAGTTTCCAATATTTTAGTGTTGCTTCTTTCTTGTGTGTAATTCATGTTTTAAATTTCAGGCATCCAAGGCATTAAGAATCTGAACCATCAACTTTTCGACTGGCACAATTTGTACTTACACTACTGACTTTAAAATTTGCTGCGGGGATTTTAAACGAGTGGTCTTGCTGATTGTACATTTGAGGCTGCTTATCTGTTGCAGCTTCTGGTATCACAAAAGACGAATGTTTTTTAAACATTCACTCTTATTTAATGTTGTGTATTATTTAATGTTGCATATTTAGGGTAGTCTTTAGGTAGGTTTTAGGATAAATTACTAGCTGGGATGCGTGACTAAACTCTGTGACCTCAGGCGCTCTATTTTCATATAGTGCGCCATACCATTATTATTACTGTTTTAATTAAATATGTTTGCTGTCGACGCCATTAGTTCCTTGTACAGATGCACGGTTTTCTTCACATGACTGGTTCATACAACTGAGCCTCTTTCAAAAAATGGCTCTGACCACTATGGGACTTAACATCTGAGGTCATCAGTCCCCTAGAACTTAGAACTACTTAAACCTAACTAACCTGAGGACATCACACACATCCATGCCCGAGGCAGGATTTGAACCTGCGACCGAAGCGGTCGCGCGGTTCCAGACTGAAACGCCTAGAACCACTCGGCCACAGCGGCCGGCTGCGCCTCTTTCATTTCAAAAGTTTTGGATTATAAATAACGCCTAAAAATTGTTCATATTGTGTTGGCGCGGTTATCTAATGAAATCTTACTAACCATATCATTACCGTAAGGAGTTACTTTATGGCTGTAACCAATCCTGTTGCTACTTACGATATTGGTCACTACTTTTGGAAATTTGGAACTTTGTGGTAAGGTCCTATGGGACCAAACTGCTGAGGTCATTGGTCCCTAAGCTTGCACACTAGTTAATCTAACTTAATTAACTTACACTAAGGACGACAGAACACACGCATTCCCGAGGAAGGACTCGAACCTCACCTAGTTTTCTAAAACTTAAAGCTGGCTATTGGCCGTTACTGTGAATAAGGGGTTACGTGATTGATAATTGCTTCTGGTATCTCCACGCTTGAGGTAACCAAAGTCATGATCCTCATTTAGTTTGTTCCTCCAAAAATTAACAATTTTTACTCCTCCCTTAAATAGTGTAAACAGATACAGTATACTGATTCCTTGTTTACCGCTTTACTTCACACTTAGAGTGCCATGCCGTAATATACTCTACTCTGCTGCCGGCGATCCGAACAACGCCTGTCCCTTTATATTACGTTCGCTGCGTCATAGCGAGAACTGTCGCGCCCTGATATTACGGACGGTCCTTCAACTCCTAGCTCCTGCTCGTAATATTACTGGTCCGGCAGTTCTCAGAAGGGAGACAAACATCTGTACACACTTCTGACACTTAGAGGCGCCGCCAAGATTTTGGCTGGCCATTGTGGCCGAGCGCTTCTAGGCACTTCAGTCCGGAACCGCGCTGCTGCTACGGTCGCAGGTTCGAATCCTGCCTCGGGCATGGATGTGTGTAATGTCCTTAGGTTGGTTAGGTTTAAGTAGTTCTAAGTCTAGGGGACTGATGACCTCAGATGTTAAGTCCCATAGTGCTCAGAGCTATTTGAACCAATTTTGCAAAGATTTTGGCTTTGCGAAACAAGCGTATGCTGCAGTCGACTGTGAGACACCGGGAGAGAGTATTTTTACTCGAAGCAATATGACAAGCGGTAGCCCACAGAGTGACGCTGAAATCCACAGCATTGTTGAAGGGTCGTAAAATAAACTGAGTGATATTTTGTACGGCGATGACACGGATGAAGATGCAATTTGTGCTAAATCAGGATCAAGTAAGATAATTGCTGTAATTTTTTAAATATTTTTCATATATTTCCTAGATAAGTTCTCAGAAGAAACGATTTATAGTGCTATTTCCTTTTCTGATTTCTTCGCACTTACGCTAGATGTAAATGTCGTTCATATTCTTTCAACCTACACATACAATTTCAGAATTGAGCACTGATATGAAAGCACGATGCCAGTTGCTGCTGCTGGGCCCTTAGAGGCTCTGAAAAGTTCGCAGACATCAAGAGGAAGCGGGAGAAAACGTGCAAGACGATCATGTTCTCTATATATAGATAAATAATCTCTGCCATTTGCATAAATAAGTAATCCAGAACATCCAAAAGCTATTTTTCCCCTACCCGAAAACAGCTTCATTAGTTTTCATTGTGGTGATGAAAAGTTGCAAAGCAGGCTATGTATTTGAAGAGGAAATTTAACCTTTATTCCCTTGTAAGAGAAAACTAGTGACAAAAAGCAGATTTCAGAGTACCTGATGGCTCAACACAAAAGTTTTTTCTAGCATTCTGCGTTTTTCGTTGTAATACTTCACAGACGACTAGTTTGCAGTAGGATAGGGATTTGGGAAGGTATGTCGTCTATTCTTCACCCATCTTCTTTCTTGGTCTCAATCTTGCGAATCTTCAACTTCTGTTCTTCCTGCCTTTTCTCTGCTTCTTACTTGCTTCTTGGTTCTTCTCTGGGCAGGATATGGAAATATTTATTGATAACTAGTCGCTTTGAAGTTCTCCTCTTAGTAACAGTTTGATAAAGGGTTTGGGCATGTCATTTCTACTTCGTGGACGTTTTCTTCAGTTTCGTGCATCAGCGTGCTGTTTAATAGCGGTAGTGTGACTTTTATACATTTTTTTTTCTTTTTTGCCAATGGTGGCTTGCCCAAGCCGTCTTCTCGTCGGGCCGTTTTTTGCTCGCTCCGCTGTGTGGGGGCGTCCCAGGGTTTACAAGCGGTGAAAGTCCTCCGGTGTTTGCTTGTCAGTCCCTGCACCGGTCCCTTCAGCAGTAGATTTACAAGTTCCCTTTGTTGGTCTCGCTCTCCTTTCCCTTCTCTCGACGTTTCTGCCTTGTAGGAATCGTGTCTTGCTAATTACGTCCTTTTCTTTCTTGATACTTCTCGCATTGCAACTTGTGGGTCGTTGCATCTGGTCTTTGCTAGAGTTTTTACAATGGTTCTTACAAAACGTTTTACTGATAATCATCTAACATATGTTTTACGCCTTCTTAAAAAGCTTTATCAATTTTGGCGCCCTTTCCATGTTACAATTCTAAGATATTTTGAGTCTTAACTTCAAGAATCCTCAAATTCGTTTTTTATTTTTGTGTAGTGTCGTGGTGTATAGCATTTTAGTATTTCATGCTGTTAGACTATCTACGCTTTATCCCTTCACCTTAATCTATGGTACTATTGGTGTTATTTTTGTTTTTGTTTTTATTGTAACTACTTTCTTTTTCCCACCTTCCTCTCTCTTCATTCTTCTTTCTCCTGACGATCTTATCTGCAACATAATGTTGAAATAATGTGCTGATTATTTACCAGTAATAAAATTAATCTTCAAACTTGTACTGAAAGTGTTTAATACTGCCAGTCTTAGGTAAAAATACCTCTGCTTTATCTCGTAAAATACCCTCTAATTCTCTTTTACTGTGTTCCGAAATACCTTGAACTTCTTGCAATTTTTCGTCAATTTCTTTATGGACTTCTAACATGAGTTGAGGCGATTCCCCCTTTTGTGCATACCATTCTAATTCTTCATCCTCTTTATCTCGCATCATTCTTAATTGTTTGTTTATAACTGGTATTTCTTCTAATTTTAGCTTTTGCTCAAAGAGAAGTGTGACATTCCCGAATGTTACGCTAACTTTCCCCATATCTATTATCGCTCGTCTCTCATTTAAAAAATCTGCACCTATAATCAAATCCACTGTTAGTTTAGGTATAATCACGAAGTTGGCTTCGATCTTTTGACCTGGACACGAAAGAGTTACCCTTGTTTGTCTCGTAACTTCCGCAGCATTGTTTCTAATAGGACCTCTTACTTTAATCTTAGGTGTTTTCAGAACTGGCAATTCCTCATTGGCATTACACTGCATGAATAAATTTTCTGAGATCGCAGTCAGTTCACTTCCGCTATCAATTACAATATTGACTGGGATATGCTTTACCATGGCCTTCACAATTGGTTGAATTTGAAATTGTTGGTTCTGTTCTTCTTCTTCTTCTTCCATCAACGAATCCTCCACTGAATCATACATGAGTTTTTTTAGGAATTTCCCTTGTGAATTCGAACTTTCTGTAGGATAAGCTTCGACTGCTACTTCTCTCTCTTTTATTTCCTCTTCTCTATTTCTTCCTTCATTTACGCTTTCTTCAACATCCTCTACTTTTCCCTCATCCTCGTCTATCTTCTCCTTCTTCGACGCTACTTCCACATAATTGCATCTAAATGCTCTAATTATCGCTTCATAACTTCCTTCATTATATACGTTGGGTTGCGTGCCCACTCGTAACTTATTTTCAACTTCTGTCGACTGCGCATTATCCTCATTGAATTCGCTTTCCCTGGTTTCCATCTCAAATAGCTCTGCAATACTCATTACTTCGTCCTTTCTTCCTACATTCATTGTGCATGCCTCTGGTAATTCATCTTCCTCGACAGTATTCTCCCAATTAATTTCGTCCCAACACGATATTGTTATTTTCTTGTCTTCGTTTTCATCTGGTCCCTGCGGATTTGTTTCTTCCTTCTTCTCTTCTCGTGATAAGATTTTCACTTCTCTGTTCAAGGTGCTGCAATTGTTCGGGGTTGGAGCGTCATTCTCTTTGGCATGGGCGCTTAGCTGTCAATTCGAACGTTTATCGGGGTTTGGTGGTCTTACCTCAACCTCTTCTATCTGTATTCTCTTTTCTTGTTCAGCTTGTTGATAGTGGTTTCTTTGTTGATAATTTGTCGGTCTATTGGTTCTCCAGTACCTGTTCCGGTTGTCGTTATTCCCTCTGTAATAGTTGTTGCCGTTCCTGGGTGAATTATAGTTATTGCCATATTCTCTTCTAAATCCATAACCGGTTCTTTGTTGAAATCTATTGTCGTTTCTTGGTGCGAATGTATCACGTGGTTCGTAATTATTGTTTCTTCGTACTGTGTCTTGTGGATTCCACTGCTTTTTGCTTTCGTTTTCACGTGCGCTTCGTCTTTTTCTTGCGTCATCTTCCGGAAATATGAACTCTAGTTCCCTTAGAATATCTTTAAATGCTTCGACGTCATTGCCTCCGCGACCTACTAATGATTGCTGGTATTTCAATGGTAGCTTCATCGCGCATAATTTAATCAACTCTCCGTCACTGTATGGTACATCTAAGCATTGATTTTTCTTTGCCATTAACTCGAAAAATTTCACGGGACTCTTCTCTCCTGAATTTTCAAAATATGGGTTCTGTAATAATTCGTACTTCACCCTGTTCTGTGCTTCGCTGGACCAATATCGTGAGAGAAACTTCTCTCTGAAATCTTCGTACGATCGGCATGTCGCTGCAACATTCTGCATGGTTTCTGCGACTGTTCCTGACATGTGTGCACATATAAAGTCTAATTTGAGTGCTAGCGTCCAGTGTTCTGGTAATCCTACTCGGAATTGATCAATAGAAGTTCGTGGATGTAATGAGTTTCCTTCTCGAAAGTGTTGAAATTTTCTGACTGTGAGGAAATGATCGTTGTCGTACTTCGTCATAGTTCCATATGAAATTCGCGATTCTTCGCCACTTTTGTTTCTGATCATTTCTCCCGTCGTTCTTTCCGGTTATGGTAGATCCATTGGATATTGTCCACTGTAACTTTCGCCTACCCTTACGTAGTATCGTTGGAGTGGTACGCAATAATTTTCTTCCATCGGTTGTGAACGTGTAGCTGAATGCATTGCACTGTACTCTTCGCGACATGTCTTTCCATTGTCACGTATTGGTTCGGTATCTTGTCTTGATAACCTTGCTGCTTCATTGCACGATCCAAACTGTCTTGAAACATACATTTGTGTTTCCGCATGTGTCTGTGATGACGTTTGTTCATCAAGAATTTCGAAACGTGTTTGTTGCTGTGCAGGCTGTCAGATTGCACGTATGTTACTTTCCGCCTGTGATTGGAATCGCAAATGCGTAACATCTTCGTTAATTGCTTGTTTTTCCGGTGCTGTTACAGATACGGATGTGGTTGCAGACTCTGTGCTTGTTCGATCCTGTTCACTACGCTCTTCAATGGTTTGCAACAACTCTGTTCGCAATTTCTGAAATTGTTGCTTCGTTTGCGCTTTTATTTTGCCTATGTGGTTATCATATCTTTTCAGCGCTGCTTTTGTGATACGTTTGTGTAGCACACTGTTTCCAACAATTTTACGCGCTGTACCTGCTGCTTGTCTAGTAATTACGTTTATCTGTTTCTCTAGTTTCTTGACTTCTCCCTGGGTGTTGTTACGTAATGTTCTGATCTCGTCCTGAGTGTCATTACGCAATGTTTGTACGTCCGCTTGTACCTTGCCAATGTCTGTTCTCAATTGATTGTGACCTGTTATTAAGTTTCCTATCACTTCTAGAGATTCTTTTGCTCGTCTTCAATCTGACTTAGGTGTAACTGAATTTTTTTGTTTTGTTCTTTAATCGCACGCATTTGTCTCGTGGTTTCTGCATTCTGAATTCGAATTTGGTTCGCTATGTCTTTATTTTGCCTTGTCATGGTTTCCGTAATTAATTATAATAATTCTGCCAAACTGGTGGGTCCTATTGCGTTTTCTTCCGACGTCCTACGCTCTGTGTTTTCGCCCAAGAGTTGACGATTGCATTGCACTGTGCTGTGACACGTTTCTGCTCGCATTCCTTGTACTCTGTGGTGAGGGAGCTCTGATTACTCGTACTATGGGTTCCACGTATTCAAGACGCAAGTTAGAATCCTCATCGACTGTGTCTCTACTTTCCTGCTCCTTTGCCGTATGATGACTTATGTTTTCTATGCCTTGACGTACATTATTCTCGTTATGGTGCCTTATATGACCTATTTCTCGCGATACTACATCGTCTGTTGTACTGTCCTCTATTCTCTGTCCATCTTCACGCTGGGTCTCTACCTCAATTCGGTCAAGGTCCCGATCTGCCATTGCTAATCATTCAGAATCCCTTATTTTCTGTTTTAAAAGCAATTCACGCGCCCTACTTCGAGTCAACATGCGCGCATACGATCTCACGCGTTTCATAAACTTTTTACACACACGACTTGACAATCAATTCACTTACTTGTTGGGTCAGAACCAACTTGTCAACGATGTATCCGCCACATGTGCGCTTGCATTGAGGAGAAAACTTAATTCTAACAATATCAGGAGAAAGAAAACTGGCATTCTACGGATCGGAGCGTGGAATGTCAGATCCCTTAATCGGGCAGGTAGGTTAGAAAATTTAAAAAGGGAAATGGATAGGTTAAAGTTAGATATAGTGGGAATTAGTGAAGTTCGGTGGCAGGAGGAACAAGACTTTTGGTCAGGTGATTACAGGGTTATAAATACAAAATCAAATAGGGGTAATGCAGGAGTAGGTTTAATAATGAATAAAAAAATAGGAGTGCGGGTTAGCTACTACAAACAGCATAGTGAACGCATTATTGTGGCCAAGATAGACACAAAGCCCATGCCTACTACAGTAGTACAAGTTTATATGCCAACTAGCTCTGCAGATGATGAAGAAATTGATGAAATGTATGACGAGATAAAAGAAATTATTCAGGTAGTGAAGGGAGACGAAAATTTAATAGTCATGGGTGACTGGAATTCGTCAGTAGGAAAAGGGAGAGAAGGAAACATAGTAGGTGAATATGGATTGGGGGGAAGAAATGAAAGAGGAAGCCGCCTTGTAGAATTTTGCACAGAGCATAACTTAATCATAGCTAATACTTGGTTCAAGAATCATAAAAGAAGGTTGTATAACTGGAAGAATCCTGGAGATACTAATAGGTATCAGATAGATTATATAATGGTAAGACAGAGATTTAGGAACCAGGTTTTAAATTGTAAGACATTTCCAGGGGCAGATGTGGATTCTGACCACAATCTATTGGTTATGAACTGCAGATTGAAACTGAAGAAACTGCAAAAAGGTGGGAATTTAAGGAGATGGAACCTGGATAAACTGAAAGAACCAGAGGTTGTAGAGAGTTTCAGGGAGAGCATAAGGGAACAATTGACAGGAATGGGGGAAAGAAATACAGTAGAAGAAGAATGGGTAGCTCTGAGGGATGAAGTAGTGAAGGCAGCAGAGGATCAAGTAGGTAAAAAGACGAGGGCTAGTAGAAATCCTTGGGTAACAGAAGAAATATTGAATTTAATTGATGAAAGGAGAAAATATAAAAATGCAGTAAATGAAGCAGGCAAAAGGTAATACAAACGTCTCAAAAATGAGATCGACAGAAAGTGCTAAATGGCTAAGCAGGGATGGCTAGAGGACAAATGTAAGGATGTAGAGGCTTGTCTCACTAGGGGTAAGATAGATACTGCCTACAGGAAAATTAAAGAGACCTTTGGAGAAAAGAGAACCTATTATATGAATATCAAGAGCTCAGATGGCAACCCAGTTCTAAGCAAAGAAGGGAAGGCAGAAAGGTGGAAGGAGTATATAGAGGGTTTATACAAGGGCGATGTACTGGAAAACAATATTATGGAAATGGAAAAGGATGTAGATGAAGATGAAATGGGAGATAAGATACTGCGTGAAGAGTTTGACAGAGCACTGAAAGATCTGAGTCGAAACAAGGCACCGGGAGTAGACAACATTCCATTAGAACTACTGATGGCCTTGGGAGAGCCAGTCATGACAAAACTCTACCATCTGGTGAGCAAGATGTATGAGACAGGCGAAATACCCACAGACTTCAAGAAGAATATTATAATTCCAATCCCAAAGAAAGCAGGTGGTGACAGATGTGAAAATTACCGAACTATCAGTTTAATAAGTCACAGCTGCAAAATACTAACGCGAATTATTTACAGAGGAATGGAAGAACTGGTAGAAGCGGACCTCGGGGAAGATCAGTTTGGATTCCGTAGAAACGTTGGAACACGTGAGGCAATACTAACCTTACGACTTATCTTAGAAGAAAGATTAAGAAAAGGCAAACATACGTTTCTAGCATTTGTAGAATTAGAGAAAGCTTTTGACAATGTTCACTGGAATACTCTCTTTCAAATTCTGAAGGTGGCAGGAGTAAAATACAGGCAGCGGAAGGCTATTTACAATATTTACAGAAACCAGATGGCAGTTATAAGAGTCGAGGGGCATGAAAGGGAAGCAGTGGTTGGGAAAGGAGTGAGACAGGGTTGTAGCCTCTCCCCGATGTTATTCAATCTGTATACTGAGCAAGCAGTAAAGGAAACAAAAGAAAAATTCGGAGTAGGTATTAAAATCCATGGAGAAGAAGTAAAAACTTTGAGGTTCGCCGATGACATTGTAATTCTGTCAGAGACAGCAAAGGACTTGGAAGAACAGTTGAACGGAATGGATAGTGTCTTGAAAGGAGGATATAAGATGAACATCAACAAAAGCAAAACGAGGATAATGGAATGTAGTCAAATTAAATCGCGTGATGCTGAGGGGATTAGATTAGGAAATGAAACACTTAAAGTAGTAAAGGAGTTTTGCTATTTAGGGAGTAAAATAACTGATGATGGTCGAAGTAGAGAGGATATAAAATGTAGACTGGCAATGGCAAGGAAATCGTTTGTGAAGAAGAGAAATGTGTTAACATCGAGTATAGATTTAAGTGTCAGGAAGTCGTTTCTGAAAGTATTTGTATGGAGTGTAGCCATGTATGGAAGTGAAACATGGACGATAACCAGTTTGGACAAGAAGAGAATAGAAGCTTTCGAAATGTAGTGCTACAGAAGAATGCTGAAGATAAGGTGGGTAGATCACGTAACTAATGAGGAGGTATTGAATAGGATTGGGGAGAAGAGAAGTTTGTGGCACAACTTGACTAGATGAAGGGATCGGTTGGTAGGACATGTTTTGAGGCATCAAGGGATCACAAATTTAGCATTGGAGGGCAGCGTGGAGGGTAAAAATCGTAGAGGGAGACCAAGAGATCAATACACTAAGCAGATTCAGAAGGATGTAGGTTGGGGGATGAAGAAACTTGCACAGGATAGAGTAGCATGGAGAGCTGCATCAAACCAGTCTCAGGACTGAAGTCCACAACAACAAACAACAACAATATTAAAATTCATAACTTAATTATGCTATTGTCTCTGCCAGACTCACTTTCTATTGAATACTTTTACTATCTATCGCTGCAGCTACTGTTTTCGACTATGTATAACTTAAGAAAAAAAATTTTTACTACGAAAGTTTTTAACAGGATATTTTTCTGACCTAGTTAGGCATGTGGTCGACCTTCAATCATGGTATTTTACCATCCTGGCAGGGTCGCCATTTTCTAACATTCTGCGTGGTGTCTGCTTGTTCTATATCGTGTCTTCCTACCACTTTCGTGCAACGACGCTCTGAGCGTGTTTTTTAGGGAATTGACTAGTTTGAACCTGGGACCTGTTGCTGGTAAGGAGACGCCAGACCACACATGACATGTAGAGTTCAGAAGAGTTCAGTGAGACTAGCGATGATATAACCAAATACTCAATGATTTCAGCGTCAGCTCCACTGCACTCCCTGTAAAAGAATCTTAATACTAACTAAATTTAGTGGAAGGGGTTCAAGGCTTTCCTATTTTTAGTTAGCTGGTGAAGTAACTTCGAAAAAGCAGTTAAGTTTACCATTGGAAATTTTATTCTACTCACAAAACATTGTTTATAAATTGCACTATTGATAAAAGGAAATGTTTTAATACAGGATGATAAAAACCAACTGCGTTCAACAAAAATGTGAACGAATATTCCATGAGTGGGTTTCCAAGTTCTACAATGGATCAAAGGATGACCTATGCCATATCACATCTATAATCTAGGTTTAAATTAAGTTTCACAAGTCAGAAAACTATCAAAATGGTCTACAGTGACCCTCAATTATCTTTAATTACTTATCTAACTTGTCGTAAATTACAGTGGCTGGTGTGGCTTCTCAATAACTATATAACAGAAAAATCATCGCGTTTCAGATTTTTACTTCAAGTGGCAAATGTGAACACCATGAGCTTTAATTGACGATCGACACTAGTGTTACGCAAAAAGGGGGTGTAACAGATGAGACTTCTGCAGTTCTGAGTGAAGCCTTATGCTCCCTCATGCGTCATCGCGTGTGTCATTACCTTGTTGGTGTTCGTCAGGGGGCGGCGGGCAGCACAGCTCCGCTCATCTCGCCGTCTCGGAAGCAACTATGTCCTAACTTCTCCTTACTACAATTTACCGAAGTTGGTTTAAAAAAAATTATCTGGCTGTGTTTTCATCTGACCAATCAGTGTCAAAATGTTAACCTTAAGCTCCGCCTACAAAAATTCTGTCTATCCAATGAGAAACGTTATACTTTTCGTAGTGGGGCAATGTTTTTAAAGTTTGCAACGTAACAGACACGCGAGAAAGTCTCACGCTAAAACTTGCAGCTGGTGTGGTTCTTTTAGCGTTATCGTAAGATCTATACTGTTCTTCTGGATGGATCTATCTTTTAACATGGGCTGGGGGGTGGTCCTGACGTAACAGAGACGCGAAAAAGTCTCACGCTAAAACTTGCGGCTGGGGTGTGGCCCTTTTTGTGTTATCGTAAGATCTATACTGTTCTTCTGGAGGGCTCTATCTTTTAACATGGGCTGGGGGGTGGTCCTAAAACTTGCGACTGGGGTGTGGTCCTAGCGGTTAGCTGGCGACGTGGGTGCCCGTCCCTTATCGTAGGGCCTTCCAGCTTAACACGGTTCTGCTCTCGGCTTCTGTTCTCGTTTCTCCCCTCGGAACTGTGTCTGTCTTACGGTGGGATGGTATGACATGCATTTAGGCATTCTTGTGTTAGTCTGTGGTATTCCATTTGCTCACTCGTTACTCGTATTACTTTGGTTAATTTAATGTCACGATTTATACGGAGCTATGTGACATACTACTGGATTTGCTTATCATGTCAGGGTTTTCATGGAAGGTGTTGGATTTGCCTGACACCTTACAAGCAGGCTATGTATTTGAAGAGGAAATATTAACCTTGATTCCCGTGTAAGAGAAACATAGTGACAAAAAGTAGATTTCAGAGTACCTGATGGCTCAGCACAAAAGTTTTGTCTCAAGTACAGATAGTGTTGGGGATCAGTGGAGAAAGTTCAAAAGCATCCTACAATATGTGTTAGATGAGTATGTGCCAAGCAAGATCGTAAGATATGGAAAAGAGCCGCCGTGGTACAACAACCGAGTTAGAAAACTGCTGCGGAAGCAAAGGGAACTTCACAGCAAACATAAACATAGCCAAAGCCTCGCAAACAAACAAAAATTACGCGAAGCGAAATGTAGTGTGGGGAGGGTTATGCGAGAGGCGTTCAATGAATTCGAAAGTAAAGTTCTAGGTACTGACTTGGCAGAAAATCCGGAGAAATTTTGGTCTTATGTCAAAGCGGTAGGTGGATCAAAACAAAATGTCCAGACACTCTGTGATCAAAATGGTACTGAAACAGAGGATGACAGACTAAAGGCCGAAATACTAAATGTCTTTTTCCAAGCTGTTTCACAAAAGAAGATTGCACTGTAGTTCCATCTCTAGATTGTCGAACACATGACAAAATGGTAGATATCAAAATAGACGACAGAGGGATAGAGAAACAATTAAAATCGCTCAAAAGAGGAAAAGCCGCTGGACCTGATGGGATACCAGTTCGATTTTCCACAGAGTACGCGAAGGAACTTGGCCCCCTTCTTGCAGCGGTGTACCGTAGGTCTCTAGAAGAGCGTAGCGTTCCAAAGGATTGGAAAATGGCACAGGTCATCGTCGTTTTCAAGAAGAGACGTCGAACAGGTGTGCAGAACTATAGACCTATATCTCTAACGTCGATCAGTTGTAGAATTTTGGAACACGTATTATGTTCGAGTATAATGACTTTTCTGGGTTTCGAAAAAGACGATCGTGTGAAACCCAGCTCGCGCTATTCGTCCACGAGACTCAGAGGGCCATAGACACGGGTTCCCAGGTACATGCCTGTTTCTTGACTTCCGCAAGGCGTTCGATACAGTTCCCCACAATCGTTTAATGAACAAAGTAAGAGCATATGGACTATCAGACCAATTGTGTGATTGGATTGAAGAGTTCCTAGATAACAGAACGCAGCATGTCATTGTCAATCGAGAGAAGTCTTCCGAAGTAATAGTGATTTCAGGTGTGGCGCAGGGGAGTGTCGTAGGACCGTTGCTATTCACAATATACATAAATGACCTTGTGGATGACATCGGAAGTTCACTGAGGCTTTTTGCGGATGGTGCTGTGGTATATCGAGAGGTTGCAACAATGGAAAATTGTACTGAAATGCAGCAGGATCTGCAGCGAATTGACGCATGGTGCTGTGAATGGCAATTGAATCTCAATGTAGACAAGTGTAATGTGCTGCGAATACATAGAAAGAAAGATCCCTTATCATTTAGCTACAACATAGCAGGTTGGCAACTGGAAGAGGTTAATTCCATAAATTATCTGGGAGTACGCATTAGGAGTGATTTAAAATGGAATGATCATATAAAGTTGATCGTCGGTAAAGCAGATGCCAGACTGAGATTCACTGGAAGAATCCTAAGGAAATGCAATCAGAAAACAAAGGAAGTAGGTTACAGTACGCTTGTTCGCCCACTGCTTGACTACTGCTCAGCTGTGTGGGATCCGTACCAGATAGGGTTGATAGAAGAGATAGAGAAGATCCAACGTAGAGCAGCGCGCTTCGTTACAGGATCATTTAGTAATCGCGAAAGCGTTACGGAGATGATAGATAAACTCCAGTGGAAGACTCTGCAGGAGAGACGCTCAGTAGCTCGGTACGGGCTTTTGTTGAAGTTTCGAGAACATACCTTCACCGAAGAGTCAAGCAGTATATTGCTCCCTCCTACGTATATCTCGCGAAGAGACCATGAGGATAAAACCAGAGAGATTAGAGCCTACACAGTGGCATACCGACAATCCTTTCCACGAACAATACGAGACTGGAATAGAAGGGAGAACCGATAAGGTACTCAAGGTACCCTCCGCCACACACCGTCAAGTGGCTTGCGGACTGTGTATGTAGATGTAGATATTTATGATTATTCTTGAATCTGTACCAAAGGGACTAAGTACTTTAAAAATGGCTGGGATTGGGTGAAAGTGACAGAAAATGGCTGGCACTCAAAAGGCCATTAGGCTGTTAATGTAAGTGACCGTTATGTATTGCTACCTGTGTATTGTATTGATATCTTGAAGAGACTTGCGTCACGTTTAAGGCTCAGTCCTCCTTAGGTTTACATTACGTAATCAAGATTTGTCTTAATGATTGTTATTTGTCCTTAAGTTCTTTCTTCTGGTTCTGTAACGTTGTAGCAATTAACCATTACTTGTGAGTCTTGTCTAGAACTTGATTACCTCTTAAATGTTTTTTTATTTTTTTTTATTTAATGTGCCCAGCACCATTCCCTTCACCTGCTTCCTTCCACATTTATAATATTTATAGATGGCAGTTTTGTTTTAATATAATACGAAACCTTCATCCACAACCAAGACCTCTTATGATTTATCACTTATAACGACGACAATGAAGTGTAACGGTCTCACTGAACATGTCTACATTTTTCAAAAAGATGCCGTTGTTTTAGCCGTCGACAATAACCCTTGCAGACAGACACCAGATAGTGTAGTGATGCTACAGAGATTTTGAGAGAGGGGGGGGACGGGCGAAGGGAGGATGCTAAGAGTCAGCGCTGGCAGACGAAGGGAACGTGAGGTAGTGACGAGATGAACGGAGTAGATGAGATCAGAGTTAATTGGCAAACACTCCTCGAAAAGGAGTGATTGAAAGACAAGCGGAGACATCTAGCATCCTGAATCCGCCCAGAAAAAGGCAAAGGCGAAGATAATGACACTTGACTCGACTTGAAACGGTAATCGCGGACGTGTATCGCATTCGCCGGCAAGTGCGCGATCACGTGATCGGAGTGGAGACGGTGCTGGTCTGTTCGCGTCTGAGGGCGGCTCTCCTTGGGATCGCCACTTTACGGGCAATCCTCTGCAAGAGCTGCGCGCTGTTCTCTGAAGAGATGCTGGACCATAACGGGCGTAAACCTCTACAGTAGTCCAGCGACACTGGAAGACGTTTCTGTCGAAAATCAATAGCTTGTTGACATAGCTCAAATTATAGTGCGTAGAAAAATTTCCGCTACCAGTCACACGACCGGTTTCGCGCTTGCGCCCATCCTCGGGTGTTTATACATTCATGTACATGTTTATGTTGTTGGAGATCACTGTATAAATACAAAAAAAAAATATTTGCTGGTGACTAAACAGATACAAGAGGGCAATTGTAAGTGGCAAGGCAGCATTTGTCGAAAATATATCTGTACTTACATAAAGATGAAGCTTCATTATTATATTTACCCTGGGGTGACAGTTTTTCCACTTAGTTGCACACTTATCATTTTCACGTCCATATTTTAGTTTTATAAAGTTTAGCCGCACATTTCACTATTACGATGTGCACTCGTGAAATACACTATGTTTACATACAAACATGTGGGCTATGGTCATAGAACTTCGACGTAGCAGGTATAAAGATGTTGCTCATACAGAAACATGTACGTTATGGTCAAAGAGCTTAGCCACAGGAAGTGCAAGGGTGTTGCACATACAGAAACTTAAAAAGCTATTATAAACTGCGAAGTTTTTTGATACATATTATGAAATTTTTTGATCCAAATTTTTGTCGGAGAACTTAGAATTAGGAAGTACTATGATGTTATATATATGAAATTACTAAAAGCTATCACAAATTAAAAACAGACAGCTAGAACTGTTTTGAGCCACACTATTCTCAGAGAACTTAGATCTAGGACGTACAATGATGTTACATACACGAAATTTTGAAAGCTGTAACAAATTATACAATGACAGTTACAGCATGAGTTTATAATATGACTATTACAAATTACGATAATGACACTGGAACTGTCGTATGATTGCTACATCGAATTTCCATAGAATATTGCTTTGTTATTATATCAGAGGATAATAAGTTTTCGTTTTTGAATATTTCATGAAATTTGTGAAGATACGATTTGTTTGCAACCTCCACTTGGTCGTTGGGAATAAGGTCTAATGAGTTCTTTGACCATAACAAAGATGTTTCTGTAAGAGCAACATCTATACACCTGCTACGTCTTACTTCTTTGACCATAGCACACATGTTTGTATGTAAACATTGTGTATTTCACGAGTGCACATCGTAATAGTGAAATATGCGGCTCAACTTTATAAAACTAAAATATGGGCTTAAAAATGATAATAAGTGTGCAACTAACTGGAAAAACTATCACCACAGCGTAACTATAATAATGATGCTTCACGTTTATGTAAGTACAGATATATTTTCGACGAATGCTGCCACTTACAATTGTCCCGCGTGTATCTGTTTAGTCACCAGAAAATAATTTTTTTTATTTATACAGTGATCTCAAGCAATATAAACATGTACATGAATGTATAAACACCTGCGGATTGGCCGAGAGGTTCTAGGCGCTACGGTCTGGAGCCGCGCGACCGCTGCGGTCGCAGGTTCGAATCCTGCCTCGGGCATGGATGTGTGTGATGCCCTTAGGTTAGTTAGGTTTAAGTAGTTCTAAGTTCTAGGGGACTGATGACCTTAGCAGTTAAGTCCCATAGTGCTCAGAGCCATTTGAACCATTTGAATTTGATGGGCGCAAGCGCGAAACCGGTCGTGTGACAAATACTCGTAAATAGCCTTTTATTGTGACTGGTGGCGGAAATTTTTCTACACCCTATAAAGGAACTGTCGCGAAGTTCAACAGCATCCACTATGGATGAAATTCATCACAGCTCAAATTGCTGAAGAATGCTTCCTTTTCTTTAAAAAAATCTGTCCTTAATCTGAAGGGCAGTTTGAACCACTGCTGTGCTCTATTAGCCACGGTCCTATTGGACTGCCTTCCTCCGATCTTAGAACTGGATATACCCCGCCATCTATAGCCGGACTTATAATTAAACGTGCTTTCCTAGCCACTGTGCGCCTTCGCATTTTTGTGATATACGAATCATTACGTGCTGAAACAAGCGATAAACGATAGAAGAATTTCGTGGCCCGAATGGGGTTGAACCATGACCATTAGGTTTACGGCCTGTCATTTAACCGTTGAATCACCGCGTCATACTTTCCCATGACGCAGTACGGTCCTTATAAACCTGATCTACTTTAATGCCATAACTTTTGAGTCAATAATGGGACACATCTGCAATTTTGAGAGATGATAAGCAGAACTGGGAGATTACATACATTCATAGAAAGTCCTCATAGCAAGTGTTGAAAGTGACCTCCACGAGCATCGATGCACAACTGTATTCGTTTCACCATATTCCACGACGTTCTGTGAAGTATATCCTCACCTGTATTGGTTACTTCGTGTGTAACAGCACCACGGAGTTCTACAGTTGTCTATGGTCTATTCTTGTACTCTCGGCTTTTAACATACCCCCACAAGAAAAAAATTCTGGGTGAGATCGAGAGGGTCACAAATTTTTTTCAGGTTATTCGGTCACCAGCGAAACTTGTGGTAAGGTCTTATGGGACCAAACTGCTGAGGTCAGCAGTCCCTAAGCTTACGCACCACTTAATCTAACTTAAACTAACTTACGCTAAGGTCAACACACCAATCACATCGATGGTTTCTGGATGATAAATGGGTTCACACCAGCCCAATACCTGCTGTTTTGTGTGCTGATGCAACCTGACAAATAGAACCATGCCTCATCTGTAAACTAATTTTTAGAGAGGTCTGTACGTTGAACTAGAATCTCCCGAAACCATCGACAGTAATGCATTCTTTTATCATAATCTGATTTTGCAGTGCTGTCATGTGGTATATGAAATGCCTGCCTCACGGCTCAGTCGACGCAACGGTTTCCTTGGTTCTCCAAGCGTCTTCGAACAATACCTACAACCTCTGCACTCAGTGCTGGTCTATGTTAACCACTGTCACTGTTTAGTACACCAGTTGTCTTCATCTTCCTTACAAGCGATAAAATTGCCTTTCTTGGAACATCGCTCACATTGAATTGTTTCTGGAATGCCTATTGTCTTGTAACCAGTGAGTCTGTCTTTCAAAATGTTTTCACAATAAAAACCCGCTCTCTAAGAGTGTACGGCATGTTTCTGCCAGCTAAAGGCTGCGAATGAATCACTAGTTTGATCGTTATTGTCACGCGGACCAAACTATTCACCCACAGACTTCACGAACTGCGACGACGGGACCATGAACGAACTAACGCGAGCCGAGAAAGCGCGGCATTATGCCGGACTAAGGACCTGAGCTTGGCAAAAACGGACGGTGCTTCTGACTCTCCCAGGGCTACTGAGATCATTAAAACAACTTTCCTGTTTCTATGTGCTTTCGGAGGGAAATTATGACCCATTGAAATAGTCCAGGTTTATACTGATAGCCCTGTGTAACAAATATCATAAACTACGTTCTGCATCTCTTGGAACTTACATTGATACTTCTTTTGCTTCAACATCCCATAAAATGTTACTTTCGGAGCAGGTCAGACCTTTCACATTTTGTCCTGTCTCTACTGTGTTGTTTAGGAATGTTCAGTGATACCAGCGAAGATAATAAATTACATGAGCTCTTTAACAATGACAAAAAAATTAAATCAGCCGGGAATATGTGATACACGTTAATTTTATGAATCTGGCAACAACAAATGTTTATCGTACTGAATTTTTCGTTACGTTATTCGGTAAACGAATAACCATAGACGCGAGCATCTCCAACTTTTCGTGTTTTCCTCGGACTCACTTTGTTTAAAAATTAAAAAGAATTGTACAACTCCTATGAATAACGGATATGACACAAGGAGTTCGGACTTTTCATATCTTTAAAAAAGGTAATAGGTGCGCTTTAGCTAAGATGAGTAAAATGTAATTGTATTCTGTACCTAGGTAAACGAACTGCAAGGTGAATTTCCATAATAGCTGGCATACCACTTTCAACTGTCAGAACATGTTTGATTCATATGTGTGTAAGATACCTTATTATGCCTGTGAGAAGGTGCACATGGGGAAGTTTGGTGATAATCACAAAAAACACTTCACAAATGGATCAATGTGATTGACAGCAACATATCTAGCTTAAACGCGTATCTCAGAGCAAATAAGAAAACTATATCTGACATCAGTCCAGTTAGACGAATTTAAAACTAAGACGCAAATATTAGCTTGATGAAAGAAGATTTATGAGCATCAGGCTAGAAAAGCAGGTAGTCTCACACATTACGAAGCCGAATTATAAAATAAGTTCATTGATAATTTTTGTGACATTCTTGGAGACAACGCTTAAAATAGTTGTTTTCTATTCCGCAAGTATGCTATTTCATCCTGACATATTCCAGTGTACTAGTTTATAAATCCTTTATTGTAGATATATCATACATATTCTGTATGAACTGAGACAATCCGCATATCCGTCACTGCTGCTCACGTACATCTCGAAACACTCTAATGATGCCAAGGTTATTTGGAGTAAGCAACAGAAGTTTCTTTTGGACGCAGTCACACATCCTCCATTGAGCCCCGATCTCTTCCCATGTGATTTCCATATTTTTGGAGCCTGAAGAACATTCTTGGCCGTTGATTTGCTCCGGACAAACAAGTGCACGCCTGTGTACAATCATTGTATTGTAGGCCACCGCAAACATTTTTCAGTGAAGGCACTGACAATTTTGTCTTACAGTGGGATAAGTGTGTTAACAGTTATTACGATTATTTTTGAAATAATAAAAGTTTGCTTACTTTTTCCATCTGCTTCGTTTTCATTTGACAGCCCATTATAGAAGTTGAGGTTTTACCCACTATCATACAGGCTGTCTGAAACATTTTGGACCAAATTGAACCAAGCGATAGTGGTTCTACGACATGTTATATTGAGATAGGTAACCAATGGTCGGAAATGCATATTTATTTTGTTGTGGACATTTGCAGCTTACACCACAAACTAAAACAAGCGATAGTGGTTCTACAACTGATTATATTGAGATAGGGAACCAATGGTCGGAAATGCATATTTATTTTGTTGTGGACATATGCAGCTTACACCACAAACTAAAACAAGCGATAGTGGTTCTACAACTGATTATATTGAGATAGGGAACCAATGGTCGGAAATGCATATTTATTTTGTTTTGGACATATGCAGCTTACACCACAAACTAAAACAAGCGATAGTGGTTCTACAACTGATTATATTGAGATAGGGAACCAATGGTCGGAAATGCATATTTATTTTGTTGTGGACATTTGCAGCTTACACCACAAACTAAAACAAGCGATAGTGGTTCTACAACTGATTATATTGAGATAAGGAACCAATGGTCGGAAATGCATATTTATTTTGTTGTGGACATATGCAGCTTACACCACATAACAACAATGTAGCTCCTAATATTTGTTCACAATGACGAACAGCAGTCTCAGTACATGCATGTCAACAGTGCATGATATTGTGTTGCTCTCTCTCACAGATTCCTGGTGTCTCCTACGCCAAGAGGCAGGCAGCTTGGACCCTAGCAAGCAGATCTTCGTACATTTCTATGGGGGTTTCGTACACCAACATCTCGACGTAACATCAGCGGAAAAAATCCGGAGATGTGAGATCCGGCGATCGCGCTCACCATGGGACAGTATCTCCCATTCTAATCCAACGATGAAGGTACGTGTTGCCCAGGTGCTCTTGGACATTAACATCGAAGAGGGGTGGCGCACCGTTGTGTTGAAACCATATCCTTTCGCAGGCAACAGAGGGTACAGTTTCCAAGAAATGTGGCAGCACATCTCACAGGAACATCAGCTAACGTGGACCAGTCAAACCGGGAGGCAGAAAATAAGGTCGTATTAGATAGTCTTTGACAATGCCCACCCACACGGCGACAGGGAATCGTTGCTGGTGGCCACCAATGTGGATGGCTTGGGAATTGTCCTCACTCCAGTCGTGGCTGCTGCGGTTGTTGAAAACACCATCACGGCAGAAGGAGGCCTCATCCGTGAACAACACAAAATGTACAAAGTTCAACGGTGGATAATCCGTTGACAGAAGTGAATGCGGGGCTCAAAATCCTTTTGCGTTAGTGTTTGCACAGTTCATTATGATAGGGGTGTAATACTTGTTCCACCATTACTCTCCACGCTGTATCCTTCGAAGTGTGCATTTCATGGGCAGCTTGAAGGGAGCTTATTTGCTGAGTGGTCACCCACAAGAGCCAACACCATCTCTTCAGAGTCTGGCGTTCGGACATGGCTTTGGTGATGACCTTGACCATCTCTCGTCGTAAGTTTGTATTCACTGAGATAAACTTCTTCCAATTAGTATGATGCCTCTTGGGAAAGCGTTCTCTGTACATTCGTGCTGCTTTAAGGCCGTTACAGCCTGCCGTGCCTGACATTAAATGCAAGTCTGCCAACTCTCGTACCGAGTAACGTTCCATGTTTGACTCTGCATCATGCACTGGAGGCCTACTCAGTAAAACAGCTCACCTGGGACACAACACAAGCTGTCTGATGCAAAGGACAACTCACACCAGTGATGCGGTGTGCACGCGGCGGAGATTAATGTGCTGGTGCGTTGCACACGGTCGTTATATGACACGTGTGCTATGAACTAAGTTGTGTACAATAGTCTGTTTGGCGATAAGGAGTGTTGTAAGCTGTTTATCACTCACTGCCTGTTCTAGTGTACAATACACACATGGGATCTTTGCGAGAGTGCAGCAGAACTGCGTGTACCGTTGTAATGCGTGCATCGCGACTGGCGGTCATCGCCTTGAAAAACTGCTATAGGCTATGTTGTTGTTACATGGTATACGTTGTGTACGTCCATAATACAACAAATATGCATTTCCGACCATCGGTTCCATATCGCATTACATCAGGGCCGGACAAACGCTGCACAGTGTGCAGACGTGCGGAAGTGCTGCACATGTGCGCACGTGTGCGACAGCGAGCGACAGCGACATCTGTTATTAGACATGTGTCCTAAATGAACGGCGGCGGCTCCACTTCCATGTTTATGTGGTACAAGCAAGAGTGCAACATACCCAGTCTCGTTTACCCCTGGTAACCGTAACCTTAACAGAGAAGTACTGAGAAAAGGCAGGTACTGTGGAAAAGCAAAGGACGGGAGATCTATGTTCTCAGTCGTTTAAAAATTACTGGGAACTGCAATTCTTTTTTGTAGCCGTTGGTGAAAACTCACAGTGTTTGCTATGCCGCCGAGTAATAGGCGGACAGCGTATGTTTTCAATTGAAAGACACTACAATACATATCACAAAGACGAGTGTAGTGTACTCAACAGTGAAGAACGGCAAGCAAAATTAAATGTACTTAAGAAAATGGGTGAGACACATCAACTCGATTATCATTTCTCATGACCCGTGAGAAACGTGTTTGGATTTATTCCTTTCATAATTAAAAATTATTGTTTACTAACTGTGCATTATTGCCTCATTCTGCTCCATGTTACATTATTATCAGGAAAGTTGGTCATTAAACCGATTGTTCCAATGTATACTTACATTTAGGGTTTTTTTTTTTAATGTGTGAAGGGGTACGCTCAGCTGAAGTCGATAAAACGTAACATTCATCTAATTGTCGGTTATTATGCAGATTTCAGAGGAAACTGATGAAAGATGTAGCAATAATGGTATAGAAATAGGAGGTGATCATCGAGAGCTCTGCGGTTATCATTCTGTCAGAGGTCAGTGAGACAGAAATTATGTGGGAGTAACTGAGGGCACCGAGAATTAGTTATAGGAAACCTTGCATTAGTTTAATGTTATTTGAAATCATGAATAAGGTTCGTTGGAAGTCGCAAAGTGCTATCTTTCTTAAATACTAGATCAAAAACATTACGCATATTTACGTGCCGTCAGTCAAGCTGCCTTAATAAAAACCCACGGTTGTTAACTATATTACTTGTCTTACTGAGTTAAGCTGTTAACATAAAAGTAGACGTCTCAATGAGTAGACTGTGACAGTATTTTAAATGTTTAATACGCGAAATACCTTCCCATGGTTTGCTTGCAAGCTGTGGAAAGAGCACTAGAATGCGCCGGTACAGAGTATCCCAGCAAGTGGATAAAGCGACATCTGTGGGTAGAAACATGCACTACATGAACGCTGACGGCTGCGGCGTGCACGCTATGACCCGGAAGTTGTACATGCGCAGGAGCACCGCACGCGTGCAGAATTTCTGGCCGGCCCTGCATTACATTCACCTGTTTTACTATCAACTGTTTCACTTTGAGCCAAAAACTTTGCGACACTCTATATGGCTGCCAAGTCTTTCACGATGGACTCCACTGACAAAAGTCTTGAGCATAAAAGGGGGAGCCTCACCGGTTTCAGGACAGTCATACTTAACGATGATGATGGAATTTTATCCGAATTGGTTGCGACATGTTAACAGAGATCTTTCCATCCCTGTTTCCACTCTTGATTGTAAGCGTATTGTGCCGTACGAAGAGGCACGATTGTTTAACTAGCCTCAAGAGAGTCGTTTTGAGAGGTGTGTGACGCAGGAGCCGCGAGAGCCGCGAGGGGGCGGTTGGCGAGGGACGTGACCGCCGCGAGTGCCGCCGTAGCTGAGCTGCTGGCAAGCAGGGGTGGCTGTGTAGTCTGGTGGAGCCAGTGGAACCAGCAACATCTTCTGGAGGGCAACACCGTCGCTGCGGTGCAAGCGGTGGGCAAATTTCCGGCTCTGCGCCAGGGGCTGGATTGGCGCCGTGTCTGAGGTTTCCATAATGGCGGGCTGGGGCTGAAGATCCTGGAGTAAGAGTCAGCTGCTGTATGGATACCAGCGAGCAAGTTCTGGACAGAGCCAAGTGACATCCTTGCGCGTCTGCGATACTCCATCAAACGATATCTTTATCTTTCCCAAATTAAGTACACAACAAAACACCTGTAACGGCAGAATTGTACGGCCGTAGCGGACAGCGCCAGAGTCGCCGCGCTGTGCACTTATCACGCGGAATGCTGACGGGAAATGCAATATGAGTCTCGCGCCGTGGCGTGTACACAGCCACCGGCTACGAAGAGCAGTCTGAGACCGGCCAGTTGCGAACATATGTCGCTCTCGACACAGTGATGACAGGTTACCAGACGCGCGAAATGCATTGTCGCACCGTCTTTATTAATAAATGGTAAAACTAAGTTTTCCGTGTTCCACATTCTACACTACCCGGAACTACCGCCCACGCATCCCATCCTAACAGTAAATGGGCGCAATAATATTTTTACTCGGCCGTCCAAAAGACCCCGTTAGACATCATTATATCCTCGATCATTTACACAAAAAGAACTGAAATGTCCGACAGGTGTCGAAAAGCAAGTGGAAACAATCATTCATCCCGTTATCCTGACTGATTTTCATAGGTGTTTGGATGTTCAATAGCGTGTATGCCCTCCGTGAGCGTTTACCATTGCCTGATACCTACACGACTTGTTCCATATAAGTCTATGTAGATCGCCCAATGGTATACGGACCGATTCTTCAATGAGAGCAAATGAGAGTTCTTGGATAGTCTGTGGTGGTACCGTACGACCACCAGCATGTCTGTCAAGCAGTACCACATATGCACGATGATGTTTCGATAGATGCTCACCGCTGGCCTTACTTCAACGTCCAGGCTTCGGAAGACATCCCTGCTGTCGCCCGCGACATGGGCCCTGGCAGCAGCCACCGCAATGTCCAACATAATCTATTCGATGTACTGCCTGGCAGTAAGGCGACCATTGACAACAACAAGGTCCGTATGGCTGCTAAAACTGAAGCCTCCCTGTAACATTACAGAACCTTGGAAATCTGTCTATTTCCTGGACAACATTTGGCAGGTACGGCTTAATAAAGGTCTCCGCGCACGAACACAGCCATTACTTTGCGTCAGAGGATATCTGGACTCATCTGTGAATAGCACGTTTCGTCAGTGACGAAGTTGCTAGTTTACATAGAACGTCACAACTGAAGGCGAAATGCAAAATGTTGTCGTGTCAGGCGGGTACTCGAGAAGAACGTCTGGGTCTTAAGATCCTTTCTCGTTATCTGTTCATTACAGACTAATCGGACACAGCGGCTGCAGCGGTCCTTCTGAGACAGTCTTGCAGTGCTCTGGCGGTATCCATACGACGCTGAAACACAGAGATGTCCAGACATCCCTCTCCACGTGCGTCGGCGACCTTGTCCAAATTGCCTTGTGTACTGACCTGTCTCCCTGCAGCTTGGATGACACATGGAGAGGCATTGCCATGTGCAGCATCACGACCGAAAGTCCATCCTTGTAGGATCAAGCAGACCGCCCTTGCAACTTTCACTGTTTTAAGTTGTCGCACTGCGTGTGCTTGATTGAAAACAACGTTCATAAATGAAACTGCCATCTGTGTATCTCACTACAAAACCGTGCAACACAGGTACATTCTATCTGTGGGGTCACCTGACACTGTAATGCGTAACACAGCCAACAGATGACGAATGATTTTAATTGTTGACTACGCTGAAAGCGAAGATCTCAAGTCATACAATAAGACCACAGGTACCGCCTGTATCAAATAGATTTAACATACGGACGTTCATACACGTTTCCCCTAATTCTTTGTAACGATATAATCACCCACCAATTTTTACGATTTAGTAGAAGAAACTTTTCTGTGCCTGATTGATCTGGACATCTTCATACGTACTCTACATGACATTGCAGTGCATGTTGGAGAGAGTTTCGTATCAAGATTATAGATTTTCTGCCCTTTTCATTCGCGTATTGAGCAAGGGAAAGTGAAGGCCTCTATGCCTCCATGGTCACCCAATCGCTTTTACGTTAATTTTAAGACCTCTACGTAATACGGTGGTGATAGATTGTCAGACTATCATCAAATACAGATTATTTTATCCTACGCAGCTTTGCAAGAAATATGTCGTCTTTCTCCCAAGGATTGCCGTATTAAGATCCCCGAACGTTACTGCCGTACTTTCGTGTGGGGTATACTGATCTGTTAGAGCCCTAGCAGTACATCTGTTGTTAAGCCTCCAAACTCTGGAACAATAGTCTAGAATTGGCCACACTATCACCTTGTATGTGATTGCCTTTACAGATGCTCCTCACTTTCCTAGAAAGCTCACCACAAATCTAAGTCTTCCATTTATCTTCCGTAATAGTGACTTCAAGTGATCATCCCACTTCATGTAGCTCCTTAGTATTACTCCTCGAATATTTACACAAGCTGACTTGCTCAAGATGTTCACTAGCAATCCTGTAATCAAACTGCCGGGTTCTTTTTTTATAGGAGTTATCTTAAATTTATTCACAGAGCTGCGATTCATTACACTAAGTGCAAATGTTATGCATATCTTCCTGCATTTAATTTGCAATCGTCCAAGGGCACTTCTCTCCTGCAGACAACAGTAACTTCTGCGAAATTGTGCTGCTGACCTTAAGTTACTGATACTGAAACTGTCACAGATCTATATACTGTAACGAGTTTATTAAAAAAACTGATTTTGATGTTGTGAACTGAACTAAACTGGTTTCTTGTTCTTTAACTTCGTACGTGTTTGTTTTGTAATCCTAACAGTACAAGTGTTGTAATTATGTAAACGCTATTTGGTAAAATTGTTGTTTTTGTCGTCTTCGGTCCTGAGACTGGTTTGATGCAGTTCTCCATGCTACTCTATGCTGTGCAAGCTTCTTCATCTCCCAGTACCTACTGCAATCTACATCCTTCTGAATCTGTTTGGTGTATTCATCTCTTGGTCTCCCTCTACGATTTTTACCCTCCACGCAGCCCTCCAATGCTACATTGGTGATCCCTTGATGCCTCAGAACATGTCCTACCAATCGATCCCTTCTTCTAGTCAAGTTGTGCCACAAACTTCTCTTCTCCCCAATCCTATTCAATATCTCCTCATTAGTTACGTGATCTACCCATCTAATCTTCAGCATTCTTCTGTAGCACCACATTTCGAAAGCTTCTATTCTCTTCTTGTCCAAACTATTTGTCGTCCATGTTTCACTTCCATACATGGCTACACTCCATACAAATACTTTCAGAAATCGCTTCCTGACACTTAAATCTATACTCGATGTTAACAAATTTCTCTTCTTCAGAAACGCTTTCCTTGCCATTGCCAGTCTACATTTTATATCCTCTCTACTTCGACCATCATCAGTTATTTTGCTGCCCAAATAGCAAAACTCCTTTACTACTTTAAGTGTCTCATTTCCTAATCTAATACCCTCAGCATCTCCCGACTTAATTCGACTACATTCCATTATCCTCGTTTTGCTGTTGTTGATGTGCATCTTATATCCTCCTTTCAAGACGCTATCAGGTTTTTATTTCTTCTCCATTTCGTTTCCTTCACTGCTTGCTCAATATACAGATTGAATATCGGGGGGAGACTACAACGCTGTCTCACTCCCTTCCCAACCACTGCTTCCCTTTCATGCCCCTCAACTCTTATAACTGCCATTTGGTTTCTGTACAAATTGTAAATAGCCTTTCGTTCCCTGTATTTTACTCCTGCCACATTCAGAATCTGAAAGAGAGTATTCCAGGCAACATTGTCAAAAGCTTTCTCTAAGTCTACAAATGCTAGAAACGTAGGTTTGACTTTCCTTAATCTAGCGCCGGCCGGTGTGGCCGAGCGGTTCTAGGCGCTTCAGTCTGGAACCGCGCGACCGCTACGGTCGCAGGTTCGAATCCTGCCTCGGGCATGGATGTATGTGATGTCCTTAGGTTAGTTAGGTTTAAGTAGTTCTAAGTTCTAGGGGACTGATGACCTCAGATGTTAAGTCCCATAGTGCTCAGAGCCATTTTAACCAGCCTTAATCTAGCTTCCAAGATAAGTCGTTGGGTTAGTATTGCCTCACGTGTTCCAATATTTCTACGGAATCCAAACTGATCTTTCCCGAGGTCGGCTTCTACTAGTTTTTCCATTCGTCTGTAAAGAGTTCGCGTTAGTATTTTGCAGCCGTGACTTATTAAACTGATAGTTCGGTAATTTTCACATCTGTCAACACCTGCTTTCTTTGGGATTGGAATTATTATATTCTTCTTGAAGTCTAAGGGTATTTCGCCTGTCTCATACATCTTGCTCACCAGATGGTGGAGTTTTCTCAGGACTGGCTCTCCCAAGGCTGTCAGTAGTTCTAATGGAATGTTATTTATTCCCGGGGCCTTGTTTCGACTCAGGTCTTTCAGTGCTCTGTCAAACTCTTCACGCAGTATCATATCTCCCATTTCATCTTCATCCACATCCTCTTCCATTTCCATAATATTGTCCTCAAATACATCGCCCTTGTATAGACCCTCTATGTACTCCTTCCACCTTTCTGCTTTCCCTTCTTTGCTTAGAACTGGGTTTCCATCTGAGCTCTTGATATGCATACAAAGGTTTCTCCAAAGGTCTCTTTAATTTTCCTGTAGGAAGTATCTATCTTACCCCTAGTGAGATAAGCCTCTACATCCTTACATTTGTCCTCTAGCTATCCCTGCTTAGCCATTTTGCACTTCCTGTCGATCTCATTTTTGAGACGTTTGTATTACTTTTTGTCTGCTTCATTTACTGCATTTTTATATTTTCTCCTTTCATCAATTAAATTCAATATTTCTCCTGTTACCCAAGGATTTCTACTAGCCCTCGTCTTCTTACCTACTTGATCCTCTGCTGCCTTCACTACTTCATCCCTCAAAGCTACCCATTCTTCTTCTACTGTATTTCTTTCCCCCATTCCTGTCAATTGTTCCCTTATGCTCTCCCTGAAACTCTGTACAACCTCTGGTTTAGTCAGTTTATCCCGGTCCCATCTCCTTAATTTCCCATCTTTTTTGGCAGTTTCTTCAGTTTTAATCTACAATTCATAACCAATAGATTGTGGTCAGAGTCCACATCTGCCCCTGGAAATGTCTTACAGTTTAAAACCTGGTTCCTAAATCTCTGTCTTACGATTATATAATCTATCTGAAACCTGTCAGTATTTCCAGGCTTCTTCCATGTATACAACCTTCTTTTATGATTCTCGAACCAAGTGTTAGCTATGATTAAGTTATGCTCTGTGCAAAATTCTACCAGGCGGCTTCCTCTTTCATTTCTTACCCGCAATCCATATTCACCTACTACGTTTCCTTCTCTCCCTTTTCCTACTACCGAATTACAGTCACCCATGACTATTAAATTTTCATCTCCCTTCACTATCTGAATAATTTCTTTTATTTCATCATACATTTTTTCAATTTCTGCGTCATCTGCAGAGCTAGTTGGCATATAAACTTGTACTACTGTAGTAGGCGTGGGCTGCGTGTCTATCTTGGCCACAATAATGCGTTCACTATGCTGTTTGTAGTAGCTTACCCGTACTCCTATTTTTTTATTAATTATTAAACCTACTCCTGCATTACCCCTATTTGACTTTGTATTTATAACCCTGTATTCGCCTGACCAAATGTCTTGTTCTTCCTGCCACGGAACTTCACTAATTCCCACTAGATCTAACTTTAACGTATCCATTTCCCTTTTTAAATTTTCTAACCTACCTGCCCGATTAAGGGAACTGACATTCCACGCTCCGATCCGTAGAACACCAGTTTTCTTTCTCCTGATAACGACGTCCTCTTGAGTAGTCCCCGCCCGGAGATTCGAATGGGGGATTATTTAACTCCGGAATATTTTACCCAAGAGGACGCCATCATCATTAACCATATAGTAGAGCTGCATGCCCTCGGGAAAAATTACGACTGTAGTTTCCCCTTGCTTTCAACCGTTCGCAGTACCAGCACAGCACGGCCGTTTTGGTTAGTGTTACAAGGCCAGATCAGTCAATCGTCCAGACTGTTGCCCCTGCAACTACTGAAAAGGCTGCTGCCCCTCTTCAGGAACCACACGTTTGTCTGGCCTCTCAACAGATACCCCTCCGTTGGGGTTGCACCTACGGTACGGCTATCTGTATCGCTGAGGCACGCATGCCTCCCCACCAACGGCAAGGTCCATGGTTCATGGGAGGGATATGGTAAAATATGTCGCCAAAATTTTGGTGAAAGTTATTTCAAGTACAGTTACAGAGTTTCAGATAAATTTGGTAAAATATGTCGCCAAAATTATCTGAAACTGTGTAACTGTACTTGAAATAACTTTCACCAAAATCACTAGCAAATTTAAAACTGTGTACTGAATAAGCTGTCCTATGAAATTCTGTATTGTGCGGTGCAGTGAACAGTGCCACAATGTGTGAAGTCACAGTATGTGACTTGCTGTTCCACCACAGAAGGTTCTACATAAAATTAAAAACAAATTTTGATGAAAAAAATGTCCAAAATGCGTCAGTAAAGATCCCCTGTAAATTTACGTACGCAAACAGACTAAATAAAATTCCAAACGTTAAATAATGTACAGGCGACTATAACACTGCACTATGAGGATAAGACTGTGCGTAAATGAGATCTGCACTAAGCTTTATCTAAATTGAATCTGATAAGAATTTTGAAATACAATGATCAACTGTAAATCATTTAACTGTGTTCTGACTGTGATGTTCAACAGGCCCTAACAAATTTTGATGGCTTACCTGTGGCAACGGAAAACTGGTACCGCTCGAAAGTAGTGAACATTGAAATACGGCGCAGCAGCAAACCAGGAAAAGAAAGAAAAGCCTTCTGCATTGCAGGCAAAGACGCACAGCTCTGCTAAGCATACTACAATTTTATGAATCACTATGTTTCGCTCAGTGCAACGCGACGACACATAAATGCAAAATGAAACTTTTGGCGAGGACACGGTGGAAGTAATTAAACTGACTGAATTTACCGAATGATTAAAAAGGGACTAGTACTGGAAAACCTTACTGATACTCTGATTTCTTAAGAATTGCGTTCATCTTTACACATATATCAAACTAGCTAAGTCAAACAAATAAAGAAACAAAATCCTATGAATTAGCTTTTCACAAACTCCTCATATATTACGCGTGAGCAAAAAAATTCAGCAACAAGATTACCTTAATATCTACACAATTCTCAAATCAACTTTTATCAAATCATACTTCCAAAATTTAACATCCTCTGCATATTTATCTCTGCGCTCTGTTGGCAATTTTCAGACCGCTGAGCAATGTGACTAACACCCGACTCACTCACTAACTTCTCTCAAAACTGGAAACTGTTCAAACTGTTTGAAACTGTTCAAAGCGGTAAGTCCAGTACGGTCCTTCAGCATTTACCGCGATCATGAATATCATAACTGACTGAAACAATAATATAAGGACAAGTAAATCTTATCATTTTCTTCGGTTCATGCTTAATATTAATTGCAAACTACTTTCCTTCAAACAACCTCTTCAATTCCGGGCAGTGCAGTTTCAACCTTTACCCAAAAAAACTCTTCAAACATAATTAATCTGTGAAAATCACGTGTTGCAAAGAATATGTTATCACCAGCCTACCCCCTAGGCCAAATACTATCCTATCTCAAGTAACACACCATTAATCACATTGTTAATAGTGCCTCAATCATATTTCATATTAATACAATAATAGATGTCTTTTAAGGCAATCAGTATACTTTTAATCCTTGGAGCCTCCGGTCCTCGATGTGCACTTATATGGTTAGTATCTGATGCAATAACACCAACATTTCTCATTGATAACATGTTCATACTTGTATATATGTTCTCGAGATTGTGTCACGGAAGGTAAAGCTCTCTGAGGAATTCAAAAAGTGAGCAAAAGTAATAAATCAGATCCAATCACTCTAATATTAATTTGGTCGTAATAAGCCTCGAAACGAAGCAAAACAGCGCATCCAGAATATTTAAATTCGAAAAAGTCACCGGAAGTCGCAGGTGGTTCAAATGGCTCTGAGCACTATGGGACTCAACTGCTTTGGTCATAAGTCCCCTGTAACTTAGAACTACTTAAACCTAACTAACCTAAGGACATCACACACATCCATGCCCGAGGCAGGATTCGAACCTGCGACCGTAGCGGTCGTGCGGTTCCAGACTGTAGCGCCTTTAACCGCTCGGCCGCTCCGGCCGGCTAGTCGCAGGTGGGGCCGAATATTTTTTAAGTCCGAACTTTTCAGCGTCGCCGTGTTGGAGGTTTTCCTAGGTGGCACGGCCCGAAGGGTGAAGGATGATATTACTTGTATCCAGAACCTATGTGGCGTTAATATCGACTTTTTAAGACTTCTGTCCGAAAAATATCCAGTTAAATATGACACATCGGATGAAAATAGAGCTCACATTACTTCCATTGAATACGAAAAATAAATTAGAAACCGTACAATATCTAATTATGTACGTTCGTTCCTTTTGTGGTGGACATAAATAAACAGCAGTCTCATAGCCTGTATCCAGCTACTCCACATATTGCCACTTTCTCCGATTCACATACCGGCCGAACTGATATGGCGTGGGAATGAGCAATTGTACAATTGTAGGTCACGTGGAGGCCAGGTGCAGTGGTTCAGAGATATAACAGGTGTTGGGAATGCCGAGACGTAATATGAAAACAATGGGGAAAGTGGCTTCACAGAGGGCAGACTGTGATTGCCTGGAAGATGGGAGCGACTGGCTACGAAACTGAGAGGCTCGTCGAACATTCACTCAAGGCCGTCGTTGCTGTCTTCCGATGGTACTCTGTGGATAGCAATACCACATCCAACGTGAACGTAGATAACTTGGTTTACATGCCAAGTTAATCAGTGTGTATCACAAGTGACTCGAGTATAATGTTGCAGCTGGCTCATTTGTTTTCTAACTACACAATTCGTCCCTCATTTGAAACCACTTGCACGCCGTCTGTTGTCATTCCGAAGGCGTCCTCAGTCAGAATTGCCACTGACACAGTAACTCCTGTCTATACACTGGAACAGGGCGAAAAACATTTCCGTCTTCTTGATGTGTCATGACGATTATCATATGGGAAAAAGCTGCATTCCAAAGAAGCTCATGTTAGATATACCAGTTGTGTTACACTATTTTACACTACTATGTAGATCTCTTAGCGACGAAAACTTTTTCACGGGGCGACTACATTATCTTTGACCAAGAATCAGATCTCTCCCTCGCTGGCTGAATCGCCTTACAAGACAGTTGTCCAAGCTACAAAGAATCATTGTATATCACTTTAAGGGTATGGTTCACGACGAAAACGACTGCTGGCATGCTTCCGGATGGCTCGAATCTCTGTAATTTTATCTTCAAGCGGTCTTTTCTGGAGATAGACGTGGGAGGAAGCAATATATGATTAATTCCTCTAGAAACGTACGCTCTCGAAACATAAAAAGTAGATTTATAGGGAATGTGGATGGCCTCTGAGCCCAGGTGGCAAATGTCATTCGTGCCGACATGAGCCACGATTTGCAGCCGTGTACATCCAGTGCGCTCAGTCGCTGCCGGTAGTTCCTCCTCCACATTTCGGACGAGACCTCCCGGAAGCAAACAGAGCAGACGCTGGCGTTCTTTCCCAACCTGCCAGCATTATTATGAAAAGTTCTCATTCTGTTTGAAGTGCGTATTGCCCACGTTTCACTTCCGATCACGCCACCCGTTAAAGGCCTCCAGGAAAGATTCCTAAAACTTAAAATTATTTTGGATTCAAGTAAATTTCTCTTTTTCGCCTACTTTTTCTTGTTAGTGCCAGTTTGTGTTTCATATACTCCTGTCATCGTGATCTATTTTGCTGCCCAAGTAACGAAAAAATCGTTTACTAATTTTGGTAATACATTCTTTCAGCATCGCCTGATTTAATTTGACCACATTCTTTTAACCTGTTACACTTTTTCAATCTCTTTTCAGTTTTTTTGTGAGGCGGATCCAGATATGGGATTCAGCGTACATTTTTTTCCTTCTTCCCTAAATTGTAATTTGTTTTTTAATTATTGTTATATTTTTATAGCTGAACTGTCAATTGTTTTGGTTGTGTAATCATATTTTATAGCTTCGGTTTTATGGTGCTTAATTCTGGCCTAAGATCATATCCTTCTGTCTATTCAACATTTCTTGTCACTGCTTAATGTTTTAATATCCTTTTAATATCCTTTAACACAACCGGTAAAAGCTATTTGTTTCCCCACCATCCCTTCTCTGAATATTTAAAGTATAAACGAGTAATTTTCTAACCCCATTTCAGTGTTAAGATGCTTATGGAATTATTTTGCTCAGGGCCGGAAGGCGAAAATGTGAAAAATATGGAATTTTTGTTTTTGAATGTTAACATTTTACCGAGTTTTTTTGGTTAATTTGCTTCAAGAATCACTCATCTACCTTAATTCTATGTATTTAAAAATAAATACATAAAAAGGGTCTGTGCTGCTCTTTGTGGGCGTTTTGTTTGTTTGTCGGAGAAAGATTTTTACATCTTTTGAACTTCCCTCTATTTTCGTCGATAGGGATAGGAATTTTGGGTTGTGTGAGATTCTGTGCAGAGGTTAGCAGCTCTGCCAGAAGATGAGGCAGTTGCAGATCGACGTTGTTGTTGTGTGGTTTTCGAGCGCGGTTCTGAGCGTGTTGTTCTGAAGTGTATTGAGTAGGTAGAAAGAGTGGGTGCATTTTTGCTTGAATACCATTTTTTTAGCGAAAATGCCGCGACTCAGAAATAGAACATTTCAAAAGCGGAAAGATAAAGGGAAGAAGCATGTTTGGCAGAACTTTTCAGCAATCGTAGAGACTAGATTTGAAGCAGATAGTGATACTTCTTCCTTCGAGTGCAGTGCATCCAAGAGGAAACTGAATACTAGTGAAGACAGCTACAGTAAAATGTCTCAGTGTACATGAAATATTTTAAATAAGTGTACTGTCAGATATTTTTAAAAACTATATTAGGTGTAAGAATTGTAATCAGGAAGGCCTGGAGCTTCAAGTCAAGCGACATGTTGGCCCTGTATGTGAAATAATGCAATCATGTGATATTTGTGATGACTAAGTATCATTTCTTAATTGTCACTCTGGGCAAAGTGAGTCACGAAAGTTATTTGAACTTAATTTGAGAATGGTTTGTGCCCTTCGCTCTGTTGGGAAAGGTGCAGTCGCAGGGCAAATGATGTGTGGTCTTCTGAGCTTACCAAAGCCTCCCACAAAATTTAGTATTTACGATGAAATACTAGAGGCTGTAGTGAAAGATACTGCACAAGAAACCATGCAGGAGGCAGCTTAAGAAGCTGTTATTGTCAATGTCAGTGTCAACAAAAGGGGCCTTATTATAGGCTTATATGGTTCCTGGCAAAAGAGAAGGCATCAGTGACTGAATGTTCTGGTAACAGCCACTAATGAGACATTGATAAGGTAAGTGATGTTGTAATTTTATCAAAATGCTGCACATGTCCTGTCAGAATTAAAAATAAACATTCTGAAAGGTGTGAAGCTAGTTATAGTGGAAGCAGTAGTGGTATGGACGTTGAAAGGGTAAAGAAAATGTTTGAAAGGTCTATCCCATGGCACAACGGTACGTCAGCTTACAAAATTAGGAAGAAAGCAACTCACTGATGGAAAGCCTATTGAAGGTAGAAACAGGCTGACAGACGATATAGTAGAAAGATTGCAGAGATATTATGGGCTTTGTATAAGGTAGACTACCAAATGTGTAAGTGATATGAGAAAGGCAATTTGGGCATTATTTTTTCATACGATGCCGACAGACGCAAAACCTGAGCAGAGTTTATGTCCACCTGGTCCATCGTCATGGTGTAAGTACAACAAATTGAAAAATACAGGAGAAATCTATGACACAAATACAATTTACCTGCAGCAGTTATGGAACGAATTAAGCCAATATTTAGAGAGTTATCAAGTGGAAGACTGCTGACTCATTGGATAAACCAGATTTCTTTCGAGACTCAGCTGAGTATAGTGACGAAACAGAAATATCTGTTCATGAAAGTGACTGAAATACAAGGTAACGAAGAGGCAGAAGGAGCGCTTGTTGGAGCAGAAATCCAAGAAATAGTAAGACGCTATGGCTACTTTTATGTGGAAAAGCCGTTACAAATAAAATTAGCAAGTTGGTGCATCGAGATGTTATAAAACAGCTCGAGATGGTATTGGTCAAAGAAAGTATCAAAGAGAGGAAAATAAATTCCACAAATTTTTCTAGGGACTTGTAAACTGCAATGGACCAAGTTCTATGCAAAAATTTAGAAAATGATAGCAGGGTCGAAGAATCTGCAGTGGAGATCTAAGCGGGAAAAGAACTGAAAGCTGTCATGATGTCACGTATGTCCACGCCTAGAGGACACAAAAACTACCAAAATAAACTCCAAATGTGTGCAAAATGCGTTCAATTGGTAAAAAGTACGTCTTGACCATCGTGAACGAAAATAAATGCTTAGTTGATTCGTTCATGTTCCTATTCTCATTTTTTATTGACAGTAGTTGTTTATTTTTTCTATATAGTTTACTTAGTTGATCAGTATTTGATCTCAAAACATGTTTATGAACATTGTTGAAGTAGATTTTCTTTGTTTTTTTTAAAGTTATTTCAGAAAACGGTTCAAGGAGTGAATGTCAACGTAAGAGCCTGAAGATCATGTACTTCTTTTTTTCAATGATTGACTTTTCATAAATTGAACTCTTCCTTTTGTTGAGTCTTTAACAGTAATTTAGAGAAACTTAGAGGAAATACGTTTCACATGGTTTTTCTTTCTGGGGTCAAAAGATACCCCACAAAGTTATAAATGTCAGTTTAAATACCCAGTGTATTTCAGGGTTAAATACGACACGATGTTTCCAATACCTTGTTTTGGCGGTAAAGGTATTCTTCAGCACAGGCTTCGTCTTAATGCCTCTCGTCTACAGTGGTCGTTTTGTCAGAAGTCATTGTGATGGTTAAAGGAAAGGTATGAATCGCAGCTGGCCCTGAGCGGCCACACAGCCACTTTCGATTTCGAGGCGCGTGACTTGAATAGTCAGTAGCTGTGAGAGCGCACCCGTGTCAGCTGGGATTTCGCAGGAGATCGGCTGCGTGTCGCGTGAAGTGGGTCAATAGCGGGTTACCCGACCGCCGTGTGGCCTCGGACGAGATGCCGTGGGCCACTCCCAGATCGCAAGGGTCCCACACTGACCAGCGGGAGGCTCCCAGGAAAACTTCAGGGTACCTAGCAGAGGCAAGTCCCGGACGTCCAGAGTTCCAGGAAGTGATGAAGAGCAATGGTGGTACGCAGCCCGACTCTGACTGACCAACGCTCTATGCGCCTCACATCAAACGAAGTAGCAACTCCTCGTACAGAGAGCTGCGCGCATCCACGGAAAATAATGTTATGCATCTGGTGGAAGAGCGACGGTGTACGAATTGCTTCCCCCAGGTTTAACCATCATTTCCGACATTTATTGTCAACAGCTAAGATGTCTTGCAGTCGCTGTCCAAGGACAACGACCAGGAAGACTGCGTGATGTAATGCCACTCCACGATAACGCCCGCCCGCATTCTGCTAGACTGACAAAAAACACTATACAGGAGTTGGGTGGGGAAGTTATTCCGCAACCACCCTGTTCACTTGATCTTACGGCCTCAAATTTTCAGCTTTTCCGCTCACTATCGAACAACCTTCAAGAAACTTCCTTTCCGGATGAAAATACGCTCCGAAAGTGGCTCGACGAGTTCTTCGTCTCAAAGTCACGTGATTTATACAGCCTCGGAATCGAAAAGTTACCTCAGCGTTGACAGACTGTTGTAAATAGTGAAGGAGAATACATTATTGATGAATAAAGTCTCTGTTATGTGTATCTTTTGTGTTTATTAAACTTATGGAGAAACGCTACCAACTTATGCACCAGCTTAATACTTCGAGTTTATTCGATTTCGCAAAATGATTGCACCAAGACAGTCAACATGTTTGTCATTGCATTTTTACTCAATTAACTGGTTCCACCAAAAATAATAAGGAAGGTAAAATCACAACTAAAAAGGTATTACAACTGGTTGATAAACAATGGGGCATGAAGTTGCAAAACTGAGCTTACCGTGGAGAAGAGGTAGTGGATATTATCAACTATATGTCAGCCGAATGAAAAGTGTAGTTTATATCCACGACGACATAGAAGTCGATAGCGATAGAAACGGAAAGAACAAATATATGGAAGGAAAACACCGTCGTTCATGTCTACGATAGCACCTGATGTCAAAGTCATTTACGGAAGCCATAGTACAACGACGATTACAACAGATATCATTTCTCTTGTTACACCTGAATGATTGCACGTAGTATAGTGACGATCCAACCCAAACAGTTCGCGGTCAATTCGATAGAGAACAATCAACACTGCCTCCAAGGATGTGGAAAAAGACACTGGTTACCGAAGCACATAGAAGGAAATTATTTGACGAACTTCCGGAAGATGTCACACACGTGACGTACCAGCAAGGGACTGCTTAGTGCGTCTGCAATAGTCTCTCAGCAGAGGTCTTTGTACAGGATACTTCAAGTAGTTTCATCGGATTTCAGGAAACCATATGTTCAACACGAATGAAGGTGGAAACTGATAGAAACTTGAGGTGATTTTAATTTACGCACCGAAACCAAAAGTTTACCTTGGCGCCAGCCGTAAATTGCGGGTTCACGTAGTCGGCGGCCGGGGTCTCCATGGAGCAACTCGTTCGTTCATAATTATATTGCATCGCATCAAAATGACGACCATTCAGTAAGAAAAGGGTTTTTTTCCTTCTCCAGTCCAAAACGAGAATTTTGGATACAGCTGTGAGGAGTGATCTTCGTCGAAAGCATGGTACTGCAGTTCCTACAGCATAATGGACGTACGCCACTCGCATTGCACGATTGGCCTCCAAGGTTGCCTGTTATCACGGAATGTGAACTTTAGTCATAGATGAATAACGACAATGAGGAAGCTTCTCGTTTCGAAAAAAAAAGTGTTTATCTGTTATAAAATACCTTTTTTCTCTCAGCTTCTACCCAAGCAGTGGAAGGCAATAGGTCTCCATGAATGAGTGATTCACATTTATTATTTCATGCACTGCTGTGAGTTTGCCTTTTATAACAATTTCGTTATTTCTTTTAAGCCTCTTATACTGCGGGGTGTCGGTAATGCAGACGGTATCGAGCGCCGTCCCATTGGTTCTACACCCCATCTTTCTGTGGGACGTCCCCAGTAAGGTCTAGATGATTGTCAGGAGGTATCCTGTACTGTGACGTCCACATCAACAAACGCAAGAGTCGTGCCGACATTGTACATTATGGCTCTCGCCACTACGCAGCCTGGAGTTCATTCCGAAAGTCGCAGCCCGATTAACTCACGTAGTTGATGGTCACTCCTGCAAACGACGTTCAATCAAGTCCATTCCTGATACCTGTTCTCGACGCTCTCAGCTCACATTTTTTGTTGCAATACTGGCGCTAATTTCTGTTGTGGTCTCCATTTCTGTGAGGGGGTTGGGTCTCATTGGTTTTAGGGAAGGATTGGGAAGGAAGTCGGCCGTGCCCTTTCAAAGGTACCATCCCGGCATTTTCCTGAAGAGATTTAGGGAAATCACGGAAAACCTAAAGCAGGATGGCCGCACGCGGGATTGAACCGTCGCCCTCCCGAATGCGAGTCCAGTGTGCTAACCACTGTGCCACCTCGCCCGGTAGTTCTGTGAGGCTCAGCTTAACTGTCGTCGAGCAGAAGGTTGATTTCATCCCGCAGCGCTTAGCAAGCATGGTCCGTTAGAGATACCAGCATGCCGTTGTCTTCCTCCAACCTTTGAAACAACTTCTCCAGCTAGTCATAGGAAGAATTAGTTTTAACGTGGACGCCGAACCAGCGAATGTCGGAAAGGGCAAGAAAATTTATGTGAGAAAATCGGATGGAAGCGATAAACAGTTTCTGTTCCTCGTATATATGGGTGCCTGTCAGATAGCGCTTTACCGTTGTAAAAGACGTAATCGCTCTATTTCTCTCTCTCTCTCTCTCTTTCTCTCTCATCTCTCTCTCCCTGGGTCTATCATTATGAAGGCATATCCATATGCTCATATCGTGAAAAGACTTATGGAAGCACGTATACCAAATGAACCAACAGTAAATGCCGCAAGATTCCACTGTATCCGCAAAGTGTAGTGTTATGGTTAAGGTCCAATTGAACACTCATTTTTCTCTAACCAGGGCACCCGAATTTAGTGGACAATGATCTTTCAACTTAACCATTTTTACAAACCACAAAACTTCCATAAAATCTCCTTTTTCACTACCTGCAAGACGAAACCTAGAATAATAACGTATTTCGAATGTGTTAAGCAAGGTGAATAATTTAATGACACTAATGATTTCCTTGTTTCTAATTTCAAATGTTAAAATGTGTGTAAAATCTTATGGGACTTAACTGCTAAGGTCATCAGTCCCTAAGCTTACACACTACTTAACTTAAATCATCCTAAGGACAAACACACACACCCACGCCCGAGGAAGGACTCGAACCTCCGCCGGGACCAACCGCACAGTCCATGACTGCAGCGTGTAAGACTGCTCGGCTAATCCCGCGCGGCTTCTAATTTCACATGCAAAAATAAATAAATAAATAAATAAATAAAATAAAAAGTAAAAATAAAAAACCTGAACTGATAATGACGAAATGAAAACCAATTCTTTAATCTCCTTAGTCCTAAAATGGGAATGAACATGTTAGAACATGTCTTGCTAGACAGTGATCTCATCTAGCACCGACTGAAAGTGCTTGTGTAATGTAACGTGTAGTTTTCGAGGCGGTGGCAGGTCAGTTCCTAGCCGAACACTCTTGTTTCATTTCAAATTTTCATTTGGCTCTCAAGCTTCGAAGGATTAGTCCGTTTAATAATTCATCGTTAATATTGCCCAGCCTGTAATATATTAAATTATCTCGCTTATTTAAATAATATAATGAAAGGAGAAAATATAAAAATGCAGTAAATGAAGCAGGCAAAAAGGAATACAAACGTCTCAAAAATGAGATCGACAGGACGTGCAAAATGACTAAGCAGGGATGGCTAGAGGATGTAGAGGCTTATCTCACTAGGGGTAAGATAAATAATGCCTACAGGAAAATTAAAGATACCTTTGGAGAAAAGAGAACCGCTTGTATGAATATCAATAGCTCAGATGGAAACCCAGTTCTAAGCAAAGAAGGGAAAGCAGAAAGGTGGAAGGAGTATGTAGAGAGTCTATACAAGGGCGATGTACTTGAGGGCAATATTATGGAAATGGAAGAGGATGTAGATGAAGATGAAATGGGAGACATGATACTGCGTGAAGAGTTTGACAGAGCACTGAAAGACCTGAGTCGAAACAAGGCCCCGGGAGTAGACAACATTCCATTAGAACTACTGACAGCCTTGGGAGAGCCAACCCTGACAAAACTCTACCATCTGGTGAGCAAGATGTATGATACAGGCGAAATACCCTTAGACTTCAAGAAGAATATAATAAATCCAATCCCAAAGGAAGAAGGTGTTGACAGATGTGAAAATTACCGAACTATCAGTTTAATAAGTCACGGCTGCAAAATACTAACGCGAATTCTTTACAGACGAATGAAAAAACTAGTAGAAGCCGACCTCGGGGAAGATCAGTTCGGATTCCGTAGAAATATTGGAAAACGTGAGGCAATACTGACCCTACGACTTATCTTAGAAGCTAGATTAAGGAAAGGCAAACATACGTTTCTAGCATTTGTAGACTTAGAGAAAGCATTTGACAGTCTTGACTGGAATACTCTCTTTCAAATTCTGAAGGTGGCAGGGGTAAAATACAGGGAGCGAAAGGCTATTTACAATTTGTACAGAAACCAGATGGCATTTATAAGAGTCGAGGGACATGAAAGGGAAACAGTTGTTGGGAAGGGAGTGAGACAGGGTTGTAGCCTCTCCCCAATGTTATTCAATCTGTATATTGAGCAAGCAGTGAAGGAAACTAAAGAAAAAGAAAAATTCAGAGTAGGTATTAAAATCCATGGAGAAGAAATAAAAACTTTGAGGTTCGCCGATGACATTGTAATTCTGTCAGAGACAGCAAAGGAGTTTTGCTGTTTGGGGAGCAAAATAACTGATGATGGTCGAAGTAGAGAGGATATAAAATGTAGATTGGCAATGGAAAGGAAAGCGTTCCTGAAGAAGATACATTTGTTAACATCGAGTATAGACGTAAGTGTCAGGAAGTCGTTTCTGAAAGTATTTGTATGGAGTGTAGCCATGTATGGAAGTGAAACATGGACGATAGATAGTTTAGACAAGAAGAGACTAGAAGCTTTCGAAACGTGGTGCTACAGAAGAACACTTATGTTTGGACGGGTAGATCACACAACTAATGAGGAGGTATTGAATAGGATTGGGGAGAAGAGAAGTTTGTGGCACAACTTGACTAGAAGAAGGGATCGGTTGGTAGGACATATTCTGAGGCATCAAGGGATCACCAATTTAGTATTGGAGGTCAGCGTGGAGGGTAATAATCGTAGAGGGAGACCAAGAGATGAATACACTAAACAGATTCAGAATGGTGTAGATTGCAGTAGGTACTGGGAGATGAAGAAGCTTGCACAGGATAGAGTAGCATGGAGAGCTGCATCAAACCAGTCTCAGGACTGTAGACCACAACAACAACAACAACAATGAAAGGAACAAATATCATTTTACTCTGTATAAAAGTGTATGGAATATTTTCGACTTCTGTTGTAAAAAACAATGGGAGATTGACTAAGAGTGCTTCTTGCACTTCACGTGCCTTCTTCCCTTCCTTTTGTCAGGACTGCAGTACTCCATGCTTGTAGTTCTAGCTTAATTCTGAATACTTCTGTTTGATTCAGTGCAAACCTTAATTATCATTTAAGATCTATATTAGCAAACTTTATGTTTCAGATGATAATTTCCGCTGGAAAGCGATAGTTTGGTGATGTGACAATGCGCCGTCCGATTGTTATCAGATGCATATTTTCTTTCTCTCTTTCAGAACCTGCAGTATGATAAATTTTGTTGGGCACTGCGACATATTTCGTTTCATTGTGCCACATTTTGACACAGTCAACCATCACACAACTTAGTGCTCTCCTACAGCGGTTTACGCACCTAGTTTCATCAGAACGGGAAAACTTAAGGTAACAGAGCGCGTATTGCGGCTTAGTGGGACGCTTTATATGAATCAACAATAACTAAATAAAAGCCAGCGCTTTAAGTGGTGATAGGTGTTACCATTCATTTAAAAATCTATCATCTAGGATGTAAACCGACAGCTCAGATTGACTGTGTTTGATTAGGGCAGTGGTTATATATGGATGTGAAGCATTGACGCTAACCAGCACTGATAAGAACAACTCGGAATATCTGAACGAGGAATGGTGAGAAAAATTTATGGAGGGATCCGAAATAATGATGGTACCTGGAGAGCAAAGACCAGTTATGATTTGGATCACGTCATACAGTGAGCTGATATTGTAAAGCTAATTAACAGTGAAAGAATAGCCTGGCTGTGACATGTCCTAAGGATGTATGGCACAAGAACTAAAGGTCTTCCACTGAAACCGACAGGAAGAAGATAAGTGGAAGACCAAGTAAGCGATGGCTAGACGACGTGGAAGAAAACATCAGAGCCCTGGGAATCAGAAGATGGAGAAGGATAGTAAACGAGATGGTAGTATGGAAGAAAATTGTCAAGAAGGCAAAGATCCTCACAGGGCTGTGAAGCCACAAGAAGAAGATCATTCACTTTAAATTAAACATGAGCATTTCTACTCCCACTGTAGCCTTTGCAACATGTCCAGTCTTAGAAAACCCATATTCTATCTTGACTCCAGAAATTTCTTTACGGGAAGTAACACAAGCACCAAACTGAATACTCATTTCTCTCTAGGCGACAACATACGTTACCACCAGGGAGATGAAAATCTTAGGATAGTCGCGTCTGATGAGCGAAAATGCTCAAGTAAATCAAATATACGCGCCCTTTGTCTCTCTACCTGTACATCAGTCTAAACTTTTTCCAAACTGTAATCATCATTCAAGTTCCAGCCTGCTAACGACCCTGACCACGTCTCAGTTTCCTATGCGCAAATCTGAACAGAAGTCTGCAACTATCAGGAATTTATTCAGTCGGCAAAATCGGATCCCTTGTGGCACCGCTTTGATGTCCCTCTCTGTCTGTCTTTCCGACTGTTAAAAACCCTTTTTCTCAGGAACGGGTTTACGACTCAAGTTAAAATTTATTTCGCATACTAAGGTCTGCGGTTGCTTGGTGGTGGAAGAAATTTAAGCTTCTAAGCCAATGCAATCAAAAGATACAGCTATTTATATCACATAAGTATGTTTTTGCCATTAATACTTACAATGCATTCATCACTCGCCAAAAGCATGATAGAAAAATATTACTGCATGTTGCAGTAAGTAAATAAAATATAAATTATTAAATCTTCTCTCTTTACATATGTAAACTGAAGTAACCAGCTCACTTCTTTTTGTACATCGGGATTAGTCTTGCTAGGTACTAAAGACATTTTGATAAGATCTTCGAATTTCCCGGACTGAAATGGCTCTGAGCACCATGGGACTCAACTGCTGTGGTCATAAGTCCCCTAGAACTTAGAACTACTTAAACCTAAGTAACCTAAGGACATCACACACTTCCATGCCCGAGGCAGGATTCGAACCTGCAACCGTAGCAGTCGCACGGTTCCGGACTGCGCGCCTAGAACCGCGAGACCACCGCGGGAATTTCCCGGACTGATATCTTGCCAGTACCTATATTTATAACAAGCAAAAATCGTCGAGTTTCTCGATTCTCGGGATGGATGAACTGTCTGTATACATCGTTAAGTTGGTACGAAATCCTCTGTGAACGAGTCCTGCTCCCACCTCCCACTTCGCCAGTTTTTTTTAATTAATCACTAAATATTGTTCTTTCCATTTCAGTTCATTGAAGTGTAATCAGGTGCCCATTGTGTCCACTGTAGAACTTCTCGTAGACAACTCTTTAAACAATTGGGCGTACTATGGACAACTTAATAATTAAATTCACCTACTGTTATTCCAATAGCGTTTTTACTTCGCTAAGGTACGTTTCGAAGTCCCAGTTTCGTAATCATGTCTTCACCGAAATGGGGTCCCAGTTAATGGAACCAAAACTGGACAACTCAAAAATGTATTATTATTACACTCCTGGAAATTGAAATAAGAACACCGTGAATTCATTGTCCCAGGAAGGGGAAACTTTATTAACACATTCCTGGGGTCAGATGCATCACATGATCACACTGACAGAACCACAGGCACATAGACACAGCCAACAGAGCATGCACAATGTCGGCACTAGTACAGTGTATATCCACCTTTCGCAGCAATGCAGGCTGCTATTCTCCCATGGAGACGATCGTAGAGATGCTGGATGTAGTCCTGTGGAACGGCTTGCCATGCCATTTCCACCTGGCGCCTCAGTTGGACCAGCGTTCGTGCTGGACGTGCAGACCGCGTGAGACGACGCTTCATCCAGTCCCAAACATGCTCAATGGGGGACAGATCCGGAGATCTTGCTGGCCAGGGTAGTTGACTTACACCTTCTAGAGCACGTTGGGTGGCACGGGATACATGCGGACGTGCATTGTCCTGTTGGAACAGCAAGTTCCCTTGCCGGTCTAGGAATGGTAGAACGATGGGTTCGATGACGGTTTGGATGTACCGTGCACTATTCAGTGTCCCCTCGACGATCACCAGTGGTGTACGGCCAGTGTAGGAGATCGCTCCCCACACCATGATGCCGGGTGTTGGCCCTGTGTGCCTCGGTCGTATGCAGTCCTGATTGTGGCGCTCACCTGCACGGCGCCAAACACGCATACGACCATCATTGGCACCAAGGCAGAAGCGACTCTCATCGCTGAAGACGACACGTCTCCATTCGTCCCTCCATTCACGCCTGTCGCGACACCACTGGAGGCGGGCTGCACGATGTTGGGGCGTGAGCGGAAGACGGCCTAACGGTGTGCGGGACCGCAGCCCAGCTTCATGGAGACGGTTGCGAATGGTCCTCGCCGATACCCCAGGAGCAACAGTGTCCCTAATTTGCTGGGAAGTGGCGGTGCGGTCCCCTACGGCACTGCGTAGGATCCTACGGTCTTGGCGTGCATCCGTGCGTCGCTGCGGTCCGGTCCCAGGTCGACGGGCACGTGCACCTTCCGCCGACCACTGGCGACAACATCGATGTACTGTGGAGACCTCACGCCCCACGTGTTGGCAATTCGGCGGTACGTCCACCCGGCCTCCCGCATGCCCACTATACGCCCTCGCTCAACGTCCGTCAACTGCACATACGGTTCACGTCCAGGCTGTCGCGGCATGCTACCAGTGTTAAAGACTGCGATGGAGCTCCGTATGCCACGGCAAACTGGCTGACACTGACGGCGGCGGTGCACAAATGCTGCGCAGCTAGCGCCATTCGACGGCCAACACCGCGGTTCCAGGTGTGTCCGCTGTGCCGTGCGTGTGATCATTGCTTGTACAGCCCTCTCGCAGTGTCCGGAGCAAGTATGGTGGGTCTGACACACCGGTGTCAATGTGTTCTTTTTTTCATTTCCAGGAGTGTATTATTATATTACTGTTGTTATTATTCTTTTTGTTTCTTTTCTCAGACGTTAAGTCTGGTTAAAAATGGAAAGTGACGTGGACCTTGATCAGGCGTCACTTCCTTTTAACTGTACGGTATGTGTTACATTGCATTTAGGAACTTTCGGGTAATTGAACATGTATCAATAATTACTGATTTCTGTAGTTGTATATATACGTTTGGATGTAGCTCTATTGCATTGATGTACTGGTGGATATTGTGTGGTATGACTCCTGTAGTTGATAGTATAATTGGTATGATGTCAACTTCATCCTGATGCCACATGTCTTTGACTTCCTCAGCCAGTTGGATGTATTTTTCAATTTTTTCTCCTGTTTTCTTTTGTATATTTGTTATATTGGGTATGGATATTTCGATTAGTTGTGTTAATTTCTTCTTTTTATTGGTGAGTATGATGTCAGGTTTGTTATGTGGTGTTGTTTTATCTGTTATAATGGTTCTGTTCCAGTATAATTTGTATTCATCATTCTCCAGTACATTTTGTGGTGCATACTTGTATGTAGGAAGGTGTTGTCTTATAAGTTTATGTTGTAAGGCAAGCTGTTGATGTATTATTTTTGCGACATTGTCATGTCTTCTGGGGTATTCTGTATTTGCTAGTATTGTACATCCGCTTGTGATGTGATCTACTGTTTCTATTTGTTGTTTACAAAGTCTGCATTTATCTGTTGTGGTATTGGGATCTTTAATAATATGCTTGCTGTAATACCTGGTGTTTATTGTTTGATCCTGTATTGCAATCATGTATCCTTCTGTCTCACTGTATATATTGCCTTTTCTTAGCCATGTGTTGGATGCGTCTTGATCGATGTGTGGCTGTGTTAGATGATACGGGTGCTTGCCATGAAGTGTTTTCTTTTTCCAATTTACTTTCTTCGTATCTGTTGATGTTATGTGATATAAAGGGTTGTAGAAGTGGTTATGAAATTGCAGTGGTGTAGCCGATGTATTTATATGAGTAATTGCTTTGTGTATTTTGCTAGTTTCTGCGTGTTCTAGAAAGAATTTTCTTAAATTGTCTACCTGTCCATAATGTAGGTTTTTTATGTCGATGAATCCCCTTCCTCCTTCCTTTCTGCTTAATGTGAATCTTTCTGTTGCTGAATGTATGTGATGTATTCTATATTTGTGGCATTGTGAACGTGTAAGTGTATTTAGTGCTTCTAGGTCTGTGTTACTCCATTTCACTACTCCAAATGAGTAGGTCAATATTGGTATAGCATAAGTATTTATAGCTTTTGTCTTGTTTCTTGCTGTCAATTCTGTTTTCAGTATTTTTGTTAGTCTTTGTCTATATTTTTCTTTTAGTTCTTCCCTAATATTTGTATTATCTATTCCTATATTTTGTCTGTATCCTAGGTATTTATGGGCATCTGTCTTTTCCATCGCTTCTATGCAGTTGCTGTGGTTATCAAGTATGTAATCTTCTTGTTTAGTGTGTTTTCCCTTGACGATGCTATTTTTCTTACATTTGTCTGTTCCAAAAGCCATATTTATATCATTGCTGAATACTTCTGTTATCTTTAACAATTGGTTGAGTTGTTGATTGGTTGCTGCCAGTAGTTTTAGATCATCCATGTATAGCAAATGTGTGATTTTGTGTGGGTATGTTCCAGTAATATTATATCCATAATTTGAATTATTTAGCATGTTGGATAGTGGGTTCAGAGCAAGACAGAACCAGAAAGGACTTAATGAGTCTCCTTGGTATATTCCACGCTTAATCTGTATTGGCTGTGATGTGATATTATCTGAATTTGTTTGGATATTAAGTGTGGTTTTCCAGTTTTTCATTACTATGTTTAGATACTGTACCAATTTAGGATCTACTTTGTATATTTCCAATATCTGTAGTAACCATGAGTGGGGTACACTATCAAAAGCTTTTTGGTAATCAATGTATGCATAGTGTAGAGACCTTTGTTTAGTTTTAGCTTGATATGTCACCTCTGCATCTATTCTCAGTTGCTCTTTACATCCTCGTGCTCCTTTGCAACAGTCTTTTTGTTCTTCATTTATAATTTTGTTCTGTGTTGTATGTGTCATTAATTTCTGTGTAATGACTGAAGTTAATATTTTGTATATTGTTGGTAGGCATGTTATGGGGCGATATTTAGCTGGGTTTGCTGTGTCTGCTTGATCTTTAGGTTTCAGATAAGTTATTCCTTGTGTAAGTGTATAAGGGAATATGTATGGGTCTGCAATGTAACTGTTAAATAATTTAGTTAGATGTGAATGTGTTGAGGTGAGCTTCTTTAGCCAGAAATTTGCTATTTTATCTTTTCCAGGGGCTTTCCAATTGTGAGTAGAATTAATTGCTTGGGTGACTTCATGTTGCAAAATTATCACTTCAGGCATTTGTGGTATCATCTTGTATGTGTCCGTTTCTGCTTGTATCCACCGTGCATGCCTGTTATGTTGTACCGGGTTTGACCATATGTTGCTCCAGAAGTGTTCCATGTCTGTTATGTTTGGTGGAGTGTCTATTTTAATGTTTGTGTTATCTATTGTCTGGTAAAATTTCTTTTGGTTTGTGTTGAATGTTTGGTTTTGTTTCCTTCTATTTTCACTTTTTTTGTATCTTCTAAGTCGTTTGGCCAATGCTTGTAATTTCTGCATCTTTTCATCTAATTGCTCTATCGCTTCTTGTTGTGAGATTTTACCTAACCTCTTCCGTTTTTTTCCGACATTTCATTTCTTATAAATTGTGTTAGCTGTCCAATGTCTTTTCTCAGTTTTTCTATTCTGATCTGTAGCCTGTGTTGCCATGCTGGTTTTGTGGGTTTCTACTGTGTGTTGGTTGGTTCTGATCTCTGCATAGTGTGTATATTTAGTGTAATGAGTGCTCCTATATAAACCAGTAGTTGTAACTGTTTCATAGTTGTCTTTTCATTAATTTTGTTGTGTATGATTGTGTTGATAGTTTTTATTGTTGTTCCGACTTGTGGGTTATTTGGCGGTCTATGCAAGAATGGTCTAATGTCTGTATTTGTGTCTTTGTATTCTATGTATGTCAGCTGAAATTTTTCTTCTATATCTAACATGTGTGTCACTTCGTGTTCTATTTGTGCTTGTTCTGGTGGCTGTCTTAAGATTTCGTTTTCCTCTGATTGTTTAATTGATGCGTGTTGTTCTTTGTTTGTTTGCTCTGGGATGTTTGAGGCCATTACTGTATTTTCTTCTTCTTCTGATTGCACATTATTTTGTTCCAGTATTTGTTGTATTTGTTGTTTGATGTTTTCTAATTCTGACTGGGGTATCCTGTTATTTTTGATTATTACACGGATCTGATCAGCTAGTCGTTGTTCTGTTAAAAATTTTAATTTTGGGTATCTGGTAATAAATGTTGTGTATACTTGTGATCTGTATCCAGTTGTGTTGGTTCCTAGGTTTGTTGCTTGGTAATAACAGAAAATGAGGTGTCGATTAACTTCATCTGACCATCTCATCTTCTGTCTTTGTTTTCCTTCTAGGGTGGTTGCAGGAAGCATATCCTGCAAAACACCTCTATTTGGATTTAAATCATTTTCCAGTTGGCTAGCAATGTCGTTACCATTGTGGGCGGGCATAGGGTTCAAGCGTCGTCCTCGACCATGACGGCGCTTGTCCGAGGCTTCTTTAGTTCTGTCCTGAACCAACTAATCACACTAAAAGGGGGGTTAGCCCTATTAGTGGTTTGTTCTTTTCGTCGCCTTTTACGACTGGCAGAACATACCGAGGCCTATTCTTTTCCCGGGCCTCCACGGGGATTATTATTCTTTACTTTCTCAGACGTTAAGTCTGGTTAAAAATGGAAAGTGACGTGGACCTTGATCAGGCGTCACTTCCTTTTAACTGTACGGTATGTGTTACATTGCATTTAGGAACTTTCGGGTAATTGAACATGTATCAATAATTACTGATTTCTGTAGTTGTATATATACGTTTGGATGTAGCTCTATTGCATTGATGTACTGGTGGATATTGTGTGGTATGACTCCTGTAGTTGATAGTATAATTGGTATGATGTCAACTTCATCCTGATGCCACATGTCTTTGACTTCCTCAGCCAGTTGGATGTATTTTTCAATTTTTTCTCCTGTTTTCTTTTGTATATTTGTTATATTGGGTATGGATATTTCGATTAGTTGTGTTAATTTCTTCTTTTTATTGGTGAGTATGATGTCAGGTTTGTTATGTGGTGTTGTTTTATCTGTTATAATGGTTCTGTTCCAGTATAATTTGTATTCATCATTCTCCAGTACATTTTGTGGTGCATACTTGTATGTAGGAAGGTGTTGTCTTATAAGTTTATGTTGTAAGGCAAGCTGTTGATGTATTATTTTTGCGACATTGTCATGTCTTCTGGGGTATTCTGTATTTGCTAGTATTGTACATCCGCTTGTGATGTGATCTACTGTTTCTATTTGTTGTTTACAAAGTCTGCATTTATCTGTTGTGGTATTGGGATCTTTAATAATATGCTTGCTGTAATACCTGGTGTTTATTGTTTGATCCTGTATTGCAATCATGAATCCTTCTGTCTCACTGTATATATTGCCTTTTCTTAGCCATGTGTTGGATGCGTCTTGATCGATGTGTGGCTGTGTTAGATGATACGGGTGCTTGCCATGAAGTGTTTTCTTTTTCCAATTTACTTTCTTCGTATCTGTTGATGTTATGTGATATAAAGGGTTGTAGAAGTGGTTATGAAATTGCAGTGGTGTAGCCGATGTATTTATATGAGTAATTGCTTTGTGTATTTTGCTAGTTTCTGCGTGTTCTAGAAAGAATTTTCTTAAATTGTCTACCTGTCCATAATGTAGGTTTTTTATGTCGATGAATCCCCTTCCTCCTTCCTTTCTGCTTAATGTGAATCTTTCTGTTGCTGAATGTATGTGATGTATTCTATATTTGTGGCATTGTGAACGTGTAAGTGTATTTAGTGCTTCTAGGTCTGTGTTACTCCATTTCACTACTCCAAATGAGTAGGTCAATATTGGTATAGCATAAGTATTTATAGCTTTGGTCTTGTTTCTTGCTGTCAATTCTGTTTTCAGTATTTTTGTTAGTCTTTGTCTATATTTTTCTTTTAGTTCTTCCCTAATATTTGTATTATCTATTCCTATATTTTGTCTGTATCCTAGGTATTTATGGGCATCTGTCTTTTCCATCGCTTCTATGCAGTTGCTGTGGTTATCAAGTATGTAATCTTCTTGTTTAGTGTGTTTTCCCTTGACGATGCTATTTTTCTTACATTTGTCTGTTCCAAAAGCCATATTTATATCATTGCTGAATACTTCTGTTATCTTTAACAATTGGTTGAGTTGTTGATTGGTTGCTGCCAGTAGTTTTAGATCATCCATGTATAGCAAATGTGTGATTTTGTGTGGGTATGTTCCAGTAATATTATATCCATAATTTGAATTATTTAGCATGTTGGATAGTGGGTTCAGAGCAAGACAGAACCAGAAAGGACTTAATGAGTCTCCTTGGTATATTCCACGCTTAATCTGTATTGGCTGTGATGTGATATTATCTGAATTTGTTTGGATATTAAGTGTGGTTTTCCAGTTTTTCATTACTATGTTTAGATACTGTACCAATTTAGGATCTACTTTGTATATTTCCAATATCTGTAGTAACCATGAGTGGGGTACACTATCAAAAGCTTTTTGGTAATCAATGTATGCGTAGTGTAGAGATCTTTGTTTAGTTTTAGCTTGATATGTCACCTCTGCATCTATTATCAGTTGCTCTTTACATCCTCGTGCTACTTTGCAGCAGCATTTTTGTTCTTCATTTATAATTTTGTTCTGTGTTGTATGTGTCAATAATTTCTGTGTAATGACTGAAGTTAATATTTTGTAGATTGTTGGTAGGCATGTTATGGGGCGATATTTAGCTGGGTTTGCTGTGTCTGCTTGATCTTTAGGTTTCAGATAAGTTATTCCATGTGTAAGTGTATCAGGGAATATGTATGGGTCTGCAATGTAACTGTTAAATAATTTAGTTAGATGTGAATGTGTTGAGGTGAACTTCTTTAGCCAGAAATTTGCTATTTTATCTTTTCCAGGGGCTTTCCAATAGTGCGTAGAATTAATTGCTCGGGTGACTTCATGTTGCAAAGTTATCACTTCAGGCATTTGTGGTATCATCTTGTATGTATCTGTTTCTGCTTGTATCCACCGTGCATGCCTGTTATGTTGTACCGGGTTTGACCATATGCTGCTCCAGAAGTGTTCCATGTCTCTTATGTTTGGTGGATTGTCTATTTTTATGTGTGTGTTATCTATTGTTTGGTAAAATTTCTTTTGGTTTGTGTTGAATGTTTGGTTTTGTTTCCTTCTATTTTCACTTTTTTTGTATCTTCTAAGTCGTTTCGCCAAAGCTTGTAATTTCTGCTTCTTTTCATCTAATTGCTCTATTGCTTCTTGTTGTGAGATTTTACCTAACCTTTTTCGTTTTTTGTCTGATATTTCATTTCTTATAAATTGTGTTAGCTGTCCGATGTCTTTTCTCAGTTTTTCTATTCTGATCTGTAGCCTGTGTTGCCATGCTGGTTTTGTGGGTTTCTTCTGTGTGTTGGTTGGTTCTGATCTCTGCCTAGTGTGTATATTTAGTGTAGTGAGTGCTCCTACATAAACCAGTAGTTGTAACTCTTCCATAGTTGTGTATTCATTTATTTTGTTGTGTATGATTGTGTTGATAGTTTTTATTGTTGTTTCGACTTGTGGGCTATTTGGTGGTCTATGCAAGAATGGTCTAATGTCTGTATTTGTGTCTTTGTATTCTATATATGTCAACTGAAATTTTTCTTCTATATCTAACATGTGTGTCACTTCATGTTCTATTTTATTATTCTTATTATTATTACTATTATTATTATTATTATTGTTGTTGTTGTTGTTGTTATTATTCACAACACATTACACGATATATTATAGCTTATTATATCTACTACAATAGGAAACATGCATTTATTTAGCACGACAATCACTGCCAATACTGCGAATCCAGGCATTTAAGCGAGCCTCTAGTTTGTTTGCTAGTTATATTTTGGAATTATACTTTTTTCTGACTTCACAGCATTAACAAGTTCTTTCCCCTTGTCGGATCTGATGAATTTACCAAATTCAGTGCATTTCATACGTTAGTTAAAATTCGCAAATAGTTCGGCTTTCAGCATTTCCAATTTCAGTCTGTTTCTTTCACTGCTCCTGATATTTAGCGTCACACTGAAAATCCGCTCTGGAAACGCATTGGACGGTAACACTGCTGGCACACGTTGAACAGTTTTCAGCAAATTATGTGTTCAGCATCTCAAAAAATGTCACTCGTTTGTTCGAAATACTTGAGCCTTGTAAGTCGTTAATGAATGGCGAGACGTCATTCAGTGCACATATTTCAGAAACTAGTTCGTCTCTATGTTGAAATAATCTATAAGTTTCATTATGTTCTCCATTTTAAGGGGCTCTTCAAGATTTAACTCAGAGCTAAGTTTGAAAACTGAATCTTCACTGAAGTGAAATCATTTTTCTAGATATTCCAGAATCCTAGTATAGACTTGCTGAGCTTCTCTGACTAATTCTGTTTGTTCAAGCTGCGGACATTTTTTCAGCTCTTGTAATACCTTGAATCTGAAGAAATTATTTCTTTGTCTATTAATAATTCCTGTACGTGACTTCAGGAATACAGAATATATTTCCGTTATCTCTCTATAATCACTTTCCACGTGTTTTATGGTTGTATTAAATAAATACAAGACATTGTGGACAAAATATATTTAAATCCACTTCATTGTCGTTTTAATGGGCTACGAATGTCCAAATGAGATTGGCAGTATTGTCTTCACCCTGGCATAGAAAATAGGACGTCAACGAGGCCAGTTCTGGAGCAGTCTATCTACAACAAGAAAAAGAGTAAAAAAACCATGTAGGAACACGCCGGAGTACTCTGGCTGTTGTTTAAAGAACTGTCTACAAGAAGTTCTTCAGATGACCCATCTTCTTCGCCCTTGAAGAAAATACATTAAATACCTTAACCACTAACGATTCAACATCGTATGATAGTCCATATTTCGCAGTACCGTCAGTATATGCATGTGACAATGTCCTGCAATAGGATGTGGTGCTCCAAAAATGTTTTTCAATTCCACGAAAACAGATCGGTTTTTCCAGTAATTGACTGAACAGTTGTCCACACCATAAGAAACTAGTTGCGATCCTGAAAGACCAGTCTTAATTATGCTCTCTTTAAGCTTCTTGACTATAGAAGTTGAAAGTTTCGTCATCGCCTTCGTAAGAATTTATAACAGCTGAAATCTTGGTCGAAGTACGGGATGGCAACTGCAAATAATTTCATGTATCCTTTATTTGAAGCATCACATGAAGTCGAGAATGGAGTTTTATCAACTTGTAGCAGAGAATGTGGAGCCAATACATTCTCTGCTGTAGCTTCAGCCGACAAGTAGAGGAGAGCTGGTTGCATATAATTCCCGATCACAACTACTTTGGACTAAAGTCCTGGATTAAATTCCAAAATTTTCTGCAGTCTCTTGAAATGAGGACATGTGATACTGCTGATGGTCATGGGTCTGCCGTATGGCGACATTAAGCGCTGCTGCCGCCTGTTGCTAATTGAGAGGAATAAGCTGTTTGCTGGCTCTAGATTTTACCTGTACCTTCTCTAATCACCATACAACATAAACATGACGCCACATTATACAATACATTATAGTTACTAGCACTCAAGAGACAATTATCACACACCTCTCACACTTAGCGAAGGAAACTCGTCTTTGTGTACGGAAGACGAAAATAGATTTCCCATTAGGTGGCTCAGCCTATCTCTCAGGGTCTGCCGGCCAATCATGCTATACTACACTACAGCGTATCACCCGGCGTGATGGTATGGGGTGCCATTGATTACACGTCTCGGTCACCTCTTGTTCGCATTGACGGCACTTTGAACAGTGGACGTTACATTTCAGATGTGTTACGATCGGTGGCTTTACCCTTCATTAGATCCTTGCGAAACCCTACATTTCAGCGGAATAATTCACCACCACATGTGTCAGGTCCTGTACGGGCCTTTCTGGATACAGAAAATGTTCGACTGCTGCCCTGGCCAGCACATTCTCCAAATCTCAATTGAAAAGGTCTGGTCAGTGGTGGCCGAGCAAATGGCTCATCATAATACGCCAGTCACTACTCTTGATGAACTGAGGTGTCGTGTTGAAGCTGCATGGGCAGCTGTACCTGTACAAGCCATCCAAGCTCTGTTTGAATGGTTCAAATGGCTCTGAGCACTATGGGACTCAACTGCTGAGGTCATTAGTCCCCTAGAACTTAGAACTAGTTAAACCTAACTAACCTAAGGACATCACACACATCCATGCCCGAGGCAGGATTCGAACCTGCGACCGTAGTGGTCTTGCGGTTCCAGACTGCAGCGCCTTTAACCGCACGGCCACTTCGGCCGGCAGCTCTGTTTGACTCAATGCCCAGGCGTATCAAGGCCGTTATTACGGCCAGAGGTGGTTGTTCCAGGTACTGATTTCTCAGGATCTATGCACCCAAATTGCGTGAAAATGTAATCACATGTCAGTTGTAGTATAATATATCTGGCCAATGAATACCCGTTTATCATCAGCATTTCTTCTTGGTGTATCAATTTTAATGGCCAGTAGTGTATAACCAATCTAACTGTAGCTTGGTTCGATATGTCATTTTAATATCTTTGTCGATAGTAAACAATCATTACTAACTATGAAGTAGATGACGTAAGAGTCGTCTGATTGTCTCCAGTTTGGACACGTTCTCCTCCCCGTTGTAGCTGTCGAAGTTGAATTTGGGTTCGGGGATCGTGTTTGCAGTTGCTCTCCAAGCTTTAGTCTCGCGATGGAACGGGAAGCTCTCCTTCCCCTCCGGCCGTTGCACCAGGTACAGATACCGAGGTGCGGGGACAGCGTGCGTGGGTCGTGCCGATGGGTAGCCGGCGGTGATTCAGCCGCTAGGCTTACTGCGCCGACACATTTGGAGTTTCAGGAAACCAGCCAACTGCCAGCAAACTACGTCACACTAACTCGTAGATCTACAGTATAAGAAATGCGAGGTGTGCCACTCGAAAGCGCTGTTTTTGACGTCGGAATGTTTTCTACAAATAATTTCACACGGTGATCCTCCTTTGAGAGACAGACAGGCTTCGAATGCAGTGACAGCGTAACGAATAGGGTGCTAAGGACGTGCGCTGACTGCAGCCACTATGAAATACACGAAATGAATTCACAGTTGCTAATACGAGCAGCCATCAACTGTTTAAGGGAATGACCGCAGGGAAAATCTGAACCAGAGCGGATTTGAACCCCGAACCTCCGCCTTACGGAAGCGGTTGCATTAATCGCTTTGGCTACCCGTGTGCGACTCACGGCCAGACTCAAATTTCCTTATTTTGTCATTGCTGAGTCAGAACCTGCACTCGTACACACTTTATGTATTACGTTGGCGCAAAAGTTCGTAGCGTTTTTTCCAAGAGATTAATAAACGCCACAGATACACATAATAATGACTCAAGTCATTAATAATGTATTTTATTTCACTATTAACAAAAGCCTGCCAACGGTGGCGTAACTTTTCGATTCTCTGAGTGTGGAAATCACTAGATCTTGAGGCGAAGATCTCGTCGAATTATGACCGGAGCGCATTTTCATCCGGAAAGTAAGTTCTTTGAAAACTGTTCTATAGAGAGATGATAAGGTGAAAATCTGATGGCACAAGATCAGGTGAATTAAGACTGATGCGGAATGACTTCCCACCCCTACTCCTGCATAATGTTTTTTTTTTTTCGTCAGTCCGGCAGAATACAGGCGGGCGCTATCGTGTTCTTGGATTGCGACTGCAAGACGTCTCAGTTGTAGACAATAAATGCCAGCAGTGATGGTTGCACCTCGGGGAAGCAGTTCGTAGTACAACACATACACGCTGTTCCTCCAGATGCATATTATTATGTTTTGTGGTTGTGTGCAAGTTTTTGTACAGGGAACAGCTGCTTTGTCTGGGTTCAACCATTCCTTTCTTTTGCTTGTGACAGCGTAAAGAAGACATTTCTCGACACTAGTAACGTTACAGGATAGGAATTGCAGGTGTTGTTTCCGAGCCAACTGATGACGAACAAGCAGAAATGCACATATGGCCACCCTCTGATTTTTGTGATTTTGTCTTGGAGCATGCGGTACCCGTACGCCTGATTGTTGAACCTTCTCCATTGCATGCAAATGTCGCACGATAAACGCAACAGATACACAGAATAGTGACTTTAATCATTAATAATATATTTTCCTTCACTATTAACACTTACAGCACGGTGCCCGTACGCCATACGGGCGCGGCCGCCCTGACGTTGGCGACGGCGCCCGTATACCGTACGGGCGAGCCTTTATTCGGCTCCGTGAGCGCGTTTAGCGCGTCTCCGAAGCAGTTTCGTCAACTAATGTGGAGGTATTTCATTCTTCTTCCGCAAGAGTCAAGCACTTATCGGTTATCTGATCCTGGGAGCGGCTGTGAGCACTGTAAAGACGAAGTTATCTGCAGTTCATTCACAGGTGTTTACGGTCGTGAAAATATCGCGCAGCGAGTTGACGGAGGCAGAGATCTTGGATGTTCTTTATGGAGATGCAGGATATGAAATTGACAATTCTGACAAAGAGGATTCGTACTCTCCAGACGAAAGTACAAGCGATGATTCAGGTATGTACACTCCTGGAAATTGAAATGAGAACACCGTGAATTCATTGTCCCAGGAAGGGGAAACTTTATTGACACATTCCTGGGGTCAGATACATCACATGATCACACTGACAGAACCACAGGCACATAGACACAGGCAACAGAGCATGTACAATGTCGGCACTAGTACAGTGTATATCCACCTTTCGCAGCAATGCAGGCTGCTATTCTCCCATGGAGACGATCGTAGAGATGCTAGATGTAGTCCTGTGGAACGACTTGCCATGCCATTTCCACCTGGCGCCTCAGTTGGACCAGCGTTCGTGCTGGACGTGCAAACCGCGTGAGACGACGCTTCATCCAGTCCCAAACATGCTCAATGGGGGACAGATCCGGAGATCTTGCTGGCCAGGGTAGTTGACTTACACCTTCTAGAGCACGTTGGGTGGCACGGGATACATGCGGACGTGCATTGTCCTGTTGGAACAGCAAGTTCCCTTGCCGGTCTAGGAATGGTAGAACGATGGGTTCGATGACGGTTTGGATGTACCGTGCACTATTCAGTGTACCCTCGACGATCACCAGTGGTGTACGGCCAGTGTAGGAGATCGCTCCCCACACCATGATGCCGGGTGTTGGCCCTGTGTGCCTCGGTCGTATGCACTCCTGATTGTGGCGCTCACCTGCACGGCGCCAAACACGCATACGACCATCATTGGCACCAAGGCAGAAGCGACTCTCATCGCTGAAGACGACACGTCTCCATTCGTCCCTCCATTCACGCCTGTCGCGACACCACTGGAGGCGGGCTGCACGATGTTGGGGCGTGAGCGGAAGACGGCCTAACGGTGTGCGGGACCGTAGCCCAGCTTCATGGAGACGGTTGCGAATGGTCCTCGCCGATACCCCAGGAGCAACAGTGTCCCTAATTTGCTGGGAAGTGGCGGTGCGGTCCCCTACGGCACTGCGTAGGATCCTACGGTCTTGGCGTGCATCCGTGCGTCGCTGCGGTCCGGTCCCAGGTCGACGGGCACGTGCACCTTCCGCCGACCACTGGCGACAACATCGATGTACTGTGGAGACCTCACGCCCCACGTGTTGAGCAATTCGGCGGTACGTCCACCCGGCCTCCAGCATGCCCACTATACGCCCTCGCTCAAAGTCCGTCAACTGCACATACGGTTCACGTCCACGCTGTCGCGGCATGCTACCAGTGTTAAAGACTGCGATGGAGCTCCGTATGCCACGGCAAACTGGCTGACACTGACGGCGGCGGTGCACAAATGCTGCGCAGCTAGCGCCATTCGACGGCCAACACCGCGGTTCCTGGTGTGTCCGCTGTGCCGTGCGTGTGATCATTGCTTGTACAGCCCTCTCGCAGTGTCCGGAGCAAGTATGGTGGGTCTGACACACAGGTGTCAATGTGTTCTTTTTTCCATTTCCAGGAGTGTATATGTCTCAATTGTTTATAAAGTGAAGAGTTCATTACCGCATTTTGTATTGTGAGTAAAGTTCATTACTTCACTTGCATTTAGTACCTTTTAGTACCAATCTCAGCATTATTTTTTTTCTATGCAGACAATGACACAGACCATCAGTCACCATCTGAGGTACCTCGTCGTGTGTGCCTCACTGAGCACAAAGAGAAAGATTGGTCGGAACTAGACGATCAGCCAGCACTGCCGAATTTCCAGGAAATAGTCGGCGTAGCGTCGCATTTTTCAGATGCCACTGAGGAGCTTCGATATTTTAGTTATTTCTTTGGTGACGACCTTATTCGGCGCATCAAAAGTGAAACGAATCTGTACGATGCTAACGTTATTAGGACAATGAAACAGAAAGGTAGCCTGAGAATAATCTCTGTTTGGCATACGTGGTTTGCAGTAAAATTGCAAGAGATTTACTGGTCTCTCAGTATTATTTTGCATATCTGCGTCGTCAAATTGCCGAAAATCAGTGATTATAGGTCAACATACCCGTTTCCGCAGACAGGATTTGCGAGTAAATTGTTGAGTAGCGATGGATTTCGCGCTACATTGTCGATGTTACACTTGAATGACAATGCTACGTTCATTAGCAGAGGCGAAGAAAACCACGACCCACTTCACAAAGTGAGGCCTTTGTTTGATTTCTTTGTGAATAAAAGCAAAATTAGTTTTCATCCAGCCATGATTCTGACAACAGATGAGGCAATTTGTCCCTTTCGTGGTAGAACAAGCTTCAGAGTATACATGAAAAACAAATCCAATAAATATGGAATAAAATTTTATGCTCTCTGCGATTCACCAACTGGTTATATGCTAAACTGTGATGTATATACAGGTTCTGCAGGCAGTGTTGTCAATAGTATCCAGGGCCTTGTAAAAAGGTTGTGTTCACAGTACTTTCGCAAAGGACATTGCATTTACATGGATAGGTACTACACCAGTCCATCTCTTTTGGACATGCTGTGGGAAAATAAAGCTCTTGGAGTGGGAACCGTAATGAAAAACAGGAAAGGTTTGCGACGAATATTCAGAAATAACTAAAAAAAAGATAGTTTTTCAAAGGAAACACCATCTCTTGGCAGTGAAGTGGAAGTCAAAACGAGATGTTTTTTGTCTTCCACAAAGCATAAGTCTACTAGCACTAGTATTCAAGTGAGGGCCAAAGGTGGAATAGCAAAAATTGTAAAACCAGACGTTATTATTGATTACAGTAAGAATAAAGCTGGGGTTGACAGAGCAGATCAGTTCTCCAGCTATTATCCGTTTGCCCGAAAAACTTTGAAGTGGTGGTAAAAGCTGTTTTTCCACTTGTTTATAGTGTCAACTGTCAACAGTTTTATTTTATATAAAGAGAACACTAGGAAGAATGTATCCCTAGGAGACTTTATTCACAGAGTGTTGAAGAAATTAGCTGAGAAGGGCAGAAATATTTTTCAGCAACAAGCCGCTTCATCCTCACAAATTGAGAGGACATTTGCAAGGCACTTTCCAGAGAAGGTCCCACCCACTGCAAACAAGGTGAATACTACTAGGTATTGCAAAGCATGTTCACACAGGGAAGAAAGAGACGGGTAAGCGCATCAGGAAGAAAAGTAGATGGTGGTGCAAGGACTGTGGCGTTGGCCTTTGCGTCCCACAGTGTTTCCAGGATTTTCACATAAAGGCTAACTACATCTGAACTATTAAAATACTCTAGTTTTCAGGTACCTGCAATTAGACAGTGCAGTGATATTTTGTTTTAAATTTAGATACAGTAATAATGGAACTACTCAAGAGAGAGATCATGTAAAACTTTTTTATCCACGATATTTTTGTGTCTTCTTTTTTTAATTATAACACCAATTTGTATTTTATATTGTAATATAAACTCACATTCATGTAAAGCTCTTACTTTTTGCTTTTAAATGATGCGAGAACCATATTCCTATCATTTTTCTGTTCTTTGCAATTTAATTTCAAACATCCATTAAATATGCCAGTTCACAGCCAAGTGCCGGGTGTAAAGAGGGCAGTGTTGAAAGTGTTAACAGAAGTCTACCAACGGTGGGGTAACTTTTCGATTCCGTGAGTGCGGAAATTTTTTAAATTGAACGTGGCTGCCTGATATCGGCAGATAAATACGATATTGCAGTGCAAGTGTTAAGAAGAACGCTGGCAATGTACTTTCGGACGTGCCTGGATGCCCGAAGGAACAGACACTATGACCGTTAACTGGCAACGCCGGCAGTTCTTCCTACCCTGTGAGACCAGCACACTTGCTAGAATTCCCTCCGTGATTTTTCCACCTCGAACGCCGCTGGAAGAACGCAAGTGTGGCTTTTGCCTTAGCCTGCATCTTATAAGGACATTTTTGGAGGCTTTCTCTAGATCAAAACTCCCCAGGAATCAATCGTGACTATGAACGCCGGCCGAGCGGTTCTAGACGCTTCAGTCCGGAACCGCGCTGCTGCTACGGTCGCAGGTTCGAATCCTGCCTCTGGCATGGATGTGTGTTAAGGTCGGAAGGACAAGCTCCTTCGAGTCTGTTATGACCTACGCCGGACGCTTGAATTGGAGTTCAAAAATGGTTCAAATGGCTCTGAGCACTATGGGACTCAACATCTTAGGTCAGAAGTCCCCTAGAACTTAGAACTACTTAAACCTAACTAACCTAAGGACATCACATACAACCATGCCAGAGGCAGGATTCGAACCTGCGACCGTAGCAGCCCCGCGGTTCCGGACTGCAGCGCCAGAACCGCATGGCCACCGCGGCCGGCTGAATTGGAGTTGCCGAGTTGCTTCGGTGGGTTGCGTGCGGCTTAATTGAATATGCCAGCGTACTAAGAATCCTTTGTAATCGTTTTAGTTGTTTATCACTTACCTCGGTGTCGTGACTATCTTGACGGCAGTCGAGGAAGTGTTTCTACGCCCAGCCAACCGACATGAAGCGCGTGTAAAGACGTAACTAGAAGTGCAACGAGTAGTGAGTAAGTCCGGCTTTGGCGTTTCAAGACACGCTGAGAGACGTCATCTATTCTCCTTTGTAGTTAATATGGTAGTTTGGCGTGAAAAATGTGCGCCGAGATAATTCTTGTCATCAAAGTTTAAGGGCTGACACTGTCCAAGTAACTCATGGAGGCCATTTGTTTCTATTCAGTTGTATTGATGACCTGGTCTTTAGATAAGATTGTGTAGCTTCTGTGTCAGAATATTGTCTGCCGTTGGTGTGTGTTGTGTTACAGATAATTCTCAGCGGTCGACGCGAGCATACTGGGAGCAGAGCACCACGGGGGCAGAGAGATATTTAAGGCCCTGTCCTCTCCTTTACATCTTGGGTTATGTTGTCACTGTGGCGTGATTCCATCTTTCCGGGGGGAATTATAGCATCTGAAGTTCAATTGCAGTGCAAGGTTGGGTACATTTCTATGTCATTTCCTGTCTCGTGGATCTCTCGTATTGATCTGAATCCTTGGTCTGCTCGCATCTATCGCTAATTCACACGGAATATTGAAACAACCTCATTTTAGGAGTATTGTCATATGACCATGTTCTAGTTGTAATCATTCTCAGAATATTGTTGATTGATCAACTGAGTAAGTAAATTTGACGACTGGTTTGGTAAAAATTAAAGCACCTCCTTAATTGTTTTGTCATTTGTATATAGTTTTGTTTAGGAAAGTTGGCTAGCCAAACCTTAAAAGATCTGTATTCTTACCCTTAATCTGTACCTCAGCTGATTGGAAGTAATGAGAGCTCTAATGGGAATTGTATGAACATTTGTAGTATTTAAGTAAAGCTTTACCTGAGTTTATTTACCTAGTCATATTCAAATTTTATGGGTCTTGTTCTGGTTAAAGAAATTTATTTGTTATTGTCCAAGTGATCTAGTCTTGTAAGGCGGTCTCCTGAATTATTGTGATTGTGATTTTATAATGCTTTTGATTGTAATAAAATATGTAGCAACTACAACGGATTACTATTGTGAGTTTGGTGTGTCGCTACCATTATAACATTTCAATCGTGCTGTCCTTCTCAGCAGACGCACTCACTTCTCTGTTCCGTGCTAAAACATTATTACGAACAAAGCTCTCTTTTCTGCTACTAGAAGAAATCGGGCAGCTAGACTGTAATCATCGTCTGCACAGGAACCAAAAAGCAGCTGGATACACGAGAGGAAGGGCAATTCAGCAGGCTGCACAGCAGCGCTACGGCTTTGGCGCGACAGGGTCAGGAAACGAGCTCCCGCCGCTATCCACCTACCCCAACCCAACACGACCCAGTCGCGCACCGCCTGCCTGTTTTGCAAGCGCCACCGTCGACAGAGATTTGCATCACCTCGCAGACTGATCGTTACAAGTCGAAGCGGTGGCGATTATACAAGCTGTTGAGATCCGTAATAGCATTACTAACACAAGCACGTACTGTAAATCACTATCACTGCCATCGTCCAAGGCGAAATGTCGCCCAAACCGCGGTGTTTGCTCTTCAAGCCGACGCAGTGTGACAGAAATGCGAATCGGGTGTCTAAAAGAAAAGCTGTTTGGATGAAATAAAAAAAATCAGTATGAACTCTAGGCATATGTTATTTGTTCAAACGTATCTGGACACCTATTTGTGGTCATTAACACGTGGTACAACCATCCATCGTCTTTATGATGGCTTCAAATCCGCTAGGGACCTTTTCAGTCAGGTATCTGAAAGTCTGCGGAGGAACGGCAGCACATTCTTCCTCAAGAGTCGGAAACAGCGAAGATAGTTTATGAACTTCCAGTTTGCTGAAGTAGCTGCGGGTCAGCAACTTCTGTTACTCAGTAGAACTAAAAACCAGTCCAAAGTTGCAAATTTTCCTTTTTTATTCATTCGATGCCGAGTTTCAAGGCGAGACCTATTTTCAAATCATTGCAACACGCTCGAAAATGGCATTTACGGAATGGCATCTTAGGAAATGCTATTTTCGACTGTGTTACGATGATTTGAAAAAGGGTCTCGACCCGAAACTAGTCATCGAATGAATAAAGAAGTAAGATTTGCAACTCTGTGCTGGTTTTTCGTTGTACAGAGAAGGTAGTGATATTTGAACGCTGTCGTCTGGAGCGAAGTCGACGGCCTAACTCATCTCAAAGACGTTCCATTGGTTTCAGGGACTCTGTGCAGGCCATTGTCATTCTGGTACAATCAATGACACCGAATGGTTCCTCTGCAGTTGGTAGAACACAGTGTTCACATCCTTCCACATTTAGCGTTTTCTTAAGTCAAAGCAGGGGATGACACCCTAACCACGAAACACACCTCCACGCCACATCGCAGACACCTCCTCCTCCGCAATTCACCGTCGAACTACATGTGATGGCAGGTAACGTTCTCCGGCATTCGCCCTGCTGCCACAGGGTACACCATGGTTCATCACTTCAGATCAATCGTTTCTACTGGTTCATTTCCCAGTGGCGTCGCTCTTTACACCGCTTCCAGCGTCACTTTGCACTGCCTACAGAAATGTGTAGTTCATGAGGAGCTTCTCCACCACTGTACACCATAATATTTAACTCACACACATAGTCGTTGTGCTAGTTGGACTGTAGGTACCACTTTGGAACCTACGATTGATTCCTTCAAATAATTACATGTAGGTTTTTACAAGCACTTTCTCTAATGCACGGCGCTTCCTGTCCGTCAGTAAATGAAGTGTGTCTGGTATTGTTTTATCTGATTGTTCCTTCGCCTTTCCGCTTCACATTCTCATCAACAACAGCCGATGTGGGCAGTTCCAGAATGTCTGAAACGTGCCTGGCAGATCTGTTACTAGACCACGCTGGAAGTGACTGAGCTCTCCTGATCGACCCACTCTGCTGCTGCGGATTCTCTAGTGGCAACTCAATATTCCCCGCCTACACCTCCACTGATATATTGTAGACACTTCTGCAGTACTTCGGGGGTGTCTGGATACTTCTGATTAGATAGTGTACGTATTCCTATTTATTGTGCTGCGTTCTAAGCATTATCATCACAGACGCTTTTGACATTGAGGACCAGGCTTTTTTTTTTTTTTTATAAGCTCTTCTCCGTCTGGTGTTTTCTTGAGATGCACGAGGCCCGTTCAGTTAAATAAACGGAAAAATATAAAAATAATACAAAACTTAATAGAGTTTTCGTTTCTCTCTTATTTTTTGGTGGTGTCCTATATCTATAATCAAATGGGGCTGGCAGGCCTACCACGCGAACGGGAGGGTGGGAACCAGTGAAACAAGAAGGCGGCACTCTTGTAGGTTTGCAACAACGTGGAGCAGCGGAATGTCGTCAGATTTCTGTTGGTTGAATGGTTGAAACCAACCGAAATTCACCATCGGTTGGCCGTGCAATATGGTGAAAGATGTCTGAATCGAACACAGGTGTAGGAGTGGCCAGGTAAGTTCAAACGGGATGTAGTAAACTCTTGAAGACTCGCCACGCTTAAGACGCTCTTTCTGTATAGTCATGGAGAAGAGTGCTGCGAGGGTTGAGTTGATACTGGAAAACAGGCGAGTTACTCTGTCATTGCAGTGGATATGAACATTAGTACAGGATCAGCCCTCCATATTGCTCGTGACGTACTAATGTTCAAGAATGTGTGCGAGAGGTGGGTTCCAAAACATTTGACAAAAAAAATGAAAGAAACTCCCATGGATGTGTGCAGGGAGAGCTCCTTCTGCTTGCCCCACCGCCGTATTCGCTGCATCTGGCACCTTCAGATTATCACATTACTAACCCATTGAAAGAAGTTGTCAGTGGTCCCAAGTTCGCTGGTGATCAAGAAATCCAGGCAATAGCGCATAACTGGTTACACACACGCTCGCAACAATTCTTTGCAAGTGGAACTGAGAAGCTTGTCCAGCGCTGGAATAAGTGCATGGAATTTGAGTGAGATTACTTTGAAAAATTAGTAAATGTTGTTCCCATTCTTGTAATGAATTTTTCTATTCTTAAGGGACCAAACTGCTGAGGTCATCGGTCCCTAAGCCTACACATTACTTAACCTAACTTAAACTAACTTACGCTAAGGACAACACACACACCCGAGGGAGGACTCGAACCTCCGACGGGGGCAGCCGCCCGGACCGTGGCAAGACGCCTTAGACCGCACGGCTACCCTGCGCGGCTAGTACATTCTTTTAAAAAAAATCCAGGCATCTATTGAATGACACTTTTACGAAGAGGTAATAGTTGGTATTAGCTGTGATAGAGATTTCGACTGCAATTGAAGTGTGCCAAGCGTTTTTCTGGTGTTCAGCCGAGTTGTCAATTTTTTGTGCGACGACTGAACCATTTAACTCCTTTAGCTGTTGCGAGGCGTGTTGTACGCACTGACGCTGACTTGATAGCAGCCAGGCAGATAGTGCGCTGAACACCATTTTCAGCATCTGAAGAAGGGGATTGGATCGGTTGTCACAATAACGTGCAGAAAAATAGAATCAACAAGCCGCTGAACATCCGAATGTACACATTTGATCCGGAGATCGTTACAAGACCACAGGGCTTTACTAGGGATGGCACTGCTCAACGTTGTACGCCGTCTCCTTCCTCTGAACTTAGAGCTGACTCGCCCCACCAGTTACTGGACAACCTACATTTCACCGTGGGCTCCGGACCACGGTACAGCTTGGCAATTTTCACGTTAACTAAATATAATCAAAGGTGAAAGTGATGAGAGTCAAAACTATAGCATCGTCTGGTCATCGATGGTTGACCATTTCGTTTATGGTTTAGAAGTTTCCTATTCAGGTGCATAACCGAGTACCTAGATACACTGAGGTGACAAAAGTAATCGATGCCTCCTAATATCGTGTCAGACTACCTTTTGCTCGCGCAGTGCAGAAACTCCTCGTGGCATGGACTCAACAAGTCGCTGGAAGTCCGCTTACAGAAGTATTGAGCACGCTGCTCTTACAGCCGTCAACAATTGCGAAAATGTTGCAGGTGCAGTATTTTGCACAAACTGACTTTTTGATTATATCCCACAAATGTTCAAAGGGATTCATGTCGGATGATCTTGAGACCAAATCATTCGCTCGAATTGTCCAGAATGTTCTTCAAACCAATCGCAAACAATTGTGGCCTGATGACATGGAGCATTGTCATTCATAAAAATTCCATCGTTGTTTGGGAACACGAAGTCAATAAATGGGTGCAAATGGTCTCCAAGTAGCCGAACGTAACAATTTCCAATTAATGGTCGGTTCAATTGAACCAGAGGATCCAGTCAGTTCCATGTTAACACGGCCCACACCATTATGGGGTCACCAACGGCTTGCACACTGCCTTGTTGACGATTTGGTATAACGCTTTGTGGAGCCTGCGCCACACTCTGACACTTCCATCGGCTCTTGCCAACTGAAATCGGGTATCATTTGATCAGGCCACGGTTAACTGTCGTCTAGCGTCCAACAGATGTGCTCACGAGCCCGGGAGAGACGCTGCAGGCGATGTCGTGTTAGCAAAGGCACTCGCGTCGGTCGTCTGCTACCATAGCCCATTAATGCCAAATTTCGCTGCTGTGTCCTGACGGATAGGTTGGTCGCGTGTCCCAAATTGATTTCTGTGGTTATTTCATGCAGTGTTGCTTGTCTGTTGGAACGGAAATTTCTGTGCAAACGCTACTGCTCTCCGTCGTTAGGTGAAGGCCGTCGGCCACTGCGTTGCCGTGGTGAGAGGGACTGCTTGAAGTATGGTGTTTTCGGCACACTCCTGCCACTGTGGACCTCGGAATAATGAATTCCCTAACGATGTCCGAAATGAAATGTCCCATACGTTTAGCTCCAGCTGTTAATTCGCGTTCAAAGTCTGTTAATTCCCGCCTTGCGGCCATGATGTTGACGTCCGGTTGGTGGGGCGCTCGACTGCGCGGTCGTCAGCGTCCTTAAAATGTCCCAATTTTTACACAGTCCAATCTGCCCACTGTCACGAACGATGACGATGACGATGAAATGATGAACACAACACAAATACCCAGTCCCCTGGCAGAGAAAATCCCCAACCCGGCCGGGAATCGAACCCAGAACCCCGTGATCCAGAGGCATCTACATCTACATCTACATTTATACTCCGCAAGCCAGCCAACGCTGAGTGGCGGCGGGCACTTTACGTGCCACTGTCATTACCTCCCTTTCCTGTTCCAGTCGCGTATCGTTCGCGGTAAGAACGACTGCCGGAAAGCCTCCGTGCGCGCTCGAATCTCTCTAATTTTACATTCGTGATCTCCTCGGGAGGTATAAGTAGGGGGAAGCAATATATTCGATACCTCATCCAGAAACGTACCCTCTCGAAACCCGGACAGCAAGCTACACCGCGATGCAGAGCGCCTCTCTTGCAGAGTCTGCCACTTGAGTTTGCTAAACATCTCCGTAACGCTATCACGCTTACCACATAACCCTGTGACGAAACGCGCCGCTCTTCTTTGGATCTTCTCTATCTCCTCCGTCAACCCGACCTGGTACGGATCCCACACTGATGAGCAATACTCAAGTATAGGTCGAACGAGTGTTTTGTAACCCACCTCCTTTGTTGATGGACTACATTTACTAAGGACTCTCCCAATGAATCTCAACCTGGTACTCGCCTTACCAACAATTAATTTTATATGATCATTCCACTTCAAATCGTTCCGCACGCACACTCTCGGATATTTTACAGAAGTAACTGCTACCAGTGTTTGTTCCGCTATCATATAATCATACAATAAAGGATCCTTCTTTCTATGTATTCGCAATACATTACATTTGTCTATGTTAAGGGTCACTTGCCACTCCCTGCACCAAATGCCTATCCGCTGCAGATCTTCCTGCATTTCGCTGCAATTTTCTAATGCTGCAACTTCTCTGTATAGTACAGCATCATCCGCGAAAAGCCGCATGGAACTTCCGACACAGCAACGCTAGCCACTAGACCCCGAGCTGCAGACGTCTTGCGGCCATAATCACACCGGAAACCCTTTTCACATGAATCACAAGTGACAGGTCCGCCAATACACTGCCCTTTTATATCTAGTGCACACGATACTACTGCCATTCGTAAACGTGCATACGCTATTTCATGACTTTTGTCACCTCATCGTGTATTTCAATGAAATGAAACTGCTACTTCATTTCATTTTGCATCAGTTCACGAGGCGCATGGAAGTTCTCGGAACTCCACAGCCCAGAACGTTCATTACGACTCACGCACTGTGTAGCACTCAGCTTCAGCATAAGGTGAGACCGATGACCTCGCCACGCGTCGGCTGAGTGCGCCGAGGCGGTGCACGCCCACGCGCAGCTCTCATTGTCGGACCCTGCCTGGAGATTACCTGACGCGGAGGACGTCAATGAATATTCAGGCAGGCTGCTGAATGGGTCTCTGCGGCCAACGCAGGCGAATTGCGAGAGAGGCGATCGCTCTGGCGCGGTCCGACGTAAAATGCACCGCACACACTCACTTCATAATGACGTCTGCGCTTCAGGTAACATAGATTTAGATTAGTTTGAGCCAAGACAATGTACCCTTTCGTTAGAAATCTTTTGTTTGGACATACTTAAAGTCCATTCGTCACATGAATAAGCATCCAAACTGCGAGCCAGTGACTGTCGTACAAGAAATTAGGAATCTAAGTTGTTACCGTCTCTTAGTACACAAGCACAAACTGCAAATAATCCTGAAAGATACACTTAGTTGCTCTAGAACTTTTACTCTCAAATATTTCCACATCTTTAATGCAATCTTTCTACACAAACAAACAGCAGTGATCAATACAATATACACTGACGGAAAGAATCTCAACTCTAAAAAATGAGTAATGTAATTTCTGGAATACATTTGTCTAAGTAACATATTTAAGTGATTAACATTGCAAAATCACAGGTTAATGTACGCACGAGGTAAGTCGTTGCAAATGTGAAATTGTGGTATATAAATAGCCGGTGTAACCACCAGAATGTTGAATGGAATGTTGTGTCGTACAGGTGCCGGACGTCAGTTGCTGCCCTTCTTTGAACTTTTTCGATATACTCCGTCAGTCCTATCTGGTAGGGATCCCACACCACGCAATAGCATTCTAACAGAGGACGGAGAAGCGTAGTGTAGGCCGTCTCTTTAGTAGGTCTGTTACATGTTCTAAGTGTCCTGCCAATAAAACGCAATCTTTTGTTAGCCTTCCCCACAAAATTTTCTATGTGTTCCTTCAAATTTAAGTTGTTCGTAATTGCAATACCTAGGTATTTAGTTGAATTTACGGCTTTTTAAATTACACTGATTTATCGTGTAACCGAAGTTTAGTGAGTTCCTTTCAGCACTTATGTGGATGATCTCACACTTTTCGTTATATAGGGCCAACTGACAGTTTTCGCACCATTCCAATATTTCTTCTAAATCGTGTTGCAGTTTGTTTTGATCTTCTGATGACTTTATTAGTCGATAAACGACAGCGTCATCTGCAAACAACCGAAGACGGTTGCTCACATTGTCTCCCAAATCGTTTATATAGATAAGGAACAGCGAAGGGCCTACAACACTACCTTGGGGAACGCCAGAAATCACTTTTGTTTTACTCGATGACTTTCCGTCAATTACTACGAACTGTGACCTCTCTGACAGGAAATATACTGATACGCGCTGCTAGCGCCGCTCACGGTCAGGCAAAGCAACAACTCAGTGACACCAGTTATTTAAGTTAACGTAGTGAAGTGGAAGTACGTTAGAAAGAGGGTGTAAAATACATGATGGCGGGTACATGAGCCACGCAGCGCTTAGGGGGGGTTCCACTGTGGGCCGAACCGCATAATAACCCTGGGTTCGGTGTGGGGCAGCGGTGGGGTGAGTGGTCTGCTGTAGCCTGTTGTCGGGTTGTGAACCACTGCGGGCAACGGCGGGGACGAAGCCTCTCCGTCGTTTCGAAGTCCCCAGTTCAACACATACATACATACATACATATATCATGTAGGCTACTAGGCCACTCCGGGGTGGGGGGGAGGGGGAGAGAGTCCACTTTGTAATACATTTCCGGAAGTTTTGAGGTTACTGTAGAAATTTCCTTTTGCATAACTCCGTTGCAGCTACATGTTCCTCATGAAAATAGCAAAATATCAGTTTAAATTCCTTTATTTTATTGAACCAATCAGTTTGAAGAGAGGTCCACTCATTACCGGTGAATAACCTGAATCCGGAAGAAGTTTCTCTGAAACTGAACGCTAGTACCTGTCAATGTCCTTGCATTTAAATGCTATGTAACGAACAAGATATTTCAGTGTATCTTTGTATTCGCAGCCATCATTACTTGTTGCCTCATAACTAGAAAACTGCAACCGATCTATCTCTTGTTCACTGAAACCAGTGCAGTCTAAATAAGCTGTCATATTTCCAGATATGTTAATACAAAGCTCGCTTGCACTGTTCTTTATGAAGTCCTGTGCAGTTTCTTCTGTAGTAGAAACATGTGATGGTGCCTCACTAGCATTTTCCATCACGGATGTACTTGTCGAGAAGAGAATTATTTTATACTTCCAATCGAGAGTTTATGAACCCCTTCTGGAATGGCAGAGGCATTGCTTTTTCCACAACGCATTTTAGAACAAACCTCGAGGAAGCGTTTTAGTGTGTTTTCCCGTCCTTGAAAATTAAAGCCATAGTTTCTTCAAAGAGGTGTCTTCTCGTCCTTAGGAATCGTTGAGTTTAAGACATCAAACTGTCATTGATCGGTTCAATAAAATTTTCTTCCGGTTTTTGTTTACCACTTATTTAAGAGCTCGGGCACAATGGTACGAAAACAGCTTTGCTGTCATTCGTATATTCTGGTGAGCTCGTCCTCTTACTTCTAGTTGAGCTTCCGTAATGTGATGTTTGGTGCTTACATCTCTGCTCAGTGTTCGTAACAGATTTTCAAAACAGCTTCTTGTTCAAGACTGTGTTGTTGGCAGAGTTTCTGGTTTCTAGGCAATTTAAGAAAAATGCGGCACATCACAGAAATACCATCCTCTTTTCGCGGGATTCACAGGGTTTGGAAAGTAGGATTTTTCTTTAGAAACTTCAAACTCCTTCTGAGTTCTTGCCTCCCGTATCATAAATTACTGCTGCAATTTGGTTTCCAGCTGTTTCCAACTGCTTTATTACGTTTAGGAGTAGCTCACTAGTCACTATACTATCGAAATCAAAATACCGACTGTTTCTACGAGGACAGCAAAGCACAAAACATGAACACCATAACGGTTTTGTTTGGTCTCAAAATTACATCATCTGATGAGTCATAGCAGTCACGATCATCCATATTAATCTCGTCAAAACATAGGACTTATTTTCTCTAGAGATTCGAAAATTTTTGTCTTAGCTTCCTTGAGATCCAACACTTCTTCCAGAATTCCAGGTCTGCACTTGAATTGTTTGGCCCACTTCTGAAGTGTTGACCAGCAAGAAAAAGGGTAGTTCTTTTTCCGCAAGTAAGCTCGTAAGATGAGAGCATTAACAATATCTTTAGAGACCTGCTTGACTCCTTTCATTACTTAGATCGAATGCCACCTCGTGTGAAACACTTACGCAAAATGCTGTTCGCATTATCTCTGATTAGTAGTTTTGTTGCAAAAGAAGCACATCTGTTTACTTCCACAAAATACTTGGCGTTCAGGACCTTGTTGCTTCTTTCCAAAGCGTAGTTTTCTTTCTTCAGCAGCTGTATTTCAGTTTTTAATCTTTTTTTCTCTTTAGGAGTAACGTCTAAGTCAAGAACTACTTCTGCCATTTTAGAGCGATAAAATTTAATGTTCTTTTGAAATAAAACTTCTAAAGTAGATAGCGCTCATTGTTGTACTCTTCTCTTTCCACATCGGCGATCTGTTACTGATGTTAGGTATTAATAAAACAAAAGTAGTTTAGAATATTATTATTATTATTATTATTATTATTGATGTTATAGAAACAATAAGTTTGTGATCGCTACATATAAAAAAAACAATGACAATCGAAAAACCGATCATTCATAGAAATATATTTTCAAAGAGAATGAATATCTGGCAGTTACCTGTACTTTGTTCTTGCTGGTTCTTGCGACAACCTCGAATGCATCTCCATACCAGTTTTGAAAGACACCCTTTAATTTTCTTTTCAAAGGTAACCCAGTAGCTTATTTTTAAGTTCCTTTCATGATGTTCAAGGAGGAAATGATCTGAAGAAATCCCTGAATTATTCACATCAACAGAATCAATTCTTTTACAGCGTGAACCCATTTGTGCCTTGGTTCTTTATCTTTCGGAAGCCGATGACAAACGACATTCGCAGTGTTACGTGAAAAAGTTCTGCATTCAGCACTAGCACAGTGATTTCTAATTTTTCTCGTAGTACTACAAAACGGCCAGTGATAAGAATAGCTAACAAGCAACTCCATTCTGTTTATTTCAACAGGGGGATCGGCGAATTTGCTTGCACTAACAACGCACGTATAGTGAGTAATCACGCGTCCCGCTTCTCGCACTCCGTATTCCTAATAATGTAGCGACCTTTCGACTCTACCCTGCGCGGGAAGGCAATATAGCGTGCCCTGAGGATAGGCGGCGTCCTGTGGCAGCTTTGATAATAGAGTCCACTGCTGGGGCAGGCACAAGCATTTCGGAGCATATCGTTCAGCACACTCTGTTGAACATGAGGCTCCATGTATTCCCATGTTGACCCAATCAGATGATCAGTTACGATTTTAGTGGGTATGTCATTACAGAGATTGGATCGTGGATCAATCGAAACGTTTTGCTTGATTGGTGAATCACATTTCCTATTGTACCAGTTTAGTAGTCATACCTGAAACTCAGTGATCAAACATGCACCACACCATGGCCACAGGCCGCTGGGGAGCAGTATTATGATATAGTGTGTTATAGCTTCCTTGCACGCTATTTTTTTGTATTAGATACAGTCGTGAGGAACAGATGCTGTTTACGAACGGAGAATTGAGATATTAATTTATTCTATTTCTAAAATCAAATAGTAAAAGTAATTAATAACTCTATTGCTCTAGTTGCAGCGTCAGTTGCTAACAGCAGCTTTGAATGTTGAAACATTTACAGACACAAGAGATTTATAAATCTGTAAGTCTTCGATACAATGTCCATTCAGTAAACGTCGAATCCTGTGTTCTATGAAAGTCTGTAAATGTTATTCAACTGGTAAACAAACGAAATGGGGTCAGTGCATGAATGTCCGAACTTAAGTGCACCCGCCACTGGAGCTCCGGTGAGGGATGCTTGTATCTTTTTAGCAGCGTCCTCGTGCAGCAGGGGTGGCTGTGGGAAATGCGGAGGCGCGCGTACTTGAAAATGCGGCCGACCGGATAGCGGCCGATTCCGCATGGGGGACGTTCGCCAGGGCTTTAGTGGGTCCTGTGGTAGTAACCGAACGTACCATGACAGCTGTGAACTACGTGGATATTATTGCGTATGCCCTTCATTCCTTCATGCTTCGTAGGGTTTCCCGACGGCAATATCTTCCTGCAGGATAACTGTCGGTGTCACACGGCTGGATTTGTACTACAGTGGTTTGAGAAACATGACTCAAATTGATGTCTTGGTCACCAAATTCCCCTTTTCTGAACTCAATGGACACATCTGGGACACTATCTGGCTCCAGCTAACCACAGGCCCCTAATTTACGCGAATTGCTTGACCTGTGATGAGATATGTGATGGCACAAATCGCACGAAGTCTACCAACGTCTTGTCCATATCGTGCCACTCGTAAAAGCTGCTGTGCTGCGTTTCACAGGTGGATCAACATGCTATTACACAGATGACCATAGTGTTTGGCTAATCAGCGTTTACCTGCTCGAAATGGGGTCCAACACTTGCCAGTTAAGCCCCTTTTACACGTTCGACTTTCTCGTCTCAATCGATCACTCGAAACAAGTGAGTCTACTGTAGCGCCCCTGACGTGCTATTCCTATGCTGACTCTCGTGTGTTTCGAGTGGTCATTTTTGTTTTCACGTCAGCGCAAAGTTGCGTGTGTTGTGAGAACCGTCTGCTGTGCAGTTTGGTATTCAAATGTAGAAAGAAATCCAGAAATCCTGCATCTGGCTTCTGGAAGACCACGATTTAAATAATTTATATCAACATCTACACTCTGAAAACCACTGTGAAGTACTGTACCTCCACGTACGTGCCATTTTACCACTTATTAGGGCCTCTTAACATTCCGTTATGGAGAGCGGGGGGAATGGTAACTTAAAATATCTGTGTGTGCTCTGTAATTGTCTAATCTTGTCTGCGTGGCTCCGCCGGGAACGATACGAAGGGAGTTTTCCTTACCTAATTCTTGTTCTTGAAAGTCCTACAGTACGCTTTCGCGGGACTGCAGGCTAAAACGTTTACCATTTCAGATTTTTCATCATGTCCGTGGAGGACTACTATGGGTCAAACAAACGTATGGTCATACGTGTTGACCAGTGTTCAATGTCACCTGCTAATTCGACAGGGTATCCCAAAAATCTATACACTTCTTTACAGCTCATAACTACAATACTTTTTTCATTTTCGGGTGTGAGGGTTTGAAAAATGGCTGAAGGCAAGCTGGTTGTTTTACAAAGAAAGTTCATTCCGATGTGCCACTCGAAGACTGATAAAGTAAATCAAGTGCCAAGACAGTTCAGAATGAAGTTTCAGTGAGGTGCACCAATGCGGCTCACGGTGACTTGCCTGTGAGATAAGTCTGAGGAAGAAGGAACTGTCCAGAACGCCCACAAGAACCATTACGGAAGATCATGGTTATCCACGGGCCCCACAAGAGAAAAACGAGTCATCGAAAGATATGAGCAATCTCCTAGAAAATTTGTGCGGCAAGAGGCTCGTGGGACAGGAATTCGAAAAACGAGAGTCCATCTCAAACTGAATCGTGTCCAATGGACAGGTTTTGCTCCTACATTACTTCACGCTCTGAATGAGGAAGACAGTAACAGGAAAACTGAATTTTGTGAGTGATATCAAGAAAGATGGCACAGGACAAACAATTCCCATACAAGGTTGGTTGGAGGGATTAGGCGACTTTTAAGTTAAATGGTTCAATTAACTGTCACAATTGTATCTACTGGGCAGCTGAGAATCCTCAAGCGAGACCAGCAACAGTCGATAACCTGGAAGTTGTTGAAAACGAATGTGCCAAAATACCAACTACAATGATTAATAACCTAATGGATTCCATCAGTCAGTGCTATCAAGGGTGTCTGGACCACAATGGCTAACAATCTGAACACATTCGATCAATGAATAGTTTTAAATTTGTTCACATTATTTTGCATTTAGAAATTTTTCCGTATCTTAGTAAATATGAGTGTTACAGTCATAAAAATAGTACATAGCTTTATTGGGACACCCTTTATTTGATAAGGATTTGTTGTACGTGTGTCTTGTAAGGAATGTCCTTCGTAGACATTCAATTTCCCAGTGTCCTAGCAACTAACCGAAGTCGGACACTCCCATTATCTACGATTAACCGACAGGATGGAAAAGTATTAAGTTCAGCTTGGCTGTACTGCAAAGAAAACTTCAATACTCCAGGCATCACAATAGTATGGCTATTCTGTCCTATTCTGCACACTTTATGATGACCCTCACTGGCGATACTGCAGAGCCCAGTGGTACAAACAGGCAGTTCCTGAGATCGATGACGACGGCGAAGTTCACGAAGTGATCGGCTAGCCAGGAACAAAGTTCAGAGAGTAACTAGAGCAGTAAGCGCACACAAACTTTACAGGGAGCATTCCGAATCAAAAACGTAATTCAGGCAATGCGTGGCACGTATTTAGGACGTCAATGAACTACCGGAACTAAAGCCCATTTTACGCCAACGAGCGACTTTCTGATATAAATTGACTACTCGAAATGTGTGTGCCTTTCGTGCCTGCGTTAAATCAGCAAACAACGATGACACGGGTGTGTCTATGACGTCAATGATATGTACATTGTGCCAAGTATGTAGTTCTAAATTTCCTAGTATGCTGTATGCTGCTCAAGCACAGAAACCAGGGACTGTGGGGGCGTCTGCTAACATCCGAAGCCAATCTATTCTGGCCAAGCTCACTCCTATTACAGAAATGGATTTTGCGTTCTCTTGTCTTACTAATTTTTGCTGTGTTGTCTACTTTGTTTCCGTGACACACTGAAAAGCTACACAAGGTCCTGGTATTTTTCCTAATAGTGTTCTGCAAGAAAGACAAAACATCTGAAAACACAAATGCATTTGCGTTTTGCAGAGAAAAACTCTACACTATTTATAAATAAGAACGTAAACAGATGAACATATTTAATGAAAATTATCTGAGCAGCGAAAAAGTCATAATTATTTGACGAGAAAAGTAATTTTCGATGTTATTTGGCATTTAGGAAGAAAAGAAGATACAAAGGATAAAGCAAAAAGGCGCTACTTATAGTGTTCTAGATATTGTTTGATTTGTTTGCTAATATATATGTTCTCGAACAAATAAATGTTTAAGTTCTGAAATTTTTGGATGACCTCCACTATGAATTCCGCTTTGGTCATTAATGAATCCCATTATCATTGCTTCTTCCTAGATTTTGTACTATATTTCGATATTTCTCGCGTCGGTGGACGGTCCGACGTAGCACATTCAGGCTGCGGCGGCCCCTCGCGTGGGAGCAAGCAGTGGCGGAAGGGTGAAGCCCAAGTATCCCAGACCTGTCCCTCATATCGATACTCGTGCTGTGCGGAATCAGTATCACTGTCAGATACTACAATGACAAAAGACGATCAAGTGTGTTCTGAAGCAACGGTATGGTTTTGGCGTCTTCGAGTTCTTAGACATTTTGAAATAACCGTTAATTGTAGCCGCGTGGAGTAGCCGTGCGGTTCGAGGCGTCATGTCACTGACTGCACGGCCACTCCCGCCGGAGGTTAGAGTCCTCACTCGGGCATGGGTGTTTGTGTTGTTCTTAGCGTAAGTTAGTTTAAGTAGTGTGTAAGTCTAGGGACCGGTGACATAAGCAGTTTGGTCACTTAGGAATTCACACACATTTGAACGTTAATTGCAACTGAATTGCGTATAACATCCAAGACATAGCCCCCCATTACTCTTGTCATTCCTCCAGTACGATTTTCTAAACGTTGAAATATCAGAACTGCCTCCCATTGTGCATTATTTAATTCTTCTAGACAGAACAGAATGTTTATATAATATATACGTGACTGTAAGGGGCCCCGAAGATTGGTATATAATTAATGACGTGGCGAACGAAACCTTGGGCATATTGCTGTATAACAGGGGTGGAGCCACTCCACACTCTCGCCGGCTTGGTGGCCAACACAAAAGGTCTACTGCCATTTCTACATATTGGTTAGTTTTCACTAAGCGAGGTGTCGCAGGATGTGGATACTACGATGTTTACGTACGTCTGGTTATGATTAACCATTAATACGCGCTCATCTGGAGATAGATTGGGTCGAAGTCGAACGAAGGGTAGCGGTTTGAAGGGCAGTGGAAGAAAAAGTTCCAAGGCAAGAGCCAAAGGAAAAAAAAAAAAACCTCTGCGTTAGTTGGGTCGGGTTGTAGGAGCAGTAGCGGTTCTCTTGCTGCTTGTGACAGGTCATGCAAGAGTAGGTTTTGTTAGTATCATGCAAGCGTATACCTTTGATGTTGTGGAGCGATTTTACTCGGCGGCTGCAGCTGAGACTGGTGTTGGCTTCTCGGTCAGCATCAGAATACCGTAAGAGTTGGGTTCATCATCGGTTAGTGTCCGATAGGTCTTATAGCGGATTCACAGTGTAGGGTAGCGTTGGCGGTTTTTGTGCGTGATGGTGTGAACTTGTAGGCTTTCTTGCTATAGCCTGTTGGTTGGCTGTGATGGCAGTTGGCATATCCAGCCAATGTTGCTGATGTGCAGGGGCTTGCCGATGTTGTCGCTTGTGAATGTATGTTAGCTCGCCACATGTGGTTATGCGCTAGCAGTGTCTTTGACCGCTTATGCTTTCACCTACGGTTGTGATAGCATATTTCTAGCAGGATACAGATAAAGGTGTTGCCGCCTACTTCTAAAGGATGCCGCGTGTTCAAATGGCTCTGAGAACTATGGGACTTAACATCTATGGTCATTAGTCCCCTAGAACTCAGAACTACTTAAATCTGACTAACCTAAGGACATCACACAACACACAGTCATCACGAGGCAGAGAAAATCCCTGACCCCGCCACGTGTTCAAAATAACGGGGAGAAGGAGTCTAAAGAGAGTGCGAGTGAAGTGCTAAGTGATGGATTGTGCCTCTGAACCCATATCCGCATCATTAGGTGTCAACATTCTCGCTAAAAGTAGCACTTATAACTATCAACAACGACAGAAAAAGAAGTGCTGTTCAATCTTATAGTGATGGCCACTGCATTAAAGACGCATTAAACACAATAAGGTGTATCCGTACCACATGCGTAATTGTGTCAGAAGAATGAATGTTGTAGGGAAGCTAGAAATTGTGAAAAGGGAAATGCTAAGGCTCAGTCGAGATATATTGGGGCTCAGCGAAGTGAAATGGAAAGAAGATGAGGATATCTGATCAGACGAATGAAGAATAATATCAAAAGCAGCAGAAAATGGCATAACGCGGGTAGGATTCTTTACGAATAGGACGGCAGGGCAGAGAGTGAGTTACTCTGAACAGTTCATAGGTAGAGTTGTTTTCATCAGCATCAACAGTAAACCAACACCGGCAAAAATAGTTCAGGCATACACGCCCACGTCGCATGCAGAAGTTAAAGAGAAAGTACATGAGGATATCGAACGGTTAATTCGATACGTAAAGAGAGATGACAATCTAATAATTAAGGGGGACTGGAATGCGGTTGTAGGAGTAGGAATAGAAAAAAAAATTACGAGAGAATATAAGGTCGGCAGTAGGATGAGAGAAGACAAAGATTAATTGAGTTCCTCAATAAATTTCAGTTACTACTAGCAAATACACTGTCCCATAATCAGGAGGATATATATTTGGATAAGGCCTGTGTAGTGTAACGACGTATAGTTTTGTATAAATGATTTTCTTTTGACATATGACCATGTGCAGACTTCGTCACCTACGTCAGTTACAACACACTTCAAAATTATTTAAATTCTTTTTAAATTGTCTCTAAATGGTTCTTGAACGAAACTGTAAAACATCATCATTTGAGTCGTATGCGCAGAATTTCGTCACTCAGTCCTATTGGTTTGCGCAAACTTTTGCTCAATTTAGATGTCGTTTTGTTTCTTCTCAGAAGTTATATTAATGCAAGTTATCTGATTTAACAAATATAAGAACCACATTGAATAAACGTTCAAGACTCAAACTCGCGATGAATATTGTCAAAAATTAATAAACGTGTCAAATAAATCAGTCATCCTTCTTCTTTAATATAATTCTTCATAAATAAATTCTCGGAACACGTATTTAAACTTTTGTAGTATACACTACTTTATTATCTTCATACATATAGACGTGAACCTGAGCCTTGACAAGATAGGACTGAACATTTACAACATGGTTAAGCTTTCTATGACGTCATTGTAGAAACATTACAAATTCTTATTTTTTTCAGTTTTTAGAAGCATGACGCAACAACTCGGTTTCAGGATCTTCTGTTGCTCTTTGGCTGTCGACCCGCGACGTATAGTGGCCAGCAATTTTCTCTCTGGTCCCGGCAGTGAAGATGCTGTCTCCGTTCGTTGCGCCGCCCTCTCCGTACATGGAACATAAAAAATAAATACAAAACTTTAGACAATTCACAACCATTACAAATATTACAAAATACATAAACAAAACACTAAATTAAACTTATAATCACCTGCGAACTGGGCTGACACTGGTGGATGGATGACGCTTCAATTTCGCGTCCCGCTATACCTGGAGATACGGGAAGACTCCAATTGGATCGCGTCATAGTCAAAAGTAGATCCCAAAAGGTGATACTCTATTGTAAGGCGTACCCAGGAGCAGATATAGACTCAGATCACAATTTAGTAACTATGGAGAGCAGACAGAAGTTTAAGAGAATCGTACAGAAGAATCATTGTGGGAAGAAGTGGAATTTTAAAGTCCTGAGAAATATTGGGATTTGTTTGAAGTTCAGTAAAGATGTGATACTGCGACAGTCGGTTGAGATGAAGAGGAGGGGACATATCTGAAAAGAGTAATGGCAGATTTTCGAAAGACAAACGTAGGTTCTAGGAACGTAACTGCGAAGAAACTATGGGAAGCAGATGAAATGCTTCAATTCACCAATGAGAGGAAGAAGTACATAAATCATTCAGGAATGAAATAAACAGAAAGTGCAGGATAGCCAAGGCTTTCTGCAAGAAAAATGTGCAGATTGAAAAAGAGATGATTATCAGTAGGGCTGATCATCCTACAGAATATTCAAAACAACCTTCGCTGTAATTAAAAACAGAGGCTGCAACATTAAAGGGGCTATGAAATTTCACTGTTAAACACAGAGGAGAGAGCTGATAGGGGGAAAGAGTACCTTGGAGATCTGTATGAGAAGGGTGGATGGGGGGGGGGGGGGGGACGGTTGTCGACCGGAGTCGATAAGAAAGGGATAGTGTATCCTGTGTCAGCCGTGTTTGTATCCGAATTTAAAAGAGCTTTGAAAGACTTAAGATCAAATACAACAGAAGGGATAGATCACATTCCATTTAGAAAACCATTAGCGAAAGTTGCAACCAAATCACTATTCAAGTTGGTGTGCAGGGTCTATGAGACTGGCGACATTCCATCAGACTTTCGGAAAGATATCATCCGTTCAGTTTCGAAGACAACAAGGGCAATTAATTGCAAAAACTATTGCACAATCAGCTTTATGGGTCATACATCCGAGTTTCTGACAAGAATAACATACAGAACAATGGAAAAGAAAATTGAGGATGTACTGGATGACGATCAGTTCGCCTTCAGGAAAGGTACAGTTACCAAAAAGGCAGTCTTAATGTTGGGCTTGATAATGGAAGCAAGACTGTAAGAACGTTAAGACACGCTCATAGGATTTGTTGATCTGGAAAAGACGTTCGACAGTGTAAACAGTGCAAGAAATTCGAAATTCTGAAAAAAATAGAAGTACGCTATGGAGAAAGTCGAGTTATATACAGTTTGTACAGGAACCAAGAAGGAACAGTAAGATGGGAAAATCAAGAACGAAGTGCTTGGATCAAAGAGGGGTAAGACAGGGATGCAGTCCTTCGCCCCTGTTGTTCAATTCATACATCGAAGAAACTATAAGGGAAATAAATAAAATGCCCAACAGGGATTAAAAATCGGAGTGAAAGGATATCACTTACAAGATTCGCTGATGGCTCTACTGTCCACCTGCGTGGTGAAGAAGGATTAGATCTGTTGAGTGGAATAAAGTGCCTAATGAGTGTAGAATATGGAGAGTAGAATATGGAGAGTAAATCGCATAAAGACAAAAAGTAATGAGAACTAGTGAAAATGAGAATAGCAAGAGACTTAACATCGAAATTGGTCGTAAAGTAATCGAAATTATGGAATTCTGTTACTTTGGAATCAAAATAATTCATGACAGACGAAGCAAGGACGACATAGAAAGTGCCGGCCGCGGTGGTCTAGCGGTTCTAGGCGCTCAGTCAGGAACCGCGCGACTGCTACGGTCGCAGGTTCGAATCCTGCCTCGGGCATGGATGTGTGTGATGTCCTTAGGTTAGTTAGGTTTAAGTAGTTCTAAGTTCTAGGGGACTTATGGCCACAGATGTTGAGTCCCATAGTGCTCAGAGCCATTTTTTTTGACATAGAAAGCAGACAAACATAGGCAAAAAGGGCATTCCTGGTAAAGAGAAGACTTCTAGTATCATACATGGCCCTTAATTTGAAGAAGAAATTTCTGAGAGTGTGCATTTGGAGCACAGCATTGTATGGTAGCGAAACACGGACTGTGGGAAAACTGAAAGGTAAGAGAATCGAAGCAGTTGAGATGTGGTGCTACAGAGAAATGTTGAATATTAGATGGACTGAAAAGATAAGGAATGACAAGGTTCCCCTCAGAATCGGCGAAGAAAAGAACATATGGAAAAAACTGACAAGATAAAAGGACAGGACGACAGAATACGTGCCAAGACAGCAGGGAATAACTTCCACGGTACTAGATGGAGCTGTATAGAGTAAAACTGTAGATTGGAATACATCCTACAAATAACTGATGATGCAAGCTACACTGAGATGAAGATGTTCGCGCTAAACAGGTGAGCAAAGGCTTTAGATTTTCAGAGTGCCACACTTGCAGGACAGCATAGCAATGGGAATAGCCATAGGATGTTGGCAACCAACCGTCAGCTGTAAATGAAGTGTATATTGCAAGGCCACAACCCCTGGTGTCTGCGATATGTGTTCTTGTATTCCGTTGTTTCTTTTCTCTGTCTTGTAGATTTTTCGTGTTTCAAATCAACAGCAATAGACTGCACTGGTCATTAGCAGAACTGTTATTCTTCATACCATTATTTTACTTTACTTCAAAACCATGTGAACACACAAATTTTCTTTTCAGATGAGTCTGCTCTATGCATTAGCACAACATATTAGGAGGTTTGTGGCAAAAATCTGGATGAAACAAACGAAGACCAAGAAGTTAAAGCAGAATGACAGCATAAACGAAGACTTAGTTGTAGCACATCTAAAGTTAAGGTGAAGTGTGCCACTTACAATATTTACTTATGTTAGACCAGTACATCTGGTACACTAGTCACAAAATATGTATTACATATAAAAAGAGAATGAATCAGTTGATTGCAGTAGACGACCCTATGTCAAACATGAAATGCAGCAGTAGATCAAATAACCATTCCCATTTCTCAAATGTGTAAAAAAACTTACTAAAATCTAGTTTACAATTACTGAAGAGAACTACTCAGCAAGTATCTTACTTATAATACATAGAAAGTACAACCATAAAACATCTAATTACTACAACTAAGCTGAACAGACATGACAAAAATGTCAATGTGAGTACAGAATGAACATACAACAAAAACAGCAAAACTCAAGAGAAATTCAAACCAGAAAATGCTTCAACAAAATTACACATAACGAATATAATATTCTTAAAACTATAAATAATAATCTGAGGGCGCATAACTCAATAACATTGAAAGCCAGAAAGGTAATACTGTGGTTGTTATGAAACGAAAATTATGTAGGAAAGGTTCTAGACCTCTTCAAAAATGACAATATCGCAAGTATACAGCACAGCCCAACTACCACATTTAAAGAAAAGGTCAAACAAACGCTGAAAACTTTAAAGATAAGAAAGCATTCAGTGTTACAACCACACCAATCTTCATCCTTATGAACACAGCCCAAAATTCCAAAGAACTGAACCCAATATGATGTATAATTGCCTTGATAGTCCAACTTACTTTGAAGGTCAGTAAAACTTTGAAACATTTATCTACTTTGTACGAGCTGTAAATAAATAGTTGCCCCTATTAAAGTTCCAACTCTCGTATTTATTACTAAGTTAGAATTAAAAATTTTCAGTTCAAACTGGCTCACTTCAGATAAAATTAAATACTGCCACACAGAGAGAGGACACCCTATTACGTGTAAATAGTAACGAAAATAACATTCAAATGATCCACCGAAAATAAAACAGCTTACACTCTAAAATAAAATTCACAATGGAACTTGCACAAGCCAATAATCTTTCTGGTTTTAACAATAAGCAATAATAACTACTAGCATAAATTTGAGTTTTATAGGAAACAGACCATGACAGACTTATTAACAGTGAATCCTATCACCCAAATTCACATAAACTTGCATTCTTTAAATCAATGATCAATTGAATCACGATCTTACCGCTTAACACAGACACAATGCAGAAAGAAATAGAAACATTATGACACATAACACAACAGAATGCTTTTAACCTAGCAATAATACTCATGCTATATGATCAATACATAGAACCCCAAACAGGAAACATAGGTGCAGAAATAACGCTGATAAGAGTAGAAAAATAATCTAAAAATATACTTACATAACAATACCATACATCATACTTACATGACCATAAACAGAAAGCGGAACACAGAAAAAATGCAATGAAAATTCTACATCTGGTATCCAGAGGAGTCATAACGAATATTTTGGAAAAACTCGAAATTCATATTCACGCAGAACTACTACCAGAAAAAATTCGTAGTGAACAAACAGAACTAAAGCACAAGAATATTTAAAAAACCTTCGCAGCATCTCACGATGCCAATAAATAAATCAAAACAGTAGAACACTCAGCAGAGATTATATCTCTGCACAATACATGAAAGCACAGAAAAATAAGATCTTTATACTTAGCTACTATCACTGAAATTCCAAGAATATGAACTGTAATATCAATGTAAACATAAATGTATAAGTCACTGGTGCTGGTTGTGCTGTGAGGCACAAAAGCTCAAATAAGAAAGTGAATAGAATATATAAAGTTCTGACAAATGTCAACAACGCAGGAACTGAGAAACAATCTCAACAGACACTCCGCAACCCATAAAAGGTAAATACCAAAATAGACGTAAGCCATCAAACTTTTATTTTTATAATTTTATACAAAAATCAATATATTCTACATTGCAGGATTACTTGAAAATGGTATATGGCTGAAACTGAGACTGGTCGTATATAAGTAAGAAGATAATAAAATCAGTGTGCAACAGAAAGTGGGGAAATAGTTAATACTCGTACATACGAACTGTCATTGAATGCCGTAGTTTTAAATGGTTTTATTATTGTGACTTATTGCTGTTGCGTGTAGTCAGAGAACAGCACGCAGGTGGCGCTGGGAATTAACATTTATGAACAGACTGTCTTCGAACAACACATTTCTAATAGGACACATTTATTCATGGGAGTTACAAGGACGAAATTTCAACTGCTTCTTCGCATGCTACCTGTATTATACGATAACAGGACAAAATACAGCCATATGATGGTTCTGATACGAAACCATTTCTTACTTGCCTTTCCCATTTGCAAAATACATAGGCCACTGGACTTTTTATAGAATATGATCACTCTTCGGTTCAACCATCAGTGACTCGTGTTCAACATCTACGAATTGCTGACACGTCACGAAGTAATTCCCCGATAAGATTTAATCTGTATGCTGAATAGGTATACAACCTGGACCTTGGGACAACAGCACACAGCCCACTGTATACTGAAAGACGTACGTTACAACTAACCCTCAGCCTCTGACTATATTATTATCCACTATATACTTCCTCCCCGAGGTATTACATAGGAATACAGCCTCTGTGTAGAATTCGAAAGTAGATGATTTTGGCTGATTGGAGATTTAAGGTCATTTCACAAAATAACACTGATGGACTTTAAAAGTACTTTGACCTGAAGGAGACATCTACTAACTAAATCTGAAGCTCAGAAGACACTAGGGATAGAATGCAAGCAGGCCAACGAGATTCCCAGTGACATCACTGCAATATGGCGTTCCTCACTGCATAAAATGACCATGTAAGTGTCTGGAGGAGGAGAGCTGAGCGTGTTTGGAGTCTCACCAGCGATTAGAGTGCCACGGTGTCGCAGTCGAACGTATAACCAGCAGATGAATACGTCTGAAAGGGATCGTTCCGATGGCAGACTTGAGGCCGAATGGTCTTCGCACCTTTTAACGCTTCTTGTAGGCCGCGAGGTCATTGCTGTGTAGAGATAAAACCGTGTTCGCGGGCCTGGATACAATGCCGTAGACGTTTAACGTTGGTTTGTGATATTCTCACGACCAGTCCGCAATCTTTTACGCAACCGGCTCAGTGTTTACTGTGGCTTTTCAATCTTTTCTAACGGATATGTGCAAACACACATCTCGTGTTAGGAGTCAGATATCATTAATTTAAGTCAGACAGTATTCCTTCGTAGCAGCTGTTAACAGAAGCCTGGGACACACTGTCTATCGTAAACCTTGCAATGTGTGTGTGTGTGTGTGTGTGTGTGTGTGTGTGTGTGTGTGTGAGAGAGAGAGAGAGAGAGAGAGAGAGAGAGAGAGAGAGAGAGAGAGAGAGGGAGGGAGGGAGGGAGATATTAAATACAAATTACCCTCAAGGTAATCATGAAACGCCGGCCGGTGTGGCCGTGCGGTTCTAGGCGCTTCAGTTTGGAACCGCGTGACCGCTACGGTCGCAGGTTCGAATCCTGCCTCGGGCATGGATATGTGTGATGTCCTTAGGTTAGTTAGGTTTAAGTAGTTCTAAGTTCTAGGGGACTGATGACCACAGATGTTAAGTCCCATAGTGCTCAGAGCCATTTAATCATGAAACAGGCTCTGATTGGTTGACCCATGTGAATAATTCGCACCTGTCCTGATCAGTCATCGATAGGTGAAACAGTAATAGAGAAAGAAGTAAATGGAAGCCTTTGATAATAAAAGCTATTACTTTTCAATAGTAGTTACAAATATTAGTGTCATTGTAAAATATTTGTATCATTATATACAATATGATTAACTGTGAAACACATAAAAATCATTTATTGTGTTTATCAGATTAATTTAATTTTTTATAACGTCTTTGATCATCGTTTACTGTTTCGTTGTATTTGTCTTAGCACAAACACATCACTGAATTTGTAAACTCGTGAAAAGCCATACATAGCCGTCCACGCGGAAAAAAAACCAGTTCTCGTAAATATATTCCTGCTCTTCGAAACCTATGATCTTGTGCTAAATTAACTGTCATAGCAAAGACTACTTTTATTGAAAATTGTTTCCTTATCAGGAAAATCATTCTTGGATAAGAAGTGTGAGATTAATGCGGGAAATGAGCACAGTTTTATCGGAGTGATTGCATTTACCTGTGCTGATGTACGCGCCTAAGGGAGTTACAACAAATCTTGCACCATTAATTAATCCCTGATTAGCGTTAACATTAAGTAACGTAAGCTTAGCTTTTTTCTTTAATAGCAATTGACATGGTAAACCAGACGAATTTAAAGAGTTCAAGAATTCTGAAAGTACAACTCAAGTGGAATAGAATCAGAACTGAGATAAAAATTTATCTCTCCAGGTAAGAAATCGAAAATGTCGTACTCATTAATTGCTGTACAGTTACCATTTTCTAGACATAAGGTCGCTGTTGATAAGAACTGCGACACATTTTGTTCATTGATTCCTGTGGCGTTGGAATGGTGGTACAAAACTATCGTAATTAAAATAACATTGCTTAGGAATTTTGGTCGCGTGATTGAAGTAGAAGCGTAACGAAACGTTGCGAAGTCCGTAAGTTAGTGAAAAACTAGCTTATAAATATTTAGAGTAATCGCAATGAGATTAAGAGAAACGTAACGCAACGTTGCAAACGCTGTAAAGTAAAAACGAATTAACAGCTAAAAAAATTTAAAAAAAGCAAGTAATAAAAATATACAGTACTTACCTATGTTGATGAACGTACACAACGCTCGCTTAAAGGAAATCAACAATTCAAACCACTTGTGTATAGTAAAATTAGGTCGGCGATAGATGGCGCCTTCTAAACTCTTTACATCGACATGTGTAATTGAAATCGCGCGATAAACTACATTTGCGTAATTAATCTAAACAAATCCAACTGCTCTCATCAAGGAGGCTAGCTTTGGCGCATGTTAGTTAAACAGATGGTCAATAGATGGCACCTTCTACGTTGTTTTGATTAAAATGTTTTCAATGAAAGTTTTTTTAACGAAAACAATAACCTTAAACTATTTTCGTCATTAGCAGTGAACGAAATCTTGAAAATGTCGTCTCAGTCGTTGACTCTGATTAAGTAATACGGAAGATATGGCGTACCGACAAAAAAACAGCGTTTAGAAATAATATAGGGCGTTCCAAAAAGAATATACGTATTACAAAGTATTATTTTGTCCAAACTATCGATCGCTGCGCCTCGACTCGGCTATTGGAGAAACAAATACATAGTCTAGTTTATATTAATAGTCGTTAGATTCTAAAGATTCTGCGTGGTGTCTGTTTGTTCTATATCGTGCCCCCTACCACTTTCGCGCAACGACGCTCTGAGCGTGTTTTTTAGGGAATTGACTAGTTTGAACCTGGGACCTGTTGCTGGTAAGGAGACGTCAGACCACACATGACATGTAGAATTCAGAAGAGTTCAGTGAGACTAGCGATGATATAAACAAATACTTAATGATTTCAGCGTCAGCTCCACTCCACTCCCTGTAAAAGAATCTTAATACTAACTAAATTAATTGGAAGGGGTTCAAGGCTTTCCTACTTTTAGTTAGCTGGTAAAATAATGTCGAAAAAGCAATTAAGTTTACCATTGGAAATTTTATTCTACTCACAAAACATTGTTTATAAATTGCACTATTGATAAAAGGAAATGTTTTAATACAGGATGGTAAAAACCAACTGCGTTCAACAAAAATGTGAACGAATATTCCCTGAATGGGTTTCCAAGTTCTACAATGGATTGAAGGATGACCTATGCCATATCACATCTATAATCTAGGTTTAAATTAAGTTTCACAAAAGAGAAAACTATCAAAATGGTCTACAGTGACTTTCAATTATCTTTAATTACTTATCTAACTTGTCGTAAATTACAGTGGCTGATGTGGCTTCTCAATAACTATACAACAGAAAAATCATCGCGTTTCAGATTTTTTACTTCAAGTGGCAAATGTGAACACCATGAGCTTTAATTGACGATCGACACTAGTATTACGCAAAAAGGGGATGTAACAGATGAGGCTTCTGCAGTTCTGAGTGAAGCCTTATGCGCTCAAAAATGCGGCATCGCGTGCGTTCGTTACCTTGTTGGTGTTCGTCAGGGGGCGGCGGGCAGCACAGCTCCGCTCACCTCGCCGTCTCGGAAGCAACTATGTCCTAACTTCTCCTTACTACAATTTACCGAAGTTGTTTTTTTAAAAAAAAAAACTACCTGGCTGTGTTTTCATCTGACCAATCAGGGTCTCAATGTTAACCTTAAGCTCCGCCTACAAAAATTCTGTCTATCCAATGAGAAACGTTATACTTTCCGTGGTGGGGCAATGTTTTTAAAGTTTACAACGTAACAGAGACGTGAAAAAGTCTCACGCTAAAACTTGCGGGTGGTGTTGTCCTAGCGGTTAGCTGGCGACGTGGGTGTCCGTCCGTCCCTTATCGTAGGGCCTTCCAGCTTAACACGGTTCTGCTCTCGGCTTCTGTTCTCGTTTCTCCCCTCGGAGCTGCGTCTGTCCCACGGTGGGAAGGTATGACATGCATTTAGGCATTCTTGTGTTAGTCTGTGGTATTCCATTTGCTCACTCGTTACTCGTGTTACTTTGGTTAATTTAATGTCACGATTTATTCGGAGCTATGTGACATACTACTGGATTTGCTTATCATGTCAGGGTTTTCATGGAAGGTGTTGGATTTGCCTGACACCTTACAAGATGTCAGTTGTCTTCTGTTTTGCTTGGCAACCGTCATGTGTTTACAATTGTTACTCCGCATTTTGTGTTCTCGAGTTTGCGAAGTGCAATTCCATGATTACAGTGCAAAGACGTTTGAGGTTGAAGTACAAAATTGATCCTCCGAACGGGTGAAACATTAGCTGATGGTACCGTCAGTTTCTAAATACAGGATGTGTATGTAAAGGAAAGAGTCCTGGCCGTCCTCGTGTTCCTGAAGAAAATGTTGCACGAATTCAAACCGCTTTCCAACGTAGTCCAAAATCAATTCGTCGTGCCAGTCGGGAGTTGCAACTGCCTACAAAAACCATTTGTCGTGTTTTTTAGACGTCGGCTGGGTATGCGCCGTACAAGTTACAGCTGTTACAAGCTCTGCGTCCTGATGACAAACGCAAACAAGTGGCATTTTGTAAGGATATTCTTGATACTATTGAGAATGATGACACTTTCGCACAACGCATCGTGTTCACTGATGAAGCGACTTTCCATGTTAGTGGTCAGATAAAGAAACACAATGTTCGAATTTGGGGCCTACAGAACCCACATGAGGGACCGATGACCATAGCAGTCTGGTCCCTTTAATCTCACAAACCAACCAACCAGAACCCACATGAAGCTATTGAATATGTACGAGATTCGCCTAAAGTCTATGTGTTTTGTGCGATATCCCGATCATCTGTTTACGGCCCTATCTTTGATGGAAACACAGTTAACTGTCAGCAGTATCTCTCTATGTTACAAAACCGGTTGTTTCCGAGGCTGCACGAAGACAACATCATTTTTCAACAAGACGGGACACCCCCTCACTGGAGTCACCAAGAGCATCAATATCTGAATGAAACTCTACCGAGCCGTTGGATCTGTCGTTAAGGAGCCGGCGACTTAGCATGTCTCAGCTGGGCTCCACGGTCACCGGATTTGACACCCTCTTACTTCTTCCTGTGGGGTTTCGTTAAAGACAACGTTTATGTACCACCACTCCCACAGAACTTGGAAGAGTTAAGAAGCAGATCCGCACTGCCGTAACATTAGTGGCGAAGGACATGCTTGCCCGAGTATGGGAGGAATTTGAGTATCGATGTGATATTCTTCATATCGATGATGAAGGACATATTGAACATCTCTAATGTGAACTTCAGAGGTTCGTAAATATGTGTATAAAGTTTCATATTCGTATGTCTTAAAGTTTAATAAATATATGCATTAGAAATACGTATATTCTTTTTGAAACCCCCTATATATATATATATATATATATATATATATATATATATATATATATATATATATATGGCGACAGAAAGAGGAATGGGGCTTGCATATCGAAATATAATTAATTTGCAGAACATGAATGGTTTCACGAAACCAACAGATAGCTTTGTGATGTGCTTATAGTGTCTAGTTGTGCTAGGATTCAGCCTCTCCTATTGTGTACGTGTTAATTCAGAATGCACATGCACGAAATAGTCAACTAGCTAAACGGTCATTTAATAAAAAGCGAAGTTCCTATCGGAAGTGTTATCGTAGCAGTTCTGTGAAGCAGTGCTACTGCAATTCTCATATCAGCGTCCAGGAAGACATCACATGTGGCCTTACCTTACTCGGTTCCTGGAAGCTAATTAGCAAGCATAGCAATTAACATCGATGAATTTATGATAATACTTACCGCAATGGAGCTCAGTATAATGGCATGGTTATTTGTAGGAAAATTAACACTGTTGATTGGAATACCTGTGCTCAGTGTATATGTAGTAGTATGAGATCCAGTATACCGACAAATGCAGTCAGATGGTATCGCATTTGATGTCAGTAGTACAGTATATAAAAAGACACCAACGATTCAGGTGGTAGAGAGAGGAACGCGTTATAAAGGAAGTCGGCAGTTTGCGATGTTATTGTGCTCGCTTGTGCCTCTACTGCAGAAAGGATACAGACACCATTAGTGACAGCGCGTGTTGTCTACATAAACTACGATTGTGACAATACCATGCGAACAAAAGTTGTCATGTGATGAAAAAGCAAAAATCTGTGCTTACAAAGAAATGGAACGCTGTAATCATCAGATCGCCAAATATTTCAACTATTCAGGTACAGTGATTGATACCTTTGCTAGATTGGGCACACGATATGGACAGAAGGGAATATATCGTCAAAGTAGAAAATTATCTAACGCATGGAAATGGTTACTTTTGGGCAAAGCAGGGGCCACAAACCGTTATTCTTATCAGCTTGTTGCTGATTTACATTTGGCAGTAACTGCCAGACATGGAGGACGATTTTCGTTACTTAAAAGATATCTAGCAGTTAAGAAACGACTGCAGAAACCTGCACTAACACCCAAACATAAACAGCCCTGATTAATTTTGCTGAGGAGCTATGTCATGGGCTTCTGAATGGGATAAAGTGATCTTCAGTAATAGGAAGAAGTGTAATTTAGATGGGCTGGATTGGTTTCAGTATTATTGACATGGTCTGAGAAAAGAGCAGCAGGTAAGAATCAGCAGAAATTTTGATGGTGGTTATGTTATGATTTTGCCAGCCTTCCGCGCTAACAGTAAATCACGCATTGCTTGGCTGAGCACTAGAATGTACAGTAACATGTATGTTGAGCTGTTAGAGATAAAACTGATTAGAATGTGTGTGCACCTAGGAGACAAAAGCTAATGTTTCAAAAAGATAATGCATCTGTGCATATTTATGTTACAACCAAAATGTGGTTTGGAGATATCGACGTATTTCCCTGGCCTGTACGTAGCCCGGATTTGAACCCTATGGAAGACTTTTGAGGAGTACTTCCAAGGTGTGCTTATTACAACTGAATGCAATTTCAGGCCATATGTGAGCTGAAAAGAGCGATAGGAGGAGAACAAAATCAATGCCGAACAGAATTTTTGAGGTAATGTGGAAGAACGGAGATTGAAAAAGTACTGTTGTTGTTGTTGTGGTCTTCAGCCCTGAGACTGGTTTGATGCAGCTCTCCATGCTACTCTATCCTGTGCAAGCTTCTTCATCTCCCAGTACCTACTACAACCTACATCCTTCTGAATCTGCTTAGTGTATTCATCTCTTGGTCTCCCTCTACGATTTTTACCCTCCACGCTGTCCTCCAATACCAAACTGGTGATCCCTTGATGCCTCAACACATGTCCTACCAACCGATCCCTTCTTCTAGTCAAGTTGTGCCACAAACTTCTCTTCTCCCCAATCCCATTCAATACTTCCTCATTAGTTATGTGATCTACCCATCTAATCTTCAGCATTCTTCTGTAGCACCACATTTCAAAAGCTTCTATTCTCTTCTTATCCAAACTATTTATCGTCCATGTTTCACTTCCATAGATGGCTACACTCCATACAAATACTTTCAGAAATGACTTCCTGACACTTAAATCTATACTTGATGTTAGCAAATTTCTCTTCTTCAGAAACGCTTTCCTTGCCATTACCAGTCTACATTTTATATCCTCTCTACTTCGACCAATCATCAGTTATTTTGCTCCCCAAATAGCAAAATTCCTTTACTACTTTAAGTGTCTCATTTCCTAATCTAATTCCCTCAGCATCACCCGACTTAATTCGACTACATCCCATTATCCTCGTTTTGCTTTTGTTGATGTTCATCTTATACCCTCCTTTCAAGACACTATCCATTCCATTCAACTGCTCTTCCAAGTCCTTTGCTGTCTCTGACAGAATTACAATGTCATCGGCGAATCTCAAAGTTTTAATTTCTTCTCCGTGGATTTTAATACCTACTCCGAATATTTCTTTTGTTTCCTTCACTGCTTGCTCAATATACAGATTGAATAACATCGTGGAGAGACTGCAACCCTGTCTCACTCCCTTCCCAACCACTGCTGCAATTTCTTCGTCATCTGCAGAGCTAGTTGGCATATAAACTTGTACTACTGTAGTAGGCGTGGGCTTCGTATGCTGTTTGTAGTAGCTTACCCGCATTCCTATTTTCCTATTCATTATTAAACCTACTCCTAACAATGCAATAATGTAACAGGAAAGTGAGTGTCTTTATACCGATTTCTATCCAGGAAATGCGCACGTCTTATTTTATTACTCGTGTTGAGAAAGAAACTGTGATTCCGTCATGGCTTTTTATGTCTTATATTTTTATACTACTTTCATTGTAAATTAGTTTTGTACGATCCCTGTATTTACATGATTTCCACTACTGTATACCATCGGCAAATGAAATCACGCAGGGGGCATCATTACGTCATACGAAGTTGGCAATAGCGTTTATGCAGATTATCGCGAGAGGCAGCCACGGGCGACCGCTTACTGCAACCGACGGCTGCCTGAGGGACACGCCCCCTTGAATCGGCTCCGCCAACGCCACGCACCATACCGATAAGAGGCCGCCGCAAGGAGCATCCAGACTCCGGAGTTCGGGCTCCAGCGTTCGGGCTACAGTGTTGGAGTCTCCAAAATCTTCAGTCTTCGGTCTACGTCGACATCATCTTAGTACAGATAGAGTTGCGAGTACATCTGTAACAGACGTTGGCCTCTGCTTGCTATCTGACAGTGATTGTTAATAGCAATACCTGTACGTAATTCAGGCTATTATCTGGATTTATATCAAGACATTCAGTAAAATTATTGTTCCTAGTTACGTATTCAGTTACATTAAATTGTACCACTGTCTGCGTTTTTCAGTCTATGTTTTCTGCCATAGATTCCAAAGCCGTGCCAACAGGACAAAACAGTACGAAATTGAATAATATTATCAGTGATGTGTTTTCCAGATTTCAAGTAATTATGAATAAGCAGATTGTTTGCACCTACTCCATTGTGTAAATACACACAATCTAATACCTCGGTGAGGAACGATTCTAGTAATTATAGCTGACTAACCACACGTCCAGAACTATTCTTCATCCCTGAGTATAAAGTGGTCTGATCTTATCAGATCAAATGGCTCTGAGCACTATGGGACTCAACTGCTGAGGTCATTAGTCCCCTAGAACTTAGAATTAGTTAAACCTAACTAACCTAAGGACATCACAAACATCCATGCGCGAGGCAGGATTCGAACCTGCGACCGTAGCGGTCTTGCGGTTCCAGACTGCAGCGCCTTTAACCGCACGGCCACTTCGGCCGGCGATCTTATCAGATTTCTGACCATCTGCTAAAATACAAGGTATCCATAATTAAAGCCCAGTTTCAAAATGCAGTAGAAAGAGAGCCACAGATTTGAACAGCATATTACTGACGTAAGGGGAAACTTTATGGAACAAAAAAATTAACGAACACTTTACCAATAGCTGTCGCTGTAAGCGTCTTAACGTAAATGAGATCGGCTACAAATGACAGATGAATCGCAATACGATGGCAACGGTTTGAGTTGCACATTATGCCATTCATACTGTTCAATGTGCATGTTTAAGTCTGGCAGTCAAAATTTGTGGTACTCTTAGTTAGGTAAGCCCATCCACCACGGCAAGGCCATGACACATCGAACGCTAAAAATTAGCTTTCAGTAGTCAAACCCGCATAACAAGCAAAATAGAATCGGTTTTCAATTTTTCGGGAGCCAAAAACCGCATAAAAAGCGAAACATTGGTTTTCGGTTGTCCTGAGGCCAGAAGCCACATAAAAAGAAAAATGACATCGGTTTCTAATTTTGAGACTGGCGCAAGACATGTTTAACATGCTATCCACATGTAGAAATCGAGAAACAGACAGTTCTGAGTGTCTCTGGTGTCACACTTAGAATGCACTACGCAATGCTTGCCTTCAACTCAGCTACGATCTGAATTGGAGCACTCAACACAACATCTTAACATCTTACACATAACCCGACAGTCGTAAGTCACAAGGCTTAAGATCAGATGATGTGGATGGCCAGGCTGTAGGGAAATGACGGCAGACAATTCTAGCATTTCCGACACGCCTCTGCAGCAGCCGTTTCAGTGGCTGTGATTTCGATTGGCTACGCTTCAGACATTCCAAGTGCCGCCCACTGGAAAGATGCTTTAAAAGAAACTGGTCCCCTCTCTGTCTGATTTAAGGTAGTTAACCAGTAACGCACGCCGTAACATATGATGCTGAAAAACTGTATCCTGCTCTCTTTTTATTTGTATGGTCAATGAGATGGGTCCTCAGCAGCACAGTCGAGTCTCCCTCTATATAACTTCTAATACACGTCACAGTCTTGGCGGCTCTTACATTGTGTTAATCATTCGGTTTGCGCAGTGCCTCACAGTTTGCTTAACTATGGCTTCTCACTCCACTTTTCGAACAAAGCTCTGTTTTCTACGCTCTGTTCACAAATGCGTGTTTCCGGACCTCGCTAGAAACGGCATTTCTCCTCCTTCCACTTTCAAGTTGTGAAACAGACTTTGCTGACGGCCTATCTGCACTGTGAGAGCAGTGACAAGTGCACAGTGGTGGCTCTTTAAAGAAAGGCCGTTTGACAGAGTGGCACTGATCTCTGCAGCTGCCAGGCAGTGCCTTCTGAGAATTCCCCCAGAGGCGCGCTCCCCTGTCTGGCTACTCAATATGCTTCCATAGTGGCCTCTTATTTAAGCGAACCATGCTGTTCTGTATAAAAATGTAAACACTGTTAATTGAGTACTGGTAATGACACACATGTCGTTTATCGGTAGGGATTAATTATTCTGATTTGATTGGTCTCCTTAACTCTGGTTTATAGAAGTTACGGGACAGTTTTGGAAAAAAAATGGTCCCATAGCACTTGCCGCGTCACCTGCACACGACCTCTGGCAACATTCAGTCTCGCAATGGCAGTGATCATAACGTTTCGGCTGTTCTACGTTACTGACGCGGTTCATGGTTCATGGTGCACGGTTCCAATGGCAGGTTACCTATCTAATCACTTTCAAGTGACAACAAAAGTTTTATTTTCAATAGTTTGTATAATTATAGACTGAAATTAAGCATAAATTTTAATGCTGTCATAATCTACTTGTTAAGAGGTGTAATCTTACATTAAAGGTTTAACGCAGTAAGAAACTGTGTGTTTGCCTTGAGGCAGCTTAGCTCACGGTGCGTAAATTCCCATACTATGCTTGTACAATATTTGAGAAAGAGAGCACTTAGTTCAAAATGGTTCAAATGGCTCTGAGCACTATGGGACTCAACTGCTGAGGTCATTAGTCCCCTAGAATTTAGAACTAGTTAAACCTAACTAACCTAAGGACATCACAAACATCCATGCCCGAGGCAGGATTCGAACCTGCGACCGTAGCGGTCTTGCGGTTCCAGACTGCAGCGCCTTTAACCGCACGGCCACTTCGGCCGGCAGAGCACTCAGTGACTTCCAGCAAACTTCACACCTAATTTCAAACCTCTATGAAACTTTTTCTCGCTGACACACCCTCTACAACGTAATGAAACGAAAATAGTTTATTGCTTACCACATTTCCACTGTTCATGCAGTACAACTGCCACACCAAGCATCGATTTTTAATTTATTACGTTTTGCTACGAACTTTGTTCGCAACACATTGTGCAGTTGTCCGCATATGCCACTGAATGTCAGTGTGCAGTATGTAATTCGGGAAGTACGACGGCATAAACATTGAGATGCGCGAAAAACTAACTTCTACTTAAAATGACGTTCAAATTACCCAATCTATGTACTCATTCAGTGTTTGATAATGACAACACTTAGCGACTCCCAACAAACTTTACACATTTTTTCAAGCTTTTTCTCGCTTAACGACAAATATTTAACACATTAACTCATTTTTTACGGTAATCAAATGTTTGAAGCTGTTTTACACTTCGGAGTTCGATTACTTTGTACGGTTGCAATGAAATGCTAATCATTGCGCCTCCAAGAATGTACGAGGGAGCAGTCAAATGAAAATGTAATATATTTTTCATTTTTTATTTAACAAAACTGGAACACAAACACAAGTGTATCATTTTTCGACATAGTCTCCCTGTCACTCAAAACACTTCCTTCAGCATATTGGATACACGCCCATTCATGCTTCGCCTGCTGCACCTATTCATCGTAACGAATTTCTTTTCTGCCATCGCCTCTTTCAGTGGTCCAAACATATGGTAATCACTTGTTGCAGGGTCTGGAAAATATGGCGCACGTGGCATTGTATTAAAGGGCAAAATGGTTCTGAGCACTATGGAACTTAACTTCTATGGTCATCAGTCCCCTAGAACTTAGAACTAGTTAAACCTAACTAACCTAAGGACACCACACAACACCCAGTCATCACGAGGCAGAGAAAATCCCTGACCCCGCCGGGAAACGAAGCCTGGAACTCGGGCGTGGGAAGCGAGAACGCTACCGCACGACCACGAGCTGCGGACATTAAAGTGCAAGTCATCGATGGCTGCAGCTGCTGCTACGGCAGTATGAGACTGAGCACTATTATGTCGCAAAATGACGTCTGCAGGCTTTGATCTTACAGCAGGCCGGAGCTGATTTTTTCAAACTCTTGGAATATGACGCGTGTTTTCCTTGGTCGTGTAGTGTTCCAAGACAATGCCTCGTTCATCCCAGAAATCAGTTAGCAAAACTTTCCCTGCAGATGGCTTCATCTGCAACTTCTTGGGTCTTCGTTATGAGGAAAGGCGCTATTTCTTGCTTGCTCTCTTTGTTTCGATTTGGTGGCAGTGTACCCAGGTTTCGCCTCCTGTAACGGTTCTCATGAAGAGACCATCACCTTCTGCTTCAAAGCAACGCAAGAGTTGTTCACAGACTTCAATGCGTCGCTCTTTCAGTTCTGAAGCGAGCTTCTGTGGCACCCATCTTGCAGACACTTTGTGAAATGAATGGTGTGATGCGCTGAACCATGACTAATATCAGATCTGCGGCTATTTTATCCACCGTCTCACGGCGATTTTCCTACACATTGACTTCAACAGCTGCGAGTTACGTTGGCGTCATGACGCTGTGCGCCTAACCCGGGTGCCGAGCGTCTGTCGCAGGCGTCACGCCATTTCCAAACTTTCGACTCCACTCATACACTTTCTGCAGTGATAGACGTGCATCACCATACTAGACCTTCATTTTCCGATGGATTTCAATAGATTTACTACCTTCACTGCTCGGAAAACGTATGATAGAAAGCTGTTTTTCCTTGGTGTACGTCGCAAGCAGAGCAGCCATTTTGAACTGGAATTGTGGCAGCGTTTCGCTTGTCTGTAGTATGCTGCCGCCTGTAGGGCATTCCTTACGTCACTGGTAACAGTGCTGCCAACTCACAGAACAATGGCGCGAAATTTCGATTTTCAAATTCCACTTTTGAAGTTTTAATTTGACTACATCGTACACTCCATGCTAGTTTGATGCTACTGTATGCCCTTGATGGTGCTGCAGTTTTAATTACCAGGGGCTTTTTTCTCGTAAACAGCGCTACATCCTCCTATGTGTGGTGAACTGTGAAATATTTATTGAAGAGGAAAGCGTAGAGGATCATTGTAGCAAATGTCAAATCTAATACACTACTGTTCATAAAGAGTGAAACACTGAGATGCAATGGTCTGCAACACGTCACTATAAGAGGAAGTGTAGAACACGGAACGATAACAAGTGATTTAAATGGCAGACAGGTGGCGAGCCCATAGACGTAACAGTACCCTCTTTTATGTGGCTGTGCAGGTCAGTGTTACCGAACGCACAGTCGGTGTGGAGCGCCATACGCATTGGAAACGTGCAACGTATTGCCACGATGCCTCGTTGACATCACTGGGTGGAATATCGTCATATGAGTATTTTCGAACGGGGCAGAATGATTGGTCTCCGGGAGGTAGGTCTGTCGTTCTGTGACACTGCAGCTCGCACAGGGCATGCTGCTTCAACAATGACGTGTATGTGGAACCAATGGAGAGAAGAGGGCCGTACTCAGCGCCGACAGGGTACTGGAAGACAGTGTGACCACAGAGTGAGATGGCCACCGGAAAGAACAACTTCATGCGTAGTGCTGGCACAATCTTGGAACACTATAACGGGTGTGGACATGTCTGGATAGATGGTCTGATGCTTTCTTCTGTGGACTGGACTGGTGGCACGTATGCCGTTGCGTAGGCTTCCATTGCCCATAACCTACCAATGCCGCAGACTGCCACGGGTACGTGGACGCCAACATTGGCATGCTGAGTAGCAAAATGTACTGTTCTCAGACAAGTCAGCTTGTCCTACAGTGATGGCTGCGTGCGTGTTCGATGCTGCCATCGTGAACGCAATCGGGCAGAATGTACTGTTGAGCAGCATAGCGAACAGACGACAAGTGTGATGATTTGCGGCTCCATTACCTCTACCATGCGATCTCATGTGCTACGTCTTGAGGTCAATCTGAACATCTACCGCTATATCATTTAGGTCTTACAGGCCGAGGCACTGTCTCTTCTGCAGGCCTTTCCACATGCCTTATTTCAGCAGGACAAAGCCCAGTCGCATGGGGCGATGAATGTGGAAGCCTTCTTCGAAGAATGACAGGTGCCACTGCCTCCTTTGCCTGTGGCATGGCGATCATAGAATATGTCTGGGATATGGTCGGTGGGCAAATTGTTCGTACAGGTTCTCCTGCAGGCACAGTTCGTGGTTTTTGAACGCACCTACAAACCACGTGGCATAGTACTCCCCAACAGCATTTTCAGGCGCTCTTTGATTCCGTGCGACTGTGTCTAGCGGCTCTGATTGCATCATGTGGTGGCGCTAATGTGTACTGAATTACCATATTCACAGTGCATGTAAAGGTCTGTAATGCAAGTCATTTGTGTAGTGTCATGTCGCTAATCGGCGGAATGCATTTCATTGTGATCACATCACTCGGTCTTGGCGTTTCACTTTTTCCAAACGCCTGCGGCGTTGGTTCAGAATGTCCCCCTAGAGGTGGCGCCGCTTCCTTGTCGCCCCAGCGGGATGCAGCTGTCAGCCAAGGCCGAGACGGCTCGTACTTCCCTGTAGCCCGTCCGCTCATTGACTTGCAGATTGGGGGCTGCCCCAGCAGGTCAGCGAGATCGTCCGACGCCGCCACTGGCCGGACCGAATCCTGTTTCGCTGTTCCGCGCTCTGACAGTCACAGCCAGGCAGCCAGCTGTTCGTCGCGTGTCTATCCACAGCCACATTTGGCTCCACTGGTGGATGAAGCGATGCTCGTCTTCTGTTCTCGTTACTCCTACTGTGGCGCGTAAACTGTGACAATACAGATTATTTCGCCGTATCATTATTAATTTAGTCGTAGTAACGACATATGATAAGTACCAGTAACTGCCTGAATGAGATTTTCTCCCTGCAGCGGAGTGTGCGCTGATATGAAACTTCCTGGCAGATTAAAACTGTGTGCCGGATCGAGACCCGAACTCGGGACCTTTGAATTTCGCGGGCAAGTGGTCTACCATCTCAGCTAGGAGACGAGGTACTGGCAGAAATGAAGCTGTGAGGACGGGCCGTGAGTCGTGCTTGGACAGCTCAGATGATTGGCAACTCAGCGTGTTCGGTCAGGGGGTTAGCTGCCCTCTGTAATAAAAAAAACTGAGTTATTGGATCAACGACGAACTGAAACGGGTGTCTTACGACGTCTGCCCCGAGCAGATACAACGAACAAAAACGAACAAAATGAGATTTAAAAAAAAAAGTGGTAGAGCACTTGGCCGCGAAATGCGAAGGTCCCGAGTTCGAGTCTCGGTCCGGCACACAGTTTTAATCTGCCAGGAAGTTTCAGTACCCGCATATTAATTTTAAGTATTAGATAATAAAAGAAACTTTTCTTTAAATAATGTTCAAATTTTATTGAAAACTACAAAAAGTGGGCATTTCTTTTTTTCTTTCACGTGAGGAGCGCGCAGCTAAGTGGCAGCCGGAGGTGATCTTCACACACATACTAGGGAATGGTGTCTCCGGACTGAGTCTTCAACGAGCCCATGGCTACAGGAAAGAAGATATTGCTGTAATCAACACTTATTTGTTACGTCAGCTATTTTTAACGATGTAAACTTGTGAAGAAAATTTATGAAACACTGTATTTTCCGTACTGATTGAGCTTTGTGTCGGTCAGTATTTAGGTATATGAGCTACAAATACTTCAATCGTAGGTGTCGATATGTAGGGAGTTGTAGTGTATTCCTAGGTTCATCACTTATACTGTTTTTTGAAACTCTGTAAGGAGGCCTGTGTGGGATAGCGAAGTGCACAATTTTACAGATCTGAAAATTTAAACGAAGCTGTCAATTTTGCACCAGTTGAAACCTTATCCATATGGGACAAAATACTTTAACGAACAGAACCCTCATGTGACTGCTTGATAAGTTTCTTTCTTCGCACGCACTTTGCATCGTGAATGGCAGGCACACTACTACAGTAAAACATTTCCAGTAATTGGGGTAAAGAAAAGGAAGATATGTCTCACTTTCATTTCTTGGAAGTTTAACTTTCTGTTTTGCATTATCGGCGTTGTTACCTATGATGTGCTTATTCACTAACAGTAAAACTTTTTGCTATCATTTAGTAACAGTTTCATCTACATATTACGTTCCGATGAGTATCCTATTGGTCAGGACAATGCGAGCAGGAAATTCATTGAAAATTTCCATCAACATGGAACTATTTGCTTGTTGCCTATCCAAAGAAAATACTTAGGTGCAAATATTCATAATTTGTAAAGTAAGTTTTCAAGTAAGTTTGACACTAAAATAACACTTGTGCGATGAAGCAACGATAAACAAATAAAAAAAATAACACAGGTCAAAAGAGGAGAAAAATGTCATGATTCACTAACATCATTGCCAAGAAAGGCAGACGGTGAATGAACGACGCCCAACATTCAAACTAGCGGGCAGCATATTTCTAAAAGGCGGCCGCGCGGGATTAGCCGAGCGGTCTCAGGCGCTGCAGTCATGGACTGTGCGGTTGGTCCCGGCGGAGGTTCGAGTCCTCCCTCGGTCATGGGTGTGTGTGTTTGTCCTTAGGATAATTTAGGTTAAGTAGTGTGTAAGCTTAGGGATTGATGACCTTAGCAGTTAAGTCCCATAAGATTTCACACACATTTGAACATTTTTTTTCTGAAAGGCGATACAAGACACACTATGGAGTGAGAATCAAGATTACCGAAGAAAAGTTGTGTAAGAGAGAGTTCGAACATAATACTTTTGTTCTGCTGTTGTTAAGAACGTCAGAATCTTTACGAAAATATCCAGTTTTTAGAGCAACATCCACAGGGAAAATATGAATCCCAGCATGGCAATGGAAAGTTATAATGAAGACGAATAAAATACGGCAAAGACTGATGTTCTAGTAGGAACATGTTGCCGCTAGCCCATCAGTACGGAAAGATCAGCACTGGAAAGACGAGGAATAGAAACTTCGTAAATAATAATGAGCTTACATGTGTGAAGTAAAATTCATTTGTTCGCGGCATATCTTTGTTTTTATCACGAATCCATCTGAAATATTTGATAACTTGCAGAAGGAGCTATGACTACTTTTCTTGTACAGTCCGGTCCTCTGTAGAAAATTTCCCTAACCCGGAAAATTAATTGTGGGCAAGCCACTCCTTTGAGATCTGTCACATTAAGTCAACGTGCACAACTTCTAATGGATATCGCTATTTTTAGGCCCTAGGCATAGAGGGTGATTTACACAATAATTCAGAGTGGCAGTTAAGTGTCTGAAAAAACAAAATTTTTCATTTAAACACTGTGTAATTCATTCATTAAAACGTAGATTATCACGACTCATGAAATGGAAACAATCACAATCTGTCATCCATGTAAAAATTCTGATTAGTTTTGGGCAGTAGCGTTACTCGGCTGCGTGAGATATTACGCCCTGTCAACTCAAAAATAATGACAGACATTGTAGAGCCGTCACAAGTCGCATGTAACTTTTTACTTATGTATTTTAAACATAGCTGCACAATAGGAACGGTTCCACGTAATGAAATTATAAACAGCCGACCAGTTGCAATGGATAAAGAATTCTTTACCTAGGTTTCAACAAATTTAAATTTGTCTTCTTCAGAAGGTGGCCTAAGGACAATGAACATCATAGCTTACATTAGAAAGGTATGAAACTTAAGTCAAGAATAGATTTTAACACAAATTAGAGAGCTCTTGCATTACAAAAATATGAGAACGACGACAGGAACTTACAATTTTACATTAGTATGGACTGATGTATCATCGCCGTTTTTACAAATGTCGGCATAAATCCATTTGTCAAAATTAAAATATAGCCCTAGAAATAGGGTTTGTCACGTAAATATAAATTAGTACATGGATGTTGCAGAGCTCACAACCGACTGAGTGTAATCGGCCAGCGTAGTTACTCTGCGGCCAAGGCAGGTGGCGCTCATGGCGCGAACCATGTGCCGATTGGCCTACAAAAGCAACGTGTAAATTATCAGTATTAATAACGTCTTTAGATAAAGTGACAATAAAAAGAAGGAAAGCGTTTAACACTCCCGTTATAACAGTATGGGCGCCTTGGTGCAATTAATGTAGTTATACATCAAAAAGGCAGGTGGCGCTTACGCCGAGAGAGTTACGCACAGTGGCATATACAGCCAGAATATAAAAATTACATTACTATATTAGTGAAGCCCACACATGGTATATATGTCAGAACTTTAAAATTGACAATAATGGCTCTTAAGACAGAATTACGAACCCTGGTCCACAATCCAGTTAATACACATTCGCAGGGAACCAACGTTTTAGAGTCAGACAGAATCACATAAGGGCCGATGTAGTGGCAGCCATACATCGTGAGAAAACCACATTACATAAAGGGTAGTGAGCTTAAAGATTTGAAAGCGCATCATAGCTTCCTGAGAAAATAGACCACTGAGGTTACCAGCATTAATGTTATACCATAAACAGTACAGGTTTAAAGCCTTCGAAAAATTGTCTACAAGCAAGGTTCAACTGGTCGTTCAGTATATTACAGTCTTTGAGCTCTATATGTTTAAAAATTTGTAACTCTTCCCACAGATCTAGTCTACGCCCTTTGACTTGTCTGTGTAGGATAACCGTGTCTTCTAACTGTTTAGGCGTATGGCCGGCTATCAAGAGGTGTTCAGCAAAAGTAGAGCTGTGTATATTCGCTACTTTTTTACCTAATAGGTGTTCTTTATATCTTGTTTTCACAGCTCTGCCTGTTTGACCAATATAATATGAAGGGCAGTTATTACAGGTTAGTTTGTAAACACCTGAATTGGAAAACCAATCGCTGGCAATCTCTACTGAATGTACAAGATTTCTTTTTAAACTGTTATCTGTAGAGAAGGAGACGTTACAGTTATATTTTTTATTTAGAAGACGTTTAATCCTATACGATATATTACCCAAGAAAGGAATGGAAATAAATTTTTTAGCTTCTTTGCTATCAGTAGGGAGGTTGTTGCTCAAAGTCGAACAGTTTTGGGAAATTTTCTTATTGAACAAGCAATCGATCATATTCTGATTGTACCCATTATTAGCCGCAACCGCTTTGATGACATTCAATTCCTTTTGCTGATCAGCAGGTGATAAAGGAGTAGTTACCATTCGGTGAATGGCAGAATGAAAAAACGCCAGTTTATGAGCTTTTGGATGAGTTGAGTCAGCAGGGATAACATTATCTGAATACGTTTCTTTACGGAAGATATTTAAATTGAAGGAACTATCCTGTATAGAAATTGTTTAATCGAGGAAGTTCACCTTTTTCATTCTGAAGTTCTTTTGTGAGGTAAATCTTTTCATGTAAACCATTGAAAGTATTGAAGAGAAGCTCTAACTCATGATCAGTACCATCAAAAGCAATGATAATGTCGTCAACATAACGTGCATAATAGCGGATTTTGTGGCGTAATTCTGAACTTGAATTGAAGAACGTTATTTCCAGGGCGTTGATAAAAACATCTGCTAAAATACCGGCGAGGGGGCCCATTGCTAGACCATCTGGTTGCACATACATTTTCCCATTAAACGTGAAATAATTGCATTTTAAAACGACCTTAAGCAAACCAATCAATTCCGCAATCTGAATTTCACTTAGTTTTTTATGTTTGAGAAGATTCTTTTTTACAAGGGCTATGGTTTCATCAACCGGGACATTTGTATAAAGAATGACGATGTCAAAGGACACCAGTCTAGTGTCAGGTGTACATCTTACAGTTTGAATATTGTTAATTAATTCCTTACTATTTTTAACAGAAAAATTATTTTCAAATGTGAAAGCATCTTTAATTTTAAAATGGAGGCGCCTAGCAAGTGTGTGATGTGGACTACCTATTCCATTCACTACAGGGCGAATCGGGTGATTTTGTTTGTGCAGTTTAAACTGACTTCTAAGCACGGGTGGTCTCGGGTTCATATTTATAAGCCCTTTCTTTTGGAAGTTATTGAACAGGCTGACAGAACTAGCTAAAGTACGCCGGATTTCATTTTGCAATTCCGCGGTTGGATCTACGGTAACCTCAGTGATGTCATTTTCCTCAAAAACTTTACAGTCTTTTCTATATATTCATTTTTATAAGCCACGACAGCGGTGTTCCCTTTGTCACTCTTAGTGACTAAGGGAGCTCTCTAATTTGTGTTAAAATCTATTCTTGACTTAAGTTTCATACCTTTCTAATGTAAGCTATGATGTTCATTGTCCTTAGGCCACCTTCTGAAGAAGACAAATTTAAATTTGTTGAAACCTAGGTAAAGAATTCTTTATCCATTGCAACTGGTCGGCTGTTTATAATTTTATTTTTACTTATGTTTCAAAAGGACCAGCACGAGTATCATCAGAAAGGGCCATTCATCACAAATATAAAGCTGTGGCCCTTGGTCCCGTAACTCCTGAAGATTCTCGCGTTGGTCGAGTGAAACATAAAATAAATAAAAAGTCACATGCAACTTTTGGAGGCTCTGCAATTTTAATTTAATTTCTAAAGGTCGCTGTTCCCCTGAAATCAAATATATGCGCTCGTCAAAAATGATGGTCGGCAGGAAGTGAGGAAGTAGCCTTCTTCTCGTGGCGCCTCTCCGCAGACATTAGGCAGTGCAAGTCGTAAGGCTGGACAGTTGTTGGCTACCCCAAGTTACGGGACGCTCCGGCAGCCCGAGTTCCACAGAGTCCACCTGAGCTTCCGGTCTCTGCTCCCGGCGAAGTGCCTTTTTCCACAGCATTCGCTGTTCACCTCGTCTCAACTCGAATGCACTGTGTCGTCTCAAGCACGTAAAAAGGCGAGGCGTTGGGAAACCAGGGAGCCCATTACCATGTTAAACAGCAGAAATGAAGCTACATAGAGCACTGTACTACCAGTCAATGTGGTCCAAGATCTTCGATAAAAACATTCTCTATGCAATCACCAGTGTTATCATCCTCTAATTACGCAACCAATCTCAGATTAAATGAAAAAGGCATGCAAAGTTGCCTGCCGCATTTCATCTTTCAATTTATCGTTTGGGACAACCTTATCTTTAAATATGTATGCAATATTTAGTAGAATAAGAATCATACCATCAACAGAAGTATTTTGGGAACCAGCAAAGGTCTTAGAATGAGTTGGAGGACTAAGATATTCAGGAACTGAAACGGTTCAGAATTTCTTACTGAGATGTGAAGCAGTAGCATCTTTTTATGTGTTTCCTGACCGCTTCCCTGGACAGTAAAAATATCATTGTCCCCAGATATTTGCTAATAATGACGTAGTATATCACAGGATACATTATTTTCCCATGTGTATTCAATGAATGCTATCGGAATTTCGATTTTTCAAAAAGGGGAAAAAGGACAAGGCAGTACAAATATTCCAAAGGAGCATAGCACTAATACATCCATCGCCACAGAAGTGGTAAGAGAATATATTCTAGATTTCAAAGCCTGGTGCCCATAAAAGTACAAAAAAGGATATAAACTTCCTTTATGATATAAATACTTTATGACAGAAAATCAAAAGCAAGTTTCAGATACCTAAACACAGAGAGAAATCGCTGCGATGACGGCACAATAATTGAGGCTAACGAAAGGACCTCACACTATTATTTCCACTGTTCAGATTGAAAGGGTACAGTACCGCCCAACATTGAGAATAGGTACGAAATTCTGTCAGAACAACACATTTTTTTTGTAAAAGTAACTCAATAATTTCAATTAATACAGCGAAGCCGGATACCAGTGTGGGAAAGAATGACAATTTATTTATTTAATTGATCACATGTGCACTTCCTCAACATAAATCCTTACATCCAGTTTGGTGAGATCTGTGTGGTGTAAATGAATGAATGTATGGTCGTCTGCTAACCACAGATAGTGAATCGACATGAGCATCTTTGAGTCGATCCTTTGGCTACCTTTGGTGAGACCAAAGAGATGGAAGTTACCAGAGCTTTGAGCGTCTGAAATGGGGCTGACCAATAAGGTAGCAAGGTGCTTCTCCCACTTCGAGAGAGGTGCGAGAGAACGAAAAGACGGCCATGTTTCAGACTCGGCACTCTGGCGCTGAACCTTCTGCTGTGAAGACCTGTTTTTTGTTGTGCTCCGTAATGAAAGCGTGGAGGCATGGTATGGATGTGGAATACTTAAGAGTAGTTAGAACTAATCATTTCTCTTTCCTAGGATCTTTTGTGGGGAAAATTACAAAGTGAGGCAGGTAATTTTAAAGGGATTATAGTAAACCAACGGTCACAAAGGGACCACGTGTAGTTATAAGTTGAGATACTAGCGTGGGTACAATAAGCTGAAATATTTAAGAATTAATATCGTGTGTACCATAAGCTGAAATATTTGAGAATTAATAGCGTGTGTACAATAAGCTGATATATTTAAGAATTGCGTGTGTATCATAAATTGAAGTATTTAAGAAATATCATTCCGTGTGACGCTGAATTTAAACTCTGAGAGAAAATCAAGGTGAGTCGGCCGTTTTTCCAGCAACGCCACTTGGCTTGCATTGCACAGGAAGACGAGCGTTTATCTCCAGAGTTCACAGTAGGAAACTGGAATTACAAATTGGGGCAGTGTCGAGTGAAACTGGGTTAAATATTGATTGAAGTGGGAAAGAGGAAAATGATGAAGTTGTAACGGTTCTTGTGTATTATTTCAGATTGTTGTATTGGGTATGTCTTGTAATTTGAATATGTGTGTTTTGCATGGGAGTAGCAAAGTAGTTTCGGAAGATTTTGTGGGTATGCCTGTTCCTTCTGCATCGCTCGATCTGGAGGAATGTTTCTGGAGAATGATTGTGAGAGGCGAAGTGTGAGGTATAATAAAAGATCCACCATCCGATCCAGGGAGTGCACAGTTGTGGTAGATAGATTACGAGACCGTAGTATGGAAATTCTCTTATGATATTGTCGTGGGTTGTAGAATTTGTGTGCTAATGAATAAATCAAATAGTGAAAAGAAAGAGATTAGTGGCCTATTTCATTAAATTGTATGTCATCATAATGTCCCGAATTTGTATAAAAGCCGTTAAATCAAAGACAAAAAGTAAGTGTGGTATTGCCAGTGCGTAGTGTGCAGACAGAGTTCTATAGTCAGATGCGTGTTTCCGTTGCGTATTATTCATGCAGGAGGATAATTTATAACAAAATCGTAAGATACGAGAATTCATGTTGCTAATCCACTCGCTTGGCAAACCACCCATCTTGCAGGCCTGACTGCTTGATGCCACAGTATGAGAAAGGCAAGTGGGTGCCTCTCATAATTTCGACCCTGCCAGGATTATTTAAATTGTTAGGATAATTGTTGCCAGGATTATTTATTGGTTAGGATATTTTGTTGCCAAGATTCCGTTTTTGTCACGATAATTTTGTTGCCAGGATCATTTTTGTTAGGATATTTTGTTGTTAGGGTTTGCTGTTAATTTTTTTTATTTTTTGATGGAATATATTGTGATAGCGCTAAGAAGTAAAGTTTTTTTTCTGTTTGCAATTTCTTTCTGGATTGGTGAGGATCTTTTATTTTATTTTATGTAATTAATTGCGGTATCGCACAAGGCTAGAAGATCGTTTTATAATTTTTTTGTGTAATGTCCGTAGTAACTAGGTCGCAGGCTAAAAGTATAGTCACCATGGAGAATAACGATTCTGGCGTGAATGTAGCAGTGCAGCGGGAAGTAGGTGTTGACCGTGAGTTAATGAGAGGGGACGGCAGGCACTCCGAAGAGGCTGTATTGTTCAGTGGACCGCTGCAAGGGGAGCCTTTGTGCAGGGGGCTTTGTTCACTATCGGGGGCCTTTCCGAACGACGCGGGCGAGCCGAGATTAGGCCAGGTGTGCGGTGAAAGTGCAGCTACTCTTAGCGAGGCTACGGTTTCACAGGCGAACGAGGTGAGCGCGTCGAAAGTTGCAAATGACGATATGATGCTACAGTTGTTACAGACTTTGGTGAGAGATAATAAGGAGAGTGATAGGAAGGCTAAGGAGAGACATAGGGAGTTTATGGAAATGATGGACGCGATGTGTAGAGGTAATGAGGAAAGATGGGAAGCGATGGATAAAGAGAGTGAGGAAAGTATGGAGGCATTGGATAAGGGAAATAAAGAGGCAATGAGGAAGGTACACTCAGTTACCGATGAGCGTCTGCCCGCAGTTAATAATCGGTTAGGTGAGGGGGAGAAGAATCTGGATGCGGTGAAGCAAGTATGTGACGCCGAGAAAGAAAAAGCCAGTAATTTGGAGGTACAAATAATGACAATAGAGAGTGATACTACTGAACGTAGGGACGTGTTGCCGGATGAGCGAATCGAAGAGGTAGTGGTCAGAATGAATACGATTAGTGCAGATGCAGAAAAGATCAGTACAAGAGGCGAGACAGGTTCTGACAGTACGCAGCGAGAGGTTTATGCCGACCAGGAGGAGATACGACTGCCATTACAGTTTAAAGAGGCACAATTAGATATAAGTAGGAAACATAGTGAGCTAGCACAGTTGCAATTAGCGTGCAGTAGCGAAGGTGACACACCACCAGGTAGACTGCAGAGGGAGAGTGAGATAAACTCAAAAGGCGAAAATAGGCAGAAAGAGGAAGACGAATTCAGAGAGTCAGAAGAACGGTTGTGTCAGATAAAACAGGTGGCAGACTCAACTGGGTATAGTCCAAGGCTGTCTCAATTTCAGGACGCATTACCTTCATTGAGGGGACTGCTCCGCAAAACGAAGTTTGTGTATAACTATTTGAGGGACGAGGCTAGAGCGAAAATGCAGGAAGACCTTAAAGACTGTAGTAGCTATTTAAATGAATTCTGGTCGAAAAGTAAGCAGGACCAGGTTACGCAAAGCATATTGATGATGCCAAATCGTAACGAATGTGGTATAAGGGATTCAGTGTCATGCTATCAGGAGATGTTCAGACGAAACAGGTACTTGGATGTGACATACGAACCAGCGGAGTTCATTAGGATCCATATAACGAAGTTGCCAGTGAAATTGCGCAGAGGTATAGTGATGGCAGGCAGAGGCTTAGACGATTCCGCGTCATTTCAACACTTGGGTAATGAGAGCGATATCGTGAACGGAGACACGACTCATAGGTCAGTTAGTGTCGAGGATAGGAACGGCAGAAACTATCATAATGACAGGAGAGCGTGGAATCCAGGCATTTCATTCATGTCGTAATAGATTGAAAAATAGGAGAAACTAATCCAACATATCAGCCCTTAATATCTTGCTCTAAAACACATGCAGCTGGCACTGAAAATTGTCTATGTAGCAGACAAACTCAACTAATATGTAGGAATGAAAATACCATATTTCTGATCAGAGAATAAAACGGCAGTAATGGAATCTGTTAGGCTGGTATCTCAGTAAAATTTGCAAATTTTTATTTCGAACAGTAAAGTAAAAGAAATGTTATGTAATAATGCCAATGAGTCCAGTTTAATTAGTGTGATTTGACTATTGTAGATACTAAACACGTAATGTAAGAAGTAAACATTGTGATCGAAGTTTTTAAATTAGATGCCATCTGATCTATAGTATGTCATTGTCGTGGTGACAGTTATAATGAAGTGCTGTGTATGGTTGTTCGGAATCTGGTGTTAGTGAAAGAGGCCACTAGCACCAAAGTTACTAACACTTGGGCTGCCCAATTCTCCCAGCTTGTATATTCTCTGCACACATTTAATTTTCGTGTAAGCACAGATTCCTAACTAGCGAATTCTTTATTGTGTATAGTGGACCTTTCAGAGTGAGGCGGATTGTACATGAAAATGCTGTACTGATTGAGACGATCAAGGGAAAACAATCTCGTGGGCTTCATCACATTTCCAACATCAAATTATGGAAAAGTTAAGGATAGATCTAAAGTAGGTAATTTATGGTAGATAGTCAGTGTATTTATTTGTGGTGTGTAACGTTGTGCAGGGTCAAATCGAACATAAGAATTTTCAGGCGGGATGTCAGGAAGTATGACGGAATAGACTGGTCAAATGAGTCATGAACAGGAGTCGACAGAGTGGTGTATGTACGTGTTTTTTTTGTCGTATGAATAAGGATCAAGCAGAAACGACGTGATGATTAATGAGTGAATAAAGATGGTAGATAGAGAAGCGACGTGATAAATAGTAGTGGATAAAGGTGAATTTTTGAGGAGAGAATCGACGTGAAGCAGTGTGAATGATGAAGGGAGATTCGACGTGATGAAGCAGCGGTAAAATAAAGGTGAGTAGAATTGAATAATGTGGAGATGTCTTAGATGTATGTTACAGAGAGGCCTGTGTATGCTGCAATAGAGATTGATGCCAATGGCGAAGGAAGACCAGGAAATGATGGAGTAATGGACGGACGGAGAGCCGAAATACGAATGAAGAGATGAGGACAACTGCACAATGTGAAAGGACGTAAAGGGAGTATGAGACCCAGATGGTGAACGTTGTGGAATACTGACGAAAGATGTAATGTAGGTGTAGATCTAATTCTTAGCATAACAATTGCGATTTGAGAAAAATATTTTTTGTTGTTGTTGAAGCCTCGTACCAGTATAACTAATCAAAACGGTACCAAGAATGTGTACAGCTATTTTTTGCAGGATGAATAATTTGTGTATTTTTTGTTCTTAGATGAAATGTCGCAATTCTAGGTTGATTTTAGCATAAAGTGAATGCAGAGGTAAGCCGATGGAGAGAGGTGCCAGAGGGAAAGGACGAATTTGGAGACTGGAATGCTATCTCCGAAACAGCTTCATGTGTTATGTGGTTGAGTATAAGGGAGCAAAGGTATGGTATGTTGTAGTGAGTGTGGTGGTGTTAAGGTTAACTGACTTCTAAACCTATTCTGTTAGTGTGTTAATGGAATGAATGAGAGGGAAAATGTGATGTCTGGTGAGTGAGAGTCGTAGAGTAGTGTGATCAATGCGCACACTCCTGAAAAGGGGATGCTACCGATCCATAACTAAAAGATTATTGTGTTTTATTGTTTGTTGGGATGAACCTTGATGTGAGGTCAGGATCTGTCATACGTGTCCTAGAAACGTTGTTATATATAATGAAATGTAAAGTATGTGAAGAGATACGAATTTTCAGTCTGTCACAAGCACAGAGGTGCATTATATGTTGTAGATTTAAAGTCACCAGTTTCTAAAATGTTTGTGTTAGGATGTTAAAGTAGTTTACTATTTAATAACATGTGGTAGGTAATTGAGAGTTGTGTAGATTATTTTCTCATTTTTTTGTTAGAACACTTTCAAGGGATTTTAATTTCAGTGTGTCATAAGCACAAAAGGTTCATTGTATATTGTAGCGTGAGAATCAACAGTTTCTAATATTTTTCACTGTGATAGGATGTTAGAGTAGTTTACTATTTTGTATTGAAATTATGAGTTGTATAGATTGTTTCTTATTCATTTTGTTCTTTATTTTACACCTTCATGTTTTGTATGAGGGACGACAGGTACAAAGAATAGCACGAGTGTGGGCTATCTATAGAAAAAGGATAGATAAATGTATGTTGTCTGTGTAGAAAACTAGGGTGTATAATTTTATGTTCTTTTTAGAACAAAGATTCTTTTGTTACCAATGTAGCTAATAGATAATACATGTAATCAATGAGTATTTAAATGCTGTATATCCTTTTGTCTGTAATGTTGCGAGATGCACGGAAGATCTGGCTAATTGGGTGTCGTAACGCCCATACCGCTAACGGGCCGAGCTGACGTCACCACGACGACAGGCGACACAGCCGCGGCACTCCCCACTCCATTGTCGGGACGAGGTACACTCCACGCGCCCGCTACAGCAGGTCAACGGCCTGGGGCGACACGCACGTATCACTGGCCATTCATGAGTTCCGCCACCCTTACGACTGGGGAAGGTATCCCGCGGAGGCAACAGCGGGTGGTTTCTTCTGCTCAACGGCGCGCGCAGCGACGCTACTGCTGAATGGACGAGGCGCGACAGAGCCCGGCGAGCATTTTTTACCTGCAGCTATTAACTTGTACTGGACTGTGGAGCCGTGAAACAAGATGACTGCGACTTTCCATAAGGTGGAAAGTGAAGGACTGGTGTTTCCACATTGTGAGAGGTGGAAAAGATGTTGTCCTTAGCAGACAGGACGATTGTTTTGTTTTGTCTTGACCACTGAATGGTGGGATCCATAAACTTTTGGCAGTGACTTGTTAAGTGTGCTTTGTGAATTGCATGTGGGACACTTGGTATACTTAGAGGACAGTTGTCGTTTGGTGAACAATTAGAGTGGGACATTGACATTTGCGTCTGTAGTAGGAGGCATTTCTTGGATTGGCGCGGGAATAAGTGCTGTTTGTTGAAACTTACGACTTTTAATTACACCATGAACTGAAAGGACAGAACCGTGGGTAATAGTAGTTGTAGGGCCATTTTTTTGGACGAACAGATTCGTGTGGATGGTACTCTGAGAGTGACTATGACATTTGTGCTTAATGAGAGATATAGTTTACTGTTCAGTGCGTGTTCAAAATGCCGAATTGAGTGACTCAAAGACTTTCGTCCGGGTAACCATGGGAGAGCTTTGACACCGAGACAGTGGTTCTAGGAAAATTATCAGCAACTTTTTGACCCCAAGAAAATCACAGAATGAAATGTTTCCGTGTGACTCGCAAGATAGGGAATAATGTATTTGTAATTGTGTAAATGTTTTTTTTTATATGTTTCATTCCTGAAGGGACAGCAAGCGTAATTGTATTTTATTAATAATTGTGTTTAGAATAGTTAGTGTTTGTTTTTTGGTTTGTTCTGGGTTATCAAGTTCACGTAGCATGTGTATTAGAATATTTGGTACAATGATGCTTTAACTATTAGCCAGTGGCGTGATACTAACGTAGCGGCCCTTGTAGCATTTATCCGTAAGGTTGTCACAGGGGAGAAGAATTTGCATTGCACAACAAATATCGGAATTAACTGATGTATTTTGATGTCGTGCATGGTAATAATCTTGTTGGTGTTTTGACTGAAGCCACTTATTTCTATTATCACAGTGGTGATATTTCACATTAAAGTGTAACGAAGGCTAGTCGAAATGCAAGTTCTTGTCGTCTATATGTGTGACAACAGAGAAATGAACAGTAGAGTAAGATAAGAGAGCTACTGGTGGATTCAAGCACTTATTGATAAACTATTTATTGCGAGTATTGATCAAAGTTGATGGACTGACTAGCTCAGCAGCAGGTATTTGTACTGATGGATATAGGATAAGGTTAAACTCACTGTCGAGTAGCTGTGGCAATTGTTTAGGTGATGATAGTTAATGAGGTGAGACATGATGTCTTAGACGAACTATATTACGTAACCAGTATGTAACTTGTGGAATATTTTATTGTTTTTCTTCTCAGTTTTTTATTTCTCTGTAGGTTTGAGGTATATTTTAGAGTAATGGTATGGAGCCTGACATTCTACGTGTAACTAGTGTACGAATTTTTTTTCTTTTGTTGATTTTGTTTTGTATTTAGACTTTGCTATGTAAGGGTTTTTACAGCGCAATTTATGAATGTCAGATTACTTGCTCTGTGTTTGGACGGTGAGCCATTTAAAATTTCATGAGTAACGAAGATCCCAGTAACTAAAGCAAATTTTTATCTCAATATTATTTTTTCATTTCTATGATGTGATGTTTTATTTGTCATGTGGATTGTTATATATTTGTATGTGTACGTTACTCCGGATTGTGGAGAGTACAATATAATTTGGTCGTCTATTTGAGGTCACCAGGGGCTAAGGTCTCCTCCTGGTTATTTTGATGAATTGCTACGTTTGTTTTAATACAGTTTTCTTAAAAAAATGTTCGGAACTACCCTCGCATTGCAAGGATAGTACCGTGCCATTTTTTTCTGCATGGGTAGCCGGTGATGAAAGGGTACAGTACCGCCCAACATTGAGAATAGGTACGAAATTCTGTCAGAACAACACATTTTTTTTGTAAAAGTAACTCAATAATTTCAATTAATACAGCGAAGCCGGATACCAGTGTGGGAAAGAATGACAATTTATTTATTTAATTGATCACATGTGCACTTCCTCAACATAAATCCTTACATCCAGTTTGGTGAGATCTGTGTGGTGTAAATGAATGAATGTATGGTCGTCTGCTAACCACAGATAGTGAATCGACATGAGCATCTTTGAGTCGATCCTTTGGCTACCTTTGGTGAGACCAAAGAGATGGAAGTTACCAGAGCTTTGAGCGTCTGAAATGGGGCTGACCAATAAGGTAGCAAGGTGCTTCTCCCACTTCGAGAGAGGTGCGAGAGAACGAAAAGACGGCCATGTTTCAGACTCGGCACTCTGGCGCTGAACCTTCTGCTGTGAAGACCTGTTTTTTGTTGTGCTCCGTAATGAAAGCGTGGAGGCATGGTATGGATGTGGAATACTTAAGAGTAGTTAGAACTAATCATTTCTCTTTCCTAGGATCTTTTGTGGGGAAAATTACAAAGTGAGGCAGGTAATTTTAAAGGGATTATAGTAAACCAACGGTCACAAAGGGACCACGTGTAGTTATAAGTTGAGATACTAGCGTGGGTACAATAAGCTGAAATATTTAAGAATTAATATCGTGTGTACCATAAGCTGAAATATTTGAGAATTAATAGCGTGTGTACAATAAGCTGATATATTTAAGAATTGCGTGTGTATCATAAATTGAAGTATTTAAGAAATATCATTCCGTGTGACGCTGAATTTAAACTCTGAGAGAAAATCAAGGTGAGTCGGCCGTTTTTCCAGCAACGCCACTTGGCTTGCATTGCACAGGAAGACGAGCGTTTATCTCCAGAGTTCACAGTAGGAAACTGGAATTACAAATTGGGGCAGTGTCGAGTGAAACTGGGTTAAATATTGATTGAAGTGGGAAAGAGGAAAATGATGAAGTTGTAACGGTTCTTGTGTATTATTTCAGATTGTTGTATTGGGTATGTCTTGTAATTTGAATATGTGTGTTTTGCATGGGAGTAGCAAAGTAGTTTCGGAAGATTTTGTGGGTATGCCTGTTCCTTCTGCATCGCTCGATCTGGAGGAATGTTTCTGGAGAATGATTGTGAGAGGCGAAGTGTGAGGTATAATAAAAGATCCACCATCCGATCCAGGGAGTGCACAGTTGTGGTAGATAGATTACGAGACCGTAGTATGGAAATTCTCTTATGATATTGTCGTGGGTTGTAGAATTTGTGTGCTAATGAATAAATCAAATAGTGAAAAGAAAGAGATTAGTGGCCTATTTCATTAAATTGTATGTCATCATAATGTCCCGAATTTGTATAAAAGCCGTTAAATCAAAGACAAAAAGTAAGTGTGGTATTGCCAGTGCGTAGTGTGCAGACAGAGTTCTATAGTCAGATGCGTGTTTCCGTTGCGTATTATTCATGCAGGAGGATAATTTATAACAAAATCGTAAGATACGAGAATTCATGTTGCTAATCCACTCGCTTGGCAAACCACCCATCTTGCAGGCCTGACTGCTTGATGCCACAGTATGAGAAAGGCAAGTGGGTGCCTCTCAAGATGTAGATGTGAAGCAGCACTTAGTCTTACAAGACACACACAAAAGCCAGCAAAACACACCGGAAGAACAATTGCAGTACGCAGATCAGATCGACCAGTCACTTAATTTTCCCCATTAGGCGTTTCGGAGACTCATCAGGTGTACTGAATTAAATTATCAGGAGATAGTTGGTAAATAGAAGACACTTTACTGACAAACAGCGTCACTTTCTGAACCAGAAGGTGAAAAAAAAAACTATTCCACCTTCTGTTGTGAGACAATACTACAGACGGCCTGTAAAATAGTACGTACAAACAGTTTATGTTGCATTAATTTAATAGTTATAATTACTTTATCATATAATCACTAATGTCAAGATGGGCGGTGACATGGATAAGTGGAGCAGAGAATCTCTTGCTGCCGCTTTTAAAGTAGGTACAGGAGCTTATGTACGAATAACGTTATTTGTTGTTACTTTTGACTTTGTGGTCTTTTTAAGTGTATGTTTATGTGGGTTCAACACAGACAGCCAGATGATTGGAACCTGACTCCCGAAAGGCGTTACTGAAGATTGTGTCCTAACCTTAGTGGATGTTCGCTGAAGTAGTTATAACAATTATCTGCTCATCTGCTACCTCCCGTCCTTCAGATGGACGATATTAGAATACATTAATTTAAATGACCCTGACGGTTGAAGGTATATTCCTACGATAATGGCGGTGGAAAGATAACTGGACTGATTACAGTTTTCGTGTATTTCAATTGATATTCCCAACAGGCGCAGGTAGATCGAAGCTAAAATGATCGCATTAACAGCACAAACTATTTTATAGCAGTATTCGCCACTGTTCAGCAAATGTTAGTGGAGATGGAGATGACTGAGGCATACCAGTCACTGCCTGAAATGCCGTAGTTTAGCTCTGTTGTACGTTTGGAATCTTTCTTTCTACAGAAATTAACATTATCTGTTCTGTACACGAGTGTATTCTGCACGAGGCCATTCACCTCTGCATAATTACTGCAGCATCAATATGAACCTGCTTACCGTTTCTAAGCTGTGTTCTCTCTCCGTAATGTTTAGTGTACACACTTCCTGCTGCTATCAAATTGACAGTTCCTCGATGCTTCCAAATGCGTCCTATCAGTCAATCCCTTCTTTTAGTAGAGTTGTGACACAAATTTCTTTTTTCCCCAGTTTGTTAAAGTGCGTCTTCATAACATAATCGATTTACCCATCTAATTTTCAATATTCTTTCCTTGTCTGAACTGCTTATTCTTCAAGTTTCACTTCCGTACAAGGCTAGGCTCTATACAAACAGCTTGAGCAAAGACTTCCGAGCACTCAGATTAGTATACGATGTTGATAAATTTCTGTTTTCAGTAACGTAATCTTTGCGACTGTCAGTCTACTTCAGTTCAAAAATGGTTCAAATGGCTCTGAGCACTATGTGACTTAACTTCTAAGGTCATCAGTTCCCTAGAGCTTAGAACTACTTAAACCTAAGTAACCTAAGGACATCACACACATGCATGCCCGAGAGAGGATTCGAACCTGCGATCGTAGCGGTCGCACGGTTCCAGACTGTAGCGCCTAGAACCGCTCGGCCACCCCGGTTATTTAGCTGTACAAATACAAAAACCATAGAGTACTTTTAGTATCTCAGTTTCTAATCTAACTCTATCTGCATTATGTTGTTCAATTCGACTACAATCCATTACCCTTATTTTATTTTTGTAGATATTCATTTTATAACCCCTTTTCAAGACACTATCTATTCCTTTAACTGCTCTTCCAAGTCCTTTGCCGTCTCTGAGATAATTACCATGTACTGGCAAAACTTAAGATTTTTAATTATTCTCCCTGAACCTTAAAATACCCTTTCCAAGTTTCTTCGTGGTTTCTTTTAATGTTTGCCAAATGTACAGATTAAATAACATAGGGGTAAAACCTTGTCTCATTCCCTTCTCATTTGTTGCATCCCCTTTATGCCCTTCGACTCTTATAATTTCCGTCTGGTTTATGTAAGCTCTGTTGGTCAAAAGTTCTTCTCACCCATAATAAAAACCATATACTTTATTTCATGCAAAAACACATCGTAAAAACTAAATAGACCAACAAAATAAATATTTTCTCTATCATTAAGTACATTATAACATGTTTTAAATGTTAGTGTCTTGAAGGTATCCATCACTTGCGCTCAAAATAGCTGCACAAATTCTTGCCATTCTGGACATACGGTTTTGTAGTGTTTTGGCAGGTATTCCATTCCAATACCTTTGTAGAGTATTCAATAGATCTTCAGCAGTGAATGACCTCAGTTCATTTCATAAGAGTTCAATGGGATTTAAATCAAGTGATTGAGTTGGCTAAATCATATTCTTCTGTTACCCATGCTTCTCTTTCCTTATTGACATATCCTCTGTACAATTCAGAAACATGTTTGGGGTCATTGTCGTGCTGCCCGCCCCGATAGCTGAGTGGTCAGCGTGACGGATTGCCGTCCTAAGGGCCCGCGTTCGATTCCCGGCTGGGTCGAGGATTTTCCCGCTCAGGGACTGGGTGTTGTGTTGTCTTCATCATCATTTCATCCCCATGTGGCGCGCAGGTCGCCCAATGTGGCGTCGAATGTAATAAGACCTCCACCAAGGCGGCCGGACCTGCCCTGTAAGGGGCCTCCCAGCCAATGACGCCAAACGCTTATTTCCATTGTCGTGTTGCAGAAGAAACCCACTACAATTAGTCTCAAGCCAGATGACACTGCATTGTTGATCACTGCCATGTGATATCCTTTCTTCTTTAATGTTCCATTAATTCTCACATGTAAACAACAACTTGATTACCATCAAAAGCCGGCCGCGGTGGTCTAGCGGTTCTAGGCGCTCAGTCCGGAACCGCGCGACCCCTACGGTCGCAGGTTCGAATCCTGCCTCGGGCATGGATGTGTGTGATGTCCTTAGGTTAGTTAGGTTTAAGTAGTTCTAAGTTCTAGGGGACTGATGACCTCAGTAGTTAAGTCCCATAGTGCTCAGAGCCATTTGAACCATTTGAGCCACCATCAAAACATCCCCACGCCATGACCGAATCTCCGCCATGCTTCACCGTTGGCGTCACACATTGACTTTTCATATATTCTCCACGAAGTCGATGAACAAACATTTGAAGACGGTTTTCAAGGTTTTGAACGTGGCTGCGCTTCAGCAACTGTGCATGCAAGGGCTTCAGTGGATTAGAAGTAACAGCCAAGCAGTTGCAAAATACACGTTTATTAAACCTTAACCGTGGTTTCGAAGGTTTTAAAACCATCAGCTTAGGAAGATATTGTACGTAGAATCACATTGTCTATAGCCACTGCAGGAGTCGTTTACTCTGTCTAGTACTTGCCATCCACTTAATCACCATAATAACTGTATTTTAAATGGTGATAAAGTGGATGACATGGACTAGACAGTCAACGACTCCGATATTGGCTATAGATAATCTGATTCTACGTACAATACCTTCTGAAGAAGATGGTTTTAAAACCATCGGAACCATAGTCAAGATTTAATAAACCTGCATTTTGCAACTAGTTGGATGCTATTTCTAATTCATTGAAGCATTCGATGATGGCTTTCAAACACTTCAGACTTAGATTTGCCCGTGAACAGCACCTTGGACCACTGCTGCACGCGCCAGTTTTTATATTCCCGGACCCATTGCAATCGTTTCGTCTTATTTTGTTTGCATAATAAAGCTTTTTTGGCCGCTATGCACCGCTTTAAACCTGGTTGAGACAGAGACTGGAGTTGCTCGCATACTACTTACTTCCTTGCGAATATAAAGTGCAGTAAGAGCGCTTTGATGTTTGCTCTGTATACATATGAACTGATATCTTTATTACGTTTCTCGTGATCTTCAGGATCGCGAAACACTTGCGTTGGCACCATTTTGCTCGATCTGCTGCATTGTGTACATCACTGCAGATCGATCTACGCTAAACTTTGTTGCTACTGCACAACTATAATAGACTTCCTGATGCAAAGCTACAAGTACAGCGCGTTTTTCAGTTTCACTCTACTGCTACTGTCCCATTTGGTGGTAATATGGCACGAACCTGATCAGATATACAAACACACCAGTAGAAGCACACAATGTACTGTTAAGTAACGCGAAGTGATTGCTACACAGATAGCTGAAGTAATGGTGCCTAGTCGAAAGGAACAGCATTAGGTAAACGCACGTCAGTGTCGTTGTGGATACATCAACGGCGTCGCTCAATACGAAGAACCATTCAAAGACACAAGAGACGCGCTTATTCTTTAAATGTTTATACTTGTTTTATTATCAGAACTAGAATGTGATAGACTATTCAAAAGGAATTTCCTGTTTTAACCATAAATCTATTGTTGTAATAGCTGACACAAAACTTCTGACCGTACTCTAAGTTGTTGATAACTTTCATTCCCTTTGTTTTACCCATATTACCTTCAAACATAGTATTCCAACGAACGTGTCAAATGCTTCCTCTAAATCTGCAGACGCAATGCTCGTAGGTTTGCCTTTCTTCAATTATTTTCCAACATATCTTGCAGGGTTTTAACCTTTTTTAAAAACAGTAGCTTTTTTTTTATCAAGAATACGTTCGAAGAGATATTTCTCGAATTGTGATATGGAGTATTAAGTTTCACCTCAGGTTCCACTGACACGCCGTTACTTCAGGACACCATGCCAGTTAATTTTGATACAGCCACGGACCTCTGGTGAGGTCATAGCTGCAGTGCACCTGTCAGAGTTTCAGTGGACTTTTGACAAGGAACAAGCACGGCCCTGCGAACCGGCTGCAGAAAGGGTGCTGTCCACAGGTGACGGGCGAGGTCGCGGTACTGTTGTATTCCGCGACGACGATCCTTGGGGCTGATGAGGCCACGGTGGGTGTGTCGGCTTACTGCATGTCGTCACCATCGAGGCCAGATTAACATTCCGCAACTCGCAGCGCAGACATTCCAACGCACTGGCATTCGTCACGCTCGATCCAGTCCTGCCATAGAGAGCAACAGCAGACATTTTGAATGCATAACTACCAGCAGCGTGCCGAAAAAAAGTAACTCGACTGTTATTATGGACGAGTACTGCAAGTTCTTCATTCTGTCTCGCATCACCTCTCTGAACTATTCCAGATTGGAATCTTGTTTCACACTTTTCTGTGATGAGTGTATCGAAATTATTTCTTTCTAATGTGTTTCTTTTAATTTTTAACAGAGTACAGTAATTAAGAGGATTTCTACCATTTTTAGAGTTGGATGTTACACGCAGGTCGTTGACTGAATCCAGTATTAGTTACCCTGACAATATGGAACATCCTACAAGCGGCTATCGTCAGGATCCTTGAGAATGTGGTTTTCCATTGGTTTCCATTGGTTAGCCTCTCGCTCGAGAGGCAGAAGTGTGAACACGACCGCGGCCGTGTATTAGCGACTCTTCTGGCAAGAGAAAAGTGTTGTGAAGAACTTAGACTGGTGAATAGACATTGTTGCATTACAGTACGACTAACTGCTTAATTAAAAACGAATTACGTTGACTATTATAAAGTTCCAACACGTTTGGTGGCATAAATGATGGTAGAAAAGGATACAATATTTGATAAAACAAAGGAAACCTTTTGCAAACGAGGAGCTAGCGTGTAATATTACCTTTTAACATTATTGATTATTCAGGCAAGTATGTCGAAGAAGATGTATTACTGCAGAGTAAGGGAGATAGGAACTTTCTGTAAAACTTGCGACAAGATGCTGGAAACAGTAGTGGATACAACAGCAAAGGAAGAAGAAGCATAGCATCAAAACTGTAATCTGTCTCGGTTCTAGGCACTTCAGTCCGGAACCGCGCTACTATTACAGTTGCAGGCTCGAATCCTGCCTCAGGCATGCAAGTGTGTGCTGTCCTTAGGTTAGTTAGGCCGGCCGTTGTGGCCGTGCGGTTCTAGGCGCTTCAGTCCGGAACCGGACTGCTGCTACGGCCGCAGGTTCGAATCCTGCCTCGGGCATGGATGTGTGTGATGTCCTTAGGTTAGTTAGGTTTAAATAGTTCTTAGTCTATGGGACTGATGACCTTAGATGTTAAGTCCCATAGTGCTCAGAGCCATTTAAACCATTTTTTAGGTTAGTTAGGCTTAAGTAGTTCTAAGTCTAGGGGAATGATGACCTCAAATGTTAAGTCCCATAGTGCTTAGAGGCGTTTGAATCGTTTTTGTAATCTGTCTCGTCACTTATTTCATATTAGGTGGTCATGAATGGAAGACTGTCAGATAACATTATATCAACTGGAAGTTGTTGAATCGACGATAAACCTCAGGGCATCCATCCTAGCGTTCCCTGAAGATCAAAATAGTCGATGAGAAGAGCGTCCGTCGTTTAATCCAAGCACGCTGTAACAAATACAGTCCAAGAAAAAAAAGTCTCACCACTAAGGAATTATCCGAATGGGTTGGAAATCGGTACATGTGGTAATTTCAGAAAAACCTGATGATTTATTCGAGAGAAAGGGATTCACAAATCGAGCTAGTCAATGATGCGTTGGTTCGCCTCTGGCCCTCATGCAAGCGGCTATTCGGCTTGTCATTCATGGATAGCGCTGTTAGATGTCCTCCTAAGGGAAATCGCCCCAAATTTTGTCCAACTGGTGCGTTAGATCGTCAAAATCCCGAGATGGTTGAAGGGCTCTACCCGTAATGCTCCAAACATTCGCAGTTGGGGAGAGATCTGGTGACATTTCTGACCAAGACAGGTTTTTGGCAAGCAGTAGAAACTCTTGCCGTATGCAGAAGGAAAATCTTGCTGAAATGTAAGCCCAGGGCATTAAAACGGGGCGTAGAATATGTCGATGTGCCACTGTGGTGTAAGAGTGGAAAGAATAATAAGAAAAGAAATAGCGTCCCAGACCATCACTCATGGTTGTTGAGTCGTATAGCAGGCGACATTCAGGCTGGTACCCCACAGCTGTCTGGCGTTTCTACAGACACGTCTTCAATGGTAATAGGGAATTAGTTCCAAACGCGTCTCATCACTGAAGACAATTCTACTCCAGTCAATGGAGACGCCCCGAATAGCCGTGGGACACCAACCTGACTGTCGCGCGCCATACGGCCCGACAAACAGGAGGCCGCCATCTTTTTTTTCTTTTTTTTTTTACGTAGCAGGACCCCTTAGGTTGTCATCCACGGCACCCTTACATGGAATCAGTACGTCGGCGATATTCTACGCCCCTTTTTGTTGCCCTTCGTGGCAAGTCATCCTGGGCTTATATTTCAGCAAGATAATGCCCGACCGCACACGGCGAGAGTACTTATTGCTTCTCTTCGCGCTTGCCACATCCTACTTTGATCATAAAGGTCGCCGGATCTCTCCCCAGTAGAGAAAGTTTGGAGCATAATGGGCAGGCCCCTCCAACCAGCTCAGAACTTTGACAACTGAACGGAATCCTGCACGATATCCCTCAAGAGGACGCCCAACAACTCTATCCATCAACATCAAGAACTTCTTGCATAAGGGCTAGAGGTGGACCAATGCGCTATTGACTTGAACTATTTTTGAAGCTCTTGCTCTTGAAAAAAATCACCCATTGTTTCTGAAATTGTAATCATTTTTTTGTCTGTACATCACATCCACCGATGTCCGTGCCGCGCGGACAATTCCTTCATGGGGCGTCTTTTTTTTCCCCTTGGAGTGCACATAGCATCTGACTCGGTTAGGCCGGCCGGAGTGGCCGAGCGGTTCTAGGCGCTGCAGTCTGGAACCGCGCTGACCGCTACGGTCGCAGGTTGGAATCTTGCCTCGGGCATGGATGTGTGTGACGTCCTTAGGTTGGTTAGGTTTAAGTAGTTCTAAGTTCTAGGGGACTGATGACCTCAGAAGTTAAATCCCATAGTGCTCAGAGCCATTTTTTTTTACTCGGTTACTTCCTACATGCATTACTTACGTGTTGCATAATCACCGCATGATAACCACATCTCAGTTATAAAAATGCTCTACGTGATTCTTCCTGACGACAGATACCACTTCCTGTCAGTGGAAATAACAGAATTAATGCGGAAACAGACAGAATAGCAACCGCACGAAAACTAATGTTACGAAGCCTACTGCCAAAAGGTAAATTATAAGTTTCTCTTACCATTAATTTAATCTAGGCGCAAAGCATGAATCGAGAACTCCACATCACAATACCAAGTCCGATACATAAGCCGATACTGAGTCAGCCGTTACAGAAAAGTGGATGAAACAGCTTGAGATCTCCTTTGTCCGTGCCTCCCCTGTACACTTCATGCGCAGTCAGGTGGACGAGTAGTGATGGTCCGTGTAATTCCTGGGAAGGGGGCAGTGTCCATTGCAGGAGATAGTTCTTCAGTCAGGTACCTGTGGAACACGTCTCTCGGAATTTTTCCCTACACAGTCAATAATAAGTTGTAGTAGTTTACAAGAAAAATGCATTTCGTACGTTGCACAAAAGTTTTTTATTTTACTTATGCAGTCGATAATGCTTAAACTCGTATTCCAAACACACATCTTTGCCACATTGTAAGAATATTAAGGGATATTAGACTATGCACTGTGGCAAAGCGAGGATATATTTTTTGTGCTTTATCGTGAGTAGGACAAGAAGAGAGTGGGTTACATGTATCCACCGCTACGTATTGCACAGTGGATTATTGAATGTATATGGGCGTGATGAAAACTAATGCCTCCGAATTTCTTATGTGAAAACTCTTAAAGATTTTTTAAAAAATAAAACAAACGTGAATATTTATTCCTCAGTGTGGTCATCCTGGCGACTAACACGTTTATCCTAACGAGTGACCAGTCTGGTGATACCGCCACTGTAGATCGTTTCACTTTGCTGCCGGAACCACAACATCACCTCTGCTTGCACCGTTCCGTTATTATCAAAGTAAAGTCCTTGAAGCTGTTCTTTAAATTTTGTAAACAGATGGAACTCGAAGGGGGCTTAGCCGGGACTGTGCTGGATGACAATGAGCCCTGGCGTCTGGTTGTCGCAGATGTCGCACAGCTTGTGTGTGATATCTGGCAATGTCATGCTGAAGAAGGAGGTGCTCCATGTGTGCACGAACTCTTAGAATTCAGCTCCGTTCCTCACGGGACGTGAAGGTTAGAGATTTAGAATGTTAATAAAGTTTGTTTTATTTAAATAGCTTTAAGAGTTTTTATTTGAAAACTTCGGAAGCATTACTTTTCATTCCCTCGTATATATATACCACTAATAATTCAATGTAACATCCTTTTTTTATATGAAGATGTGGTTCACGTCTTCTTTGTCTTCACCACATTTTCTAGTACATTACGGTAAAGCTAATATTGTGTGTTTTTAGCAGGAAAAAGCGTTACGCTCTGAAACTGGTGTCCTGTGCTGGCATTTGAGCCTGGCTTATAAGCTGTAACTGAGTTGCTTAAATCTAATACGGTGTAGAAAGTTTGAGAAGCTAAAAATGCTGTCAATTTAGCGAACTTTTTATAACGTGGGAAGTGTTTGAAAAGTTGCAAAGATCTGTCATGTTGCAGCAGGCTGCAGGATGATGTAGGAGGCAACATGTCGGACTACGCGCAGAAATTACAACGTCATCTCATTTAAATCAATTTATCCACACGCGGGTGCCATCATCTTACAGTCAATAAAATCTCTGGACGTATATCTCCATCTGCATTATTTAATCATAATTTTCGAGTACGTTGCATCGGAAATAACACGTTGGGATTAAATAATATCACTAAAATATCTGCTATCGCGTACCAAATAAAACGTTTAGAAGACACCACGCCGGCGTTGCTGATGATGTATTAAGCTAAAGAGAGTCAGGTTATTTCACTGCGGTGTACTGAATAAGGCAGGGCCACCGCTGCAGAATACGACAACGTGAAAGCACAAAATCTCAAAGAAACTACGTTTCAGCGCTCACCTTGTGGTAGCAGCGATGAACTACAACTCGCTCGCTACTAGTTACAAAAAAGTGGCAATACTTCTCATATTTTCCTCTCGTAATTTTAATTCACTCAGAGTATTAAACCTGCCGAGAAAGTGGAAGTAGTCCATGTCCTCATTCAAAGTTCCGCAATTATTCTTCTGAAAGAGACCTCTGAAAGCATATGCCATTAAATTCCACTTGATAGACTAAAATGTTCAGGCGTTAACAGCATCCAACTTAGGAAAAGTGTAGATATTTTGATGAAATGAAACGAAGGTTTACTTTGGCAAACCATATCACATAAGTACATCTAAATGCAGATCGGAAAATTGTACATAAGACTCAAATTCAGTCACTCTTTGTTAACTGGGTGGCCTCTTGCACCCTCCTTTCACAGCCTCGCTCACACCTTTTCCATTGACCGCAACTCGCCTTAATTCCAAGTGAGCGTCCAGTACCAGCCACATTAAAGTCGTCTACCGCATAATGTAAATGAAAATGTCGTGTGACTAGGGCCTCCCGTCGGGTAGACCGTTCGCCGGGTGCAACTCTTTCAATTTGACGCCTCTTCGGCGACTTGCGCGTCGATGGGGATGCAATGATGATTATCAGGACAACACAACACCCAGACTCTGAGCGGAGAAACTCTCCGTCCCAACCGGGAAACAATTGACCTTCTGTCGCGCTGACCACTCAGCTACAGGCGGCGGACGATCGCATAATCATAGACTTGCAAGTTCTTATTATGATTTTTATCTGAAAGCAGTCTTTGTAATTTGACAACGCATTTAGTCTAGGTAGACATTTTATTCTCCTTGACTGCTGGTTTAATTTTTTTGAACGTCTTACAATACTGTACTGTGATTCTTAACACACTGATTTTTAGAGTCTAATAACACAGTTCCTCCTTATGCGTATTAATGGTCCTTTGCAACCTATATGTAATTAATTGTAAACAATATTCGGGCTTCCTTCAACTGTCATCACTTGATAATGAAAGTAACAAGGATCAAAGCGTAACCATAAAATAAACCATTGCTACAGCTCGAGATGTTTTTTTTTTATGACTGTTAACGTCACAGTGGCGAATTCGCTCTAATTTTTAACACGAAAAAACGTATTTAGGAAGGAGGGAGTCTCATGTTAATTTCTGTGCTGAATCTACATAAAAGAAGATTCAAAGATAAATGTTGTGTTAAAAAAGTAATATTTTCTGAGGACCGACTGTCAACAATACCAGATAAATCACAGGGTATATCTCAACATACCTAGTCTTAATTCACAGAAAACAACGTCTTAACCAATAAGAAGCAATTTCTAACAGGCAAAAGTGATATGGTGATACCATAAAAAGACATTATTAGTCATACAGTAAATTATTAAATGTCTGAAATTAATCTTGATACCAAGCCAAAAGGAAGTCTGCACAAGGATAAAAACAACACTCTCAGTTCCGCATGTTTTGCAGTTTCAAATATTTCTCATCGCGGTTTTAGAATAAGGATTTTAGGTTCATTTTTCATAGTTTCTATATCTACCGGATCTGCGCAGCTAAAGTATTAAGGTCTCTATTTACCAAAAACGAGAAAGAAAAAAATTGTCTATTGTAGACACACCACATCTTATGGAGGCCTCATCAAAGATATAGCTAATCTTACACTCACTGCGCACAGTAATTAGTATTTACCCTGTGCCGTGTGGTCCTGTGATTTGATTGTTCCGGGGTAGTGTGTTCGATCTCTTTCAATTCGCTTTGCGGTGCGCGGGTTGGTGCGCCCTCTGGGATTCCGTGCGGAAAGCCAAAAGGGAGTCTCGGGGAGAGAGGGAGAGACGAGCGGGCCTGGGCGGAGCGACGGCGGAATATCGCGGAAGTCGCGTCGGCAAGTGGTGTGAGTGTGGCAGTTGCATTGGGGCCGGCCGAGCAGCGGAACTGGAGGTGCTGCAGTCACCCGCTGTCGTTCGTTCTGTTTACGAGTTCAACCTTCCTCACGCTGTGGCTACGGGCTGGTGTTATTGTGGCCATCACCTTATTAGTGGCATGTGGATTAATATTGTTAAAGGTGAGCTGTTAGTTTGGTGCATCTTCATCTGGTGGAGTTACAACGAGACTTCTTTCTGTCGTATTCTGGCTTGCGCTGCTGAGCAGTGAGTGTTCTGACGTCGCGTGTCGAAATACTGACTTGTGCCCTGGTTGATTTACGTATGCACTGGAGTGCCTATGTGGGCGTGTTTGCTTAAATTGTTGATGAAGTGTTTCACAATACCCTTACTTTGAGTGTCTTTAAATTACATTTCAGTTTGTTACTGAACTTATGTCAGATAAGGGACGCCCAAATTGTTAAGCTATTCAAGTAAAGTTTAAGTCTACTGTGATACCACTGTTTACCTGTTGGATTAAAATTAATTCAATCTTAACTACAGCTAGGAATAATTCAAGACTAATTGTAAGTGCTGTGTGTGTTTGTTTCCTTTGTCCTTTTCTCCCTCACTACTGTTGAATGTTAAACTGTTTTGGAAACTCCTTTGACGTCATTTCCCGGTGTGGTTTTAGAAAGAGTTCTGTGGATACTATTGTTAACGGCTCCTGTTGCAACGGGGTTTCTGGTCCACACATCCATCGCACGCCAGGGGTTTAGTGCCAACCGCCAACAGTGCGGTAACTTGTTATCAGTCCTTTTCGAATCACCCTCTGGCCCAAGACTATTGATGAATTTCTCTGGTAAAATTCAAATGGAGGCACTGTCTTGTTAACTTGTCTGAACTGAATGTGCTTGCCATGTAAAACAGTTCATTACTGAGTCTGCGTCGTTTAATCTGTGGTAGGGCACTCGTTATTCTGGACCAGACTGTACTTGGCATTAATTGCATTGTCTTGGTAAATCGGTGTGCTACGTAAGATTATAACGCAAGCCCCATTGTGGGTAATATTTACCACTTAACTATATGAGTTGGTCCTGTGAATCATTGTGGCACACAAGGTCACGTTAGACAGTGCTGTAGTGGGCAGATATTGCTTTACGTCTGTGATATTATTTCCTGTAAGCCATTGTGCCCATTAGGTTATGTAAGGCTTAAATACAGTGACCAGTTTGGTAATTTTACAAGTATTAAAATTTTGGGAGAGGTTTAAATCTCATATCTGCAGATTGTTTTATGTTATATAACTTGTTGATGATTCATGTTAAATCAGCTGATGTACATTAACATTGAACAAGTTATATGTCAATATGTTGTTACCAGTACCTTGCATGAATTTTCTTGGGTAATAAATTAAATTGTATATTCTATCCACAATTTGTTGCTCAGCCGTCCACTTCAGTACCCCAGTATCCTGCTCCCAAACATATCATACCCGAATAAAGTTTTGGGTACCACCTAAAAAGAAAGTTGTGTGAATCACCTTTTACTTGTTGCATATGCCGTATGTGCAGCTCTGGTGTTACCTGACCACGGTAATACTGAACTTGGCCTTCCACGACCGTTATCGGGAACACACAGTGACGTTAGAGTTGCGCTGTACCAAAACTACGGTTCTGTAGTTTTCGTACACTATATAAGTGTCTCAGAAAATGGCAGGATTACGGGTAATATTGGTAGCATTGGTGTGGACAGAAACACAAAAGAATGTGTGAGAGAAACTGGTAGCAGACGACTTCTCTTTGTTTTCTTTTGCTTGTTTGTTTTGTACATAATTACAACCGCACTTCGTTTAGTGTGAGTGCAATGTGTTTTTTATGTCCTTACAAAATATAAATTGCATTTTATAATTAATGAAAATTAGTTGGTCGCGTATCTTCAGCGCTATTATGTAACCAACTCATCTGCTTTTGATGCAAGTACAGTTTACATGCACGTACAGAAAAAAATCGATATAATTATTGTTGTTATTTTTTATTCAATAGAACGCTCTTCATACTGATCAAACGGAAGAGTTTACTGTTATTACTGATAAGTGCGAAAGTTGTTTGTAAATAACAGAAATATTTTATAAAAGCTCGGCGAAGTGTTGAAGTGATGTTTGATATGTTTTTAGTTTGTGGTGCTTTTTAACTTTACTTTTCTTTTGATATTGTATTTTCTAGCGTTGTATGATTGATCTGTATTATTTTGTTAATTTTTTAAAACATACCTATTTTTCACGTGAGAAATTACAGTGTACGAATAAAACCTAAAAATTAGACAGTTTCAAGTTTGCTGTAAATAGTGGTTATTTTAAGTAACAGTCAGAAAGATAACTTCAAAGAACCAAAATATTCCATAGCTGAGGCGGCTCTTTATATGTCCTCACTCAGTTTTTAGATGGTTCTCTGCTTCCAATTTCTAGGAAATCTAGTAAGACACTCATAGAATAAGCAAAGAGATCGAAATGAGGTAACGCCCGATATGTACGCAGTATAACTAACATACAGATCACGAAGTTGCGATCTTAACTGGCCAAGGCTACTAGGAAAACAGCCACAGTCAACGGTTACTTATGATAGTGTACGGTGGTTTCACAACTCTACCATAATGTAAACAAGTACAGTGGCTGTGAATGATTTGAAGATATTTCTACATATACTATCAAGTTGTTCAGCGTGTCCTCGAGAAATAACACGCTAAAAATTCACGATAAACCGACCGAAGTGCCCTCGCAACCAAGTGCAGTAACATTGTGGTCGACTAAAACACATTGAAAAGCGCAGCCTATTGCTAACGTGGATTTTGGCGGCGTCATGTCTTTTTGGCTCCTCTATTTGCGTGCCATGCCACTGTGGCTCCAGAATTTCAGTATCTACCGGGAAGGTAGACATATAACCCGTAAACAAACAATTATTATTTAACTTCGTATTTACAAAGTGATAAATCTTTATGACTGTCCTCATGTTCGTGAGAAATCAGCATGGTTTTTGGGAAGTAATAAAAACCAGCGTTAATCGAACAGCGATCTACAGACCCACAATATAAGATACAAAAATCACTTTCATGTACTACGAGCGCTGACGTCGCAAGCAGAAGATGAAAATAGAGAGAGAGAGAGAGAGAGAGAGAGAGAGAATATTGAGGAGACTGAACTGGATTCTCAGTGTGTGAAATAGGGATAACAGACTAATAACCATGGAGGATTGGAAATCTGTCGAATGGAAAGGAATAGAAGACAAAGATACGGGAGAATATGGGTTTGGCAGTACGAATGAGAGGAAAAAAGGCTGTTTGAGTTCTGCGATCAATCTGAGAAAATGGTAACAAATATACTGTTCAAAAATAGCTAGAGGTGGAGGTATACATGGAGAAGTCATGAGGGCACCGGAGGATAACAATTGGACTACATCATGGTACGAAAGTGATTCCGAAATCAGATACGAGATTCTCTGGAGCAGTTATAGACCTAATTCGCAATCTAGTAATGCCGTAAAGTAGGCCGAAGTTGAAGAAAATCGAAAGGAAGAATCGACGTGGAAAGAAATGGGATCATGAAGCACTGAACAAGCTGAAGTTCTTTAAGACAATAGAATCTTCTGCTGGCTAGGTTTCTCCGTGTTTGTCGACCTCATTCTGTGGATGTATTGGACCAACTGTTATCACATCTCTTGGGTGGTCACCTTTGCAGTCGTTTATCTTGCAGTCGTCCTTGTTTACAAATACTAAAGAGTCTTGTCAGTTCATCCTTTCTACATGACCCTTCTAATTTCTTTTCCTTGTCTTCATCAATAAATTGGTTGTCTTTCGCCATATGATTATCCTTGGATCTGTCTTAGTATCTTCGTTTCCATTGCCGTTCACTTTTGATGTTGACTGTCCTGCTCTAGTTTCTGCTGCAGATATCATTACAGGACACACCATTTTTTTATATGTTTTTAATACCCCTCAGTTGTCAAAGATTTGTATCTTCATACAGCATTTTTCAGACATGCGGTTACCTTCAAAGCTCATCGCTTCTTCAACTGACACATCAACTGCTTTTAAATTACAAACTGCAGGAGTTTCTGATCTTACCACACTCCTTGATTTTCTTAGATGAGATTTCCAAGTTATATTGCTTAGCTGTGTTATTGAAAAACGTAACCTTTGGAAATCATCTTCGTTATTTATTATTAGCACAGTATCATCAGCATAACATATAATTTCCCATTTTACATCCTTGTTTCTTGCGGCATTAGTGATATGGTCCATTATGAAGTTGAACAGGAATGGTGTTAATGAGCCTCCTTGTATAATTTCTTCGTCTGTTATCTTTATGTATTAAAATTTCAACTGTCAATCATTTGTGTGTTTCAATACCATTATTTTATACATAGTGTTGTATTGGTATGGAACTGGGGACGTAGAAACGACAGAGAGGCTTCGTCCCCGCCGTAGCCTTCAGTGGTTCACAACCCCACAACAGGCTACAGCAGTCCACTAACCACACTGCCGCCCCCCGCCGAAACCAGGGTTATTGTGCGGTTCGGCCCCCAGTGAACCCTCCCCCCTCCCCCCCCCCCCCCCCGGCAACGTCTCACACCAGACGAGTGTAACCCCAATGAAGGGAACCAGCCCACATTCGCCGAGGCAGGCCGGCACGCCGGACCACGCCTTTCCGCCCGGAAAGAATACATAGTATGGTTACAGTATATATATATATATATATATATATATATATATATATATATATATATATATATGTGTGTGTGTGTGTGTGTGAATATACGTATATACATATATATTTACTACAACCATTGGGATTATAGTATATATACTATAACTATTAGCTCCCTCTGCTCTCATCGGTTAATGTTTGAATTATATTCTTTTTTCTAATCTTACCAGAGGATTTTGAAATTTGCTACTTCTACATAATGTGGTATTCTGTCTCTCTTTACTGACGTTAACAGTTTTAAAGTGGTACCAAGAAGATAATTCCCCAGTAATTATCTAACACTCTTTTATCTCCTGTTTCTATACCAGAATTTTAATACTTTCTTTCCGTTCTCTTGGTACCCTACCTTAAATAAAATACTAAGCTGCTGATATAATAGAGGTCCACCATGTTTTATTAGTTCATCATGTACACCAACTGATCCTGGAGATTTTTTGTTTGTAAGTCTTTTCATTGCACTATATATTTCCTCCAATGAGAAATCTATTTGAGTGTCATCTTCTGTGCTTTGGTGTTAAGTTTGAGTTTCCATATTTGTTACGTCCTTATACTGTAATTTAAAACAGTTTTCCCACTGAATTTTGACAACATTTTATATCTGAATGTGTTATTGATATCTTTCTTTTGCTTTGCTTTTGGAGTATCCACCGTACTTTCTTTTATGTTCCTAAAGATAATGTGGTAATGGATATCACAGGAGATAGTTCGGTTCAAGAGGAATGGACTTCTCTAAGAAGGATGGCCTCAGAAACTGAGTGGACAGATCCGTACATATTATAAAAATGGATGTACGTATGTATGTATGTATGGTCCACATCTCCTCCTAAACAACTGGACCGATTTCGCCCAAACGTTGTACACATATCACCTACTATCTGGAAAGAATAGCTGTGTGGGTAGACCCTCCTGCCTACAAGGAAAGTAGGGTTGCAAAAACAGTGTGGCCTGTCTTGTACAAAGATCCATATTCAACTATTCGAGAATGAGAGCGCTTAAAGAGCTGAAACAAACGTTACACATAATTTCGAACCTTTACAAAACTTTCTCTTGCTGACAGTCCCCACAAAGTGATGAAAGGATTAAAAAGTTATCGCTTACTACATTTCGACTACTCATGCTGTAAAACTACCACATTAAGCATGGCGTTTTACTTTATTACTTCCATGCTGCTAACTGTATTCACGACACATATTGCAGACAGTTTTCACATTTACCTCTGAATGTATTCGTAGTAGCAAAAGTAAATAATTGGGTGACACATAGTTCAGAAGATATGATGTCATAAACACTGAGATGTGTGAAAGACTTTCGCATCATGCATGCATCAGATTTATTAATTCTTTGCTACTAACTCTATTCGCAACACGCTCCACAGACAGTAACCACACATGCTGCTGAATGTACATGCAAAAATATATCATTACATACGTAGTTCACGAGATATGACGTCAAACATTTGGATACAAGAAAAACTGCGGTATAATGCTTGACATTTTAATTTATGACTTATTTACTATGTACTTCGTTCACAACACATTTCGCAGACAGCATACAGATACGTCGCTAAATGTACTTAGGAAAATGAATCATTGTAAGATACCTCGTTGAATTATTATTTTTTATTTTACACGTCTAGTTCCGTAGGACCAAATTGAGGAACAAAACTTAAAGGTCATGGACGGTGTCAGTAAAAGAAATTACAACATAAAGGTAATAACGGATAAAATAAAATGTTTATGAACCCAAAAAGGACAAGCCATAAGCTTAAGTAAACGAAATCAAGAATATAATATAGAAATCAGCTTAATTTTTCAAGGAACTCCTCGACAGAATTGGCATGACCCATGATGAAACTCTTCAGTTTATATTTAAAAGCGCGTGGATTACTGCGAATATTTTAGAGTTCTTGTGGTAGCTCACTCAAAATGGAAGCAGCAGTATACTGCACACTTTTCTGCACAAGAGTCAAGGTAGTGCGATCCAAATGCAGATCGGATTTCTGCTTAGTATTAACTGTGTGAAAGCTGCTAATTCTTGGGAACAAGCTGATATTGTTAACAAGAAACGACAGTAAAGAATATATATACTGAAAGGTCAATGCCAGAATATCCAGACTAGTGAACAGGGGTCGACAAGAGGTTTGTGAAATTACTCCACTTATTACCCGAACTGCCTATTTCAGAGCCAAAAATATCCTTTGAGAATGGGAAGAGTTACCCCAAAATATAATACCATACCGCATAAGGGAATGAAAATATGCAAAGTAGACTACTTCTCGTGTCCAACGATCATTTACTTAAAATTGTGTTCGAATAGTAAAAATGGCAGAATTAAGTCTTTGAACAAGATCCTAAACGTGAGCTTTCCACGACAGTTTATTATCGGTCGGAATACCAAGAAATTTGAACTTCAGTTTCACTAACCATATGCCCATTCTGTGAAATTAAAATATTGGGTTCTGTTGAGCTGTGTGTTAGAAACTGTAAAAACTCTTACTGTGATTTAGCATTAGTTTATTTTGTACAAGCCATGAACTTATGTTACGAGCCAGAGCCAATGTTGCTTGTGTCATCAACAAACTGAAATATTTTAGAATTGCATGTAATTCTAGAGGGCGTATCATTTATATAAATAAGGAACAAGAGTGGCCCCAGCATTGATCCCTGTGACACCCCCTTCCCCCTCACCTTTCACTGTGCCCCATGGAGACCCCACATTATAACCATTCTCAACACTGTAAGTAATGAAATTTTGCTGTCTGTTTTTAAAATAAGAGGTGAACCAATTGTGAACAACTCCCCATGTTCCATAATGGTCCAGCTTCTGCACCAATATTTTGTGATCAACACAATCAAACACCTTAGTTAAATCAAGAAAGGTGCCTAGCATTCGAAACCTTCTGTTTAATCCATCCAGTACCTCACACAGGAAAGAGGATATATGGAATTTTCAGTTGTTAAACCACTTCTAAGGCCGAACTGTACGTTTGATAGCAAATTAAGTGGTATAAAATGATCAATTATTCATGCATACACAATCTTTTCAATAACTTTAGCAGACACTGATGGCATGGAAATAGGTCTAAAATTTCTACATTATCCCTTTCTCCTTTTCTCTCTTTTTATAAACCGGCTTTACCACTGATTACTTTAATTGTTCATGAAACTGACCATTCTTGAATGAAAGATTCCAAAAACGGCTAACTGCGGGGCTAACATATGCTAGTCACTCAATCATATCCATGAGAGTCCTTAGTCTTTAGTGATATAATTACTGACTCAATCTCCCCCTTATTAGTATCAGATAATCTGTATCCTGGTAAAGGAAGCCTCTGCATTGTCAAATTATTTAAGTGGTGCTCCGATATACCAATAGTGTCAGAGCCAACATCTATAAGCACCTCAGATATCAGTCTCGGAAAGGCATTTTGTAAGAGAGCTATATGATTCCCTGTAGAAACGAAGTTTTTATTTAATTCATCAGCAGTCCTCAGAAAATGATTGTTAAATACTGTACATACATCAGACTTGTCAATAACTTAAAAAATTTACTACTAAATGACTTTATACCATCGACCTTATCTGGTGACCAGACACTTCCTTGACAAGTGACCATACGGTTTTAATTTTATCCTGTGAATTAGCTATTCTATTTGCATACCACATACTCTTTGCCTTGCTAATAACACTTTTAAGCACCTTACAATACTATTTGCAATGGGCTAGTGTAGCTTGATTGTGACTACTTCTAAGATTTTGATATAATTCGCACTTTTGTTCCACATGATATCCTTATCCCATTGGTGAGCCACCCAGCCTGCCTTTTGCTACTAGTATCCTATTTAGAACGTTCTAATGCAAAGCAACTCTCAAACAGCTTGAGAAATGTGTTAATGAAAGCACTATATTTGTTATCTATGTTAATGGCACTATAAACATCCTTGCACCCTTGTTCCTTAACAAGGTTTGAAAAACTCTCTACTGCCGTTGGATTACCTTTTCTACATAGTTTGTAATTATGTATAACATTTGTTAGAGTACAAAATACTTTTAGTATTAAAATTTGTGCATCATGGTCTGAAAGGCCATTCAACCTTGTACTAACAGAATGCCCATCTAGTAATGAACAGAGAATAAAAATATTGTCTATCACTGTGCTACTGTTTCTTTACACCCTAGTTGGAAAAAACACAATCTACTTCAGATCATACGAGTTTAGGAGATCTCCCAACATCCTTTTTCTTGCACAATCACATACAAAATTAATATTAAAGTCACCACATGTAAGTAATTTTAGATACTTCCTATGAGTGAACCAATGACCCTCTCTAGTTTGAGCAGAAATACTTTGAAGTCAGAGTTAGGGGACCTATAAGCAATAACAATTAGAAGTTTAGTTTCACTAAATTTAACTGCTCCTGCACAACATTCAGATACCTCTTCAGTGCAGCGCCGTGATACGTCTATAGTCTCAAACTGAATACCGTTTTTTACGTACGTGGCCACTATTCCACTCCTCAAAAAACTCCCTGGAAAACAGCCAGCTAATCTGTATCCTGGTAAAGGAAGCCTCTGCATTGTCAAATTATTTAAGTGGTGCTCCGATATACCAATAGTGTCAGAGCCAACATCTATAAGCACTTCACTAACGTTATCTGTAAAGCCTCTTATATTTTGATGAAATATGCTAATTCTTTCTGTACTTGGATACCTGACCTCCTCTGAATGTGACTCCCTTGTTCGAGGGACTTCCTTTAAGCATGTGTACCTATCAGCTGACTTCAATCTAAGAAGGTGCAACTCTAACACCAACAACTACAGGAATCTTACCATGAGTGATCCCACCACCACCCACTGCACTGTCACCTATAAGCTTTGCTAGCCTCACTTCCCATACCTACTGAGGTGTAGGCCATACCTAGAGAAACCCAATCTATTGATAGACTCAACTGGCACCTGCAATGTGAACCATGCCCTCCGCCATCAGTGCCTTCTCCAGCCGCATGTTAAGACGCCTAACAGCAGCATTAAGATGAGGCCGATCATGACGCTGGAACAGTTGCAGGAAGTGTACATTAGTGCCACCAGTTTGAGTAGCTGTTTTACCAGGTCACCACCTACATCACATTACCTGTCCCTATCAAGACCATTCCTTGCTCCACTCACAGACAGTACCTGATCCTCTCTCGTAAAATTCCTACATAACTCCCTATGCTGTCAGTCACCTTAGCCAACCCTGCACTATGTTTCACAATGCTGGTGATCTGGTACTCACTCCCCAACTTTTCCTGCAACTGCTTGGCCACACCTCTGCAATGCGAACTACCTAGCAGCAGAACCTTCTTCTTTCTGTTAGAATTTGCAACTGACCTAGGTTTCCTAACTGCTGAGGACCGCCGTATGCTTCCTACACCCACAGCAACAAGAGGCTCTTCTCCACTTAACTCTGACAGTTGGCTTCCCTACTGCATCCCCCCCCTCCCCCCCCCCCCCATGAAAATGAACAAATCCCACACCGCACACCGTATCCGCTACTCAAAACCTACTACAAAGCCCACACTTCTTACTCGTGGTAAAATTTTCACAGTTACTGAAAAAACTAAACGTCTACGTTACCTAAGTTCAATTACAACAGCCGAACTATTTAAAGAACCAACAATAGTGATATCGGAATTCTCTCTCTACTAAGAAGGCAATAACTTTTACTAATATTACGAAACCACAACCAATACCACCAAAACTTCACACAATTTCTTAGCTAAAACCAAAAATTCAAGCGACCGCTGGAACACTCAGTGAAATTAAAATAGTGAATGAAAATATTACTTAAGTATTTCACTAGAAACAATAAGAAACGTCAGCTAAAAACTACCACACAAATTTTACTAAACAATTACGACGCACAGACAACTCTAAAAAACATAGTGGGTGGAAGTTTCCGAAACCTTATTAAACCGTTATTTCGCCAGAAACAGCACGAGGCACCGCTGAGGAAATACTAAAATTAATAATTGTATAACAGTGCACAAACAACTTCGTCAGAACGTAAGAACCACTGCAGGTGCAACTGCACGCCACGAAATGTAAACACACTGCTAATATTTGGATGAACGATTGAAAACTACTAAATTTAACATTCGAATTCAGTGCACAAACAACTTTGTGAACAGCATGTGAATATATGACGACAAATACTGAGATGTGTGAAAAACTGCCGCATCATGCGTGACGTATTAATTTATTACTCTTTACTTCTAACTCTATTAACAACAAAAAATGGCTCAAATGGGTCTGAGCACTATGGGACTTAACATCTGAGGTCATCAGTCCCCTAGAACTTAGAACTCTTAAACCTAACTAACCTAAGGACATCACACACATCCATGCCCGAGGCAGGATTCTAACCTGCGACCGTAGCAGTCGTGCGGTTCCGGACTGAAGCGCCTAGAACCGCTCGGCCACCGTGGCCGGCAATAATAAATCACACCCAATCGCTCTGATATTAGTTTGGTTGTAATGTGCATCGAAACGGAGCAAAACACATTTCGTAGACAGTAGTCCATACACCACTGAATGTACACGCAAAATTACTTCATTACGCGACACAGTTCAGGAGATACGTCATACCTGCGTGAACATGAAACTACAGAGCGAAAGTCGCTAGAAATACAAGGGAAATACGCGTACAAACACATGTTAAATATGTTAATTATATGAAAGTATATGTTATATGTGCGTACGTGGGCAGAGCCACTGGAACGATTTCAATCAAATTCAGTACACATTTTAGATCAAATCTGAAAAGCAACACTCTAGGCAATACCTCCTGTTAGGGTGGCAGTCTTAACGTAGAGAGAGAAGGAGGAATGGCGTGATGGACAAACAGAATGGTAGGAGGAAATAGACATAGATAGAGAGGAGGAGGAGGGAAGGGGGATATGGACAGATAGAGGGATGAGGAGGAGATGTACAGAGTAAGGGAGAAGATTGACAGAGACAGGGTGGAGGAAGAGATGTACAACAGACGGATGAGAAGATGGACAGAGTGAGAAGGGGAGGAGAAAAAGGACACAGAAAAGGAAGACGAGGAAATGGACAGAGAGAAGAGCGAGGAGAAGATGATCGACGAGATGCGGTGGAGGAAATGAACGTGGAGAGAGAAAGGAAGAGATGGACTGATAGAGGGGAGCCGGATATTCACAAGAAGTGGAGTGGAGTGATGGACAGAGAGCGTAGGATGGGGGGAAGAAGGAAGTGGGCAAAGAGAGGGGGAAGGAGAAGACGGACTAAAAGAATATTGGAATAAATAGAGTTGGACGGAGGTGCTTTCTCAACTAGTACAGATATAAAGAAGGTAAATGTGATGAAACCTAGAGTAACGAAGAAATACAACATTGAAAGTTACCAAGGAATGAACCTGCAAGTGTATTGTAATACTTAGACTCGTGTTAGCAAGTGTCAAGTTGGTATCTAAGAAATGTGTAAAACTTATTTTGATATGAAAATGTGTAAACTTCGGTACAGGTCACCAGAACTAGATTAAAATTTAATTTTATATGGAATTATGTAGTGCACATCCTACAAGATGCGAATACATATGCCATCTGACTGAAGAACAAAATAACTCAGATTTAAGTGTTGGCCATGGATATTTCTAATCTTTGTCTTTAGTCGTGCAAACAATCACTGCACCAGAAGTGTTACTGTAATTAAACAGCAAAAGAATATAAAAGTTAGCGCGTCGGACTTTCTGATAAAGCTGCTTGAAAACTCACAGGATAGCTCTTTACTGAAACCTTCTACTGGTATTAAGTCGCTGAACTGATACGATATTTTCACAAATACACTCTGACAATCACTGCATCTTACAATGGACTTGAACTTTGATGTCAATTAATTTTATTGGCCTACCAATGCGCACGGAATGGTCGTCTGCTCTACAACTTGTCACTATTAGGATAATGATGAGACGCCAAAAAATCAAACTCTTTTTGTCGTACTTGCGATTGGCAAACTAAGACCGTATCTTACCAATTTTCATAAAATGCATCGCAGCACACAACCGCCTTGTAAAACGCTAGTATGCAAACACAGTATAAATGGAAATGGAAAGCTAATCTTAACGACTAATAAATGAAAGTAAGGACTCCAAGTTTAACTATGTTTCATTAAGCCGTAACAACAATACACCCTTTCATTAAGTTCTCACAACTAAACAAATTAGCAAAAATATTTCCTAAAAACTCTCCCGTGAGCAGTTTCGTTCCTTGAAAGTTGTTTCAACTGTAACACAAAATCATACGTTGCATTATGAAATTTATACAGCAGACTGCAACCATACGTAATGTTCTAAGAATAAAAGGTACAGTTATTTATATAAAAAACTGGAATACTTTAAAGTTGGCTTTTATTAGTCTTCCATTAATACACTCCTGGAAATTGAAATAAGAACACCGTGAATTCATTGTCCCAGGAAGGGGAAACTTTATTGACACATTCCTGGGGTCACATACATCACATGATCACACCGACGGAACCACAGGCACATAGACACAGGCAACAGAGCATGCACAATGTCGGCACTAGTACAGTGTATATCCACCTTTCGCAGCAATGCAGGCTGCTATTCTCCCATGGAGACGATCGTAGAGATGCTGGATGTAGTCCTGTGGAACGGCTTGCCATGCCATTTCCACCTAGCGCCTCAGTTGGACCAGCGTTCGTGCTGGACGTGCAGACCGCGTGAGACGACGCTTCATCCAGTCCCAAACATGCTCAATGGGGGACAGATCCGGAGATCTTGCTGGCCAGGGTAGTTGACTTACACCTTCTAGAGCACGTTGGGCGGCACGGGATACATGCGGACGTGCATTGTCCTGTTGGAACAGCAAGTTCCCTTGCCGGTCTAGGAATGGTAGAACGATGGGTTCGATGACGGTTTGGATGTACCGTGCACTATTCAGTGTCCCCTCGACGATCACCAGTGGTGTACGGCCAGTGTAGGAGATCGCTCCCCACACCATGATGCCGGGTGTTGGCCCTGTGTGCCTCGGTCGTATGCAGTCCTGATTGTGGCGCTCACCTGCACGGCGCCAAACACGCATACGACCATCATTGGCACCAAGGCAGAAGCGACTCTCATCGCTGAAGACGACACGTCTCCATTCGTCCCTCCATTCACGCCTGTCGCGACACCACTGGAGGCGGGCTGCACGATGTTGGGGCGTGAGCGGAAGACGGCCTAACGGTGTGCAGGACCGTAGCCCAGCTTCATGGAGACGGTTGCGAATGGTCCTCGCCGATACCCCAGGAGCAACAGTGTCCCTAATTTGCTGGGAAGTGTCGGTGCGGTCCCCTACGGCACTGCGTAGGATCCTACGTTCTTGGCGTGCATCCGTGCGTCGCTGCGGTCCGGTCCCAGGTCGACGGGCACGTGCACCTTCCGCCGACCACTGGCGACAACATCGATGTACTGTGGAGACCTCACGCCCCACGTGTTGAGCAATTCGGCGGTACGTCCACCCGGCCTCCCGCATGCCCACTATACGCCCTCGCTCAAAGTCCGTCAACTGCACATACGGTTCACGTCCACGCTGTCGCGGCATGCTACCAGTGTTAAAGACTGCGATGGAGCTCCGTATGCCACGGCAAACTGGCTGACATTGACGGCGGCGGTGCACAAATGCTGCGCAGCTAGCGCCATTCGACGGCCAACACCGCGGTTCCTGGTGTGTCCGCTGTGCCGTGCGTGTGATCATTGCTTGTACAGCCCTCTCGCAGTGTCCGGAGCAAGTATGGTGGGTCTGACACACCGGTGTCAATGTGTTCTTTTTTCCATTTCCAGGAGTGTATTTACTCAATATCTTTCCTCAAAACATGTTATTGCAAAATCCCTATTTCAATGATACTGCCCCCATTACACGGCAGTTCAGCTTCCATCCTTTTCAGTCAAGTACATTGCCAGGATGTGCAACACACACTGCTACAATACTCTCTCTTCAGAATGAAGTAACCTCTGTGAGCAGTATCTTTATTCTCATACACAATCTTAAAAGGAATATATCGATAATACAGAGGTTCAGTACATTTACCAAATTCGCAACTTTATTCACATTTATGGCCAAAACTTTCTGAAAATCATCGTGGCAAATGGAACAGCCCAGTTTCAAAATTAATAGGATGTGATCAGTAACTGAAGTGAAATGAGTACAGGAAAGTATGAAGAAATAAAAAAGAAAATGGTCACCGGAAGGACAAACTCAGCATAGAGAAAAGCTAAAGCAATATTCGGTGACATTAGAAGCAAAAGAGTCGATTTTTAGAGCTCAAAGAATTCCATTGCTAGTCACAGAGGAAGAAGCAGATAGATGGGAACAGTACATTGAAAGCCACTATAAAGCTCTCTCGAACAGAGCAAGGGTAGATATATGTGAGAAATATCGTATGATCAACTCAACAGCTCATTCATCAAAGGCGCTAACAAGAAACATGTACACCTTCCCCCCAACACCCCCCCCCCCCCCCCAAAAATGGGAAAAACTGAAGCTCTGTTTAGTTTGATTTTAGGAAAGGGGAAAGGTAAAGGCACCAAATATGTAGTTCTGACGTTTTGCTTCATAATGGAAGCAAGAAAAATCAAGATAATTCAATGGATTTTTCGGCCTGTAAACAATGTTCGACTACGTGAAATGTTGCAAGATGCTTGAAATTCTCAAAAAAAAAAAAAAAAAAAAAAAAAAATATATATATATATATATATATATATATATATATATATATATATATATATATATATATATATATATAAGCTGTAGGGGAAGGTGGTAATGAACAGTGTGTGGAAGAAACGAGAGAAAGAAGTGCTCGGACCGAAAGGAAAGTAAGACAGGTATGTATGTAGTACTTCTCCCCGTTTGTTCACAGTTCATTTCAAAAAAGCAATGATGGAAATAAAAGAGAAGTTTCTTACTAGTCCGCAGAAGTCCGATAAAAAATATTTTTCGTCCTCTACCGCAACTGAAAATTAGTAGAAACATATTTTTGACATCCAATGTAACAAGAATAGGAGAGAGATAAGAAGAAGAGGAGGTGTTGAAGGGGCAAGGGTCTGAAATGAACTGGCAGTAAACATGACATTTGGAGATAAGAACGCTGACAATAGGACGATTTCGTAACTCCGTTAGAGTAAAAACATATTTTTCATAAACATTTCGTTTTGCGTCTTTCAAGCCAAACTACAAGGTTAGACAGTAACAGGTACTATTTCCTCACCAAAATGAATTACGACAACAATGACTTGTAACGTGTTGTTGCACTGTTGTAACAGGGTAGGTAATGCGATTTCAATGTGACACGAGAGCGAGTACAAACGACAACGAGCTATAAAATAAATGTGACAAGTGAGTACGCTCAAATGCGTTTTCGGTGATGGGGAGCAAGAGAAGTAGCTTTACGTATTTATTTGTTTGTTCGCTTCAGCCGTAAAATCTATACAACAGCCTCTTTAGCAATAAGTGATACAGTAAACATAAATAATTAAGTGGTTGAAAGCAAAAATACGTAATTACTTTGTTAGTTCGTTAGTTACGTTTTCGATTGTTCATATTCACGATAAACGTTAACAGGTACATTGTGTCAACTAAACAAACATATAGCCCATAGTTAATAAAAGAAGAGTTATGTGTTGGCATCTTACAGGTTTAATTTCTGTGTAAATGATTAAATTTTTCTGTTCAATAATTGCCGTTTGGTACAGAAAGGTTTGTTTAGGAGAAACATTTTCATCATACATTAGAAAACACTTCTGCTATCCGTCTAACATTTAATTTCTGTGGGTAGATTGTCAAAAAGTTTTATAATTGTATACGTCACCCCTTTCTGTGTCAAAGTTAGATTCATTAAAGGGCAACAGAGACTATGTTTTTCCTTCTAGTTTCTGAAAATCTCTGGTACTCACAAACATAGATGGATTGTTGATAACCTGCTTAAAGAGATACTTGCAAGTTGCGCATGTGTGAACATCACAGGTAATTGTAATTGCTTTCTTTTGTGCCATGAGTACTGTTTGCTTAACTTAAGCAGGTTGTCAAGAAATTTTATAATTGTATACTTCACCCCTTTCTGTGTCAAAGTTAGATTCATTAATGGATAACATAGGCAATTTTTTTCCTTCTAGGTTGTGGAAATCTCTGGCACTCACAAACTTAAATGGATTGTTGATAAGCTGCTAAAAGAGATATCTGCTATTTTCGCATGTGTGAACATCACACATAATTGTAATTGCTTTCTTTTGTGCCATGAGTACTGTTTGCTTAATTTGGGACTTACTCTAGAATTTTATCCAGCAGTACATCACTGAATGTATATACGTAAAATATATTAACGTACTTGTTTCTGTATCCCTACAGTTCTTAATAATTGTTGTGACAAAAGTAGCTAAACCTAAATGTTGTAGCAGGTCTACTATTTGCTGTCTCCATTTCATGCTTTCATCAGCATGCACATCTAAGAACATAGAACTTTCTACCTCTTTTTTCCAATTGTTGTTAGTATACTAGATCAACAGGACATCTAAGAACGTAGAACTTTCTACCTCTTTTTTCTAATTGTTGTTAGTATACTAGATCAACAGGATAATTTTGACAGTAAAAATTTTGATGAAGTTTGTTTGATTTTCAAAGGTTAAAGCAAGCCCATTTGGGTGAAGCTAACCAGTAACTTTCACAAAAATATTTATTATTTTTTCTTTGGTATATCTTTGCTTGGCTTCACAATAATGATTGTATGATCAGCAAAGAGGTTTAATTACACCTTCTGATACAATCTCAAATAAAATGGAAGATCATTAACATAAACCAAGAACAGTAGCGAGCCAAGGATTGGAGTCTGTGGTACTCACATCGTAATTTCTTACCATGCTGATGATGCGGCATCCGTCTTTGTATTACTCGAGTAGACTAGGTTAGCACTCAGGGCTCCATTCCTCAGGTAACAACTAAATTACTCTTGTGCTGAAGTATGTGTTCCACAAAAGCCAAATTTTTCTCTCACTGACACAAGCAAATGCCTTAAATAAGACAGGTGCTGATATTTTATCATTTAAAATACAATAATACTGATATGTATTGAAATATGGTGTTACGTTAGTAGAGACAATCAGTGGAATTTTGTGATATTTATATGGGTTGATATCTGAATAGCGTCATATCGTTTAGCAATTTATAAAACAATGATTGCAAATCCTAATTTTGTTTCCATACAATACAACTTTCTTTAAGTATGATTTTCCATACGATTCGTCTGGTTTTTAGTCCACGGCATATTGTATAATGGAAACATACTCTGATGAAGTTCAGTTACAACAGTGACCGAAACGTTGGTACGTAGTTTTACAGCACGACCTGCTCTACAACCCAGTAGACTTTTATGGTAAAATATCCCCACTGTTGTCAACTTACCAGTAATAATTTTTGTGTGTATCACTTTGTAGGTAATGTGATCCGTGTGTTGATCCATGCATTAGATGTCTACCACTGCTGAAATCATACATATGCAATTTTTACTTTTATTCATAATGGTAAAATATCAACAGATAGCTATATCACGCCAGTTTATGTTATAAAAAATTATCACCCTTGACCGCTTTGCTTCTAATATTAATTTGTGAATTTATTTATGCGCATTCCATCACTTTGTTTAATGCACGGAGAATAACCGTTTTTCTTGTAAAGAGGAACTAACAAACCAAATAGTGCCAAAAGCGCTCATACCCGGGGGCAAGAGGGAGCCGCGAAAAACCCCCTCCCCCTCTAGCTTTCAGGCAAAGGAAAGACATACCGTAAGCAAGCGCTTTTCTTTCAAGAAAATGATTTGATATCTCGTATTAAGCAGGTTTTTAACAGTGTCACAACTGCAACTTTTCTGTGGCTACCCGCAAGTCTTCATCCATCTTCCAAAATGTTAAAAATTCTTCATACCCCGGGTTTGGCCCCTGGTGATCCAGTAGTCTACACCTGGTGCTAAGGGTGTCACATCTTTTATAGGAGACTGTTCAGCAGCATGTGCACGCAAGAACAAGGGGGTGGCTGGAGGAAGAAGTGGGGAGGACGATTTTGTGGTATGACAGTAAATGTCACTGGGTAGCTACCTTGTGCAGAAGTGGAAAAATATTTACGGTGTACTAACATATAAAGACAAGTTGTAGTTTGACGCTGATCCAAAAATCTCGAAACGTTCTTGACGCAATTACTTCAGACTTTTACACGATTCTATAACGAATGTTGAGACGGACATAGACTACGTTATTTAATGTATATGGTACATAAATCTGTATGAAAAACATAAAGGGGAAACCTTGTTAGTACAAATCTCGACAAGTTCTTCACCAAATTATTTCCTATTTTTACACCATACTATAATAAATTTTCGGATGGAGATAGGCTACTTATTTTTAAGTATCTATGGGAAATAAATGTATATGTAATATGTAAAGAGTAAACGTAATTATCAAAACCGTCGAAATGTTGCTGACCAATTAACTTCAAATTTTTACCTGATAGTCTAATAAACGTTCAGACAGACACAGACTACACATTTTTGAATATAGATGGAATATAAATCTTTATCTGTAATACTATATAAAAGCAAGTGGTTGTTTAAAGTTGTTACCAAAAATATCATAGTTATTTACCGAACTGATTCAAATTTTACACGATACTGTAATAAACGTTCAGACAGACATAGGCAGTATATTTGTAAGTACAAATAATATATATATATATATATATATATATATATATATATATATATATATATATATATATATGTGTGTGTGTGTGTGTGTGTGTGTGTGTGTGTGTGTGTGTGTGTGTGTCCAACACATAAAGAGGAAACTCTAGTTCACAAAAGTTTCGAAAAGTTATTGACCAATCTAACTCAAATATTTACATAAAACTCTAATACACATTCAGATGGATGTAGGCTGCATATATCTTTAATATCTTTAAAATACATGGTTTACAAATATATGTATACTACATACAAAGTTAATGTTTTTACTAAAAGCTCAGAAACTTCTTGACCCATTTCTTCAAATTTTTACGCAAGTCTCTCATAAATGTTCCGACGGACATTGTCTACATACTTTTTTGAACATATTTGGCATATGGTAATATGTAATTGGGAATCGTTGTTAGTACAAATCTCGAAAAGTTCTTGAGTTAATTATTTCCTATTTTTACACGACACTGTAATAAACTTTCGGACAGACATAGGGTACCTATATTGTAAGTATGCATGGGAAGTAAGTATATACATAATACATAAAGGGGGAACAGTTTTAACAAAGAACCTCGAAAACTTCCTTACCAATTTATTACCAATTTTTACATGATGCTCTAATAAACATTCGGACATACATTTTTAAAGACATGTAATACATAAATATGTACTTAATATATAAAGGCGAAAAGTTATTAGGAAAAATCTCGAGAAGTTCTTGGCCGTTTCACTTCAGATATTTGTACAATATTCTGCTAACTTTCAGACCGACATAGACTATTTATTTTTTTGAATAAGAATGCACAGATTTTGTGTTAAAAATGACTGAGAGATAGAAAATGCTGTGGTTTGGAAATGAGGAGTTTCGCACTCATTTTTAACTTAGATATCAGAGGATTTAAACCATATGACAAATTGTTTCCTCCACGTATATTTTTTTCTCTTTATATATAGTTAGAGAGAAAAATTCTATACACAGCAGTGTGCTGCTTGTTTGCAGTCAGCTTTAAGAAGAAATAGTAATGTTGTATTTATGGCTGATCGACTTATGATTAGAATAATACTACGGAATGTGAATCATACGGAACATTACAATACTACCCATTCACAGATTAAACCACTGTGAAATACTGACGTTGAGGATACTGTCCTCATAGAAGCAACAGCTGGATAGGTCTCTCCTGGACCTCTTATACTAATGATCCCAACCGATTTATCTATTCATTTTACGTGGCTTCATTTACCAATCGAGGTTTCGTTTGCAATAACAATAAATAAAGCTCAAGGTCACACAGAGAGAGAGTGAACTAAAGATAGACAGACAGGCGGAGGGAGAGAAAATGAATGCATAAAGGGGGAGAAAATGGATGGATTGAGGACAGAAAGAGATTTAGACATACATATAATTCCCTTAAAAATTTTAGCTGTTGCTAATTTTTGCCAGGCTCGTTAGTATAATAATGAAGCAACAGTTTAATAGCTGATCTGCCATACTCGTAGCTGTGGAAGATGACAGCAAAATACCGCGTTGCCCAGCGTAGTTATAATAACAAATTGTAGGTGTAGGCACAAAAGAAAGACAAAGTAGTTTTGACATTTAATTATTTATTAAAAATACAAAAATAGGTGTTGGTCTCGCCATATTGGCCGGGCTGCTACCCAGCTCCCACTGACCAGCGCTGTCCCACTACAGCCCACCACGGGGACTTTTGGCTGCTGAGTTTCCCCCCTGGCCCGATGCGTCCCTCCTTAGCCAACCTGGTAACCTCTGATTCATCAAGGGTTACCATATTGATGGCAGGCTTAGTGCGGACGCCGGATCGACATGGGAAACTGGGTACCAGGGCTCCCGGTCTCAGACCATCCACAACACCTGGCCTCCAAGTAGCTGGATTACAGGAGCACGCCAACGCTCCCAGCCGAAAGCGGACTGCACCGCTTCGGTACTTCGCGTTAGCGACATACTCTTACATTTGCCACAGTCAGTTATTTCATTGATATACTCAGGGACTAGAACCTGTCTGAATTCGAAGATGGTTATTCCATATCTTGTCATCTCTAAAAACACTGGCTAATGCGACTCAAATCTTACCTGTTTATTCTGTCGCTGATAGATGGCTCTGCCGCTGAGAATCGATGCGTAACGGAACTCTACTGCGCAAACTCGCCGGTTCGGTCGGCGCCTGGGCTCTACAGGTGGCGGAGAACGTGCCGCTCTTGTTACAGAATTAATCTTGTGCGAACGTGAACAGCGAAAAACCGGTCTGAAGTGCAGAGAGCGTACAATGTTCATGCATTCCGATATTTATTGATTTCGTTATAATTACTAAATCAGCTCAAATCACATTCAGTTCGTCTCTTAAATGCTGTTAACGTTTCAGTATACATATTCTGCACCGTTCTGTTCGTGAGTAACGCGTTTCGTTGCTTTAAAAAATCATTACAATGTTTTTAACACCTTTGACTTACGGAATGACTTAAGTTGGAGCAAATATTTAAGATGACCATATTTCACGGTGTCGACGCTGGGACCAGTTTTATTATGGCTCAGTGCTCTGTAATTGTTATACGTTACTAAAACTTACAACGAAATGAACAGCAGGCACCAAATGACAATGTAACAAAAATAATCGTAGGGACATTCCTAGTTACCGTGTAACACACTTAAATCTTAATAGTTACTTAAATATTAAAAGTTAGTACACTGAACACAGTACTTGCTTTGGTGGCTACTTACAGCTTTTAACACTTAGTTGTTCATGGCCCCATAATTCTGTGATGAATAAACTGGATTCAACAAGCATTTGCTTTTTTTTAACTTAAGAAGTCATAGAATTCCAACCTCTCTTTATTATGAATGGATACCTCTTTAAAAGTAGATGAACTGTATAATGTCTCTAAATTTGACTACCAAAATCGGATTTAATTAAAAACGGAGTAGTATCATGTTGTTTACGACATAGGATTGTAAATACGTTACGTAGCTCTCCTGAAATTCCGGACTTAAAATGCAGTATCGTTTCGCTTTTCTGGAGTTAGTTAAAGTCCAAAGAAAGCAAATGAAGAACCTATTAACTGTGCTACACGTCCCATAATACGCATGCCAACGGAATACACAAGAATGCATTACCGTTACAGCTAAGCAAATGCAGCTCAGTAATACCAACTTCAGCGCAAGTATTATTGGAGATGTCGAACTTGAACGCAATATCACGTAGGCTGTGTGAACACATTTCGATGCGCATAAGCATTTAGCTTACAAAATTTCCAAGGGACCCGTGGTTTCCCATGGCTCACTACAGAGCAATTGCATTTCTTATCCCCATTTATCATTGTATCAGAGTCTAATAGATAATATCTGCACAGTGGGGCAAATATTGGCAGCATCTGAAGCGTGTCTTGTTTGGAAACCAACTTGTGCGATTCACTCACGGTAGTTGTTGGCAACAGTAATGTCCATTTACTCTTCGCCCTCAGGCTTGCATCAATACTGTACGGTTCAGTTTTTCCGGCAATGTTGTAAATTATTTATTTATTTCATTTTGCTAGACCAGATTGAGGAATTAATGCTCTCTCTTAAATCCGACCAGGAATTACACGTGCAAAACAAAATATTACATAACAATCACAATAATAATAATAAGCGCTATTAAGAAAAACAGTAATTGACAATAATAATATTAACACTAATAATGACGATAAATAATGGAGGAATTAGGAATGATATTAATTATTATTATATAAAGTCAATAATAATAATTTCTGTTATTCTACATCTACATCTATACTCCGCGAGCCACCTTACGGTGTGTGGCGGAGGGTACTTATTGTACCACTATCTGATCCCCCCTTCCCTGTTCCATTCACGAACTGTGCGTGGGAAGAACGACTGCTTGTAAGTCTCCGTATTTGCTCTAATTTCTCGGATCTTTTCGTTGTGATCATTACGCGAGATATATGTGGGCGGTAGTAATATGTTGCCCATCTCTTCCCGGAATGTGCTCTCTCGTAATTTCGATAATAAACCTCTCCGTATTGCGTAACGCCTTTCTTGAAGTGTCCGCCACTGGAGCTTGTTCAGCATCTCCGTAACGCTCTCGCACTGACTAAATGTCCCCATGACGAATCGCGCTGCTTTTCGGTGGATCATGTCTATCTCTTCTATTAATCCAACCTGGTAAGGGTCCCATACTGATGAGCAATACTCAAGAATCGGACGAACAAGTGTTTTGTAAGCTACTTCTTTCGTCGATGAGTCACATTTTCTTAGAATTCTTCCTATGAATCTCAACCTGGCGCCTGCTTTTCCCACTATTTGTTTTATGTGATCATTCCACTTCAGATCGCTCCGGATAGTAACTCCTAAGTATTTTACGGTCGTTACCGCTTCCAATGATTTTCCACCTATGGCATAATCGTACTGGAATGGATTTCTGCCCCTATGTATGCGCATTATATTACATTTATCTACGTTTAGGGAAAGCTGCCAGCTGTCGCACCATTCATTAATCCTCTGCAGGTCTTCCTGGAGTACGTACGAGTCTTCTGATGTTGCTACTTTCTTGTAGACAACCGTGTCATCTGCAAATAGCCTCACGGAGCTACCGATGTTGTCAACTAAGTCATTTATGTATATTGTAAACAATAAAGGTCCTATCACGCTTCCTTGCGGTACTCCCGAAATTACCTCTACATCTGCAGATTTTGAACCGTTAAGAATGACATGTTGTGTTCTTTCTTCTAGGAAATCCTGAATCCAATCACAAACCTGGTCCGATATTCCGTAAGCTCGTATTTTTTTCACTAAACGTAAGTGCGGAACCGTATCAAATGCCTTCCTGAAGTCCAGGAATACGGCATCAATCTGCTCGCCAGTGTCTACGGCACTGTGAATTTCTTGGACAAATAGGGCGAGCTGAGTTTCACATGATCTCTGTTTGCGGAATCCATGTTGGTTATGATGAAGGAGATTTGTATTATCTAAGAACGTCATAATACGAGAACATAAAACATGTTCCATTATTCTACAACAGATTGACGTAAGCGAAATAGGCCTATAATTATTCACATCTGATTTATGACCCTTCTTGAAAATGGGAACGACCTGCGCTTTCTTCCAGTCGCTAGGTACTTTACGTTCTTCCAGAGATCTACGATAAATTGCTGATAGAAAGGGGGCAAGTTCTTTAGCATAATCACTGTAGAATCTTACGGGTATCTCGTCTGGTCCGGATGCTTTTCCGCTACTAAGTGATAGCAGTTGTTTTTCAATTCCGATATCGTTTATTTCAATATTTTCCATTTTGGCGTCCGTGCGACGGCTGAAGTCAGGGACCGTGTTACGATTTTCCGCAGTGAAACAGTTTCGGAACACTGAATTCAGTATTTCTGCCTTTCTTCGGTCGTCCTCTGTTTCGGTGCCATCGTGGTCAACGAGTGACTGAATAGGGGATTTAGATCCGCTTACCGATTTTACATATGACCAAAACTTTTTAGGGTTCTTGTTTAGATTGTTTGCCAATGTTTTATGTTCGAATTCGTTGAATGCTTCTCTCATTGCTCTCTTTACGCTCTTTTTCGCTTCGTTCAGCTTTTCCTTATCAGCTATGATTCGACTACTCTTAAACCTATGATGAAGCTTTCTTTGTTTCCGTAGTACCTTTCGTACATGATTGTTATACCACGGTGGATCTTTCCCCTCGCTTTGGACCTTAGTCGGTACGAACTTATCTAAGGCGTACTGGACGATGTTTCTGAATTTTTTCCATTTTTGTTCCACATCCTCTTCCTCAGAAATGAACGTTTGATGGTGGTCACTCAGATATTCTGCGATTTGTGCCCTATCACTCTTGTTAAGCAAATATATTTTCCTTCCTTTCTTGGCATTTCTTATTACACTTGTAGTCATTGATGCAACCACTGACTTATGATCACTGATACCCTCTTCTACATTCACGGAGTCGAAAAGTTCCGGTCTATTTGTTGCTATGAGGTCTAAAACGTTAGCTTCACGAGTTGGTTCTCTAACTATCTGCTCGAAGTAATTCTCGGACAAGGCAGTCAGGATAATGTCACAAGAGTCTCTGTCCCTGGCTCCAGTTCTGATTGTGTGACTATCCCATTCTATACCTGGTAGATTGAAGTCTCCCCCTATTACAATAGTATGATCACGAAACTTCTTCACGACGTTCTGCAGGTTCTCTCTGAGGCGCTCAACTACTACGGTTGCTGATGCAGGTGGTCTATAGAAGCATCCGACTATCATATCTGACCCACCTTTGATACTTAACTTAACCCAGATTATTTCACATTCGCATTCGCTAATAACTTCACTGGATATTATTGAATTCTTTACTGCTATAAATACTCCTCCACCATTGGCGTTTATCCTATCCTTGCGGTATATATTCCATTCTGTGTCTAGGATTTCGTTACTGTTCACTTCCGGTTTTAACCAACTTTCCGTTCCTAATACTATATGCGCACTATTTCCTTCAATAAGCGATACTAATTCAGGAACCTTGCCCTGGATACTCCTGCAGTTTACCAATATTACGTTAACTTTTCCTGTTTTTGGTCTCTGAGGACGGACGTTCTTTATCAACGATGCTGATGTTCTCTCTGGTAAGCCGTCAGGTATTTTATCGTTTCGCCCAAGGGGGGGTCCCTCTAACCTAAAAAACCCCCGTGTGCACGCCACACGTACTCTGCTACCCTAGTAGCTGCTTCCGGTGTGTAGTGCACGCCTGACCTGTCTAGGGGGGCCCTACAGTTCTCCACCCAATAACGGAGGTCGATGAATTTGCAACCATTATAGTCGCAGAGTCGTCTGAGCCTCTGGTTTAGACCCTCCACACGGCTCCAAACCAGAGGACCGCGATCGACTCTGGGCACTATGCTGCAGATATTAAGCTCAGCTTGCACTCCGCGTGCGATGCTGGTTGTCTTCACCAAATCAGCCAGCCGCCGGAAGGAACCAAGGATGGCCTCAGAACCCAAGCGGCAGGCGTCATTCGTTCCGACATGTGCTACTATCTGCAGCCGGTCACACCCAGTGCGTTCAATAGCTGCCTTTTATTAACAAAAAGTAATGATTTGCAGTAATAATAACACCGACAATTACAAGGTAATCGAGACACTAAGAATCTACATCTACATCTACACTTATACTCCGCAAGCCACCCAACGGTGTGTGGCGGAGGGCACTTATGTTGCCACTGTCATTACCTCCCTTTCCTGTTCCAGTCGCGTATGGTTCGCGGGAAGAATGACTGCCGGAAAGCCTCCGTGCGCGCTCGAATCTCTCTAATTTTGCATTCGTGATCTCCTCGGGAGGTATAAGTAGGGGGAAGCAATATATTCGATACCTCATCCAGAAACGCACGCTCTCGAAACCTGGACAGCAAGCTACACCGCGATGCAGAGCGCCTCTCTTGCAGAGTCTGCCACTTCGGTTTGCTAAACATCTCCGTAACGCTATCACGCTTGCCAAATAACCCTGTGACGAAACGCGCCGCTCTTCTTTGGATCTTCTCTACCTCCTCCGTCAACCCGATCTGGTACGGATCCCGCACTGATGAGCAATACTCAAGTATAGGTCGAACGAGTGTTTTGTAAGCCACCTTCTTTGTTGATGGACTACATTTTCTAAGGACTCTCCCAATGAATCTCAACGTGGTACCCGCCTTACCAACAATTAATTTTATATGGTCATTCCACTTTAAATCGTTCCGCACGCATACTCCCAGATATAACTGCTACCAGTGTTTGTTCCGCTATCATATAATCATACAATAAAGGATCCCTCTTTCTATGTATTCGCAATACATTACATTTGTCGATGTTAAGGGTCAGTTGCCACTCCCAGCACCAAGTGCCTATCCGCTGCAGATCTTCCTGCATTTCGCTACAATTTTCTAATGCTGCAACTTCTCTGTATACTACAGCATCATCCGCGAAAAGCCGCATGGAACTTCCGACACTATCTACTTGGTCATTTATATATATTGTGAAAAGCAATGGTCCCATAACACTCCCCTGTGGCACGTCAGAGGTTACTTTAACGTCTGTAGACGTCTCTCCATTGAGAACAACATGCTGTGTTCTGTTTGCTAAAAACTCTTCAATCCAGCCACACAGCTGGTCTGATGTTCCGTAGGCTCTTACTTTGTTTATCAGGCGACAGTGCAGAACTGTATCGAACGCCTTCCGGAAGTCAAGGAAAATAGCATCTACCTGGGAGCCTGTATCTAATATTTTCTGGGTCTCATGAACAAATAAAGCGAGTTGGGTCTCACACGATCGCTGTTTCCGGAATCCATGTTGATTCCTACAGAGTAGATTCTGGGTTTCCAGAAACGTCATGATACGCGAGCAAAATACATGATCTAAAATTCTACAACAGATCGACGTCAGAGATATAGGTCTATAGTTTTGTGCATCTGCTCGGCGACCCTTCTTGATGACTGGGACTACCTGTGCTCTTTTCCAATCATTTGGAACCTTCCGTTCCTCTAGAGACTTGCGGTACACGGCTGTTACAAGGGGGGCAAGTTCTTTCGCGTACTCTGTGTAGAATCGAACTGGTATTCCTTCAGGTTCAGTGGACTTTTTCGTTTGTGCAAGGATTTAGAGAAGGAACTGCAGTGCGGTCTTCCTCTCTGAAACAGCTCTGGAAAAAGGTGTCTAGTATTTCAGCTGTACGCGTGTCATCCTCTGTTTCAATGCCATCATCATCCCAGAGTGTCTGGATATGCTGTTTCGAGCCACTTACTGATTTAACGTAAGGCCAGAACTTCCTAGGATTTTCTGTCAAGTCGGTACATATAATTTTACTTTCGAATTCACTGAACGCTTCACGCATAGCCCTCCTTACGCCAACTTTGACATCGTTTAGCTTCTGTTTGTCTGAGAAGTTTTGGCTGCGTTTAAACTTGCAGTAAAGCTGATGCTGATTGGTTTAGCACTTTTGAAATCTAGTATGGTTTAGGATAAGTGGAAAGGATAATGAAAGAGGAGTGACAATAGGCTGCTAGGAAATAAGAGAATTGCAATAGAGAACTCTTTAGACATTAATTATTATTATATAAACTCAAAAATAATAATTTGTGTTACTAAGAAAAAGTAATTATTTGGAGTAATAATAATAATAATAATAATAATAATAATAATAATAATAATAAAGAAATGAAACATCAGACAAAAAACGAAAAAGGTTAGGTAAAATCTCACAACAAGAAGCAATAGAGCAATTAGATGAAAAGAAGCAAAAATTACAAGCTTTGGCGAAACGACTTAGAAGATACAAAAAAAGTGAAAATAGAAGGAAACAAAACCAAACATTCAACACAAACCAAAAGAAATTTTACCAAACAATAGATAACACACACATAAAAATAGACAATCCACCAAACATAAGAGACATGGAACACTTCTGGAGCAACATATGGTCAAACCCGGTACAACATAACAGGCATGCACGGTGGATACAAGCAGAAACAGATACATACAAGATGATACCACAAATGCCTGAAGTGATAATTTTGCAACATGAAGTCACCCGAGCAATTAATTCTACGCACAATTGGAAAGCCCCTGGAAATGATAAAATAGCAAATTTCTGGCTAAAGAAGTTCACCTCAACACATTCACATCTAACTAAATTATTTAACAGTTACATTGCAGACCCATACATATTCCCTGATACACTTACACATGGAATAACTTATCTGAAACCTAAAGATCAAGCAGACACAGCAAACCCAGCTAAATATCGCCCCATAACATGCCTACCAACAATCTACAAAATATTAACTTCAGTCATTACACAGAAATTAATGACACATACAACACAGAACAAAATTATAAATGAAGAACAAAAAGGCTGCTGCAAAGGAGCGCGAGGATGTAAAGAGCAACTGATAATAGATGCAGAGGTGACATATCAAGCTAAAACTAAACAAAGGTCTCTACACTATGCATACATTGATTACCAAAAAGCTTTTGATAGTGTACCCCACTCATGGTTACTACAAATATTGGAAATATACAAAGTAGATCCTAAATTGATACAGTTCCTAAACATAGTAATGAAAAACTGGAAAACCACACTTAATATCCAAACAAATTCAGATAATATCACATCAGAGCCAATACAGATTAAGCGTGGAATATACCAAGGAGACTCATTAAGTCCTTTCTGGTTCTGCCTTGCTCTGAACCCACTATCCAACATGCTAAATAATACAAATTATGGATACAATATTACTGGAAGATACCCACACAAAATCACACATTTGCTATACATGGATGATCTAAAACTACTGGCAGCAACAAATCAACAACTCAACCAATTACTAAAGATAACAGAAGTATTCAGCAATGATATAAGTATGGCGTTTGGAACAGACAAATGTAAGAAAAATAGCATAGTCAAGGGAAAACACACTAAACAAGAAGATTACATATTGGATAACCACAGCGACTGCATAGAAGCGATGGAAAAAACGGATGCCTATAAATATCTAGGATACAGACAAAAAATAGGAATAGATAATACAAATATTAAAGAAGAACTAAAAGAAAAATATAGACAAAGACTAACAAAAATACTGAAAACAGAATTGACAGCAAGAAACAAGACCAAAGCTATAAATACTTATGCCATACCAATATTGACCTACTCATTTGGAGTAATGAAATGGAGTAACACAGACCTAGAAGCACTCAATAGACTTACACGATCACAATGCCATAAATGTAGAATACATCACATACATTCAGCAACAGAAAGATTCACATTAAGCAGAAAGGAAGGAGGAAGGGGATTTATCGATATAAAAAACCTACATTATGGACAGGTAGACAATTTAAGAAAATTCTTTATAGAACGGGCAGAAACTAGCAAAATACACAAAGCAATCACTCATATAAATACATCGGCTACACCACTAAAATTTCATAACCACCTCTACAACCCGTTAGACCACATAACATCAACAGATACGAAGAAAGTAAATTGGAAAAAGAAAACACTTCATGGCAAGCACCCGTATCATCTAACACAGCCACACATCGATCAAAACGCATCCAACACATGGCTAAGAAAAGGCAATATATACAGTGAGACAGAAGGATTCATGATTGCAATACAGGATCAAACAATAAACACCAGGTATTACAGCAAGCATATTATTAAAGATCCCAATACCACAACAGATAAATGCAGACTTTGTAAACAACAAATAGAAACAGTAGATCACATCACAAGCGGATGTACAATACTAGCAAATACAGAATACCCCAGAAGACATGACAATGTCGCAAAAATAATACATCAACAGCTTGCCTTACAACATAAACTTTTAAAACAACAAGTTCCTACATACAAGTATGCACCACAAAATGTACTGGAGAATGATGAATACAAATTATACTGGAACAGAACCATTATAACAGATAAAACAACGCCACATAACAAACCTGACATCATACTCACCAATAAAAAGAAGAAATTAACACAACTAATCGAAATATCCATACCCAATACAACAAATATACAAAAGAAAACAGGAGAAAAAATTGAAAAATACATCCAACTGGCTGAGGAAGTCAAAGACATGTGGCATCAGGATAAAGTTGACATCATACCAATTATACTATCAACTACAGGAGTCATACCACACAATATCCACCAGTACATCAATGCAATACAGCTACATCCAAACATATATATACAACTACAGAAATCCGTAATTATTGATACATGTTCAATTACCCGAAAGTTCCTAAATGCAATATAACACATACCGTACAGTTAATAGGAAGTGACGCTTGATCAAGGTCCGCGTCACTTTCCATTCTCAACCAGACTTAACGTCTGAGAAAGTAAAGAAATAATAATAATAATAATAATAATAATAATAATCCCCGTGGAGACCCGGGAAAAGAATAGGTCTCCGGTATGTTCTGCCAGTCGTAAAAGGCGACGAAAAGAACAAACCACTAATAGGGCTAACCCCCCTTTTAGTGTGATTAGTTGGTTCAGGACAGAACTAAAGAAGCCTCGGACAAGCGCCGTCATGGTCGGGGACGACGCTTGAACCCTTTGCCCGCCCACAATGGTAACGACACTGCTAACCAACTGGAAAATGATTTAAATCCAAATAGAGGTGTTTTGCAGGATATGCTTCATGCAACCACCCTAGAAGGAAAACAAAGACAGAGGATGAGATGGTCAGATGAAGTTAATCGACACCTCATGTTCTGTTATTACCAAGCAACAAACCTAGGAACCAACACAACTGGATACAGATCACAAGTATACACAACATTTATTACCAGATACCCAGAATTAAAATTTTTAACAGAACAACGACTAGCTGATCAGATCCGTGTAATAATAAAAAATAACAGGATACCCCAGTCAGAATTAGAAAACATCAAACAACAAGTACAACAAATACTGGAACAAAATAATGTGCAATCAGAAGAAGAAGAAAATACAGTAATGGACTCAAACATCCCAGAGCAAACAAACAAAGAACAACACGCACCAATTAAACAATCAGAGGAAAACGAAATCTTAAGACAGCCACCAGAACAAGCACAAATAGAACACGAAGTGACACAGATGTTAGATATAGAAGAAAAATTTCAGCTAACATATATAGAATACAAAGACACAAATACAGACATTAGACCATTCTTGCATAGACCACCAAATAACCCACAAGTCGAAACAACAATAAAAACTATCAACATAATCATACACAACAAAATAAATGAAAACACAACTATGGAAGAGTTACAACTACTGGTTTATATAGGAGCACTCACTACAATAAATATACACACTAGACAGAGATCAGAACCAACCAACACACAGAAGAAACCCACAAAACCAGCATGGCAACACAGGCTACAGATCAGAATAGAAAAACTGAGAAAAGACATCGGACAGCTAACACAATTTATAAGAAATGTAATCTCGGAAAAAAAGCGAAAAAGGTTAGGTAAAATCTCACAACAAGAAGCGACAGAGCAATTAGACGAAAAGAAGCAGAAATTACAAGCATTAGCCAAACGACTCAGAAGATACAAAAAAAGTGAAAATAGAAGGAAACAAAACCAAACATTCAACACAAACCAAAAGAAATTTTACCAGGCAATAGATAACACACACAGTAAAATAAACAATCCACCAAACATAACAGACATGGAACACTTCTGGAGCAACATATGGTCAAACCCGGTACAACATAACAGGCATGCACGGTGGATACAAGCAGAAACAGACACATACAAGATGATACCACAAATGCCTGAAGTGATAATTTTGCAACATGAAGTCACCCAAGCAATTAATTCTACTCACAATTGGAAAGCCCCTGGAAATGATAAAATAGCAAATTTCTGGTTAAAGAAGTTCACCTCAACACATTCACATCTAACTAAATTATTTAACAGTTACATTGCAGACCCATACACATTCCCTGATACACTTACACATGGAATAACTTATCTGAAACCTAAAGATCAAGCAGACACAGTGAACCCAGCTGAATATCGCCCCATACCATGCCTACCAACAATACACAAAATATTAACTTCAGTCATTAAACAGAAATTAATGACACATACAACACAGAACAAAATTATAAATGAAGAACAAAAAGGCTGTTGCAAAGGAGCACGAGTATGTAAAGAGCAACTGATAATAGATGCAGAGGTGACATATCAAGCTAAAACTAAACAAAGGTCGCTACACTACGCATACATCGATTACCAAAAAGCTTTTGATAGTGTACCCCACTCATGGTTACTACAAATATTGGAAATATACAAAGTAGGTCCTAAATTGATACAGTTCCTAAACATAGTAATGAAAAATTGGAAAACCACACTTAATATCCAAACAAATTCAAACAATATCACATCACAGCCAATACAGATTAAGCGTGGAATATACCAAGGAGACTCATTAAGTCCTTTCTGGTTCTGCCTTGCTCTGAACCCACTATCCAACATGCTAAATATTACAGATAATGGATGCAATATTACTGGAACATACCCACACAAAATCACACATTTGCTATACATGGATGATCTAAAACTACTGGCAGCAACAAATCAACAACTCAACCAATTACTAAAGATAACAGAAGTATTCAGCAATGATATAAGTATGGCTTTTGGAACAGACAAATGTAAGAAAAATAGCATAGTCAAGGGAAAACACACTAAACAAGAAGATTACATATTGGATAACCACAGCGACTGCATAGAAGCGATGGAAAAAACGGATGCCTATAAATATCTAGGATACAGACAAAAAATAGGAATAGATAATACAAATATTAAAGAAGAACTAAAAGAAAAATATAGACAAAGACTAACAAAAATACTGAAAACAGAATTGACAGCAAGAAACAAGACAAAAGCTATAAATACTTACGCCATACCAATATTGACCTACTCATTTGGAGTAGTGAAATGGAGTAACACAGACCTAGAAGCACTCAATAGACTTACACGATCACAATGCCACAAATATAGAATACATCACATACATTCAGCAACAGAAAGATTCACATTAAGCAGAAAGGAAGGAGGAAGGGGATTTATCGACATAAAAAACCTACATTATGGACAGGTAGACAATTTAAGAAAATTCTTTCTAGAACGAGCAGAAACTAGCAAAATACACAAGGCAATCACTCATTTAAATACATCGGCTACACCACTGCAAATTCATAACCACTTCTACAACACTTTAGATCACATAACATCAACAGATACGAAGAAAGTAAATTGGAAAAAGAAAACACTTCATGGCAAGCACCCGTATCATCTAACACAGCCACACATCGATCAAGACGCATCCAACACATGGCTAAGAAGAGGCAATATATACAGTGAGACAGAAGGATTCATGATTGCAATACAGGATCAAACAATAAACACCAGGTATTACAGCAAGCATATTATTAAAGATCCCAATACCACAACAGATAAATGCAGACTTTGTAAACAACAAATAGAAACAGTAGATCACATCACAAGCGGATGTACAATACTAGCAAATACAGAATACCCCAGAAGACATGACAATGTCGCAAAAATAATACATCAACAGCTTGCCTTACAACATAAACTTTTAAAACAACAAGTTCCTACATACAAGTATGCACCACAAAATGTACTGGAGAATGATGAATACAAATTATACTGGAACAGAACCATTATAACAGATAAAACAACGCCACATAACAAACCTGACATCATACTCACCAATAAAAAGAAGAAATTAACACAACTAATCGAAATATCCATACCCAATACAACAAATATACAAAAGAAAACAGGAGAAAAAATTGAAAAATACATCCAACTGGCTGAGGAAGTCAAAGACATGTGGCACCAGGATAGAGTTGACATCATACCAATTATACTATCAACTACAGGAGTCATACCACACAATATCCACCAGTACATCAATGCAATAGAGCTACATCCAAACATATATATACAACTACAGAAATCCGTAATTATTGATACATGTTCAATACCCGAAAGTTCCTAAATGCAATATAACACATACCGTACAGTTAATAGGAAATGACGCTTGATCAAGGTCCGCGTCACTTTCCATTCGTAACCAGACGTAACGTCTGAGAAAGTAAAGAAATAATAATAATAATAATAACACTAATAATGACAAAGTAATGGAGGCATTAAGAATGATATTGATTAATTTAGAACTTTTGAAACCTTGTTTTCTATAGGAAGAATATGATGGGAGGATGAAAGGCGAGTGACAATGGCTGCTAGAAATAAGAGAATTTTAATAGAGAACTCTGTGGACAAGGGTAGGATAAAGTAGTAGGGGAGGGAGGATTAGTGAGAGTGAGTTGCAGGAAAAGATGGATATTGCGGTAGCAAGTGGGCCATTAGCAGTGTTTTGAAGTCTGAAAGGACTTTAATTTTTCCAATACTTTGAGGAAGATTGTTCCAAAGTAGGTTCCTGATACATAAAATAATTTAGAGAACCGGGTATTAACAGTGATACACAGAAGTACGGATAAGCTCACCAATGAAGAGTTGTTCGAAATGCACCTCCTGTACGGCTTCACGAAATGCTATGGAACAGTGCCGCTACGACGCTATGGTAAGCTGTTACCGCGGCAGCTGTGACCACATCACAGTACTTTGACAGACGAGGGTACTCCGTTACTCTGTGTTTTGTGTTGTAGGTCATGGTGATTGCATATTAAAGGATTTTTCACTGTTTAAAGGCACTTCTACAGAAACAAAGGTAAATAGGGAAAGGGCTTCCGTACCTGGGGGCAAGCAACCGCCCCCCCCCCCCCCACCGTATTCCCAGGTGTAGCTCCCCTACAAACTGTCGTATGGGTGTCTTGATTAGTACCGGATGCTGCAACATAACATCCGTGTGTGGTTCCGTGAACTTTCCCTGCTTAATAATTGGTTGTATTCGCGTCGGGTTTCCAGCCGGAACATATCGTCATCTGGACACTGGTCGTAGCCGGGCGGAGGTGGTCTCATTTGACAGGCGTAGTTCTAAAGTGTTGTTTTCTTACAGATCGGTCACCATCATTAGTGAGGAGGGTGCATTTTCGTCGAGGCTTGCTTTTCGAACGCATGCTCTGTAATCGCAACCAGGCGCGCCTTCCTAAATCGCTATATTATAGCCCCGGAAATCAACTGTTACTTGTATGAATACATTCAGACAAACTGCGAGTACAAGACGAAGAACTGGTGTCCGTTGGCCCATCAGATCACATAGAACACTGAGGCAGTGAGAGCTTCAGTTCCGCAATTACCACGGCGTTCTGCCCGCAGAACTTGGACTTTCCGGTAGTTTAGTGAGGTGAATTCTTCACGATGACCTTCATTACTGTCCCTACAACTCGTCGGCAGTACACAAACTCTCAGAATGCGTCTTCAGTACTCGGAGGTAGGCATCTGAGGCACTTCTCGAAAACGTTCCTGAGGACACCTTTTTCTTCCCTCGGTGATGAAGTCCATTTTCACTTGACTGAAAGCGTCAACAAACAGAACATGCGCTGCTGGGTCGGCACTTCCCGGAAAATTGCATCAAAGCCCTCTGCAGTCCTCTATAGTCACCGTGTGGTTGCAATTTCCTCAGTTGGGATGGTTGGTCCCTGGTTTTTTGATCAAATTGTCACACTGACAGTGACCGGTATGTGAACGTGTTGGAGGTTTTTTTTGTCCCACAACTTGATGAACTGGACTTATGGCACATTTGGTTCGAACAGGACGGAGTAACGGCTCACACGTCAAGGGGATGTGTGTGATGTCCTTAGGTTAGTTAGGTTTTAGTTCTAAGTTCTAGTGCTCAGAGCCATTTGAACCATTTTTTTTTTATTCCTCTGTTTATGTCAACTGTTCAAGGGCTCTACAAGACCTGAAAGCCAACACACGGGTAGAAATTGTCAACATACACGCTGCTATGGTAGGAAGAGTCAAGGGAACCTCAGAAATCGGCTTATTCTGTATATTGGATGTATGGGGGGGGGGGGGGGTCACCTATCTATTATGATTTTCAGAACCGTTTAAGACAAAACTCTTGATATGTACTTACATAAAAAATGGACTCATAAAATGGGTTTTATTCCTTTTCGAAAGAAAGAAGTTATGTGGCCGCACCCCATTCAATCAGAGGAGCGTATACATCGAGATTAGTCATACCTCACCGTACCTCTGGCATCTTAGTGTGACACATTTCCAGGTCGTTATTAATAGTCTTGAGGGCAGTTAATCAGTGATCGTGCCCTTCAGCGTTGTGTAATGAAATATTGGCCTCTCGTTTCAATGAACGGGTAACCACAGACAATACACAATACAAGCTGTCGCAGCATGGCCTCACCTGCAGATAATAACTGTCTGGCTGTAGCCGTTGTCCGAGCACTGCTTGCGTAACGCAAGTGGGACAGCGGCTATTGTCGGCGCAGACAAACGAGTACAGGCGACGGCTCTGGCCCACAACGGCAGTAGCGGCCACCCACAAACAAGACGCGTGTTATACGGCGCCCTTACTTTCTACCAGGCTTAGTCTGCCTTTGTACGTCGCTGACCCGCGGTGAGCGATGCCTACGTGCGACTTAGTATCAAAGCGATATTCCAGCACACAAGCCAGAAAAAGGACAATTTCACCGTTATGTGCCAGCACGCTCCATATGTAAAAATGTTAGTGCAATGGCTAAGTTTTTATATGCCACAAGACTTTAGGAAATGGTTTTCTGGAGTTATCTTTCTTTCTTCCCTGTAATTGCATAGAAGTCAGAGAAAAATATCAGAGAAATTCAGGGTGAATACTGGAATACGACAGGGAGACTCAAAATGGTTCAAATGGCTCTGAGCACTATGGGACTTAACATCTGAGGTCATCAGTCCCATAGAACTTAGAACTGCTTAAACCTAATTAACCTAAGGACATCACACACATCCATGCTCGAGGTAGGATTCGAACCTGCGTCCACAGCGGTCGCGCGGTTCCAGACTGAAGCGCCTAAAACCGCTCGGCCACTTCGGCCGGCAGGAAGACTCCGTCTCAACCCTTCTGGGTAATATGGTTCTGGGAAGAGCACTGCGAAAGGTAACAAGCCTGGAGACAGGAATACCGCTACATAGAAGGATCAACACTCTGGCCTGTGCGCCAGTTTTAAGAGCACAGAATGAGCAACGCCTGGCTTATATGTCAGCACTGTTAATAGAAGAGGCACTGGGAGCAGCCCTGAAGATAAATATTGATAACACCAAATACCTGGTTGTGAGCCGAGATAACGATGACAGACCTTTAGATGTAGATGGTAAAATCTTTGAAATGGTAAAAGAGTTCAAATATCCTGGGGCAGTAATCAGTGAAAGGAATGAGAGAGAGACCAGGAAATAATAGCCAGAATCCAGGTTGGAAACATGTCAAGGTTTGCACTCGGAAAACTGCTGGAGTCGTGGCTTCTATCAAGATCCATGAAGACTACGATCTACAGGACAAGGTTTGCACTCGGAAAACTGCTGGAGTCGTGGCTTCTATCAAGATCCATGAAGACTACGATCTACAGGACAATAACACAACCTGACTTCTTACACTGAGCAGAGACCTGGACTATGACACAGAAGAATTAAAAAAAAAAAAAAAGAAAGACGTGACATTTGAGAATGTAGTTCTGAGACAGATTTGTGGGCCAATGAAGGATGGAAACGAGTGTAGAAAAAGGAAGAACAGAGAATCGCGGGAGTTGTACAAGACGCTGGACATTGTGGCTGAGACTGGAGAGAGGAGACTAAGGTGGTACGGGCGCGTAATGCTGCGACAAGGCCGGGTGCGGGAAGAAGACATCAGAGGCAACAGACCAAGAGCAAGACCAAGGCTGAGATGGATTGGCGGGATCAGAGAGGATATGGACTGAGGAAGTTGGAGGAGGCTTACTGCTGAGGCCAAAACTGACTGCAGTTTATGTGGCCAACTTAGTAAATAAGTAATTGTGTAGACATAATGAACTACTAAAACTAAAGTTTAAAAAATACCTTCTCTATCTTCCTCTCTCCCTCCATCCCTCCCTCTCCCTCTTTCTCTCTCTCTCTCTCTGTCCCTCTACGATCCACATTTCCCTTTTCCTCACATATACCCATACACTTAAACCAGTGTAGGAGATGCCCGCTAACCACATAACCACAAGCGATACCTAGTCAGAGAACATAAAATTGTTTTTAATAATCATTGTTCTTATTGAACTGAATAACTTTCATTTCACTTTACAAGGTTCAGAACTAGGTAAATGCAACCTATGCACTAGCGAGAAATTAAAGCGAGAGCTCTGTAGTAACGTTATCACCCGAATATGCATTCATTCATGTATTTTACATCTATATCTACACTCCGCAAGCCATTTTATGGTTTGTGGCGGAGAGTACTCCTGTTATCACCGTCCTGTGCCCACTTTCTGTTTCATTCACGTTTGTACCCTAATTTATCCGATTTTCTATCGTGGTTATTTCGAGAACCGTATTTGAGAGGAAGTAATAAGGTGCTCGACTCCTCTTCGAATGTACGCTCTAGAAATTTCTTGCATAAAGTTGAGTTCTCCCATAATTACTGTTCGATCGTTTTCGTATGTACATAAATGACTCACTAGATGGTAGGATTATCGGCAGTATTGGTAGCATTGGTAGGGATATAAATATAGATGAGTGAGTGAGAGAGAAACTGGGGGTCGACGACTTCTCTTTGACTTTTATTTGTTTTGCAAGTGATTAGAAGAGCACTTTGTTTAGTGTTAGTACATTTTGTATTTCATATCCTCACAAAATATAAATAGCATTCTATAAGTAACAAAAATTACTTCATCACATAACTTCTGCGCTTTCGTGTAACCATATCAGTTACTTTTGATCCCAATACAGTTTTCATGCACAAAAAACTAAAAAAATCAATATAATAATTGTTGTTATTCTGTACTCGACAGGACGTTCTTAATCATGATCAAAGGCTAGAGTGTCCTGTCATTATTGATAAGTGCGAAATTTGTGTATGAATGACAGGAACAAGTTTTATATAAGCTCTATGAAATACTGATGCGATGTTTGAGGTAAATACATTTCCTAGTGCTGTATGATAAATCCGTATTTCTTTTTTCTTTTGCTACGACATCCTTCTGTTTCACGTTTGGAGTCAACAATTTTCAAATAAAACCTGAACTAAACGTTGACAGTTTCAATTTTGCTGCAGTAAGAGACAAGAGGATAACTATGCAGAACAAAAAATGTTCCGTAGGTTACGTAGCACTTCATATATCCTGACTCAGTTTCCAGACGTTTCACCGCTTCCAGTTTCTAGGGAATCTAGTAAGACACTGATTGCATACGCAAATTCAGGGGTCGAGAAAGGTAAATCCAGTCGGGTACGCAATAAACCTAACGTAAAGGTAACGCGGTTACGATCTTAACTAAGGCTACTAAGAAGACTACAATAATTAAAGCTTACTTATGATAGTCGACAGTAGGCTACAATCGTTTTACAATTTTAGCTTTGCAGGACTTAAGGCTGTCTGTTGTAACCCTAGAAGATAGAATTCCACCTGATGTAGCAAATGGCGAACGCGTGTTGTAGGTAATTCAGAGTGGAATGGACATGGTCCAATCAAGCTCTATTGGGGACCGGTCCAGTGTTAGCAAGTGTAAAAGACGGTCGTATTCGAGGCCAACGCCGGATTATGCGCGAGGCGTGTGCGCGACGATTTTGGTACAGGGAGACGTCGTAGGAACGGCAACGAAGTGGCAGGAGATAATGTTAATATATCCTGCGTTGTTCAGATATTTGTAGTCATTTTATATTACTGCTGCCTGCAAAATTACACCGAGAGTTGAACCTGTATGTTGCTGCACAGTTGCTAGTGCTTGACGCCCTACTTTCATGCGACTATCTCTGACAATGAAGTAGAATCTACTGTCACTGTAATTGGATTCATGTGTCCAGTTGTGTCTTCTGCTACGGTATGTGACATGGACTGCAAAGTGGCATGATGTACAAGGAAGACTGGACGACTGGCATTGTACCTTTCCCACAGCTGTAATTAAAATCGTTAAACTGAAATATACTCACCATAATCACCCCATGAAAGAGCACATTGATCGCTCTGCAGCGCTGAGTGTACTACGTAGCCATGACTCCCACCGCTGACGTGTCATGACAGTAAGTCTGTTGTCTGTGCCAGTCGGTTGCATGGAAACAAAGCAGTAAGGTGCCTTATTAGGCGAGGGACACTACTGGCAGTCGGTTCGGTAGATTATGTCATACGGTCAGTGGCGCGAGCCTATTAGAGGACCGCCGGCCGGAGTGGCCGAGCGGTTCTAGGCGCTACAGTCTGGAGCCGCCCGACCGCTACGGTCGCAGGTTCGAATCCTGCCTCAGGCATGGATGTGTGTGATGTCCTTAGGTTAGTTAGGTTTAAGTAGATCTAAGTTCTAGGGGACTGATGACCTCAGAAGTTAAGTCCCATAGTACTCAGAGCCATTTGAACCTATTAGAGGACCCCAGATAGCCCCTGAACCACTACATGCCGGACGCAGCAACAGCACTGTCCAGTTGGAGTTGCCCAAGACTGTGAGACACTGAGGTGACAAAAGTCGTGGGATAGCGATATGCATATATGCAGACAGCGGTACTGTACTGTGATTCATGTGCAATAGTTTCCGACGTGATTATGACCGCACGATGGGAATTAAGAGACTTTGAGTGCGATGGTATAATTGGAGCTCGACGCGTGAGACTTTTTATTCGGAAATTGTTAAGAAAGCGAATGTTCCGCGATCCTTTATGTCAAGATTGTGCCGAGAATACCAAATTCCAGGCGTTACCTTAACCAAGGGCAACACTGTGGCCGACGACCTTCACTTCACGACCGAGAAATGCTGTGTTTGCTTAGAGTTGTCACTGCTAACAATCAAGCAACACCACGTGAAACAGCCACCGAAATATGTGGGACGAACGACGAACGTATCCGTAGGACAGTGCTCGAAATGTGGCGTTAATGGGCTTTGGCAGCAGACGATCGACGCGAGTGCCTTTGCTGACAGCACGGCAGCGTCTGCAGCGCCCCTGGTGGGCTCGTGACCGTATCGCTTGGAAAACTGTGGCCTCGTCAGATGAATCCCGATTTCAATTGGTAAGAGCTAGTGTTAAGGATCGAGTGTGACGCAGACCCGCGAAGCCATGGACCCAAGCTGTCAACAAGACACTGTGCAAGTTATTGGTGGCTGCATAGTAGTGTGGCCCGTGTTTGCATAGAATAGACTGGGTCTTCTGGGCCATCTGAACCTATCATTGACTGGAAATGGTTAAGTTCGGCTACTTCGAGAACACCTGCAACCATTCGTGCACTACGAGTGCATGCTCCCAAACAGCGATAGAGTTTTTATGGATGACAATACGCAGTGTCACTGGGGCACAGATGTTATCAGTTGGTTTGAAGATCATTCTGGACATTCGAGTGAATGATTTGGCAGCCCAGATCGCCCAACATGAACCCCATCGAACATTTATTGGAGTGCACAAATATTGCTCCGGCTACGCTTTCGCAATTATGGACGGATATAGATGGAGCATGGCTCAATATTTCTGCAGGGGACTTTCAGCGAATTGTTGGGTCCAAGCCAGGTCGAGTTGCTGCACTACGCCTGCCAAAAGGATGGAAATGCATGCGCGTAAGATAAGTCACTCGAGCAAGTGCTCTCAGCTTCACAGTCCTTTAATAAATTCTTTCTACAATGCAGTGAACATCATGTTTGTTACAGTGCCTTATAGCACTGTTAATTTCTTAATAAATAAATGAATATGGAAACACCAAATAAGGTAGCCTGAGAAGTCAGAGAAATGAATAAATCTTTAGAAAGTAGAATGCATACAGAAGAACTCATTTCAGAGACTGAGAGAAAACCTGCAATTTGCGATGCCACAACATAAGCGTACTTTAACAGAACAGAAATTGAGCCCTTGGTACAATACTGAAAAGACTCTCATTCTAGAATTCGAGGAGAAATCTACGAGAGAGGAGAAAGTCTTAGATCAGTTTTGTGTTAATTTCAGTACTTCACTACAGAAACTGCCGTCATCTCGACACCTGGTTTGGTATTATTTTCATTGCTATCAGTCGATTCTTGGATACAAATATACAGCGCGAGTATCAACGAACAAGCCAGACCGATCATGAGCATTACTATTTATAAATATATAAGCGCAGAAAAAAAGTAGTAGATTGTGTACAGCTCTGTACATTCAATTACAGTATTCTTTTAGCCTCGTTTCTTTTTAATATCTTCAGTGATATCGGGCACCTCGCTAGCCGAGACAACATATAACCATGTCTTCGTTACGTATAGCCAAACAACTCGTAGAACGACGATAGCGACATTCAAAGGTAACTGGAAAAATTATTGACGTTAGCACTTAGATCGTCAGACAGCGTATGATACAATCCTTGGATCAATCTAAATCTACATGATTACTCTGCAATTCAGAATTAAGCACCTGGCAGGGAGATCATCGAGCGACCTTTAAACTACGTACTTCTCTTCGATTCCACTCCCGAGCTGCCCGCAGAATAAACGAATACTTAAATCTTTCCATGCTTGATCCGATTTCTCTTATTTTATTGTGATGATCATTTCTCCCAACATAGGTGGGCCCCAGCAAAATATTTTCACAATCTGAGGAGAAAATTGGCGATTGAAATCTCATGAGGAGGCTCTTGCCGCAGCGAAAAACACCTTTGTTTTAATGACTGCCACCCCAATTCGTGTATCACATTCGTGGCACTCTCTTCCTTATTTCGCAATAATACAAAACAAGCTGCCTTTCTGTGTACTTTTTCCATGTCCTCTGTCAATGCTTCCTGATTCGTATCTCACACTACACAGTAATACTCCAGAAGATGGCGGAGAATTGTAATGTAAGCAGTCTCTTTAGCAGACCTGATACATTTTCTAAGTGTTTTGCCAATAAATCACTATATCTTGTTTGCCATCCTCAGAAAATTATCTATGTGGTCGTTCCAGTTTATGTTATTCGCAGTTGTAATCCCTATGTATTTAGTTGAATTTACAGCATTTAGATTTTTGTCGTTTATCATGTATCTCAAATTTGGCGGATTCCTTTTAGGATTCATGTATATGATTTCACACTTTTCATTATTTAGAGTCAATTACCACTTTTTGCGCCATGCAGATATCTTGTCTAAATAGTTTTACAACTTTTTTTATCATCTCATGACTTTACAAGACGTGAAATGACAGCATCACCCGCTAATAATGTAAGATGGCTGCTCAGATTGTCTCCTAAATCGATTATTTATATCAGAAACAATAGAGGGCCTATACCAAGCCAGATATTACTTACGGTTTTCTCGATAAGTTTCCCTCAATTACTACGAACTGTGACCTTTCCGATAGGAAATTACGAATCTAATCACGCGACTGAGACGACACTCCACAGGCACGCAATATAATTTGAAACCGCTTGTGAGGATCGAAGGTCAAACGCCGTCTCGAAATCTAAAAATATGTAATCAGTTTGATGTTCGCTGCTGGTAGCATTATTACTTGGTGAGAATAAAGAGCCGGTTGTACTGTACTTGAACTGTATGAATCACTTCGAAGAAAACGATTTCTTGATCTTGTGAACGATATTTTCTGAATCCATGTTGGCCGGCCGTTGAGACCGAGCGGTTCTAGGTGCTTCAGTCTGGAACCGCGCTGCTGCTACGGTCGCAGGTTCGAATCCTGCCTCGGGCATGGATGTGTGTGATTTCCTTAGGTTAGTTAGGTTTAAGTAGTTCTAAGTCTAGGGGACTGATGACCTCAGATGTTAAGTCCCATAGTGCTCAAAGCCATTTTGAATCCATGTTGGCTATTCGTCAAGAAATAGTTTTCTTCGAGGAGATTCAGAATGTTCGAGCACAGTACGAGATGTTTCAAAATCATATAGCAAATCGCCGTATGATATGGGTCTGTAATTCAGTGGTTTACTCCTTTTTCCTTTCTTGGGTGTTGATGTGACTTGTGTATCTTTCCCGTTTTCGGGTACGGACCATTCTACTAGATAGCGGCTGTATATGATTGCAAAGTATGGAGTTGTATCACCATATGCTGGCCTGCCGCTGTGGCAGAGCGGTTCTAGGCGCTTCAGTCTGGAACCGCGCTGCTGCTACGGTCGCAGGTTTGAATCCTGCCTCGGGCATGGCTGTGTGTGATGTCCTTAGGTTAGTTAGGTTTCAGTAGTTCTAAATCTAGCGGACTGATGACCTCAGATGTTAAGTCCCATAGTGCTTAGAGCCATTTGAGCCATACGCTGAAAGGAATCTGACTGGTATAAGATCCGGACCAGAGACCTTGCCTTTATTAAGTGATTTAAGTTGCTTCGCTACACCGATGATGTCTACTTCTAAGTTACTAATGTTGGCCGCTGTTCTTGGTTCGAATTCTAGAATATTTACTCCGTTTGTTTGGGGAAGGAATTTTCGGAAAACCGTGTTTAGTAATTGTGCTTTAGTGACACTGTCATCAGTAATATCACCATTGTTATTGCGCAGTGAAGGTATTGACTGCGTCTTGCCACTGACGTACTTTACATACGACCAGGATCTCAGTTCTGTTCCAGGTTTTGAAACAGTGTTTCGTTATGGAAACTAATAAAAACTTATCGTATTGAATTCGCGCTACATTTAGAGCTACTGTAGAACTTCGTCAATCTTGGGCTTTAGTGTTTTCTTCAATTTGGCTTGCTTTTTCCTTTGCTTATGCTACAATTTTCCGACCTTTTTTTGTGTACCATGGGGTATCAGTACCATCTCTTATTAGTTTAATTGGTATATATCTCTCGAACCGTCGATACAATTTCTTTGTATTTGAACCACATGTGGTCGACGCGTACATAGTCAGAATGGAAAGAGTGCAGACTATCTGCTAGGAAGGAGTCTAGCATGTATCTTAGATGTTTTCATTTTCCTGCTCTTGACACCTTTTCTTTTTCAACATGCGAGCGAGAAGAAGTAGTTTTTCGTACGACGTCATTGTCTCAACTAACTATTTCTCGATGAGAAGTGAGATATTATCCAAAAGTGGGGCCACCAGTTGCCTCGGTCATAAAAGCTACGGCAGCTAGAGGCGCTTCTCGGGACGTCGAGTGGCGCTACGAGTGCCCCTCGTCTAATGAGGGCCTAAGCTGTGTCGACCTGGAGACGTGACAGAATGGCAGAAAAGAGATACCACATTTTGAAAGTTCTCATGACAACATCGTGAGTGAAGTGCCGCGATTTGTTGGCTTATCAACGCAGACGGTCCAGCATGTCTGTAAGGACTTGCGGCCATGCAACACGCTAACACGGTGTGTGGACAGTCGTCGTACAAAGGTCCTAGCCGACAGCGACCGGAGACAAGTGTCTCGCCCCGTCAATGACAGTCTGTTCCAAACGCAACCGGAATTGCTGGTATCGGCGATTTCAGGTCAGTCTCAACCAGTTTACGAGCGAACATTGCGAAAGTGTGCTAATACGGACACTACAAAAAGTATACAGGAGTCTCGGGTCCTGCGGTGACTGATTTGTTTAAAGACACGTTTCGATATAATCATAAGCAGATAATGTGAAAAAAATTACAAAAGCTCAAATAGCACAGTGGAAACAAATTGATAACTGAATAAGTTATTACATGAATATTTCACAACGTATTACAAAAGTTATACATACGTGAACAGGACCTACATGTGAGTAACATGGAGTCATGTAACTTAGACGTATTCCAAGAGGACACTGTCTAGATGAGGTAACCTGTGCCATTAGGTGGTATCATTTGTTTTGTATAAGCCGTACAGATTGACATATAAATTGCAGGTAACAGAAGATAGGAAGACATAGCCATGTAGAACTTTAATGAAATATACAAAAATTTTCCTCAAGCACAAAGCAAGAGAATATCATTATTACAAATAGTGCATAACCGAATGGGAAGAGGGGAGGGTGGTGGTTGGGGGCGGGAGGGGAAGATAGCAATATAGGATACCATGAGAGGAGAGAGGGAAGGGGGAACAGCGACAGGTTTCGAAAGATTATTTGCGGTAGGAAAGCTATAATAGCATAAAAATACCTCTCAAAATCAAAAAGTGGGATAAGCATGGCCTCGTAGGGCCATAGGTACGAAACGTGCCTACGTAATGAAAAGCTAAGTACTTCTTGTAGTGTAGTGTAGGTAAAGAAGGGTTAGGGCATGGAGTGAAAACCCAAAGGGAGATGTAGCCAGGAGGGGGATGGGGAGGAAACATCCAACCAGTGAAAACATTAGTAAGAAATAAACTTAACTTTTCTGAAGTCAGGCCGGCCGCGGTGGCCGTGCGGTTCTAGGCACTTCAGTCCGGAAACGCGTGACTGCTACGGTCGCAGGTTCGAATCCTGCCTCGGGCATGGATGTGTGTGATGGCCTTAGGTTAGTTCAGTTTAAGTAGTTCTAAGCTCTAGGGGACTGATGACCTAAGATGTAGAGTCCCATAGTGCTCAGAGCCATTTTTTTCTCAAGTCATAGGGAGCTACATAACATTAATAGGCTTGTAACATGTGTAGAATGGACGGCAATGGACTCAAACAGCTAAGCTATGACAAAAATTTATAAAATTAATTGAAAAGAAATAGACAGTTTTTCTTCTTATGTATTTCGAACAGATGAGAGTGTATCTACAAAAATAGGGTGTGGCAGTGGGAGAGAAAGGATCCGGAGGTGAGGGGGCTGGGTGTTATGTAGCCAGGAGAGGCAGGAGGTGAGAGGGCGAAAATCATGAAAATCATCTGATCAGTAAAAAACGTAATAAAAAACCTAAACTAATGAAGCCTTCTTATGTCATAGAACCTTCGCAACCTTAACGGGCTTACAACATGTGTAAATATGGAAGCCGATGAAGTCAATGTGCCAGACATTGCCAGAATTACGTAAAATGCATTTAAAACAATAAACAGTTTTCCTTCTTGTTTCATTCGATCGTATGAGAGGGAATAAAATATTATAATATACATCACGTAAGAGTCTAAAATGAGTACCAGCCTCTGACGCGCCTATACACTTGCTAAGATTCCCGATTTTGTTACCTCAGGAAGTTCGTATGTTCGTAACTTGGCCTAAACAGTTTTGTACTTTATTCGTTTTCTGTCGTCTACATAATATTATAATATGTTATTCCCTCTCGTTCGAGTCAAACAATGAGGGAAACTGTTTATTCTTTTAAATGCATTTTATGTAATTCTGATAATTTCTGGCACTTCGACTTCACCAGCGTCCGTATTTACATATTTTATAGACCTCTCAATGTTTCGCAGATTTATGTGACATTAGAAAGGTTCACTAGCTTAGACTCATGATACTCTCTAGTATTTGTGCTTGAGAAAAATTTTTGTATCTCTTCTAGTTACGTATAGAAGGGATAACAGTAGATTTTCGGATCTCTTTGAAGAGACGGAGATACTTTGTTATCAGAGATTTCTTCATACCACCTTACTCAGTGAGCAATTGGTAATGATAAACACCTGATTTGGGAAGCTTTTCAGAAGACACCTCGTTAGTATAAAGAAGGGGCTTTAAATGCCCAAAGGGGGACACACAACCCCTCGTAAGTATGGCTCTATGTGGTGCTTTACCGAATGCTCACTAAGTGAGAACACGACTTGTAGCCCTTGAATCAAACAGTTCTCCCAGCAGCCACTGACAGTGCGTGTGTCTGAATTATTGTTAACATTAAACCTAGTCACATAAGTTTCTATAAGAAACAGGGATAAGATTTTATACGCCTTTTGTACACTGCATGTACACTGCATTTTCCTTGAGAGCGTAACCATTTTTTATACTTGTAACCACATAAGTTACTTTCATAATGTGAGCCAATATCGATGAGATAATAATGCACACAGTTTGCATTACGTATCTGTAACATATAATTTTTTTTTTTTTAAATGTTAGTACTGGTTTTAGTTTTGTATGAAAGAAAAAGTTATTAGTACCTAACTACAAGTCGATCCTTACTCTTCTTTTAACATGATTACTGGATGTATTTTAATAGTTAATGAGACCACTATCAATAATTATGGACGAACCACCTGCACCTTCCACCTCCATGACTTCTACCTTACCATTTACAACCAACCTATCTAGCTAACTAACACTCTAAAATATCTTGGACTACCCATAGACTGGCAACTAACGTGAAAACCTTACCTACTAACCATGCAACAAAAAGCCCACAATAAACTAAAACTACTAACACGCCGAAAATCAGGGGTCTACCCCTCCGCTATTCTCCACACCTACAAAACCCTGATTCAAATGTTGCATGGATCTCCACCCCACCAAAGTTCTATAAGTCCCTCCAATCCTCGAACGCCATGCACTCTGTCTCACTTTCCGTATCCTTTCACCTTCCCCCACCCCCACACCATTCATTATCAAATTCTCACCCTTCCTCACCCAGATCAAACACCGTGTCTCCGATCCGATCACCAACCCTTCACAAACACACCTCTCCGTCCATACACCTACACACACACTCCATATCCTACCCCAAAGCAACTTCAATCAACATCCTCTCCTCGACAATGAGATACGCCACAATATTTATCTCTCCTATCAATTTCAACTCCTCAGACATATCCCAGCCCAAGTCAACGCTGCTCTCTCCTTTTCTCTCTCCATCCATACCCATCTCTTTCCTCTTGCAACCACTACCATACCCACACAACACACTATTACTCGTCCCATGTCTTTCCCCTGACTGTGTTTCCCACCAGCCACCTCAACTCCTTCCCTATCTTTCTACCCACATGCCTCAACGCTATGGAACATTCTCTCTCCTCCAGTAATACTTTTCACTGCAGTGCAGGTCCTTCGGATTTTAAGTACATGTGCAATGCTTCAGTGGCTTTTTTTTTTCAGAAGAATTTCAACCTTCTGAAACGTGTTTCTAAAATGTGTATATTTTCGGTTTTTTTGTTATTAGTATCTTCATCGCCTACAAATTAATTCTTACTATTGTTTTAACATAATTACTGGATGTGTTTTAATAGTTGATGAGACCACCTTTAAATGGGAACATTTTAGGTTAGGCTTTACCGTGACTGCTACTGACATTAAATGAAAAACAAGTTTACTGTTACCAGTCACTGTTCATTTATCTCCACGACGCGTTTCAAAGGTTTAAACCTCCATCATCAGGAGGTATGACATTTGTGTGTGTGTTGCATTATGATTTTTTGGAGGAACTTGTGGCACTGTCTAGTGGAGAAAACAAAACACTAATTTCAGAACATGGTTTTGGGTTTCTTTTGACAAAAAATTAAACGTATTAAGCAGTGTATCGACTCGTGCTACACCTTGTGTTTAGATTGCATTGGTTTTCCTTTTCTTCCCCTGACATGTTTGTTTGATATGTTGTCTGTCATTAAGTGGCTGCTTGGTTGTCTTTTCCCTCTGCTATCGATATCTGCGTTTTTGCTTCCGGGAAACTGCTATGGAGGAAGTGAGATTTTTGACCGATTGTAACCTCGTGTGGTGGCGCGGAAGTATGGGCGTTGCGCGCAGAGAGTGTGGTGGACACGGGAGGGCAGTGTGGCTCTCCAGCGCGAAGCAGGCGTGGTCGGTTGTACCGAGTCGCCACGTGATGTATGTTGGTTGTGTGTAACGAACGGGTCGAGTTGACGGAAGAGCTCCCCGCATATTGGTTGTATACAGAATCGCCCCACGAGTAGTTGCTGTTCAGTTCTCCTTGGTGGGACGTTAACAAGCTACTTTAAATCCTCCATTTCAACACTGGAGTTTAAAAGGAGGCACCTGACATGAAGGAGCGGTCACCACCCGTCAACGTTGCAGAGAAGACGTGAACTCCGGTGACAGAGCGTGTTGTCGCGTGACCGTGGCGTGTTGGGTACGCTGGCGACGCGTGCGCGGTCGGATGTGTGGATCCTTGCCATCGGAGGTCGTGTACTGCCTGTTCGAGCATTATTGCAAGTTAAGTTCGTGAAAGGTTTAATCATTAAGTAATAATTTGTGTGACCAGCGTCTCTTCTGCCTTGTGGCCTCCGGCGACCGCGTTTCCTGTCCCTGGCACCGGGGTAATTGAAGACAGTGATCTTTCCTCCTCCTCTCGTTACTGTCCGATGGGAGGTGTAGTTTTGGCAGTTTAATTGTTTCGCTATTCTGTCGTGAGTTATGAGTAAATTCATGCTTCTTGTTGGTTGATCATGTGGTCGCTCATTTAGGACTGTGTGGTGTAATGTTTCCTTGCACGAGATTAGCTCTAATTCTGTCAGCAAGTTGAGCCATCTTATAACTAGTTTTCGCTGGCTAAAAGTCGGTGCAGTGACCAGCCTGAGAGTGGCAATTTTGTTTACGGGCGTATTTAAATTGGTCAGTATTCTGTCTAGCCTGAGCATCTCTGAGTGGGTGATTTGTGGCCGCTTTACACGGGTCCGTCATATCTGTTATGTTCTAATGATATTCCAGGACACTTTTGTTTAAATTTTTTTTTAAATTCCTCCAAGTTTGTAAATTCCTTTTATTGCCATTAATCGTATGTTTGCTGAGACCTGTTTAATTTTTTTAGTGGCGGTGTTGGTAGCTTCACTACCTCACCGTACTTTATTAACAAAGTTTTGTATTTACTTTAGTAGCCTGTTAACTAATGTTCTTTAAATTTTCTTTGAATTGTTGTATTGCTATAAATTACTTTGATTGGTGTTAGCGGCGTGTTTAAAAGGCTGTTTAATGCCGTACTGCTAGTTTCTGTACGATACGAATAAAACATTTATGAAAATCTCAACTCGACAGTAATTTGGCCCCGTTTCCCAACTTGTGGTGTGGCTTGTAGTAACCGTAACCACTGTGTGTGTCACGTATATCTAACGGTAAACATAAAATAAGTAATATAGAGTACCTCCAGTGATCACAGGCTCCTTTCGCTGTCGTAACACATCACATGTATACTGTCATACTTTGTAAACAAATACGATATGTATTCTTTGTACTTTGCGATAATGTTTTGTCTTCTGATATACGATCCTTGCACCCAATACTTTCCAGATGCCATATTTGTTTACAAAGTATGACAGTATACATGTGATGTGTTACGACAACGAAAGGAGCCTGTGACCACAGGAGCTACTCTATATTACTTATTTTATGTTTACCGTTAGATATACGTTTAATTTTTTGTCAAAAGAAACCTAAAACCGTGTTCTGAAATAGCGTTTTGTTTTCTCCACTAGACAGTGCCACAAGTTCCTCCAAAAAATCGTAACACAACACACATACAAATGTCATACTAACAAATGTAAATCCACCTGATGATGGAGGTTTCCTTTGAAACGCGTCGTGGAGAAAAATAAACAGTGACTGGTAACAGTGAACTTGTTGTTTCATGTAATGAGACCACTCTCAATAATTATGGGAACCTTCGATTTTTAATTTAAAATAGGAAAGAGCCGCAACTTTGGTTTCTATTTCTTATTACAAAGTTTTTTTAATTGGCTTGGCTGAAGAGCAAACAGTTGTACTGTTGACAGCCCACCCACTTCCATATCTCACAAGGGGGATAAAATAACAATAAAGGAAAAAAAGAGACCATTTTAGCTTTATCTATTTCTATTATATTTGACCTTTTAAATACTTGTTTGAAATGTAGAACACAAATTAATAATAAAGAGAGAGCTAGTTACTATAGACGTTACATGCCGAGGTTATCTGCCTGGAAATCTAAGCAGTAACCTCAGTTTAAGTGATGTTTGGTATCTGTAATGTCAAGTGCTACCATGTGGCATTATGAAACTTCCTGGCAGATTAAAACTGTGTGCCCGACCGAGACTCGAACTCGGGACCTTTGCCTTTCGCGGGCAAGTGCTCTACCAACTGAGCTACCGAAGCACGACTCACGCCCGGTACCCACAGCTTTACTTCTGCCAGTACCTCGTCTCCTACCTTCCAAACTTTACAGAAGCTCTCCTGCGAACCTTGCAGAACTAGCACTCCTGAAAGAAAGGATATTGCGGAGACATGGCTTAGCCACAGCCTGGGGGATGTTTCCAGAATGAGATTTTCACTCTGCAGCGGAGTGTGCGCTGATATGAAACTTCCTGGCAGATTAAAACTGTGTGCCCGACCGAGACTCGAACTCGGGACCTTTGCCTTTCGCGGGCAAGTGCTCTACCAACTGAGCTGCCGAAGCAAGTCGCTGCAGAGTGAAAATCTCATTATGGATGTGGCATTATATTTACGGTAAGTCACTAATGCCTGGATATAATTATATGAAAATTTACTTTACTTTGTATGCCGGCCGCTGGTGGCCGAGCGGTTCTGGCGCTACAGTCTGGAACCGCGCGACCGCTACGGTCGCAGGTTCGAATCCTGCCTCGGGCGTGGATGTGTGTGATGTCCTTAGGTTAGTTAGGTTTAAGTAGTTCTAAGTTCTAGGGGACTTATGACCTCAGCAGTTGAGTCCCATAGTGCTCAGAGCCATTTGAACCATTTTTTTTTTTTTACTTTGTACAGGGTGATATAATTGTGACGTGGTTTTCATTTACATTGTATTCCTGATTCTCGTTACGTTCTTGCAGTCATGTAGTGCCGAAGGTAACTGGACATTCCCTGATATCGATCTCCAATAAACAGATGCAGGCCTTCCTCCTATCGCATAATATTATCAAGCCGCCCGTAGATTTAGTTCTACACTATCACTCTCAGAGTACTACCCTTGGGAGAGTATGCACCAATTACGTTTCTGCCACTTTTAAAATGCAACCTAGGAGGCTTTCTTTGTTACGTTATTCGGTACGTCCTACAATTGTACTAGAAACTTCTACAGTGTATCTAGTCTTCACTCCTTCAAGTTGATATTCACCGTGAGAAAGAAGAAGTCACTTGGAGTTATGCTTTATGGGTGGGGTGTAACTGTCATCCTGCTTTTAGTGCTGGCCGAATGTAAGCGTCCATTGTCGTGGCGGATCGCCTACTCGTTCGTAAACCTTCTTCCGTGGACGTTTTCTTCTCATGTGCTCCCTAAATCGTCGTAGAATATCGTGAGAGAAGTCTTCATAGATCGCGAAGATAAAAAAGACCAACGAGGACTTAATGTTACTCTTCATATCTCGAGCTATTTTTGACTGAAAGGAAGAACGACTTCCATTGCAGTGATTGCTGCTTAATTCGAGGTCCACAGCCATAAATCCAGCTTTCGTCTCCAGTAACGTCCTACGAAAGGGTGTCTGGTGCGCCTTGAAGCAGTTGCTCAAGTTCCCTGCACATTTTCATGCGATATGGTGACAAAAACATTTCCGAAATCCTCATCATACTGAATTCCTATGACAGATTACGTTCACGTATACCACAACTTATTAGCAAAGTGTTGCAAAGGTCTTGGACGATCTGTGTACGATACTTCAGAATCAGATATCAAACTTTCCGAACATTTCTAGTGTGATTAACGGTCGACTGGAACACCATTAGCCGATGTTCTCCTTTTTTTGAAACGCTTATAGCCTCTCCATGCGTCGTCAGATGCCGCCGTTGCCAGAAGACGTCACGGCGGTAGGTCGGTCCCGAATGACTTTTCACGGTCAGAGAGCGGAGCTTTTCTTGCTGTAATTTATCTAAACGGTTGTCTTCAGAATCTTGAGTCAGCAGCTGGTGCTTTTCTGCGGTGGTTTCCGAAGTTTTAAACAAAACGTGATACAGATACGCTACTCTTTGAGGTCAGCCGCCGCAAACTTCAAACTCACGGAGGAACGTCATTGAACAATTGCTCACCAACAATTAACGAAGGCACTCAGCTCGCTACTATTTGCCACACTGATTAAAGCAGGACTTATAGGGAGACACCTACTTTGAACCAGTTGCGCACAGAATTGAAATTTTTTGGATGACACCTTGTACTTCGTACGCGGATGATTTATATATTTTTATACCACGTACGTGAAAGTGTTTTTGAAGCTCTTCATGTTTATGGAATGAAAAGAACCGCGAACAGGATATTCTTGCATTCGAGTGTCACTGAGTGCCTAACTAGCTGCCTCTGAACCCGTTGGAGTAGTCATATCAAATAAAGGGTGTCCCAAAAGAACAAAGACTACGCTTTGTATGTTGTGCGGGAAGACAAACTGATCGGTTTTCAGGAAGGGAACCCATGTCCGGAAACGCACGTCTTTGACGCTGGAGAGCGGCGAAGTCTGAGAACGAACGGTTGTAACCATTTGTTCCGATTCGTTTTGGTGTCTGCAATCCTTAGTCATCTTTGTACTGCAGATGGACGACATGAGCCAACTAACATTCCTGCGCATGCGCTTCTTTCCTCCACACAGCCTTTGTGCGGATGCTGCTGTGGATCGTATGTGGTGTACAAGTGCAGTAACGTCGTTGACAATAGTGCGGCTTGTACCAGTGCACAGCTGCAGAAATGACCAACGTGGTCTTGCATATGGAAAAGCGGATTGCAATTGGAGATTGTAAGAGGAACATTTCCGAAACAGATGTACGCCGCATCATTCCACGTTCTGGCCATCGAGAGACGCCTCAGAGAAGCCAAAAAGTTGCACATAGGTATTTTCTGCCTTGTGCTTGTCACTTGCGAATACTATCCCCAGTCTACAGTCAGTCCTCTGATAGATGCCTAAACGTGATGCGAATCGTCCACGCTCGGGATGAACACTACAGTTAGAGGTGGACGTGCTAACAACGTTCGAAGAGAACCCAGACGGCAGCACTCGGCAGTTTGCATAGGCGCTGCACACAGGTGAGAGTGCCGTGTGGCGTGTTGTCCACGAGCACCGGCTGCATCCATACTGTCTGCAGAAATTCCAGGCATTACAGGAGGAGGACTACAGGTACAGTTTGTGCAGTGGTATTAACAACAACGCATACTCCAGCCACAATTCCCGAGCATGGTGCTATTCATGGGGGAATTCAAGTTTTCTTGATACGGCATATTAAACTTATAAAACATGCATGTATTGGCGGACGTAAATCAGAGAGTTCAGGTGATTCAAAATCATCATCACAGGGTCGGTATTAACGGTGACTATATCATTGAGTCATATTTACTGCCAAACAAACTAACAGAGGCGATCTACCTCATATTCATTAGAGATGTTTTGCATACACTATTGGATGTAGTGCCAGTAAATGTTCGGGTGGACGTGTGGCTGCAACACGAGCTCCAGCACACTTTGATGTCGACGTACGGAATCACCTCAATATCACATATCCCAGTCGATGGATTAGTAGGGGGGACGAGTTTCTTGGCCAGCATGGTCGCCAATCTAACACCTCTCCAGTATATTCTGTGCTGTAGTATTAAGAGTATGGTGTATAGCACGCCTGTTACATCAGTGGAGAACTTTATTGCTCAAGTCCACGGAGCGACTGAAATACGTCAAATGGATCCGCATATATTGGTTTATGTGTGTGAGGCTCAGCACCTCTGATGTAGGCTCTGCATTGACGTAGGGGGTACGCGGTTCTAAACCCGTCTGTAATGTAGACAGCACAATGTGCTGTTCAGGTTCGGTTTATTAACGTAATGTGGAACACACACCCATCTCTGACTTCGACGCTCTCCAGCCCTCAAGTCGTGCAATTCCGGATATGGGTTCCTTCTTGAAAACCGATCAGTGTGCTTTCCCGCAAAACGTAATAAGCGTTGTCGGTGTTTTTTGGGACACCCTGTATGTACTTGTCTATGTGAAACAGACAGCAGTGCCACTTGTTCGGGTATGGAATTTCCGTGCAGCACTTCTGCGATTTTATATAAAGACCCATGTACATCAATCTTGAATGAAATAGTATGCCACTCCTATTTTTCTCGTTTCAGCAATACCCGGTAATAAAAAAAAATATGTACTTTCTTTATTGATTTCTGCAAAACGTAAGAACTGATTTCTCGCTTTGTGCTGTTTTATATTTCATGTCCACAGCACGAGATTGCAGTCGAGCAAGGTACAACTTGAGTAGACCAGAAACGGCCAGAGAGCTGGCCGTTGTATGAACATGCGTTGTTAGTCTGTAATCGCAAAAAAGATCAACTTCGGCATAAACGTTATCGGCAGACATTATTACTGTATTGTGACAAAAAGTACATTGAATATTTGATTAACATTATTGTGTAGTAGCTGTTGTTATTAAATGCTGTTCAATTGCTGCAGCCCTGTATTTGAGATTACAATATTCCTCTATTGCAACTACAGCTGCAATTTCATTCAGTAAAAGTGATTATTTGTCTACTGAAAGGAAAACTATATACGTTTTGGGATTGAGTTACAGTAATTTTTAGTTCGAAATTGTACATAATTCTTAATTATCGTGCAGAAAGGCGTCACGAGAGATAATACAATAACGTTCGCCGGTTGTAATGAACCATAAGCTTTGACTAAATGACCAACGCCGTTCGCTATGTACATGGACCAAATCCGGCTAATCTAGAGAGCCTATATGGGCTCTCTAGGCCAGCCAACCAAGCCTACTAAAACAAAAAGGCTATTAAAAGGGCAATGGATGTTAAATTATCAGTACTACCGTTATCTATCTATCTTATTGATCGTCTTTGGAAGAGAAATATGGTACTCTAATTTCTGTGAAAAATGAAACTGCAGTATTTTAATACGAATATTTTATCACTGTTGATGCCAGAATGAAACGCACAAGTGACAGCTTCGTAATATAATTTAATATTATGATCTCCGAATAAGGGCAGAACAAGGGCATTGAGCTATCGTTTGTTTTATGCCTTCAGGTGCTACGAATGTAAGCCAGGACCACTTCTTCGACATACTGCTGAAATTAACATTATACCAAGAAGAGTCGTTCAACACAGCAGTGGGTGTTGGATGCAGATTGTAACTACCACTGTGTCATGAGAGTAGAGCTAAACTGTCGTCACACGGAGCGTGAAAGCGTTCGGGGATGAGGCGCTGGTGAAATTTAGTGACGTCACAACGTGGACTTCTATTCCATACCATTCCGAAGCGTGAAAGCCTGAGACAGAAAACTGAGATTTCTGTTTCGTGGAGAGCAACCTGGTCAATAAGAAGAAAGAATGCATTCTACATCACAAGGAGAATCTGGGAGACGTTATACTGGGTTACCTCGTTTACAGTTGAAATCCGTACTTGTTTGGTTTTGAATTATAACTTGCAACTTATGTATGGTGTTTCAGAGCACGAGCCCTTTGAGGACCTGTGGTAAGAGGGTCGATTTTGATACGATTTGTTGTAATAATATAATGGGAATCATTATATTTCTTGTTAAGGAATTTTCGTATTTCGTTGTTTTCGGATTATAGCTTGCATTTTTTGAAAGTATATTGTTTCAGTACAAAGACTCACTAAAGATTTGTCAAAAACGTGTTGTTCCTGTTACGATTTGTTATAATTACAAGTCAGTCAGCGGCATTTGGTGATTAAAGCTTTCAGGATACAGTAATAAAGACATATATAGGCACAGTCATCTAAAAACCCAAGTCCAATTTGGCGTAGTGGAGAGAAGTGCAGAGTTGTGAAGGCAGATGTAGTTGGGTCGCATCCCACTACCCATAGAGTTCTCGAGTGACTTTTTTTAGATTTTATGAACAACCCACGGAACATTGACCAACACAACGCCACTGCCAGATTCGAATCGCAGTTCGGTATTTATTTATTTATTCAATCAAAACATTTCGCAGATTGTGGGATGTATAGTTCCTTTATAAATATTGTGTGTAATTATGTGCACAACTACTCACTTACAAGGCATGGATTATGTTAATTTTACTAGCTGCTTTAGTCAGTTAACATCGTACCCGCGTTGCCAGTATGTTAGTTGTGTTGCATACCTATCGGGGATTACGATCGTTTTCTTTACTTACACGATCAGTGTCTTACTAGATTCCTCTCAAAGCTTCCGGAAAATTTTTGTTGTATATAGTTATCCTCCTCTCTGTTAATTAAAAATAAACAGTATTTATGGCAAAACTGAACTCGTCAGTGTTTCATTTAGGTTTTACTTAAATTTTTGATTGATAATGTGAAAATACAGAAAGTGAATACAGAAAACAATACAGATTTATTATAAGCACTAGAAACACAATTTTCTCAACTATAACGTAAAATAAGAAACATCGCAGAACATAAATATATCAAACACGGCTTGATATATTGCATTCCTTCGTCGAACTTAAAACACGTTTCTGTTATCGTAACGTAAACAACGTTCGCATCTATCAATAGTACCAAGACACTCTTGCCTTTGTTCATGATGAAGAACGTTCTGCTGAGTACAAACTAACAACAATTGCCGGCCGGAGTGGCCGAGCGGTTCTCGGCGCTACAGTCTGGAACCGTGCGACCGCTACGATCGGAGGTTCAAATCCTGCCTCGGGCATGGATGTGTGTGATGTCCTTAGGTTGGTTAGGTTGAAGTAGTTCTAAGTTGTAGGGGACTGATGACCGCAGAAGTTAAGTCCCATAGTGCTCAGAGCCATTTGAAGCATTTTTTTAACAACTATTTGTGCATGCAACCTGTACTTGGATCAAAAGTAAAATCTTGATTACATGAAAGCGCAGGAGTTAGGTGATCATTTAATTTTTATTTCTTACAAAATGCAATTTATATTCTGTAAAGGCATAAAATACCCAATGTATTAGGAATAGATAATGTCTTATTCTCATTACGTGTGAACCAAAGAACCAACCAAACAAAAAACAAAGAGAAATCGTCAGCTCCCAGTTTCTCTTCTACACGTTCATTTATGTTTATTTCCCTACCAAATCCACCAATAATAACGGTAATTCTACTATTTACTACGTCAACTTTGTGGTGTTCTAAAACTTCCGAACCGTAGATTCGGCAGAGTGCAACTCTTGTTCATACTGACTGGATATGGAACTTGGATTTTACCTTGTACCACGTTGATCAATATTCATCATCATCATTAGTGTTCTGCCAAAAGACAGGTTTTCACATGGTACTTCTCCAGGCTGCCCGGTCTTCTGCCATCCTCTTCAGGTCTTCATAATTTCATCTTCCTTTTATGTCGTCTATCATCTTGTATCTCCTTCCTCTCAGTCTTCTCCCACAAACAGATCCTTCCAAAGCATTTGCTAGCAAGCACTCCCTTCTCAATGAATGTCCCAAACAGTTCTTTTTCCTTTCTCTTACAACCTTCAGCAGACATCTTCTCTCACCAACCCTTTCCAATATTCTTTCATTACTCACTCTTTCCATCCAGCTTATTCTCTCCATTCTCCTCCACATTCACATATCAAATGCATCCTCTCGTCTCAGCGTCCATATTTCTGCCCCATATAGTGCCACACTCCAGACAAAACATTTGCCAAGCTTTTTCCTTAGTCCTTTATCTAATTTGCCACATAAGAGTCTCCTCTTTCTGTTGAATGCCTTCTTCGCTATGGCAATTCGAGTTTTCACCTCCTGGTGACATCTCAAGTCATCAACATTGAAGCTATTATTTATGTATACAACAAACAGAACAAACTGGGTAGTCGAAGGACAAGGGAGGAAATATTAGTTTTAACAGAGAAAACTTGGCATTTTTCACGTGTCCTTTTCTGTAAATAGACTGTATGATTTGCGAGCCAGATACAGCCGACAATTCCACTGGAGACCGCTGCAGTCGCAAATCGCTGTGAGGAACGCTTTCCGTGTGGTGCACCAGCTCGTTTCTAGCCGTGTATCAACCACGGTGGAAACCGGGAACGCCGTGTTTCGCGATGAGAAACGCGTCCCCGCTCTAGTGCGGCTAGCGTCCGCTCGAGCGGCAGCCGTGGCCCGCGGTTTCGATTCCCGCTGCGAAGGCCGCAGCCCAGCCCAACACAGCACAGCACAGCTCGGAGAGCGGAGAGAGGGCGGCGCCGCCGTCACCCGACCCCGCGGGCCGCGGCCGCCTTTCCGAGTTATGAGGGCGGCGCGCGCCGCACCCTTCACCCTGCCTCTCCGCGCCTGCTGGAAGCGGCGCCACACAGAGATGTTATCCACGGAGAGAAGGGGAGTGGCGCAGAGGCCTACTCCTGTTCGTGCACAAGGATGATCTGAATTGGTACGTGTCGTGTGTGACTTCGTACAGTAGTGAGAGGTAGGCTACAGAGTGCTGCCGCTCCTATCGTCATAATAGACTGGAGAAGAAATGACTAGCGAACAAGTTAACACAGCAGACAGAAGAAACAAACATTTCAATATTCTCACATTTTATGTCACATCTGAGGAAGGAATTTGGAGCAAGAGTCTAACACTTTTCAGAGATAGAGAAGCTGTCGCGACTCTTAAAATCTGCTTTTGAAGTTTCTCCAGTGGCAGAATGGTTGCGAAGTTGATCTGCTTTCGAAGCGTTTACTCTAAATGGAGATGATAGACTTGTGGGAAGACAATAACTTGCACACGCATAAAACTGCATCCACTGAAGAATTTTGGAGTAAATATATCCAAGAAGATGGCTCCACATATATTTGTGAAACTTCATTTTCAAAAATTAATTTTTGAAGAGCAAGTATCGCTCAAGATTAACGGACGCCCACCTAGCAGACACTATTCGCATAAGCTGCTCCGCGCTTGTACCTAACTTAAGAAACTGGCTCCAGGCCGAAATGTAATTTCTCCCATGGATTTTTTAATACAAATATTGTTATCTATTGTATTTCATGTTTTGTGAGAGAAAGTTAAAATAAAAAATAATACTGAATATACGTTTTTCTGGGTTTTCAATAAAAGTACGCTTATCTATAGTATTTCATATTTTTTGTGAGTGAAAATAAAAAATAGTGAATAATGTACTTTTTCTGGATTTTTAATACAAATATGCATACCTATTGCATTTCTTATTATTTCGTAAGTGAAAATTAAAATAAAATGTTAGTATACAGTGAGTCCATAGAGATTGTGAAATGTCTCATGAATCTCAGCAGGAAGAAGGAGGGCGTGAAATTGAATGACATCTTGATCCTGGTGCCGAAAAAGATGTGTACCAGTCATCCACCATTTGGTAATGGCAACAGTGGACTACGGCAACCGACAACGGCCAGTTGCGCCCAGATATTCAAAGCTTGTGACGTCACACCACTGCTCTAGAGAACGCTTAAACGGAATTTTAGTAGTAGTAGCTTTATTCATCCGTAGATCTCTTTTCACAAGGATATAGGACATGTCAAAACAAGGATGCAGGACATGTGAAAACAAGGATATAAGGCATGTCAGTAGCGAGGCATGCTGTAAACAGAACATTCAAAGAAGCTACGATCCCCCTTAGAAGTGTCCTCCGCAGATGGGGACGAAATGTGAGGTTTAAGTGGGAAATCCACCCGGCAACGGTGTTATAGCCCGGAATGTTTTATTAATTGTGACATTGCAACCTTGAAAGTTTTAATTTTATGATAAATAAAATGTCTGTACGAAACGTTTGAAGGCTCCCACGTAAGCAGAGCTAGGCAAAAGTCACTGGACGGGATCGACAACATTCTGCATTTTGTGAGACAGCGATGGACTGCGTTGGCAGATGCTGACCACGTAAACATACGGTCGGCGGTGGTTCACTGGCTACGGGACGGCCAGTGCGGATATTTACAAGGCTGCTGCAGCCGTTTCTCGCAGCATTGCTGAGCCAAAACATTATGCCCAGTGCCTATTGCGAGAATGAATGCAGTCTCGTTGCATTGCGGGCACATGGCGCGGCAAGGAAATGTGTAAGCGAAGCAGAGGCGAATAGTGAATCGTGTCAAAGTCCCTTGGCTTGACGATTATCGAATCTCCACCTCAAGAGATTGCCACGTTAGTAGCTCGTGCTAGTTACGCGTATTTACGACGCCTATTTGCAGACTTATTACTTTCCTGGTTCGAAAAATGGCTCTGAGCACTATGGGACTTAACATCGGAGGTCATCAGACCCCTAGAACTTAGAACTACTTAAACCTAACTAACCTTACGACATCACCCACATCCATGCCCGAGGCAGGATTCGAACCTGCGACCGTAGCGGTCGCGCGGTTCCACTTTCCTGGTCATCCAAATCTCCAAGAAGGCGAAGCGAAGGGCTGCAATTATCTCAACAACTACCGACCGATAAGCTTGCTCAGTAGCCCGAGCAACCAACTGAAGAGCATCCCAAATAAGCGAACTGTCGCAGGTTCGAATACTGCCTCGGGCATGGATGTGTGTGATGTCCTTAGGTTAGTTAGGTTTAATTAGTTCTAAGTTCTAGGCGACTGATGACCTCAGAAGTTAAGTCGCATAGTGCTCAGAGCCATTTTTTTAAGCGAACTGAAGAATTTCTAATATCAGACGACACCATCCACCAGAACAAACTTCAACAGAAGGATTCAGTCGACGGCCACGATCTTTCTTGATAGTGAGTCTGTGTGACAAGCCGTGAAGTGAGAACCTTTCGCGGAAGATACGAGAACAGACCACAGTTGGTTCAAATGGCTCTGAGCACTATGGGACTTAACATCTGAGGTCATCAGTCCGCTAGAACTTAGAACTACTTAAACCTACCCAACCTAAGGACATCATACACATCCATGCCCGAGGCAGGATTCGAATCTGCCACCGTAGCGGTCGCGCGGTTCCAGACTGAAGTGCCTAGAACCGCTCGGCCACAGGGCCGGCCAGACCACAGTACCTAACTGGCACCAAAGACTGCTCATCACCTTTCTTCACAACAGGCGAGTGATTGAGTAGGTTGCCAATAAGAGATTGAGTGCAAAAACTGTCTTAGGGTTCAGTTTTATCTCACATACTGTTCGCACTTTACGTCAGTGACATACCTACGGCCCGAAATGTCAAACTGTCCCAGTGTGTGGATGATACCTCTTTCTTTACGACTGGTTTACTCCATGTGATCAATATATGACGACTTCAGAGACTACTAGGCTTGACCTGCGAATGGTGCCTTCAAAACAAAGCAAAACTTAACCCGGAGAAGACGGCGGTGGGATAATTTAGTAACAAGCGACCGTCGCGCCTAGACCATCTCCAGTTGCAAAATAACGACATTCCACGGAGCCCCTTGGTTCGATACTTCGGCGTTCTCCTTCAGAAGCTCCTCTTCTTCTACACCCACGTCGAGGATGTGCGCACTATGGCCACAGCGATAGTGAGATAGTTGATGCCTCTCTTCAATAGCTCCGGTTTAGCTTTATAAGGCCACCGTTCTGGCACAGATTCCTTATGATAGTCGGTGCGAGGACTAGATAACCCAACACGAATCAAAAAGATGTCCTACAGATCACTTTCCTTCGCAGGATACTGCGAGCGCACCGACACACCAGTACAGTGGACCTCCACGCCGAAACCTAAGTGATCATGAACACCATCTATGAAATAATTCAGTAACGTTCTTGAACTTCCACCAACGTACTGAGTTTCGAAGAGGTACCATCAGCCACTATTAGGGACATGGGAGTAGCGGAGCACCTCTACAAAAGTCCGTGCGCGTTTATTCTGCAATATTAATGCTACCTTCAGCTGATGCATACCAGTGGTGGTAGGTATACGGACCACAGAGATCCTCCACACCCTCCCCAAAGCGAAGATATAAAGAAATCCTATCCTACCTAACCCGACACAATGAAGTTATCCTGAGGTGATGGGACTTAAAACCGTACGAGGAATCATTCAAGCGACGATAAGATCAGAAAATGTGGGAAACCACTGACAGAAGCAACTTTGAAAAAGGGAAGATTGTTATTGCCGTGAACGTGGGAACGACTGTCATGGAAACAGGTAAACTGGCTGGCTGTTTGTATGCTATTGTCGTGAGCCTCTACGGAAAGACGCTGAATTTACCAGTAGATGTTGGAGGTCCACGCTTCGTCACAGAACGTGGAGGTTCGAGGCTTCCCGCTCTATAAAACAGAAAGTGACAAAATTACTGGTAGTACTGATAGCGCAGGTAGTGAGAGAAACATAAATGAACGTGTGAGAGAAGACCTGTTTTTCTTTCTTTCTTTGTTCGTTTTGCACATAATTAGAACCGTACATTGTTCAGTATTTGTCCATTATGTATTTTATACCCTTACGAAATACACTAAAGCTCCAAAGAAACTGGTGTAAGCATGCATATTCAAATACGCATGGAAAATATGGATACAGGCAGATTACGGCGCTGCGGTCGGTAACGCCTATATAAGACAAGTGTCGGGTGCAGTTGTAACATCCGTTACTGCTGCTGCAACGGCAGGTTATCAAGATTCAGGGGAGTTTGAACGTTGTGTTACAGTCGGCTCACGGGCGATAGGACACAGCATCTCCGAGGTAGCGATGAAGTGGGGGTTTTGCCGTACGACCATTTCACGAGTGTACCGTGAATATCAGGAATCAGGTAAGACATCAAATCCCCGGCATCGCTGCGGGCGGAAATAGCTCCTGCAAGAACGGGACCAACGACGACTGAAGACAGTCATTCAACGTGACTGAACTGCAACCCTTTCGCAGATTGCTGCAGATTTTAATGCTGAGCCATCAACAAGTGTCAGCGTGCGAAGCGTTCAACGAAACATCATCGATATGGGCTTTCGGAGCAAAAGTCCCACTCGTGTACATTTGATACCTGCACGACTCAAAGCTGTACACTTCGCCTGGGCCCGTCAACTCCGACATTGGACTGTTGATGACTGGAAACATGTTATCTAATCGGACGAGTTTCTAACTGTATCGAGTGGATGGACTTGTACGGGTATGGAGACGACCTCATGACTCCATGGACCCTGCATGTCAGCAGGGGACTGTTCAAACTGGTGGAGGTTCTGTAACAGTGAGGAGCGTATGCAGTTGGAGTGATATGGGACTCCTAATACGTCTAGATACGAGTCTGACAGGTGACACGTACATAAGCATCCTGTCTGATTACCTGCATCCATTGATGTCCCTTGTGCATTCCGACGGACTTGGGCAATTCCAACAGGACAATGCGATACCCCAAACGTCCAGAATTGCTACAGAGTGGTTCCACGAACACTCTTCTGAGTTTAAATTCTTCCGCTGGCCACCAATCTCCACAGACATGAACATTTGGAACGCCTTGCAACGTGTTGTTCAGAAGAGATCTCCACCCCGTCGTGCTCTTATAGATTTATAAATAGATTTGCAGGATTCATGGTGTTAGTTCCATCCAGCATTCCTTCAGACATTAATTGAGTCCATTCCAAGTCGTATTGCGGCACTTCTGCGTGCTCGCGGAGGCCCTACACGATATTAGGCAGGCGTATCAGTTTCTTTGGCTGTTCAGTGTAGTATAAAAATAGAAAGTAGTGGAATTGCTGACTTGTCTACATAATATGCCTTTATCTGCTTGTAGCTCTTGAAAACGGACAAATTAACAGGAATAATATACTTTTTCAACTTCAGTTTTTACCCTTTAGCACTGACTATTCGTACTGCCCTAATAGGAGTATGATCCCATCATAACATAATTTTTGAACACAATTTCAAAAAATTGGATCCAGTAGGAGAATACTGCTGATTTTTAGTAATATTCAATCACTTATTACTTTTCGAGAAAAGCAGCGAACGGTAGATGGACTAAGTTTTGTTTTATTTGCCTATTTAATTTAATATTTTGATTCTACGTGACCTGAAACTAAGTGAGTCGAAATTCTTCACTCTTTATTCGACTTCTACGTTTATTACAGCAAATTATGACGTTTTAGCGATAACCAGCATCCTTACTATAGCAGCAACGTCACGACCGTATTGTCGTACAGCAAGTCAAGGAAGAATCATGCATGTTACAATGGACGTGGTGCAGCTGTAAAGGTTTCGCTGTAACTTAACAGGCAAGTTTTAATTTGGAGGAGTACAAAGATGTGTCCTTTCGAACAGACTACCTTTATTTTGATAATAGATTTATTCTTGTTTCACAATAATTTTATGTTTTACTTAATTTATTCATCGGTTATTTATTCTCATTGAATGTTAACCCATAAACGTTCGAAGTTTGCTTTACTGTTAATGGGAAATTATAACAAGAAGTTATCCAGTGGATGATATGGTGAAGAAATACTTCTTGGCAGTCGACCCATGAAATACAATATCTGGTACTACACTAAGATGCGATTAAGCTGTACTTCGCCATATCCTCTCTCGCAGTGCTGCTAGTCGAGCAAAACATTCTTAGTTCCAAAAGCAGTTAAATGGAATCTTCATTGAACGGTTCTGTTCATATGAAATCAATGTTTAGCTTGCAAGGTGCCACTAGGCTATGGTTAAACGCCAACAAGTCCCTGATCTGCATTGAATCAACTCTTTCGATATGCAACTGCCCCCCCCCCCCCCCCCAAATGAGACATGATGCTACAAATTGTGCGCAGTGGAAACGATTTGGAAGTTAATTGCTATGACAACTGTGCTCTGGGAGTTATCGTTGCCAAAACCAATAGTTTTGTGAAATAGAGGAAGATGGAAGAAAGGGAAGTCGGTAAATGTGGAATCATAATTCCCAGCTGCATGGGACAATGCAGTACAGCAATGATGAAAGTTCAAAATTTGTGACAGACTGGGATTCAAATCCAGATGCTCCAATTCTCTAGAACATTACTTGACTGTCTCAGCCATCCAAAACCGCCTTCTTTCCGACCAAAGTTCTCGACTTATTGCACCCTGCATTGCAGCGTCCCTCATCCATTACACCTCCTACTCGCAAATTATTGGTTTCCGTAGGGTTTCGAACAGTACTTGTGCACTGAAACAATAATATGGGAGTAGGAGGTATAATGGACAAGGGACATTTCAATGCAGCGAACGATAAGTTGTGAATAAGGGTCGCAAGGAAGGCATGTTAGGATGGCCGGGGCAGTCGACCTTTGGCTGTGGAGCGGTGCGGACATCCCTGGCCGCTCTTTGTGACGTTTCCGTGTCTGTTGTTGTTTACCATGCCACCGCTTTGGTATTGTCACTTCTTGACATCCAATGGCTCTTTCGTATCAGAAAGCCATGATGCACCATACGCCAGATACAAACCCACGAAGTAGAGAGATTTTTATGAGATGTGGTACACATAGATCCTAAAGAGCTCCTGGGTATCCAATTGTCTATCGTCTCCAGCATTGTATATCTGAAGTTTACTGACGATGAGGCCTTTGACAAACTTCTCAGCCACTCGCCGGAAAGTTACCGACTCTGCCACTTTGACGGAAACGTGTATTTGGTAACACTTGGAACGTGCTGGACTGGGGATACAAAATGTACACGTTGATATGTGGCGTAATTGGCGCCAGTAGCTTCTCTGTATTCAAGATCTCTGCGATAGACTCGGTATGGCGTCGCCGCGGTTTGCCTCTTTGGTCCCTTTTCGGCTATTTAAGCACTCGACGCTACGAAGAGAGGGCCAGTTTTGGTCGGTTGGTTGGCGCTCCGGTGTGCAGTCTGGTTACCGGCGGTCGGTCTTTGCGCATGCTCTGCCTCTTACTGCCACGTGGGCAATGGGGTTGCGGACGGAGACGTGCGTGCGGTCGGCGAGAGTGTGCTGCGTCCAGTGAGAGGGCGATGGTCTCGTCTATACTGCTAAACGATGTGAACATGTGAAAGTGGCTTTGGAAAGTATCAGCGTGCAACTGGATACGCTACAGAATCAAACAGTGGGAATTATTCAGGTTCTTGAAGTCCTGCTGTATATACAGGGTGTTACAAAAAGGTACGGCCAGACTTTCAGGAAACATTCCTCACACACAAATAAAGAAAAGATGTTATGTGGACATGTGTCCGGAAACGCTTAATTTCCATGTTAGAGCTCATTTTAGTTTCGTCAGTATGTACTGTACTTCTTCGATTCACCTCCATGATTTCATACGGGATACTCTACCTGTGCTGCTAGAACATGTGCCTTTACAAGTACGACACAACATGTGGTTCATGCACGATGGAGCTCCTGCACATTTCCAATCGAAGTGTTCGTACGCTTCTCAATAACAGATTCGGTGACCGATGGATTGGTAGAGGTGGACCAATTCCATGGCCTCCACGCTCTCCTGACCTCAACCCTCGTGACTTTCATTTATGGGGGCATTTGAAAGCTCTTGTCTACGCAACCCCGGTACCAAATGTAGAGACTCTTCGTGCTCGTATTGTGGACGGCTGTGATACAATACGTCATTCTCCAGGGCTGCATCAGCGCATCAGGGATTCCATGCGATGGAGGGTGGATACATGTATCCTCGCTAACGGAGGACATTTTGAACATTTCCTGTAACAAAGTGTTTGAAGTCACGCTGTTACGTTTTGTTGCTGTGTGTTTCCATTCCACGATTAATGTGATTTGAAGAGAAGTAATAAAATGAGCTCTAACATGGAAAGTAAGCGTTTCCGGACACATGTCCACATAACATATTTTCTTTCTTTGTGTGTGAGGAATGTTTCCTGAAAGTTTGGCCGTACCTTGTTGTAACACCCTGTATGTATGTTGAATTTCGTGCTGTTTGCATTAACGGCTCTCCCAGTGTTTGGACTCCCATGTTATCTGCTTCGTATTGACCACTGGTGCAAAACTTATTAAACAGTGGTTACCTGTGAGAATGAGGTTTGCCTCTTTTGGACGCACTTGAGATACTGGCAAGGAGTATATATATTTCTTTGTGCCTTTTGCTATTAAATGTAATCCACCTATAGTGGCATTCGTTTGTAAAATTAAGAGATTTATGACATTTTTCTTCCTTTATGTAATTATTATTTAGGAATATAAGACAGAGTATGTATTCTGGTTTCTACACATTCTGTAGTGTTCTCATGGTGAATTTTTATCTATCGTGGTTCCTGTGCAAATGGAGTGTGAACTGTTGTAGACAGCGATTGCAAGAAATTTAATTTGGCTGCAAAGAGTAATTGTATTGCTGTTTTAAAATTTTTCTGTGTTTTAAGGATTGTGTTACTCTAATATTGCCCAGTTGCTGTGTGGTTTTATATTATTGTTTCAGTGGTATAATCAGCGGTGCGCGTCTTCCGTTGTAGCTGGTCGTTTAACTGGGGGACGACGCCTTGACGGCGGCCAGTTTGAATTGTAACCGATAGTGCGGTCGCTGTGTTTATCAGTAGACGACAGTTCTTCGGCGAATTTGAGTATTTTGTTATTTGTCCCTGGTGAAGCCGAGGCGTCCGTCTTTTCTTCTCCACTATTCATTTAAGCTTTCATTCAGGCTCGATCTGAGTTGTAGGTTTCGGGCACCTCTGATATGCTTGTCACTGAAATTTTAATACCTGTAAGAGAAATTGAGTTGTTTATGCTATTATATCTTAAAAGGTGTCCTGCTTCTGTGGGCGCTTTTCTCAGTAAACGATTTATTGTCGTACGATTCTTACAATTTATGTAAAGAGGGCTTTAAAATTATTTATTGTTTGGGGTGGGCTTTATATTATTATGGGGTAACAACTGTTTGCTATTGTCATTCAGTTGTTAAATAAAATCTGTATGAAATTGCAAGCCAGGGTCTGTGTTTGGTAATTTTTGCCTTGTCTTTATTGAGTTGAAGTATCCATGAGCTTGTGTCCAACGTCTCACACGTGTCTGAGCTACCATTTGAAGTACCAATGGATTCAGTCGCCCTTGCTGTGGCACAGTGCTCGACCATACGGCCGAAAAATGGAAGACCTTCGAAACGACATATCCGCAATAAGCTGCGCCGGCATATACCTTTATAACTCACGATCGGTGGTTGCCGGGCGATAATTATTTACGATGGTCAAGCTTGGGCCGGTTCCGGATGTGGACAGATAGGCCATGTACATAAAGAATGCCTGCAACACCGTCTGACGATCGGATTCGACCGTCGATAGTGACCTCAATGCCGATTACGTACGTTGCAGCTGTCTATGACGACTCTTCTATGTTGGTACAAGCCTTGGAGGGTTCTGCAACGGTTCCTCAGAAACCCCCAGTGTCTTCTAGCGCCGATGCCTCTGTTACCCTCCCGTCGAGCTCAGACCGCACGCATGCACCGCTGCAAGAAGACGACTTTGTTGTGGAAGCTGAAGAACAGGACGCCACATTCAGCCCCTGCCCTGCGCCGGAACAGAGGCGATACGGCGTAAACAGAAATAGTTGAAGCGACATAAAAAACGGCGCAAAACGACCGAGACAGTAGAGCAGCTCGAGGAAGCGAAGATCGAAGATGAGTTGCGTCAGCAAACACACCGGTCCAGCACGGCCGACCCTAACGTACCACATGGCTCGAGTCTTCCCCCGCTACTGACGAGACCGCGCGTTGCGGAGATGCAGGAGATCACTGAAGCCGCGTCCCTGGGGATGCACCCACGTCTACGTCTGCCTCTCAAGATCCAGTATTGACCTCCGTGGGCGACTGGGCGCAGGAGATGCAGATACAGAGTGCGTTTCACGTTCCTGACGTTGACGGTAGCAGACGCCTCGGACGGCATGATCGTAACGCAGCAGACAGCTCATTATAGAGGTCGAGACGGAGGATGGATGACGAGTCGAAACACAAATGCATATCGTCCTAGCGTTCACACTGTCATATACACTTCTCTACAAGTGAGATTAAACATGGATTTTGGAGTCAATGAAGTCCTACCCGACCTACCCGTCTTTCGGAATCCACAAGACGTTGCTACACCCTTGTCGTAGGTGACTACAAGAGGCTATGTTGCGTGGTGATTTCAAAAAGACCCTAGGTCCTGAAAAACTGCCTCTTGAATTTTAAGACGGTTTTTTGATCTTATGGGCCCACTGTGTGTAAAGATGTACAGAAAACTCCTGAATCCCGCTTTTCAAGTACACTACTGGCCATTAAAATTGCTACACCAAGAAGAAATGCAGCTGATAAGCGGGTATTCATTCGACAAATATATCATACTACAACTTACATGTGATTACATTTTCACGCAATTTGGGTGCATAGATCCTGAGAAATCAGCACTCAGAACAACCACCTCTGGCCGTAATAACGGCCTTCATACGCCTCGGCATTGAGTCAAACAGAGCTTGGATGGCGTGTACAGGTACAGCTGCCCATGCAGCTTCAACACGATACCTCAGTTCATCAAGAGTAGTGACTGGCGTATTGTGATGAGCCATTTGCTCGGCCACCATTGACCAGACGTTTTCAGTTGGTGAGAGATCTGGGGAATGTGCTAGCCAGGGCAGCAGTCAAACATTTTCTGTATCCAGAAAGGCCCGTACAGGACCTGCAACATGAGGTCGTGCATTATCCTGCTGAAATGTAGGGTTTCGCAGGGATCGAATGAAGGGTAGAGCCACGGGTCGTAACACATCTGAAATGTAACGTCCACCATTCAAAGCGCTGTCAATGTGAACAAGAGATGACCGAGACGTGTAACCAGTGACACCCCATACTATCACGCCGGGTGATACGCCTGTATAGCGGTGACGAATACACGCTTCCAATGTGTGTTCACCGATATGTCGCCAAACACGGATGCGACCATCATGATGCTGTAAACAGAACCTGGATTCATCCGAAAAAATGAAGTTTTGCCATTCGTGCACCCAGGTTCGTCGTTGAATACACCATCGCAGGCGCTCCTGTCCGTGATGCAACGTCAAGGGTAACCGCAGCCATGGTCTCCGAGCTGTTAGTCCATGCTGCTCCAAACGTCGAACTGTTCTTGCAGATGGTTGTTGTCTTGCAAACGTCCCCATCTGTTGACACAGGGATCGAGACGTGGCTGCACGTTACAGCCATGCGGATAAGCTGCCTGTCATCTCGACTGCTAGTCATACGAGGCCGTTGGGATACAGCAAGGCGTTACGTATTACCCCCCTGAACCCACCGATTCCATATTCTGCTAACAGTCATTGGATCTCGACCAACGCGAGCAGAAATGTCGCGATACGATAAACCGCAATCGCGATAGGCTACAATCCGACCTTTATCAAAGTCGTAAATGTGATGGTACGCATTTCTCCTCCTTACACGAGGCATCACAACAACGTTTCACCAGGTAACGCCGGTCAACTGCTGTTTGTGTATGAGAGATCGGTTGGAAACTTTCCTCATGTTAGCACGTTGTAGGTGTCGCCACTGGCGCCAACCTTGTGTGAATGCTCTGAAAAGCTAATCATTTGCATATCACAGCATCTTCTTCCTGTCGGTTACATTTCGCGTCTATAGCATGTCATCTTCGTGGTGTAGCAATTTTAATGGCCAGCAGTGTACCATCTGACTTCACCGAGGGGCACCAACCCGGCGGAGGTTGTCGCCCGCTTGATTTTCGTCCATTGGCAATGCTAAACACAGATACGCTTCCTGCGGGAGAGACTCACATCTACGGTAATGGCGGCCATTCACAATGACCAAACCTGTCTTAGAGGCAACAATTAAGTTTTTACGACTTTGAGCACCTGTAGAGACATAGTCGCGCTGATGCAAACATACCGTCTCCATGGCGCTCTTGTTGCACTGTATTTTGACCATGATTTAGATTGCGTCGGTCATGACTTCCTTCATGCGGTTATGGAACAAATAGGTATCACACGTGTGACATTTATCGTACTTCGTTTGATCCATGGGGCGGTCACGAGGATTATGGTAAAAGCTATCGGTACGCCCCCGTCCATGTCAAAAGGTTTGTCAGATAGGACTGTCCTCTTTCCGCCATGTTATTCACCATTGCACTCGAACCAGCTTTTCACCGACTGCGGCGACGCTTGGAAGGACTTAACCTCTGCTCCGTAAACTTCCGATGTGGCATCTATGCCTAATGATGTGATGTTCTTAGCGCGGACTGGTGACGAAATACGTACGGCGCTTTCCCGGCTCGTACAGTATGGGGCGGTGGCAAACAGTGTGATCAACTTACGGAAATTACACTGCATGGAGATGGTATGAGGCGTGCCTGCGGAACTGGATGTACCCCTGGGAAAGTTTCCAATGCTCATATGTTTAGTGATATCGTTCCATAGACAAAGAAAACGCACGGCGGCCTTTACGTATCCTAAGGTCTTATAACGACACCGAACACCGGCTCGCCTTAACAAATTTAGACCGTTGAAATTTATGCAATGGGCTCGGAATGTCAATGTGTACATGGCTTCTCAGCTTAACCATTACCCCCACGTATTACCAATGAGAGAAAAGTGGGCTTCCAGGATATAGGCAGTGTTTGGACACACAGAGAACGATGGTGCAGTTTTTAAGATCCGTTTTGTTACTCTTATCACAAAGAAGGTGTTGGACTCGCGTCAAGCACAGAGCACTGGCGTTGTACCTTCGCTCAATGCGGCGACTCTGGCTTTCATCAACAGACAATATTACTGCTACCCAATAGCAGAGGTGGTCCCACACACATTGTGCCCACTGGTGCCTGTTGGACATTTGTCGCCCCCGCTATCTCATCTTTGGACGTTTTTCCTGGAACACAGCTATACGCTGGGAGTTATACCGGAGACACGGAATCCGACGGCAAAGATTTATTACAGTGTCCTCCAGCGCTGGAATTCGGCTGACGACATTGTACGACGATACTCCACGGTCTACTGGAAGCGTGTTTGGCGAGCGATCCACGCACCCCTCTGCCCACTTTGGTGCTGTCGACATGATATGTGGTTACTAACGAGCTTCGTTGTGCTTCGTTTGGTCTATTGGGCGGTCACGAGGATTATGGTAAAAGCTGTCGGTATGTCTCCATCCGTGTCAATAGGTTCGTCACACAGGGCTGTCCGACGAAGGCTAGATGCCATTCATCTAACTGAAGATCCCATGTGCCCCGTTGCGCGCCCTTAGACACGGACGAATACAGATTAAACTGTGGGCTCCCACGCGAGTGCTAGAGACTGGTCAGCCAGATACTGGCTCCCCTCCAGTGCTACCCCCTTGCTCCGACTGTGCCCATGGACCTCCTTTACCTGCCGTCTACTTCCCGACGACCTAGATGAATGCAATCAGTTGGATAAAGGGAACGGCGATACTTTACATACATCGCGACAGTGAAAAGGAAGTACTTGATTTGTGGCAATACATAATAATCGAGTTCATGATCGTAACGAACAGAACGCAATATTGGAACCTTTTTGCTAAGTATTTGGGGTCTTCGTTCATGGACACACCACCCAGATGGCGTGCGCCGGGTCTGAGAAGAAGTTGAATTGGAGACGTGATGTTTCGACAGTCCCCATACAGTAACAGAAACAGTCTCTGACTGTGTGCTGTGGTCCCAGACACTTCGACGGTTGACGACTGGTGATGATCATTTAAATGACGACCGCCTCTTACTGGCTGACCGCTTCGGTAATGTGGTACCAGTCGGCAAGACGGCTCTTTTTACTGCACATGATATCATGATTTTTGGTATGTGGCTCCATATATTGTTGATTTTTAATTAATATAAAAAACTGTGACAGTGCACCTTGCTGGTGGGAGGGGGAGAGACTTCGCGACAGATTTCGGAAATCCGCCTCTGCCCGCCTAGCCTCCTCCAGCCTGCCGCTGGTTGTGCTCCTTAGTTCTTTTCTTGGTCATCAGTCGTCTGACTGGTCTGATGCGGTCCACCACGAATTCCTCTCCTGTGCCAACCTCTTCATATCAGAGTACCACTTGCAATCTACGTTCTCAATTATTTGCTGAATGTATTCCAATCTCTGTTTTCCTCCTCTAGTACCACGGAAGTTCAAATGGTTCAAATGGCTCTGAGCTCTATGGGACTTAACATCGGAAGTCATCAGTCCCCTAGAACTTAGAACTACTTAAACCTAACTAACCTAAGGACATCACACACATCCATGCCCGAGGCAGGATTCGAATCTGCGACCGTAGCAGCAGCGCGGTTCCAGACTGAAGCGCCTAGAACCGCTCGGCCACTCCGGCCGGCCACCATGGAAGTCATTCCCTGATGTCTTAACAGATGTCCTATCATCCTGTCCCTTCTCCTTATCAGTGTTTTCCACATATTCCGTTTCTCTCCGATTCTGCGCAGAACCTCCTCATTCCTTACCTTATTAGTCCGCCTAATTTTCAACGTTCAACATCCACATGAGTGCTAAAAGGAATTCGTTACACATCTAAAAGCCGTACATTCAACTAAATACCTAAGTATTACAATTACGAACAACTTAAATTGGAAGGAACACAGAAAATGTTGTGGGAAAGGCTAACCAAGGACAGCGTTTTATTGGCAGGACACTTGGAAAATGTAACAGATCTACTAAGGAGACTGCCTACACTACGCTTGGTCCGTCCTCTTTTAGAATACTGCTGCGCGGTGTGGGATCCTTACCAGATAGGAATGACGGAGTACATCGAAAAAGTTCAAAGAAGGGCATTGCGAAATATGGGAGAGAGTGTCACAGAAATGATACAGGATTTGGGCTGGACATCATTGAATGAAGGGCGTTTTTCGTTGCGACGGAATCTTCTCTCGAAATTCCAATCACCAACTTCCTCCTTCGAATGCGAAAATACTTTGTTGACACCGACCTACATAGACAGAAACGATGACCACGATAAAATAAGGGAAATCAGAGCTCGTACGGAAAGATGTAGATGTTCGTTCTTTCCGCGCGCTATACGAGATTGGGATAATAGAGAAGGTGGTACGATGAACCCTTTGCCAGGCACTTAAATGTGATTTGCGGAGTATCCATGTAGATGTAGATGTAGATGATGTCTGTAGCACCACATCTCAAATGCTTCGATTCTCTTCCGTTGCGTTATTCCCGTAGTCCATATTTCCCTACCATACAATGCTGTACTCCAGGCGCACATTCTTAGAAATTTCTTCCACAAATTAAGGCCGATATGTGATATTAGCAGACTTCTCTTGGCCAGGAATGCACTTTTTGCCATTGCTAGTCCGCTTTTGATGTCCTCCTTGCTCCACCCGTCATTGGTTATTTTACTGCCTAGGTAGAAGAATTACTTAACTTCGTCTACTTCGTGACCATCAATCATGATGGTTAAGTTTATCTCTGTTTTCATTTCTACTACTTCTCATTACCTTCGTCTTTCCTCGATTTACTCTCAGTCCATACTCTACAGTCATTAAACTGTTCATTCCGTTCATCAGATCATCTAATTCTTCTTCACTTTCACTCAGGATAGCAATGTCATCAGCGAATCATATTGATATCCTTTCACCCTGAATTTTAATTCCACACCTGAAACTTTCTTTTATTTCCATCATTGCTTCCTCGATGTACAGACTGAACAGCAGGGGCTAAAGGCAGCATCCATGCTTACAACCTTTTTAATACGAGCACTTTGGTCTTGGTCGGTCACTCGCATTATTCCGTCTTGGTTTTTGTACATATTGTATATGACACACCTCTCTCTATAGCTTAGCACCACTTTTCTCAGAATTTCGAATATCTTGCAGCATTTTGAACTGTCGAACGCTTCTTCCAGGTCGAAAAATCCTATGACCGTGTCTTGATTTTTCTTTACTCTTGCTTCCATTATTAAGTGCAACGTCAGAATTGCCCCTCTGTTACCTTTACCTTTATTAAAGCAAACTGATGGTCATTTAGCGCATCCTCAATTTTCTTTTCCATTCTCCCGTATATTATTCTTGTAAACAACTTGGACGCATGAGCTGTTAAGTTGATTGTGCTATAATTCTCGCACTTGTCAGCTCTTGCCGTCTTCGGAATTGTGTGGATGATGCTTTTCTAAAAGTCAGATGGTATGTCGCCAGACTCATACATTCTACACACCAGCGTGAAAAGTCGTTTTGTTGCCACTTGCTCCAATGATTTTAGAAATTTTTATGGAATGTTATCTATACCATCTGCCTTATTTGACCTTAAGTCCTCCAAAGCTTTTTTAAATTCTGATTCTTATACTGGATCCCTATCTCTTCTAAATCGACTCCTGTTTTTTCTTCTATCACATGAGACAAATCTACCCCCTCTTAGAGGCTTTCATTGTATTCTTTCCACCTATCAGGTCTCTCCTTTGCACTTAACAGTGGAATTCCCGTTGCACTCTTAATGTTACCAAACTTGCTTTTAATGTCACCGACGGTTGTTTTGACTTCCCTGTATGCTGAGTCTGTCCTTCCGACAATCATTTCTTTTTCGATGTCTTCAGATTTTTCCTGCAGCCATTTCGTCTTAGCTTCCCTGCACCCTCTATTTACTTCATTCCTCAGCGACTTGTGTTTCTTTATCCCTGAATTTACCGGAACATTTTTGTACTTCCTCCTATCATCGATCAATTGACGTATTTCTTCTGTTACCAAAGGTTTCTTCGCAGTTGCCTTCTTTGTACCTATGTTTTCCTTCCCGACTTCTGTGATGGCCCTTTTTAGAGATGTCCATTCCTCTTCAACTGTACTGCCTACTGCGCTATTCCTTATTGCTGTATCTATAGCGTTAGAGAACTTCAAACGTATCTCGTCGTTCCTTAGTACATCCGTATCCCACTTCTTTGCGTATTGATTGTTTCTGACTAATATCTTAAACTTCAACCTACTCTTCATCGCTACTATATTGTGATCTGAGTCTATGTCTGCTCCTGGGTACGCCTCACAATCCAATATCTGATTTCGAGATCTGTCTGACCATGATGTAATCTAAATCTTCCCGTATCACCCAGCCTTTTCCAAGTGTACCTCCTCCTCTTGTGATTCTTGAATAGGGTATTCGCTATTACTAGCTGAAATGTATTACAGAACTGAATTAGTCTTTCTCCTCTGTCATTCCTTGTCCCAAGTCCATATCCTGCTGTAACCTTTTCTTCTACTCCTTCCGCTACTACTGCATTCCAGTCTCCCATTAGCATTAGATTATCATATCCCTTCACATACTGTATTACCCTTTCAATATCTTCATACACTTTCTCTCTCTCTTCACCTTCAGCTTTCGACGTCGGCATGTATACCTGAACTATCTTTGACGGTTGTGGTTTGCTGTCGATTCTGATAAGAACAACCTGTTCGCAGTAACACACTCTCTGCCCTACCTTCCTATTCATAACGAATCCTACTCATATTATACCATTTTCTGCTGCTGTTGATAGTATCCTAAACTCATCTGACCAGAAATACTTGTCTTCTTTCCACTTCACTTCACTGACCCCTACTATGTTTGGACTGAGCCTTTGCATTTCCCTTTCCGGATTTTCTAGTTTCCCTACCACTTTCAAGCTTCTAACATTCCACACCCCGACTCGTAGAACTTTATCCTTCCGTTGATTATTCAATCTTTTTCTCATGGTAACCTGTCCCTTGGCAGCTCCCTCCTGGAGATCCGAATGGGGGACCAATCCGAAATCTTTTGCCGTTGCAGAGATCACCATGACGCTTCTTCAGTCAGAGGCCACATATCCTGTAGATACATGTTTTGTGTCTTCAGTGCAGTGGTTTCCATTGCCTTCATGCCTTTGATCGTTGCTGATTCTTCCGTCTTTAGGTTCAGTTTCCCCCCTAGGACAAGATAGTGCCCTGAACTTGTACCCGCTCCTCTGCTCTCTTTGACAAGGCCGTTGGCAGAATGAGGGTGACTTCTTATGTCGGAAGTCTTCGGCCGCCAATGCTCATTATTAATCAAAATTTAAGGTGCGGTGGGATTCGAACCTGGGACTGAAGACTTTTTGATTATGAATCAAAGATGCTACCCCTAGATCACGGGTGCAAAACCGACTAAAAATAAGAAAAAAGACGGCTAAGAGAACCGTTCTAGAGTAACGGAGCATCTGGCTTCGAGTCCCAGTCTGCCACAAATTTCAACTTTCGCCATTACAATACCGCAAAGGCCTGTGTGGCTGGAAGTCATTTCCCACTTACCCCTTCCCCTTTCTTCCCCATTTCACATTTTCAGAAAAAGAAGTACAGGCCATATCATCCACAGTATTGTGTGAAAACTACTGAACGCAGTTGAGGCGTTCAACTATCAACTGAAATGAAAGACAGGTGTGCTTTGACAGCAGTTCATTGTTAAAACAATGGGAAAATGAACCAAAAACATGATTTATAAATGAAACTATATCTTCCAAACCACCGGACATAAGAGGAAAGTGGAACACAAAAATCTTTACAATGAACGAAACAAAAATCAACTACTGAGCGGTAAGGTCTGTGGGGAAACGGTAGGGAAAAGAATCTGGTAAATAACTCACGCTCTACCGAAACTAATCAAATACGTGGTTCCGTATTGGACATGATGAATGTGCAGATGTTTAAGGGCTGAAGGAAAGTACATGCAGGACCTCCAAATGCCTGAATCGTGAACAGACATCGAACGCTTTGTCTTTCCTCACATCTTAACTTTAGAGACAAACGCGCCCACCATCGTCTGGTGAGTCTCATCCCGCATTCAACTGGGCAGCGTGAATTTGCCATAATACTGTGTATGAGATAGTGGACTGGGCCTCAGTGCCACAGAAGCAGAAAACTCGTCCTGGAGCCCAAAGAACTCTAGCCAAGAAGTCTCGACGGAACTCTGAGGACAAGTGCCTCTAAAGAGGCACTAAGAAGTAGAAGTGTCTGACAAGCGATGCCTTCGCGAGCTATCTGAGGAGAAGCCCCAAAAAAGAAAAAAATTTAACAAATTAGGAGGGTTGACTGAAAAGTAATGTCTCCACCTTCGTAACTCTTCAACAGTTCGCAGCACTGGTATGCGGCAGGTACCGGTTTGTTTCGTAGCCTCTTCTCCACACCACCAGTTGGCGAGAAGCCTTAGCATTGAACGATTGTATTGTTACAGTGTAAAGTATATAACCCTGCGCAGACGGTCGGCATATGCGATTTAAGCAATATGCAGTCATTGAATTCTTGAAAGTAGAAAGTATCACCCCAAAGGAGATTCATCAAAGAAATTTATCGTGATTGTGTTGATGTAATACTGTGCGATGTTGGGTGACTAAGTATGAAGATGTTGAGGCGGGAACACCTGACCTGCATCAGAAACGACCTGTGACGGAAACCAATGAGTTTCACAAGCAAAATGTTGACAAATTGAGTCAGGACGATCATCGTATCACTCAGAGAGAAATTGCAAGCTGAATTGGCATGTCACAAGAACGTGTGGGTCACATTATTACTTTGATTGGCTATCGGAAGATCTGTGCATGATGTGTACCCTGGATGGTGACTCCTGAAATGAAAGTGCACAGGCTTTAAACTTGCTTCTCTCGCGTTACGAGAATGAAGGTGACGCCTTTCTCCATTCAATTTTTACAGGAGATTAAACGTGGGTACACCATTACGACCTGGAGACGAAACATCAATCTATGGAATATCGACACAAAGACTCGCCCCAGAAAAAGAAATTCAGAGGGCTGCAAAGCTGACAAGTGCGAGTATTATCGCACAATCAGCTTAACAGCTCATGCATCCAAATACAGAAGAATGGAAAATAGAACTGATGATGTATTAGGTGATGATGATGATGCAATGATGGAAATAAAAGAGAGGTTCAGGATTGGGATTAAAATTCAATATGAAAGGATATCAGTGATACGATTCGCTGATGACATTGCTATCCTGAGTGAAAGTGGGGAAGAATTACACGATCTTCTGAACGGAATGAATAGTAGAATGAGCACAGAATATGCACTGTAAGTAAACTGAAGAAATATGAAAGTAACGAGGAGTAGCAGAAATAAGAACAGCGAGAAACTCATCAGGATTGACGGTTTCGATACAGATGAAGTTAAGCAATTTTGCTACCTAGGCAGCAAAATAACCAATGGAGGACATAAAAAGCAGACTAGCACTGGCAAAAAGGGTATTTCTGCCCAAGAGCAATCTACTAGTATCAAACACACGCCTTAATAAGAGGAGGAAATATCTTAGAATGCATGTTTGGAGCACCGCATTGTATGGTAGTGAAACATAGACTGTGGGAAACCGGAACAGAAGAGAATCGAAGCATGTGAGAGGTGGTGCTACAGACGAATGTTGAGAACTACTGATAAAGTAAGGAATAAGGAGGTTCTGTGCAGAATCAGAACGGGAAGGAATACATGATAACCGCTAACAAGGAGAAGGGACAGGGTGATAAGACATCTTTTAAGACGTGTGGGAATGACGTCCTTGGTGCTAGAGGGGGCGGTAGAGGGTAAAAACTGTAGGGGAAGACAGAGACTGGAATACATCCAGCTAATAATTGAGGGCATAGGTTCCTAGCGATAATCGGAGATGAAGAGGTTGGCACAGGATAGGAATTCTTGGCTGGCTGCACCAGATCAGTCAGAAGACTCATGACTCAAAAAAAAAAAAAAAAAAAAAAAAAAAAAAATCTGTAGAAGATTCAGAATGTGCATCTAGTGAAGCCTCAAGATAGGCTACAATACCGTGGCATTGCCATTCGTATTTGGGTACGCTTAGCAATGGATGCATGTGGCTTACGAATTTTCTTTGGGTGGACGGTGCACATTTTTCTTTGCACGATGCTGTGAATGCACGTAACTGTCGCATACGAGACTCTACTAAATACTAGGGCAAAGCTGCCACGAAAACGGTCTGCTTTAATTTCCTTCTCTTCCCCCAGCCTGATACATGGTTGTAGTGGTAGACGTTGTAAGAGGTCCATGACTAAGGAATTTTTTGCTAGCGCACTCGAGCAGATGTAATTTCGATGGATTGCTCACGCGCTGCCTGCGATATGTAGGTTATAAGAGAATCTCAGACCAGAGAGCAGTGTTGGCTGCAGTAAGAGCTGTGTCAGTAGGAGTAAGTAGTAGCGAGCAGTCGTGTGTATGGAGTTGGTTGGGCCAGTCGTGTGGAGCGATGGCGGTGCCTGAGCGGTGTAATATAAGGTAAATGTAGCCGCGCGCGTATGTGGTTTGTTATAACAAAATTTTTACTATTGTTATATCAAGTCCCATGTAAATGTTTCAAAAAACCTTTTAATAATAATCCTTTTTATAAAATTTTCTTTTTGACAATCATTCATCTGAATTTAAAGAATTTATTAATTTCTGCAATCCATGGTAATCCCAATTATCGTAAAGAAAAATCAGTCATTTCCTTTGATAAATGACAGATCTAGCGGCCAGCTTTGCACTGTGCGCTGTGCCAGAAAATTTTTTTATAGGAGCAGATATATACGCGTTATCCGACGACTTCATTGAGGTAAGAATTTCCAATTCATTCAGAATGATCTTTCAGGGCCATGATGCAGCACTACTGACGTCCAAATTTACCAATTTAGATTCACAGTCAGTTAATTATTGAAAGGCTATATATGAGTCACATTTTTTATTAGGAGGTTAGTCACATTGTATTATTGGTAGGTTACAGACTTTATCTGTGGGGAGGTTACACTAGAATGTGGATGATATATATAAAAAAAATTATAACATTGACATTTTGTATAAGCTCGCAACAGAAAAAAATAATTATAACATCCACTTTCTAGTGTAACCTCCCCAAAGATAAATTCTGTAACCTACCAATAATACAATGTGACTAACCTCCTAATAAAAAATGACTCATATATAGCCTTTCAATAATTAACTGACTGTGAATCTAAATTGGTAAATTTGGACGTCACCAGTGCTGCGTCATGGCCCTGAAAGATCATTCTGAATAAATTGAAAATTCTTACCTCAATGGAGTCATCGAATAACGCGTATATATCTGCTCCTATAAGAAATTTTTCTGGCACAGCCCAGTGCAATGCTGGCCGCTAGATCTGTCATGTATCAAAGGAAACGACTGATTTTTCTTTAAGATAATTGGGATTACCATGGATTGCAGAAATTAATAAATTCTTTAAATTCAGTTGAATGATTGTCAAAAAGTTAATTTTATAAAAAGGATTATTATTAAAAGATTTTTTGAAACATTTACATGGGACTTGATATAACAATGGTAAAAATTTTGTTATAACAAACCACATACGCGCGCGGCTGCATTTACCTTATATTACATCGCTCAGGCACCGCCATCGCTCCACACGACCGGCCCAGCCAACTCCATACACACGACTGCTCGCTACTACTTACTCCTACTGACACAGCTCTTACTGCAGCCAACACTGCTCTCTGGTTTGAGATTCTCTTATAGCCTACATATCGCAGGCAGCGCGTGAGCAATCCATCGAAATTATATCTGCTCGAGTGCGCTAGCAATAAATTCCTTAGTCATGGACCTCTTATAACGTGGCGGTGTCTCAATTTAATTATGCAAATAAATCAATACATAATCGTCCTCCCCCACCTCCCCTCCCATCCCTCTCCATCCTCCACCTGCCATACTGGCAGAAAAAATCGAATTTTGGCAGCAAATTAAAAAAATGGTGGAATTTCAAAATGGCGGGAATTTATTTGTGCTGAGGCTGTGCTGACATCACACCCCAACTCCCAAATTCAAAGTGGTAGGTGTCCTTTTGGAGACTAGAATCCCAGTGCTTTTGCGCGAAGGATCCAAGCGCACCACAGTACATAGGGAAATGGCCGTTCTCAGTCCAGCAGCAGAAGAGGAAGGTTAGATTAGTGAGTGGGAAACTGAAATAATGACCAGTCTTAATTACATAATCATAAAGATTAGTCCTAATTACGTATCTATGTATAGCGCTACTCTTGAAGCGCCTAAAATCGCAATACCGCTCAAAAACTGATGTCATACAAATGGTGTTATTCTGCTGGAAAAAATTCACAGTACCACTCGAAACTAGTAGCAGACGCACTCAAAATGAATAGTCACTCTACTTAGAGTGAACCCTTTAACAACAAGACGAAATAAATCTCTCTGCTCCACTTGTGAATTGATGGGAAAAAGGCTGGAGTGGCAGGTAATAGTTTTATTTTTAGTGGGTAATGTATTCAACTGATGAGGTGTCGGTACAAGACAGAGAGGAGTTTAATAAGCGTATTACCTGAAAGCACGCAGCGAGGACTGTATCCGTAGCCTCTCCTATGAGGAATCGAAGGAGGTGATACTGAATGAGCAAAGAGTGAATACTTTTCAGCAAATAATGGGGATGGGCTGAAGATGCATTTCACAACTCAAAGAGACTATCGCAGGAGTTGATTGTCTTTTTGAAATGGCCAAACAATCCAAATTGTAGGAGATGACTTCGCATTCCCACCACCATCCCTTTTTACCGAGTGCGTGTGTGCCTCACTGTCCGTCAACGGAGTTCGCTACAGGCGCCTCCCGCTGCATTGGTGTATGTTCTGCTCGACAAACACCCTATAGCCCTGGTGCTCAATATTCAAATAAATTCTCTTTATTTCTCGACAACTTCGTCCTATTCCACTGCCCTCGAGAGGTCACCTTCGTACTACTGCTGAATAGCTTGTACACTGATGCATTGTAAAAAGGGATAAGGCAACAAACCATCAATGAATTTTAGGAAGGCCAATACACGCTAACTCAACTGACTGAAAATACGTCATTGTTATAATTATACGTCGAAATTGTGAAAAAAAGCACTCATAGACATAATGCAACACACGTACTGGGAACTGAGAAGACCATTGTAATAAGACAAGTACTGCAAAAACCACCCCCAAAAGATCGCACAAGGAGAGAGGGATGGCAGCTGCACATGTGTCCACCTCAGTGTGCGCTCATGGACTAACCAGGTTAGAACTAGTCTTACATCCCCTACCACCACCCCTCATCCTTCCATCTCCTCACCGTAGGTAGGGATGGTGGCTTGTTCAATCCTGTTGCTGATGGTGGTACACAAAGAGACCTATCTGGTGGCAGTGATGTAGTGTTTCTAGTCTGTAGAAATCAGTCACAGATGGACAACAGACTCAAGAACAGGATGCTTCCTGCAAAGTGTTATACAAATTTCTTGGAAGTACCGGCCCCCTAGAACAATAAATAAATTCTGGAAAACTCTCTAGAACGCTATATCCAACGTCCACTGGTTGAGAAATGAGCCGCTGTCTCTTAACGGCCCGGCGCTGCCCACTGTCATAGCGGCGAGCAGTCTTTGGCCAGCTGCAGTCGGAGGCGGCGTCTGCGGCCGAGCATTTGGCTCGGGAGCCCGCATTATTCGTGCAGACAAATGCTGCACATATACAATATAAGGTGTGTTCAAAAAGTCTCTTCGCAGTGCCGTATGATTGTTAGTCGCGCGTGCCGTATGATTGTTCGCTTACCTGGGTTACTTCCCTTCAAGTGGACTCTCCTAAAATTTCACTGTTTGGTTTATCTCAGCCAGCGTCAGTAGTATGGTTGGTGTGTGTCGCTACGTGTTGACGCGAACGTTTAAGTTTAGTTCCTTTGTTCGTTTGTTTCGTGTTTGTTACTGTTAAAATGCTAGCCATTGAAGAACGTGTATTTTTAGTCGAACAAGTGTTTAAAGCTGGCTGTAAATAGACAGTTTCAGTTCGTCAAACATTCAATTCAGTTTTCCCGGAGACAACACACCCACATCACGATACTGTGCGAGATCTGATTAACAAATTTCGAAGTACGGGTTCAGTGAAAGATGCACCAAGAAGTGATCGTCCTAGCGTTATGTCTGAGGATAAACTACTCGATATTTCCGATAAAATGTCCATGAGTCCGAAGAAGTCAGTAAGAAAACGTCCAGGAACGGCCCACAGAGCTGTAAGGAAAAAATTAGAACTTTTCCCATACAAAGTGACAGTCGTGCAAGAACTGAAAAATACTGATCATGGCAAGAGATTGCATTATTGTCAATGGTTCAAAAATTTCGTTCAACAAAATGGAAGGGATATTATTAATGCAACGTTTTTCACTGATGAGGCGTGGTTTCATTTGTCCGAGTACATGAATTCGCAAAATTCTCGTATGTGGAGTACTGCAAATCCATTGTGTATTCATGAGGAACCATTTCATTCTGTGAAAATAGGAGTTTGGACTGCAATTTCTAGACGTCGGATTTTGGGTCCCATATTTTTGAACGAAACAATAAACGCACAACGATACGGCAGTGATATTCTATACTCATTCATAGGAGAACTTGTGTTAATTGAAATACTGAACGGTTATTTTCAACAAGATGGTACAACCGCGCATACAGCTCGCGTTTCAATGTCACTGCTTGCTGATGTTTTTGTTGCTCGCATAATTTCACAGGGACTTTGGGCTCCACGATCGCCTGACCTAACATCACCTGACTTTTTCTTCTGGGGTGCAGCGAAAGCAACTGTGTATAAAAACCGTCCAATATCCATCGATGGATTGAAAACTGTAATATCCACTTTCATTGCTTCTGTTACAGAAGAAGTGTTACATCTTGTGTTTGGAAACATGATTAAACGAATTGAATTGTGTATTCAACAACAGGGGGGACACTTTCCACATTTAATGTGAAATTTGTAAGGAAAAATTGAATTTTCAATAAATTAATAACTTGTATTTCACTGAGTTCATTTCGGTATATTCACTGCGGCATACGGCACGCGGGGCTGACACTCATTCGGCACTGCGGAGAGACTTTTTGAACACCCCGTACACAATAGGCCGCAACTCCAGCAGGCCACAGAACAAAATACAGCTGAGCCCACGTAGCCATCAGCACTCGCCCATGCAAACGCTCGCCATTCTGAGAGAGAAAACATTTCAGTGTAACAATTGTATCTAATGTCAGCTTAAAAAAAACACAATTGTGATGATTATAAAGCAGAGCTGTTTCCACGAAAATAGGCACAGCTCATTTTATTTTCCTTTTATGAGCAAAATCGGTAGAGTTTGAGAGCATTCATTGTACAAGATAGCATTACGCTCATTTTAGATGATTGAAATATCAATATAGTACGGATCTATACAGTTTTTACGTTAGATTGCAGGATACAATTCACATCTCCCCCCCCCCCCCTCTCTCTCTCTCTCTCTCTCTCTCTCTCCCCTCTCTCTCACTCTCTCTCTCTCTCTCTCTCTCTCTCTCTCTCTCACACACACACACACACACACACACACACACACACACACACTAGCCCCTGCCACCCGTCATTTTGTAACATCCAACGATGTGAAGAACAAACTACAGCACAGATGATGAAACTACAAAGGTTGGAGCTGTATAGCGATACATCTGACAGATGTATTAACTTATCTCACATCTCCTACACATGTCCACCCTGCGTAAAATCGGAAAAGCTTCGACACATACACACACACACACACACACACACACACACACACACACACACACACACACACACACACCAATGTTTAACGATTTCTTTCAGACTGATGGACAAAAGTACATGATTTGAGAGCGTCCCTCGCATTCAAATCAGTGTCTGTAAATAAACTGTCATGCATGCGGTTATCATAAACGTTTCAAACATGTGAATGAAGATTAGAGAATACAGCTTTTCCTCTGAAATGAGTGTAATTGCCTCTTGCACGATGAATGCTCTCAAACTGTACCGATTTTCCTCATAAAACTAAAAGAAAATGGATTGTGTCTACTTTTGTGGAAACAGGACTGTTTTATCATCATCGTAATTGAAGTTTTTAATAGATGCTCGCTTATAAGAGCTGCATTGACATTAAATACTCATGCAATTGTTACACTGAAATGTTTTCTCTCTCAGAATGGCGAGCGCTTGTGGCGGCGAGTGCTAATGGTGTGTGCCTTCCCTAGGTGGCCTGAACTACACCTTTAGACACACCACACACAGTTGTCCTTGTTTGGGGGGGCGGGGTCAAAACTTATGTCCCTTCTGTGGTCTGCTGGAGTTTCGGCCTCTTGCGTATGTGTAGCTTTTGTCTGCATCGATACCATCCGCCTCCTGAGCCACATCCTCGGCCGAAGACTCTGCTCACAGCTACAGCAGTGGGTGACGGTGGCTCATTTCCCAACCAGTAGACGTTAGAGAAAGTGTTCTAGAGAGTTCTCCAGAATTTCGTTGTTGTTCCAGGGGGGGGGGGGGGGGGGGAAGGGGGGACATATTTCCGAAAAATTCGTGTAACACCTTGCAGTAACCATCCCGTCCTTGAGTCTTTTGTCCGTATATGACTGTTTTCCACAAGGCAGAAACAATATACGATTGCCACCAGACGAATCTCTTTGTTTACCATCGGCATCAGGATAGAACAGGCCTGTATCCCTACATACAGTGAGGAGAGAGAAGGATGAGGGGTGGTAGGAGGGGAGGTAAGACTGGTTCTAGGCTGGTTAAACTGTGACCGCACATCGAAGTGAACACATGTGCAGCTACTGCCACTCTCTCCTCGTGCGATCTTTTGGGGTCAATTTTTGCAGTAGTCGTGTTATTACAATGGTTTTCTCAGTTCATTGCATTATTTGTCACTGTTTACGAGTGCTGTTTTTTTTTACTCTTTCGATATGTAATTATAACAATGAAATATTTTGTGTTGGTTGTGTTAACGTTTATTGGCGTTCCTACACTTCAGTGATGATTTGCTGCCCTATCCCTTCTACAATGCATAAGTGTCCAAATTTCTCGGCAGCTATATGAAGCCGACTTCTCGGAGACAGTGGAATAGGACGAAGTTGTCGAGAAATAAAGGGAGCATCATTTATTTGAATTTTGAGCAATAAGGCTATGGGGTGTTTGTCGGGTATGGCATACACCAATGCAGGGGGAAGCGTCTGTAGCGAACTCCGACGTCAAACAATGAGACACACATACGGTCAGTAAAAAGGGATGGTGGTGGGCATGCGAAGTCGTCTCCTGCAATGTAGATTGTAGGGCCATTTCAGAAACCAATCGCTCCAGCACTGGCAGTAGTCTCTATGAGTTGTGAAATGCACCTTCAGCCCATCTCACTGCATTACCATGATTTGCTGAAAAGTATTCACTCTATTGTCCGCCTGGGTAGCTGGGTGGCAACGTGCTTGCCTCCCATGCAAGCGGACCGGGTTCGATTCCCCGCCGGGTAGGAGATTTTCTCCGCTCGGGCACTGGGTATTATGCTGTCGTCATCATCATTTCATCATCATCACCGGCGCGCAAGTCGCCCAATGTGGTGTCGACTGAAATAAGACTTGCACTTGGCGGTTGAACTTCCCCGAATGGGGCCTCCAGGCCAACGATGCGATACGCTCATTTCATTTCATTCACTCTATTCTCGTCCATACTCACCTCTTCCATTCCTTATGTAGGGGGCTATAAACACAGTCCTGAGCTGCATTCTACACTTATTAAACTTCTGTCCAGCACCAACATCTCGTCAGTTGAACACATTTCCCACCAAAAATAAAGCTAGTACCTTAGACTCCAGCCTTTTCCCCGTCAGTTCGTAAGTGGAGCAGAGAGGTTTATTTCGACTTGTAGTTAAGGGGATCATCCTGTGTAGCCTGACTATTTATTTTGTGTATGAGATCTGTTTAAAAATTTCTGGAACATTCATGATTTCTCGCCAGTGGTTATGTGGAGTGCAATGTGGTTGGCATCCCTGCACATACCTGTGTTTAATGTGTAACTGCCGGAAGTTTCACTGTTGTATATCTGTTAATTATTGTTCAGTGCTGTATGGAGAAGCAGGTTGTGTCACACAGTCTGCGAATTTCAAGATGGTGGAGATAGAGAACCAACGCGTCTGCATCAAATTATGCGTGAAGCTCAAGAAAACCTTTACAGAGGCACAGTAAATGATGAAGAAAGCCCACGGTGACGAGTAATTAAGTCATAATCGGTGTTATGAATGGTTCACACGACTTAAAATGGCCGGACGGAAGTTAAAGATGACCCTCGTTCAGGATGCCCTTCGAGATATATCAATGACGCTTATGTGAAAAAAGTCAACGAAACTGTGTGTGCCCATCAAAGACTGACTGCACGAGAGATTGCATTAGAATGTAACATTTAAGATGGATCATGTCATGAATTTCTGACGTACCATCTTGGAATCAACTGTGATGCTGCCATGCACGCACGGCTCATTACAAGACCAGAAAGACCCTCAGCTTGCAGTCTGTGAAGAGCTTTTGCATCGCGCAAATGAAAACGAGATGTTCCTTAAGAGAATCATAATTGGTTGTGAGACGTTAGGTTACGGACATGATGTTGAGACACAGGTTCAATCTTCACAATGGGTTCGGACAAGTTCTCCAAGACCAAAAAGAAGCTCGTCAGTTCAGCTCAAAGGTCAAAGCGATTCTGATAGTTTTCTTTGACTTTGAAGGACTAGTTCATCATTAATTCGCGCCAAAGGGTCAAAATGTTAATTGATGGTACTATCGGGATGTGTTGCGACGCCTACAAGGAAAAGTGAGGAGGAAACGGTCTGAAATGTGGCGAAACGCTTGGTGGCTCTTACGTCATGATAACGCAACTGTACATTCATCCTGTTGGAAGGTGACTATTACACAAAAAACGAACTCATTGCACTGCCTCATACTCTGTACCCTCCAGATCTGGCCCCTGCGGACTTTTTTTTCCAAAGCTGAAAACGCTGTTCAAAGGACGATGATTTGCAACGATAGACGAAATAAAATAAAATTCGGAGTCGGCGCTTCCCGTGATCCAGCAAGGAGCATCCCAAAACTGCTTCTGGAAGTGGAAACGGAGTTGGGAGCAGTATATCAATTGTGGAGGAGAATATTTTGAAGGAGATCACTCACAATAAGTAAAAGGTAATCGGAGAAAAATTTTGTGGACAACGTCAGATGTCGTTTGTCTAGTACTAATTTCGAGTGGTATTTTGAATTTATTTTCAGCTAGGTAATACCAGTTGCATGAAATTATCAATTTTTGAGCTTTATTGCGATTTTAGGTGCTTCTTGTGTAGTGCTATGCATGTAATTGTTTAATACCCTGACCTTTGTGATTAATTATGTAAATAGGATTAATCTTTACTTCTGTTTCCCACCCAAGGTAAACAAAGTACACTAACCTAATCTTCCTCTCCTGCAGTTGGACAGAGACTGACCGTATTCCTGTGTAGAGGGTGCACTTAGACTTTCTGCCCAGAAGGACTCGAATTCGAGTCCCGAAACAAACATCATATTTACTGTCCGTTTCTGGTTTGGGCGTCGGGGTGTGACGTCAGCACAGCCTTGGGACAAAGAAGTTCCTCCAAGTTTGGAAATTCCAACCATTTTTTTGAATTTTCTCCAAAATTCGAAACTCCTGTCAATAGGGCAGGTGGAGCAGAGGGAATGGGAGTGGAGGGGAGGGGGCAGGGAGGGCGACTTTGCATAATTAAACTGATTAATTTGCATAATTAAATTGCAACATTGCCACATCTAAAACTACAACCCACACCAGGCTGGGGGAGGAGGACGAAATTTTGCAACAATGCAAACTTCGCTTATGGCTGCTTTGCCCTACTGCTCTACTATGCCACATGTTGTGGAGGAACATCCTCTGCACTCAGATTACGTGACTGCGTGACTCTGTGCAAGGGAATCCATACGATAGTTTGTAGTGAGGGGGACTAGACCTGGGCATATGGAGTATATTTAATATTCTGGTAGACGAACATAGTCTTGTAAGTATCCATAAAAATGTTTCAGTTCTAATCCTTCTAAAACCTGCGTAATACCGACTTTAAATCATTTTCTTTAAAGAAAAACAGCTGACTACATTATATATATATATATATATATATATATATATATATATATATATATATATATATATATATTTACTTTTCGGGAGAGCTAGGGGACGGGACCAGACCCCCTTGCATCTGGGTACGGGAGCCCCTGAGTGTGCAGTGTGGTTTCACTAGATCTTTCATTCTCGGTTCATTTTTCTTGGAGGAGATTACACCTCGAGGCCCTGTTAGGTGTACAGTGAGTTCTGCACGTTATAAGGGCCTTGATTTTCATGCATGTCACTTGCTTCGAGAAACCCTCAGTAACAACCGTATAATCTATTGGCAATTTCAGGATGTATGGCCTTCCATATCCTCCGATTACAAAATCCATGTGGCATCTGGATATCTGAAAGTTCATGTCTGTCATGGATGTATCCAAAGTCTTCCTTTTCTGAAGGATAGCATAGAACGACTTATCGCTCTGATTGCATCACATATGCTGCGAGCAACTGTCGACCATGCCATGTCAGCATGTTGCTGAGGCGGGAGCACAAACTGTAACTAGTGACCATATCCTAACAAACGTGCCAGAACCACTGTTGTCATATGTTTGATTGTTTCTCCTCTTTTCATACGACTTTTCTGACTACTTACAGAGCCAAATTTGCACCTGGTGGAAGAAAGTGTAATTATTACTTTTTTCGGGATACTCCGCAACCGCGCTGATTAATGACTATACCTACGATGTTTCAGGTTCCTGCGATGTATACACCCCAAGCTACACAACTCTGAACACCATCAGTTTAGTTGTAACCATCAGGTACACATGCAATAGATTCTTTACTTATGACATTTAGAAAATTAGGACCCCTGAAAACACTCCTTATAAAAGCGTAAAAATAATCAAATTAAGGGACACGCCCCTGAACAGGCTGCATTTTCAGCATTATATTCACCCTCATAGTGCAACTGATCTATAAATGAGAGATCGTTCAAAACTCTTAGACACAATTAGGGTCATTAGTCAAAGCATTTCCCAAAAAATCATTTAAATATTTATTATATTTTGGTACTGACAACAATATTTATAATAGTATAAAAAACGGAACACTATTTCACTGCGGTACCATTTTCTTTGGGCTGCAGTGCTTGGAAAAAAAAGAGTCAGAGTGCAAACAACATTCACATAAGTGTTTTATGCCTCAAATTGTCTTCCCTGATGCTGATCTGTGGAAACACAAGTAATTTATTTTACTACAACAAAAATATTTAAAAATGTAGCTCAAATGTCATCGACATAATCATGTTATAAATTTCTCAGGAGATAGTAGGCAAGGGAGATAGAGGAGGTCATTCTAAATAGCTGTACCAAGTTTTGTGAGTTTAACTTCAGTCATTGAGAAGGACAGTGTTCCTAAATGATGAAATTCAATTTTTCGGTAAATCGCAAAAGAAGATTTTGGAGGGAATGCTGTATTTGAACATTACAGTATTGTTTTTCCTACTCATCTGTTTTAAAATACATTTTTCTACGTTTAGAGCAAGCTGACTGTCATCACATCAACTATAAATTCCAAGTTACCATTTATCCTCCTACTATCACTCAATGACGATACCTTCCCGTGTACGACAGCATAATCAGTAAACAGCCGCAAATTGCTGCTCACACTGTCCGTCAGATCATTTATGTACACAGAGAATAAGAACAGTCAAGAAATGTAGGAATATGGATTCTGCCTGATGTCCTTCATCCACACTTTGCAGGATGTCATGTGAGAAAAGGGTTACCTTGGTTTCGCATGAAAGACTCTTCTAAATCCGTACTGATTTGTGGACAGAAGCTTTTCTTCTCAAGGAAATTTATTATTTCGAACTCAGAATATATTCAAGAATTCTGCATCAAGGCGATTTTGCGGATATTGGTCTGTAATTATGTGGGTATGTTCTTTTCCTTTTCTTATGTTTGCACGAGTCACCTGCGCTTTTTTTTCTTCAGTCGTTTGGGACCTTGCACTATGCTACAGATTCGTGATAAATGCAACTTAAGTGGGGGGGGGGGGGGGGGGGGGGGCAATATTCCAGCATAATCTCTATCAATATGAACTAGTATTCCATTCGGACCTGGTAAGTTATTTGTTAGTCTATGCAACGGACAAAAGACGATACGTTTGTATGATCCTCCTGTGTGAATGATTTCTTAAACGTGAAATTTAAAAATTCAGTTTTCCTTTTGATGTTTTCCTTGTCACACCAGACTCGTCGACGAGTGAATGTATAGAGTCCTTCAGCCCGCTCAGTGGTTTTATGCATTTGTATCATCTGACCTGTCTCAAACGTACCACGGTACGATTTGGAATTCCACACGCATGACACTCACGGCACAGGCATACGGCAAGGGTCTGAAGACTGTCCCATCGTCCACAGAAAGTGTAAGTTCCTCTATCGTAGGCAAGGATCTGAAGGCTGTCCCATCGTCCATCGAAAGTGTAAGTTCCTCTATCGTTGATTACTGCTCTCATTGTCTCAGGGTAGCTGCCACAACCCCGTTCGGGAATTACAACCTGAGGTGAAGAGAGCATTAGCGAAGAAGATGATGAACTTTTCAACAGACCATGTCTTCTACTCCAATGCTACCTTCACCTCGGGTTGTGATTTCCAACGGCTCGACGGTGCCCATCATTGTCGCAGCAGGATTATGGTACTTAGGGACATAATACTCTGCTTCAGCATCCTTCTCATGGCACATCAGACGGTAATTGTCTTTCTACAGTTATAAGGGTGGCGCTAAAGAACACTACTATGTGGTAGTAAGCCAGGTGTTGGCATTAGTAGAGGGTTGCTACTCAGATTACACATTCACAGTGAGATGTAGTTAATACTCTGATAGGGCAAGGTAAGTAGTGAATATTATAGGAACAGGAATTGGGAAACGCGATATTCCGTCCACAGGTTATATTGGAATAGGATTTTTCTGAACGGTTAGTTTCAGTGGATAATACTTATGCTTCCCTTACAGAGAGTTGTTACTTCTCTAAACAAAAGACAAACAAACAATCAACAACATCTACGTTCTTTTACTAATACCTTCCATCCATGCCCCATATCATATCTATTCCTCCGACTTGTAGTCCTACTTATTTTTGTATACGTTGTCGTATAGTATCTTTTTAGCCCTCTTGTACCATGGCACACTACCCGTGGTCTAGGGGATGCCGGCACGGTAGCTCAGCGTGTTCGGTCAGAGGGTTTAGCTACCCTCTGTAATAAAAAACTGAGCGAACGGATCAACGAACAACCTGAACGAGTGTCATCGGACGTCAGCCACGAACAAAGTCAACGAACACCATAGAACAAAATGAGATCAAAATAGGGTAACGTCTTTGGTTCATAATCAAAAAGTCTTCGGTCCCGGGTTCGAATCCCGCCGGTGCTTACATTTTGATTAATAATCAGCATTGGCGGCTGAAGACTTCCGCCGTAATAAGTTACTCTCATTCTGCCAACGGCCTTGTTAAAGAGGGCGGAGGAGCAGACAGAGGTTCAGGGCACTCTCTTGTCATAGGGGTGGGAAACTGCCCCTTAAGGCGGAAGAACCACCAATGATCAACAGCATGAGGGTGCAGAAGGCAATGGAAACCACTGCATTAAAGACACGTAACGTGTATCCACAGGACATATGGCCTGTAACTGAAATTGTGTCATGATGATCTCTCCACTGGCAAAAGATTCCGGAATAGTTTGGAGGGAACTGCCAACAGGGAGGTTACAATTAGAAAAAGATTGAATAATCAACGGAAGGATAACATTCTACCGGTCAGAGCATGGAATGTTAGGAGCTTGAATGTGGTAGGGAAACTAGAAAATCTGGAAAGGGAAATGAAAAGGCTCAGTCTAGATATAGTAGGTGCTAGTGAAGTGAAGTGTAAAGAAGACAAGGATTTCTGGTCATATGAGTATAGGGTAATATCAACAGCAGCAGAAAAGGGTATAACAGGAGTAAGATTCGTTACGAATAGGAAGGTAGGGCAGAGAGTGTATTTCTGTGAACAGTTCAGTGATAGGGTCGTTCTTACAATAATCGACGCAAACCAACAATGACAACGATAGTTCAGGTATACATGCCGACATCGCAAGCTGATGATGAATAGATAGAGAAAGTGTATGAGGATATTGAAAGGGTAATACCGTATGTAAAAGGGGATGAAAATCTAATAGTCATGGGGGACTGGAATGTAGTAGTAGGGGAAGAACTAGAAGGAACGGTTACAGGAGAATATGGGCTTGGGACAAGGAATGAGAGAGGACAAAGACTAATTGAGTTCTGTAACAAGTTCCAGCTAGTAATAGTGAACTCTCTGTACAAAAATCACAAGAGGAGGAGGTATACTTGGAGAAGGCCAGATGACACAGGAAGATTTCACTTAGATTACATCATGGTCAGACAGAGATTCCGAAATCAGACACTGGATTGTAAGGCGTACCCAGGGTACAGAATACAAGTCGATGAGGACTGAAATAAAAACGATGTGCAGGGAAGCTAAGACGAAATGGCTGCAGGAAAAATGTGAAGACATCGAAAAGAAATGATTGTCAGAAGGACGGACTCAGCATACAGAAAGTCATAACAACATTCAGTGACATTAAAAGCAAGGGTGGTAAAATTAAGAGAAGCCTCTACGAGGTGGTACATATGTCTGATGTGATAGAAGAAGAACCGGGAGTCGATTTCGAAGAGATAGGGGATTCAGTATTAGAATCAGAATTTAAAAGAGCATTTGAGGACTTAAATTAAATAAGGCAGAAGGCATAGATAAAATTCCACCAGAATTGCTAAAATCATTGGAGGTGTGTAGAATGTATGAATCTGGCGACATACCATGTGACTTTCGGAGAAGCATCATCCACACAATTCCGAAGACGGCAAGAGCTGACAAATGCGAGAATTATCGCACAATCAACTTAACAGCTCATGCATCGAAGTTTCTTACAAGAATAATATACAGAAGAATGGAAAAGAAAATTGAGGATGCGCTAGATGACAATCAGTTTGGCTTTAGGAAAGGTAAAGGCACGAGAGAGGCAATTCTGACGTTGTGGTTAATAATGGTAGCAATACTAAAGAAATATCAAGACACGTTCATAGCATTTGTCGACCACGAAAAAGCGTTCGACAGTGTAAAATGGCACAAGATGTTCGAAATTCTGAATAAAGTAGGGGTAAGCTATAGGGAGAGACGGGTCATATACAATATATACAAGAGCCATGATGGAATAATAACAGTGGATGACCAAGAACGAAGAGCTCATATTAAAAAGGGAGTGAGACAAAGGTGTGGCCTTTCGCCCCTACAATTCAATATCCACATCGAGGAAGCAGTGATGGAAATAAAGTAAAGGTTCAGGAGTGGAATTAAAATTCAAGGCGACAGGATATCAAAGATACGATTCGCTGATGACATTGCTAGCCTGGGTGAAAGTGAGGAAGAATTACATGATCTGCTGAACAGAATGAACAGTAAATGAGTACACAGTATGCATTGGTTCAAATGGCTCTGAGCTCTATGGGACATAACATCTGAGGTCATCAGTCCCCTATAACTTAGAACTAATTAAACCTAACCAACCTAAGGACACCACACACATCCATGCCCGAGGCAGGATTCGAACCTGCGACCGCAGCAGTCGCGCGGTTCCAAACTGAAGCGCCTAGAACAGTATTGATTGAGAGTAAATAGAAGAAAGACGAATGTGATGAGAAGTATTAGAAATGAGAACAGCGAGAAATTTGACATCAGGATTGATGGTCACGAAGTAGATGAGTTAAGGAATTCTGCTACCTAGGCAGCAAAATAACCAATGACGGACGGAGCAAGGAGGACATCAAAAGCAGACTAGCTACGGCCAGAAGGGCATTCCTGGCCAAGAGAAGTCTACTAATATCAAATATCAGCCTTTATTTGAGGAAGAAATTTCTGAGAATGTACGTCTGGAGTAAAGCATTGTATGGTAGTGAAATATGGACTGTGGGAAAACCGGAACAGAAGAGAATCTAAGCATTTGAGATGTGGTGCTCTAGACGGATGTTGAAAATTAGGTGGACTGATAAGGTAGGGAATGAGGTGGTTCTACGCAGAATAGGAGAGAAATTGAATAGATGGAAACACTAATAAGGAGAAGGGACAGGATGATTGGACATCTGTTAGGACATTAGGGAATGACTTCCATGGTAATACAGGGAGCTGTAGATAGCAAAAACTGTAGAGGAAGACAGAGATTGGAATACATCCAGGAAGTAATTGAGCACGTAGGTTGCAAGTGCTACTCTGAGATGAAGAGGTTAACACAGGAGAGGAATTCGTGGCGGGCCTCATCAAACAAGTCAGAAGACTAATAACCGAAAAAAAAGAGAACTACTGTACTTCTGTCCACACATCACTGTTTTCTCCACGTCTGACCTCTCTCCCCAGTATGACGGTTTTTCGACTATCTACTTCAGAAAACTAAAAAATTAGCTACTTAAGGCTTGACGCCACTTATATATGCTTCTGTTCCTTCTGCAAGACACCACACTCTTATATTTCTGTTGATTGCTTTTTCGCTTGCCATCCCCTTCAACTCAACGTAATTCAAGGAAGTTCCTTGCTAATTAACTGACTCCATGCCCCTTTGAGTCTTCAATAGAAACAAAAATTCAATATATTCCTCTGCACAGGGTTCACACGTACTCCCGACGTGGTCCAATAGATTCCTCATAAAGGTCTCAAACGCTTGCCTGGGGCGGGCAACCAATACTGCATCACTCTCTCTAACGAAAGACATCTTCACTATCACATTCTGGACATTGCAAAGCGAAATCCTAATACCGAAACTCCATTATGCTAACGAATACCTGACCCCTGTCTATAAATAATCGACAAACGCTCTTCCCTTGTCTTAATTCATCTCGTCATCACACTTTTTTGTCGCTTTCTCCACTGAATCTTCATCTCTTCTTTGACACCTTCTGTTAATTGAAATCCTCTTCTGACACGATTCTGCCATTATCACAACTTGTATATACCACTTACTGATCGCGACACCTGCATCAGTATCATCACCTTCCAGCAGTCAACTAGAGAAAGCAACACTGTGACAATATTCTTATTCTCTCTTGGCGGACAACAGAAGCGCAAGACAATCCAACACTTACATTCCTTACATCCTATTTGCCCACTATGGAACTTAGAAACTGAACAGCTACACATTATAACGAGCAATACAGAAAAAGAAAATAGTACCCAAGAGTTGAATGTTCTCATGTTGAGAAGACGGAAGGAGCGATCTGTTTCATTTGCTATAAACGACGTAGATCACATAAATATTTCGTTATTTAAGACAACCGGTTTCGAGAGACTTTGCTGTCACCTTCAGGTCTTCAAAAATCTTTTTGTCGTGGAACGTATTCATTTTACGTTGAACTTCACGTCAAGCTGTCATGTGCATAAAAATCGACATATTATAAAAGGTTTGTCGGAACTGGTTGTCTTAAATAAAGAAATATTTACACGATCTAGACCGTTGAAAGTTTTTAGCAAGTTCCCGAGAAGAAGAACAGAATAAATAGAAATGTATAGTCTTATAGCTATGACCTAAGCCTTACATTCTACTCGGTAAGGTTCCTTCGTTTGCATGGCGCGGAAATGTCCGCTCGTTCCTATTTTCCTTGATCTACCGCCACTTAGACGCCTCACAGCGAAATCTGCTGCATCAATTTTCACTTCATCATGGCCAAATGTTCGTATTTAACGTCCTAATACTATTTCCTCCTGGCCTCCCTCTGGTCATTTCGTCCATCCCTTCATTATCAGCATATCCCCCTGGTGTAGCGGGCTCTGACCGGTCTGGTACCTCCTCTCCTTTGACTGCTTCCAATCAGTACAACGAGGGAGCTTCCTCCATATTCCATTCCCATCTGCTTCCTTGTAACTCATTTCCCGATATTCCTGGAGGTTCAAATGGCTCTGAGCACTATGGGACTTAACATCTGAGGTCATCAGTCCCCTAGTGCTTTTGTTTAAAAAAAAATCTTTATTTCCAAATCTTAATCATTATACAATTTTAACCCACTACCTTATATGATTAGTGGGCCCAGATAGTGATACAATGGTTACAATTGCAGCTAATCTAAGTTATATTTAAGTAACTAGTTAGTATGTAAGCTACGGGATAAGTGCAATGGGCAAGTTAGTTGTGTTAGTTAATTATATATGAAAACAGGTAACCTAACTATTCGCTAGTTACTAATGCCTACAGCGTTACATATGTGTCACCTAAAAGTATAAACCTACTTATAGAGCCTTGCTCATTGAGCTAAACCCAATGAGCGTGCCCCTGACACTGGGCAGGCCAAGATCTACATCTACATCTACATCCATACTCCGCAAGCCACCTGACGGTGTGTGGCGGAGGGTACCCTGAGTACCTCTATCGGTTCTCCCTTCTATTCCAGTCTCGTATAGTTCGAGGAAAGAAGGATTGTCGGTATGCTTCTGTGTGGGCTCGAATCTCTCTGATTTTATCCTCGTGGTCTCTTCGCGAGATATATGTAGGAGGGAGCAATATACTGCTTGACTCTTCGGTGAAGGTATGTTCTCGAAACTTTAACAAAACCCCGTACCGAGCTACTGAGCGTCTCTCCCGCAGAGTCTTCCACTGGAGTTTATCTATAATCTCCGTAACGCTTTCGCGATTACTAAATGATCCTGCAACGAAGCGCGCTGCTCTCCGTTGGATCTTCTCTATCTCTTCTATCAACCATATCTGGTACGGATCCCACACTGCTGAGCAGTATTCAAGCAGTGGGCGAACAAGCGTACTGTAACCTACTTCCTTTGTTTTCGGATTGCATTTCCTTAAGATTCTTCCAATGAATCTGTCTGGCATCTGCTTTACCGACGATCAACTTTATATGATCATTCCATTTTAAATCACTCCTAATGCGTACTCCCAGATAATTTATGGAATTAACTGCTTCCAGTTGCTGACCTGCTATTTTGTAGCTAAATGATAAGGGATCTATCTTTCTATGTATTCGCAGCACATTACACTTGTATACATTGAGATTCAATTGCCATTCCCTGCACCATGCGTCAATGGTTGATCGCTGCAGGTTCTTAGAAATAGTACGTAAAACTAAGTCCTACAACTAAACTTATCCTAAAGTCAAGTTCGGTGTATTGTCCAAGATCGGTGAAGTTACACCCCACTCCCCCTAAGTCTCGAAACGCGGCGGATTCCAGACTGAAGACGTCGGCCTTTCCGCGCTCAGGCGGTATGGGAATAGTGTACCAGACTCTATGGGTGTTTAAGTAATTCTCTCATTCTTGCTGGTTCAAGTCTCTTAGATATTCCTTTTAAAACTTTTTGCAGTATCACTTAAGCCAATTTGTTAATGGTCTGAAAGGTGTCGTGTTGTCTAAGTAATCTGTATGTGTCATGGTGTGGCAGTTGGTCACGTAACATTGAAGCTACATCATTGAAAAGGGGGCACTCTATAAAATAAATATAAAAATATAAAATGGGAATAAAATATTAATTATTCTATCTGTATGATGGTGATTGGTTGTAATTGATATTTTGCTTATCTGGAACGTGGACGTTTAATTATTCGGTATCAGACGCTTGACAATGGCTATTTGGAAAAGGCAATGTTACTCGTAGTTGACCGTGAAATAAAACTGAAATAATCGGACTTCGTAATTAAATCGTTTCCAAAGACTGCTGCGGTAGGTACGGACTCATGATCTGATCTCAATATTACAATGATTTGCCAGCCATGCCAATACGTCGTACAGAGGTGATTGTCTACTAAACATAAAAAAGTTACACAGTTAGTTAAATCAGATATATTCAATGAAATAGCCTACAGTTCATAATCCTACTTACTTTTATAAATACAAATTCATTACAGAATCGAGTGCCTAGTGTGGTTGCAACTCGCAGTATTCTTCTATAACATGAAAATATGGCGGTGTGCCAGACAATAAAATAAAATACGTGCTTCTCGCACCACTTCTACCTGAGCTCTCTCTGTTCTTTTAATCAAACATAAGAGTAACGTAATTATTCTTTTGTTTTTATCAGCGACACAGCGCTGCAGTTGTGTGCCATAGGCTTTATTTATTAGTCACTGATTATTTATTCAATTAATATTTCGCGTTTCCGCGGAAACTCACGCTCGGCATGCAAATGTGCCTTTATATTGCCCCCTGAATTGCGAGGCGAAAGGACACACCTGCAGGCGAGCAATTCACCTAAAGGCACAAGAAAATCTAAGTTATCTACAACTATTCACATGACTTACATTACACACATTATACACATTATATACAAAATTTGAATGACGCGGGTGTGCCGTAAAAGTTCTTATGTTGGCAGATAGAGTGCGCGCATGCGCAGAAGCGTCTGTGTGACTCCGGCAGTGCCGTTATATCATACAGTTAGATCACGCGGCACAGTATTGCAGTTCATATTGTTCGTGTGCGCGCGTATCTTAGTCGTTGCACAAGGAAATATTCTACCAAGATTACATATGAAGACTACATTCTATGACAGGTAACTTAGTTTTAAATTTACAATATTTGTTATATCACAATACAACTCAGATTGTTGAATCTTCTTAGTTACATAGTATTGTTTTGAAATACTTCAAAGAAAAATGTCCGTATGTTTCAGGTGCGTCGACCTATACACATCGTGTCGTTATTACAGTTCATATTCATCTGCTGCACAATAATTTTTTTCACAGGTTAGTATCATCATTGTATAACAACGTGATTAAAACATAAGCGTGTCCATTTCCATTTTCATTATAGTCGTTGTGATGCAGTTCGTTGTGACAGAAAAAACATTGTTTATTACAGATCTGACGTGACCCGTTAGTAATTGGTCCACGTGCAGTTCGTTTTTTACATTCCGTGGAAGCTTGGTTGCAGAACCTCGGACGGCACATAGCTGGCGTCGATCCTTGGACAGTCCAGGTAAGAGTGTCCGTCACATTTCGAGAACATTTCATTCCCTGAAGTTCCAACCAAAATTCTTCCACCCGTCGTGTTGTTTTCTGGACAGGCACTTGTGTCCGTTTAATCCAGTTAACATCTTGAAGTTAGATACTGTAGCAATGTCACTGGACGATGCACGAATTATGCACTTCACATTTTCAGTTTTTTTTTTGCTGAATATAGCTCACCTAAATGTTCGTAGTTATTAATCAAAGAAATGGTTCATCGCGTTTACATAGGTACGATGCATAATGAATGTCATTAACAGTTTCTTTCACATAGGTTTCTGCGTAGTTGCAGAGTTAGTAATGTTCATTAATGTCCGTGAACAATGGTTCACTATGCAATGTCCTTTTTGCACTCGTTTTGTTCAAATTTCTTTTACATAGTAACAGTTACATTATACATCATTGAAAGAAAAGAAAAAATAATATAAGTAATCATACATACACACGTCACATATTCTCTTAGCATAAACATAATACAGTTGCACATAAACATGTTTACATCATTATTACATAGCTATAAATTATCACATTGTGTCACATTTGATTACATGAATTGCAGATAATTACGTCCTCTTTAACGGTTTTGCTGGGATTTTATCGATGTTTTTTGTGATGTCATCTGAAATTAAGATTGGTTAGACACAACATTCATTACATCAGTAGGCAAGACCAGGCATTTTCACTACTCAATAAATATTCAAAATAGTAAGAGAGAAAATGTTTGATTCCTCGCGTTTTGTGCGTGTGTGTATAGTGTCTGTGTGGCCTTGACTACTGATAGATGCTTTTCGTGTTGAGAGACGTGCGTCTAATCTATTTCTCAAAGTAAAAGATCGCTTCACAGATGACGTCTGTCGGTTCGTCAGGTGTCATACCAAGTCAGTGATACCTACAGTCACAAATGTTCCGTGAAAAAATTAATATATCATTCACTGCTACGTAAACATAAATTTTATTTTAATATTCCGTCTTCCAGGTGGTGGCGCGCGCTGAAAGAAGAGTTCTTCTGCCTTCAACTGCGTCACTGGAACCGCTGAAATGAAAATTTCTATACTACTTACTATCTGTGTTGTAGCAACAGAGTTTTTGGAGTTGCTTAGCAATGTTTTGATGGATATGACTTTGACATTATTCCGCATGAAATGCTCTAAGATCTCGGTGTGCGTATAGCCCAATTATTTTGTTAGTTCTACGATGTTGTAACAAATACGCACCAGGATGCGGTATGTTAACAATTATATAAGGTCCTTCATATAGCAGACGCCACTTAGTGTTGCGTCGTTTGAGTGCTACAGATTTATGATGAGTACGAAGTAGTACAAGCATTCCTACCTCGAATTTTTGTTTTCTTTTTATTATGTTTCTGTGATGTTTGTTTCGTATCTGTGCGTGATGTGTCAGCGTAGTCAAAACTTCTTTTATTTTCTGTTCAGGTGTGATTTCCTTGTCTGACAACTTAGGTAATGGTTCTATCCACTGATCGTTCTGTTTGCAATTGAACATGATCTCGTTAGGTGTGTAATTTGTATCGTAAATATTTAAGTTATTGTGTACGTCTTCGAAAAGACTTAGGTAGGACACCCAATTAGTATGTTTTGATGAAATATAGGTCCTCATGAATCGGTTTGATTCTCGGAAAAGTCTCTCAGTCGCGTTACATTGTGGACTAAACTTTGAAATAAATATACTTTTAATGTTATTGTCCTTCAAGAAATTTCTCCATTTGTACCCAGAGTAGTATGCTGCATTATCTGACAGAATTGCTTTTGGTTTTCCCACGTGCGTCAGGTAATCACTTGAGAATCTTCGTATTATAGCACTTGCAGTGGCGGATTTTAAAGCATAAAGTTTTACATGTTTAGAAAATATATCGTAAAAAGCCAAGATATATTTGACGCCTCCAGAGCTTGCTGGATGCGGTCCACTGATGTCAGTACACAGAATTTCCAGGGGTTTACTGGGTAAAATAGAATGTAAATCTGTCTTTGTGGATAAATTCTGAGGTTTTGATTTTTGACATATGACACATGTTTTCAGCTCCCTGTAAATTTTTCTTCTCATATTGCTAAAATAACAGTATGTGCTGAGCTTTGCTAAACACTTCTTCGTCCCATAATGACCCCAAACTAAGTGTGTGTGCCAAATTAGATTACGTTCAGACTCTTTGGGAATGCATACACACCAGTTAGTAGCATTTGGATGTCGGCGATAAAATAACACATCATTGTGTAACTTGTAATACTTAGTCAAAGGATGATTGTGTTTTTCTACCAGTAATGTTATTATCTTATACCAGTGAGGATCAGATTTTTGTAATTTAGCCATGTTTCTGCACATATCAATATAATATTGGTGATACTGCTTGTCTTGCATTAAGAGAATCCTGTAGTCATTTATATTTTCTAAGTCACTGTTGGTTTCATTCATACCTTGTGGAAGTCTAGACAAAGCGTCGGCAATGGTGTTGTCCTTACCTTTTATGTACTTAATTTCAAAAGAGTAGTTCTGAAGTGTAACTGCCCATCGTGATAGTCTAGGATGTACAAGTTTACAAGTTAACAAAAATGTCAGTGCCTGGTGGTCGGTATAAATTACTGTATGTTTTCCAAATAAGTAATAATTGAATTTCTTGAATGCCCATACTATGGAAAGTGTTTCTACCTCAGTAGTGGAGTATGTACGCTCACATTCAGATAGAGTACGACTCGCAAACCCAATAATTCTTATCTGTTCCTTATCTTTATTCTTTACAACTTGAAATAAGCAACAGCCCAAACCAGTACGTGAAGCGTCACAAGTCATACAAAAATCTAAATTGAAATCTGGATGGCTCAATAAGTTTGCATTCACTAAAGCATGTTTAATTGTATTCAAGTCATTCTGGCACTGTTCCGACCAGATCCAAACTTGACTCTTTCTGAGTAGATTTAGCAGATGTTTACTGTTCAAAAGTGGTTGTGGCAAAAAACGTCTGAAAAATGAACATAGCCCAAGGAATGATTTTAACTGCTTTTTAGTTCGAGGACTAGGAAAGTTTCTGATAGCATCTAATTTACTGGGATCAGGACGTATGCCCTGTGAATTAATGATATGTCCTAAATATTTTATCTCACTGCAACCAAACTTTGATTTTCTAAGATTGGCTGTGACTCCAGCTTGTGCAAATTTTTCTAAAATTCTTTGAAGTGTGTCAAGGTGTTCATTCCAAGATTGTGTAGCTATCAGTATATCATCAACATAGTGTGTGACTGTCTCAACTAAATCATCGCCAAGCACGGTATCCAGGGCTGTAATGAATACCCCAGAACTGACATTCAGTCCGAAAGGTAGAACACAAAACTGATAGGTTCGCCCCCCGAACATAAATGCAGTATATTTCCGAGAATCAGGAGTGATACCCACCTGCCAAAATGAATTAGCGAGATCTATTGTGGAAAAATACTTTGCATCTAGAAATTTCTGTAATTGCTCTTCTAAATTTTCGGGTTTTGTGTGAACTGGTAAAATTATTTCATTAATTGCTCGTGCGTCTAACACTAGCCTAATGCTTCCATTTGATTTTTTGACAACAAGTAGAGGACTACAGTAAGGTGAGGTGGATGGTTCAATGACCTTCCAGTCTAACATTTGTTTTAATTCTTGCCACACAGCAGGTCGTTGAGATAACGGTACGTTATATGTCTTGTGGTAGAAGATCTTGTGAGGCTTAACTTCAATCTTGTACGCATACGTGTTGATAACACCTAATCGTTTGGTAAAAACTTGTAAATATTTGGATAACACTTCCTGTAGTTTTATACGTTCATGTGCACTGAGAGCTGTAGCTTCATTTATCTTATGATCAAGCAATGTTTTCAAGTCCATTAGCTCTGTGTCAGATGAGTGTGTGTGCGTGTCTTTAATGTCATTGTCAAGTACTAACTGAACCTTGTACCCTGTACAGTGTTTGTCATGCTTTAGAGTTCTCCTGTCCAAATCAATAATAATTACACTGCCTCTATCATTTAAAATACATTTACCTTTGGAGAAGTCTATAATGCAGTCCTTCTCGCTCATAATATCTATTGCTAATATGCAATTTGTCACAAGGTTTTGTACAATCAGGAATGGCCATTGTACGGTTCCATTACCTATTTTAATGTTTACAAAAACTTGCTTCGTAACCCTACATGACTTATTACCTAGAGCAGTAGTTATTTTACAGTTTTGGGCAGGAAACTCAGGCACAGGTTCCAATTCACACATCTTTTTATAGAAATTAAAAGACAAAACGCTCACAGCTGCACCTGTATCTAGAATAATAGTAGTTGGAATCCCACCTACTACACCAGTGGTGGATGCTAAAACAATTTCATTTGTGTTTGAACGACATTGTGTATTGTCTTGTAAAAGTTCATCTGATATATTGTTATTGTGGTTGTATCTTATAAATAAAACAGGTAATTTTTGTTAAGAATTATTCGGCATATCATTATTCTGATGTTCAACTGTGGTGTCAAATAACTGATTAACATTGAAGTCGCCCCCCAAGAATTCCTCAGCCACGACCTGGGGCATAGAAGTGACTGTTTCTAGTTTGTTGGATTAGCATTTGTACTAGTTGCTGACACAGATTGAGGTTGTGTATCAGGTGTCATTTCTATTATATTCACATTCGGATATTGCCTGTTGTGATCTCCAAACTTTTGCGGTTGTTGTTGCCGTTGCGCATTATAACTTACCTGTCGGTCATAAGGTATGCTCCAATTTTGTCCTGGTGGCTGCTGTGGTAAAGCAGTGTTTGAATGAAAGTACTGATCGTTACGAGTCCAGCCTTGACGCTGTCTTGGCTCGTAGTTATTATTATTTCTGTTTCTGTTTGTGTTTTTGTTGTTGCCTATGTATCCGTTGTTACCGTTGTAGTTATTACCGCGGTGCCTTTTGTATGGATTTCCGCATGGAGTGTTTTTACTGTTGTAACTGTTGTTTGTATTGGAATACGCGTGTTGATTCTGATTTCCGTATTGAGACGGCATGTGAGTTTGCTGTTTTTGTTGTACCGCGTATCCAACTGTGGGTGCGCCAGAATTGAGTTGGCAAGCCTGCATGTTTTGCATTCCACTAGTGTAAACATTGTGGCTGCTGTTTTGCCGCGCGAAGCGCTGATCTTCAAGTAACATGTCAACCGAATCTAAAGCTGTTAAAAAATAATCTGAATCGTCATCCGGGATATGTAGGAGTTTTTCTTTAATGTTGAAAGGCAATTTGGCCTTCAACGCTCGGAGTATATCGCGTGTTGCGACTGGTTCGTCTAAAAAGTGTCCCATGTTCAAGTATTTTTCAAAATATCTGCGTAAGTTGCCATTTTTACTGTTAAAAGTTTCAGGTTCTAGAATTTGTCTTCTGAGTCGCTCCTGGACGGATTGCGACCAGAATTTGTTCAGAAAAGCACGCTCAAACTCACTGTACGTGGTACATACGTCAGCTTGACTGTATGCCCAGACAGCTGCATCGCCTTGGATGTAACCGACAACATATGAAATCTTTTTCCGGTCACTCCAAGTGCGTGGAAATGCGTTACTAAAAGATTTAAGAAAAATCACCGGATGAATGGTTCGTTTTTCTGGGATAAAAATCTGAAATTGTCTGTGTTTCATTAAGCTTTCTTCTTCCTTCACATTGTGATATGGATTTATTCCACTGTAATTATCGCTATATTCAGCTGGCGAGTAATTACGATAATGTTGCTGTGGTTTTCCATGGTAATAGCTTGTGTTTGTGTTTGTACATCGTGGTATGTGTTGTAGTTGTGGTGTGTTTTGTTCTTGTGTGTTTGTCGTGTGCGGTATGTGTGTGTCATACTCGAATGTATATTGGTTCCTAAACTGTACATTTTGATTGATATTTTCGTTACATTCAGACTGTGGTCGATCGGTGAATTGTCTGATGGGTGCAGTGACGGATTGTACTGCATCACTGATCAGCTGTTTGTTATTAGTAATGTATTGCGCTACGGAGTCGTGTACTATTGTTGGTAAATTTTCACGTAGGCATCTATCAAAATGTTTGTCTTTGTTCTCTACCCAATCATGAAATTCTTTATTAATGTTTTGTAAATGAGCTGTGGCATCAGATTGTAAGATGTCAGTCAGGTGTTGTTCAACATTGTCAAATTTATTCTGTACGTCAGTAATTCGTTTTTCAAGGTTGTCGTGTACTGAAGGATATGTTTGAATTTGTTCAGTAAGAACTTCACACGTGACATTAAGATTTTTTACTTGTGTCTGTAAAAGTGCTACGTCAGTTGTAGTCTTTTCTTGTGTCGTATTAAGCTGGGAAAATTTAGTACTGAGTTCAGTCATCTGTTTGGTCAGGGTGGCGTCTATAAGTTCCACACGTTTACATAAAGTGTCATTACTTGTCTTGAGTGCTATGAGGTCAGATTTAATTTCGTCATTTTGTGTCTGTAAGGTTGCCATGTTTTCGGCGTTCTGTTTCCTTATGGTTGCCATATTTTCTGCGTTTTGTTTCATTAGCATTTGTAACATATCGGCAATGTTTACTGTTTGCAAGGTCTGTGCCCCCGCCGCGTCATTAGACGTGACGTCATGCATTAACATGGGCTCTGACTGAGACTTTGAAATTTTTGTGTTGGACGGGCTATTGTCAAAATTTCCGTCAACACTTGCGTCAATGTTTGATAAATCGTCACTACCAGTTGCTGTCATAAAGTCATTTTCTAACACTTGTCTCTCGTCCGAGTCGGATTGTGTCTGAATAGTACGTCTTTGCTGTTCCATTTTTGCGTATTGATTTCTAGTTATTACCATGCCACACGTGATTTATGTTTCAAGAAAATATTTGACACTGATTTTAAAATGAAATGCAGTTGAGCATGAATCGCTCGTAGCAACAATGGCTGTCCCGTTAATTTAAAAATATAAACTGAATTTGAGATTATTGGTAATGGCTGCTGGCCATGTTACATCATATCGTACAGAAGTCGGCCATATTGTACACTCGTGTATTGGTATTGTTGGATACGTTATTGTTTAGGGAAAAGTACTAAGAATGAAATTTGTTACTGAAAACTGTTATGCGCGAAAGAAACACTACAGAATTTACTGAAAAGCTAATACACTGAATTATACGTCTGGTCAAGCCTGCTAATGCAAAGATGCTGCGTCTTACCTTATTTTGCTGGAAGCTGCATTGCGTCTTCCGGCAAAACTTTAGAATTGGATAATATCTTCAGATTTTCATTATCTCTCATACATTCACGTCCAGGTCCAGAAAGTTGATTTTTGACATGAAACAAAAAGAACAATGTAACAAATGACAAAATAACAAGTCCGACACGCAGTCGCCAATATAAAATAAATATAAAAATAAAATAAAATGGGAATAAAATATTAATTATTCTATCTGTATGATGGTGATTGGTTGTAATTGATATTTTGCTTATCTGGAACGTGGACGTTTAATTATTCGGTATCAGACGCTTGACAATGGCTATTTGGAAAAGGCAATGTTACTCGTAGTTGACCGTGAAATAAAACTGAAATAATCGGACTTCGTAATTAAATCGTTTCCAAAGACTGCTGCGGTAGGTACGGACTCATGATCTGATCTCAATATTACAATGATTTGCCAGCCATGCCAATACGTCGTACAGAGGTGATTGTCTACTAAACATAAAAAAGTTACACAGTTAGTTAAATCAGATATATTCAATGAAATAGCCTACAGTTCATAATCCTACTTACTTTTATAAATACAAATTCATTACAGAATCGAGTGCCTAGTGTGGTTGCAACTCGCAGTATTCTTCTATAACATGAAAATATGGCGGTGTGCCAGACAATAAAATAAAATACGTGCTTCTCGCACCACTTCTACCTGAGCTCTCTCTGTTCTTTTAATCAAACATAAGAGTAACGTAATTATTCTTTTGTTTTTATCAGCGACACAGCGCTGCAGTTGTGTGCCATAGGCTTTATTTATTAGTCACTGATTATTTATTCAATTAATATTTCGCGTTTCCGCGGAAACTCACGCTCGGCATGCAAATGTGCCTTTATAACTCGTAGACGACATGGTCAGGAGTACCCTCCGGAGCACCACAGTCACACGCGGGTGTAGCCTTTTTCCCGAATCACGTAAGTATGTTCGGTACGGTCCATGACCAGTGAGAAAGTGAAATAGTCCCTGGGTTGGTTCGAAATACGTCATTCCCATCCGTTCCCTAATATCTGGAAGAAAATTAAAAGTCCTAATTCCCATTTCTTCAGCTTCGCACGATTCTTGCCATAACTGGTTCCCTCTTAACCTAATCTCAGCCCTGTTCCCAGCCCTGCTGCCTAAAATCACCTCTGTTTTCTCTATGTTCCCCTTCTTTGCCCAATACCAAGCGGCTTGTTTCAGAAATTTGATGTCCATGGGGCAGAGCCCCATTATGACTGACAGGGCTCATCCCGGCGTAGTCCTGTATGCCCCCACTAATCTCACTATTGTATTTCTCTGGACTCTTCTCACTGTCATGGCAGGCACCACCCTCGTGAGTCTGTGTTCCCAGACTCCCGAGCCGTAACCCACTATTGATGTGAGTATACTATTGTGGTATAATTTGATGAGATGTGGTGGGAGATGAAATCTTTTGTGTCCAATGGAAATAAGGTTATTGAATACTTGAAGGGATCTTTGAGTTACGGTGTCAATGTGCCTTCCGAATGACGACCTTTCATCAATGATGATTCCAAGGTATCGAGTCTCTCGTCGCCGGAGAACTGGTGAGCCCTCAATCCTGACTGTTGGATTACGAATTAGCTGTCCTTTCAGAAGAAGGTATGTGGACTTGCCTTGTGAGATCTTCATCTTTGTATTTCGGCACCAAAGTTGTAGTATTTCTATTGCACTTTCTATCTTGGGCTCTTTCTATCTTGGCTACGGCCGCCGACCAGTAGGAGGAGGTCATCTGTGTAGGCTATCACCTCTAGCACTACATCACTTTGCTGTATTTTATCTAGTAAGGGTTCCATATGGATGTCCCAGAACAGGGGACCTAGTACGGAAACCTGGGGACATCCTTTTGTGATAGTTTGTCTCACTCTTGTGCTAGGGGATGATAGCCAGACCTCTCGATCCTCGCAATAGCTCCTCAGACACCCGTATAGCGGCCCTGGACACTCCTTCTCCCGTAAACAGGAGAAGAGCGAAGGCCACCACAGGTTGTCGAAGGCGCCACTTATGTCTACCATGATGCCGACAACGTACTTGTACGGGGTAGAGCCACAGGCCTCGGCCGCCAGGGCGATTGCATCAGATGCCGACCGCCCAGGGCTGAAGCCGAACTGCTTGTTGCTCATCCCACACAGCACTCGGTGTGCAGCCAGTCTGTCAGCCAGTAGTCTTTCTAGAATCTTCCCAAGCAGATCGAGCAGGCAGATTGGTCTATAAGATTTTGTTTCTGCTGAGTCTTAATCGGGTCCTTTCTTGATTATCACTACATTTGCTTTTTTCCAGATTCGAGGGAACTTTCTCTGCCTGAGACATTCGTTGTAAAGGTGAGTTAGTGGCACAACTATCTGGGAGGTCAGGAATTGCACCACCTCTGCCACAATGCCGTCCGGCCCGGGAGCTTTCCCTCTCTTCAGAGATTTTATATGGGCAGCCACCTCCTCTTCAGAGAAGGGGTAGACTGCCGTTGCATTTTCATATTCACTGTTGTTGTCATCGCGCAGCTGTCGTTGTTCATCTGTCTCTCCATCCGCAGTGTCGTCAGGCAACAGGGACTGGAGAAGGACCTCAGCAGTCTCCTGCCAAGACTCCATCATCCCACCCCCGTGCCTGACGGTCGACAGCTCCATAGGAGAGCGGATTTTCTCACGGACTAGCTTATAGGGGACTCCACATGGGTCTAAGACTAGTTGATTCTGGACAAAGTGTTCCCAGCTTCTTGATCTTACTTCACGCAGTTCTTTTTGGAATCTGTCTTTGGCTTCCCGGTACAGGTGCAACCATCTTTGTCTTTCCAACCAGACGACACTGCGCTGGTAGTGCCTCCTGAGCCTTCTGACAGACCAGCGCATCTCCTCCAGTTTGGCTGACGATGGTGACGAAGAGGCTGCCATGGCCTTCCTCCTAGTAGGTACAGCAGCTTTCACCGCTCGAGTTATTACGTTCACCAGTTCCTTGGCTCTGTTGTCCACATCAATGTCCTGGTGTCTGTCACCTTCTGGCAGTGCAGGAATGTCGCAGTCCCTTGCAAGTCGTTCCCAATCGGCTCTTTTGTAGTTGTATTGCACCTCCCACCCCATGGCCAAGCGGCTCTCCTTGTCTCCTATAGTGAAGGTGATGAGATTGTGATCGCTAGTGGTGGCGTTCTCTTCTACCCTCCATTGCTGAATAAGATTTGCTGGATTAGGTGTGACCAGGGTCTCATCGATACATGTTCCTTGGCCACCTCCCGCCATGTAGGTCGGAGGGTTGCCCGGCTTGTTGGCCACCACTAGTTGCAAGGCCATAATGACCTCTTCTGCCTTCTCTCCATTTGGGTCCCTGGTGCCGCTGTACCATAGGGGAGATTTAGCATTTATATCAGCAGTTATAATCACTTTCCGTCCCTGCATAGCCGTGATCATTGTGGTAAGATGTCCCAGGTGTCTCTCGATATCGTCTCCATACTGAAAGTACATGTTGATGATAACGATTGCTCCAATTGGAGACTGCAGCTCCACGACATTGCAGTGGCTGGTTGTGAATTGGGATAGTACTGCAGCCCTCAGGAGTCTGATTGCCGATCTTGGGTCCTCTCCTCTGCTTACGATTTGCCAGGTTGCAGCCGCAAAAGCTATTTTCCCAGTTTGGGAGTACCGCTCCTGCAGACAGAGCACATCTAGTCTCCTCTCCTCCAATTCCTTACGTAGCTCCTGCATCACTAGTCTGCTGTTGTGGGTGTTGAGGTGGCCAATGGTAATTTTCGTCATTTCGTCATTTATGGAAAATACGTATAAGTTCTGTCATTTGGCTATGTCTTGCTCCAATCGAATGTGATGCGTCCATTTGCCAGAACTGCTTGTTCATAAATGTCGTCAAGGTCAAATTTTTCCCCTCGTCTTTCAAAGACTTTCTTAAGTAAGTCTCGCAGGGCTCCGAAGTCGGTGGGGAGATTCACTGACTTGAGCTGTATCCTGTCCACAGCCTCCATTACTGAGAAGGTGACTTTCCTACCATTTTCATGTCCCACCCGGACCACGTGTCTCAAGGCAGTGGTCAGGGTAGTCGGCTGCTCTAGTCTCGTTAGTTGCATGGTAAATTCAATGTTAGGATAGACTCTGACTGGGTCAACTGGTGGCAATCTGACAATAGGATCCGATGTGTTAAGTTTTTCACTAGAACTGGTTACTGTATTTTCCTGAACGGGTTTCTGCGGAGTTCTGTTCTCTTCTGTCTTTGAGATTGCCACAGCCTCTGTTACAGGATGCCGTTGCCGTTGATCTTTAATCGGCCTCATCTCCCGGCTTGGGGAGGAGGGAGTTGTAGCTGTGAGAGGGAGCTCCGTTTGAGTCCCTCTGTCCATTGTGGGAAAGTCGGTTTGAGTGCTAGTGTTGGTGGTTTACATGGTGGCGCCCATAAGCGACCTCAAGAATAGCTTGAAAGCACTTGCCCTCATGGCATCCCTCCTCCTTTTGCTCGGGGATTTTCTCTTGGGCATCCTGTTGGCCTTAGCACAATCAGCCATAATCTATCCTTGAGATTAATCTTTGTCCTAATAATCTGTAAGTGGGGCAGTTGCGTCCGGTGGCTCCGCAAGATTTTTGCCCCGTCTTTTACAAGGAATGCAGACTGCTGCAGCCCTGCAATCTTTCCTAACGTGACCATCTTCACCACATTTTGAGCAGGCCGACCCCCTGTTACAGTGCCTCAGAACGTGGTAGAGATCTCCACAATTGTGGCAACGTGGTACCACAAGATAATCTCTAGTGTTGACTGCGTGAAAGCCAATGTATAATTTACCCATTGCTGTGACTCTTTTCCACATGTGAGCGGAGACCTCGGCAACGTGATGGAACACATCACGGTCCCGAGGCCCCGTCTTGAATCTCAGTCTAAAGCTTTCTTTGAATTCCTCATCTTTTAGATCCTCAAAATTCTGAGCCCTTATGGTATCGTATAGTTCCTCGTTAGTCATGACCGTTGGGACATCATATAAGATGACTAGAGGGTTTCTTTTTCTTGGTGGCTCGCATTTGACCACCGAGTTTAGTTGGGCGTTGTTTAACGGTTTCTCTTTATCCTCTTCTGAGGCAATATCAACAATTACTGACTTTATACTAGGTTTGACTTTATTTGTTTTGATTTTGTCTTTAACGGGATTAATAGTAGTTGTAAGCAATTCCTGAATCTTTTGACACTGGTATCTTGGCCAGGCAGGGTCCTTAGAAAGACCGTTGTGTCTGACCGTTTTGTTTCTCGTGGAATAGTGTCTTTTGTTGAATGAGATTTTCACTCTGCAGGGAGTGTGCGCTGATATGAAACTTCCTGGCGGATTAAAACTGTGTGCCGGACCGAGACTCGAACTCGGGACCTTTGCCTTTCGCGGTCAAGTGCTCTACCAACTGATCTACCCAAGCACGACTCACGCCCGTCCTCACAGCTTTACTTCTGCCAGTACCTCGTCTCCTACCTTCCAAACTTTACAGAAGCTCTCCTGCGACCCTTGCAGAACTAGCCAGCCGAAGTGGCCGCGCGGTTCTGGCGCTGCAGTCTGGAACCGCGAGACCGCTACGGTCGCAGGTTCGAATCCTGCCTCTGGCATGGATGTGTGTGATGTCCTTAGGTTAGTTAGGTTTAACTAGTTCTAAGTTCTAGGGGACTAATGACCTCAGCAGTTGAGTCCCATAGTGCTCAGAGCCATTTGAACCATTTGAACCTTGCAGAACTAGCACTCCGGAAAGAAAGGACATTGCGGAGACATGGCTTAGCTACAGCCTGGGGGATGTTTCCAGAATGAGATTTTCACTCTGCAGCGGAGTGAGAGCTGATACGAAACTTGGGGCTGGCTGATTAAAACTGTGTGCCGGACCGAGACTCGAACTCGGGACCTTTGCCTTTCGCGGGCAAGTACTCTACCACCTGAGCTACCCAAGCACGACTCGCGCCCCGTCCTCACAGCTGCCTGCTTCTGTAAAGTTTGGAAGGTAGGAGACGAGGTACTGGCAGAAGTAAAGCTATGAGGACGGGGCGTGGCCCATGCCGCCAGCTCATTCTTGATGGTTGTTAATGCCGCCTGACTAATCTTGCCATTTTTGATATTCTGCTCCAAGAGCAGTGTGATTCTCGTATGTTTTTGCAAGACATTTTCATCAGTTGCCTGTCCCAGCTCGTCCTGAGGAGTGGGTTCAGGTATCGAAGGAGCCCGTGAAGGCGCACTCGTATCACTCGTTTCTGGTGTAGCCATTTTTGTACGAGTGATATAAAAAGATGGGAGCCCGTCTCTTGTCCCGGACTGGGTCCTCTGGCATGCAGGGGGGGGGGGGGGAGGACCTGCAGCTCGCCCACTGACCTCGCCCCTAGGTCAAGGGCATTCTCGAGCTGCTGGGTTCAGCGCACCGTTTCCAGCGCACTGGTCCCCCTCCGTGACTCCGTCATCGACGATTTCACGCGACGCACCTCGGCAACTGCGCCCCGCACTCCGGAGAGCCGGATGCACCTCTCGCCCTTCGCCGCCTACTTGCCCGAGTTTCCACCTCTCGGCCAAGGACCCACTCCTACTCAGGTGGCGGTCCGGTCCCCCAGACGTCCGGCGGTCTAGACCCATCTAACCTGGCCCAGGCGATGTCACCACCTCCTGGGTTTGGCAGAACACGCCCCGGTTACCCATGGGTGCGGCGAAGCACCCTTACCAACTCGCGCCGTGATCCCAAGCCGACAAACGAGGTCGCCGGCAGAGCACCTGCTGGTCTGTGCCCTGCGAACAGAAAGGGATTGGTGTTCGGTCCCTCGACACAGCGCCCCCTGTGCCACTCACCCTTCGCTTTCGCATCGGGTTGGGTCGCAGCTCTCCCTTTTGTCGCAAGGCAGAATGCCGAGCTTACCATCTGGCACCACGGGAAGGCGGAAAGAGCCACTTGGGAAGGAGAGGCTATGAGAGACACATCACTTCGCCCTGTGAGGACTGCCGCGGCACGCCCGACTAGAAGCGATACGCCCCAGTGCTAGCCTCCGTGCCTTACGGCGCGCCGGCAACGGGCAGGGCCGCGCCGAACGCGCCGTCAAGCGACCGACCTCACCACCTAGAGCTTAGAACTACTTAAACCTAACCTAAGGACATCACACACATCCATGCCCGAGGCAGGATTCCAACCTGCGACCGTAGCGGTCTCGCGGTTCCAGACTGAAGCGCCTAGAACTGCACGGCCACACCGGCCGGCTATTTCTGGAGGCTCTCTTTGCAACGACCCACCAGGTTCGCCAATACTCCGTTGGTAGTTTCTCATAGCATATTCTAAGAAGATGCTGGGAGCAAAAAAGGGCATCGAGGAATCGATTTGAGCCACCGCAATGTGATGAGCATGTTGGCACATGCTCTAGCTTAGTACTACTTTTAATCTGTAGTGTACGTGATTAAGAGTAATCATTTATTGGTGGTGTTGCTGTATGAGCAACGAAACAGAAGCTACAGCGATTTTAATTGAGAGATGCGAATCAGAATTCAGTTTCATGCCAGGCGTGAGGTGTGCCAGCACGGATAGCGTGGTTGACAGGCCGGAATGATTACGAAGTGAACCGAGTCGTGGGTCGGTGCGGGATCGTACTAACTTGCACGAGCAAGTAGATGGTGGAACACAGGCACAGAAGAGGCAGAAAATTGATGTATCCATACGAAGACACTCCTCCACGATGGAAAAAGTGAACTGGTCCTACCAATGCCTTCCGGAAAGGACACAATAGTTCTGTCGGTAAATAAATAAGGTAAAGCAGGAAGCAGCAACAGAAAGTGTATAAAGTCATAGCTCCGTAATTCGAGTGCTAGGGAGTCAGTAAGAAAAGATAGTGGCTGATGTCCCAGCGGCGCAGAGAGAGGTAAGGGTGCCAGGAACGCCATTGTCAGGGACTTGGAGTTCTGGAGGAGAGTGGGACGGATGGGTGTCAGCCAACAAGGGGGGAAACAGGATGTTGTCCTTTCGCGGACTGGTTATGACGAAATGTTAAAGATTGTCAAGCATTCTGTCATCAAAGAATTTTACTAGATTTCACAATCCTGATTCCCCTAAATGTCACCTCTCCAGGACCCACAGTTACTTTCTTGCTCCACTCTGGGCCAACAAAAGGCCAAGAACGCGTTCCTGAACACTTCGTACGACGCGCTCTCCAACTTCGCTGATAGCCATCTTGTTGCCGTCTCGTCATCGAGGTAACCATTTATGAAATCCAAAAAATGTCTTACTGACCATTTTAGGAGGAAGGGCTGCTTAAACTGGCTATTTAAGAGCATGTGATGAGACCCACGACCGTTGCTTCTAAAGATCTGTAACTAATGCACTGTCATACAATGCTCGTAATCGAACTACTCGTGATTAGGTGACTTTAGGGAAACTCTTTGTTTACCATCCCACTTCCTGCATGGCTATCATTAATGGTATCCATCAACGACGTTCATTTCCCTCTCTTCAACATCCTTGTATCTGCTGTTCCATCAGTTCTATTCAGCTTCAACACGCAAATTGTAAGCGCCCTAATGCGCTAATCTGTTGCTACCACTGGAGAATTTTTCAATTCAAGTCCTATTGCTTCTGACCATTCCTTCCGTCTCATGAACACCTGTTTCATCCCCCTTCCTGTATTAGTCGCTATTTCCGCCGTTTCTTTGGATTCACCCAGTATTTCCATTATCCAGTTTTGCACCAACTTTTAGTAAGTCACCCTCGCGTTCCCTACCTCGGGGCTCGCTCGAACGTCCAACCAGAATCTTGACAGAATTCATCCCCCAGTGCTCTCCATGTTGGTAACTCTGGGGGATGCGGCTACACCCAACTTCAGAGATACAGGAACGTCTGCAACCACATTTCCATAGACTCCGTTCTCTACTAATTCATATCTGCCATCTCGCATGCGAGAATTTGCCTGTGTGCTCGTCCCGAGATGATCTGCCCTTGCGCCTACATTTTCTTGCTTATATGTGGTTCCATGACGAGCCGGAGACAGTGCCAGTCTATTCGTGACTATTCAGCTCATCATTCAGCTCATACTTCTCACTGATCCCCACGCGTATTACCTTATGGTTCCAGGCTCGATCTGTTTTTTCTCTCTCTCTGTCTTTCCTCCCAAAGTTTTTGAAATCCAACTGCTCTGACGATATGTAGACAACTCATCGGGGTTGTGAGCATCTCACAGAAGGTGGCATAGAATTTTACCGATCCAATAATAAATTAAATAACTAACGTGCAACAGTAGTAATGACTGTGCTGATACTCTAAATACTTTATCCAGTAATATAAAGGAACCCAAGGAGGAAAACAATGTATTGTGGCCCCTGCCATCGTCCTGATTCATCGAGGGCCTGGCCATCCGCAGGGCACATAGGATTGCACGTAACACAACGCCACCATCTTACTAAAGAAGTTTGTTACGATTATTTATTACTCAGCCTCTTTTGCGTCCTCAGTTCCCTCTCCACCTCCAATGTCTTTCGACCGTAACTGAGATTCCTAGTTCCTTCGGCGCATATTCATCCGGGAGCATTTCCCACAATCTCCAGCAAGGTAACCATATCGCCTACAGGTCGTGTACAGTCCTCGCAAGGACTGAGTACAGGACGCTCGATGTCCGATTAAATTGCACAGTCCATACCTAAGGCAATAAAGTCTGCCGTCTGTTTTTCTAGTGTTCCTTCAAAACTCCTTATAGTTTTCATCTAATCTTTCGACCACTAGTCCATTCTTCAACTTTGGTTACTGAGACATTTATCTCCTACAGATTCTCAATTAGGATCAAGTATTTTTTCTGAACGAAACTAAGGTTCTCCCTGCTGTCACACTAAGTACGCCTCATCAACACTATCTACCGAATACATCCCAGATCAGAACGCTCTTCCAAATCACAATGCCGCAATAAAGTCGATCAGACACAGATGGACCAGACATACACACCTCACACAATTAAGAAAACTGAAAAGAGAACACATGAATTAAATAAAGTGCGCGAGTTAATTAAATTATTTCTCATCCATTTACAAAGTTCTTTAAACTCAACCTCAAAACTCTATTAGCTTTTCAACTATATGTAATTATCTACCCTCAATTATCTAGTATTCACTTACTCTTTACTAGTACTCTAGAAACCAAATTTCTCACTATCTTGCATGCGATGTGCTAAAGGCATCCCCACAGTTATAATTATCACTTACGCAGTCATCAAGTGGAAAAGGAAAAAAAATGGAATAATTGACAATGTAACAGGACGTAAATGTAATTGACGCGACTGGAGGGTAACAAAGGCAAGCATCCTGATAGGGCCCACTAAATCAGTGCAAGATGCCAATGGGCTATGGCTCAATATAAACAGTGCTTCTGATCTGCATCTAATGAACCATCTTGAGATGCAGGTCGCTACCCCCCCCCCCCCCGCCCCCAATCCCCCAATCGCCTCCCTTCCGACTAGTGATGTGCTATGGAAGCCATCTGGAAGCTAATGGCCCTGACAACTGAGTCGTGAGTGTAGTCCTTACCGAAATCAGTACTGCTAAATCCAGTTACAGGATTTACCTATCTATTGAAATCAAAGGTAGGTCTGGTTTGAGGGTAGTTTTTTGTTATAAAAATGCAAAAGGGAAATAGAATCATTATTTATAAGGAAACAGTATCTTCTCCAAACCAACGAAGATAAAATAAGATTGGAACACAAAAATCTTTACAATGAATGGAATTAAAACCAACTACTGAGCGACAAACTCTGTGGTGAGATGGGTGGTGTAAATATCTGGTAACCAGCCCGTATGAAATGATCGTATGGCATTGTTGGCCGGGATGTCCCTTTCGGGTTCGGCCGCCAAGTGCAAGTCTTATTTCATTCGGCACCTCATTGGCCGACTTGCGGCCGATGATGAGGATGAAATTATGATGAATACAACACAACACCCAGTCCACGAGCGGAGAAAATCTCCGACTCATCCGGGAATCGAGCCCCGGCCCAGTGCATGGGAGGCAAGCACGTTACCACCCAGCTAAGCAGGCGGACAACTAGCCGGTCCTCCACGGAAATAAGTAAAGCACAGGGTTCCATTATGGACATGATGACTGCATCTATCTCTGCGGAGTGGAAGAAAGCATATACACGAACCTCAAACACTTTATACTTATACTGACATGGTGTCTGTTCTCGGACATACCCTAAAGAACAGACACCATATCCATATAAGTATATAGTTCTGGCAATAGCGCCATGACCTTTCTCTTCTGTGCGGATGCACACATATTACCCAAAATCTTATGGGACTTAGAATGTCTTCCACGAGTAATGAGTATGTTGGGTAGGGACACTACAAATGTAGTATGTGGAGATATAAGGTGAGAATGTGTGTCTCGCGGGAGGCGTGCGCGAGATAGTCCCTGCAGTCGCACTATCCTCTGTGCCCTCGGTTGCTCAGATGGATACAGCGATTGCCATGTAAGCAGGAGATCCCGGGTTCGAGTCCCGGTCGGAGCACACATTTTCACCTGTCCCCGTTGATACATATCAACGAACATCAGCAGCTGAAGGTATTAATATATAATTCTAATTTCAAACACTTCAGTCTTGAGTGAACCACCGAAAACCACGTAATTCCTCACAAGGTCTCCTTGCCATTAGAAAGAAAAATTCACCTGCATTCCACCAGGCAGCGTGAACTAATGACAATACTGTGTATGAGGAAGTGAGCTGCACCAAAGTAGCCACAGAAGCTGAAGTTGAAGAGCTGTCCAGGAGCTAAAGAAGTCTCGATGGAACTCGAAAGGTAAGTGCGTCCACACACTGAGAAGCAGAAGAGTCTCACAAGCAACGCTACGGTCGTAGGTTCGAATCTTGCCTCGGGCATGGATGTGTGTGATGTACTTAGGTTAGTTAGGTTTAAGTAGTTCTAAGTTCCAGGGGACTGATGACCTCAGATGTTAAGTCCCATAGTGCTCAGAGCCATTTGAACCCATTATTTCTACTTTTTTTAGAAACCGTCCACTCATCCTGTGTTGTGCTCCCTACGTCAGTATTCAGGTCAACAACCATCAGGTCCTGGTAACACAACATCGCGCTGGCTCTAAAACGAACATCCCACCAGTTTTACGTTCCCACTGCTTGGCAGGATTTTAACTGCCAATCCGGATTGGCCGACTCTGTACCTTCATGACCAGCGTTCGGCCCCTGGCCAGCAAGTAGTACAGAGGGTAATAGGATGAAAAGGACAAAGCGTAAAGAAATGCACATATCACCTGAAGTTTCAGCTATTTCCTTATCCCACAATGCTGCATGTTACACTGAAGCGTCAAAGAAACTGGTATACGCATGCGTATTCAAATACAGAGGTATGTAAACCGGCAAAATACGGCGCTGCGGTCGGCAACGCCTATATAAGACAAGTGTCTGGCGCAGTTACGAGTATTAGATCGGTTACCGCTGCTACAATGACAGGTTATCAAGATTTAAGTGAGTTTGAACGTCGTGCTATAGTCAGCGCACGACCGAAGGGACACATCTCCGAGGTAGCGATGAAGTAGGGTTTTTCCCGTACGACCATTTCACGAGTGTACCATGAATATCAGGAATCCGGTAAAACATTAAATCTTCGACATCGCTGCGGTCGAAAAAGATCCTGCACGAACGGGACCAACGACAAGTGAAGAGATTCGTGCAACGTGACGGAAGTCCAACCCTTCCGCCAATTGCTGCAGGTTTCAGTGCTGGGCGAACTATTCAACGAAACCTCATCGATATGGGACTTCGGAGCTGAAGATCCACTCGTGTATCCTTGATGATAGCACGACAGAAAGCTCTCCACCTCGTCTGGGTCCGTCAACACCGACGTTGGGCTGGTGAAGACTGGAAGCATGTTGCCTGGTCGGATGAGTCTAGTTTCAAATTGTATCGAGTGGATGGACTTGTAAGGGTATGGAGACAACCTCATGGGCCCTGCGTGTCCGCAGGGGACTGTTCAAGTTGGTGCAAGCTCTGTAATGGTGTAGGGCATGTGCAGTTGGAGCGATATGAGACCCCTGAAACGTCTAGATACTACTCTGACAGATGACACGTACGTAAGCATCCTGCCGGATCACCCGTATCTATTCATGTCCATTGCGCTCCCCAGACATTGTTGAGCATATCTGGGATGTCTTGCAACGTGCTGTTCAGAAGAGATCTCCAACTCCTCACACTCTTACGGATTTATGGACAGCCCTGCACGATTCATGGTGTCAGTTTCCTCCAGCACTACCTCAGACATAGTCGAGTTCATACCACGTCGTGCTGCAGCGCCTTTGCTTGCTCGTGGGGGCCCTACACGATATTAGGCAGGTGAACCTGTTACTTTGGCTCTTCACTATATGTTGTGACAACGACTGCCAGACGCCTGTCCAGTTTCCATAAAAAATTCATATTCCTTCGTCAGTGTATACAACGGTAGGAGTGACGTGACCGACCACAAGGCCTGAGCCCAGTGGGCGTGAAAGCTCACTGGAGCCCCGACACAGCTCTTTTAGCACTAGGAAGTCTGTCTGTAAGGGGCTCCATCCACTGGCTAACAGGACGCTGGTTGCTGTACAGGCTCGCTGCCACTCTTCTAACTTACCGGCCTAGCATGACATGCAGACCCAATACAATTAATCGTAATTACATTATTAGAGATACATTATGACGTATGCGATCATCATATCTGAAAGGGACGGAAATCAGTGGATATGACGTACATGTATGTATAAACAAATGTCTACAATTTCAGAAAAAATGGATGATGTAGTCAAGATAAAGAGCTTCACAAGTTGAGCTAGTCAGTACCTCGTTGGTCCAGCTCTGGCCCTTATGCAAGCAGTTATTCAGCTTTGTATTGACTGACAGAGTTGTTAGAAGTCCTCTGCCCAACTGTTGGGTTAGATCGTCAAAATCCCGAGCTGATTGGAGGCCCCTACGTTCTCCAAACGTTCTCAATTGCTGTGAAATCCAAGGTAGGGTTTGGCAAGCACGAAGACAAGCAGTAGAAACTCTAGCAGTGTAAGGATGGGCGTTATGTTGTTGAAATGTAAGCCCAGAAAGGCTTGCCATGAAGGGTAACAAAACGAGGCGAAGAACACCGTCAAAGCACAGTTGTGCTGTAAAGGTGCCGCTAATAACAACCATAGGTGGCCTGCAATGAAATGAAATGGTACTCCATCCCTCCCGGTTGTCGGACCGTATGGCGTACATCAGTAAGGTTGGTACCCCAGCGTTGTTTGGGAGGTCTCCAGATCCGTCTTCGCTGCTTACCCGGCCTCAGTTCGAAGCGGGACTCATCGCTGAAGACAATCCTGCCTCAGTAAATGAGATTCGTGGGCGGATGTGCCCGAGACCGTTGCAAACTGGCTTGATGGTGTACAAAGGTCAACGGTAGTCGGCGCAAGGGGCACCGTGAGCTCAGCCTCCTTTCTGTGAGCCGCCTGTTAGTGGACCTTGTGGTCACTGAAGCACCAGTTCACGTCGGATCTATTATAATGATGAACCCCGAGCTCTAAGTGCCTCTCTGACTATTGCTCGGTCCTCACATTCTGTCGTTTCTGTACTTCAACCGCTTCCTTCTTGACGCTGGTTCACCCATTCCTGTCAACATCGTCGAATAGTGGTATCATTCCCATACAAATGTCGAGCGACTAACCTATTATTCCAATTGGCTTCTTTGAGCCCAATTACGCGTCCTCTCTCAAACGGTGACATTTGCGTATATTGTACGCTCACCTGTCTGCGACGCGTAGTTACTGTACAACTGAGTACACGGAATGAAAGTCGCAACGACTTTATGTCCTGTTATCGACATGGCTCCTGCTTACTATCGTTGCAGCCGCTTGGTGAAATTGTGCTGCAGCGTCACACATTTATTTACTGGCTGTCAATGTTCACAGTTCTCCATTTTCCGTCGATACATGTACCGATTTCAATTTGTGACCAACTTTCATAAGTCCTTGGTGCTGCGTCTTTTTTTCTTTTTGTTCAGAGTGTATAAATGTACAAACGCTTGCATCACTTGAGCAAGCAGCCTGACGCTTTTCAAATTCTTCTGTCTATAAGAAATTATTTATCCATAGGCACGCTGAGAATAATAATGTCTCACAGTTGTAAATAATATGATTCATAAATAGGACAAACGCCTTAAAAATTAATATGATTGAAACATTTGAGGTCTCTGAACCTATATGCAGGTACTTACCTTAGAAATCGTAATGTGACTACATGTTTGCCCTATTAATATCATCTTTTCTAGAAAGATCACACGTAACTAATACACTCCTGGAAATGGAAAAAAGAACACATTGACACCGGTGTGTCAGACCCACCATACTTGCTCCGGACACTGCGAGAGGGCTGTACAAGCAATGATCACACGCACGGTACAGCGGACACACCAGGAACCGCGGTGTTGGCAGTCGAATTGCGCTAGCTGCGCAGCATTTGTGCACCGCCGCCGTCAGTGTCAGCCAGTTTGCCGTGGCATACGGAGCTCCATCGCAGTCTTTAACACTGGTAGCATGCCGCGACAGCGTGGACGTGAACCGTATGTGCAGTTGACGGACTTTGAGCGAGGGCGTATAGTAGGCATGCGGGAGGCCGGGTGGACGTACCGCCGAATTGCTCAACACGTGGGGCGTGAGGTCTCCACAGTACATCGATGTCGCCAGTGGTCGGTGGAAGGTGCACGTGCCCGTCGACCTGGGACCGGACCGCAGCGACGCACGGATGCACGCCAAGACCGTAGGATCCTACGCAGTGCCGTAGGGGACCGCACCGCCACTTCCCAGCAAATTAGGGACACTGTTGCTCCTGGGGTATCGGCGAGGACCATTCGCAACCGTCTCCATGAAGCTGGGCTACGGTCCCGCACACCGTTAGGCCGTCTTCCGCTCACGCCCCAACATCGTGCAGCCCGCCTCCAGTGGTGTCGCGACAGGCGTGAATGGAGGGACGAATGGAGACGTGTCGTCTTCAGCGATGAGAGTCGCTTCTGCCTTGGTGCCAATGATGGTCGTATGCGTGTTTGGCGCCGTGCAGGTGAGCGCCACAATCAGGACTGCATACGACCGAGGCACACAGGGCCAACACCCGGCATCATGGTGTGGGGAGCGATCTCCTACACTGGCCGTACACCACTGCTGATCGTCGAGGGGACACTGAATAGTGCACGGTACATCCAAACCGTCATCGAACCCATCGTTCTACCATTCCTAGACCGGCAAGGGAACTTGCTGTTCCAACAGGACAATGCACGTCCGCATGTATCCCGTGCCACCCAACGTGCTCTAGAAGGTGTAAGTCAACTACCCTGGCCAGCAAGATCTCCGGATCTGTCCCCCATTGAGCATGTTTGGGACTGGATGAAGCGTCGTCTCACGCGGTCTGCACGTCCAGCACGAACGCTGGTCCAACTGAGGCGCCAGGTGGAAATGGCATGGCAAGCCGTTCCACAGGACTACATCCAGCATCTCTACGATCGTCTCCACGGGAGAATAGCAGCCTGCATTGCTGCGAAAGGTGGATATACACTGTACTAGTGCCGACATTGTGCATGCACTGTTGCCTGTGTCTATGTGCCTGTGGTTCTGTCAGTGTGATCATGTGATGTATCTGACCCCAGGAATGTGTCAATAAAGTTTCCCCTTCCTGGGACAATGAATTCACGGTATTCTTATTTCAATTTCCAGGAGTGTATTACTTTTGCTATAGTTCATCCATCCAAATCGAGTGAGGTTATAAAACGAGTGATTAAATAATACCTAGCAGTCCCTAAAAGTGCAAATGTGTCGTGTAGGCGTTTTGTATCACGATATTCGTTAGTAAGTCCATTTGTCGCTCTAGTTTCTGATTGACAGTACAAACAACCCAAAGTACACACGAACATGATAGCCACATTCAAAAAATCACAGTTCTCAATTATTTCATTAATCTATATATATGAATTACTGTTATTTTGTTGTATTTGTACTGTTTCAGCTTTTAATTCACATTTTTAATATTTTTTAGCACTGCAATATATTTTTATGATTGTAAGTTAAATTAAATAATGTATTTTGCGACCTCTCCCCAAAATATAGCTTTTCTTAGCTGCAAGGAAAAATCATGTCGTTGTACATTACGAACTACAGTATTGCTATGAAGTAGTAATGTAAAATTAATTATTGAGTTGAGCCATGCGATTAAATTACTTTACAAATACGTTATCCTTCTTTCAGTTGTCGTCTAGCATCATAGTGTGTTTTCATAAACTGGTCTCAAGACCCTATGGTTACCTGTACCCGTATTTAGCGAGAAAATGGAGGATTTGTATTAAAGATGTGATTAAACGAGGTGCCAGTTGCTATGCTCCAAGTGTTGCATATAACCTTCTGCACACTTGAAGAAAGATTCCTTATACATTGCGGTAGCTAGCTAAAAATATTGGTGAACCCAATTTCAATTCGTAATCTACAAACGTTTTCTCAGCCCCCCAGCTACTGATCCTGTACTCTCTCCATCCACAAACCATCGCTGAACAGAACAACATCAAAGCTTAATGGATGCAACAGTAAAAATTTTAGGCCAAGCAGTTCACACGAAGCTGGATGTTACCGCAAAGATCGACTTGGTCGGAACACTAGGTTGGTCTGAAAGGGGAAAGGAAGTGTCTGTGGTAGCTTACATTTCCATACGTACGTAATACAGTGACCATGCGTAACACTAAACCAGGGTGGCCCGATGGGGATCTGAACTCCTATTCGCTTAATACGAGTCCAAGATGCTCGTTGTGCACTTAACATTTACCGTGTAGAAGTGTGTGTGTATGTATGTAAGTGTGTGTGTGTGTGTGTGTGTGTGTGTGTGTGTGTGTGTGTAGAGCCTTTGATACATACCGTGGTGCAACTAGCGTAAACTACGCCCTGGGTAAGCTTCAATTTTGCGGCTCTACCCCCTGCCCCCTTTCTATGTCGACATCACCACCCCATGTTTTCTTTGTATCTTGTCCGTTTATTTAGATCAAACGTAACTTTACCATCAAGTGATAGATAAACATTTCAATAACTAATATTCCAAGAATAGAACAACACGCAGAGCTAAATCGCAGTCTTCTATACCAACAGTGCTACAGGACCTCTGCCGTTGCTAATCTACATACACGACCTAAGAGACAATATGAGCAGCCCTCTTCAACTGTTTTCAAATGGTGTTGTTATTTAGCGTTTGGTAAAGTCATCAGAAGATCAAAAAAATTGCAAAATGATTTAGACGAGGTATCTGTACGGTGTGACGAACGGAAATTGACTTTAAATAATGAAATGTGTGAGGTCATTCACATGAGAACTAAAAGGAATTCGTCACATTTCGATTACACGGTACATCACACAAATCTAACAGCTGTCATTTCAAGCAAATAACTAGGGACTGCTGTTACGATCTACTTAAAATGGATCGATCACAAAAAAATGTTGTGAGAAAGACGAACGAAATACTGCGTCTTATTTATAGAACAGAATATGCGGCAGATCTACTAAAGAGAAGGTCTACACTACGCTCTTCCGTCCTCTTCTGGAGTACTGCTACTCGGTATAAGATCCTTGCCATATAGGATTGACAGAGGACATCGAGAAAGATCAAAGAAGGGCAATTAGTTTTGTATTATTGCGAAATAATGGAGAAAGTATCATGGATATGGTACGCGAGTTCGGGCAGCAACAGTTTATTTATGGAGAGATCTTTTCACGAAATTTAAGTCACCATCTTTCTTCTCCTCATGTGAAAATATTTTGTTGTTGCCCACTTATATGGGGTGGTGATGTCGACATAGAAAGGGGGCAGGGGGTAGAGCCGCAAAATTGAAGCTTACCCAGGGCGTAGTTTACGCTAGTTACACCACGGTATGTATCAAAGGCTCTACACACACACACACACACACACACACACATACATAGTCGTAATAAAATGAGAAAAATGAAAGCTCGCACGGAAAGAATTAGGAGTAGGTTTTCCCCGCGCGCTCTCCGAGTGTACAACTGCAGCGAAATTATCTGAAGGTGGTTTGATGAATACTCTGCGAGGCACTTAAGTATGAATTTCAGAGTAATCATGTAGACATAGATGTAGATGCAGACGTTCGCGATTCCTTTTTCATTGTTTTATTTGTGATCACTGCAAAACCGTAAGAAACAAGGGAAGGAACGCTAACTATGCTATTTAAAGTTTCGGTGCACTTTTTTATTTGGCATGAAGTGGCTGACAACCAGGAAGACATTGGTCTTGCGGAATTATTACTCAGCACAGTGTATTCTAAATTTCATTATGATTTCCTTTTATATATCTCTACCCTCTTTCCATCATAGAGCTTATTTCGCTTCTCTTTCTTCTTTGTATCATTATTCCTCTTTATCCGTCCCTCTCCCTGTTCCCCTTTCCCTTTGCCATTCCTCATTTTTATCGCCTGCCATAAAACTGCATTCCGACGGAAACGGCGGCCATCCACTCTTCCCGACGCCCATCGCCACATCTCGCGGGATGCATTGTAAGATATATATATATATATATATATATATATATATATATATATATATATATATATATATATCCGTATGGGATGAGAGAGGGGGCCGAAGGAATCATCATCATTCCACGAAGATCATCAGATTCTGGATCAAAGACGGTCGTATTCCTCTACAAAGAATTTTTCCTGTGCCATTAGGAAATACCTTCCCGCCACCCAATTTTTAAAGAATAGAACGCCATGTATAAAATGTCGTATTTCCCAAATTATATTTCGTTCAATGACGTAAGTTTGCAGATAGATTCAGTAGCATATGTGGATGCTGTCAGCAAAATTTGTTTCAAATAAAGCCGGCTGTTGTGGCCGAGCAGTTTTTGGCGCTTCAGTCCGGAACCGCGCTGCTGCTACGGTCGTAGGTTCGAATCCTGTCTAGGGCATGGATATGTGTGATGTCCTTAGGTTAGTAAGTTTTAAGTAGTTCTAAGTTCAGGGGACTGATGACCTCAGATGTTAAGTCCCATAGTGCTCAGAGCCATTTGAACCATTTTTGTTGCAAATAAAGTACAAAGTAAAGAAGTAACAAATTCATGGTTGGTGGGCTCGATTATGCCAAGAATCATAAAATGAAACTCACCAATGTATATTACACAGTTCACTGTCGACAGTCAGCCTCCGTAGCGCAGCGGTAACGCTACCGCCTACCACGCAAGGGGGCCTGGGTTCGATTCCCGACAGGGGAGGACTGGGTGTTGTGTATCCATCATCATTGACACGCAAGTCGCCGAAGTGGCGTCAACTAAAAAGACTTGCAAAACGGCGGCTGAACCCCGGCCAATAAATGCCATACGATCATTTCAGCTATCTGCATTGGTCAGTGCGCCGTCGACTGCGACTGAAAGTAGAGAAAACTGAGTTTGGTGCCGTTATTAAACATTTTCATTTGCGGTGTTTGACAGCTACAGAAATCGAAATAGAATTGGATGAAATTTACGCGGACTCTGCTTCACCCCATTTACTTTTGGATTAATAAATTTAGACATTGTCGGCTAAGCACCGAAAATGAAGCGCGCTCCAGCCGCTCCAGCCTACGTTTCTAGCATTTGTAGACTTAGCGAAGGCTTTTGACAATGTTGACTGGAATACTCTCTTTCAAACTCTAAAGGTGGCAGGGGTAAAATACTGGGAGCGAAAGGCTATTTACAATTTGTACAGAAACCAGATGACAGTTATAAGAGTCGAGGCGCATGAAAGGGAAGCAGTGGTTGGGAAGGGAGTGAGACAGGGTTGTAGCCTATCCCCGATGTTATTCAATCTGTATATTGAGCAAGCAGTAAAGGAAACAAAAGAAAAATTCGGATTAGGTATTAAAATCCATGGAGAAGAAAGAAAAACTTTGAGGTTCGCCGATGACATTGTAATTCTGTCAGAGACAGCAAAGGACTTGGAAGAGCAGTTGAATGGAATGGACAGTCTTGAAAGGAGGATATAAGATGAACATCAACAAAAGCAAAACGAGGATAATGGAATGTAGTCGAATTAAATCGGGTGATGCTGAGGGAATTAGATTAGGAAATGAGACGCTTAAAGTAGTAAATGTATTTTGCTATTTTGGGGAGCAAAATAACTGATGATGGTTGAAGTAGAGATGATATAAAATGTAGACTGGCAATGACAAGGAAAGCGTTTGTGAAGAAGAGAAATTTGTTAACATCGAGTATAGATTTAAGTGTCAGGAAGTCATTTCTGAAAGTATTTGTATAGAGTGTAGCCATGTATAGAAGTGAAACATGGACGATAAATAGTTTGGACAAGAAGACAATAGAAGCTTTCGAAATGTGGTGCTACAGAAGAATGCTGAAGATTAGATGGGTAGATCACATAACTAATGAGGAAGTATTGAATAAGATTGGGGAGAAGAGAAGTTTGTGACACAACTTGACCAGAAGAAGGGATCGGTTGGTAGGACATGTTCTGAGGCATCAAGGGATCACCAATTTAGTATTGGAGGGCAGCGTGGAGGGTAAAAATCGTAGAGGGAGACCAAGAGATGAATACACTAAGCAGATTCAGAAGGATGTAGGTTGCAGTAGGTACTGGGAGATGAAGAAGTTTGCACAGGATAGAGTAGCATGGAGAGCTGCATCAAACCAGTCTCAGGACTGAAGACCACAACAACGACAAAAACAACAACAAGAGAAGCATTTCGTGGAATGTAATTAGAAAAAAAGAGGTTGACTTTGATTTTGCACAACAAAAATATACCAAACTGTCTTGCGACCGCATAAATCGCGCTCCACGCCGCTGGGCCTCTGTTGTCTCGCCGGGTGCTGGGCCAGGTTGTTCCGGTCCCTGCGAGGCCCCCTGCGCCCACCTCGGCGCCGCCGCACCTGACCTGCTTTCTGGTCTGTATCACTGCCCCCATCACATGATCTCGTATCTGCGGGTCAAGGCGAGAGCCGTTCGAAAACACGGCGACCGAGAACGCCACTGGGCTTCGCCCGGCTGCATCAGACTACACCCACGGACGTCTTGTCCGGCAGGGAACAGCCTTACACGGAATGTGCGCGGTTCTTATACGCCGCGTTTCTGAGGCCGCTAACTACCTGACTGCGCTGGACACATGTTGCTCTTGAGTGATGAAACGTATTCGCTGCATTGAAACATCGTGTCAAGGATGAGCATCGTTGCAGCCACGTCAGATGGTAAAACTATGGCCTTTCTGAATGAATAATGGCGCGGGAAGAGAGATTCTTTAGTAAGAGCGTCTTAAAAGGTGCACGATCCCTGTTGCAGGTCTAACGGCTTTCAGGAGCAACAACCACATTCCAATATTCCAATTATTTATTGGCTGAAATAAAAAACTTAAAATGCTGTTATGATCTCCTCATTAACAGATATAATATTACGTTAAAGGTTCCACACAATAAGTCATGCATTAAAGTTGAGAAGTCTGTATATGTCTAGAAGCAGTGTAGCTCAAAGCGCGCATATTGCCCAGACTTTATTCATTAGTATTTGATAATGAGAGCACTTATCGATTAAAAAAAATGTTCCTTGAATCATCAGTGTTGGGACATCTTTGATGTGGCCCCCCTGAATTCCTTTCCAGGGCTAACCTCTTCATCTCAGAGTATCATTTGCTTACTACGTCCTCAGTTATTAATTCTTCTGCAGCACCACGTCTCAAACTACTCGATTATTTTCTGTTCCCGTTTTCCCACTACCCGTGATTCACTATCACACAATACTGTGCTCCAAACGTATATTTTCATAAATTTCTTCCTCAAATTAAGACCTATGTGTGATAACAGTAGACTTCTCTTTGCCTCTTCTCTTGTCTCTACAATGTCCTCCTTGCTTCGTCTGTCACGATTTATTTTACTTTCAAGATGACAGAATTCTTCACCTTTGTCTGCTTCGTGATCACAAATTTTCATGTTAAGTTTCTCGCCACTCTCATTTATGCTGCACCTCATTACGTTTGACTTTTTCCGGTTTACTCTCAATCCATACTCTGTAATCATTCTCATTAGATTACACATTCCATTCACCAGATCCTATAATTCTTCTTCACTTTCACTGAGGATAGGAATTTCATCAGCGAATCTTATCAGTGATATCCTTTTACCCTAAATTTTAATCCTACTCTTGAACCGTTTTTTTGTTTCCGTCATTGCTTCTTCGGTTAGGGATTGAATATCATCCCTGCCTTACACCATTTTTAATCTGAGCACTTCCTTCTTCCAACAAACTAAACACACAATTTCAAACATATTCGAAACTTTTTCTCACTGTGATCCCTCCTGCCTCTCCCCCCTCCCCCCTTATATACACACAAAATAAATGACGGTTTATCGCTTACGTCATTTTCGCTGTTCATACAATAAAATGTCAGAATCAGGCAGGACGTTTTCAGTACATGAAGTAGTTTGAAAAGAGCCTCCTTGTGAGTCTCCATTTGACCAGCGGGTCGAATGATGTAGTATGCAGATATGTGGGGCATTCGAATGTGATAGTGGTCCGATGGTGCGCTGCGTGGGGACGTGAAGGCCGGCATACTCGTTGTCACGATTCCGATCACCACAAGGAACAATCACCATATTATGCGCCAAGCACATCGTAACCCCTTCACATCTGCACCTTAAGTCCCAGAATAAGTAATAGACATATTCTGTGTCATCCTGTAGCATTAGACAGAATTACAGTCCCTCGCTTAGGCTGCCGTTAACACAATAGAAATGGTTATACACTACTGGCCATTAAAATTGCTACACCAAGAGGAAATGCAGATGATAAACGGGTATTCATTCTACAAATATATTATACTAGAACTGACATGTCATCACATTTTCACGCAATTTGGGTCCATAGATCTTGAGAAATCAGTACCCAGAACAACCACCTCTGGCCGTAATCACGGCTTTGATACGCCTGGGCATTGAGTCAAACAGAGCTTGGATGGCGTGTACAGGTACAGATGCCCATGCAGCTTCAACACGATACCACAGTTCATCAAGGGTAGTGACTGGCGTATTGTGACGAGCCAGTTGCTCGGCCACCATTGACCAGACGTTTTCAATTGGTGAGAGATCTTGAGAATGTGCTAGCCAGGGCAGCAGTCGAACATTTTCTGTATCCAGAAAGGCCCGTACAGGAGCTGCAACACGCGGACGAGCATTATCCTGTTGAAATGTAGGGTTTCGCAGGGATCGAATGAAGGGTAGAGCCACGGGTCGTAACACATCTGAAATGTAGCGTCCACTGTTCAAAGTGCCGTCATTGCAAACAAGGCGTGACCGAGACGTGTAACCAATGGCACCCCATACCATCACACCGGGTGATGCGCCAGTATGGAGATGACGAATAGACGCTTCCAATGTGCGTTCACCACGATGCTGATGCGACCATCATGATGCTCTAAACAGAACCTGCATTCATCCGAAAAAACGTCCCAGGTTCGTCGTTGAGTACACCATCGCAGGCGCTCCTGTCTGTGATGCAGCGTCGAGGGTAATCGTCCATGCTGCTGCAAACGTCGTCGAACTGTTTGTGCAGATGGTTGTTGTCGTGCAAACGTCCCCATCTGTTGACTCAGGGCTCGAGACGTGGCTGCACGATCCGTTACAGCCATGCGGATAAGATGCCTGTAATCTCGACTGCTAGTGATACGAGGCCGTTGGGATCCAGCACGGCGTTCCGTATTACGCTCCTGAACCCACCGATTCCATATTCTGCTAACAGTCATTGGATCTCGACCAACGCGAGCAACAACGTCGCGATACGATAAACCGCAATCGTGATAGGCTATAATCCGACCTTTATCAAAGTCGGAAACGTGATGGTACGCATTTCTCCTCCTTACACGAGGCATCACAACAACGTTTCACCAGGCAACGCCGGTCAGCTGCTGTTTGTGTATGAGAAATCGGTTGGAAACTTTCCTCATGTCAGCACGTTGTAGGTGTCACCACCAGCGCCAACCTTGTGTGAATACTCTGAAAAGCTAATCATTTGCATATCACAGCATCTTCTTCCTGTCAGTTAAATTACGCGCATGTAGCACGTCATCTTCGTGATGTAGCAATTTTAATGGCCAGTAATGTACTTGGAATGGCGTCGTGACCGCGAAGCTTGGACTGCTGGTTAATAGCGTCGTGTCGTGTTCACCAATGAATCACGGTTCTGCCCTACATCGGTCGCCTATCGTCGGCTAGCATGACGACGACCTGGGGAGAAGCCCCATTTCCAATGTATTGGCGAATCACAGCGGTGTTACTCCTGGCGACGTGGTGTGGCGAGTCATTGGGTATGACTTCAGGTCAGGGGTGGTGGTGATTGATGGAATTCTGATTGCACAACGATGCGTCACCGAAATGCTGCGTCCTCATATGTTACCTCACATGCACCATTATCGCGGTGACATTTTTCAGCAGAGCAATCCTCGTCGACACATTGCACGTGTCTCTATGAACTGTCTGCGTGATTCTGAGGTTGCTCTCGTGGCATCAAGATTCCCAGATTTGTCACCGGTAGACCTTGTGTGGGATCAGGTCCGACGTCGACTGTTCAGCGCCGGTATCCAGAATATCTAACACCCCCAGCCGATTGTATCCGACTGCATTTCATTAGCATTGATTTTCTTTTGTCTTTGTTCATCTCATAGCCTGCTTTCAACACACTGTCTGTTCCGTTCAACAGCACTTCAATTCCTTCTCCAAATTTCTCTTGTTTCCTTTACTGTTTGCCCAGTGTACAGACTGAATAACTTCGGGGACAGGCTACAGCTCAACCTCACTCTCTCGTCAGCCATTACTTTCTTTTCATGCCCTTTAGCTCTTGTAACTGGAGTCTGCTGTCTGCACAAATTGTGTATAACCTTACGCTGCCTCTATTGTATTGCTTCTACCTTCAGAATTTCAAACAAAGTGTTTCAGTCGACATTTTCAAAAGCTTTCTTCAAATCTACAATGCTACAAACGTAGATTGCTTTTCTTTAACATGTCTTGTATGTATCCGGAAGCCATAGTGATCTTTCATGAGGTCGACATGTTACACTTTTACCACTCTTCTGTAAGTGAATCATGTAAGTATTTCACAACCATGACTTACAGTATTAGACTACTAGTTCGCTACTATTCACAGCTGACAGCACTTTCTTTCTTAGTAAATTTTAATTATTACGTTCTTCATAAAGTCTGAAGGCATTTCCTTCCTAATATATCTTACGCATCAGGTGTAATAGTTTTGCTATGGCTGGCTCTCCAAGGACAATTAGTAATTCTGGGGCAAAGTTTCCTGCTCCAAGGGCCTTGTTTGGACTTAAGTCTTTGAGTACTCCGTCATTTTCTTCTCGCAGTATCATATCTGGCATCCCGTTTTCATGTAATTCCACTTCCCTTTCTATAATATTGCATTCAGATTTATTTTCCTTATAGAACCACTCTATATATTCCTTTCACCTTTTCCGTCTTTGCTTAGCGCTGAGTAAGTGTTTAAGATGACCTAACAGCTAAGGTTATTAGTCTCCTATAAACCCTCCAAGAGAGAAGCAGTGTACCCAGTCAGTCTGCGTACAGAGTAGATTCTGCGTGCACTTGTGACAAAGTGTTATAAACGTTCGCGTAGCGTGGAGAAGAATCCGATATTCACTTCGTCTAAGACCCACTTCCAGGCTGGCCGGCAAACTGAACCCTTGGTTTTAATTCACAGGGTGGATTCGATCTGGGGTCGACATTCCCCCCCCCCCCCTTCCCTCTACCCCACGCCCCCCGCCCCTCCCGACCCAGGAAGCGGACGCGTTAACATGATCGGTTATCCGGGCGAATTTTGATATTCATACCGCTGCTTCTCCTTTCTCCAAACATATAATTTTACTATATGTTATATTTATCTTTTCTCTAATTAAAAATGTTTCTGTAGACTTGCATTTGTCCTCTAGTCATTCGTTCTTAGCCATTCTGCACTTGTGTCAATCACAGTTTTTAGACGTTTGTATTCCATTTGTTCCATTTTTATATTTTCTCCTTTCACCAATTAATCTCCGAGGTGTCCAAGGATTTCTAATAAGAGCTGTCTTTTTACATATTTGATTCTCTGCTGCCTTCACTACTTCACCTCTCAAAACTACATATTCGTGTTTTATTGTATTCCTTTCCCTTGTTTCAGTGAACCGTTACCTAATGCTCTTTCTGAAACCCTCAACAACCTCTGGTACTTTCAGCATATCCAGGTCATAGCTCCTTAATTTTGTCTCTCTCTCTCTCTCTCTCTCTCTCTCTCTCTCTCTCTCTCTCTCTCTCTCTCTCTTTGGGGGAGGAGGAAGGAATTCTTCAGTTTTAATCTACAATTTATAACCAATAAATTATAGTCAAAAAGAATATACATCTGCCTCCGGAAAAATTTTCAAGCTATTACCCGGTTCGGTAATATTTTCTGAGTATTTTCGTATGAAGGACACTTGATCGCCGGTGTCCCGTGGCATAGTAATTGCATTTCATCAGATTTCTTACCTTACTTTATCTTTGTATCTGAATAACTGAATTTGTCTGTACAACGATGCAGATATCGGCGGTGTGCACTGCGTGCCCTGTTTACAAACACACTTGTTCCATTTACCCACGGTACTCACTGTTTGCAAAAATAAAGCCCACTTTACGCATTTCCCTGACTCTTGCATTCAGTACTACAATAACAGTGGTTGTGTTGTATTGTATGGAACTGGGGACCTAGAAACGATGGAGAGGCTTCGTCCCGCAGTAGCCCTCAGCGGTACACAACAGGCTACAGCAGTCCACTCACCCCAGCGCCGGCCCACACCGAAACTAGGGTTATTGCGCGGTTCGGTCCCCAGTGGACACCTCCGGGAACGTCTCACACCAGACAAGTGTAACCCCAATGTTTGCGTGGTAGAGAAATTACGGTGTACGCTTACGTGGAGAAAGTGTTTGTGCAGTAATCGCCGACATAGTGTAACTGAGGCGGAATAAGGGGAACCTGCCCGCATTCGCCGAGGGAGATGGAAAACCGCCTTAAAAACCATCCACAGACTGGCCGGCACACCGGACCTCGAAACTAATCCGCTCGGCGGATTCGTGCTGGGGACCGGCACGTCTTCCATCTCGGAAAGCACTGCGTTAGACCGCACGGCTAACCGGGTGGGCATAACAGTGATACTCTGCAGTACAGGTACATTTACCAACAAAGAGCTGACCCGGGTGTGTAACTGTGGCTATACATTTGTAAGGATTCGCCGCCAAGTCTTTAGCTCGTATAAAGTTTAATAAAGAAAAAAAGGGGGAGAGGGGTTAATTCACTCAATAAGATAAAGTAAAATTCATATTAAAAAGAATGTTGGGATCCCATAATGTTCCAAAACATGCAACCACTGCCCTCCACCTCCTGGTGGTGTTGCGGGCACATGACGTAGTAAGGAAAGAGTGCAAGCTGAAGAGAGAGGAATGGGCACTCATTACATTGAAGATTCGGGTCGCAAATGCGGAAATCCACTGATATAAGCGGTTTTGACAAAGGGTACATTGTTATGGCCCTGAGGCTGGAAACGAGACTGTCTGAAACGACGAAGCTGGTCGTTAGCACCTATGGAAAGTTGTTAAAAAAAAAAAAAAAAAAGAGTAGGCCGTATGATATTGGACGACCACATCTCGTCACAAAACGTAGAGGTCGGAGGTGTAATCCACGATAGGCAGCGATCTGTCGCAGATCTGACGACAGAGAACAATGCTGGTACTGCCAGAAGTGTTTCGGAGCACCATTCAAAGGCCATTGTTGAAGATGGTGCTCCACATCACATGACCCCTACGTGTTCCTTTGTTGGCCCAACTACATCGTCAGTTACGATTACGGTGGGCAGAGCATCACAGTTTTCACCGTGGATCAATAGAAACGTGTCGCCTGTCGAATGATCTCATTACTTGGTACACCAGGTCGATGGTTGGGTCCTTACAGTCCTTACAAAATGTCATCCAGGCGAATGGCTCCACGAAACATGCACCGCGCCCTAGATGCAGGCCGGTGAGGGGTTCAGAGACAAGTAACAGATAGGCAGATTTCACAAAGTAAAAGAAATCCGAGGCAGCTTTTACTGTGTGGTAAAAACTACTTATTCACAATGTCAGATTACCAGTGGTGAGAGCATGATCTCCACGGGAAAAAGATATAACTAAGTAGTGTTAATGAACAAGTTGTTCCAGCCCCTCTAGAGTTCTAAATGGACATAAAACACGTAAAACTACTCTGAGAAAGATAGTGAAGACACTGGTTGGGCTGAGAATAATCAAGACTTATTGCGAAGGTGTCGTGTGTGACAAGCTTACCTACATTGTCTCAAAGTGCTGTTCGCAGTCGCCCACAGCGCAGACTACGGGCTCACGTTGTCGCGGTACCCACAGTAACCGAGTGCATCTTCCCACGAAGTGATCGAATTGTTACCGTGATTTGAGCTCTGCAATTCTGACTCCAAGGTGGTGGATGTAAGAACTTGCTGAAGATAAGATGGTGGCAGCCTTTCGGGCTGTTCTTCACGAACGATCAACACCGAAGAGGCGAGACGAAATACTGCGTAAGAGTGTGAAGGAAAGTGTGTCTCTGCTAGTTTTGTTACGTTGGTTGAGTGTCTCCACCGTTAAAAAAACATGCTGTCAGTCTCCCAGAGCAGGCTCCTCTGATCTCTCCCGCCCCTTCATTGCTGCGGCGCAGGGATGTCATCCAAGCTCTTAAGCTGACTATTCCATTTTGGCGCCAACCCGAGGGCGCAGAGTAAAAGAATGTTCTTCCGCGACAGCGTGGCCACGAAACAAATTTGAACCAAACGATTTTTTTTTCATCTTACTACCGACGCCCTCTTAAGACTTCTTTAACAATACGATTTACTGGCATCACTAACTTATTCTTACCTTACCATCCTATCGTCCTACAGTTCCGTGCCGGCCGCGGTGGTCTAGCGGTTCTGGCGCTGCAGTCCGGAACCGCGGGACTGCTACGGTCGCAGGTTCGAATCCTGCCTTGGGCATGGATGTGTGTGATGTCCTTAGGTTAGTTAGGTCTAAGTAGTTCTAAGTTCTAGGGGACTTATGACCTAAGATGTTGAGTCCCATAGTGCTCAGAGCCATTTGAACCATTTTGAATCCTACAGTTCCGCAACATATGAATGGGTCTAGAATCGCTAGCAAAACGGTGGAAATTGCGTATTAAATTTTTCAGCTCACTCAGTATGTTCGTAATCGACCTGCAATATTCTAATTTACGTCATAAGATATTACGATTTACCCAGTCAATTGTCTTTGACATGTCATAGAACATGCAAGTAGACTTTTTGTCTATCTAATTAAACATATTCTCACTATATGTGTCAATAGCTTTCTCAATAATAGAATTCCTTAGAAATTCAGACTGTGACTTTCCTAATACATTACTTGTAGTCAAATGGTTACGACGTGGCTTTTACGAGTGTATTATATTCTCTAGAATTTTCTAGATTGCTGCCAAAAGTGAAATAGGACGGACGTGAAGGCATTTCATTCAACTTAATGCCTACGTTGCCTAGAAATCTGGTGTTGCATAGAAGGTCGTGATTTTTGTTCGGGCATTCGTGGAAAGACACCTATTTCGTAAAAGGCAGGTCCTTAGAAAGTGAGAAAGGGAGGCTCGCAAGTACTGGCTCCTAGAAAGCCATGAGATTCTTAAAGCTTTCTGGCATTCTGCTGTAATGCCGTCTTAGCTGGCGGTTGACGGCGGTATCTCAGTACGTCGGTGTCTGTTTAAACTTCAAATTGGTTCAAATGGTTCTGAGCACTATGGGACTTAACATCTGTGGTCATCAGTCCCCTAGAACTTAGAACTACTTAAACCTAACTAACCTAAGGACATCACACACATCCATGCCCGAGGCAGGATTCGAACCTGCGACCGTAGCAGTCGCGCGGTTCCGGACTGCGCGCCTAGAACCGCTAGACCACCGCGGCCGGCATGCGTTTAAACTTCATTTCGGCTGTAATCTAATACAGTCTGTGGTATCATGCCACAGGTGAAAGCCCTGGATGAATGACAGGTTTCTTTCAACGCTATATTGAGGTTAGTGTTAATGTTGATATTTAGCATATCTCGCTTGCGACGGAGGGGAAAATTACAATCTTGTGCTATAAAGAAGAAACGAATTTCCATACTTAATGGCCCGCGTTGTCCGTAAAGAACCGGTATAAGAGAAGGCAGCGACCATTGTTGCTGACGATAGAGGGCGTTGCAGCAGAATACCCTTGTCCACGCGTGAATGCAGATATGGGTTAACCTCAGCGTTGCGCAAAGGAACAGAGCCCCAGCGCCTCGTAATGCACGCGGGCAGCCGGAATCCCCGCTCGATTCTAGTCGTTTCTCTTTCTCTTGTTTACAGACTCACGACGATTCTGTAAAAATAAATCTATTGATTCGGTATTAACAGATATACAATTCATGAAACTGCAGCTGTAATTTTAAAAACAATTATTTCAAGATCTTCGTTTACTTACAACATTCATTTATGTGTTGTAATATTGATATTTATCAGTGGAAACTTGTATTTAAAGTTCATATTATATGGGTGTCCTGAAATAGCGCTAGGTCCTCTTAACATACATAATAACAGACTGAAAACCGATTACGTTTCGAGTTTCATATAAAACTTGCCGATTAATGTGATTGCCGGGGTATCCTACCCCTCTGTTACACGAAAAATGGAATAATTTGCATTTATAGAGTAAAATCAAATCTTTTTATGTATATTTTTAAACGTAACCATAAAAAGAATTATAAAATCTTTTAAAATATCACTATAATATTACAATCAAACGAGAATATAGACAATATTTTTAGTTTTCTCGACAACCTGGATCAGTAAAGTACGTTGCATTTCAACCAGAACGAAGGAAATCTCAAATTACGTAAAACTTCATAGATACGTTTACCGGATCGCTGCTGGTGTTCAAATGGTTCAAATGGCTCTGAGCATTATGCGACTTAACTTCTGAGGTCATCAGTCGCCTAGAACTTAGAACTAATTAAACCTAACTAACCTAAGGACATCGCACACATCCATGCCCGAGGCAGGATTCGAACCTGCGACCGTAGCGGTCGCTCGGCTCCAGACTGTAGCGCCTAGAACCGCACGGCCACTCCGGCCGGCTTGCTGGTGTTCCCCAGATGTTTTGACAGAGTGCATCCGAACCAACCATAGAGAAAGACATCAGAATTGTGATTATATCTTGAGAACAATACATGAAAGAAGCAGTGATACTGTATCACTAGCACCAAAGTGTGATAGCAACTGACTACCACTGCAGAATCTTTTAATCTTAGGGCCGGCCGCGGTGGCCGAGCGGTTCTAGGCGCTTCAGTCCGGAACCACGCGGCTGCTACGGTCGCAGGTACGAATCCTGCCTCGGGCATGGATGTGTGTGATGTCCTTAGGTTAGTTAGGTTTAAGCAGTTCTAAGCCTAGGGGATGATGACCTCAGATGTTAAGCCCTGTAGTGCTTAGAGCCATTTGAACCATTTTTAATCGTACCAAGTACATTAATGGGAAATGAGAAATGAACAGCATTGTTTCAGCAATGATCATGTACGTGACAGCTGGTCTGCGTATCATACAAGCTATTTGAAACTACGACAGCTGAACTTTATAACGAGAAATGAAATATTGTGGCTATGGTCTAATGACTGTTTTGATGCAACTCTCCCCAGCAATCTATGTTACGCAAGTCTCTTCACCTATGTATAGCTGCTGCAACTGTCATCAATTTGAACCTGCCACATTTCAAAAGCTCCTCTTCTATCCTGTCTGTGCTACTTATCAACCAAGTGTCACTTCGATATAATCCTACACGCCCTACAAATACTTCCAGAAATAACGACTGAACATTTACATTTATATTTGACTTAAACATATTTATCTTTTTCAGAAAATTTTTCATTGTTATTGCCAGTTTGCTTTTTATTTGCTCCGCATTTCTGTCATCTTCATTCATTTTAACGATGGGTATTAATACGTGGTGCCGGCCGGTGTGGCCGCGCTGTTCTAGGCGCTTCAGTCTGGAACCGCGTGACCGCTACGGTCGCAGGTTCGAATCCTGCCTCGGGCATGGATGTGTGTGATGTCCTTAGGTTAGTTAGGTTTAATTAGTTCTAAGTTCTAGGCGACTAATGACCTCAGAAGTTAAGTCGCATAGTGTTCAGAACCATTTGAGCCATTTAATACGTGGTGACATATTAATGTGATTCTCAGTTAATTTTTACTACTTTATACACAGCACAGCGCTTCAAGAAGAAAATTAGGAGGGTTGGGGTATTGCGGCCCGTCGTCGAAGATGCTGTAGTGGACGAACAGCACTTCAAATCACTGCGTTTATCTCCATCGTTGACCCACGTAGATATGACGTTTCTTCATAGTATCTTTTTGTATATTCAGCTCTGACTTTCCTTTTATGTGTTTTGTTGTTCTTTCAGTTGTTTTCGGAAACTGTGGCGCAGAAACCTTCACTTCAAAATAATTTTCTCATTTTTACAGAAGCAAAGAAAATAATGTAATTACAGTAACTCTAAGTGCGATATCTTTGTTCTTGTTACAGTGTTAACAGATACTACTACTAGCTGCGACCGGTCGAAGTGGCCGTGCGTTTCTAGGCGCTGCAGTCTGGAACCGCGAGACCGCTACGGTCGCAGGTTCGAATCCTGCCTCGGACATGGATGTGTGTGATGTCCTTAGGATATTTAGGTTTAAGTAGTTCTAAGTTCTAAGGGACTAATGACCTCAGAAGTTGAGTCCCATAGTACTCAGAGCCATTTGAACCATTTGAACTAGTTGCGGCTGATCCAATTTTACCGTCAAATATCGGAATGACGCCACAGAAGAGGAAAAGATGCCTGGCTGGTCTTCAGAAATATTGACAATTATTGAGAATCAACGAGTAAGCGTCCAATCACTCAAGATATGAAATATTTGTTAGACTGAATATCAAACGGACATTTTGACTAATAAACGTAGGCCGCTAGCGAAAATGTCTACGGAAGGCGCACCTAAAGACTATTTAAAACTACGACAGCTAAGCTTCGTAATGAAATCGTATGAAATACCACGAATCCTTGCAAGGTTAACTATTTACGTATTCGAAGTGAACGATTTATTGATATTCAGTACATAGGGGCATAAGTGCAGCTATAGTGATCATTGGTAATTTATAGACTATACTGGTGTGTTAGATTTTCTCTCTGCTCCTAACAGTCTTCCCGCAAACGTGTCACATAATTTACTATCTGATGTTTTATGCACAGTCGGGACTGTCTCACTAAGTGTACTACGTCTGTCAGTATAGACTAACTTTTTGCTTCCACGCTTCAACTCCTGACCTGCTTCCCAGGGAAAAAAATAAGCAATAATAGCTTGCTCTTGTGACATGTACTTGGAGGTTCTATCCGACCTAAGAACATACTACTCTTAATATCAATAACTATTAGTCAGCAAAGGAAATAAGTACTGATGTAATGTTGTTCAGTACACTGACCTCAGTCACCAATACAAATATCTTCACTTATACCCCTAACACCATGTATATATCACGGGCTTTTAAATTCAAAATAGATGCTTTCTTAAAAGATGTGAATATTCAGTGTGCTATCGCTTATACACACGCTAAAATGGAAAATATTACACCATTACACCCCAGTTTGATATTTATCAATCTCGGTGGAGACGCGTATTAGGGAAAAGCTAGGATTTAACTTCTGTCCTTGCTACCCCACCGCTCTATGTCTTGGGCACCAACACACTCCAGCATTCGTTGTATCATGGAAGCAAACAGCTTCTGACTTTAATCTTGGGAGGTGTCTTGCCATGCCTTAAGCACACAATGCGTCAGTTCATGAAGACTGCTGGCTAGAGGCTGGCGTAAATGTCTACGTCTTCCCTTGGCATCCCACATGCGCTCTATGGGTAACAAATAGGACGACCGAACAGACCACTCAGGGATCCGCACACCCCTAAAGCATGTATGCTGTGAATCGAATTATGGGGTCTTGCATTAACATACTGAAGCGTGCCACTTGGTGCCTTGGTCTTAGAAAATGTGCAGGGTTTACCGTTCTTACTAAATACCGGCGAGTATTCATCCTTCCTTCAACAATTACCAAATCAGCCTTGTTGTCATATCCAATAACTACCCAAACAACGATTCCAAGAGTTGGAGAGATACGAGTTTCGGGTTTCACTTCTTCCTGTTGCCTTCAAAATGGTCGTCTACGGACACGTAGGCGTCTCTTTGAGCATGAGAAGCGAGACTCATCGTTGATCACCGCCGAATGCTACTCCGTGTCGAATTTGACACCGGCTGACTTTACCGCGCAAGTCACTACTGCCTGTGGTATGGTGTCAGCGGTAAACGACGCATTTCAACGTGATATTTCAACGCGGCACTCAGTAATCTGTTCCAGACGGTTCCGGTGGCGCTCTGCTATTAACCTCTGTCTGGTTTCAGCAGTTGTCACCCGTTTATTCTTCAGAGCCAGCTGAACAATTTCACAGTCTTCTCGTGATGTAGTCCACCGGTGCCGCTTCTTCTTCGCCTGTCAATCCAGAATTAGGCCTTATGACCTGTTCCGGCCTCAAGAATTCTTCCTCGATCTTCCCACACTCCTTCTTCCAACAGGATTGTATTTTATCGCTTGTCGAGAAATTCTCTGAGGTGACAGGCGCAATAAATGCTGTTTCTAACCCTGTTTCGTTGGATTACTTTTTCATTTAATAACTGTACCCCCCAGTTCTTTCCCCATTTCTTATTCTGTCTTCTCATGTGCAGCCTTTCACTCATATGAGGAACTTCATTTTTGATTTCAAGTTGGTTTAGATCTTTTTGACCTTAATGTCCAGTTTCCTGCTCCTTATAGTACTGTGAGTAATGTCATGACTATAAAATTTCATTTAGATTTCTCTTCCAGTTTTGTCCCTCAGTACTCTTCTTATTGTGCCACATATGTGTTGACAGGTGTCAGTTTTCTTATTTATGTCTTTCTCTTCTTCAAAAGTTATGTCGCTTCTAAGATACTGGAAATGGGACGTCTGTTCTATTATTTTATCAATGACTATCTTTGTTCTTCTAGGGTACTTTTCTAAAAATGACATTCCTTTTTTCTGTTAATATCTTAATTTTTAAATCTTAATTTCTAAAGTAAATCATAACCCCCCCTCCCCCCACCCCATCCCGCCACCCCCACCCATAAAAATAACGAGTTTCGGTTTCTGAACAAGGGTGCCGGGCAGGGAAAAATGAGAACATCTTGAAGGCCACGGGCAAAAGTATGTTAGTGGAAGAATGTTTACGCATCGGCTCGAAAGGCAGCCAACTTTGAGCCATGCGTGTAGTTGATAAGCAGCTACAGCTTAAATTACGACACGGAAAAAACAAGACTTCGTGGAAAGTCATTATACAGACGCCCATGTTCAAACACTCCTTACGTTATTTATTTCCCATTGACACACTTCAACCGATATGTCGAAATATATTGGTTACCTATTACAATAACTTAGATCTAGCGATTATTTCACCATACGAACCAACTTATTACCCCACAAAACTGCGTTCAAATGGTTCAGATGGCTCTGAGCATTATGGGACTTAACATCTGAGGTCATCAGTCCCTTAGAACTACTTAAACCTAACTAACCTAAGGACATCACACACATCCATGCCCGAGGCATGATTCGAACCAGCGACCGTAGCGGTCACGCGGTTCCGGACTGAAACACCTAGAACCACTCGGCCACAACGGCCGGCAAAACTGCGTTCTTACAAGACTTCCTAGACACCGTTCTCTATAAAAATGAGCCAACATTTATAACTGTTGAAATTCTTTGTACCCTAAATCCTATCTTCTTTTTATATTCTTCTTAAAAACAACAAAATTTTATTTATATTTCAACCTCAAATTATTGTTATTTTGAATCATTCTTTGTAAATGTTGTAGATAAAACAAAAGGAAAGAAAACTGTAAAAAGATGAAAAACGAAAATTGCAAGATGTACGACCTGTTTTAAACATCAGGTAAAAGGTCTATAATTTGGCAATAAATAAATAAATAATAATAATAATAATAATAATAATACCCTAAATTCTGATCATAGTCCGTTATTAGTATCCATGGGAGGTACGTCACCAGGAAGAGAGATAATTAAGCCGCCTTAAAGAACCTTAACTGGGAACTACACAAACACCGACATCATGCAGTAACTGACGTTGTCCCTCATATACAAATGCTTGAAGAGCTGGACCTGCAAGTTGTATTATTTACCGACCTTTTGAGCGCAGCTGCTAACCTCAGTACCTTGCCCCCCTCCTCTCTTCCCCTTTCCGTCGGACAAATTATACCTCCGAAATTCCTCCTGAGTTTCTTCAGTTCAAGAAAACTAACGGCTGCATACGGAAACTCTGGAAACGGACGCGTAATCCGGCAGTAAAAACTGAATTAAATTAGGGAACTCACCGAAAAAAATAAAGCAACATGAAAAAGAGGAATGGCACTATAGACTTAACCTGATTAACCCAAGTTCATATTCTGTCTGGAACGTTACTCGGAAAAATTCTTTGCAAACCGACTGTTATTCCACCACTACATGACGAACCTATTGTGGTTATTTCACCAAGTGGAGAGGCGCAGGTTTTGGAAAACGGAACTGCATTGTCATTTAATCCAAATTCTGTACTCTTCGATCCCTACACTTATTGTGGTTATTTGACCAAGTGAAAAGACGTAGCTTTTGGCAAACGGAACTGCATTGTCCTTTAATCCAAATTCTGTACTCTTCGATCATCCCTACAGCATTGTTACTGTTAACAATACTGTTCAAAACCCACCACCGGATAAATCTTGATTAATAGCCTGCATTCGTGGCTAAAAACCTCCGGCATAAGAAGTCACCCCCATTCTGCCAGTGGCCTCGTTAAAGTCATTGGGGGAAGTGCCAACAAAACGGCTATTCACGTTGGTGTGTAGAATGTATGAGTCTGGCGACAAACCATCTGACTTTTGGAAAGGCATCACCCACACAATTCCGAAGACCGTAAGAGATAACAAGTGCGAGAATTATCGCACAATCAGTCTAACAGCACATGCATCCAAGTTGCTTACATCTACAGCTACATCTACATCCATACTCCGCAAGCCACCTGACGGTGTGTGGCGGAGGGTACCTTGAGTACCTCTATCGGTCCTCCCTTCTATTCCAGTTTCGTATTGGTCGTGGAAAGAAGGATAGTCGGTATGCCTCTGTGTGGGCTCTAATCTCTCTAATTTTATCCTCATGGTCTCTTCGCGAGATATACGTAGGAGGGAGCAATATACTGCTTGACTCTTCGGTGAAGGTATGTTCTCGAAACTTTGACAAAAGCCCGTACCGAGCTACTGAGCGTCTCTCCCGCAGAGTCTTCCACTGGAGTTTACCTATCATCTCCGTAACGCTTTCGTGATTACTAAATGATCCTGTAACGAAGCGCGCTGCTCTCCGTTGGATCTTCTCTATATCTTCTATCAACCCTATCTGGTACGGATCCCACACTGCTGAGCAGTATTCAAGCAGTGGGCGAACAAGCGTACTGTAACCTACTTCCTTTGATTTCGAATTGCATTTCCTTAGGAATCTTCCAATGAATCTCAGTCTGGCATCTGCTTTACCGACGATCAACATTATATGATCATTCCATTTTAAATCACTCCTAATGCGTACTCCCAGATAATTTATGGTATTAACTGCTTCCAGTTGCTGACCCGCTATTTTGTAGCTAAATGATAAGGGATCTATCTTTCTATGTATTCGCAGCACATTACACTTGTCTACATTGAGATTCAATTGCCATTCCCTGCACCATGCGTCATTTCGCTGCAGATCCTCCTGCATTTCAGTACAATTTTCCATTGTTACAACCTCTCGATACACCACAGCATCATCTGCAAAAAACCTCAGTGAACTTCCGATGTCATCCACCAGGTCATTTATGTATATTGTGAATAGCAACGGTCCTATGACACTCCCCTGCGGCACACCTGAAATCACTCTTACTTCGGAAGACTTCTCTCCATTGAGAATGACATGCTGCGTCCTGTTATCTAGGAACTCCTCAATCAAATCACACAATAGGTCTGATAGTCCATATGCTCTTACTTTGTTCATTGAACGACTGTGGGGAACTGTATCAAACGCCTTGCGGAAGTCAAGAAACACGGCATCTACCTGTGAACCCGTGTCTATGGCCCTCTGAGTCTCGTGGACGAATAGCGCGAGCTGGGTTTTACATGACCGTCTTTTTCGAAACCCATGCTGATTCCTACAGAGTAGATTTCTAGTCTCCAGAAAAGTCATTATACTCGAACATAATACGTGTTCCAAAATTCTACAACTGATCGACGTTAGAGATATAGGTCTATAGTTCTGCACATCTGTTCGACGTCCCTTCTTGAAAACGGGGATGACCTGTGCCCTTTTCCAATCCTCTGGAACGCTACGCTCTTCTAGAGACCTACGGTACACCGCTGCAACAAGGGGAACAAGTTCCTTCGCGTACTCTGTGTAAAATCGAACTGGTATCCTATCGGGTCCAGAGGCCTTTCCTCTTTTGAGCGATTTTAATTGTTTCTCTATCCCTCTGTCGTCTATTTCGATATCTACCATTTTGTCATCTGTGCGACAATCTAGAGAAGGAACTACAGTGCAGTCTTCCTCTGTGAAACAACTTTGGAAAAAGACATTTAGTATTTCGGCCTTTAGTCTGTCATCCTCTGTTTCAGTACCATTTTGGTCACAGAGTGTCTGGACATTTTGTTTTGATCCCCCTACCGCTTTGACATAAGACCAAAATTTCTTAGGATTTTCTGCCAAGTCAGTACATAGAACTTTACTTTCGAATTCATTGAACGCCTCTCGCATAGTCCTCCTCACACTACATTTCGCTTCGCGTAATTTTTGTTTGTCTGCAAGGCTTTGGGTATGTTTATGTTTGTTGTGAAGTTCCCTTTGCTTCCGCAGCAGTTTTCTAACTCGGTTGTTGTACCACGGTGGCTCTTTTCCATCTCTTACGATCTTGCTTGGCACATACTCATCTAACGCATAATGTACGATGGTTTTGAACTTTGTCCACTGATCCTCAACACTATCTGTACTTGAGACAAAACTTTTGTGTTGAGCCAACAGGTACTCTGAAATCTGCTTTTTGTCACTTTTTCTAAACAGAAAAATCTTCCTACCCTTTTTAATATTTCCATTTACGGCTGAAAACATCGATGCCGTAACCGCTTTATGATCGCTGATTCCCTGTTCTGCGTTAACTTTTTCAAATAGTTCGGGTCTGTTTGTCACCAGAAGGTCTAATATGTTATCGCCACGAGTCGGTTCTCTGTTTAACTGCTAAAGGTAGTTTTCAGATAAAGCACTTAAAAAATTTCACTGGATTCTTTGTCCCTGCCACCCGTTATGAACATTTGAGTCTCCTATTCTACATCCGGCAAATTAAAATCTCCACCCAGAACTATAACATGGTGGGGAAATCTACTCGAAATATTTTCCAAATTATCCTTCAGGTGCTCAGCCACAACAGCAGCTGAGCCAGAGGGCCTATAGAGACATCCAATTACCATGTCTGAGCCTGCTTTAACCGTGACCTTCACCCAAATCATTTCACATTTCGGATCTCAGTCAATTTCCTTCGATAATATTGCACTTCTTATCCCTATAAACACGCCTCCCCCTTCACTGTCCAGCCTGTCTCTGCGGTATACATTCCAATCTGAGTTTAGGATTTCATTACTGTTTACGTCTGGTTTCAGCCAACTTTCTGTCCCTAGTACTATATGGGCGTTGTGACCGTTTATTAATGAGAGCAGTTCTGGGACCTTTCTATAGACGCTCCTGCAGTTTACTATTAGCACATTAATATTGTTATTCCCTGTTGCATTTTGCCTACTCCTACCTTGCCGCGTCTCAGGAGGCGTCTTGTCGGGCATAGGGAGGGGATTCTCTACAATATACAGAAGATTGGAGAAAAAGCTGAGGATGCGCTAGATGACGATCAGTTTGACTTTAGGAAAGGTAAAGGCACGAGACAGACAATTCTGACGTTGTGATTAATAATGGAAGCAAGACTAAAGAAAAATCAAGACACATTCATACTATGTGTCGACCTGAAAAAAGCGTTCGACAATGTAAAGTGGTGCAAGATGTTCGAAATAATGAACAAAGTAGGAGTATGCTGTAGAAAGGGACGGGTCATACACAATATGTACAACAGCCAAGAGGGGATAATAAGAGTGGACGACCAAGAACCAAGTGCTCTTATTAAAAAGGTTGTAAGTTAAGGCCTTTCGCCCTACTGTTCAATCTGTACATCGAGGAAGCAATGATGGAAATAAAAGAAAGGTTCAGGAGTGGAATTATTCAAGGTGAAAGGATATCAGTGATACGGTTCACTGATCACATTGCTATCTTTAGTGAAAGTGAAGAAGAATTACATGGTCTGGTGAACGGAATGACCAGTCTAATGAGCACACAGTATGGACTGAGAGTAAATCCAAGAAAGACGAAGGTAATGAGAAGTAGCAGAAACGAGAACAGCGTGATTGATGGTCACGAAGTAGATGAAGTTAAGGAATTCTGCTAGCTAGGCAGCAAAAGAACCAATGACGGACGGAGAAAGGAGGACATCAAAAAGCAGATTAGCTATGGGAAAAAGGGCATTCCTGGCAAAGAGAAGTCTACTAATATCAAATATCGGCCTTAATTTGAAGAATTTTCTGAGAATGTACGTCTGGAGTACAGTATTGTATGGTAGTGAACCATGGACTGTGGGATAACCGGAACAGAAGAGAATCGAAGCATTTGAGATGTGGTGCTTCAGACGAATATTGAAAATTAGTTGGACTGATAAGGTAAGGAATGAGGAGGTGCTGCGCAGAATGGGAGAGGAAAGGAACATGTGGAAAACACTTATAAGGAGAAGGAAGAGAATGATAGGACATCTGTTAAGACATGAGGGTATGACTTCCATGGTACTAGAGGGAGCTGTAGAGGGCAAAGTCTGTAGAGGAAGACAGAGATTGGAATACATCCAGCAAATAATTGAGGACGTAGGTTGCAAGTGCTACTCTGAGATGAAGAGGTTAGCAGAGGAGAGGAATTAGTGGTGGGCAGCATCAAACCAATCAGAAGACTGATGACCAAAAAATTAAATATCCGGAGCCGACTTGTTCCATTGAGTTAAAAAATTCCTTGGGAGGAGCCGGAACGACATTCCGGCCGAAATGAGTCCCTGTTCTAACCCTTTTTGATAGACCTATGTGTACCCCCCTCGCATATTGCCTTCCTGGCTCTACCTCGCCACCACTCTCTGTGCAGTAAATACACTACAGCCAACTTCTTGCGTTAATTGTCGGTGTAACGCTGTCACGGCTCTCACGTCAATGCTTCTGCCTTTCAGAATGTCCGAATGTTTGTGATTAGACGCAGGTGCACCTTCTGTGTGCGTGCTTTGTGGCGATCTCCATTGCCGTTGGACCAAAGCTATAGCCGACATGTAGTCACACCATGGCTATTTCTGCACGGAAAATGAGCTCCTATAAGGAAGAAATTTTAATTGATATATTCCACCGGCGTGGGGATATCGGAGTACCAGCTACATGTGCTTCGCCACTTTGAACACTTGTACTACTGACCTGTTTTTACGAGGCAGATATTCTCGATCGTAAGTGGTAATGAAAGAGCAATCTGAGCGGCGCTGGGAATACAGCACGATAGGTTTTATAGTTTATGGTTGGTAAATTTAATAATCATCAATGATTTGCATACTTGCTCCACGGAAGGTGCTCAGCTGTCTGTTTTTAAGGCAGCACCGTCGTAAGTGGAAGCATAAAGCATATGCTCCGTGATGTGTGGCCACGTTTCCTTGTGGTAACTACCTCCCACACAGGTTCTACCGGTGGCGTCGTCCTGCCGACATGATAATTTGTGCTGCACCTAGAGGAGAGGTGTTACTGGAGCTGTAATCGTACTCCGTCCGTATTCCCACTGATTTTCTAACGTGCATGAGACGAAAGAGGCGCACTCGCTCTTTATAAATCTTTCCCACTGAATATCTTAAAACAAACACTACATATCACATATGTTAATGAGGGCAATATTTCAAGAAAGAGAAATTAAGCTAATTTATCTCGTTTTCTTTACGACTGTGAGTTCAGAGGAGATTGCGGGGGAAAACCAGCAACAGAACCGGCTTAAAATAATTGAATAAAGGAAGGCATAGCAAGATTGAATCCCAGGATGTGAAGGTGGTATGGATCATTTTGTACACTAACAAAGAATTTTAGAATAATTTGACAGTGCTAGGTGTCAGTGCTACAGGTGATATTGTGCACTAACAAAGAATTTTGGAATGTTATGGCAGGACTCAACGTAGGACCTACAATTAGGTTTCACGTACGTTTCATAGATCAGTTTTGTGATGGACTCTAATTACGCGTAATGACATAATTAATTTTCATAGACTGAAAGAAGCTGTCGATGTATACGTAAAAATATGGAAGTTTAAAAACAGTAAGTAAATATAATTCCTTTCACAAAACATAACCTTCCAATTTCTGTACAACAAAGTCGGACTGTTATAGCGGACGCAGTTGTCAAGAAGAGATATTTTCGTGTGTTTTACCTGAGAATCATAATTCACCTATTAGCTAGCTAATAGTAATATGGACATATGGCTATCTAGTATCGCAAATGTAAGCATTCCTTTCGATTTGTGGTTGAGTATTTACAGCAAATTTCGTTTTGAAAGTGCAGTTAACACGAATAACCTTAATCGAAATCTTTGCGAACTAAACGTCAGCTATTATTTCTGCCAGACTTCTCTGCAATGAATCTTTCTCGTTTTAGTCAGTAAAACCGATGCCAACGTCTGAAATTTAAACATTTTATAATTTTGTTTTATTGTAGATAAAAAATGGTTTATTTATTGTACTACTGAACGAAGATTCTTCTGCTTAATGGTTTATCTCCGCCTGTTTCTTACTTAAATCACTAATTTTATTTGTGTGTTATGTAACTTGAAGGTGCAGGAAGGAGAAAGGGAAGGAACTAATGATACCAGCTGCGTCCGGATTTTATGGGGTATCAGCAGCTACGAGTGAAAATATTTGTCAGATGGGGATTCGAACCCAGGAGTTCCTGCTTTTTCTTTTGTTGTTGTTCGATAGTGTTGTGTTTGTTCTGGGTGTACGTCACATGAAACCCGTTCAATTTGATCGTTGATTCCTTTACTCAGTTTTTTTTATTACAGTGGACAACAGGCACCCTGACCGAACATGCTGAGCTACCGTGCCGGCAGACTAGGGAGTTGATTAACCAGTGTGCCACCCAGTCACAATGTTTACTGCACATGCGTGGACTGTCTCAGCACGCTCCCCAGCTGACTCACTCACACTTCCACATAGTGCCACCTATCCGCAGTCCACGTAAATGTCCTCCATGCACGCTGGTGTTAGATTCCCACTGGAGGTCGGACGTAAGCGCGCATCTGCACTGAAGATTACGGATTCATTGTCCATCGAGAAGAATCAGTTATATTAATCCGTGGTGTCTGTGTTTTTGGATATGTCCGAATGACAATGAATCTGCAACATTCAGTGCGGATCCAGACTTACATTCGACCTCCAGAGGGAAACTAAAATTAGAGATCATGGATGGCATGTGCAGGGGCTGTGGAAAGGTGGGAATGCGCGTGCGTCAGCCGGGGAGCGTCCCGTGGGCGAGTCAGCCGGGGAGCGTCCCGTGGGCGAGTCAACTGTATGAATGCGTTATGTCTGTTGTTTGAGACATGTGTAGCGGCAGCCGCCGAGCCGAGAGGACGCGAGCAGCGCACCAGCAGCACTTCTCTGATAAACTGAAAATTAATTAAGTTTTTGTTTTTTGTTCACTTGCTTCTACAAAGAAGTGAACTGTACGTGCGTAGTTTACTGTGTTGACTAGTGGTAAGAATATTAATCAAATTCAAATGGTTCAAATGGCTCTGAGCACTATGGGACTTAACATCTTAGGTCATCAGTCCCCTAGAACTTAGAACTACTTAAACCTAACTAACCTAAGGACATCACATACATCCACGCCCGAGGCAGGATTCGAACCTGCGACCGTAGCAGTCCCACGGTTCCGGACTGCAGCGCCTAGAACCGCACGGCCACCGCGGCCGGCTAATATTAATCGTACTTTTGTTTTTGCCTACGTTTTGTGAATATCATTGTATGGGCCGGCTTCCTAGTGTAAATTTTCCCGTCGCCAGAAACTCCGTCGCGCCACCAAGTATTAATTTTGTGCTAGTAGACAGCACACAGCTTAGATCAGTGCATTCTTGTTTCAATATTTGTCTCGTGCAGTAACTTTTCGGCAAACAGGATTTATAATAACAGGTATCTGTAAATACATCAACTACAGTAGACAAATTTATTTCTGTTTAATAGCTTGCGGTCTCAGAGTGCTGTGGCCTTCTCCACCAGACATCACGGCGCCTAGAGTATCAGCAACCAAACTGACAGCCTGCAGCCACGGGTTGCTCGCTTCGCAGGCACACTGAAGCAAACTCACAACCGACAGGCAAATTGATGAACGGCCACAACAACAACACAACAACGTTTTCGGAAAATGAACATCTCCTCTATAAAATGACAAACAGCTGGACACAGCGTCTGCCGTAAAATATCCAGGCGTAACTATCCAGAGCGCCCGTAAGTGGACAGACTTTATAAAACAGATCGTCGGAAAAGCAGACACCAGACTCAGATTCATCCAAAGAATCTTAAGGAAATGTAACTCATCCACGAAAGAAGTGTTTTATAAGGTGCTTGTTCGCCCAGTTCTTGAGTATTGTTCATCTGTCTGGGATCCCTATCAGGAAGGAATGAGAGGAGATAGAGAAGACAGCACTTTTCATGAGGAGTCGGACAACATATTACTTCTCTCCACATACACCTCGCGTATTGACCACGAGGAGAAGATTCGAGAAATTAGAGCCAGTACAGAGGCTTACCGACAATCATTCTTCCAACGCACTATTCGCGAGTGGAACAGGGTTGGAGGGATCAGATAGTGGTACCGAAAGTACCCTCAGCCACACATCACTCGAAGGCTTGCGGAGTGTGATGTAGATGTCTGAATGGCAATAAATCCACAACCTTCGGTGTGGACGCTCATTTACGTTCTACCTCCAGCCGGAATCTAAAGTTAGCGAGCATGGAGGACATGGACGTGGATGTGGGTAGGTGGCACTAGGCGGGAGTGTGGATCAGCAGGGGAGCCTGCCGAGATAGCCCAGGCATCTGCAGCAAACTCCACGTCTCGGTAATGCAGTGGTTAACGCGACTGCCTAGTAAGCAGAGATCCCGGGTTCGTATCCCAGCCGGCCGCGGTGGTCTCGCGGTTCTAGGCGCGCAGTCCGGAACCGCGCGGCTGCTACGGTCGCAGGTTCGAATCCTGCCTCGGGCATGGATGTGTGTGATGTCCTTAGGTTAGTTAGGTTTAAGTAGTTCTAAGTTCTAGGGGACTGATGACCACAGCTGTTAAGTCCCATAGTGCTCAGAGCCATTTGAACCATTTCGAATCCCAGTCCAGCACACATTTTCTCTCATTGCTGCTGATTCCGTGTAAATTCCCAATGCAGCTGTTATTACTGGTTCGTTCCCTTTCATTTTTACGCCCTACACCTTCAGTTTACATAATATGTATCACTGCTGCAGATTCCGCGTGGTGTTTGTTCTTTCAGACATGTCCGAAAGAAGAGACACCATTCCTGTTTACGCTGCCATCAGCAGTGAAGCCAGCTTATCAGCTAAATTTAGTGTTGTGTTGTATTGTATTGTATTGTATGTTAACCGGTGGCCTAGAAACGACGGAGAGGCTCCGTCCCCGCCGCAGCCGCAGTGGTCCACAACCCCACGACGACTACCGCGGTCCACATCACCCCTCCGCCGCCCCACACTGAACCATTCTTTCAGGGTTATTGTGCGGTTCGGTCCCAGGCGGAATAAGGGGAACCAGTCCGCATTCGCCGAGGCAGATGGAAAACCGCCTAAAAACCATCCACAGACTGGCCGGCTCACCGGACCTCGACACAAGTCCGCCCTTGCGGATTCGTGCCGGGGACCAGGCGCTCCTTCCCAATCCAGAAAGCAGTGCGTTAGACCGCACGGCTAACCGGGCGGCATAAATTTAGTGTTAGCTTTATTTGTGAGCTGTGTCTTTTTGTTACAGTTGTGTATTGTAAAATGGATCCACGAAAAACTTAACAGGAGGCATTTACTAAGTAATGTTATGTTTTTGGCTTCGATGTGTCCTAGTATAGTTTCTACGGAAAGCCGAAAGCGTTGGAGAACCGCTTTGTAAAATGGATCCACGAAAAACTTAACAGGAGGCATTTACTAAGTAATGTTATGTTTTTGGCTTCGATGTGTCCTAGTATAGTTTCTACGGAAAGCCGAAAGCGTTGGAGAACCGCTTTGACCCATGATGGTTCAACCACTGACACAAGTTGCGAACACTGTATCACTGTACATGGCGTCACTAAATTTTTCATCTCAAATCTTACGGCCGCGTCTCAAAATCGCGGCCCACTCCATACGGACAATGTTATTCCTTTTTCTAAAAAGACATGTACAAGTACATGTATATTTAAAAATCCTGATGTACAAAGTATATACCTAGTGGTACTTTCACTACTCAACGTGTGATCGTAGGACAATGAAACTTCGTGGATATGTTTTTAAGGACATGCTGAAGAGAAAAAACGAATAAAACATTGAAAGAAACACATTTTAATTTCCATGTGAGAGGGTAACATTTTTTTACGCTACTGGTTGCAAACATTGCTCAGTGTGACGACCATCTGCACCCATGACAGCCTGGAACCGTGCTAGAGATACCATTTCACAGTTGTTCGCAGCACTTTTCGATTGATGGACCATGGAATGTTCAGCTGTCGTGACAGAGCTCGTGCACTGCTTGACGATCCCACATTGCGTCCAGCATTCTCAGCCATGGTAACAGTAACTTCTTTAACAATTTCTGACGCAATTAGCCACTTTCAGAAACAATTACCGTATCTAACTATGGGACTGCTAATACGTTATCATTGCTTTATTTACGTGTTCAGATCCCCGTTTTCAAATTAATAACGTATTATCCCTTCTCCCCACATGCAATTGACATCCATTTATCTGCAGTGACACTTCGATCTTCTACAAATAAAATTATGAGGGCGTGCTAAAAAGTAGTGCGATTCGCATTATTTACATGAGAAATCAAAGTTTTTTTAAGTAAAACAAACGTTATTAACGTTCTACATTTTTGTTCTTCATTTTTACATATTTGCAGCCCTCTGTCGCTATAGGACTCTGACCTGCAAAGTGTAACATGGCGATGTGTAACGTAGTTATGTCATTGTGCGAGAGAAAGCTTGTTGCATTCGAGTTTCGAATTCGAAGAGTTCGTGCACACATGGAGCACCTTATCCTTCAGAATGACAGTGCCAGGTAACAATGCGACACCTTGGTTTCACTGTCATCGACCATTCTCCATACAGTCTCGACTTGGCCCCATGCGATTTTTATCCATTTCCGAAAACTATAGAACGCCTCCGACTACTTCAATTTGATAGTGATGGAGCGGCGCAGGCAAAGGAGAGGTTGTAGCCTCGTGAACAATAAAAAACGGTGACGGTACCAACTAACTGGTCTCTCATTGGCAGAAATGTGTTTATGGCCAGGGTGACTATGTTGTTGTTGTTGTTGTTGTTGTTGATGTGGTCTTCAGTCCTGAGACTGGTTTGATGCAGCTCTCCATGCTACCCTATCCTGTGCAAGCTTCTTAATCTCCCATACTTACTGCAACCTACATCCTTCTGAATCTGTTTAGTGTATTCATCTCTTGGTCTCCCTCTACGATTTATACCCTCCACGCTGCCCTCCAATGTTAAATTTGTGATCTCTTGATGCCTCAGAACATGTCCTACCAACCGGTCCCTTCTTTTTGTCAAGTTGTGCCACAAACTCCTCTTCTCCCAATTCCATTCAATACCTCCTCATTAGTTATGTGATCTACCCATCTAATCTTCAGCATTATTCTGTAGCACCACATTTCGGAAGCTTCTATTCTCTTCTTGTCCAAACTATTTATCGTCCATGTATCACTTCCATACATGGCTACACTCCATACAAATACTTTCAGAAACGACTTCCTGACACTTAAATCTATACTCGATGTTAACAAATACCTCTTCTTCAGAAACGCTTTCATTGCCGTTGCTAGTCTACATTTTATATCCTCTCTACTTCGACCATCATCAGTTATTTTGCTCCCCAAATAGCAAAACTCCTTTACTACTTTAAGTGTCTCATTTCCTAATCTAATTCCCTCCGCATCACCCGACTTAATTCGACTACGTTCCATTATCCTCGTTTTGCTTATGTTGACGTTCACCTTATATTCTCCTTTCAAGACACTGTCCATTGCGTTCAACTGCTCTTCCAAGGCCTTTGCTGTCTCTGACAGAATTGCAATGTCATTGGCGAACCTCAAAGTTTTTATTTCTTCTCCATGGATTTTAATAACTACTCCGAATTTTTCTTTTGTTTCCTTTACTGCTTGATCAATATATCTCATACATCTTGCTCACCAGATGGTAGAGTTTTGTCAGGACTGGCTCTCCCTAGGCTGTCAGTAGTTCTAATGGAATGTTGTCTACTCCGGGGGTCTTGTTTCGACTTAGGTCTTTCAGTGTTCAGTCAAACTCTTCGCGCAGTGTCATATCTCCCATTTCATCTTCATCTACATCCTCTTCCACTTCCATAATATTGTCCTCACGTACATCGCCCTTGTATAGCCCCTCTATATACACCTTCCACCTTTGTGCTTTCCCTCCTTTGCTTAGAACTGGGTTTCCATCTGAGCTCTTGATATTCATACTAGTGGCTCTCATTTCCCCAAAGGTCTCTTTAATTTTCCTGTAGGCAGTATCTATCTTACCTCTAGTGAGATAAGCCTCTACATCCTTACGTTTGTCCTCTAGCCGTCCCTGCTTAGGCATTTTGCATTTCCTGTCAATCTCATTTTTGAGACGTTTGTAGTCCTTTTTGCCTGCTTCATTTACTGCATTTTTATATTTTCTCCTTTCATCAATTAAATTCAATATTTCTTCTGATACCCAAGGATTTCTACTAGCCCTCGTCTTTTTACCTACTTGATCCTCTGCTGCCTTCACTACTTCATCCCTCAGAGCTACCCATTCTTCATCTACTGTATTTCTTTCCCCCATTCCTGTCAATTGTTCCCTTATGCTCTCCCTGAAACTCTGTACAACCACTGGTTTAGTCAGTTTATCCAGGTCCCATCTCCTTAAATTCCCACCTTTTTGCAGTGTCTTCAGTTTTAACCTACAGTTCATAACCAACAGATTGTGGTCAGAGTCCACATCAGCCCCTGGATATTTCTTACAATTTAAAACCTGGTTCCTAAATCTCTGTCTTTCTATTATATAATCTATCTGATACTTCTAGTATCTCCAGGATTCTTCCATGTATACAACCTTCTTTTATGATTCTTGAACCAGGTGTTAACTATGATTAAGTTATGCTCTGTGCAAAATTCTACCAGACGACTTCTTCTTTCATTTATTACCCCCAATCCATATTCACCTACTATGTTTCCCTCTCTCCCTTTACCTACTTGTAACCTCCCCCTCACTTATCGTCCTTAATGACAGTGAAAAATTAAACCGCGTGTACCTAATGGGAATTTTGGAAAAGCAATCGTCACCGAAGTTAATCGGTCGGTAAAGAGGGAGGAAAGGGTTACATCTAAATGAAAGGAAAAATGCAAATGAAACTGGTGGAAATTAATTTTGAAAAGGGGTAAAGTTAATAAAGAAAGTAAATGTGCGGCCGTTACGTCAACAATTAACTAGCGGTAATTAGATATTTGAGATTTGGGGGAAATCACGGTCGCCAGTCCTAAGGACAATTACTATAGTAACTGAAAAAGAAAGGTTATTACACATATAATTAGCACTAGAAGCGTGGCAACTGAAGGTTGACACGTGTAGTGTGAAAACTGAAAGTTTGTCAGAAGTAATAAATTTCGCTACACTCTGACTTAATTTAGCAAAAGAATTAATAAAACCGGAAAATCGAAAGTTAATTTAGTGACTGAAGTTAATAGTGAGCTTTCTTTCTGAAGCACATCGAAATCCAGCAGAATACGGTTAGCCTTGGACTACCTCAACAATCATTTCAAAAGCAACTTGACTCTACGCAATTTAGAAACAAGAGATTTAACTTTGAACTTGAATTAAATGATTCTGAATAATTAACAATAGTAAAATTTAGTACGTACCAAGCTGAGCTGCAGTCACAGGTAAGCTAAAATATGCTAACAAAACTCGCACTCTTAATTTGTGCTTGTGTAATCTAACTATTGTAGCCAGCTATGCTTTAACTGCACTTTGAAACTAAAGTAATGAATGCAATGATAGTACTTTATTGCTGGCGTCTGAATTTCAACGACACTCGGTTTCATTTCGGAAAAGGAAGGGACCATGCTTGGTAATGCAATTGGGACAATGAGCAACAAAGGTTCATGCTGAGTTGCTGTAATTTTGCGAGGCAAATGGAACAATTTGAAAAGCTGAGGTCTGCCATACAGTTCTGAAACTTTACGTGCTTTTGGTCTTCCTTGTTAGTTGATTGAAGGTTTGAAGCCATCGATCGAGGAGGTGGCGACAGTCACTCATTGTCGGCCGTCGCTGTTGCAGAAGCTGGATGTTGGCGCGCGTTCTTCTCAACACGGTCACCAGACGAAACGGGCCCTTGATGTGCGCCAGCTAATGCTTCCCGTCCGCGACACCATGTCAGAAACTATCATCGCAAGTCGAGCGCAATTACATGCTGCTAAACCCCGAAAGCGCGGCAACTCGCGGGAGCGTCACACAACACACCTGCTCCACTCGCTACTCCAGCCAGACCCCGACTGCCCTGCCCGCGCTCCACGCGGCAGAGTTAACACTCCCAAAGATCCTACACACTTTGATTCTTCACACGACCTATCGATGTAATCGTTCGATAGCAGTTTTCCCTAGGCAAGACCCAGCGTAAAAATACAAATAATATTTACGAAACAAACCAATTATACACCGACATAAATGCATATATATATATATATATATATATATATATATATATATATATATATATATATACAAATAGTAAAACAATTACAATATATAAAGGCACAGAAATGTCATATATTCAGGTAACAAATTAAGGAAAAAACTTACAGTACAACAGATGGAAATAGGAGGATATGCATTTCCGGCGTTACACGTGCCCCACATTGTCTGAGGATGTTCGTGTAACCTAAACAGACTCAGAAAATGTCCCAAAAAATAAACAGCGGAAATGCATATGATCAAAACATCATCAAAATTTAGCATTCGTCCAATTAAGCATAAATCAATTTTTTAGACCATAAAAATTGAGTGGAGACAGTCCTAATCTTATTCCACTCTGTCATCTTGCACAAAATAAAACAGGTTGACGACATATTAAAATTCATAGAAAGCACAGAATACACCAGATCAGCCACCAGCTATTCCAAAACCATTAAAATTCGTAACACTATAAGAAATGGAATACTATTTGCAAAATTAATTAGAGTACATGGTCATAAAAACAGGTAGATCAAAATACGCAAATTAATTATTAATTACATAGAATACACATTTTATATAACCTTTTCATAATTATTAACTCGTCATGAGAGTCCACTTAACGCTAAACAAGAAAATAATATACAGTAGATCGACAAAACATAAATATTGACAGCAGAATTCTTTCACATCAGATGTCCGGGAAGAAAAACAACTCCGCCTTCCGTACTCGCAAGTACAAAGAATGCCGACAGCGGCACAAGAGCCGACAGCGACCCAAGAGCCGACAGCGGCTCCACCTTGCCAGTATTGTTGCGCCCGCCTGTGCGGCACGCTTGATCTCACTCGCCTGTGTAGCGGCATTTCCAGAACGTCCGTTTCACTGAATTCTTTAGGAAAACTCACTCCCGAGTAATCTCAAGGAGTCCCTTAATACTATCACAGTGGATAACCCAACACTGTCCATCATCACACGCATGTACTAGCCTGAAACTTAAAACAGCGTCTAAGTACATCGGCAATGACTAGTAAAACACACATTCATGAAATCTGACAGCTAGTTACAAAAGCATATTTACATTCCTTAATCTACTGTGACTCAGCTGAAAACTTAAACTAGCAGCTTGGATTTTTCAATTGGTTAAAACGTCTAATCAAAAATTAATTACTTGTTAATTACAAGTTCTTTAATGACCTCTAGGTCAGGCAAAAGCATCGCAACATGGCACATCCTTAAATCTTACACTCTATATTACATACTGTACAAATTACCCATTCTGTGGTATTAATCAATCCTAGGTTGGTACAATTTCAAGTCTACAATATTCCGTATACCTCATCGTTTTCCAGAGCTTGGATACTCTAAGCAATAAGCATTTGTGTGAGGTATACCAATGACTTTATATGGTCCATTATACACAAACTTAAATTTAGAGATTTCATTGTCTATCTCGCTCGATTTCTCGTGAGCTTTTACAAGAACTAAGTCTCCGATTGCAAACTTAGCAAAACGCGCTTTAGTGTCATGACGACGTATGCCAGCATCGACTTTTAGCTTCATTACTTCTCGCAAACGATCTTTTTTCACACCAATACTAATGTCAATCCGTGGAGGGAATTTGATTATCTCTTCCACAAGTACCGGTTTGTCTGAAAACACACTCTTATTCCTCATTATTACTTCATACAGGCCTCGTCTTTGTTCGTGTGTTACGTTTGACACACCGTCTACAATACTTTCCAATTCACTTTCTACACTATTGTCAATGCAGAGATTCCTCACATTACAGTAGTTCAAATTCATACCTACATCAATACCATCCGGCCAGTTAACAATGTGTATAGGCTGGTATTGCCTATGCACACCGTCTCCTGCCTCGTCAAAACTAACTACTATTGTTTTATCTTGTGACGTACATGTCAAAGTTTTGCTTTCGCAATTTATCACTGCACGGTACTTTAATAGCCAATCTAACCCAATAATTACTTCCGTAGTTAAGTCTGGCACGACGACAAACTCTTGTTCAAATCGTGCCCCACATATCTCGAACTTGACAAATATCTGTTCTGTGACCGGTTTACTGGCCTTCCCAGTAGCACCGATAATTTTCACCCCTGTTACTGGCATAACTACGATACCAGGTCTGTCTTTCAGTAACTCAAATATTTTCCCAGATACAGCACTCAATTCTGCACCGGTGTCAATCAACACGTTTAGTAGTAGGTCGTGCATATTAGCAGACACTACTATCTGTCTACACTTGTCCTCGACTGTTTCTTTATTTTCCCACAGTAAATCCTCGTCTATATCCAGGTCATTCCAGAAAAAACCATCCGGCTTTGATCCTAAATCCGGTTTATCTGGCGGCTTTTTCAGCCTCTGTTCACATACAGTCTTAATTTCAACACGTTTGTCCTGAGGCTTAGTCTGTAGCTTCGCCTCCAATACCGAAACCTTTTCCTCTAACTCGTCAACTAGTGAGTGTTGCCCTGCTATCATTTCACTAATTGTCACCTTCGTTGATTCCACTTTGGCCAGATTGATATCATCCGCCAATCTACCTGGAGGAATGTGCCCAGTAGTCTCTGCAATTACTTCCGCTAGATCTGCGCAACCCACACTGCTATCGTCTGACCGTATAATGTCAGCTCTAACCTCATACACGCTGTAATCCACGTGCTTTTCTACCAATCGTGTCCGGCTATCACTAAAATTCTCGTAATCTTCTTCCTCAATACTTTCGCAATGTTTAAACTGGAGGTTTGCGTCGGATGGGTCGGTCACTTCTAACACTATAACTTTCGGTAAAGTCTGCCGGTCAGGGCCAGAACTTTCCGTTACTGCTTCAACATCCAACTCCTGCGGGACGAAACACGACGAATCTTGGTCGTGCTCCCCATTAACATCAACTATTTCTGGTAAAGTCTGCCGGTTAGGGCAAGAACTTTCTATCACTTCACAAACACTATCTTCCTGTGGGACGAAACGCGGCTAATCCTGCCCGCGCTCCCCATAAACGCTTCTCCCATACAGACCCCTATAATCTCTTAGTTCGTCGTATAAGCGACCGAACTGCCTTAACCAGACCTCATCCCTCTCTGCATCCCCTCGCTCGATGACGGACGTTTTATCCGACATCTGATCTTCTCTCAACACTTGCGAATCATTCTTAAACTCAATCTCTAGTTCCGCTGTGGGTATTACAGCTACCACTTTATAATCGATTTCCGGAACACTACTTAAATTGTTCTCACCGACAGTGAATGTACTTCCTACTGCCGTGTATACAGCTGATTTACTACCTGTGGGCGCACTCCTTTCTCCTAACACTGGCACACTCTCCCGCCGTTGATTATTCCACACGGAATTTTCATAACGACGACACCTGGGTTTTCTACTGTTATTGGGCCGCCAAAATTTCTCCACGCCCGGTCGGCCCCTCACCGGCGCGGCTAATGGTTTCCCTGTCTCGTCCCAGCAGATACGCTCCCCGGATGCTGCTGAGGCGGCTGATCACACACTCTGGCGTTATTACTATTCTGCGAAGCCCGTATCACGCTAGTATGATACTGGTTTCCGTCATTCCTGTTATTATTTGCAGTGTATCGATTGTCATTACGGCCCGAACCACTATTGTTATTGCTGCCAAGATTGCGGTATGCATTATTCCCATAGTTATGATTGTTGTGGTTGCTTTGGTACCCGTTGTTGTTACCACGGCCTCTACCAGTATCGCGATTATTGCGCCAATTGTCCTCGTCCTCAACTCTTTCCAGGAAATGATTGATTGTCCTGTAATTGCTTCCTACGTAGCGTTTTGTATCATCTGGAAGCTTCTTGTAGAGTTCCCAGACTATTTCGGATTCCGTGCGGCGATCACGCAAATATTCCAACTTGCGGATCCAGCCCTCACAAAACTCCTTCATCGAGCCGCGCGAATTCGCATCGAAAGGCCTCGATACGACAAATTCGCGCCAGACACTTTGCTGTTTTTGCTCTGACCAGTATTCAGCCAGAAACAAATTTTTAAACTCGTCAAAGGTCAGGTTCGTAATGTTGAGGTTTAAGCCCCAACGCTTGGCATCACCAGCCAACACATCAATAACCGCATTAATTTTTCTCTCATTAGTCCATGATCTGGGTAAAACTCTTTCACAGTTTTTAATGAAATCCGTCGCGTGTATACCGCCTTTTTTCAAGGGGTCGAACCACTCCTCTTTCGTCAACAATTCCGAACTATGTGCACAGATTGGCACATAGCTCTGTTTTTCTTCAAGTTTCTTTTCTAATTCCGACACTCTCGTAATCACTTGGCAAGTGGTTGTCGCAAGCGTTTCCACTTCCCTCTTTTTCTCTTCGCAGGTATTAGCCTGCTTCCTCACTTTGGTATCTACTTCGGATACTAAAACCTTTAAAGTTTCCACCTTCTGTTGATCGTCTTTTCTCACTAATTGAATTTGTTCCGTCACCTTATTCTCGATGATCGGAGCAACTGCGTCTCCTACACTTTTCTCGATTCTGCTAATTTCGGAATTAAAACGCGTATTTATGCTCGCAATTTCCGCCTGAACGCCTATCATTTCCTGTTTAAGATTACCGATTTCGGTATTAATCACAACAATATCTTCTTTGATTTTATCAACTTTTGTGTTAACAATTCCAACATTGTTGTTAACAACATTAATAGCTTTGTTCTGATTGTCTAGCTTCCTGTCAATTTTTTCAGACTGAGCTTTAATTTCTGCCGATTGAGTTTCTATCTTGCTAGACTGAGCCTTGATTTCGTTAATCAAAACATTCAATAAATCAGTTAAATTCCCGGAAACTACCGGTTTTACTTCCGTAGCGGCTTCCTCTTTAATTGTCCCCCCGTATTCGTCATCAAGGGATTCCGATTTGATTTTCACTTCCGATTCCGAAACATTTTCTAATGTTTGGAATTCCATTTCTGCTCTTTGTTGCGTCTCGGCGGTCGCGTCTTTCATGCTAGCCGCCTGCCCCTGAACAATGGGTACCGCGGTGCGTGTTTCCCACTGTTCGACCGATTGTTCCGTACCCAAGTCTACCAAATTTTGGTAACTGTTGCCTTCACTCAATTTAATAATTTTCAATATAAATAACAAATCTCAAATCTAATTAGGATTCCTCAGACTAATATTCTCGCTGACGTATCGACCATTTCGTAACCAGTACTTTGTTACGAAATTTGCACAATGCAAAATTCGTGTCCAGAACAACCTCAAATTTGAAGATTGTCCTGTCACCAGGTCGCCACGTGTAACCTCCCCCTCACTTATCGACCTTAATGACAGTGAAAAATTAAACCGCGTGTACCTAATGGGAATTTTGGAAAAGCAATCGTCACCGAAGTTAATCTGTCGGTAAAGAGTGAGGAAAGGGTTACATCTAAATGAAAGGAAAAATGCAAATGAAACTGGTGGAAATTAATTTTGAAAAGGGGTAAAGTTAATAAAGAAAGTAAATGAGCGGCCGTTACGTCAACAATTAACTAGCGGTAATTAGATATTTGAGATTTGGGGGAAATCACGGTCGCCAGTCCTAAGGACAATTACTATAGTAACTGAAAAAGAAAGGTTATTACACATATAATTAGCACTAGAAGCGTGGCAACTGAAGGTTGACACGTGTAGTGTGAAAACTGAAAGTTTGTCAGAAGTAATAAATTTCGCTACACTCTGACTTAATTTAGCAAAAGAATTAATAAAACCGGAAAATCGAAAGTTAATTTAGTGACTGAAGTTAATAGTGAGCTTTCTTTCTGAAGCACATCGAAATCCAGCAGAATACGGTTAGCCTTGGACTACCTCAACAATCATTTCAAAAGCAACTTGACTCTACGCAATTTAGAAACAAGAGATTTAACTTTGAACTTGAATTAAATGATTCTGAATAATTAACAATAGTAAAATTTAGTACGTACCAAGCTGAGCTGCAGTCACAGGTAAGCTAAAATATGCTAACAAAACTCGCACTCTTAATTTGTGCTTGTGTAATCTAACTATTGTAGCCAGCTATGCTTTAACTGCACTTTGAAACTAAAGTAATAAAATGCAATGATAGTACTTTAATGCTGGCGTCTGAATTTCAACGACACTCGGTTTCATTTCGGAAAAGGAAGGGACCATGCTTGGTAATGCAATTGGGACAATGAGCAACAAAGGTTCATGCTGAGTTGCTGTAATTTTGCGAGGCAAATGGAACAATTTGAAAAGCTGAGGTCTGCCATACAGTTCTGAAACTTTACGTGCTTTTGGTCTTCCTTGTTAGTTGATTGAAGGTTTGAAGCCGTCGATCGAGGAGGTGGCGACAGTCACTCATTGTCGGCCGTCGCTGTTGCAGAAGCTGGATGTTGGCGCGCGTTCTTCTCAACACGGTCACCAGACGAAACGGGCCCTTGATGTGCGCCAGCTAATGCTTCCCGTCCGCGACACCATGTCAGAAACTATCATCGCAAGTCGAGCGCAATTACATGCTGCTAAACCCCGAAAGCGCGGCAACTCGCGGGAGCGTCACACAACACACCTGCTCCACTCGCTACTCCAGCCAGACCCCGACTGCCCTGCCCGCGCTCCACGCGGCAGAGTTAACACTCCCAAAGATCCTACACACTTTGATTCTTCACACGACCTATCGATGTAATCGTTCGATAGCAGTTTTCCCTAGGCAAGACCCAGCGTAAAAATACAAATAATATTTACGAAACAAACCAATTATACACCGACATAAATGCATATATATATATATATATATATATATATATATATATATATATATATACAAATAGTAAAACAATTACAATATATAAAGGCACAGAAATGTCATATATTCAGGTAACAAATTAAGGAAAAAACTTACAGTACAACAGATGGAAATAGGAGGATATGCATTTCCGGCGTTACATACTCTCGAATTCCAGTCACCATGACTATTAAATTTTCGTCTCCCTTCACTACCTGAATAATTTCTTTTATCTCACTATACATACTATGCTGAGAAATAAATATGTAGATATGATGAATAAAGATACATAATGTTAACACCGCTCTTTTTAAATTAGAAAGCTTTAACAAATTTTCACGTAAAAATTTGAAGATTTTTCAGGATCTCCTCGTACACCCATTTCGAGTTCCCTACCTCCTTGGTAACATATGAAGCACAACAAAGGGGCAGAAGATAGAGCTAGTGGCACTAGCTACGCAGTAATTTAGATGACGAAATAACGAACTAAAGAGAAAATGAAAAACTATATTATTACATACAGGAAGCATTATGCTCACAATCATTTGTCAGTGGCGAATACAACGCACGCATTTCCTGCTTGATGGCATCCTAGATGTCGTCAACAGCAATGAGCTCAGGTGATCGTTGCGGAAGCGATGGAGGCTTAATGAACATAAGCACCCTAATGTGAATATAGGATTCCTCAAATCATTCTTACGCAGTTTAGGAGCGGTTGTATGACGCGTTGTCTTGCTGGTGGTTATGAACGCCTAATGACGGGTACTATCGTTTTCATGGACTGCACTTTTCCATTGATCGTCAACTTGTTCATCACGTAGCATGGATGCAAATTTGAGAGGACATTACAAAAATTTCTGCGGGGTATGCGGGGTATCTCCTTCATTTGGCTTACGAGGTACAAAATAATTGGAAAATTAATTGCGTATGTAATATAAATTCTTGTTAGTGGCTACCATGAAACCGTATTTGAATACAGAGCTTGTTTAATGGACCGTCCGCTGAGTCGTGCCACTTCCTTTCGATAAACAGCGTAACTGACTAAATTCAGTTGAGCTGGATTGCATGAAATGCGCCTGCAAAGCGATCTGTCGTTGTTACGTAAGCTCACAATCCTTGGCAAACACGAGGATTTGTGCCTATAAGGGCCCCATTTTGTATTCCATACACGATAAGATAAAAATGCATGAAACATGTGCCTCAACATCACCTTGCTACATACGTGCCGAGAGTAATTTGCCCACTCAGATTTGCATACGGAGGCATAAGGTACAGCATTGAACATTAAACCTGACCGGTGAGGCAATTTATCTGCAGCCCGGCACGCATGTAGGTGGGTTATCTGCTTTCTGTAACTGTGCTTGAGCAATATAGCACGGTATAAACAGCACTGCCCAGAAAGGAAAGTCAAATTGCTCTGATTGTTCCACGCTAGCCGTATATGTCTGTTCGTGCTGTGCTGGTAATAACCATTGTAAAGGATGACAGAGTGGTCATTCAGAGTTGCGAAATTGTGACGGTGAGAAGGTGTATGCAAATGGGAGTGGAAATCTTGTATAACCAGGCACTATAATGAAAAAGTCGCAATCAGAGTAAATACAATAATTGTATGTAATATAATAATTAACCTTATTTTTTCCCAACTACATGGTGTCGTTAAAGGTGTACAGTATTTCATGAGACAGAAACAGTTTGAAGAACTTGACATTGAAATTAACTAATTGTGAGCCTGTGATTCTTGCTGTTGATGTTATGGACTTCAGTCCGAATACCGTTTTGATGCAGCTCCCCACTCTATCCTGTGCAAAGCTCTTTATCACTACCGCAACCTACATCGATGAACATTCTTATCTAGACCAGCCTTGGCCTCCTTCTGTAATTTTTATTTCCCACAGCTCACTCCATACTGAAAGTGACTCTTTCTTCACGTCTCGGTATGTGTCCACTAATCGATCGCTTCATTTAATTAAGTTTTGGCATAAATATATTTTCGCCCCATATCCATTCACTATCTCCTCATTAATTACCCAGTATTCAATACCTTCAGTGCGCGATAACAATGATGATGATACTGATGACAGTGCCACGAAAGCAGAGTTACTAAACATGATTTTCTGAAACTACTTCACCAATGAAGAAGAAGCAAATATTCCAGAATTCGTACCAAAAACAACTGCCAACATGAGTAACTTAGAAGCAGATATCCTCGGTGTAGTTCAAATGGTTCAAATGGCTCTGAGCACTATGGGACTCAACTGCTGTGGTCATTAGTCCCCTAGAACTTAGAACTACTTAAACCTAACTAACCTAAGGACATCACAAACATCCATGCCCGAGGCAGGATTCGAACCTGCGACCGTAGCAGTCGCACGGTTCCGGACTGCGCGCCTAGAACCGCGAGACCACCGCGGCTCGGTGTAGTAAAGCAGCTTAAAACACTTAATAAACGCAAGGCCTCCGGCGCTGAGCGTAAACCAGTCAGGTTCCTCTTAGAGTGTACTTATACAATATTTAGCAATTATATACAACCGATCGCTTGTTGGAAGGTCCTTACGCAGAGACTGGAAAGTTGCACTGTTCACACCTATACCCAAGAAAGGAAATAGGAGTAATCCACTAAATTACAGACCCATACCGCTAAAGCCGATTTGCAGTAGGATTTTGGAACATATACTGTGTTCCAGCGTTGTGAGTTATTTCGAAGAAAACGATTCATTGATAAACAGTCAACAAGGGGTTCAGAAAATATCGTTCTTGTGAAACACAGCTACCTCTCTATTCTAACGAAGTAATGAATCCTATCGACAGGGGATGCAAACCGATTCCATATTTTTAGATTTCCAGATTTCTGACACCGTATTTGACGAGACACTTCTAATCACATAGGCCCCCTCCCGCTCCCGATCTACATAAACGATTTAGTAGATCGTGCTGTCGTTCACCGTCTTATAAAGTCATCACATGATCAAACCAAATTGCAAAACGATGTAGACAAGATACCTGTATCGTAGGAAAACTGGCAATTGACTCTAAATAATGAAAAGTGTGAAGATATACACATGAGTACCAAAAGGAATCCGCTAAATGTAAGTAACACGATAAATCACACGAATCTAAAAGCCTTAAATTCAGCTAAATACTTAAGGGTTATAATTACGAATAACCTAAATTGGAACGATCACATGATAATGTTGTGGGTAAAACAAACCAAAGACTACGGTTTCTTGGCAGAACAATGAGAAAATGTAACAGGTCTACTAAAGAGCCTGCCTACACTAAGCTTTTACGTCCTCTTTTTCCATCAGATGGGACCGACGGAGGATTCGAAGAAGCTGAAAGCAGGGCAGCTCGTCTTGTATTATCGCGAAATATGGGAGAGAGCACCACGGATGTGATGCGTGAATTGGGGTGGCAATTATTAAAACAAAGGCGTTTTTCGTTGCGGCAGGACCTTGTCGTATAATTTCAATCACCAACTTCCTCTTCAGAGCGTTAAAATATTTTTTGGCGCCCATCTACATAGTGAGGAATGACCCTCATTACAAAATTAGAGAATCAGAGTTCGCATAGAAAGATTTAAGTGTCCATTTTTCCCACGCGCTGCTCGAGAGGCAACGGTTGAGAAATAGCTTGAAGATGGTTCGATTAACACTCTGCCAGGCACTTAATTGTCAGTTGCAGAGTAATCATGTATATGCAGATGTAGATCAACCCATCTAATGTGAAGCTTTCTTCTGTAGCACCAGATTTCAAAAAGACGGTATTCTCTTCTAGTGGACTGCTCCATCGTCCACGTTCCACTTCTTGCAGGCCTACATCCCACGCAAAGATCTCCAGAAAGGACTTCCTAACTCTTAAAATTATATTCGACGTTAAGGAAGTTCTCTTTTGCAGAAACGCCTTTCTTACTATTGCCGGTGTGAATATTACACTGAGGTGACAAAGTTAAGGAATAGTGATACGCACATACACAGGTGGCCGTAGTATTGGGTACTAAAGGTATGAAAGGGCAGTACATTGGCGGTGCTGTCTTTCGTACTCAGGTGAGTCATGTGAAAAGGTTTCCGCCCTGATTATGGTTGCACGGCGGGAAGTAACAGACTTTTAACGTGGAATTGTATTTTGATCTAGAGGCATTGGACATTCAATTTCAGAAATCGTCAGGGAAATCAAAATTCCGAGATCCGGAGTGTCAAGAATGTGCGTAGCACATCACATTTCAAGCATTATCTCTCAACACGGAAAACGCAGTGACCAGTGGCCTTCACTTAACGACCGAAACCAGTGACGTTTGTGTAAAGTTGTCAGGACTAATAGACAAGAAACAATAAGCGAAATAACCGCAGAATCAATGTGAGACGTATAGCGAACGTATGCATTAGGACGGTGCTCCTAAATTTGGTGTTAATGGGATATGGCAGCAGACGACTGACGGGAATTGCTAACAGCACGATGTCACCAGCAGCGCCTCTCCTGGGGTCGTGTCCACATCGATTGGACCGTAGACGTCTGGAAAACCGTGGCCTGATCAGATGAGTCACGATTTCAGTTGGTAAGAGGTGATTGCAGGGTTCGAGTGTGAAGCCATGGACCCAAGTTGTCAACAAGACACTGTGCAAGCTGGTGGTGGCTCCATAATGGTGTGGTCTGTGTTTAAATGGAACGGACTGGATCCTCTGGTCCAACTAAGCCTATCATTGACAGGAAATTTTTATGTTCGGGTACTTGGAGACCATTTGCAACCACTCATGAACTTCATGTACCCAAAAAGCGATGGAATTTTTATGGATGACAATGCACCAAGCCGCTGGGCCACTTTTGGTAGCGACTTGTTTGAAGAACATTTTGCTAAATTCGAGCGAATGATTTGGTCACCCAGATCGACGGACAATTTACACTACATAATCGAAAGGTCAGTTCGTGCACAAAATCCACGACCGGCAACACTTAAATTATGGACGGCTTTAGAGGCAGCATGGCTCAGTATTTCTGAAGGGGACTTCTAAAGACTTGCTGAGTCCTTGCCACGTCGAGTTTCTGCACTGCGATGGGCAAAAGGAAGCCCAATACGATATTAGGACGTATCTCATGATTTTTGTTACCCCTGGATGTACCCTCTTCTTCAGCTTTCGTCAGTTATTTCTCGTTCCTTAATCTAATTTAGACTTCAAATATTGCAAAACGTCTCTGTGGGTGGCCATGTACGTAAAAACCAGTATTCCATTTGAGTCTGTAGATGTATCAGTACACTGCACTGAACAGGTATCTGAACGCTATGCAGGGGTAGTTGAATTTAGTAAACCGAAACTTCTAATTGTTGTTGTTTATATGTCTCCTAACTCTGACTTCAGAACATTTCTGTTCAAACTAGAGAGGGTTCTTGGTTCACGTTGTAGGAAGTACCAAATTAGTTTTCTGTGGTGAAAAAAATGGTTCAAATGGCTCTGAGCACTATGGGACTCAACTGCTGAGGTCATTAGTCCCCTAGAACTTAGAACTAGTTAAACATAACTAACCTAAGGAAATCACAAACATCCATGCCCGAGGCAGGATTCGAACCTGCGACCGTAGCGGTCTTGCGGTTCCAGACTGCAGCGCCTTTAACCGCACGGCCACTTCGGCCGGCCTTTCTGTGGTGACTTCAAGAATAATTCTGTACGGGACTGCGCAAGAGAAATGATGTTAGGAGCTCTCCTAAATTCATATGATCTGATGCAGACTGTATTTTTTCCAACCAGGGCGCAGGGGAACAGCTTTTCTATGTAGTTTATAATTGTGCATAACATCTGTTTGAGTACAAAATTGGTGCATCATGTCGGAAAGGCTATTAACCCTTTTAGTAACAGATCCATCTAATAATGAAGATTGAATAAAAATATTGTCTATACATGTGCAAGTATAGACAATACTTTTATTCAGTTTTCATTACTAGATAAACATTACGTTACTAAAAGGGTTAATGGCCTTGTCGACATGATGCAACAATTTTGTACTCAAACAAATGTTATACATAACTATAAACTACATAGAAAAGCTGATCCAACGGCAACAGAGAATTTTTTAAACGCCGTTAAGAAAAGAGAGTGGCAGGATGTTTATAGTGCTGATAACATAGATCATAAATGTAATACATTTCTCAACAGATTTGTAATGCACTTTGAAAGCTGCTTTCCATTAGAACGTTCTAAACATAGCACTAGCAGTAAAACGTAGCCTGGGTGTTTCACTAGTGGGATATCATGTAGAAGGAAATGGAAATTATATCAAAATGTTAGAAGTAGTCACAATCGAGTTACAGTAGCCCAATACAAACAGTACTGTAAGATACTTAAATGTTATTCTGGAGGCAAAGAGTATGTTGTACGCAAATATAATAGCTAATTCAAAGAATAAAATTAAAACCATATGGTCAGTCGTGAAGGAAGCGTCTGGTCAGCAGCACAAGGTCGAGAAGTCAGTATGTAGTAATAATCTTTCTGTTGCTGATATTCAGACGTATGGACAATATTTAACAATCACTTTCTGAACATAGCTAGTGAATTAAACAAAAGCTTAGTTTCTACGGACAATCATACAACTCTCTTGAAAAATGCCTTTCTGAGACTGATATCTGAAATTGTGATACTGGCAAGTGGGAGACTGAGTCAACAATTTAGTCAGTGAAGTCTAAGAACTCTCAGGGATTTGATGGAGTATCTGGCAGAATACTAAACTAGTGTGCTGCACGTGTTAGCCCTGTACTTAGGTATATTTGTAATGTTTCCTTTCGGAGTGGTCGTTTCCTGAACGATTAAAGTACTCATTAGTAAAAACGCTTAATAAAAAGCTAGAAAGGGATGATATAGACAATTTTAGACCTTTTTCTATCCATCAGTGTTTGCTAAAGTTATTAAAAGTGCTGTGTATGAAGGATAATTGATCATTTCATTTCACATAATTTGCTGTCAAATACACAGTTTCATTTTAGAAGTGTCTTTTGAGACATCAGTCTTCTGACTGGTTCATGCAGCCCACCACGAATTCCTCTCCTCTGCTAACCTCTTCATCTCAGAGTAGCACTTGCAACATACGTCCTCAATTATTTGCTGGATGTATGCCAATCTCTGTCTTCCTCCGCAGTTTTTGCCCTCTACAGCTCCACCTAGTACCATGGAAATCATTCCCTGATACCTTAACAGATGTCATATCATCTTCTTCTTGTCAGTGTTTTCCACACATTCCTTTCCTCTCCGATTCTGCGCAGTACCTCCTCATTCCTTACCTTATCACTCCACCTAATTTTCAACATTCGTCTGTAGCACCCCATCTCAAATGCTTCGATTCTTTTCTGTTCCGGTTTTCCCGCAGTCCATGTTCCACTACTATACAATCCTGTGCTCCAAACGTACATTCTCAGAAATTTAGTTCTCAAATCAAGGTCTATGTTTGATACTAGTAGACTTCTCTTGGCCAGGAATGCCCTATTTGCCATTGCTAGTCTGCTTTTGATGTCCTCCTTGTCCCGTCTGTCATTGGTTACTTTGCTGCCTAGGTAGCAGAATTCCTCAACTTCATCTATTTCGTAACCATCAATCCTGATGTCAAGTTTCTTGCTCATCTCATTTCTGCTACTCCTCATTACTTTCATCTTTCTTCGATTTACTCTCAATTGTTATTCCGTACTTATTAGACTGTTCGTTCCATACAGGAGATGAAATAATTTGTCTTCTCTTTCATTTAGGATAGCAATGTCATCAGCGAATCCTATCATTGACATACTTTCACCTTCAATTTTAATTCCACTCCCTAACCTTTCTTTCATTTCCATCATTGCTCCTTCGATGTACGGATTGAAAAGTACGGGCGAAAGACTACAACTCTGTCTTACACCCTTTTTAATCCTAGCACTCCGTTCTTGGTCGTCCTCTCATTTTAATCCGTCTTGCCTCTTGCACACATTGTATATTACCCGTCTTTTCCTATAGCTTAATCCTATCTTTGGAATTGCGAACCTCTTGCACCATTTGACATTGTCGAATGCTGTTTCCTGGTCGACAAATCTTATGAACGTTTCTTGATTTTTCTTTATCCTTGCTTCCCTTATCAACGGTAACATCAGGATTGTCTCTCTGGTACCTTTACCTTTCCTAAAGCCAAAGTGATCGTCATCTAACACATCTTCAATTTTCTTTTCCATTCTTCTGTATATTATTCTTGTAACTTTAATGCACGAGCTGTTAAGCTAATTGTGCGATTCTTCTCGCACTTATCAACTCTTGCAGTCTTCAGAATTGTGCGGGTGATATTTTTCTGGAAGTCACATAGTATGTCGCTAGACTCATACATTCTACACCCAACGTGAACAGTAGTTTTATTGTCACATCCTGCTATGTTTTTAGAAATTCTAATAGAATGTTATCTATCCCTCCTGCCTTATTTGATCTTAGGTCCTCCAAAGCTCTCTGGAATTCTGATTGTAACACTGGATATCCTATCTCTTCTAAATCGACTCCTGTTTCTTCTTCTATCATATGAGACCAATATTCCCCTCATAGAGGCCTTAAATATACTCTTTCCAGCCGCTCTCTCCTCTGTATTTAACAGTGGTTTAACAACTGAAAGTGCTATGTTCCCTTTTCTGTGAGCTACTTGATGGATTAAAGAAAAGGTTTCGAATACTTCGCATATTTTTTGATTTAACTAAGGCGTTTGAGTGTGTTGATCACAAAATATTGCTCCAGAAGTTGGACCATTATGGAATATGGGAAGTAACTCACAATACAATTGCTGCACCTCTTACTTTAAGAACAGACAGCAAACAGTCATTCTTCACAATACTGAAAATAGCTGTGATGTGGGATGCCCTGTGATCAGTGCTAGGTCCAGTCCTGATGCTTATTTATATAAATGAAATGCGTTCTAGTATTACAGGTCACTCTAAAAATTTTTCTGTTTGCTGATGACGTAAGTTTGGTAGTAAAGGACGTCGTGCGCAACGTTGGCACTGTTTCAACACATATGCTCATGGCTTGTAGAAAACAAACTAACGCTAAATCACACAAGACTGAGGTTTTACAGTTTCTAACACACGGTTCAATAAAACCTGGCGTTTTAATTACACAGAATGGGCATATGATTACTTTGATTGAACATTTAAAATTTGTAGGTGTTCAGACACATGGTAAACTGTCATGGAATGCCCACGTTAAGAATCTTGTTTAAAGACTTAACGCTGCCATTTTCACCATTAGAACAGTATCAGAAGTAAGTGATAGTTAGACACGAAAAGTAGTCTACTTTGCTTATTTTCATTCGCTTATGACGCATGATATTATTTACGTTTTGGGTAAATCTTCCCATTCACAAAGGATATTATCGACTCAGAAACCGCGGTTCGGCCAATAAGTGGTGTAAGCTGGCGGACCTCTTGTATACCACTGTTCATTTGTCTGAATATTCTGACATTGGCCTCTCAGCATATACAGGGTGATCAAAAAGTCAGTATAAATTTGAAATCTGAATAAATCACGGAATAATGTAGATAGAGAGATACAAATTAACACACATGCTTGGAATGACATGGGGTTTTATTAGAACCAAAAAAAATACAAAAGTTCAAAAAATGTCCGACAGATGGCGCTTCATCTAATCAAAATAGCAATAATTAGCATAACAAAGTAAGATAAAGCAAAGATGATGTTCTTTACAGGAAATGCTCAATATGTCCACAGTCATTCCTCAACAATAGCTCTAGTCGAGGAATAAAGTTGTGAACAACACTGTATAGCATGTCCGGAGTTATGGTGAGGCATTGGCGTCTGATGTTGTCTTTCAGCATCCCCAGAGATGTCGGTCGATCACGATACACTTGCGACTTCAGGTAACCCCAAATACAATAATCGCACAGACTGAGGTCTGGGGACCTGGGAGGCCAAGCATGACGAAAGTGGTGGCTGAGCACACGATCATCACCAAACGACGAGCACAAGAGATCTTTCACTCGTCTAGCAACATGGGGTGGTTCTAATAAAACCCCATGTCATTCCAAGCATGTGTGTCAATTTTTACCTCTCTATCTACATTATTCCGTGGTTTATTAAGTTTTCAAATTTATACTGACTTTTTTATCACCCGGTATATTCTCTACTGTCGTTTCTAGTTAACAATATAAGCTTATTCCCAAGAATTAGCAGCTTTCACCAGTTAACGCTAGCCAGAAATCGAATCCGCTTTTGGATCGTACTTCCTTGACTCTTGTACAGAAAGGCGAGCAGTATTTTTCAACAAGCTATCACAAGAATTCAAAAATATTATCAGTAATCCACACCATTTCAAATCTAAACTGAAGAGTTCCCTCATGGGTCTCTCCTTTGTTCTGTGGAGGAGTTCCTTGAAAAATTAAGCTTATTTCAACTTATAGCTTGACGTATTTTTAGGATTCAAGAAACATTTCATTGTATCTATTATTACTCTTCTGTTGTAATTTCATGTACTGACACTTTCCAAGATTTGCTCCTGATCTTCGACCTACAAAACTAGACGCGTAAAATAAAAGAATAAATGACTAAAATAAAGAAGGTACTGGAAAAATTGGCTAGCGCTCCACAAACTTCACACTTCGGAAAAACATCCGTAATGTACAAAGTGCACAAACAAAATACTTTCTCACAAAGCATTTCTTTTTAAATCGAAGACGAATGTGTGTTTTCAGTTAAAATCAGTGATAATACGACACGTGACCTATATGTAGAGAGGAAATACAGGATATCTCCGAATACAGACGACAAACATTGAGAGCTTGATTAGCATTGTCAGAAAGCAATTCGTTATTACCATAATAACCTTTGTCAGTGTATTACGCTCTCTCTGTCTGTCTCTCTGTCTCTCTCTCTCTCTCTCTCTCTCTCTCTCTCTCTGTCTCTCTCTGCCGGCGTAGCGGCCGAGCGGTTCTAGGCGCTACAGTCTGGAACCGCGCGACCGCTACGGTCGCAGGTTCGAATCCTGCCTCGGGCATGGATGTGTGTGATGTCCTTAGGTTAGTTAGGTTTAAGTAGTTCTAACTTCTAGGGGACTGATGACCTCAGAAGTTAAGTCCCATAAAGCTCAGAACCATTTGAACCATTTTTTTGAAAACAGGTTTAGAAAGAGCATTTATTGCGTCTGTCACCTCAGAGAATTTCTCGACAAGCGATGAAATACAATCGTGTTGGAAAATCTGTATTTCCTGGCATTTATACCATCGTATGAGGTCATAGCTTCCTTGATTTGGCAAATTCGTGCACCTCCTGACGCCACAGTTGAGGAAGTAACCTAAGAGCAGAAGCCATGCGCGCCATCTGTCTGAGAATCGTGAAAACTTTGTTTTTTGTGTTAGCGTCTTTTACCTATTTGGGCATAGTATTCTCTGAGGCAGAGATTGGAGACGGGTCCGCTTTTGCCTAAACGAATGTGGGAATTCACCTATTTACCACACTCAGTCTGAGCGGTGGATAGATAGACGCTCGCAAATTCGCCGCAGCTAGCTCACCTCTCGCTGGCTAGCTGCCGGCGCGTTTAACTATTCGAACAGGTTGTATGATAGTATTACGCTGATAATGAAGATACCTGCACAAGAGGGCATCCTGGGTATCGCTCGTCATCGTACTAAATGCACAGTGCAACTTGGTACTTCGCGCGGGGGCTCCAACAAATACTGGTTACGTACCCTCTGTAATAAAAAAACTGAGTTACGCGACCATCAACGAACTTAATTGGATGTCTTACGACGTCCGGCCCGAGTAGATACAACGAACAAAAGCGAACAAACTGAGAGAAAAAAAAGGGGGTAGCGTCTTTGATTCATAATCATAACGTCTTCGATCCCGGGTTCGATCCCCGCCACTGCCAAATTTTGATAAATAATTAGCATTGGCGGCCGAAGACTTCCGGCATAAGAAGTCAGCCTCATTCTGCCAACGGCCTTGTCAAAGAGGGCGGAGGAGCGGATAGAGGTTCAGGGCACTCTCTTGTCCTAGGGGTGGGAAATTGCCCCTAAAGGCGGAAGAATCAGCAATGATCAACGACATGAGGATGCAGAAGGCAATGGAAACCACTGCATTAAAGACACGTAACGTGTATCCACAGGACATGTGGCCTGTAATTGAAGAAGTGTCATGATGACTTCTCCATTGGCAAAAGATTCCGGAATAGTCCCCCATTCGGATCTCCGGGAGGGGACTGCCAAGGGGGAGGTTACCATGAGAAAAAGATTGAATAATCAACGAAAGGATAACGTTCTACGAGTCGGGGCGAGGAATGTCAGAAGCTTGAACGTGGTAGGGAAACTAGAAAATCTGAAAAGGGAAATGCAAAGGGTCAATCTAGATACAGTAGGGGGTCAGTGAAGTGAAGTGGAAGGAAGACAAGGATTTCTGGTCAGATGAGTATCAGGTAATATCAACAGCAGCAGAAAATGGTATAACAGGTGTAGGATTCGTTATGAATAGGAAGGTAGGGCAGAGGGTGTGTTACTGTGAACAGTTCAGTAAGCGGGTTGTTCTAATCAGAATCGACAGCAGACCAACACCGACAACGATAGTTCAGGTATACATGCCGACGTCGCAAACTGAAGAAGAACAGATAGAGAAAGTGTATGAGGATATTGAAAGGGTAATGCAGTATGTAAAGGGGGACGAAAATCTAATAGTCATGGGCGACTGGAATGCAGTTGTAGGGGAAGGAGTAGAAGAAAAGGTTACAGGAGAATATGGGCTTGGGACGAGGAATGAAAGAGGAGAAAGTTTAATTGAGTTCTGTAACACGTTTCAGCTAGTAATAGCGAATACCCTATTCAAGAATCACAAGAGGAGGAGGTATACTTGGAAAAGGCCGGGAGATACGGGAAGATTTCAATTAGATTACATCATGGTCAGACAGAGATTCCGAAATCAGATACTGGATTGTAAGGCATACGCAGGAGCAGATATAGACTCAGATCACAATATAGTAGTGATGAAGAGTAGGCTGAAGTTCAAGACATTACTCAGGAAGAATCAATACGCAAAGAAGTGGGTTACGGAAGTACTAAGGAATGACGAGATACGTTTGAAGTTCTCTAACGCAATAGATACAGCAATAAGGAATAGCGCAGTAGGCAGTACAGTTGAAGAGGAATGGACATCTCTAAAAAGGGCCATCACAGAAGTTGGGAAGGATAACATAGTTACAAAGAACGTAGCTGCGAAGAAACCATGGGTAACAGAAGAAATACTTCAGTTGATTGATGAAAGGAGGAAGTACAAACGTGTTCCGGGAAAATGAGGAATACAGGAATACAAGTCGCTGAGGAATGAAATAAATATGAAGTGCAGGGAAGCTACGACGAAATGGCTGCAGGAAAAATGTGAAGACATCGAAAAACATATGAGTGTCGGAAGGACAGATTCAGCATACAGGAAAGTCAAAACAACCTTTGGTGACATTAAAAGCAACAGTGGTAACATTAAGAGTGCAACGGGAATTCCACTGCTAAATGCAGAGGAGACAGCAGATAGGTGGAAAGAATACATTGAAAGCCTCTATGAGGGTGAAGATTTGTCTGATGTGATAGAAGAAGAAACAGGAGTCGATTTAGAAGAGATAGGGGATCCAGTATTAGAATCGGAATTTAAAAGAGCTTTGGAGGACTTACGGTCAAATAAGGCAGAAGGGATAGATAACATTCCATCAGAATTTCTAAAATCATTGGGGGAAGTGGCAACAAAACGGCTATTCACGTTGGTGTGTAGAATGTATGAGTCTGGCGACATACCATCTGACTTACGGAAAAGCGTCATCCACACAATTCCGAAGACGACAAGAGCTGACAATTCGAGAATTATCGCACAATCAGCTTAACAGCTCATGCATCGAAGCTGCTTACAAGAATAATATACAGAAGAATGGAAAAGAAAATTGAGAATGCGCTAGGTGACGATCAGTTTGGCTTTAGGAAAAGTAAAGGGACGAGAGAGGCAATCCTGACGTTACGGCTAATAAGGGAAGCAAGGCTAAAGAAAAATCAAGACACTTTCATAGGATTTGTCGACCTGGAAAAAGCGTTCGACAATATAAAATGGTGCAAGCTGTTCGAGATTCTGAAAAAAGTAGGGGTAAGCTATAGGGAGAGACGGGTCATATACAATATGTACAACAACCAAGAGGGAATAATAAGAGTGGACGATCAAGAACGAAGTGCTCGTATTAAGAAGGGTGTAAGACAACGCTGTAGCCTTTCGCCCCTACTCTTCAATCTGTACATCGAGGAAGCAATGATGGAAATAAAAGAAAGGTTCAGGAGCGGAATTAAAATACAAGGTGAAAGGATATCAATGGTACGATTCGCTGATGACATTGCTATCCTGAGTGAAAGTGAAGAAGAATTAAATGATCTGCTGAACGGAATGAACAATCTAATGAGTACACAGTATGGTTTGAGAGTAAATCGGAGAAACACGAAGGTAATGAGAAGTAGTAGAAATGAGAACAGCGGGAAACTTTGCATCAGGATTGATTGTCACGAAGTCAATGAAGTTAAGGAATTCTGCTACCTAGGCAGTAAAATAACCAATGACGGACGGAGCAAGGAGGACATCAAAAGCAGACTCGCTATGGCAAAAAAGGCGTTTCTGGCCAAGAGAAGTCTACTAATATCAAATACCGGGCTTAATTTGAGGAAGAAATTTCTGAGGATGTACGTCTGGAGTATAGCATTGTATGGTAGTGAAACATGGACTGTGGGAAAACCGGAACAGAAGAGAATCGATGCATTTGAGATGTGGTGCTATAGACGAATGTTGAAAATTAGGTGGACTGATAAGGTAGGGAATGAGGAGGTTCTACGCAGAATCGGAGAGGAAAGGAATATGTGGAAAACACTGATAAGGAGAAGGGACAGGATGATAGGACATCTGCTAAGACATTAGGGAATGACTTCCATGTCAGTAGACTGATGACAAAAAAAAAAAAAAAAAAAAAAAGACACGGCTCAACACTGAACTTGAACGGGTGTCATGGGACATCCGCACTGAACAAATGCAACGAACAAAATCGAACAAAATGACAACAATAAAAAAAAGGTAGCTGAGTGGTCAGCGCGACAGAATGTCAATCCTAAAGGCCCGAGTTCGATTCCCGGCTGCCCGGCTGGGTCGGAGATTTTCTCCGCTCAGGGACTGGGTGTTGAGTTGTCCTAATCATCATCATTTCATCCAATCGACGCGCAAGTCGTCGAAGTGGCGTCAAGTCGAAAGACTTGCACCCCGCGAACGGTCTATGCAACGGGAGGCCCTAGTCACACGACGTTTTTTAGTGGCTTACGAGGCTTTTGTTCGACCGATTCTTGAATACTGATCATCAAAATGGGATACCTACCAGGTAGGACCGACAAAGAGATACAGAAGATCCAACGAACAGCTGCGCGTTTCGTGACCGGATTGTTTATTTGTCGCGAAAGCTTTACAGAGATGCTCAACAAACGCCATTGGCAGACGTTACAAGAGAGGCGTTGCGCATCACTGAGAGGTTTACTATTGATATTTCGAGAGACTACTTTCGGGAAAAGTCGAACAACATATTACTTCCTCCCACATATATTTCATAAAATAACCAAGATGAAAAAATTCGAGAAATTAGAGCTAATGCTGACGTTTACCGACAATCATTCTTCCCAAGTGTCATTCGTGAGTGCAACAGTTGGGTGTCAGTTGTACAAGGAGTACCTTCCGTCACACACCGTCAGATGGCTTGCGGAGTATTGATGTAGCTATACATGTATTAGTGCGTGGCGCTGAAGAAACTTTATTTCACATTTCCGGCTATGGGTTCCTTATGCAGAATGTTCTGAGCTTTATCCTCTACAGTCTCCTTATGTCTTAAAACTGCACATACTACAGTAGAAAGTGAAATCACAGCTTACAAAATACTGCTACACAGTGAAAATGCGAAAAGTGTTATTTGCTAAAGAAGCGGATAAACTCAGTACATTATATCTGTTCTCAGCATGCCCCTCGAAAAGTGCCAACTTGTACTGCGCATATAATACCTATCTTAGACCACAGAGGATATAGACCGTGCATGACTGGAACCAACATTCCGATCAGTTGACGGATGGATTACATCTGCTGGTGGCTTATACGATAAACACTAATTATTCTTTACTGTAGTAGGTCGACTTTAGCTCAAACGTGTCTGTCATTGCAATGGTGGCGTCTTGTGAAGCATCTGACTGCACCGAAAAATGTGTAAAAGCAGGTAATAATTAGTTCTACAAGTGAGGTATCAGGGATTTCCATTGTTGGCTGGCAGGACACGAGGGCGAATCAAGATTGACAGAAGCACGCACATAGAAAAATAGTGAAACGCATAATACCCGTATACCGTATTTTCATTCGATACGATATTGGATCCACCTCCATTCAACCAGATTTCTATTTTCAGTGGTTTCTTATGATACAGTTTGTGAATTTCAGTATACATTCATGAAGAATCTATTGCCTTTACTTCCCTCTTTCTCCTCCGATTTTTTTTGTTGCCTGGCCCTAATGATCCAGCCGTCTACAGCCTGACCGAGAAAGGTCTTCCTGGTGAAGGAGAGCTCGTCGCGGTTTTCCGAGTGATGCATGGCCACAACGTGTGCTCATCCACACCGTGTTTCGTAACAGAGCGCTGCGGCAACGTGAAAAACTGCACAGCGTGTCGAGAGACGTGGAGGCGGCGCAGTTCGCCGCGGACACTGGACAACGTCCGTAAGCGATGGCGCGAGACCGAGCCATTAATCTCGGCCGTCGGATACACCGGCCATCCCCGTTTGCCGGTGAACTGTCAGCCGAAGCGTCCGCTGGAGCGTGTACTATCTGCTACCTGCACAGGCCTAAACAGAACGCCCTTTCGGTTTTATTTTTATTTATTTATTTTTTGTTGTTTGCTTTCTTTTCATGATAAGATCGGCACAACACTTGCACAGTCATTTAGCAAAATTACCCTGACTGCACCAAACTGATCTGACACAGAAATAGCTAATTGCAGTACAGATCGCTCGTGGAAACGAAAGCTGTCAGCACCATGTTGTCTGCGGGAATGAAAAGCTTATACTCTCAGCAGCGCTATAGGGCTTAGTGCTGGGTCCGCTATTGTTCTCCTTGCGTGTCAATTCTGCCCTCCTGCCTGTCTCTGCCGACGACTTGAAAATGTACTGAAGTACCAAACCTGAAGATATCAGTATTGCAATCGTGCAGATAAATGACACCATGTCTTCAGTGCTCAGGTGGACCCGAAATCTTAGGATTTAAATTAAGCGCAAAGAAGTCAAGAGTAATTTTAAAATTCCGCAGAAAGTTAATTAGTTCTGAAGCACCCAGTCTTCAGGCCACAAGTGGCCCATCCGGACCATCCGACCGCCGTGTCATCCAATTAGTTCTGAATTCCCTAAAAATTACCTCCCATTCTTCTCAGCACTATCCAAATACCATATCATAAAACGGTGAAGAACTTGGATGTAACTTTGCGCCGGCCGGAGTGGCCGAGCGGTTCTAGGCGCTACAGTCTGGAACCGCGTGATCGCTACGGTCGCAGGTTCGAATCCTGCCTCGGGCATGGATGTGTTTCATGTCCTTAGGTTAGTTAGGTTAAAGTAGTTCTAAGTTCTAGGGGACTGATGACCTGAGAAGTTAAATCCCATAGTGCTCAGAGCCATTTGAACCATTTTGTAACTTTGCTTCAGGAACAAGCTACCTTGCCGTCTGTGCTTACTTTTATGCTCTGTTGCGTTTAAGAAAAGTCTGAAGCCCATTCATTTGTTATATTTGTGATTTTTTCCTAAAAAATTAATACATATGACCAGTCTCCCCTGGTCAAGCAGTAAAGCAAATGCTTCCATCTGCTTCCCATCATTTTTTCTCTTTTCTTTATTAATCTATCACGTCACTTTATTCCCCCCGTCTCTCTCTTTTCTTTACTCTTGTTCAACATATCTTCTCCCTCTCCTTTCCTCCGCCACCATTTCTCTCTCGTCCATTGCTGCCAGTCACCTCATATGAAGTCTGACTGCATTCTGTCTTTGTTGTCCTACTTTTCATAAAGTAATATAAACTCTTGAGTTTTCTGCTATAGCTACCGTTGTTTTTTACTATAATTATTTCTGAGAAGGTAACGTCATCAACTAGATCTCTTATTTAAAAAGGAAAAAACCGCACTTGCGAGATATCAGGTCCAGGACTCGCTCTGGCGCGAAAATTTGGGCGATATTTCTGACAGTCAGTTATGACCTTCTGAATGCATAGCTTTGAAACTTCGCACTCACCGGTTGTTTATGCCAAATTCCACCACACTGTAGCCGCCTAATGCCAGACTGCAAAGTACTTTGCAGAGGAGTGACAACGACAGCCCTCCTATTCGCGATATGTTGAAGGCGAGAGAAGAGGAGGGGGAGGCGCGCACATCTGCTCAACGTATTTTGAAATCGTGTTCGAGAATGTATGTTATTCTACGTGAGAAATATGGGTCGTAACATGTCAACGTCATGCACATATGATTTTAACAATATTCTCGTATTGATATTCTGCATCTACATAGAGAACTAAAAATAAATATGTATAAAGCTAAGCAACTGAAGAGTAATTATCAATGATTTGCAAGTTACTTTTGGTCATGCCAGTCACGTTGAAGAACGGCCCATCTCCTGCAAATGTACTTCACTTTCATAGTGTCAGCTTTAAGATCCAAAGAAAGTAACACACCACAGCAATGTTTGCAATTAAATAGTGCTGCTCTACTTCTCTCATGACACAGTCAATCGTTTCATCCGTTTAAACTGTATTTGTGAACCACAGTATCAAAATAATAAAAGCAGAGGGCTCTCTGGCATCAGCTGCAGTAGAGAAACCGCGGACTTTGGCTCAATGAACAAAGCATATTAGCCATTCTAAAACAGTATTTCGCAGTCCTCTTAGTCACTTCACTGTACAGTAGTTCGCTTTTGAGAATTAAGAGGCTGTTGTGGGGCGCAGCGAGTGACAACCGGTGCTTGCACATGTTTAAAAGCTAAACGTTCAGGAGATCATAACTGCTTACTAGCAAAAGTATGGGCCACATTTTCACGCAGAATCGATTTCTGGGACTGATATCTTGCAGGTGTGCTTTTTTTCTCCTTAATATATGAGGTTAAGTCGGTTATGTTTCCTTGTAAGTGCTATTTTTTGTATCCAATGTAAGTCTTTTTTTGTAGCATGTGAATCGTTATGAACATAATATAAAATTTGTAGAACGGCAGGATAGATTTAAGAGATCCTCTCAGGACCGTTGTCTTGGCAGGCGAAATAAAACAATAATTGTTTGTTTCATCTCTGTTCCCCAAATTGTTGTAAAGAGTAAGGTACATGGTACTTTTCATTCCACCACCCTATTCACTATTATATAAAATTTGAACATAATCGGAAGAAGTGGAAAATGGAGAGAGCAAAAGTTAGCAGTTACTCTAAATGTTCATCAAGATTTCCGTAATAGGCAGAATTGTACTAAGTACGCAGACCAAAAGAATATCGCAACACCAAAAGATAATTAGTGCAGAGTAATGAAATGTCTGGACTACATTTGTCTTGGTAAAACATTGAGGTGATTACCATTGCAAGATCACAGGTTAATATAAGCGCGAGAGAGGCCACTACAAATGGGAGACGCTGAATATAGCCGGCGTCACCGCCAGAATGCTGAATGCCAACGAGCAAACGGGCATGCATTTTGTTGTACGGATGCCAGATGTCAGTTCGTGGGTTGGAGTTCCATGCCTGTTGCACTTGGTCGATCAATACAGGGACGGTTAATACTGGTCGTGAATGGCGCTGGAGGTGTCGTCCACTGATGTCCCGTATGTGCTCGACCGCAGACAGATCTGGTGATCGAGCAGGCCAAGAAAACATGCCAACACTCTGTAGAGCATATAGGGTTGCAATAGCGGTATGTGGGCGAGCGTTACACAGTCGGAAAACAACCCCTGGAATTCTGCTCGTGAGTGGAGCACAACAGGTCGAATCACCGAATCACCAGATTGCAGTCAGGGTTGGTGGGATACTCACTGGAGTGCTTCTGCTGTCATACGAAATCGCACCCCATACCATAACTCCAGGTGCAGGTCCAGTGTGTCTAGCACATACAGGTTCCAGCACACACAAGGGATGGTTGCAGGACCTCAACTGGCTTCTTCCTAACCAACACGGCCATCACTGGCATCGAGGCAGACTCAGCTGTCACCAGAAAACACAACAGACCCCGCCCCCTCTTGGAGCCATCCATGAAGTTAGAAATTTATAACAGTTCGTTGTGTCAATGTGGTGTCAACTGCTGCTCAAATTGCTGCTGCAGATGCCACAGAGCCCCAAGCCGAACACGATGGTCGTTCCTCTCGATAGTGCCACGTGGCCGTCAGAAGACCGGTCATTTTGCGATCGTCCGTTTCGTGATCGCCGCTGCTAGCATTCAGAGCTTATAGAGATACCATCAGTTCATGGGCGATTCGTTAGAAAACCTCAATAGTTTTCTTTACGTTTTTTTTTTTTTCGTAAAGAACCGAGCTGCGGATTCCAAGACAGCTATGTACAGCAAACGACTGAAAGTTTTACGGTGTATTCCTAACATCACGATCTCCAACAAGTTATCCTACCTGTAGACGTAAAATACGCACGTAAAATCAGGTATGAGGGGCGAAAACGTACTTTATAAAGTGCCGCAGCACTGACAAATTTGCTTTAAAGTGTCTTCTCCGTCATCATCAGAAGGTTTCTGGGAACCCTATGTCACTGCAGTATTGAAGCACATGCAAAATTTTAGTGCAAGTAAAATCTGTTCAGAAGTGAAAAATTAGTTTTTTGTTACTACAATTTCACATAAATAAACTATCAAATTTTTACTAACCCATAAAATTCTTTTCATATGAGTGACAAGCTCTGCCGTGGCACAGAAAAGAAGCGAACCAGCGGAAAAACACTCCTATTGGAGCACAAAAAAGGCGAATATGTACATTAACACATGTAAATTTCGAATAAATACGCAACAGCTCTGTCCCATTGTAGCTGTATTATGAATTTCATTGTTGTTGTTGTTAACAATACGAATTACGTTATACAGGCTGAAGGTTAACAATTTTATCTTGCCCGATAATGATCTTTTCGACCGCAGATGGAAGCGAACAAATGACTGTTTCATCAACGACTCTTGGTTGTCCACAAATATGACTTCCTTGAAAGTCCTGTTATTGTTCCATTAAACGATTGCCTAAAAATCACTGGGAACCGTCACTTCCATTACACAAAGTGCGTATGTGAGTCAAATAGCATTGTATTCCCAATAAGGCGACTCTCCTCATTTTACAAACTTTCAGCCAAAACTATCCGATGGCAGTACCTAAGTGACCGGAAATGACGTCCTAGTGAGAAAAGAGAAGAAGAGGCGCCATTTTTTACGTTGTTCAGTTGAAGGCGTAAATTTTGGTTTTGGAACTTTTTAGAAAGCTACTAAGGTACCTTTCTCCTAAGCTCTGCACTTATTAATTTTTGTGGCTATTTTATGAACTGGCGATTCTTATTTATTTTAAGATGATCTTGTTAGAAATGGCGGAAATATGCGAGGGGAGGACTAAAAATTGTGTGTAGGCAAACCAATAAGACAACCTGTTTTCATTAGGTCCAGGATGGTCTTACTGGGTTCTCACGCCTGTTTTTCCCTCCAATGACTTATTAATTGAATTTTTATTTATTTAACACGTTTTCAGTGAATAATATAGATATCCTTACCTGGGAGTTTATTTGGTTCCTTATTGTTGTGTTCACTGGTGATGGCTCATACAGGAGGTGGCGTAAGAGGGAAGAAATACCCTTCAAGAAGAACACTATGGTCAAAACATTAGCATCAAAGGTGCCTCTCTCATTTATCACATTCCTTGCAGAACCTAACAAATCATTTGAGTTTTGGGTCTCTGGTAAAAAGGGTAAGACATCTATCATACCTCACTCTCGACCAAGAAAAAGAACTGAGTTCGGGATTATGAGGATGGCTGATAGTGGATGTCCATCACACCTAAGGTTGTTTGGCAGTCAATGTCCACGTCCTGTGTAGCAAATAATAATCTTCATTCAGTTTCATTTGTAAAAGGCTTACCTGCGACGAAGTGGTTTCGTGGGTTTATGATTCACAATCCAGAAGTATTCAACAGAAAGACGCAGAACCTGAACCCTGCAAATGCAATAAAACTGATTTGTTGGATAGGTTATAGCCATTTCACCAAATTACATGAAGTGATGAGAGAAACCTGTGTGATGAACAAACCACACTGCATTTACAATATGGATGAAAAATGGTGCAAACTGAAACTACACCATGCGCTATGGTTCCGTCCAAAAAAGATCAAAACCGTAGATTTAGTGGCTTCAGAACACAGAGAAAATGTATCTTTGTGACTTGTGTGAAGGCTCTTGGCCAAGCAACCCCTCCCATCATATTGTTCAAAGGACAGAGACTAAACACTGAATGGACAGAAAAATTAGCAGCTGAGTCAAAACCCTTGATGACACACATTCTTTGTCGTCCTTGTTTTTCATTGAGTGGACAAAACATTTAAGTATAAAACGACTTGCACGACTTTGTTAATCTTTGATGGAGCCTCCGTTCATTGTGATGATGCAGCAGAGGAGAATGATATTACTATCTGTCGAGCAACATAACACACCCTGCAGCCAACGGACAAGCATTTGCTCAAGCCCTCATCATTTTGGGACGATGAAGTCTTGTGATACTGGGAAAACAACCCTGCCAAGAGAATAAGAAAATTGTCATTAAGGAATCTTTTCTCAAAAGTGTGACCTAGCTTTGACACTGAGCAATATAGTTTCTGGATTCTGAAACTCAGGGATTTACTCCTTTGACCTCAATGTCGTCCCTCTTGAATTTTCTGGAAGGAAACTATCCACCTACACAAACAGCAACTGGCGGTGTGGAAGACTTCATGACTTTAAAGAGGGGGATGAAGTGTCCCTATATAGTCTGCTTGATGGATCTGAGATGCAAACTATGCCTGCAGTGGAACCTAATGAAGCCGACATACGGGTAGCTGATAGGGTGAAAGTCGATCTCACAAGATAAGTGTGAATCCCCTTCTGAAATGGAACCCTCGGCCCTCCTTCCTCATCTGGTGGAAGGTCCTTTACTGACATCTTAAAAACCCCTAAAATGAAGAGGAGTCGCCACCACAGAAGAAAAAGTTTGAATCACGTGTGAAAAGAAACTAAGATGGAGTTTATTCCAAGATAAATATCGGACATCAACATTAGTATGACGGAAGACAACATCAAAAACTTCGGGAAAGACCTCTCAAGTAGGCCCCAGCACCTCAAAACTGGATGTATCCATATCTTGGTATTGCTTCGTCTGCACTGATAATTTGGTAGAAGATATGATTCACTGTTCACGTTGTGGACAATATATTTGTAAGCTTTCCTGGGATCAAACAAAGAGACGCTGCTGAGAAATAGTTGTACTCCTACTGCGAAAAAGCATTGTTCCAGTCACAGTCCGAAAACGTGAAATTTTCTCATTACTCTTCTTTTAATATGTGATAAAAAATTTCACTGCTTATTCAGCAGTTCACTGTCTCAAACCCATCCTTACCTAGACATAGCCTTATGGAATGGTGTTATTAGGCACCCTTGTACCCCAAAAGAAAGATTTTCTACGTCTTTTAAATTTCAGTTTATAACACACTTAACTGTTTTAAAGGAACAGATTTTTTTTTCGTGGTAGCTCAAGAGCTGGCCTAAAGGCACGTGAAGTTTCAAGTTAACAGAATGAGTCGTTTCGCCCCGGAAAATCGCCAAACTTGAAGGTGGCCTTATTTGGCGCACCTACTTTACCTGAAAGTACACATTCTGCGCTCTTTACAATAGAACAACTAAATAAAACTACACAGAAAAGTTGGATGCCAGATAGCTTCTTTGGAAGCATTCTCAATAAGTGTAATCTACCCACAAAGGAGACAGCAATACAAAATCCTCGCCTGACTGATACTTAATTATTGCTCTCCAGCGTGGAATGCTGCCAGACAGGATAGATATAGGAAATGAAGATGATTCAAAGAAGAACAGTGTGTTTCGTCATGTGTTCATTCAGTACGAATGAAAGCATCACAGACATGCTGCTCAAACTCAAGTAACATACGCTACAAGAGAGGTAATATGCATCTCAGTGCGTTGACTGTTAAAAGTCTGAGAGTTCACATTCTTAGAAGAGTCAGCTAATACACTAGTGTGTAAAATTTATGCACGAAAGTAACTATCACGTGATGAGTCGCTGCCAAATAATATAGCTCGATAACACCACATAGAAAGAAGTGCTACATTAAAGTGCAGAAGATAACTGAAATAAGTACGCAATGAGATGAACAGAAATGGCACCCGTATTCATCGCGATTTATGATGGTCCCCTAGACATTTCAAAGGGTGGGACATGTTTCTCATTAGGTTGTGTGATAACCGTGGATGGCAATGTATTCTCTGCAAGATAATCCCATGTTGACCATTAGCTTGAGAAATAGTTCTTGTGGTAGAGTATTCCATTTCTCCACCACCACAGTTAACAACTCCTGGAAGCTCGTTGGTGCATGTGGACGTGCTCCAATCGTCTGCTTAACGCATCCCACACGTGCTCAAAAGGATTTCAGTTGAGGGAGTGGTAAGACCAATCCATTTGCCGAATATCCTCTCGTTCCAAGACCTCCTCCACCTGAGCAGCTCATGCAGTCTCACCATAAGAATGTAGACAGAGACGTGTGCCTCCCTGAAAATACGCACATGGGGAAGAAGTACGATGTCACAATAACATTGACCAGTGAGTGTACCGTGTTCAAAAATTTGGAGGACAATACGCCCATGCAAAATTATGCCTCCCCACATCTACATCTACATCTACATCCATACTCCTCAAGCCACCTGACGGTGTGTGGCGGAGGGTACGTTGAGTACCTCTATCGGTTCTCCCTTCTATTCCAGCCTCGTATTGTTCGTGGAAAGAAAGATTGTCGGTATGCCTCTGTGTGGGCTCTCTGATTTTATCCTCATGGTCTCTTCGCAAGATATACGTAGCAGGGAGCAATATACTGCTTGACTCTTCGGTGAAGGTATGTTCTCGAAACTTCAACGAAAGCCCGTACCGAGCTACTGATCGTCTCTCTTGCAGAGTCTTTCACTGGAGTACATCTATCATCTCCGTAACGCTTTCGCGATTACTAAATGATCCTGTACCGAAGCGCACTGCTCTCCGTTGGATCTTCTCTATCTCTTCTGTCAACGCTATCTGGTACAGATCCCTCACTGGTGAGCAGTATTCAAGCAGTGGGCGAACAAGTGCACTGTAACCTACTTCCTTTGTTTTCGGATTGCATTTCCTTAGGATTCTTCCAATGAATTAATTTTATATGGTCATTCCATTTTAAATCACTCCTAATCCAAGATAATTTATGGAATTAACTGCTTCCATGGAGAAGAAATAAAAACTTTGAGGTTCGCCGATGACATTGTAATTCTGTCAGAGACAGCAAAGGACTTGGCAGAGCAGTTGAACGGAATGGACAGTGTCTTGAAAGGAGAATATAAGATGAACATCAACAAAAGCAAAACGAGGATAATGGAACGTAGTCGAATTAAGTCGGGTGATGCTGAGGGAATTAAATTAGGAAATGAGACACTTAAAGTAGTAAAGGAGTTTTGCTATTTGGGGAGCAAAGTAACTGATGATGGTCGGAGAGGATATAAAATGTAGACCCCAGTGGCAATGAAAGCGTTTCTGAAGAAGAGAAATTTGTTAACATCGAGTATTGATTTAAGTGTCAGGAAGTCATTTCTGAAAGTATTTCTATGAAGTGTAGCCATGTATGGAAGTGAAACATGGACGATAAATAGTTTGGATAAGAAGAGAATAGAAGCTTTCGAAATGTGGTGCTACAGAAGAATGCTGAAGATTAGATGGGTAGATCACATAACTAATGAGGAGGTATTGAATAGAATTGGGGAGAAGAGAAGTTTGTGGCACAACTTGACTAAAAGAAGGGATCGGTTGGTAGGACATGTTCTGAGGCGTCAAGGGATCACCAATTTAGTACTGGAGGGCAGCGTGTAGGGTAAAAATCGTAGAGGGAGACCAAGAGATGAATACACTAAGCAGATTCAGAAGGATGTAAGCTGCAGTAGGTACTGGGAGATGAAGAAGCTTGTACAGGATAGAGTAGCATGCAGAGCTGCATCAAACCAGTCTCAGGACTGAAGACCACAACAACAACAACAACAACAACAACAACTGCTTCCAGTTGCTGACCTGCTATATTGTGGTTAAATGATAAAGGATCTTTCTTTCTGTGTATTCGCAGCACATTACACTTGTCTACATTGAGATTCAATTGCCATTCCCTGCACCATGCGACAATTCGTTTCATATCCTCCTGCATTTCAGTACAATTTTCCATTGTTACAACCTCTCGATATACTACAACATCATCCGCAAAAAGCCTCAGTGAACTTCTGGTGTTATCCACAAGGTCATTTATATATATTAGTGAATAGCAGCGGTCCTACGACACTCCCCTGCGGCACACCTGAAATCACTCTTACTTCGGAAGACTTCTCTCCATTGAGAATGACATGCTGCGTTCTGCTATCTAGGAACTCTTCAATCCAATCACAAAATTGGTCGGATAGTCCATATCCTCTTACTTTGAAACTTCCTGGCAGATTAAAACTGTGTGCCCGACCGAGACTGGAACTCGGGACCTTTGCCTTTCGCGGGCTAGTGCTCTACCATCTGAGCTACCGAAGCACGACTCACATCCGGTAGTCACAGCTTTACTTCTGCCAGTATCTCGTCTCCTACCTTCCAAACTTCACGGAAGCTCTCCTGCGGACCTTTACAAACACTCCACAGATGCTAGCATGCTTATATGGCACCCTTGGTCACCTATCCTCAATCCTGCTGACCATATATGGAATGAAATCAAGTGAGATGTTGACACATCAGACAAAACTCCATGAGTTGTGGACAGTGTTTGAGTGGTTCTGGGTCTCTATGACTCCATATGCTTTTAACATCTGCAGAGTACCTGTAATTTTATTGCTCATGAGTACAAAACAATAATAATACCCATACTACTGAACTCAATATATTACTCTCACCTTATATTTCTCATAAAATTAAACAGTATATACAGTTTAAGATTTAAACTTTGACAAAGCTCTTCATGGTGAACCCAGTAGTCATAGGAAATGACAATGAATTCTAATGTACAACAGTGTAGAATCACACTGCAAGCAGAACTGTCAAATCTAAATAAAGGATTCAGTGACTGTTAATTTAGTGTGTACTATTATGTTGAGGACAGTGGACTCTGAAATTAGGTAACCATCATGATATGAAAGCTGAAGATAAATGAGTGGTGGTGTTTATATACCTGGAACGCAGCTGCTGCACTAAACGATAATGATCACAGGTACACTATAACCTCAGTCACTGAGCTTCACCTGTTTGTTATACACACACACACACACACACACACACACACACACACACACACACACACACACACATATATATATATATATATATATATATATATATATATATATATATATATATATATATATTATGCCAGTCACAAATATAATTTACTGAACTACACAATGCAGTATGAGCTTTGTTAGCCCATCATCAGGTGGAATTACATTCATACATCAGTTTTGTTGCCCTTGAGGGAGGTGGTGTTGTTGAAATGTATGAACCTGCTATGAGAGGATTAGATGTTAAATCCCCCTGCGGGTCCGGGGTAAGAATAGGCCCGAGGTATTCCTGCCTGACGTAAGAGGCGACTAAAAGGAGTTTCAACCATTTCGGCCTTCCATGTGATGGTCCCCCTTGGGGTTTGACCTCCATTTTTCAAAATTCTACAGAAGTACGAGCCTTTTGGGGAAGGACGCCTTACGTGGTGTATCAATCGTCCTCCGTGCACTAAGACCTTGGCACTCAGCATTGTAACGGCATTGTAACCATACCCACTGTTCCTCAAATTGGGCCTAAACGCCTGATGGGTTGTACAAGTTACGCCCATAGTGCGTCCCCATGTGCACCTACAATCATGATGGACTTTCCATGGCACCCGAAATCCAGCACGGTAGCCAGCCCGTTGTGGTGGGGTCGTCATGTACCCTCTAGGTTGTAGCCCCCTGACAACACAGGGATCGTACTGCCGATACCTGAGCTGCACCCTCCCCATGTCGGCCAAGGAGTAGATGCCCGTCTCCTTGGGGCATCAGGACTCCTGGCGACGGTCATCCTGCCAGGTGGCCCTTGCTGAGGCTGGGTGGGGCAGTGGGGAGAGCCCCTGGTCGGAGTGGGTGGTATCGGGTTGGATGTTTCGCAGATGAAACGTCAACATGTATCAGGTCGCTCTGCGGCCGAGTCTTTTAAAAAGAAAGGTACTGTCTCTGGTTCTGGTTCTCCTGCCCTTTCCCCCTTGGCCACTCCCTGGGAGGAAGGACAGGCCCGCCGGCTTGGGGCGAAGTACTTCCCCCGCTATTTGGTCTGTTCTCGGACCGATGGGGGGACGTTCGCCACCTCCAAGCCCATGTTCTTTGTTCAGCACATTGAGGACATCTTCGGGGAAATTGAGGCTCTCAGTAAAATGCGTTCGGGGTCAGTTCTTATAATGACCACCTCCGCCACACAGTCGGCGGCGCTCCAGGTGTGCGACCGACTAGGGGACATCCCAGTGCCCATTCTCCCGCATCTGGCACTGAATAGGACGCAGGGGGTTATTTTTCATCAGGACCTCCTGCTGCAATCTGATGAGGAGCTCAGGGCCAACCTGGAGCGCCGAGGCGGCATTTCGTCCAGCGAGTCCAGCGCAGCCCCAAAGACCATTGCATCGACACCGGGGCCTTTATCCTCGCCTTTGAGGGGGATGTTCTCCCGGAGAAGGTAAAGGTGATGTGCTACCGGTGCGACGTGCGACCTTACGTCCCGCCTCCTATGCGCTGATTTCGGTGTTTGCGCTTTGGGCACATGTCATCACGGTGTGTGGCTGAGCCCCTTTGTGGCTATTGTGGACGTCCTCTTCGTGAGGAACATATATGCACCCCACCACCTCGGTGTGTTAATTGTCCTGGCATCCACTCGCCTAGATCTTTAGACTGCCCCGCGTATCGGAAGGAGAAGAAGATTCAAGAACTCAAAACTTTGGATTGTCTCTCTTATTCTGAGGCCAGGAAGAAGTATGACCGCCTCCATCCCGTGATATTGACAACTTCGTTTGCCTCAGTCGTGTCCACTCCTTCCACAGTATCCTCACCCCTATCCTGTCCCCCCTCCACCTCCTCCCCCCATCTGGGGTCTATGCCTCCGCCTCCCAAATCCCTCCCTTCCAAATCCTCCTCCCCCGCGGCCCCCGCCCCCTCTGCCCCAGGAGCCACCCTTCCTCCTCCTCCCCGTCCATCGGGGAAACGTTCCGGACCCCGGCTTCCGAGGTCCGGCGTTCCAAAACGGACCCCGCGCGTGAGGACCTTCTTGGGTCCAGCCCACCATCCCTGTGCCTCCTCGGACTTCCAAGAAGGCCTCCAAGAAGAAGTCTCTATCCCCCTCTCCACCCCGGCGCGTTTCGCCTGACGCTCCATCCGTGAGTCGCTGCTCCCGGCCGTCCTCAGTTTCGCCAGGACGCTCTGCTACCAGGCACTCAGCTGGCCTCTCGTCGGCAAATGATGCTGCCCCTCCTACGCAACCCGGGACAGCGGCCGCAGCTGGCGACGACTCGATGGAACAGGATCCGCCTCCCGCCGGTTGTAGCGTTGTTCCCTCGAAACCTGGCCCTTCGTGGCCGTCGAGGTGACCAGCTCTTCCCCCATCTAGTTCCCCCCTTTTTTCTGACTAGCGATGGCCTTGTTACATTGGAACATAAGAGGTATTCGATCTAATCAGGAGGAATTACAACTGCTCCTCCACCTGCACTGTCCGCTCGTCCTTGGTCTCCAGGAAACCAAGTTGTGCCCAACTGACCGTATTGCCTTTACCCACTATACCTCGGAGCGGTATGACCTCACCCCTGTGGACGGTATTCCAGCTCATAGTGGGGTCATGTTGCTCGTTTGGGACGATGTCTATTACCATCCCATCCCATTGACCACTCCACTCCAAGCAATAGCTGTCCGTATTACTCTTTCTGCCTTTACTTTTTCCGTTTGTACCGTCTACACTCCATCGTCATCCGCAGTTAGTCGGGCTGACATGATGCACCTGATTGTTCAGCTACCTCCGCCGTTTTTATTGTTTGGCGACTTCAATGCCCATCATCCCCTTTGGGGCTCTCCTGCATCCTGTCAAAGAGGCTCCCTCTTGGCGGATGTTTTCAACCATCTCAATCTTGTCTGCCTCAATACTGGCGCCCCGAATTTCCTCTCGGACTCTACTCATACCTACTCCCACTTGGACCTTTCGATCTGTTCTACCACTCTTGCCCGTCGGTTCGAGTGGTATGTCCTTTCTGACACCTATTCCAGCGACCCCTTCCCCTGTGCCGTTCGTCTCATGCACCACACTCCATCTCCACGTCCTTCGAGCTGGAACATACCGAAAGCTGACTGGGAACTTTACTCCTCCCTGGCGACCTTTCCGGACCACGATTTTCTCAGTTGTGACAGTCAGGTCGAATACCTCACAGCTGTTATCATCAATGCTGCCGAACGTTCCATTCCTCATACTACCTCTTCTTCACGTCGCGTTTCCGTCCCCTGGTGGAATGAGGCTTGTAAAGACGCTATCCGTGCTCGACGACGTGCTTTACGCACCTTTCGCCGCCATCCTACGTTGGCGAATTGTATTGGATACAAACGACTCCGAGCGCAATGCCGTAGAGGCATCAAAGACAGCAAAAAAGCTTGTTGGGCCTCTTTCACCAGCTCCTTTAACAGTTTTACTCCCTCTTCTGTCGTTTGGGGTGGCCTGCGCCGGCTGTCGGGCATTAAGGCCCACTCCTCGGTACCTGGCCTGACCTCAGGTAATGAGGTCCTTGTTGATCCTGTGGCTGTCTCCAACGGCTTCGGCCGCTTTTTCGCGGAGGTTTCAAGCTCCGCCCATTACCACCCTGCCTTCCTTCCCAGGAAAGAGGCAGAGGAGGCTCAGCGACCTTCCTTCCACTCGCTGAATCTGGAAACTTATAATGCCCCCTTTACTATGCGGGAACTCAAACGTGCGCTTGCACTGTCCCGGTCCTCTGCTCCGGGGACAGATGCCATTCACGTTCAGATGCTTGCACACTTTTCTCCGGCGGGCAAAAGCTTCCTTCTTCGTACCTACAATCGCGTCTGGACCGAAGGTCAGGTCCCCATGCGTTGGTGTGACACCGTCGTTGTTCCTATACCCAAACCTGGGAAGGATAGACACCTTCCTTCTAGTTACCGCCCCATTTCTCTTACAAGCTGTGTCTGTAAGGTGATGGAGCGCATGGTTAACGCTCGGTTAGTCTGGATTCTTGAATCTCGACGGCTACTTACCAATGTTCAATGCGGCATACGTCGCCGCCGCTCCGCTGTTGACCACCTTGTGACCTTGTCGACATTCATCATGAACAACTTTTTGTGAAAGCGCCAAACGGTAGCCGTGTTCTTCGATTTGGAGAAGGCTTATGATACCTGCTGGAGAGGAGGTATCCTCCGCACTATGCACAGGTCGGGTATACGCGGTCGCCTGCCCCTTTTTATTGATTCCTTTTTAACGGATCGAAAGTTTAGGGTACATGTGGGTTCCGTATTGTCCGACGTCTTCCTCCAGGAGAACGGAGTGCCTCAGGGCTCCGTCTTGAGCGTAGCCCTTTTTACCATCGCGATCAATCCAATTATGGATTGCATTCCCCCTAATGTCTCAGGCTCTCTCTTTGTCGATGACTTCGTGATCTACTGCAGTGCCCAGAGAAAATGCCTCCTGGAGCGCTGCCTTCAGCGTTGTCTAGACAGCCTATACTCATGGAGCGTGGCAAATGGCTTCCGGTTCTCTGAAGAGAAGACGGTTTGTATCAACTTTTGGCGATATAAAGCGTTCCTTCTGCCATCCTTACATCTCGGTCCCGTTGTTCTCCCATTCGTGGAAACAACTAAGTTTGTTGGTCTCCGCACGTCTCTTATTTGGCGGCCCGTTGTACACGTTCCCTTAATGTCCTCAGAGTTCTTAGTGGTTCATCTTGGGGAGCGGATCGCACTGTCCTGCTTCGCTTGTATCGGTCCATAGTCCGATCGAAGCTGGATTATGGGAGCTTCGTCTACTCGTCTGCTCGGCCATCCCTCTTACGCCGTCTCAACTCCATCCACCATCGGTGGTTACGTCTTGCGACCGGAGCCTTCTACACTAGTCCCGTCGAGAGTCTTTATGCTGAAGCTGCCGAATTACCATTGACCTATTGGCACGACGTACTGCTGTGTCGGTATGCCTGCCGGCTGTTGTCGATGCCCGACCACCCCTCTTATCAGTCCTTCTTCGCCGATTCTCTCGACCGTCAGTACGGGTTGTATGTGTCTGCCCTGCTGCCCCTGGAGTCCGCTTCCATCACCTGCTTCGACAATTGGATTTTGCCCTCCCTACCACCTTCAGAGAGCGTTCTCCACCTTGGCTCCAGGCTCCGGTTCATATTTATCTCGACCTCAGCTCGCTCCCGAAGGAGGGTACTCCGGCTGCAGTGTATTGCTCACGGTTCGTCAAACTTCGTGCGCGACTTGCCAGTCACACCTTTATTTTCACCGATGGCTCCAAAACTGACGATGGTGTCGGCTGTGCCTTTGTCGCCAGTGCCGTCACCTTTAAATACCGGCTCATCGACCAATGTTCCAGCTTTACGGCCGAGCTTTTTGCTCTCCATCAGGCCGTTCAGTATGCCTGCTGCCACCGCCATTCATCGTATGTACTCTGCTCTGATTCATTCAGTGCTCTTCAGAGCCTTGGAGCTCCCTATCCGGTCCATCCCTTGGTGCAATGGATCCAGCAGTCTCTCCATTCTTTCGCTGATGATGGCTCTCCTGTCAGCTTTCTGTGGGTTCCCGGACATGTAGGAGTGCCTGGGAATGAGGCTGCTGATGCTGCAGCCAAGGCTGCAGTCCTCCTGCCTCGGCCAGCCTCCAATTGTGTCCCGTCATCTGACATTAGTGGGGTTGTTTGTAAGAGGCTTGTGTCGTGGTGGGATACTTGGTCATCCCTTCAAGGAAACAAGCTCCGGGAGTAAAACTGTTCCCAACTGCTTGGACAACCTCCTCCCGACCATCTCGGCGAGAAGAGTTCCTTCTGACCAGGTTGTGGATTGGGCATTGCCAGTTTAGCCACCGCTACCTGCTCTCCGGTGACCCAGCCCCGCAGTGACCTTGTGCTCAAGCATTAACAGTGCGCCATGTTTTATTGTCGTGTCCCCGCTTTCATCAATCTCGTGTTGTCCTGTCCCTGCCATCTACTTTACCGGATATTTTAGCTGATGACGCTCGAGCAGCTGCTCGTGTTCTTCATTTTATAACTTTGACTGGCTTGTCCAAAGACATCTAACTCTTTTACTTATTTTATCTGCATCTTTGTAAGGACTTTCTGGTGTCTCCCCCCTTCCCTTGAGTTTTACTAGATTCTATGTACTCTAACAATTGTGACTGGGCGCTAATGACCTCAGTAGTTGAGCGCCCTTAAACCCCACAAAAAAAAAAAAAATAAATAAATAAATAAATAAATAAATAAATAAATAAAAATTAGATGTTAAATACTGAAAATAGTGAATTCAGAAAAGAGAAGAAATCAGATTAGAAATTATTATCTCAACAGAAATGCAGGTTGCTGTGGCCTAGCCTCCTTCAAGGGCAACAGAACTCATTCAAGAATATAATTGCACATACAGTGAAAAATGCATGGGTAATTCAAAAAACTAATTAGTTGATGCCATGTCTCAAAACTATGATCTCAGTGTCTGTAATGAATGAACAGAATGTTTAATGATGCCAGTCTGCTGTGCAGATCAAAATTGGTATCATTAATAAAAGAGACATCGATTCAGAGAGTGTTTATTTGTTCATCACAAATATTTGTAAGTGTGACTACTGAGTACTGTCACATTGTAAGATTTTTAATCTTTTAGACCTTGTGTGATGTTTTCCCATTGTTCACTGTGCTTGTATAAATTTTTAAATAACAACAATCACAATTTTTTTTAGATCCTTAAATTACAGGAACTCATCCATAACCATACCTTGTTAGTAATTAATATTTCAAGAGTAGACCCTCCAGCTATCTTCAGATTGAATCCAATGATATACAGCTAAAATACTAACATCCAATGAAACAGAAATTGACAGATATCTGCTGCATACAGGCACTGCATTAAATGTGATTGCAACATGCAAAATTTGTCATGGACCAGGACTCAAACTCAGATGCTCTGCTTCTCTAGAACGGTTGCTTTAATCACTTTTGCCATCCAAACAAGCCTCCTGTCCACCCCAAATTTCCACATGCTGCACAATTACCCCTATTTGCTGGTAACTATTCAGCCAAGTCCTGCAAGGGTTTGGACATGTGAGTGTATCCACACGGAAGATATCATTTCACAAATGCGTATGTACATATTTATATGTGTAATATCTGTTCTTTTGGACAAGTTTTAGCATCCAGTCATTGTCTGAGCGACTTGGACAGTTTTCAGCCAAAATATTAGCATATGGCAAAGTGTGATTATGGCAGAATTCTGTAATTTTATGACTCAGTTAATACACCCCGAGAACAAAAACATTTGCATTTGTTATAACAAAACCACACCTAATTACCAGCTGATAGTTCACAGTTTTCATTAATCTACAAAATGATGTTTTTGCTTTTAAGGTGGTGTTGGACATCTTTTATGAGTGTAAAGACCTACATTATAGAATAAACGCCTGTACTAATTATTTTATTTTTGACTATTGTCTTTGGTCCATTTCAGACAATCTTTAGGTCATGTTCATCGAAATAAAACATACTACACAACTGGCAGATACAACGACTACAGCTAGTGCCCCATAAAAGATTATTCATACATAAATAACACATGTATTATGCTCAGAGTGTTACAAAATTATATAAGGAATATACTTAAGAATATACTTAACAGATAGTCTATCATCTTATCCCTTCTTCTTGTCAGTGTTTCACGTATGTCCTCCCTTTCCAATCCTGTGGACCACTTCCTCATTCCTCACGTTATCAGTCCACCTAATATTCAACAGTCTTCTTTAACACCACCTCAAATGCTTCAATTCTCTTCTGCTCTGATTTTCCCATATTCAAATTTCACTACCATACAGTGCTGTGCTCCAAAAATATCTCAGAAATTTCTTCCTCAAGTTAAGAACCATGTTTGATACAAGTACATTTCTCTTGGCTAGGAATACCCTTTTTGCCAGTGCCAGTCTGCTTGCTTGTCCTTGCTCTGTCAATCATGGGTTATTTTGCTGCCTAGGTAGCAGATTTCCTTCATCTACTTCATGATCACCAGTCCTGATCATTGATATCCTTTCATTCTTTCACCTTGAATTTGAGTTCCACTCTTGAACCTTCCTTTTATTTCTCTCATTGCTTGTTCAAAGTATGGATTGAACAGTAGGAACAAAATACTACATCCCTGTCTAACACCCTTTTTAATCTGAGCACTTCATTCTCGGTCTTCTGCTCTTATTATTCCCTCTTGGCTCTTTTATATATTGTATATTACCTGTCTTTCCCTATAACTTATCCCTATTTTTCTCAGAATTTTGAACGTCTTGCATCATTTGACATTGTCAAATGCTTTTTCCAGGTCAACAAATCATATGAATGTGTCTTGATTTTTCTTCAGTCTTGGTTTCATTATCAACTGCAGTATCATAATTGCCTCTTGGGGTGCCTTTATATTCCCTTGGGCCAAACTATTGATCATCTAACACATCCTCAATTTTAATTTCCATTGTTCTGTATGTTAATCTTTTCAGCAACTTTGATGCATGTCTTGTTTAACTGATTGTGTGATAATTCCCACCCTTGTTGGCTCTTGCAATCTTCGGAATTGTAAGGATGAAGTTTCTCTGAAAGTCAGGTGGTAAGTTGCCAGGTCCATTCATTCTACACTCCAACATGAATACCTGTTTTGTTGCCTCTTCCCCCAATGATTTTAGAAATTCTGATAGAATGTTATCTATCCCTTGTTTGATTTTAAGTCATCCAAAGTTCTTTTAAACTCTGTCTCTAATGCTGGTTCCTCTATTTCTTCTGTATCAACTCCTGTTTCTTCTTCTGTCATGTCATAAGACAAGTCTTCCTTGTTATACAGGCCTTCAGTGTGCTGCTTTCATCTGTCCACTGTCTACTCTGTATTTATCAATGGAATTTCACTGAAGGTTGTTTGTCTTTTCTGTATTCTTAGACAGTGCTTCCAATGATCATTTCTTTTTTTATTTCTTCACATTTTTCAAGCAGCCATCACCTTAGTTTCTTGTGTTTGCTATTTACCTTATTCCTAAGTGACCTACATTTCTGTATTCCTGAATTTTCCTGAACATTTTTGTACTTGCTTCTTTTGTCAATTAACTGAAGTATTTCTTATGTTACCCATGGTTCCCTTGCAGTTACCTTTCTTGTGCCTATGTCTTTCCTTCCAACTTCTGTGACTGGTTTCTTTTAGAGATGTCCATAGCTCTTCAACTGAACTGCCTAATGAGATATTCACTATCACGGTTTCTATCCATTATCACAGTTCATTATCACAGCTATTTATTGTAGGCTCAGAGAACTTCAACTCTTCTTTGCTTAATACTTCCACACCCCACTTCTTTGTACATTGATTCTTCTTGACTGGTCTCTTAAACATCAGGCTACTCTTCATCATTACTGACTGTGATCTAAGTCTACATCTAGTTCTGAATCAGCCTTAAAATCCAATATCTGATTCCAGAATCTCTGTCTGACCATGGTAAATCTAGCTGAAACTAATCTAACTGAAACCTTCTTGTATCTCCTGGCCTTTTCCACGTATACTCTACCTCTTCCTCTTCTGTATTACTAGTAGCCCTTGAAAAAAGCAAAACTTAATAATGTTTTTGAAAACTTGTGAAATAAAACCATGTTCTGAAAGCTGTTGAGAACTTTTGTAAACAGATCTTGTGACAACAAAGTACGCTTGAGTTAATTTATTTCAGTCTCCATGCATGTGTTCTGTTTTCATTCTGTTAGAATATTATAAAAAAAATAGATTTTGGTTGTTTATTAAACAATTTTTGTCCAAATTTTGTTCAGCTATCGACCTGTGATAAAGATATACACTGAAGTGCCAAAGAAACTGGTATAGGCATCCGTATTCAAATACAGAGATATGTAAATTGGAAGAATGTGGGGCTGCAGTCAGTAATGCCTATATAAGATAACAAGTGTCTGGCACAGATGTTAGATTGGTTACTACTGCTTCAACAGCAGGCTATCAAGATTCAAGTGAGTTTCATGTTATAGTCAGCACACAAGTGATGGGACACAGCATCTCTGAGGTAGCGATGAAGTGGTGATTTTCCCATAAGACCATTTCACGAGTGTACCGTGAATATCAGGAACCCAGTAAAACATCAAATCTCTTACATCAATGTGGCCAGAAAAATATCCTGCAAGAACGGGACCAATGACAACTGAAAAGAATCATTCAGTGTGACAGAAATGCAGCCCTTCTACAAATTGCTGCAGATTTCAATGTTGGGCCAACAGGTGTCAGTGTGTGAACCATCCAACCAAACATCATCAATATGTGCTTTTGGAGGTGAAGGCCCACTCGTGCATCCTTGATGTCTGCATGACACACAGCTTTATGACTTACCTGGGCCAGCCAGCATCGACATTGGACTGTTGATGACAGGAAACATGTTGCCTAGTTGGACAAGTTTAATTTCAAATTGTATCAAGGAAATGGATGTGTACAGGTATGGAGACAACCTCATGAATCCATGGAACCTGCATGTCAGCAGGGGACTGTTCAAACTGGTGGAAGCTCTGTAATGGTGTGGAGTCTGTACAGTTGGAGTGATATGGGACCTCTGATACATCTAGAAATGACTCTGACAGATGAGATGTATGTAAGCATCCTGTCTACAGCCTTTCATGTCCATTGTGCATTCTGACAGACTTGGGCAATTCCAGAAGGACAATCCAACACCCCACACAGCCAGAATTGCTACAGAGTGGCTCCAGGAACACTCTTCTCAGTTTAAACACTTCCGCTGCCCACCAAACTCCCCAGGCATGAACTTTATTGAGTACATCTGGGATGTCTTGCAACATGCTGTTCCAAAAAGATCTTCACCCTCTCATACTCTTACAGACTTATGGACAGTCCTGCAGGATTCATGATGTCAATTCCCTCCAGCGCTACTTCAGACATTAGTCAAGTCCATGCCACCTTGTGTTTGTTTTTGTACAAAGTTGAGAGGATAATTATGGTCAGTAAAAGCTTCAGTGAGACCCTCGGTATATTTCAGGAGTGACTGAAGCCTTTACAGACTGTAATTATCTTCGAACCTTGTACAAAAACAAATCTCCCATGCTTTGTCCTTCCAGTCTCCCACCACCTCCCAAAGTCCCTCCGTCTGGCCACAGAGGAGCATTCCCCTCATAACTCAGTACCACCCAGCAACTGAATTACATTCTCTGTCAGGGTTTTGACAACCTCTCATCGTGCCCTGGAATGAGAAATGTCCTGACCACTATCCTTCCCACCCCTCCCACAGTGGTATTCCACTGTCCACCCAACCTGCAAAATATACTCATCCATCCTTACACAACCTCTGATTCCAACCCCTTACCTCATGGGTCTTACCCCTGTAATAGACCTAGTGCAAGACCTGTCTCGTGGCTCTGACCCCTGTAATAGACCTAGATGCAAGACCTGTCCCATACATCCTCCCACCACTACCTAATACAGTCTTGTCACAAACATCATCTATCCCATCAAAGGCAGGGCTACCTGTGCAACCAATAAAGTGATCTACAAGCTAAGCTGCAACCACTGTGCTGCATCCTATTTGGGCACAACAACCAACAATTTTCATGGATGCATGAATGGCCACTGACAAACTGCGGCCAAGAAACAAGTGGACCACCCTGTTGCCGAGCACGCTGCCCAACATGACATCCTTCATTTCAGTGACTGCTTCACAGCCTATGCCATATGGATCCTTCCCATCAACACCAACTTTTCTGAATTGTGCAGGTAGGAATTTTCCCTGCAACACATCCTATGTTCCTGTAACCTTCCTGGCCTCAAATTTCGTTAGTCGCTATTGACACCCATCCATCCCCTTCCCTGTTCCCATTCCAGCACTACACAGCTGTCATTCCTCCATCACACTTCTTATTTCTCTCCTTTTTCACTATTTCAGCCTCCCCCCTCCCTCCCACCTCTCCCCTGCCCACCATCTAACCTGCAGCACTTCACTGTCTGCTACCCATACCATACTATCCCTCCCCCTCCCTATCCCAGCCTCCTCCTAACCCCACCCAGTTGCCACGTGGTTTCAGTTGCCTGAGACTGCAGTCGTGTGTGTGAGTTGCTTTTGCGTGGTTGTGTATGTGTGTCTCTGTCATCTATTGTTGAAGAAGGCCTTACTGGCTGAAAGTTTTATTTGTGATCGTCTTTCTGTTGTGCCTACCTGCGACTCAGCATCTTTGCTATATGGTGAGTGGCCACTTTCCTCTTTATAATATTGTTAATAACCTATATTTTGATTATTGCTATTTAGTTTTTGAAGATATTGCAAATCCTCCCCCCACCCCCCCTTTCTCTCTATCTCTCTCTCTCTCTCTCTCTCTCTCTCTATATATATATATATATATATATATATATATATATATATATAAAGAAAGTGATGAGACTTACCAAACAAAAGCGCTGGCAGGTCGATAGACACACAAACAAACACAAACATACACACAAAATTCTAGCTTTCGCAACAAACGGTTGCTTCGTCAGGAAAGAGGGAAGGAGAGGGAAAGATGAAAGGAAGTGGGTTTTAAAGGAGAGGGTAAGGAGTCATTCCAATCACGGGATTGGAATGACTCCTTACCCTCTCCTTTAAAACCCACTTCCTTTCATCTTTCCCTCTCCTTCCCTCTTTCCTGACGAAGCAACCGTTTGTTGCGAAAGCTAGAATTTTGTGTGTATGTTTGTGTTTGTTTGTGTGTCTATCGACCTGCCAGCGCTTTTGTTTGGTAAGTCTCATCACTTTCTTTTTAGATATATTTTTTCCACGTGGAATGTTTCCCTCTGTTATATATATATATATATATATATATATATATATATATATATATATATATATATATATATATATATATATGTGTGTGTGTGTGTGTGTGTGTGTGCACCCCCCCCCTTATGCATGTGCTTGTACTTACTCAGTTTCTCATTACATTTTTCTATAAATGTCAACTCATTTCAGTAAAACAATAGAAAGACTAGGATGGAATATCAACAGTTATGGAAAGGATAGATTAGTACTCACCATAGACATGACACAATGAGTTGCAGACAGGCACAACAAAAAGATTGTCACACATCAAACTTACTGTCAAAGCCTTCTCTCTCTCTCTCTCTCTCTCTCTCTCTCTCTCTCACACACACACACACACACACACACACATGACCATTGTCTCTGGCCTCTCCAATCAGAATGCGACTGTCTGGGGTGTGGTGGCAAAGGGGGAGGCATAGAAGGGTACAGATGGGGGAAAAGGAATCAGTGCTGCCAGGTGGAGCATGCAGTGACTAGAGGTTGCAAGACAAGGCTGCCACATGCAGCCTGAGGAGGCTGTGGTGAGGGAAGGGGTGGTGCAAAAAGGGAGTGGAAAGGAGAGCGACAGAGAATGAGAAGAGACCAGAGAGTGCATTGACAGAGAGCAGTGCACAGTGAGGGCAAGGTGGACATGAACTAGCAGGAGGTGATAGGACAGATAGTGTGGAAACAGTGGGTGGTGGGTGTGCGGACAGTATGTTACCTTAGGTTGAGGCCAAGATAATTTCAGGACCAAAGAATGTGTTGTAGGGATAACTCCCACCCGCACAGTTCAGATAAGCTGATGATGGATGGAAGGATCCAAATGGCCCTGATTGTGAGGCAGCCATTGAAATCAAGCATATTATGTTAAGGAGCATGAGAGTGGCTATTCATCCTGGTAGACAGCTGGTTGTGGTTGAGAGCTAGTGCATTTTGACAGCTGCCACCCCTTCCACACCAATAAATCCCTCCCATACAGCTCAGTCATGTGGGGATGGCATATCTTCAGTGAAAAGAAATCCCTTGTCCAGTTTGCTGAAGGTCTCATACAGGCTTTCATAGATAGCCACTAGCCCCTGACCTAGTCTGCAAGTAGATTTCCTGTGCCAGCATATCCCCACACACCCTGAATGCTCCCATAGCCCCCACCAACCAGCTGCAAAGGAGCACCCCCTTTTTCACCTAGTACCACTGTGCAGTCGACCAACTGAAACAAATCCTTCATCTGGGCTTTGAATATCTATCATCTTACCCTGAAATGGACATCCTGCACAAGATCCTTTCCATGCATCCTAAGGCTGTATTCCATTACCACAAAGCCTACACAGCATCCTAATCCATTCCTTTGCCATTCCAAACCTAACCCCTTGCAATAGGAATCCTATCCCTGTGCAAGACCCAGGTGCAAGACCTATAACATAACATGCTTAATTTCAATGGCTGCTTCACAAGGGGGACCATCTGGATCCTCCCCTCCACCACCAGCTTTTCTGAACTGTGCAGATGGGAGATACCCCTACAACTCATTCTCTGCTCCTCAAATCACCCTGCCTCAACCCACAGTAACCTACAGTCCCTGCACCCACCACCCAACTGTCTCCACTCCCCCTGTCCGATCATCACCTCTCAATTCACATCCCCTTGCCCTCACTGTGAACCACACTCAGCCAATGTACTCTAGTCTCTTCCCCTTCTCTGCTTTTCTCCTTTCTGCTCAGATTTTTCCACCCATCTTTCTCCCCACAGTCTCCTAACACTACTCCTGGCAGCCTTGTCCTACAACCTCTATTCCCGGTATGCTCCATCAGGCAGCACTGATTCCTTTCCCCCACTCGTATTCCACTATCCTTCCCTTTTTGCCACCCCACTCCGGAATGTTGTTACCTTTCAACATGCTTTAGTTGCATTCTGGTTGGATTGGCCAAAGAGAGCAGCGATGTGTGTGTGTGTGTGTGTGTGTGTGTGTGTGTGTGTGTGTTGTGCTTGCTTGTGAGAATGTGTGTGTGGTTTTTTTTCTTTTCTGAAGATTACTTTCACTGAAAGTTTAGTGTGTAACAGTCTTTTCATTGTTACTGTCTGCAATTTAACATTCATCTTTACAGTATGTAGCAATCTACTCAATGTGGTAATTTAGGAGTAGGTCAACAACACTGTGCTAGATCTCTGAGTTATTTAACTATATTTTCTTTGGTAGTGGAGGGACAGTGTCTTTCTGTTGATATATTCATGATCCACAGATTTTTTATTATCACTTTGAGAGGTCTAGTCTCTGGTTTCTCCTTTGAAGTAAATAATGTGCAATGTATTTGACCATTTGTTTATATCATTATTTTCAGATAGCATAGTCAACTGTGAGTTAATTTGACACTGATCATTAACATCTCTGAGTTTTTGATAAATGCAGTGCATTTTCTGGCTGGCTGAGTATACAAAATAGTACTACCTGGACTCAATCTACAGTTTTTTAGAACATGGTTACAAGACATGATGGAAGATGTCCACCACATTTGTCTACGGACTATAAATTACATTGATGAAAATAACTTGTTTGTTTATTTTTTCATGTTATAATACACAAATATGATATGTGGGAAGACCACAAAGGAGGAAATTGAATATATCTGCAAAGTTTTGCCACAGAAGAACATTAAAAATTAAGTTGGAATGTAAGGCACAAAAATGATGGAGTACACTGCCTAACAAAAAAGTGAAACACTTAGAAGAGGGGAGAAAACAAAATGGAATTTCACAGGGTTGAGAGGGTATGTGATGTTATTTCTGTGATTGCAAAATTGAGTCATGATATTGCATCTCCTCTGGCCTGGGTCCATGCACTGTATCAGTTTGGAAGAATACCAAAAAGATTTTGCATTCTCTGCTGAGACAAGCTGGTCAAACCCTGGATGCTGGCACTCAGATGGAGTTAATATACAAGATTGTCCAACACATACTGTGTTGGGAACAGATCTTGGAATCCTGTTGTTCACTGGGGTCCTCAACATTATACAGTTTATACAGCAGATGAGCTTCGCCCTGTTGAAAAATGGTAGCATGAGAGATGACACATGAGAAAGCAGTATGTCTATGATGTACCACTGTGCTTTTAGAGTTTGTTGAAACACTACCAGCTGTGACAAAAGTTATATCCAATGGCACCCCACACCTGACACAAGAGTGACACCACTATGTCTCTCCAAACCACTGGAGAAATGGGACCTCTCCCCAGGTTGCCATCATACTCAGTGATTATGGTCTTCTGGGGTAGTGCAGAACCACAATTCAGCACTGAATGTAATGTGATACCATTCATCAGTAGTCCATCCTTCCTGGTCATGGCACTACTCCAGCTGTAGCTGTTTGTGTTGGGGTGTTAACAACAGCCTTTGCATGAGACAGTAATTCTCTTTTCTGGCTGCTGATAGTTTCTGACCAATGGTGCGAGGTGATGCAGAATGATGCAGTTAGTCAATTATTTGTTCTTGGATGACTGTTGCAAATGTGAGAGGTTACAGTGTGGTTAGTGCACAGTATGTCAGTTCTCCAATATGGTAGTCATATGTGGTTGACCGAATCTTGACGACAAGTATGTCTGCTCTCACATTCCCATGATATCCAACACTGGGCCACTGTCACATCTGAAGGCTCCACAAATCTGCGTACTGCATATTTTAATCAGCCAGCCATCCAAAGACCCACAATGAGGCCCCTTTCAAACTCCTTCAGGTTCTGATAATACTATCTCACACAAGTACACAGCATCTCTGTGTCCTTCACAGTGATCATTCAACATCTAATGCTGTCCAAGCCCTTTACATACACTATCAGGCTTTGTAACAACATTAAATGTGAGCAACACTAATGCACTCTGGTGGACATTCTACCTGTCACAGAAAACTGCAATTTTAATTATTTATATAGCTTCTCATGGTGTGTTCTCATACTTCTTTTGTCAGCTAGTGTATTAAATATAAGACAAAACTTCATAAAAACTAAAAATATATTGGTTGAATTTTATGAGGCTGTCACAAGTAAGAGGAAAACAAAAATAAAAATAAAAAGAAACTACAATTGCAGCAACGACACTGTAATATATCACTCAAATTAATAATAGGCCTATACAGGGCTATTACAAATGATTGAAGCGATTTCATAAATTCACTGTAGCTCCATTCATTGACATATGGTCACGACACACTACAGATACGTAGAAAAACTCATAAAGTTTTGTTCGGCTGAAGCTGCACTTCAGGTTTCTGCCGCCAGAGCACTTGAGAGCGCAGTGAGACAAAATGGCAACAGGAGCCGAGAAAGCGTATGTCGTGCTTGAAATGCACTCACATCAATCAGTCATAACAGTGCAACGACACTTCAGGACGAAGTTCAACAAAGATCCACCCACTGCTAACTCCATTCGGCGATGGTATGTGCAGTTTAAAGCTTCTGGATGCCTCTGTAAGGGGAAATCAACAGGTCGGTCTGCAGTGAGCGAAGAAACGGTTGAACGCGTGCGGGCAAGTTTCACGCATAGCCCGCGGAAGTCGATGAATAAAGCAAGCAGGGAGCTAAACGTACCACAGCCGACAGTTTGGAAAATCTTACGGAAAAGGCTAAAGCAGAAGCCTTACCATCTACTATTGCTACAAGCCCTGACACCCGATGACAAAGTCAAACGCTTTGAATTTTCGGAGCGGTTGCAACAGCTCATGGAAGAGGATGCGTTCAGTGCAAAACTTGTTTTCAGTGATGAAGCAACATTTTTTCTTAATAGTGAAGTGAACAGACACAATGTGCGAATCTTGGCAGTAGAGAATCCTCATACATTTGTGCAGCAAATTCGCAATTCAGCAAAAGTTAACGTGTTTTGTGCAATCTCACAGTTTAAAGTTTAAGGCTCCTTTTTCTTCTGTGAAAAAAACGTTACAGGACATGTGTATCTGGACATGCTGGAAAATTGGCTCATGCCACAACTGGAGACCGACAGCGCCGACTTCATCTTTCAACAGGATGGTGCTCCACCGCACTTCCATCATGATGTTCGGCATTTCTTAAACAGGAGATTGGGAAACCGATGGATTGGTCGTGGTGGAGATCATGATCAGCAATTCATGTCATGGCCTCCACGCTCTCCCGACTTAACCCCATGCGATTTCTTTGTGTGGGGTTATGTGAAAGATTCAGTGTTTAAACCTCCTCTACCAAGAAACGTGCCAGAACTGCGAGCTCGTATCAATGATGCTTTCGAACTCATTGATGGGGACATGCTGCGCCGAGTGTGGGAGGAGCTTGATTATTGGCTTGATGTCTGCTGAATCACTAAAGGGGCACATATCGAACATTTGTGAATTCCTAAAAACACTTTTTGAGTTTTTGTATGTGTGTGCAAAGCATTGTGAAAATATCTCAAATAATAAAGTTATTGTAGAGCTGTGAAATCGCTTCAATCATTTGTAATAACCCTGTATGATTGAAATGTTACAATCAGCTTCCTTCATTATCCAGTCATAAATAATTGGTTGGATGGTCAGAAGATGACTTACAATGGATATGTAGGCCTATAACTCTGAAATCAGAAACATGTTGTGTAAAGACAGCTAATTGTGCCATATAAAACATGTAATGGCCAAGAATTCCATTTGTCGAAATGGATTGCACAAAAAAGTGACCAAATACCAAAACTATTGACAATGTTGTCTGAAGGCCTACTAGATTTTCACAGGTGAACAGATAACAGAAAGTGAGTAAAAATCATGAACTGTATGAAATGTCAAAATATTTATGATTTAGAAGTAATTTTAGTGCAGTCATATGACTTGTTATTCTTTAGTGAAATTTTTTCCAGTTAGAATACTTGCGCATTTGGTTAGAACTCTGAATCCCTCGTTCCAGATAGCTGTATACCTGATGTTTTAGAATGACATTTCTGTAAGTGTTGTTTGGCTGAGAAGTTTGATAGAACAAGAGTGAAATTGTAGAAAAATTATGTGGAATATATTACTCTGGCCACTATTTTTAAATTAGAACCTCGTATCCATCGCCAAGGTTTCCAGTCTTTTACAATACACTTTAAGATGCTTTCAGACAACCCTCTGATAAGGCTATCATACTTAAGAAAGCTTTTTTATTCTCTGGTGATTTCAGTTCCATATTCTCCTAGTATTAACCTTTCCCAGCATCAACTTTTCTTGTAGTGAGTGTCACATAATCATTCTTACATTTCACTTTCATGGCCATTATCTCACACTACAGGAGTGGCTTAAAATTCATAATACTTCATTCAATAATGAGCTCATTAGTAACAGTACACTGAAACAAGAAAGAAAGAGAGAGAGAGAGAGAGAGAGAGAAAGTAAGAGTGAGGTGGGGAGAGGCATGGGCAGGAAATGTTTATGGGTCACCTTCCAATACATTGTTATGTTTATCCTCAAGAGACCACTACCTGAAACTTACTTGTCAGTGAAACTGATGTTCAATAAATCAGTGAAGCTGCAGTGCTGAAAAGTCCCCATCCCCCCACCCCCACCCCCACCCCCGCTCTCCAACACACACTCTCACATCCACAACCAGCCCTCCTAATGACCAGCAAGGCAACTTCATTGCCACTTTATCTGACTGAAAGAATGACAGTCAGTTCAGTGGCTGACCTGCAGTCAACAACTGAGTTTTGCATCTCGTCACTGCCAGCACTTTCTGTTTATGATGTGTCATCTCTTTTCTCATACCATTGTCTATATTATAGCCATTATCATAAAACTGAAGATTCATTTGTTTAAAGAACACGTCATTAGTTCAGTCATTTCATATGAATTTGATACTTCACAAATATCAGTTTGAGGATATGTCTCTTTAAAGAGTAAGAAAACAAATATCTTGTAGTCTTTCATACAAACCTTCAATTTTGTTTTGTGTATTGCTGTTGACTATTTTATTTTTGTCTGTTGTGGTAAATGTTACACATAAGTGACATACATTAAAGAATTATAGCTTTCGGCCATTAAGGCCTTTGTCAGCAGTAGACACACACACACACACACACACACACACACACACACACACACACACACACACACACACACTCATGCAAACACAACTTGCACACACATCTGCAGTCTCAGAGAACTGAAACCACACTGCGAGCAGCAGCACAAGTGCATGATGGGAGTGGTGACTGGGTGAGGGTAAGGAGGAGGCTGGGGCGGGGAGGGGGAGTGATAGTATGGTGGGAGTGGCGGACAGTGAAGTGTTGCAGTTTAGATGGAGGGCAGAAGAGAAGCTGTGGAGGGAGGGAAGGGGTAAGTAGCGGAAAGGAGAGAAATAAAAAGAAATTAAAAGACTGGGTGTGGTGGTGAAATGATGGCTGTGTAGTGCTGGAATGGGAACAGGGAGGGGGTTGGATCGGTGAGGACAGTGACTAATGAAATTTGATGCCAGGAGGGTTATGGGAATCAAGGATGTATTGCAGGGAAAGTTCCCACCAGCACAATTCAGAAAAGATGGTGTTGGTGGGAAGGATCCATATGGCACAGGCTGTGAAGCAGTCATTGAGATGAGGGATATCATGTCTCAATGATATAAATTAGAATAAAATAAACAAGGAAATACACTTTGTGTGTTTTAAGGAAATTAGCTGTCTTGTAATGCTACTTTAAGAATAAGTGCCTTTGATTGTGGTTTTATATATACTTCATCATCCACAATAGTTAATTCTCCATTAAGCCTATCACTGGATTGAAATTTTATAAATTGTTTCCCAGTCCCACTGAAGCAATGGGTCAATGTTAACTGCACATAATTTCAGTTTCCTCAAATATACATAAAGAAGAAGAAGTCAGAAATACGACAGGATAAAGAGGAAAATGGCTTTTGGCAGGAACACTTCATGCAGCAGTAAATATGAAATTTAATGTAGTGTTGGAGACTTAAGGCATTCAATTTCACCATCTAAGATGTTTTAGATGTGTTGATTGACACTGTCTAAGGTGATAAAACCATATATGAGGAGGTGAGAGGCCAAGGGTTACAAGTGACAAAAAGTTAGTTTTGAGATAATCAAGTTTAAAGTTAAAGTTGAATAGTTAATTCTAGGACATAAATATAGAAAACATTATTGCATATCATTTGAAGATATAGTTTTATGTTTATCTCCCTCATATTTCTACAGCAAAAAAATTAGTCATTTAACAATTGTCATTGATAATTTGATGAACCATGTCACTTGTACCCCCTGGCTTCCAAGTGAGAGTTAGAAAGAAATATTAAAAGAATTTTCAAATTATTTAGTATATTATGAATCATAATACATAATGCACATCAAATACAGTAATAATTAATGTTGAAAAAGCTAGAAAAAAGTTTCTTTGCAAATTACAGAAAAACTGAAATGCCTATTCTTTCCTTTTGATAAAAAAGAAAATTAAGGAAAGTAATGGAAATAACTATAAAATTTTTCTTCTATTATTGCTTTCTTAATCTGAATCACTGTCAAAAATATTGTCATTTTCACCTTCCAATTTATCACTCTCTTTTATCAACTGTTCTTGATGGTGTGCTGCACATGCTACTAACAAGGGCTGACACTTATTAGTTTCTCTTGTGGTTTTCCTCTGCAGGATTAATCGATTTCTTTCCTCTTGTGGATGGACTGCAGAACTGAGTTCTGTGTAAAAACTGTGATGCACAGGAGGCACAAATGGTAGAAGGTTCAGTAAGTATTTGTACTTTTTTTCCTTAATTTTTGGCAGAGTTGCTCTGTGAGTTAGTCTTGGGAGTATCTGAACATTTCTTGTAACGCTTTTTGCTTTCATATTGTAGGTGTAGAATTCAAAATCTTCATTGAAGGTACATTTGTAAAACAATGTCCATGGTTCATCTTCACTGAAGTGCAACCACTGCATTTTTTGAATTCCCTTTACAGATTTTAGAAAAAATGGTTCAATCACGTCTAGTGTGACAAAATCCTTGTCACCCATATTCACTACCTCAAAACGTCTTGACGCCTTGGTGATTACGTCAATCCAGTTGAGAGGAACGTACATACCCCTTTGTGAAATTTTTCTACTGTGCTCAGTAATTCCAAAGTTTCTGTCATAATCATTAAATTAATGGCCAGAAAGTAGAAACTTATAGTTAACAGTCTGAATGTGAGTGTTGTTGACTATATAGAGCTAAAATTTCACTATGTGTTGACTTTTGTTTTATCCTCCTGCATTGTCACTAAAGGCAGTGAGATGCGTGATGGTTGGTGGCAAACTGTTAATAAATTTCAGTAGGCAAGACATTTTCTCTTGGCATCCTCATGAAGCTTGACCCTCATGCCACATTAACATGAAGGCTTTTCCTGTACCCAAATCATGTACACACAAATTATATGTCCACAATTGTCGATGGTAATAAGTTTGTGAACATGTCAGAACTGGTGTTGTGAGCATTTTCTGTAAGTCAAAACATACAGCCACATGCCGAGCATCTTTATCAACCAGATTTTTTACATCCACCGCTTGTTTCCGAGCACTTTCTGGTTTCTGTAGATGGAGTTCCTTTTCAACAAGAGCACCATGTTTTTTGTCAAGCAATGGTATTTTGCAGCTTGTCACACGTAGCACATGTGTCTGTATATGGCCTGTGGAAACTAAGATTAAAGCATGTGTTAAAAAAATGGCAGTAAAAGCTTTCCTGTACCGGCTCTGTTTCCTTTTCTTCACAAAACTCCTTCTGCAGCTGATACATTTTCTTGAGGTTGAGGTTTCCTGCCAGATATTTCCTGTTAGGTGCTTTTTGGCGTGAATAGTAGCTACTGTACTTTGGAAAATTTTTGATGTGTTCCTTTATAAGACCTACTTTAGCTTCATCAATCTTATTTCCAGGGGTTTTATGGCCTTGCTTGTCCTTAGGTGAAATATTTCTAGTTGAAGTGGTTTTATTTTATACGACGTTTGTTACTCTCTTGTTAGACACATCCAGGGTCCTCAAAAAGAACTCTTTGCAAACTCTTTTGCCCTGGAGAGAATATTGGCAACTAATAGATTTTCTTTTTGTAGCAGTTCCTTTCCTTCTATTTGGCTCACTGATGGTAACAGAAGAGTATAAGAATTAGGTCTGCAAGTCCCAGTTACCAAGACTCCAATATTCATTAAATACTTCCTGTCTTGTTTGTTGACTGATGTTTTGATTTCACTTGAATCAGCAGTTGTGATTGTAGACTCTTACCTTTCTTTCTTTGTGCAACTTTCCTTTGCAATCCATATATTCTTTGCCTTCATTACGTTTTGTAGATGATACTACTCTTTTCCGTAAATGAGTCCTTCGAGTTTTTTTTCTTCCCACATGCTTTACTCCCTTAGACGCTTTGTGCCCTCCACTGTTTACCTCACTTTCATCAGACCCCTCATTTTCATCTGAAATGAAGAAGCATAGAGCAGTATGTTAACCTGGTTAGTTTTACTTTTTCAGGTAATGAAAGCTGTTTTGATTTCTCATTATTTGTTCATTAATGATAAAATACACAGCTTGTAAAACTTTTCTGGGTTGTTGTTGTTGTGGTCTTCAGTCCTAAGACTGGTTTGATGCAGCTCTCCATGCTACTCTATCCTGTGCAAGCTTCTTCATCTCCCAGTACCTACTGCAACCTACATCCTTCTGAATCTGCTTCTTTTCTGGGTAGAAAATGTGAACAAGAAAATGCACCAACATGGCTTGGGGTGAGGAAAGATGAGGGGAGACAATTCTGTGTAGTACTGTTAACTTCACACTAATAATTCACTATGATAGAAATTAACAATGCACAGCAGTAACAATGCTTCATCAAAGCATAATATTATACAGATATTCACTGTCTAAGTAATGTAGTTCTGAGTAGTGTTAATGAATGTGGAATAATGAATAAATCTTTCGTAGCACTTATAATCAGTTGCTTACTACGTTTGGCAGTGTCTGCAAGCAGAAAACAGCACAGTGCACTCTGACTTCCACTGAGAAATATTGATCAGAAGAAAGGAGCTACTCTGCCAGGAAAATTTTTACAAACTGTAAATAAGTTTACTGCTCATATTGCATCAATTATAGAAAATTACCTTCATCATAATATCAACAGCTTTTCACTTTAAGTATAAAATATACATATTTTTGAAGTGTTTTATTTAAACACGAGACTATAATATTAATGATGTACTTAATTACTCACCTTCGGAGCTGTCAGAAAAGTTCCCTTCTGGAGATGTCATAGTTACTGTTCTCTCTCGTATTTTATGTCCAATTTACAATAAAAATAATATTAATATTTGTGTTTATTGATGAAAGACAGTAAATGAAGTTTGTTTTATCACTTATATGCAATGAAACAACGAACTTCACTTCGTAACAGTAGCACTGCATTCACACACATGCACCACCATTATTGCCTCTTCACATATACCCCTTGGCCGCCAAACAATACACCCATTTCTGCAAGTAGTTAAATTTTCTGCCACCAGATTTCAGCACCAGACAGAGATACACTTGTACCTCTTGGCCACTATAATTTTACATATATTAGGAACCCATTTCTGCACTTAACTCATTTTTTCCAAAAATATCTCTTATACCCCTTGGCTTCTCACCTCCTCATATCAGTTTCAATCAAAAACTAGGTAATCACTGTCACACTTGAGAAAACTTATAAATACAGTAATGGATAAGAACTTTTATAGATTTATAATTCATTCACACAAAGCTTACTGAAATAGAGAGTATTCCCAATTTAAATAGTGTAGAACATTATTTAATCTCAACAAAAATAATTCAAACAATGGGAAATCCAGGATGGCTTCAGCTGCCAGATACTGTGGTCATGTGTACATCAGTTGCATTTGCATGAGTGTATGTGTGTATGTTGGCCAATAGGTATTTTTCCTACAGTCTGTTTGTTGTGCCTATCTGCAACTCAGCATCTTCACTGTATAGTGGGAACAACAATTCAAAATTGATAAAAGCATTCAGCTGAAGATCAAAAGGGTAATTTTTACTTTCTTAGCCATGCCATATATCATAAGCAGATCCATCTCATCCCTGATCTCACATGAGTATTTCTCAGTACTAAATAGCTATATCACAATTACAACTCAAAATTAAGGATAACTTTTCAGAGAAACAGAGTGACTAGATAATCAGATCAGCAACAAAATCTAGGACTAGATAAGGATAGGCAGAAAACTAGTCATGACTTCTTCAAAGGTTCAGGGAAATTATGGAAAACTTTTGTCAGAATGAGCAGACAGAGATTTCAACACTGCTATCCCTGAAGCAAGTGCAGTGCCTGAACCACTGCACCACTTCACACAGTACCAACCCACAGGAAGCAGGGACTGATCCAGGAAAAATTAATACTTACTTCCTAACCTCAGTGAGTGAACTGAAATTAAAAAAAAAAACTATCATTAAAATGGCACATGTAGATTAGATATCCTGTTGTTGAGCCACATAGGAAGGATGCCTTCCACTGGGATAATGTCACCCCCAAGTATATTGTTAAAGCAAAGTCAAGGTTCTCCAACTCCAGAAGGAAGTAAGGACAGTTATTGGTTCTTGTGTTCTGTAACTAAGAAGAAAAAATGCATGTTATCCATCAACCTCTTTCTATCATTTTTAATTCATATTTGATCTCTGGAGTTTTCACTTATGCACCCAAAACTGCTGAAGTGATACCAAAGTATGAGATAAGCATTGATCCAAAACCTGGTTTCTATTCACACAATTGTTTCATCTTCTTATTTGAAAGTTATTTTTGTTTTAACACTTACTGTTGAGAGGTATTTCAAAATGTAGGCCAGGGATTTCAGTCTGTCTGCATATGTCCCAAGGCTAGCCTTGTGCAGCTGAAGTTTTTTCAGGCAAAATATTTTATTGTTCTATGTTCATTAGTGGTTCACATCTCTTTTTATTTTGGTAATGTCTTTTGTTTTGTGACATATTATAGCTCTTTGTCTATAGTGATAGAGCTTGAAGTATTATAGTTATGTTCATGGGGTATCAAAGTCTTTATTACAACAAATTTGAATTAAACTATTTTCTCGCTTGCTGACACGATACACAAAGAATCCAGATGTTAATAATTACTGTTTGTATAAAACTAGTTATAATAGCAATTATTTAGAACATTACACTAATAAGAGAGATGGGCATTTCTATAGGATAAGTGAAGAAGAGAAAATAATAGCTAAAAATAGGGTGAAAAAAAAATAGGAGAACACATACATCTGACAGCCACAGAAGTTGAGACACAGTGCAAGTAAAAAACAGAAAACAGCACAGAAATAGTGAAAGAAAGGGACTACGGATAAGCTAAGCTATAACATGATCCTGCTTGTTTTTGGCAGTTTCCTTGATGTCCTCCAAGTGCTTGCAGACATGGGTTCTCATACGCCAGGTGATAAATGATCCTTTAATCTTACCAAGTGGTCACTCTTAGTGTACCCATCTAGAATGCTGAATGTTAAGTACAACTTCTGGCTCCTCATGTGATCATTTATGGAAAAGTCTCCCTCTCATGGCTAATCTCGGCAAGCACATTTTCTTTCAGATTCTCACAAGTAGTAGAGGTCCAGAGGAATTTACATTAATGTAGAATAGCTATTCATTCATGAGAGTAGATTTTATGACATTCATGACTAGACACTAAACTTGGGTGTGATCACCACTTGCATAAGACTAAATACAAATTCATTATAGTTGCTACTTCCTCATAGTAGTGAGCAAATAGTCACAAGGGCAGCACCACTTCACTTACATGCACACGGAATTAGTTTCTGAGCATACGGTTCTTCTTATCAAAATATCTTGAATGCCCAGAAAAAAATTACTATATACAGTGAGTCCAAGAATCTCATGTCACTATATACATAGGTAATTCTGAATACTTTTTATTAGTTTATATTATTACCTGACTGTGTCATCAGCTTGTTGGTTTCTACAGTAACATCACTCAAAATAGTAGTACAATAATTGTACTTGGAAAATATAGATACCATTGCTACCAAGTATGTACCTTCACTGCTGTGCTTCAATATAAAAATGCTATTCTCTGTGAAACAAATATCAAGTCCCAGATGCAAAAGTAGTATCCCCTGTGAACTGAAGAATAGTTCATTTCTCAATAAGTTAAAGGGTAAAAAGCTTAATGGGAATTCTGTTTGTCAAATGATTTATGATTGCAGACTTATCAAGTAAGTTAACTTCTTAAGGAATTCCATAATTTTCAAGCATCAACACAAGTATTATTACTATAGCACAATTATTATTATTTAGCCATTATGTAAATTTGAATACGTTATGAATTTACATTTTATGATAATGAAAATTCATGAATTGAAACAACTATAAAAATGTGGACAAAGTGAGTGAGTGAGTGAGTGTGTGTGTGTGTGTGTGTGTGTGTGTGTGTGTGTGTGTGTGTGCAAATTTATTTTGGGGTAGAGTGGATGATTAGTTACTTCTTTCAATTACTGTGTCTCTACCAGAATGCCGACACCTTTTCTACTGTTTGTTTCAATAGAGGATGATAATGTAAGTAAAAATATAAATTCTCACAGTAAATATTGTTGTTATTTAAATATTATACATATGGTACAAAACTATAAAAAATAGAACACACAGCCTGAATGAAGTACATCTGCAAAATTTGTTAAGCCTCATGAAATTAGCATTACCGACTCCTCCAGCATCTAAATGGACCCCCTCACTTTCAGGGAATTTGTATTGCACTTTACATTTAAATCCTTTGTCTCTTACATACTAAAATTCACAAAGTTTTGTAGTACCTTCACATCATTTTAAATGAAAAACAAAATACATAACTGAATTCAGAATAACTGGATATCAAAACTTTCTTTTCAATTTAGGAAAAGAGAGTTTCAGTTAATTTTAGAGCCAATTAGTGGATAGTTGAAAAACATATTTAAATATAGTTATACAGTTTATGGATGCAAAATGAGTGTTAAAAGCATGCTAGTTGATTATTTTGCTAAGTTTCAAGTAAAGTAAAAAAAGAAAAAAAAGAAAACAATCATTTTATTGGAATGACAAAAAGAAAGAAAACATGCTAAAGCAGAACAATAAAAAGCATTTTACAGTAATAGATCCTGTTTCTTCCATATTACCTGAAGGTGTTCCTTATATTGGTCACTGTCTCACATACATGCATATAGTAAGTGTACAAATATTATGGTGTTATGTCTGTACTTTTATCAATGGATATAGCAAATAAAAACCAAATACTGTATGGAAATTAATACAGGTGCATAGCCTACTTTTGTTGTAAGAAAAAACTGTATGGCCCACTGTGATTAACATTTCAGTTTAAAGGGTAACTCACTGCCATTGCTACTGGTACTTATCTTCTTACCCAATTCATTGCTGCAGGGAGATTTGGGAGCTAATCCAGGTTCTTTGAATATTATTTGGTTACTAGGAAATGTACACATACGTTGTACAATACATGCAGACCTCATTCTCACAACAAAAAGCTTTTCTCCATTAGGATTCAATGAGTTAAGTAATCACAATCAGAGCTTGACAAAAAAAAATTATGTGTTTGAGTACCAACTCTCTACACTTCATTTAAATTCAGCCTGGTATGAATGTGAGGCACTGAAACAAATCACAGGATAGTCTACAGAAGTTTATAATCTTTTTAATTACTTTCACAAATCCAAATGTTTATGCACAACTAAGATTCCATAGCCATTCCATTCCACATATGAGCTTATTGCTAATTGCCAGTTTTTTATGCTGTCAGTAATTTGAACTTGAATGTATGTTTCTTTAATTAAAGAGCACTAGGCCTATATTTTTATGTTTAGTTAAGTGCAAAATTTTACCCATTTCATGGCTTTTTAGGTAATTACAAGTCTTTATTGTAAACTAAACTTCCATTTTTATTTCGTATTTTTGTTTCACTTATTTTTTCAGCTTCCCCTGGAATACCTGAGCAAATATAACCTGTTCATAAAATGGGCCACTATGTGTGTAATTCACAGAATGTTAATTAAAAAAGTGCTTTATGAAACATGTGGCAAATTTTCTGTGGCCTGGATTACTTCCCACTGTGTGCAGTGATTCATGTAGTAAAGAGATAACAGCTAAACTACACTGATGCTGTAGCCAGTTACCATCAACCATGCAGGCAGCATGAGTACAAATGACATCCATGAAGTCAGAAAGAGTAGGAGAACAAGAAGTCACAGTAATCTATATTGTATTAATCTCACAATGGTGTATACATACATGAGGGCCTGCTAATTGCATTACTCCATTATCCTGTTTTACTTGCCATTGACTCTCTCAATATCTATTGGCAAAATGGAGAATGATGGTTGCAGCACTTGTATTTCCCCTGCAACAGGTATGTCCCCACTATCTCTGGCGGTATGTAGATAATACATGGTTAAACAGCATGCACTTATTACAGTTGGAAGAACACAGAGTACTTCATGATACAGTATTTCACAAAAATAGCCTGATTATATAATGTAACCTGTTCATACAATATAATATTTAGAGGACTGGCTTTTGAGACATCGAGCAGAGCCACAGAGATCAGTGTTGTGTTGTAGCAGTCAGATACTGGACTCTAACTGTAGATGATGGTGGTTCAAATTCCTGTCCAGCCACTGAGATTCAGGTTTTCTCTGGTTTACCTAAATCACTTAAGTCAAATGCTAGTTTCATTCTGTTAAATGAAAAAAAAAGAGACTAATTTCCCTCCCCACCCTTCTCTAACATAAGCTTATCCTCCATCACTTATGACCTAATCACAAATGAGATGTTATTAAACACTAATCTTCCTTCCTTCCTTCCTTCCTTCAGAACCACAGACAAACTGTATTTTGCATACTAAGTTAATAATGGTTGTTCTGATGCACTAAGCAATCTGAGTGTGTCTTTAGGCAGATTCTCGCATCTGTCTAGGAATATTTTGGTGGCTGTTCTTCACTGCCTCATAAAAACAACAAACAACCAGAGAAAAGAACTCAGAGACTACCTTTGCAATTTTCTTTTTCATCTTGTGATATGATGATAGCACAATGATAGGAATTGTCTCTAATCAAGAAAATAAATTAGAATTATGTTACATGAATGATGGGCAAGTATCCAAAATTTGTTGACCATAAATAAGAGTGAATAATTCAAGAGGAAAAAAAGCCATATCCCAATAACATTAATAAACAGAAGAGAACACGTCTTGCGTGAAATGTGCTGATACAGTCTTCTGACATGTTCTTGAACATTTGCAATATTAAAAACTGTTGAGTCTTTCCCTGATTGAAAAGGTAGCTCAGATAGCTTAAGGATAGTTGTGACAAGTGAGTACAAGTCTGCAGTTGATTACTAAACATAGATTTATAGGTTGGACAATTAATGCTTTTAGTTGAGATAGGGATTTTCAAATTGCTTTATTAGTTGTGGAACTGAAGAATGCATTATTTTATTTATACAGCATTTGCCTATCTCAGACTGGAAGAAGTTTAATATCCAATTTATTTAAAATTCATATGACAACTGATAATTAATTTTTGAGGTGTACTGGTACTTATTTATGTACTTATTTTTGCATGCTTTTGCTTTTATGATGATATACCACAGGATTCAGCAACGCATTTTCTTGTGCAGCCTAATGTGCAACAGTACTTAAGACAATGTACTCAAATTCAGAAGAACAAGATTCATACCCCTATCAGATCATACAGATTTACATCTTCCATTGTTTCCTTAAGGTGAATAATGCAAATTCTGATGATTCCTTTGAAAAGGGTAGAGCCATTTCCTTTTCTGTCCTTCCTTATCTGCGACTGTGCACTTTTTTTTAATAAACTCATCATCAACAGGACATTAAATCCTATTTTCTTACTTCCTTGAGACCTCCATTACAGCCTATTATTTCATCAGTTTTAACTAGAATTAACCATGTTAAGAATATGCAGCTTTATCTATTAATGTTCCGTATTGAACATTAAATTTTGATTGCAGTCATATATGGGCCATAAGGAAATACTATAAAATTTGGATGAAAGCTGCTTCTTTGGAAACTGCCACTGCTTGCAAAGTTGTACTAAGTAGTCAATTTTTATCTTCTGATGATTTCTTAATACTTAGATGCTCAAAACCAATATTTGTTGGATGATTATAATTACTCTGCTTTATGTTCCATAATGATACAGGAAGCTTATTTACAATGAACATTACTAGTTGTCATGCTGCTAATGGGGTTTTAAGTAGTTGAATCTGTGACAGCCACTTTCTTTTTAATATGACAGTCCACTTCCTGTTAAAAGACAATTCTATAACAAATGGTTCAAATGGCTCTGAGCACTATAGGATTCTATAACAGATTACTAAATAATATAAGGCAACTTCATGGAAATCTTTGTGATTTCAAGTTGAAACAGCTGTTAATTAAAAGATGTTTACACCTGTGGTGTTGCAAGTAATGAAAAACTGTCTTTGAGGCACTGAAGTGTAAAATATCTTTGTTTTGAGACTCTCTGTCTTCACTCCTTTTTCTTTCATGCCTTTTGATTGGCATGTTTTGTTTGAATGTTTTCTTTGAAGTGTTCCATGTATTTCTCATTGTGTGGCTTCAATATCAGTGAGTACTTTACTGTACTTATTGTGGATGATGTTTTTCACAAGCAATGGCCTTGAAGAATGAGTCATGAGAAACACATTAGGTGTGAGGATGCTATGCTGGCTACATCAGAGCAGTTACCATGAACTTCAGAGGAAGTTTCTGCAAACCCTGCCTCTACAGTGCTCCCAAATGAGGGACAATTGCTTGATTATTTGTGAGATATGCAGCCGGTGCATAAAACTGTCTCTCCACCATACATGCCACAGTACATGGATCTGTGGTTCAGACTACTAGAACTTTCGTATGGTATTTGTGACGATGACGTATAATTTATCCTGACTGATTGTGCTTTATGCACTCAAACTCTTTTCTTATTATCAGACACTGTTCATAACATGCCCTCTGTATACAAGTATGTACACGTTAAAGTCCAAGTGCATCATTGTGTACACAAATCAAGAGAGCTTCATATTCAACAAGTTTTAAAAAGTGAAGTTGTCTGCGATAAATCTCTGTCTGAATTCTGGCATCACCAAAGAACACTGGTGACTGAATCTAAAGTTTATGAAGCAGTATTAAAACAAGTGCAGTTCACTTATTTGACTTTCACTATTAAAACTGCTGTGATTTCAAATATTACTGTAGATTTGATTTATTTATTTATTTAGCATCCATATCATCATACAAATGATATTGGACTTGTCATACATAGAAATTAACAATATAGAATTTACAAAATGAAACTGTCTACAATTGGATTTGTTATGCACAGAAATTAAAATATAGAATGTACAAAATGAAATTGTCTATAATAAATGACAGCAAACTTACAGTTTCTTTCCACATAATTGGTTTATAGTAATTTGTTTCTCAGTAACAATATATAACTAGTACTATAAATGGTAAAGTACAATAAAAGCTGAAACAAATGAAGACAGAAATTTTGGAGGTTAGTTTGTAAAGTCATTTTCTTGGTCTTCAAGATATTCATTTATTGAGTGGCAACATTTATCAATTAAAAATTTTCTAAGTTCCAATTTAAAATTTGTATTGTCCTTTAAATCTTTAATGTACTGAGGCAGTGCATTATAGAGCTTAATGCCCATGTGGCTTACATGCTTCTGAGTTCATTTTCTTCTTACTTGTTCTATGTGGATATCATTCTTGTTCCTTGTGTTATAGTTGTGACAGTCTGCATTTATGTGGAGATTGCTTAGATTAGCTTTGGTTAAGAGTACACATTTAACTGTATGAGTTTCTATGCAACCAGTGCAGAAAAACTAGTTTAATCCAACCAGGGAAATGTTCTTGCTGTAAGTTAAAAGTAAAAAACATACATGAAATCATCACAAGATCGAAAGCAAGTGAAAAGACAGAAGCAAGTGCAGCGCACAACAAGTGTAAACATTGTGACGACTTTCGTATTGTGATATCCGCAAGAAATGGTGAAATAGAAGAACTAAAAAGGACTGTAATCCAACTGGAGAAACAGTTGGAAAATCGGGACTGTAATAATCAAGAAGAACATTATCAACACAAGCTCCAAACAACTGTTCCCTAGAGTCAGGCATCTTTCCAGATCAACTAAAAACATCAAAAGTCATTCCTATTTTCAAAGCTGGTGACAAAGATGAAGTAATAAACTATCGTCCTATTACATTAACATCCTGTTTCTCAAAATTAATAGAAAAAATTATGTGTAGTAAGTTGTTAAAGTTTATAAACAAGAAGTGTGTGCTATCTAATACTCAACATGGCTTTAGAAGCAAGAAATCAATGGAGGCAACAATCTATGAATGCATATCTACTGTATTAAAAACAATAGATGAAAAACAACAAACAACAGGTATATTTTTGGACCTAACCAAAGCCTTTGATATGGTAAACCACAAACCCCTACTGAAGAAGCTAGAGCATTATGGAATTAGGAGGTGGGCAAATGATTGGATTTGTTCATCTCTCAGCGACCGTAAACAAAAAGTATCCATCCGACATATAGATGATAAAGCATGAATAATCACAGAATATATATTTTCAGAAAGCCCAATCACTTACAGGGTACCGCAAGGGTCGGTAATGGGACCTCTACTTTTCTTGTTATATATCAATGATTTGGATATACATATTGATTCCCACAAAGTAATACTGTTTGCTGACGACACAACAATATTGGTAAAAGCAGCAAAAAATGAGGATATACAAGAAGAAGTAAACACGGTTACAAAACATCTAAGTAATTGGACAGTAGAAAATCAGTTGATAATAAACTACAACAAAACAGTGGCCTTAAATTTCCATAACCACCAAAACGCCACATTGATTTATCCAAAAATAAAAATCAATCTACACCCTATTGCAAATGATGAGGCTACAAAATTTATCGGCATCTGGATACAAAGAGACTTAAAATGGGACAAACACATAGAACAAATTAATGCCAAGCCGAGCACGGGCTGTTATCTTCTTAGGGTTCTCAAACAATGCATAAATGAACAGGCATTATTGTGTGCCTATTATGCGTACATCAATGCCCATCTCAACTATGGACTCATATTCTGGGGAAATTCCCCAGCAGCTCAAGGGACTTTCACAATACAAAAAAGAGCCATTAGGATTATGACAGGGAGTGGTGCTCGACAGTCCTGCAAAACAATATTTAAAGCACTGAATATACTACCTTTACCGTGTATGTTTATTATTGACACATTAATGTACCTAAAAAAGTATATGATTGGAAATGATGATAATACTTTAAAAAAAACAAAGATATACATGATTATAATACTCCAGTAAAATATAACTTGAATGTACCCCAAGCCAGTACCAGTTTGTATCAGAAAGGTACATGCTATCTGGGTATTAAACTCTATAATAGACTATCAAATAGTATAAAATGCTTACAAAATATTAGTGCTTTTGAAAGATCTGTCAGAGAATATCTACAGTACCATTGTTTCTACTCAGTAAAGGAATACTTGGACCAAAATAATTGTTAAGAACTAAAGCTACTGTAATTTGCAAAATTGTATCATTGTAAGAACTACAACTATAGAAATTGGTAGCATGTTGAAAAATGATTATTTAAATATGTATCATTTTGAAGTTATTACTAAGTCCAATATCATCCTGTACACAATACTACATATGATCAAAGGACTCAATAAATAAATAAATAAATAAATAAAAGTATATAGACTGATGGCAGAGTAAGTATTACTAACTTTTTGAAAAGAGGTCTTCAGTGGGCTTGTGTCAGACTGTGGGTAATTATTTGAACAGCCTGTTTTGGTCAAATAAAAATGTCTTTCAAATTAGATTTTTCAGTTACAGGTAGCTACCATAATGGCATTGTATTTTGTTATGTGATGATTTGTGTGGGAGCCCACAAACTGGTAATGGCATTACACATTTAACTGCTTTGGACATTGTTACAAGGCAGCAGCTCACACTATCTGAATGAATCTGCTCACCCCAGCACCAATTCAATTAAACTACAGAAACAGCACCAATTCACAAAAACCCACAGCACAACAGTTGGTACAACTCTCAACAGAATGACAATTACCAATTACGTAACTAGTGTTGGCACCATTTGTGATTTTGGACAACAGGCAAGAAAATTCATAACTCCTTGCTTCTAGCCAAAAGACAATAATGACCAGGAACAGGTACAGCCAATACTGAGCTGTGAAGAAGTGCATAACCACCAACATGAAAACAGACCAAGGACATCAAGGCCAGTTTGTTCCATGAGCTGCAACTTATGTGGCTTTAAACACTACCATAACACCAGGTATAACCTGGCCATTAATGAGATGGTGCAGTTATGGCACTCTACTTTAAAATCTTCTCTAATGTGTCATGGTTTTTTATGGATATGTGCCCTACTGCTAGTGTTACTGGAACTATATGCTGCTATTGAACCTTCTGCAGTGTAGTTCATATAAGGCTAACCATTCAGACTTCCTTTCGAAATTTTCTGACAGCAACATGATCACCTGCTGCAATACCCTCCAGTTGTATTGAAGGTCAAGAATTACATCTCCAAATTTCATCCATCTCTGGCATTCTGACACAAGGACCCTAATAGCTTCATACACAATGATCTGCCTACATACTCTCGTGTTATGTTAAGTAATGACTCTACCAAAACTCCATTGCTAATATTGTGCATGGTTCTTTCTTATATTGGCATGGAACAAACACATTGTAATGACATTGGTTACTGGCAAGTCCACTATGGTGTTTTTGGAACATGTCAAATTGGCCTACCTGCTTCAAGAGGATGATGCTTCATGCTAGGCTCCTATCATCAACTACCACCTACATCACCTCACATAGCTGCTGCTGAGACTATGCCATCACCAGATCAGTCTCCATTGGATACCCAACCAGCTCCTCTGGTTTTATCACCAACCTACATCAGGGCTGGTAGAACTGTAAATAATGAAATCCATTCATTGTAAAATCTCTACCCTATAGGCAGTAGTAGTGGTAGTAGTAGTAGTATCACATTCCTGTGCATCATCAGAGAGAGGAATCATACTTTAACAAGAAGAGACATATTGTGTCATGAGACAACTCAAATTCTGTGCTTAATTTCTTCAGTCTACAACCATTATCACAAGTGTTACTCAGGTTTCAGCTCAGGGCTCACTCCTGTATTTGCTGTATATAAATGTTCGTTTTGATATCCAGGCATCATAACCAAGCTCAACAGATCTATAATAGAAGAAACACATTCAAAAATAATTACTGACTGGTCTTCAGTAAGTGGTGTATTACTAAAGTTCATCAAAATTTGTTCGATTTGTAATTGTTGATTTTGGTGATGAAAGCATTAAACAAATTAATTTATTTTGATTACTTCAGTTAATTGATGTCGCATGGAATAAGTTTTTGGGGCAGTTTCACTCTTATACACAAGTATTTATTGTATACAAATTTGCTGTAAGGATATTCTTGCAACACATCCTTCTCTTCCACAACTCTCCTGGCCTCAGTCTCCATTAACCCACTGTTGCCACACCCTCAACCCAATAGTTTCCACTTTCTCTGTCCTGCTATTCCCTCCCAAGCCTTGTCTCCACATTACCTTCGTTGTACACTGAACCCCCCCCCCCCCCCCCCCCCCCACCTGCTCCAGTACAGTGCACACACGCTCAGCCTGTGCACCCATTCCTCTGCATTTCTATCCAGCAAACCTGCTGCCTCCCTTCGAGCTCCTAACTACACACTGTGAATCCCTCATAATGCTTTCCTCTCTCCCACTACCCACTACATGCAACACAATCCATATTCCACCCTAGTCCTCCTTCCAAAACACAATCCCAGCATTGTGTCCAGCTTGAACAATGTAGGTCCACAGATGTGTGTGGGCATGTGGAAAGTTTTCTTTCTCTTTCGTGAGTGTCTACTTATGATTCAGTACTTCTGCTATCCATTGGGGTTCCGTTTAGTCCAAAATTATTTTTATAATGTTAATTTGTGAATAACACTGTCAAAGGCACTTATCAGATTGTAGACAATATGTACTGACAAACAGTATATAGTGTCTAATATCATCCACAACTGAGGAGATTACCTGTTCTACCAGTACATTGTTTCAAAAGCTTTTTGTCAAAAATACTTAATTGCTCAATATATTTATACTATTTAGGCTGTATTCATTGTTCAGATTTTTTCAAGCATATGATCTATGTGTGAAATGATCAGTAGCATACTAGATTTGTAGTATGTTGCCATTTTTTATAGGAAGTAGAGCTGACATGACATACTTATTGCACCCAGAAATACTGCTTAAAAAACTGCTGTGTCAAATATGCGTTGTAACAGTATTTATTTACTAGTGTATGTTTCCAGTAGCTTTCCTGAGGTATTTTCGATTATATACTAGTGTTCATTTTTTAATGAGACAATAGTTGTACTATAGTTGTCTAGTGGTTTAACGACCTTATGTCATTGCTTCAGAAATGACTCTAATTTGTTGCTTAAAGTTTTCCATTGCCACGCATAGAGCTAGTGTACTATTTTTCTGTTCAGTGACACTTAAGAAATTTTAATTAAAAAAATAGAAATCTATGATTATCATCAATTTAATTAATTTCAATACTTATGTTAATACTGGAAGATACATTATTACATTGCTCATGTCCCACAGACTTTTAATTTTGTCACCTGATTTACTAATTTCCTCACAGTGTAAATATCAGTTTTTGTTAGTTATTTGTTGAGCTTTTTGTTGTAGTTTTTGGAGAAGTTCACTGTGTCAGGAATATATGAAATTTTGCATTCAGTGTACAACTTCAGTTTCCTCTTTGAGGTTATACTGATGTCTATAGTTAGGCCTCTAGGTAGTTCCTTGACATGCTTTCTGGAAACTTATCTATAAGCTGCTATGGTAAATATGTTTTAAATGGTTTGTGAGCGTTGGTTGTTGCAACATAATTTTGATATTAAAACATAGCCAAAGAGCCTAACAACCTCTCACCTTTAAAAAGCTTAAAACTCTCATTTGAGAGTGTAGTGGTATCATACTTCAAATAAAATTAAATAAATAGTATTGGTACTACAAATTTGAAGTTTAATGTCCAAAATAAAATGTCATTTTGCTGCATAAGGTCATAATAGAGTGGAACTGCAGTTAACCATAACTTTGTGTGGTTTCTGGTTCCCTGTAAAGCAAGGGAGTTCCGTGCAATGAAATAAAACAGTCTTAATGGAGCACTGATAAGTGTTCTGCCTGGTAAAGTGATTTTTCTGAGTGTAAATGAGTAAAGTGTTTTTTTTTTTTTATCACTGTTCAACATTTCAGTAAAACATCTACTGAAGTTTTGTAAAGCTATGAAGTCTTACCTATTTGTGTCTCTATTTTAACTCTATAAAACAATACCTACATCAGTAAATGAGCTAGTCATGAATATGTGCAACACATGAACTACTGAGTGAAACAAATCTTATACAAACCTGTTGCAATATAATGTAAACCAAAAAAATCTACAACAACCTATTGTCTGACATCTATAGCACACTATTTAATATCAGATCACATGGACCAAATAAATAGTTACATTTTAATGAAAAAGGTATAACCCAGTCAAACTTTTATTTCAACTTGGTAGATTGTTTCTCATAAGTGTCTGTGTAAATATGGGAAGGAAAGTTCTAGCTGCATATAAATTATTTAGGAATAAACGTGACAATTTGCTGAATAGCAGAGGCATTGAGTCATTGACAGGCACATAAATAAGACTGAAGATTTAGCTGCCATTTTGGTGAATTTTTTTTTATTTTATTTATTTATTTTTTTGAGTTGGCGTACAGTTACTGAGCAGTCAACCTCCAGAACTGTAGTTCCACAAAGTATATTTAGCTGGCACAATGTAACTATAGAGAGGTGTGTGTGTGTGTGGGGGGGGGGGGGGGGTGTACACTGTAGCTCGAAAAAGAATTCACTCAAAAACTAATGAAGTCTTCAGAAGTATTTACTTTGGCATAAAATCATCATGTTAGTAACACTGATAACATATGACAGCATTCTGATAAAAAATGTAATTCAGGAGGTCATTATCAATGCAAAGTTATGGGTCATAAGTATCATTTGTAGCTTATCTACCGATACAATTTATTGGGAGCAGAAAGATTAGGCTGGTGATATACATGAAATTCATAATAATGTGGGCTGTAAAAGGATGGCTGGCCGGTGTGGCCGAGCAGTTCTAGGCACTTCACTCTGGAACCGCGCGACTGCTACGGTCACAGGTTCGAATCCTGCATCGGGCATGGATGTGTGTGATGTCCTTAGTTTAGTTAGGTCTAAGTAGTTCTAAGTTCTAGGGAATTTATGACCTCAGAAGTTAAATCCCATAGTGCTCAGAGCCATTTGAACCATTTTGTAAAAGGATGAACTTTGGCTGCATAAATGGTTTGTATGGGCACCAAAAAGTAAATAATCTTTTGATCAGTTTTTTTTATTATGTATTGATGGTTTCTCACACTCTGACAGTTCTTTAAAACACTTTATTTTCTCACCTGCAGCTGATAACCTTTTATTTACTTTGTATCTGCTGTAAGTCTTTTCTGAAAGCTTACTTTTGCAACATTTCTTCTTATTCTGGTGATCAGCAACATGTGAGTTTATGAATGTACAGTTAACATACGTAGTGTCACTAAACTTTTGAAAAAGTCCTTATGCACACACACCAAAATTATACGAGCACTGTCACCTGACCAGCCTGAAGAGTTGTATCTGATGGGGTCACTGGATGAGAGGCACAATAATGAGGGGAAAGGTGGAAAGGAATGAAGAAAAAGGAGATTGACAGCTAGGAAAGTACAGTCAAGAGGGGAATGGGATAGGTTTGGGTACTGGTGAACCTATCCTGGTATAGGCTGGAGGATTTCCTTGTGGCAAATGATAAAGCTGCGTTGAAGTGTTTATGAAATAGTGACTGTCAAGCATGCAATGCTCAGCAGTACACTCTGCCACAGTTTAACAATGGCCATCCATTCAAGTAGACAGCTTTTTGGTAGTCCTGTCTGCATAAAACACCATGCAAAAGTTGCAGCAGTAAAATACAAGGTGTATCTGAAAAATTCAATGAATTGTCTAAGAAAATAAAGGAAACAAGAAAAGAAAATGTCTTTATCAGCCTTCAAAGTAATTACCATTAGCTACAATGCACTTTGGACATCATTTGTAAAGCTGTTGGAAACTGTCAACAAACGTTTCTTGCGGAAACACTTAAGCACTGTACTCATGTGTTGTTGGATATCCACAATCTTTGCAAAGTGTAAGCCCTTCAGGGCTAATGTAAGGAAAAAAAAAGTCTGCCAGTACTTAATCTGGAGGAAAGGAGAGCCTCGAGGAACAGTCACCTTTTGGTGAACAAGGAAAGTGAGCACACAGATCACAGTGTGCAAATGGGCATTTTCACTGAAGGAATTCTTCTGTCCACTCTGATTTAGTTGTGGCAGAACGTGCCACGTGCATTGCAGCAGCTAGTTTGAAACTCCCTCTTAAATTTCTGCAATGACAGTCTGACCCACAGGTGAAAATACATCATGTATCAAGCCATTGTTGTTGAAAAAGGGGATCAACATCATCTTAATCATCAATTTTGTGAGTTGGTGTTTCTTGGAACACAGGAAATATGATGAACACCATGCCATTGACAGTCACTTGGCCTATGATGGTTTCCTAAAACTGTGGATTCCAGTCAGACATGTCAATGATATCCTTAGAAGATTCAATATGAGTTCATTTCTGCTCATCTTTCAGTATTTGTATTACATACTAAGCACAAATCTTCCACCTTTCCAAATACTTGTGAACAATAGTGCTCACACTGTCTTCAATTATCTTCAACTCTTCTTCCATCATTCTCAAAGACAGCCACTAGTCATCCTCAAGCACACATCACACTCATTCAGTGTTTTGGATTGTGTATGTTGACGGTCAGTATGAAAGTGGCTCATTCTTGACACCTTCCTTTCCATCTCTACAGCATTTAAACCACTCAAACACACACTTTTTAGTCATAGCTTCAACACTGCAACCTGGACTAACATTCCATATGTTTTCATTGTAATTTTCTATAAATTGAATCAAACTGTCATGTTAGTGCATTGCTCCATTTTGCAATGTCATGAGTTCTCACACTGAGTCAGTCAGCATGGTAAGAGCATGCACCCTATTTCATACTAGTGAGTTGCACGACAGGAAGTGCTTGTTGATATGTCTCTCAATGCATATGCAGGGGCATCTCATCCTAACCAGTGTATGTTTTGATGTACAGGACCACACAGTGAAATATTCAGATGCACCTTGTATGTGACATGACTGCTTTAACTGATGGCTTCGACTTTGATGAAGTCAGATATGCCAGGACTGGATTAAGATGTGCTTGATGGTTACATAGGACAGATCTAATGCCTGCATTTTTCAAATGGATACAGCCCATGTGACAAGAAATGTTATATATCTGAGTGTCACTATTAATATATGATATTAATATGATTCCATATTGTAGATGTGAACAGAAATATGCATAATTTGTACTAATAATTGCCAGATCACTTCTGCAGCTCTCCAGGATCCTACTTTGATAACAAACTTAACCAAGTTTTGAATTAATTCGTGTAATGTGTCCCATTTCATGCTGAAACTCACTTGGCTGGGAAAAAAAATAAAAAATAAATGCAAGCAGATTGCACATTGCTGTATCAATTGAGGACTATATCTGTTGTCATACACTCTGACTTTAAAGAAATGATTGTCATGCCTACATGCAAATTACTTCCCACCTATTGATCTGAGCAAGGGTGAACAGAGTATTGCATTGACTGGTTTGGAAACAAACAACAGCATTTGTAATATCACAAAGGTGGACAATCAGCTACATTAGGAAGTGGTACAGTTGTGGAAACACCCTCTCACTAATAAGATACTGACATTTTAAATGAAATTATGAAACAATCTATAGAACAGGTTGAGTTCATATGTTTAAAACAGAGATGACAACAACAGAAGGGGCAAAATACTTGGAAAGAACATTGACAAGAAAGGATGGAGGCCTTATAGTGACATCACAATTTAAATGGAATGGTTGTGCTGTCTTTTCCAGAAATAATAAACAAACTGAATGAATTTCAGACTGACTGTACAACAAATGATGGAATCACAACACTTAAAACTATGCTTTCTTTTAAACTTCAGACTGAAATGGTTAATGTAATGCAGAATAGTTCATGGATGGACTGATAAGTTCTATGATTACTTTAATGTATATGTGCTGTTCAATATCCTGAAAACATAATGTGCATCATCATGAATGCGAAGCAAGAACTAATTCTGGTGCAAAGAGCAACAGATAATAACTTCTATATTCAAGGAAGAGCATAATCCCAAAAAGAATGAAACTGTGTTTGAGAAATTAGTATGAAAAATGCCTCATATTTCTGTAACCAATGAGTAGCATTTAAAATCTTTAAAGGTATTGAATGCCAGTACTTAACTGTCATTAACTTTTCTTTAATGGAAGCTATTTGAATACCACACACTACCAGCTACATCGAGGCAGACATGAGCTGTTAAAACAGCAGTTCAGTCAAAAACACCTTGCTTCATAATACTAGTCCTCCAAACTAACAAGAAGGGAGACTTAAAAAAAGATTTCAGCATGTTTAACAACTGTAAACTAATCAGTCTAAAATTTTGTTTAATGTCAAGTTTTACCATATGATAACATAGAGACTGACTGGATTAATAACGTTTACAGCCTGCTGTTTGACAAGTGTGCAAGGTTTCAATTTTCTTACTGTAAGGCTTATGCATTTGAGTGCACTTCATAGAAATAAAGGAATTAAGTCCGTTGTCATCATACATTCCTCAACACAGAATGAAAGAATGAACTGATAAACATCTATATAGAATTTGATAAAACAGAAAACTGCCCCAAAGAAACTGCAGCATACACATTATTACTACATGACCATGTGATTAACTAATCACCTTTTGTGGAAATTGTGCACATAGTTGTAAAAAAAAACATTTTCTACATCACATCTAAAGCATTTTACGATGACTGCTCGAAGTACAAACATTGTTATAGATGCTCAAGGCTTCTATTATGATGGTGAACAGTTTGCGTTTATGGATATTGACTTCATTGCATTCACAAATACTGGATGTGTTATCACAATATTCTCCATAAATGTTGCTTCACAAAAATCATTCAGAGAAGCACAGAGTCCCAAGAAAAGAAAAATTTTTTTATTGGTTAATGCATAATTACCATGCGATATGGTGGAATGATCTGTGTGGCTTATGAGGAACAACACTTTGAATTTTTGACCATACTGGCATGATCATAGATCTAAGGGAATAGAAGTCTTCATGGATACACATATTAACAAGGATGCTGCAATTCAAAACCTCGAATTTTAAGGGTGCCTATATCTCTAGTACCTCAAGGATATGTGTGGAGAAGAAGAAGACGACAAAGAAGAATAAAATAGTGTTAAGTGTACTTCAGGTATCTATGATTACTTTCAAGTTATGTACCAAATAAATAAATAAATTAATTGTTTAAAAAAAGACAGAATATTTTTATTCAGTTCATCATTAGCAAGCTCTTCTTCCTGGATCAACCAGTTTCAAATTTCTCTACTCTGCCTCCTCTACTGACCAATCTGAACAAGCTCCTCCTGAATCACCTAGCCTCAGCTTGCTCATCCTCATCCTCCTCCTTCTCCTCCTGCCCTCCTCTGGCTGAACTGAACAAGCAAGCTCCAACTTGTCCACTGACAGGTATGAACAGGCTACTCTTTTACTACAATTGCACCTAAGGATTTATATGGTAAGAAGACAAAGAAAAAGAAGAAGAAGGAGAACAACAACAACTTTATTCACGGAAAGTGCATGTTTTTGTCCACTTCTGTTCTGTATGCTGCTCATCCAGTACTGGGTACATAATTTTAGACCCGTCTTTGGTACATCTATAGAACCAGCAATGATCACATGCTGGCTGTTCCAATGGACCAATATGCAACACAATGTGCAAACACCCAAAATATTATTCTGGAACTTAGTTATAGCCCTTCTCCGCAAACTGAAATTTCTTCTTTGTACTCATATTAAGTGGCAGCAAACTTCACATGTATCAGCAGTGTGGGATTTATAACCTCTTACAAAGATACTATGTGTGTTTTTGTTTCAGCCTCTGTCTTATAGGCCACCCTGGATGAAAGGCATGTTGTGTAGTTACAGTATGGACCTGCCTTATTGACCTGCTTTGCAGGGCAGCCTTCATGTCAGTGGCAATAAACAGTTTTCCAGCCCCCAATGTATAGGCTACACTGCAGAACAGGCACACAGTGTTGCAATAGTATAGCCATCCTTAATAGATCTGCTTTGCATGAGAGCCTATGCACCATCGGCAAAACACAATTTCAAGAATCTGAAATGTAGGGCCAACCGAGGTGGCCGAGCGGTTCTAGGCACTTCAGTCCAGAACCACACTGCTGCTACAGTCGCAGGTTCAAATCCTGCCTCAGGCATGGATGTGTGTGATGTCCTTAGGTTAGTTAGGTTTAAGTAGTTCTAAGTTTAGGGGACTGATGACCTCAGCTGTTAAGTCCCATAGTACTTAGAGCCATTTGAATTTGAAATGTAGACTTACCTGCACAACAGGTATGCTGCAGGAGCTTATCTTCATCAGCCAATTTTGCAAGGGCTACACTTGTGGATTGGCACAGCTGGGGACAGGCTGAGATGGATAGAGGGGGAATGGACAGAGAGTGGAGGCAAGAGGAGATGGATAATAAGAGGGTGGCAGGAGAGGATGGAATGAGAGATGGGACAGGAGGAGATGGACAGAAAGAGAGGGGACATGAGGAAGTGAATAGGGGCAGGTGTGGATGAGGAGGTGGGTAGGGAGAGAGGGCAGAGGAAACAGGTGGGGAGAGGGAGGCACTGTGAGAGGGAAAGACAGACAAAGAGAGAAGGAGACGGGTATAGGAAATGGAGAAAGTAGATGACAGGCAGAGAGAGGGGGAGGTGGAGATGTACTGAGAGAAGTGGTATCAGATGATAAGAGAAAGGGGGCAGAGAGAAGTGAGAGGAAGTAGAGATGCAGGAGGTAAATGAATGATGTAGAGGGGTAGTTGGCAGCTGGAAAATGAAGAGAGTGGAGAAGGAGATGGGCAGAGAGAGGGGGAGAAGGATGTGGACAGAGAGAGGGGTAGGAGGATATGGACAAGCAGGGGGGAGAGGAGGGTACTGTCAGAGGGAGAGAGAGAGGCCAGAGGAAGTGGACAGAGAGAAGGGGCAGGAGGAAATGGAGAGGCAGAGAGAGTGGGAAGGAGGGAAAGGACAGATAGAGATGAGAGGATAAGGTGGAGAGAGAGACGTGGGAGGTAGAGTTATATATGTCAAATGCTTATGCGAGTGAAGTCATAGGGGAAAGGCTAATATATACATAAAGCAAACTGTATGTATATAGGTTTGACTGTGATCAACTCCTAAACCCCTATGCGTATCAGAATCGAATTTGGCACACAAATAGCAAACTGAGTATCAGATCTGTGGGATTTATAAATTTCTAGCGCTGATAGGAGAGGAGATACAGCAAACAAGTGTTTTTTAGTCTCCTACAGGTGTATTGTTTGGGAATGGCATTGGCTTCCCTTATTGATCAGCTTGAAGAGCAGCCTGCACATCAGGGTCATTAAGGGTGTTCTAGAAACTGATTTGTAGATTGCCTGCCTTATCGACAAGCTTTGCAACGCACCCTACATGTCAGGGGCAAAAATGTTTTTCACGTCCCTGACATGTAAGCTGTCCATTACAACAAGAGTGTTGTGATAGCATTACAAGCCTACTTCATTGACTTGTTTTACTGCAGCTATATGTGAGGATTGCCATGTGTGTGCATGGAAGGGGGGGTGGGGTTGGAAGGGTTGTGAGGGATAGAGGAGGGTGTGTACAGATAGGGGACAGCAGGAGTGATTGGATAGGGAGAGATTAGAGCAGAAGACAATGGACAGAGAGAGGGAGCAGGAGTGGATGGATAGGGAGAGGTGAAAATGCATAGGAGAGAGAGGGAGGCATTAGGGAAACACGGAGAGAGGAGGAGGAGGAGGAGATGGATAGGGAGAGGGAGAGATCAATGGGAGAGAGGGGAAGGAGGATTTGGGTAGGATGACATAGGGAAGAGAAGATTTACATAGAGAGGGTAGGAGGAGATAAATAGGCAGAGGGGGAAAAAGGAGATGGATAGAGATATTGGGGCAGAAGGAGATAGACAGAGGAAGAGTGATGAGGAAGAGATAGACAAAGAAAGGGAGGGGAGGAAGGAGGTGGACAGGGGGAGAGGGGAGGATGAGATGGACACAGAGAAAAGAGGAGGAGGAGGAGTAGATAGACAGACTGGAAAGGAGGAGCAGACGGAGAGATAGGGGAGCAAAGAGGAGATAAATGGCGAGGGAGGGGGAAGAAGTGGTCAGAGAGGTAGAAAGAAATAAGCAAGAGATGAGGGACGAAGAGATGGGCAGAAAGGGGGAAAGGAGGAGAAAGGGGGAAAGGAGGAGAAAGGTAGACAGGGGAGCAAGGAGGAGAAGTGTCAAAGAGAGGGGCAAGTTGGAGATGGGGGAAGGTGGAAATGGTCACAGAGAGGGGATGGAGGAGATAAGCAGAGTGCATGGGAGGAACAGATGGACCAAGAGTGGTGGGAGGAGGATATGTGTGAACCATTATGTGGGGAATGCCACAGAGAAAAGGCCATTTTACGTACATTGAAACGCCAAAGGAACTGGTATCGGAATGCATAATTAATTACACAGGGACATACAAACAGGCAGAATACAGCGCTGCCGTTGGCGACGCCTATATAAGACAAGTGTCTGGCGCAGTTGTTAAATCGGTTACTGCTGCTACAATGGCAGGTTATCAAGATTTAAGTGAGGCTCGACGTGGTGTTATAATCAGTGCACAAGTGATGGGATACAGCATCTCCAAGGTAGCGATGAAGTGGGGATTTTCACATATGACCATTTCACGAGTGTACCGTGAATATCAGGAATCCGGTAAAACATCAAATCTCCGACACTGCTGCGGCCGGAAAAGGATCCTGCAAGAACGGGACCAACGACGACTGAGGGAATCGTTCAGTGTGACAGAAGAGAAACGCTTCCGAGAGCAACCCTTCCGCAAATTGCTGCAGATTTCAGTGCTGGGCCATCAGAAAGTGTCAGCATTCAACGAAACATCATCAATATGGACTTTCGGAGCTGAAGGCCCAGTCATGTACCCTTGATGAATGCACAACACAAAGCTCTACACCTCGTGTGGGCCCGTCAACACCGACATTGGACTGTTGATGACTGGAAACATGTTAAAGTTAAAATCTTTTGGGTTGTTAGGCCGCATCATATTTCCGTCTAAAATAATCGACTTTCGACCCCTCTGCTGGGACCTTCTTCAGGGTGTTCCATTGTCCACTATTGCTAGAACACTGTCAGAGATGTTGCGTTTTCTTATAAAAAGGAGTTTTTCCAAGTTTGTGCTGGAGAAGTAGGGGTATTAGTTAAAATTCTTGTGGTTACCACTGGTGGGCCATCGTCATAGGCTAATATTCCCACGCTGATGTACAAGAAGGGGCGTTATTGGCTAAACTCTAGTTGAGACTATTGCTAGTCAATCGTCATTGGATAGAAAGTCACTATGCCACACTTACGCTGGAGAAGGGATATTTGTTGAAATTCCTCCTGCTGCTATTGGTTGGCCATCATCATTGGCTAGATCCGAAACGCACCGAGCATGAGAGGGGCAATGTTTACCCAAAATATTATTGTCCGTCGAGGTGACTCGCAGCGCATTGTCTATATTGCTCGCATACCGCAGCCGCATATTCACTTCCTTGATGGCAGGGAGCCATGGCGCGGTAAACTTATAGCCACCCTCTCTATTGAAATGACATGCATTCTTGGAAATTTCAAACGCTTCTCGGACCTTTCTTCTATAAATGTTGGTTTCCTTGGCCAGCACACGTACGTTATTAAAATCGATGTCAGAGCCACAGTTCTCATGATGTTCCGCTTCCGCCGATTTTACATTCTGTTGTAGATGCGTATGCCGTTCGTGTTCCTTAAAGCGTTTTTCAACAGTTCTTCCCGTTTCGTCTATATACACTTTGCCGCAGCCACATGTCACTTTATAGACGCCCGTATTGTGGAGGTAATTAGGTGCATCCGTTTTTCGTCGGAAAAAAATCTTTTATTTTGTTTTGACTAATGCAAGATGTCAGGATAACATCTTTTTTTGCTTAAGCGGTCAGTGACCCCAGAAACGAACGGCAACCTAACGGAGCGAGAAGGCAACTCCGCGTAGTTCTTATTAGCGTGATTAATATTCCGCCTAAAAGCCATGCCGATTGAACAGCTATCATAGCCATTTGCCTTCATTGACCTTATTAAAAAATTCAACTCCGATTCCAGGTTGTCGTCATAGCTGATAAGGAAGGCACTTGAAAACAGAGTGTAGAGCACTGCTTGCTTCTGGGCTGGGTGTTGGTGCGAAGTGGCATCTAACTAAATATCTGTTTGTGTTGGTTGGCTTTCTATACACTCTGAAGTAGAGTGTTGTCAGATCTTCTGTATACCAACACATCTAGGAACGGAAGACCAACCTTACTCTGAACTTCCATGGTAAATTTGATTTTGGGGTGAATTCCATTTAATAAGAAATTGTGGGACGCATGAAGTTCTTCTTCGCTGTGTGGCCATATAACAAATGTATTGCCCACATAACAGAGCCAACAAGAAGGCTTCAAAGGAGCACTGCTTAATGCGTGCTGCTTAAAATGTTCCACAAAAATGTCAGCTGCAACTGGCGACTAGGGTGAGCTCATAGCAAGGCCGTCAGCCTGTTCGTAGAATTCACCATTGTATTTAAGGTAACTCGAACAAAGACATAATTCGATCAAGTCACAAACATCTGGAGCAACATTCTCTTTTATGATCTCCATTGTATCTAATACTGGGACCTTAGCAAATAACGATGCCACATCGAAGCTAACAGGCATGCCACCTAAAAAATGTTTCGAATCTATGACAAAAGTATTTGTTTTACCTTCTAGATGTCTCAGTTTACCAAATGACTGACGTGCTAAAAAAGAAGTTGGCAAGTTAATTCCACTGACGATGGGCCTCAAAGGAACCTATCCTTTATGTATTTGGGTAGTCCATACATTCCGGATGAGACAGGGATTCGAGATGTTAAATTCTTTGTAATAGAGCTGTCCAGTCTGCAGTCTGATATCAGGTTTTTCACTTTCCGAACGATTCTGTTCATTGGGTCGCTTTTTAACTTACAATACACATGATCAGCTACTGTTTGTTCTATCCACAGCGTCCAAAACTGGTAGCATTCCCATTATCCAGTTTCGTTACAACAATGCTTTCGTTTCTCACGAGTTCATTAGGAGATTTCCTTTCCTGTGCAGATATGTTGCTTTTGGGAGGTTTCGATTTCCGTAGAACTCTTCGACACATCTTGACCTTGTCTTACTTTTGGCCTGTACCTTTGGAAGATTTCAACAGCCATTCTCTTCGGCGTTGTTGCGAAATCCAGACCTTTGCCCAGAACTGAAACAGCTGCTTCATCGAGTACTTCTGACGAGAGGTTCACCACTACTCGTTTCGGATCTACAATGGCATCTTCCTTGTGCACTTCAATGGCTATCACCTCGAACTTCTCTTTTTGTTTCATGGCACTGAAATCTGAAACGTTGTTGAATGATTAAACGTTATTCTGTCCACTTTATTCCAGTGCTGGGGTGCGAGAGTTTCCGCCCAGAAGCAAGCAGTGCTCAACACTGTCTTTACGTGCCTTGCGTATCAGTGATGACGTCAACCTGGAATCAGCGTTGGATATTTTGAGGGGCACAATGAAGGCAAACGGCTTTGATAGTGGTTCAATCGACAAGGCTGGAAACATGTTGCCTAGTCGGACAAGTCTCGTTTCAAATAGTATGGAGCAGATGGGAATCTATGGTAAGGAGACAATTCTATCTTATGTAATATGTTTAATGAAGGTAATTTCATTAACGTGATTTACCCTGAATCCATGGGCCCTGCATGTCAGCAGGGGACTGTTCAAACTGGTGGAGGCTCTGTAATGATGTGGGGCGTGTGCAGTCGGAGTGACATAGGACCCCTTATACATCTAGATACGACTCTGAGTGATGACACGTACGTAAGCATCCTGTCTCATCACCTGCATCCATTCATGTCTACTGTGCATTCCGACGGACTTGGACAACTCCAGTATAACAATGCGACACCCTACACGTCCAGAATTGCTACAGAGTGGCTCCAGTAACACTCTTCTGAGTTTAAACACTTCCGCTAGCCACCAGACAATAAAAATCATATGCAATGGTGGGCAAAGATTTCTGGCATAAGAAGTCACCCTGATTCTGCCAACGGTTTTGTCAAAGAGGGCGCGGGACTGGACAGAGGTTCAGGGCAATCTCTTACCTTTGGGGTGGGAAAGTGCCCCTAAAGGCTGGAGACTCAGTAGTGATCAACAGCATGAAGATGCAAAAGGTAATGGAAACCATTGAATTAAAGACACATTACGTATATCCACAGGACATGTGGCTTGTAATTGAAAAAGTATCCAATGATCTCTCCATTGGCAAAAGATTCCATACTAGTCCCGCAGGAGTAGGATTCATTACGAATAGGAAGACAGGGCAGAGAGTGAGTTACTGTGAACAGTCCAGAGGTAGGGTTGTTCTTATGCAGCAAACAAACACTGACAACAATAGTTCAGGTATGCATGTCAACGTCGCAAGCAGAAGACGAAGAGATAGAAAAACGATATGAGGATAATGGACGGGTAATTCTGTATGTAAAGGGGAACGAAAACCTAGTAATCAAAGGGGATTGGAATGCTGTTGCAGGGGAAGGAGAAGAAGAAAAGGTACTGGGGAATATGAGCTTGGGACAAGGAATGATGCAGAAGAAAGACTGAGTTCTGTCATAAATTTCAGCTAGAAATAGGGAATACTCTGTTCAAGAATCACAAGAGGAGGAGGAATACTGGGGAAAGGCTGAAGGATATGGGAAGATTTCAGTTACATTACATCATGGTCAGGCATAGATTCCGAAATCAGATCCTGGATTGTGAGGCATACTCAGGAGCAGATATAGACTCAGGTAACAATTTATTAATGATGAAGAGTATGTTGAAGTTTACGAGACTAGTCAGGAAGAATCAATGTGCGCAGAAGAGGGGTACAGAAGTACTAAGAAATTAAGAGATATGCTTCAAGTTCTTTGAGACTATAGATACGGTGATAAGCAATAGCAAAGTAGGTAGTTCAGTTGGAGAGGAATGAAAATCTCTAAAACGGGTAATCACACAGGCTGGAAAGAAAAAACTAGGTACAAAGACGGTAACTGCGAAGAAACTATGGGTAACACAAGAAATACTCGTAATTAAGTTCATCAATGAAAGAAGGGAGTACGAAAATGTTCCGGAAAATTCAAGAATACAGAAATACAAGTCGCTGAGGAATGAGGTAAACAGGAAGTGCAGGGAAGCTAAGGCGAAATGGATGCATGAAAATGTGAAGAAATTGAAAAAGAAATTATTGTTGGAAGGACTGACTCAGCATACAGAAAAGTCAATACACCCTCGGATAGATGGAACGAGTGAGGCGAAGACATGTCTGATGACGTGATCGAAGAAGAAACAGGAGTCAATATAAAAGATAATATTAGAATCAGAAGTGAGTATTAGAGTCAGAACTTAGAAGTGCTTTGGAAGACTTAATATCGAATAAAGCAGGAGGGATAACATTCCAACAGAATTTCTAATATCATTGGGAGAAGTGACAACAAAGCAACTATTCACGTTGGAGTGCAGAATTTGTGAGTCAGCAAATATACAATCTGACTTTTGGAGAAATATAATCCACACAATTCAGGAGATTACAAGAGTCAACCAGTGCGAGAATCATCGCACAATCAGCTTAACAGCTCATATATCCATGTTGTTGATAAGAATAATACACAGGAGAATGGAAAAGGAAATTGAGGATGTGTTAGATGACGATCAGTTTGGCTTTAGTAAAGGTAAAGGCACGAGAGAGGCAGTGCTGACGTTGCAGTTGATAATGGAAGCAAGACTGAAGAAAAATCAAGACACGTCCATAGGATTTGTTGTCCTGGAAAACGCGTTCGACAGTGTAAATTGATGCATGATGTTCGACATTCACAGAAAAATACTGGTAAGCTATAGGGAAAGATGAGTAATATGCAACAAGAGCCAAGAGGGAACAATAAGAGTGGAACACCAAGAATGAAGGGCTCGGATTAAAAAGGTTGTAAGACAAGGATGTAGTCTTTTATCCCTACTATTCAGTCCACACATCGAACAAGCAGTAAGAGAAGTAAAGGAAAGGTGCAAGAGTGGCATTAAAATTCAAAGTGATAGGATATCAACGATAAGTTTCACTGATGACATTTCCATCCTCAGTGAAACTGAAGACGAATTACAGTGCCTGCTGGATGGAATGAACAGTCTAATGAGTACAGAATATGGATTGAGAGTAAATCGATGAAAAACGAAAGTAATGAGAAGCAGCAAAAAATGAGAACAACGAGAAGCTTAACATCAGGATTGTTGATCATGAAGTAGATGAAGTTAATGAAGTCTGCTACTTAGACAGCAAAATAATCCATAACAGACGGAGCAAGGAGGACATCAAAGGCAGACTAGCACTAGCAAAACGGGCATTCCTGGCTTAGAGAAGTCTACTGGTATCAAACAAAGGCCTTAATTTGAGGAACAAATTTATGCTTGGAGCACAGAATTATACAGTAGTGGAACATGAACTACGGGAAACCGGAACAGAAAAGAATCGAAGCGTTTGAGATGTTGCGCTACAGAAGAATGTTGAATATTAGGTGGACTGATAAGATAAGGAATGAGGAGGCTTCCTGGAGAATCGGAGAGGGAAGGAATACACGGAAGATACTGACAAGAAGAAGTGACAGGATGATAGGACATCTCTTAAGTACTCCCATGGTACTAGAGAGAGCTGTAGATGGTAAAAACTGTAAAGGAAGACAGATATAGGAATACATCCAGCAAATAACTCAGGACGTATGTTTCAAGTAGTACTCTGAGATGAAGAGGTTGACACAGGAGCGGAATTTTTGATGGAATGTGTTTTGGTTGGCTCACGCAGGCTGGCGTGAGGTCTGGAACAGGACAAGGAAATTAGAATTTAGAAAAACGGACGTAGCTGGTGGAATACTTAACTTTAATCCGTTAATGAAGAACGTCGGTCTTGACGGTACATGAATCAATATCAATAGTAACTGATAATGGCGCCTTGCTAGGTCGTAGCAAATGACGTAGCTGAAGGCTATGCTAAACTATCGTCTCGGCAAATGAGAGCGTATTTTGTCAGTGAACCATCGCTAGCAAAGTCGGTTGCACAACTGGGGCGAGTGCTAGGAAGTCTCTCTAGACCTGCCGTGTGGCGGCGCTCAGTCTGCAATCACTGATAGTGGCGACACGCGGGTCCGACGTATACCAACGGACCGCGACCGATTTAAAGGTTACCACCTAGCAAGTGTGGTGTCTGGCGGTGACACCACAGAATGAAACCAGTCAGAAGACTTATGACTTAAAAAAAGAAAATTATGTATGTCTGTCTATGATGTCTTCAGAATGTCAGCCAAATTTGGCACACATAGAGCAAACTTCAGGAGTATGAGAAATGTGGTGTTTATCATTTCCTAGCCGCAATAGGTGCCCACCTTTGGCTGGCAATTGTCACAGGACGATATGTGTATATTTTTGATCTAAGTTCTACATGCACCACAGGTTGTGATACATTCAACCTATCTTTCTCTGAAGTCCTAGAAATCCCGGGTCCGATATCTTGCCTGTTTCAATGTCGACAACAGGCAAAAATCGTTGGGATTCTCGATTCACGGGATGGATTATATATATATATATATATATATATATATATATATATATATATATATATATATATATATATATATAATTAAGTTGTACGGAACCCTCAGAGCACGAGTCCTGCCGGCAGCCGGTCATTTTTTTTATTTATTTCTTTTTTTACTGATGACTAGTTTCGGGTTACTTGCACCCACTTTCAAATCACCTAAATAGAAAAAACAGTGTTTCCCGGATCACCCCAAAAACCATGTCAATATTATACATATACGTGTAACACAGCCAAGCTAACCATGAACAGCGACAGAGCAAACATATTGTTCTGTCACTATTCGTGGTACAACTTGACTTTGTTATGTTTGTATCTTGGTATGGTTTATACGCTGTTTAGGAAAATATTGTTTTCTCTGTCTGGATGATTTGAAAATTGGTTCAAGCAACCAGAAACCAGTCATAATTTAAATAATAGGTAAAGCTTGAAACTATATTGAACTGATTGCTACAATGTTAAAACTATCATGCCACTACTTTTACTCATATACGGTACATTTTTAAAAGTAGCATATATATTGTATACTTCGGAAACAATTATCCCCTACGTCCGGCAAGATCACACCGAACGAATGGTTCCGTCTCTGATAGTATAGATATATCATCCAGGTATCAATTTACAGAGAAACCGCCACAAGTCGCGCATTATTTGATTTATTTTAGTTCCACTCATCATAAACGAGCATTCTCTGACATTTAATTGCCCGGTAGCAACATGCTATGGTTTAAATCACTGCTCGCACCATCCTCAACATAAATACTTTGTGTATTGTCGGCGTCTGGTGAATAAAAGTAGTCAAATAAATTAGATAATACGCGACCTGTCTTGGTTTATCTGTCCATTAGTTACAATGCTCGCTGCGCTCCTTGGATTAAAAAGGAAAATTTATCGTTACGTGTCTAGTAAGATAACGGACATCACAGCTGATAGCCTGTGTCAGTGGTACGCGCCAAATGAGTAACTAACCTCCTCCTTTCATTCTGAAATCAGTGTCAGTCCCATACGCAGGAAATGAACGTTGGGGGCAGATGAAGAATCGCACACTGCTGTTCAGAACAAATCCCTGGTCCTACAAATCATAAGGCATTGTATTAATACGATCTTATTTTTTATTACAACTTAAACAGATAACAAATAACGAGTATAGTTAAGCATTACGTTCCACACTTGTGTAATATGCATAATAATTAATTCGTAAAGTATATTTTGTCCTAGCTGATATGCTATAAATCATTAAATAAAATGTTTTAATAATGTTTGCAAAGACAGATCGTGAGTGCTTGGAACGATCTGGCTAGTCTTCAGCACCGCTGCTCCGATAGATTGGTTGGTTGTTTGGGGAAGGAGACCAGACAGCGTGGTCATCGGTCTCATCAGATTAGGGAAGGATGGGGAAGGAAGTCGGCCGTGCCCTTTCACAGGAACCATCCCGGCATTTGCCTGGAGTGATTTAGGGAAATCACGGAAAACCTAAATCAGGATGGCCGGACGCGGGATTGAACCGTCGTCCTCCCGAATGCGAGTCCAGTGTCTAACCACTGCGCCACCTCGCTCGGTTCCGATAGATTGATGACACTCGCCATAAACGGCATACACAATTTCGACTGTCGTATATATTGTAAATATTTCAGTAGCTTTATGAACAAGTTATCTGACTGCTACAACGTCAGAACAAAAAATAAAAAATAAAAAACCTTGGAACGAGAAGTGTATCTCGCGACGACATAGATGTTAACGAACCTTTGTGTTTCACCCATCGCATAGGCGGCGTGAAATTTTCCTGCTTTATAGCAAATATTAAATTTAACCTTAGTATCAAGGAGTAAACTCCTTAAATGCAATAACTTCTATGCTATTAATAAGCTTGTTTCTAGTAATAGGAAGCAGACACATTGTACCACGAAAATAATGTAAGCATTCGTAGTGTTAACTTTGTTAATTTTTCTTAAGACGTTTATAGCTCCACAATTTTAGCGGCCGCTGCTTCAGTGAACGCCATTACGCGTCGACCTGAAAAAGCGAAATCAAAGCGGAAAGCCCAGAGATTGCCAGCTTTAACATTTAGCAAACATTTTTTCACAGCAATGAGCCGCAGCGTAGAGCAACATTAGTTTTAAGATTTTACTTTTCAGCTTACGCCGAGAGCTAGGATTCGACTACAACAGCCTGAATATGGTGGTAAGAGGAGTATTCTTCGAGTGTTGTGGGGGTCCACAATAAGTACAATATTTGAGTCCATACTCTTAAAATACAAATACGCCAAGGGTAAATATAATACTGTTGAATTTTCATTTTCAAGTAATAGTCGTGGAAGTAAATCAGTCCATTATGTTTGGTGATTTCACCGCTCAGTTGCGAGTTATATAAAAGTAAAACCAATTTGACGTAATTTTCTAAAATAGTTAAATAGCTCAAAAGTCAAAAATCAAAGTGTATATTTAAACCTCTTTGAGTGATAGATTTCAAGTAAAAATCGGTCAACAATTTTTGCATATCGGATCACACAATTACACTCACGCCTGTTAAAAAAGACACTGAACAAATGAGAAAAATATAAAGAAGTAAATAAATGTACTCCTCCCGATGAGCCACTTCAGCTTCAAGCACACAGGTGAACACAAGAACAATAGCCGAATTGCATGTTTGTTTACATTTAGTATAACAGGGCAGAAGTTTGTGGGACTTCTTCTCCCGATGACGGGACAGTGGTATGCGGCGCTGTTATCTTGATACTATTTGATCAAGTCCCATACCTGTCATGTTGTTTAAATTCTCTTAGAAACCTCATTCAAATGCCACAGAAAGACATACATAGTTCCGTTAGAAGAAAACAAAGTTGGTGTTGTAATTCAGTGACTTGCTCATTTGTTAGCAATAGTGGTTCACTCATTTCAAACCAGCTACCCCTTCTCCCCCCACCCCCTCCACCTGCCATCATGGGAGTCAATTATACCCAACAAGAATTAAGTTCCGTAGCCCATCAGTATTCACTAGGAACACTAGGAAAAACATCACTAATTCGGGGCTGTACATGAACAGATACACACACACACACACACACACATATATATATATAAAATGTTTCACATACATACCCGCAATGTCCTCACAATCCCAGATGAAGACGCTTGCTCCTATCATCATCGCTTTCACCGCGTCTGTCATTTGGAAGCTCTGTAACTGCTGCTGCTGATGGTCAAAGTTACACAGACGTGAATTCAATAGTACAACTGTCCTAATTACAATCTCTGGGTGTCAGGTGGAGAAGGAAGGGGGCAGGATGCACACGCGTCCACTACATCCATCCCCCTATTGAGATAACTTCCCGCGACTTTTTGCAGCCAATACGAGATGGGAGAGGATGCTTATGCAACAGTCTTACAGGATTTTCAGATACGCTGAACTGACCCACAGTTTGAGTCTCCATTATTTATTCAGGTGCAGCAAACTAGTGAGTGAGAGTGTGTTAACGTATTGAATGGGACACTGTAGGAAGTATCAACACACACTACAAATTTTACGAAAGTCTTTAGCATCTCTGTGAGAGTCGTCCTATGTATTGAATGAACCCATTGTCTGTGTGAATTACATACAGTGAGCTTGGCTTGCAGGGTGTTCAAATTTAGTACAGTATGTTTGAGGGACGGCGTTGTACAATGAACAAATACCCTGCAGGTAGTTATAGTTTTATTGCGACTTGTTTGAGGTATCCTATACACACACAGAATACTAGCGTTACATCGTTTCTGTCTACCAAGGTGAATCGCACTTGTGGAGCAGCAAACTGTGCGGTGTCTGCTATCAACAGGTTATTAGTTATACAAAAGTTATATTAGTCATATAAAAGTAATCTTTAATTATGAAAAAAAAAATAACTTACAGAAATGTGTGATACAGCACTGAATGCAGTGTATCTCCAAGTTTTATTCCCGCCTAACACTGTTAGTCCAGAAATTCCCACTAGGTGGCATGCAAGAAAGAATTGAGCTCATATGTAATATTGTTTCAAACATATTTGTAATATCTTTACACCTAATTTCCATTGTCTGAAACGCATAATGATCTTGACTTGGAGAATAAGTTGCATAGATATAAAGTCTGCTGCCAACATATGCATGTACATTAGTTAATTCTTTAAGTGCTTCATTATCTTTCTTATTAACAATTTCATTAATATAACATTCAGGACATAATGCTGATAATAATTGTGGTTTATAAACATTACTCTTATGTAAATTACAAAAAACATGTAATTTTCCAATATTACACACACGGTATATACAATTGACCAAAATAATTTCTGTAATTGGAAACTTATATTGATTTGGTCGTGACCATTTTACACAACATATATCTGGTATTATAGACAAATATCGCATAAAATGATCATATCTTCGGAACATTTCGTTAATTTCTGCAATATGTTCAAATTCGAAAGCAATTGGTCACATAACGTCTTCAGGCAAAACCAATATAAAAACAATTATAAAATCATTACAAATTTTTATAGAAAATTCACACAAAACACAAAACATGGAAAATTCGTCTTTCTCTTCCTCGAAAAAGCAGGAAGTAATAGAGAACACATCCACTTCATTCACAACTGTAAACGACGTAACGGATCATGCAGATGTATCTTCCACAACAGCATCACTTCTATCTTTGGGAGGGCCGAATTTACTAGGGTCATCGGACCTTATGACTTCGACGGAAAAATCAATCTCCTCAAGTATTTCATTGAGAAACCAAGACGGATATGTTTCTTCGTCATGGTTGGACAAACCGGAAAATGTATTTATGATTTGTCAATTTTACAATGGGCAGAAAATCAAAACATTACCCCGCAATGTTTGGTACAAAGCCAAATTAAGGGAAATTCAAATGTATGTGAATTTGGAGAATCCCAATTCGAAAGTGACTCAAGCAGCCCAGAATTTGATAACCAGTACACAAATTTATCTGGACAATTTAAATCCAGACCAAATTACAAAAAAAAGTACACGTTTTCAGAACTAGTTAATATTGTAGAAAATCATGTTACTGTTCCAATTAACAAAATACAAAATACATTATTTTGGAGAAATAATATTTCTTTATGTACTTTAAATGATAAGATTTTTTCAAATGTTGTAAAACATATTCAAATTATGCTAAGTGATTTTTCCTTATGGCAATTGTATGATTATCTTTTGAATGCAAAGGAAGTGTATTTTCAAGCATATGCACAACAATTTGATTCATATTATTTCAATGAAAAAAAGTTATATTAGTCATATAAAAGTAATCTTTAATTATGAAAAAAAATAAATAACCTACAGAAATGTGTGATATAGCACTGAATGCAGTGTATCTCCAAGTTTTATTCCCGCCTAACACTGTTAGTCCAGAAATTCCCACTAGGTGGCATGCAAGAAAGAGATACGAAATATTTCAACAGTTATCACGCGTTGCAGGTGCAGAGTGTGTACAGTTTTCTTTTTGGTTTCATGAATGCAAATCCACTGCTACTGCTACAGTGGAAAGGCAATTCATGATCAAATATCGCAATACACCACCTCAAAAACAAGTCTTATTAACTGGTACAGTCATCAGAGACTGCTGACTGACCTTTTTTTTCCTTTATTGAATTTCAATTCCCCCCGAAGGGGGCGGGCTGGCAGCAGCTTAGTACGCTGCTCTACAGCCTACAGACTTTTTAAAAAACGTAAGTAGAAAAGAACCAAGAAAAACAAGCGATAAAACGGTGACAAATTGTAAAACGGCGGAAAATTGTGGAAAGTTAAAACATAAAGCAAAGGGGTTGGCAATGTTAATAAAATACACAGGAATCAGACAAGTAATATAGTAGACACACAATTAAAAAACATGGTGATAGTCTGGTTTCTGTTCGCAAGAGATAAAAAATCATACCCAGCGACAGTATGTCGGCCGTTTGCAACACTTCCCAAAAAGACATACAACACGGAACACTCACTGTAAAACATTGCACGAAAATGTCGTCACAAAGATGACACTCCCTAGCCAAGGGCAGATGGGGGGGGGGGGGCTGGATGAGGGGGAAAACAAGGAGGGAGGAGAGGAAAAAGCGAAAGGGGGGGGGGGGACCGAAGGAGGGAGAGGACTCATAAGCTGAACCCTGACAAGGCGTCCTATGTAAAACTCAACCAGTTTCGTTGAAACGATTGTACCAATTAATAACAGTTTGCCTTTGTGGTGATGGTTTACGATATTTAATCCTGAATTGTCTCTGAACTGTAGTTGCGGATTTAGATTCACGAAACCATAATCAACACTGTGCACGATCTGCTCCATTATAAAACTCCGTGATGGCTTTTGGAACTATTCATAATGAATGCCCCCTTGCGGACATGTCGGGAACCAACAGTATTAGGCCGGAATTAAACTTGAAGATAAACTGCATTCAGTGTTGTATCAAACACTTCTGTAAGTTATTTACCCTTTTCACAATTAAAGGTTACTTTTTAATAACTAACTTATAAATACGTTGTATTATTCCGGCTACAGCTGTCGCTGTGTCGTTTATAATCTCTCTAGGCAAAGGCATGAAATATTGTTTAAGAGAAAAACAGTCAGCGTGATGAAACGATATAATGCAGAGATGTATCTGTATTAAATGTCAGTGGAAAGGTGTGCTGAATCGGCGTCCAGGTACCTGGATGTGTGATCCTTTGCCTCTGTAAATCGCAGTGGCAGCGTTTAGAGACGTGTAACAGCCTGCAATACAATGAGGCATCTGTATGCAGCCCGGTATCCCCGCTGCTGCTGCTGCGGTATTTTGATAGCCGAGCGAGGGACGCTGGGGCTACCGATCGCCGCGTGGTCCTGTGTAAATACTGGCGTGGCTGGAGTACTGCGTGAGACAGTGAGCCACCTTGTGACAGCTACGGGAACCCCTATTTGGCGCACCGTTGCGTTACGTGGCTGTGTGCTTCTGAATATAGCAGCACGAAGTATGTGACGTCCGCTCCTTACAGTGGATACGTTTTATAGCTAATCAAAGCAGTCATAAATCTGAATATTGTTTTAATACCACAGTGCTTTACTAGGCATGGTCCTGCTGAAGATGGTTTGCCGCTGCCTCCCTCTAACCTCTGAACTGACTTACCCAATCATCTATAGGGGGACCTATGCCGAACCACGGTGCAAATCGGCATTTTTCACATGAGGTGAAGAAAGTGATATGTCACAAGTAAAAATTCTAGAATTCAGCGGGATCGAATCCGAGATCTTTGGATTTGCAGTCTGGCTCTTTTACTAATGAACCAACAAGTCACCCGTTTTCTGGTTAACAAAATTAAAAAGTTATAAAATTTTGGTAAGCGCAGTGTAATGTATTTTAATTCTATGTAAGAGAAACTGATGATGCAAGAATAAGTTCCTTACAGCGACTACGTGTTTCTAAAAGGTGTAAAATGTTATTAATGGTGCATTAGCATTGTGCTGTTGATGTCTGTAGCGTCTTTTCCAAGTTGCGAGGCCAGATGAGGGGCGGCGACAGGCAACTGCAGTGCCACAGAAATTGGTACAACTATTTTTTGGCCATGGTAGTGGGGGGAAAAATATTGGGTATCCATTTTTAATCATAAATTATTACGATAAGAATGATTCACATAAACATCTGATGGCCACTTTGAGTCATAAATGATAGTAATGAAGATAAAATGGAATAAATACGGGGTGTCCAGAAATTAGGTACTGATTTCGTAAGAAACACTGGTGTCAGGATAAGATATATATGCTAGTGCACTGCCGGTGCACTGTAGATGTAAAGTTGTAGTTGTTGCTGAAAACGATGGATTGGTTTCTTGACACAGATAAACAGCTGTTCTGATGCAACAGGTATGAAACATGGGACTTAGGGAACGACAGGATTCGGTGTGGACGGTGCCTTGCTCAGTTACCGTTGGTTGCTCAGTTTTTTTCTTTTAATCAAGTACACTTTATTTGGAACCAATTGCAAATGAGGTTAACAATAAGGAACAATTATCAAATTTGACTATTAAGACACAATTTCTAATAAAAAAATTCTTAAGCAAGTTGCACTCACGGCTGAAGGCTTTTTGACCAGAACTTCAAATTATTTGTTGGCTGCAGGCCCAAATAGTAATAACTCAAAAACAATTTGATAGCTGAAGGCCTGGATAGAAAATTCTTAAAAACAGTTAAACTTCTCCAAGAGATACTAAAATATTTTTTAAAGGAAAAACAATCATCAAAATTTTACTATTAAGAGACAATATCTAATTAAAAGATTCTTAAGAGAAATTGCATTCATGGCTGAAGGCCTTATTAACCAGAAATTCAAATTATTTTTCGGCTGAAGGCCTCAATAGTAATAACTGAAAATTAAAATATTAAAAAAAAAAACAATCGTCACAATCTGATCAAACCAAGAGAGAAGTGGGCCTCAGACTGTGCTCCAAGGATCGGCCTGGGAAAGTTGCTCAACTTAGCAACCGATGAGACAGACAGCCAAGAGTTGTATTCACTTGACTGGATGGCAGCTCAAACTAGTGACAGTTTAAATGCAGTCCAACACTATTACAAAATCTACCTAACGTCTGGTAACCAACGCAACGATGGAATAACCCAGGCAAGGCGGAACCGGCGGACAGCATTGTGTCTTCAGAATCCAGCGTTTAGAACATCCAGAAGCAGAAGGAACCACTGCGACCAAAGCAGTTCAACAGAAACAATATATCCGAACTAGGCACTAGCCACTAGGCAGAAAGATACCGCTGGTTGAACTTCACCAATGAACACAAGCAATTCAATGATTAATTATAAGATGTGGAGGACGGCTAACTAATATCGCCAACTCCAAACACTCCACTCATTCCTCTCCATCTCAGCAACGTGCGAAGAAACGGCGTGATCTCAAAACAGTGGAGGTTTCACCACTGGGTTAATGTTAACTCAACTCAAACGTCCTAGATCCGGTGGACAACGAGGTTGTGGCCCTCGATCCGGCAGTGCCTGCGTGCCGCCAGCGGTCCCGGCATGTGATCGCGCTGCCGAATCTCACTGCTGCTCCGTCCCAACCAAACTCCCAGACACACTCCAATCCAAACAACACTTGACGCCCTTCCAAAGATAGTACTAGGGTACTACATATCAGTTACCGCTGTTGCTGGCACTCACGGACAGATAACACTAGCAAACGTAGTGGCGCCAGTAAACACGAGAAGAAAATAAAATGCCACTATCCCTATTACACGATGCCAACCTACCAACGCCACCAACGCGAGCCGCAACGCGGCTCAAGGTACTTGGAAGAGCGTGATGTTAACTGAGCAGGAGAAGATAGTGACTGTGATGTGGATGTTGTCATATGGTGAAATAAAGACAACATTGGGTAGCTAATTCCATAAACCTGGGCCTGCTGACACAGCGTTTCAACAATTAGTGATTCAAGTTTAAGTGCACTGGTATCATAAAGAACAAGCCGAGACAAGGCTGTCTATCAACGTCTGCTGACCGAATCCTAGACATGTCCATTGAATGCAGTCCAAACGTGGTGGAGCCGTTGCTGGTAGAAATGGCTGTTCAACACTTGACGGTACATAAAGTGATGCAACAGAGACTGTAAAATATGCCACAGCCTCTCCCCCAACTGCACGACGAGGATTTGGCAGAACTTATGAACATCCGCCAGGATTTTCTTGAAGCAGATGCAAATCGCAACATCCTCAATCAGATCCTACTCAGTGATGAGGCAACCTTTCATACTTGAAGAAGAGTTGCTGTACATAACTGGGCTGTTCCACCACCAGTTGAGCTCCTGGAATTCCAACAAGGCTCTCCCAAAGTTAACCTGCAGATGGGAATATCCACGGACACTATCTATGGCCTGTTCTTCTTCACCAAAAACTCTGCAGTAGACAATGAGCCTAGATATGCTACAATGGTTTCTTAATCTACAGCTTGTGCAGAATGAAAGTGTGCATAATTTTTACTACCACCTGGATAGGGTATCATGCCACTATGGCATAGGTGTGCGTACATTTTTTAATGATGTGTTTCCTTTAAGAGGGATTGGTTGTGCAGGACTCGGGGGGGGGGGGGGGGGAGGGGGCTTTCTCCATCTCACACCCATGGACTGCTTCGTCTGGCGATTTATCAAAGAATGTGTGTTTCGCTGACACCGTGTCAACCGTATCAACTCACTAGCGGATCTCTGAGACCGAATTAGATGATCTGCTACAGCAATAACACCAAAAATGCTCCGGAACGTCTTTCATGCCACAGCCAGCAGATGGGAGTTGCATTGGGATGTGAATGGTGCTCATGTTGAATGTAATACGCAATAAACATATGCCATTGAAAAAACAAGACTAAAATAATTATTTCAACAAAAACGATATTTAATTTCTGGACGCCATGTACAGAGCATCCAGGTTTTGATAGAGAGTCATTAATTAAAGCTGTTAAAAAATTGGGTCATAAACGTACGTAGGAAATCTGACCGCTATGCAGGCTGTGCCCACACCCAAGCCAGTAGGATTACATCCCTTTGAATTTCCCACCATTTATACCTCAACCAACTGGCCTAGAGAAGTGGGGGAGCGTGTGACCTTGACCTTGCTCGATATCTGGGAAAAATGTACAGTGCAGTCAGACGAACTCAGTTCCACTAAGGTGTTGTGGCGTCTTGAAAAGTATATTATGCTTCCATCCTGTATGGGGTCCAGAACTGGAAATCTTCCCTCTGACAGACAAAAGAAGAAAACAGCAGCAGCAATATAACTGCTCAAAAATAGCAACCTACCCGAAAAATACCATCAAGAAACAATATGATCTCCCATGAAACTAAATGGAAAGATGGGGGAAGTGTGCATATCACAAGTGGTACAGAGTGTGTCGTCCTCCATACATTGTGGAGTGTGGATATAGACGTACACATAGTAAGTTAATGTTATTTCATCAAATACTGTACTAATGATACTGTGGCTGTAAGGAAATACAGTTGCGCTGCTAGGGAAAATAAAAACATCAGCTTGAGAATTACTATACTTCATGTTTTAACAATAAAATAAAAATCACCTTTACCAGTTTCAAATTTACCATTATTCTGAAACTAACTAGTCCACAGATCAGGCTAATTTTCAAGAGCAAATATACCGACGAGAAAAATTTATATGCTATGATACTATTAGTAAATGTATTCAAAGCCTAGTAAATAGTAGTGACTGGTGGCTGTTTTTACTTTCATTTAAAGTACATCTGTATGTATAGCAAGTAACTGGTAAAACCTCCTTCCCATTCTTTCCGCATATTCTATCTCATATACTGAGCAAAGAGAATATTTCTCATTCTAGTAATGAAATACTACCATCAGATTAAAAGTCACTTAGTTTCTTAGTCGAAGCCAATGAACTGCCTTACGTTTTTCAGTGACTAAACTAGATCTCCGAAATGCAATTCCAGAAGGTCTGCAAAACAGCCGTCCACGGCTGCCATGCCCCCTTCACTGGACTCCCAACATTTTGCAGCTAGAAAATTCTGTGAATTTGAGAATCAGTGGAGGTCAGAGACTGTCAAATTTGGTGAATAAGTTAGTTATTTTCACAATTAATACTTTTGATCATTCAGTTTTCCCATTGTCAAAGCTGCAGGTACTCAGTGGACAAGTTCTTTGTCCTGAAAAAAAAAGACAATTGTTTACTTTTGAAAATACGATCCTCTGTTTACGGATACTTTTCATTGAGTTTGCTCAGAAGACTTATGTAGTATCCTCCCGTTTTTGTCTCACATTTAGCACTTTTATCTACAACAATAACTCTTTCATCGCCCCCACATAATACTTGGTATAACAACTGAACGGTATTCTGCTACACTGAAGCAAACGAATACTTGACGGAAGAAGCAAAGAGGATATAAAATGAAGACCAAAATAGGAAATGAGGACATTCATGGCCAAAGAAAGACCACTAGTGGCAAACATGAGCCTTTATTTGAGAACGAAATTTCTGAGAACGTAAGTTTGCAGCACAGATTGGCATGGGAGTGAATCATGAACAGTGGGAAAACCGTAGAAGAAGATAAATGAAGCGTTTGGAACGTGGTGTTGTAGAAGGACGTAGAAAATCAGGTGGACTGATAACATAAGAAAGTATGGTTGGTTGGTTGGTTTTTGGGGGAAGAGACCAAACAGCGAGGTCATCGGTCTCATCGGATTAGGGAAGGAAGTCGGCCGTGCCCTTTCAGAGGAACCATCCCGGCATTTGCCTGGAGCGATTTAGGGAAATCACGCAAAACCTAAATCAGGATGGCCGGACGCGGGATTGAACCGTCGTCCTCCCGAATGCGAGTCCAGTGAGCTAACCACTGCGCCACCTCGCTCGGTCAAGAAAGTATGCTTTCCACAGAATTGACGAGGACAGGAGCATGTGGAAATCACTGATAAGAAGAAGGAACAGGATGATAGAATGTACACAGTCTAAGAAAAAAAGGAAAAACGACGCACCTTGAAGTAATTACCCTGGGCTGAAGTCGGTAGATGTCATGTGCACGTACAGACAAACAAATGATCACAGTTTCAGAAAAACTGGATGATTTGCTCAAGAGAAAGAACTTCACACAGTCAGCAAGTCAACAACGTGTTGGTCCACCTGGTCTTTATACGAGCCGTTATTTGGATTGGCATTGTTTAATAGTTGCTGGTCGCCCTCCTCAGGGATATCGTACCAACTTCTGCTAAACAGTGCGTTAGCTGATTGGAGCATCCTTCCATAATGCTCCAAACGTTTTCAACTGGGAAGAGACCTGGCAACCTTGCTGGCCTAGGTAGCGTTTGTTAAACACGGAGACAAGCGGTAGAAACTCTCGCCATGTACTGGCCGGCATTATCTTGGTGAAATATAAGCCCAGGATGGTTTCCTATGAACGGCAACGAAAGGGACTGTAGAATGCCGTCGACATACCGCTATGCTGTAAGGGTGCCACAGATGACAACCAATCTGGTCCTGCTGTGAAAAGAAATGACATCCTAGATCATTACTTCTGATTGTCGGGCCATATGGTGGGCGACGGACTGGTTGGTATCCAACCACTGTCAGGGGCCTCTCCAGACGGTCGTGGACCTGAAATTTCAGTGACTGAAGTAGAACTGTCTTCAGTGATGATTCCCTCTTCGAAATGAGCCCCGATAATCAGAAAAGTCGTGTCTGGAGACGTCCCAGATAGCTGTGGGATACCAACCTGATTGTCACCCAAAATATTGCGGACAACCAGGAGTGATGGTCTGGAATGTCATTTCTTTTCGTAGCAGGGCCCTCTTCGTGTTAAGCCACTCTGGGCTTACATTTCAGCAAGATAAGCCCACCTGCACATGCCAAGAGTTCCTATTGCTTGTCTTCGTGTCTAACAAACACTAACTTGATCAGCAGGGATGCCGGATCTGTCTCCAGTTGAGATCGTTTGGACCGTTGTGGGCAGGACCCTCCAGTCAGCTCGATATTTTGACGATATAACCCACCATTTAGACAGAATTTGGCACGATATCCCTCAAGAGGACATCCAGCCACAATCAGTCAATGCCAGTCCCAATAACTGCATGTTTAAAGGTCAGGTGGACCAGTGCGTTGTTGACTTGTTGACTTAGTGAAGCTCTTTCTCTTCAATAAATTATCCTGTTTATCTGAAATTGTGGTCATTTGTTTGTCTGTACATGCACATGACGTCATTACCCAGGGTAATTCCTTCGTAGGCCGTCGTCTTTTTTCCTTTTTTCTTGGCTTAGAATGTATTAAGATGTCAAGGAATAAGTCCTTGGTACCAGAGGGAGCCGAAGAGGGTTAAAAATTTTAGGGGAAGGCAGAGAATGTATCAAATCCAACGTTCAATGGAGGACGTTGGGTGCAAGTGCTACTCCCAGATGAAGAGCTTGGCACAGCTGAGCAATTCGTGGCGGGCCGCATCAAACTAGCCTGAAAAAAGATGAAGAAAAAGTTCATGGAAGAGTCGCCTCATCAGAGGCCTAAGACGCACTGGAAGGGATTTGCGGTCCTTTAACGCCTGGCAATTCGCTGGTGTCTTCGGCTGCAAGATAATGCTGTAATTGCATGAAATGTGCTTGCTACAGATTAATATCCCACTCAAAGGATATGGCATTATGCTGATGGTAAGATTATTTCATTTTTATCCATTAACCAAGCAGATCTTGGACATTTTTGTAACTCCACAATCTCTTTTATACACAGCGTGATCAGAAACAGTCTGAAAAGCTTGTAAGGATGTTGCAAGGTAGATTATGTTTAGAAATAATTGTTAAGGGAAAAAAATCGATATATTGCTCCATTTCGAGTTAATTAACGTTGAAGTTAGAAAATCAGGCCATTGCGCACGCAAATTCTAGCAGTCTGGCAGAGATGGTGTCGACAAACGTGTTCTTCATTCGAATTCTTAAAACCGGAGACCGACACAAAAATTGGACGTGGGACGGTAGTAACGACAGAACCCGAGCCCAAGGCTGAGCAGTCTCGTGCGCTATCATCTACGTCATGACAACAACTGACACTAACTGTATCTGGCGGGCCATTTTAATTTGCTCAGGCAACAGTCTGCTTGATTAACTCCAATGCTAAAAAACTCGTAAACGACTTCATTTCTTAACATTTATTTCTCAGCACAACCTACCCTGCGACATCCTTACAAGGTTTCCAGATTGTTTCTGACTATCCTGTATGTTTCTTTCCTCACAGACCAACAGGAATTTTAGTAAGAAGTGCGATACTGGTCGATATACCGTCGCCGGTATCTTATTAATAAAAACGAATGCGACTTTTGTTTTTATTTACTTTGAGATATTAGTCACTTGATTCCAGTTGGTACTCTGTCAAAATTAATTGTCTTCTTATACTGTTACAGACCACATGACATCCTATTCTCAAATGCTCAGTTGTGTGGTATGTACAGATGACACTAGCCTATTCCAGGGTTACTGGTGACACTTTTGTTCAGAACCACTGTGATGACAACGTACGCATCATTTGCGTCAATGACTTTACCGTATTCGCAAGTGTTTGTTGTTTTCGTGTTGTATTTCGTAATTAATGGAAATCATTGTAGATACGTAGAAAATTGGTTAGACTAAAAGGATGATGGTTCGGTGAATACAAATATTTTTAATTGCTTCAAGATTGACTGCGACGTGACTATGTTGAAGATAAATATAAGCGATGTGATGATAGTACTAATTTGCTTATTGATGTTGTAGCTGTTGTTGCTGTTGATGATTATGATGATGATTATGATGATTATGATGACAGTGGTGCTGCTGTTAGTGATCTAGATGGCGCGAAAGGTGCAAGTGACATCACTCGCAGCCTATGACGATAATGAGATACTGCGTTAAGGGGGAGGTTGATTTTTGGGTTTTAAAATATAGGAGAAGGAGCTGGGTTTTGCAGTATTACATTAATTGTATGTGGGCGCTAAGTTAGAATGTGGGATCGTGTGAGGGTGGTAAGGACCTCATTAGGAGATTAGGGTACGGATTTGGAACACGATATTTATTGATCTAGCGTCATCATAGTGGTGTTTAAGGAAATCGGGTTTAGGAGCAGTGTCTAGATATTTTCTTCATAGCGGGTTCCATAATAATAAACTTACTAAAAGCAGGTCGCAATTTCCACTTCAGCTGTATTAATTTTGTTTGTTGACAACTAGTTTCATGTTTCTAGGCCAATGTGAAGTGATCTGTACGGAACAGATGCTTAGCTTTATTTTTTGTTCAATATAATACCTTTGCAATTATCAAGCTGTCAAACCAACAAGACAGCGTTAGTAAACCGAAACGAAGCGAAAACATAAATTTGAAGACTGACATTTCAGCATGTAAGGCACAGTTTTCTGTTGCAGGTAAATGAAAGTGTAAAATGCCAACTTCTTTTAGTTTTTAGACACTTGTTAAGTAAGTGGGTTCAGTTTCTGAGGATGAATGGCTTTGATTTTTGTCTGAAGTTCAGAGTGACTGGTTAAGATGATTTAGTAAATGTAAAAATTGTAGTTAATGTAAAAATTGTAGTTAATGCAAAAAAGTAAGCTTTTCCTGTGCAGACACTGTCATTTTTGTATCTTCTGCATAAATAATACCTATGTAACTCACACATCATGTTTATCTGTGTTTGCGACATTCAGTTGTCACGTGAAGATGGCGTGAGAAGCCGAAAGCCGTTTCGTAACCAAATAAATATAATTTTGCAGCACGTCAGGAAGTGGTTCCCTTTTTAATATTAATCAGATTTAATGGAGTATGTTAAACCAATGAAAATGACAGGTGTTTTGTTATCACAAAAAATTTTCTTTTTCCAGTTGGGATAACATGTGACTAGATGTCAGGACTGTCAGTTTGAAAATGAAAGGGTGGGATTGGAAATGACGGCCACCACTTCCGTGAGTAAATTGTTTGCACATTTTTAATGAGAACAGTTGCTGCCCGACTACACAAGCAGGTATTGGAGTGGAGACAAAGAACTTCTCGAGTTCTATTTACACCTCTATTCCAGAAAAACAAGTGATCTAACATGCTCTGTGCATTTGTTGTCAATCTCAGCAGCAGTCCGTTGTCCTTCCACAAATAGCTGACGTCGCTTGCTATTTTGCATCCACACGACTGACTGTGTGCCTTATTTCAGTCGTCTGTTCTGAGTAAACACAAATATCTCTTGGAATGCAAGACGCAGACAAATCTCAAAGGAGTGTCTCGGGCGACGTTGGTATTTGCCTGCGAGTCAGACGCCGTGTGCATCAGGGGTCGCTCTGCGGGAATACTGCGTATATTTTCGTGCCACTGAATACAATGGGAAGACCTGCGGGCAGATTACACCGTGGGGACTGAGCATGTCCGCTGGTAATAGACGTCACAGTATCCGCGGCTGCTGGGATAGCGCCGCCACAGGATGCGGGCTCGTGTTGATGGTTCCTCTTAGCCTCAGGCAAGAGCAGCAGCGGTGCGGGGCGAGATAGCGTGTCCGAGATTGAGGCCTCGCTTTTACGGCTGTGCTGCGCGTTTCTTAGGCTTAATCCAGTGCTGCTCGGCTGTAAGAGAAGACTACGCTGAGATGACTCGAGTGGGCGCGTTTCATCGTGAAAAAGCAAGATGGCAAGACTATTAATCTCGTAATTTGCAGTCCTACAACAAGGCAGTGAAAACAAGTCAAATATTTAAATTGCAGCAATATCGTAGCAAATCTGCAGGAGAGGTGACACGACAGATACGAAAATAAACCTGTATTGTTGTCGGGCGTACTAAGAAAAAATTGGATATATTCTTTCCGAACTTATGTTTCCCTCTATTAGACTGATATTCAGTATATAGAGCAAAAAAAAAAAAAAAGTAATGGCTAGATGTTTTTCCAACGCTCTACTTCTTTTTCCGAAGCAGCTTTCATACTGCTAAAACGAATTCAGAAAGTCGGTGCCCTTTCCCAAGTGACATATCACCATCCAGTGTCTATTTCCAAACTGACACATTTCCAAACAGACAAAGGAAACTCTTTCCTAGGTACGTGCACGGTGTATTGCAGAGTTCTGACACGGTATTGTAAACGCGAAGGAGATGGACACACGTCAAGCTGGTATCAACATGTTAAGTTTCTTTTTGCAGATTTTGTGTACTGTATGCAAAACGGACGCGTCTGAAAAAGAAATGCAAAACATAGCTGACACACCAGAAACTGACCACGTAACCCATCAGAACGGCAGAAGAATAAAAATAAAGGGCGGTGATATGTTAGTGAGGACCGTCAACCTGCGCTAGCGATCATGAACATAAACCTCAGCATCACAGTTATTATCAGTGCTATTCTCGTCCAGAAAACTATAAGAAAAAGAAGGAACGATAATCAATGGCGACAGTTTCAGTGACATAGTTGTGTGAACAGATTATAGGAATTATGTAAAAGTATGCTATACTACTTTTTCGGTATTCGTAGGGTTTGGAATGGGCGGATGATGTGAATTACCTTTAAAGCAGATCGGGAATAAGTGGTGGACATTATTCTAAACCACATTATAAGAAAGTGTTTCCTTTTCAGCCACGTGTCCGCATGAAATAATGATTAATTTACTGTTCGTACATAGCTTTGGTCCTTCTTTTCAGTTCAATGAACCATCTGCCAGGCACTTAAATGTGATCTGTAGAGTATCCATGTAGACAGAACATGGATGTGCTTCCTTGGATACCCGTTGAAGTTGCTGTGAGTTAGGTATACGTTTCTGCGGCGGTAAAAACTTCAAGAACGTTAAAACAGGGAGTGATTTACCTTCGAACAGCAGCATCTAATTGCTGCAGACTGCTGCAGACAGCATATGCAAAACTGTCGTTTAGTGAAGAAATGCGAGCTTACTGATTATTGAGCAAAATCAGTCAGATAGATGCAGTGTTTCTCCGTTTCCGAAAAGCAATTGACTCAATATCACACCTACACTAATTATCAAACATATGATCGTATAGAATACCAAGAGAAACGTGTATACAGGAGAGGATTTCTTCGTGGGGAACCCTCGACCCTACACTTCACACTGGTTTACAGAGAATGCATGTAGAGGTAGATTTCGGGAAAATACCAAGCTAGAGTTTTAAGGTTGTTTTTGTTTATAAAAATGATTTAGTTGACAACGTTGGAAACTCCGCAGACGTTGCTGTTGTCTATAAGAAACTTACAATGCCAAAACACTAAAGAAATGAAGGATCAGGGAGTGGCGGTTGACTCTGGGCGCAAATAAATACATGTTGCGGATAAACAGGCGAAGAGTAACATTACTATTTGATTGTGCTACTGACGATTAAGCACTGGATGCAGTTCATCCGTAGGCTACCCGTGAGTATTCGTCCGACGTAAAGTGGAATGACAACGTAAGTAAACAAAGCAAATGTCCGGCTAAGTTCCATTGCTAGATCTTATGGACAAGTAAAAAAAAATCCATGAAAGATATGACTTACAAAACACTCGAACGATTCTTGAATATTTCTAGTCAGTCTGGGACATATCAGGTCATACTTTGCTCAGACGCCAATAGATACTAGGTTAAATTTTATCATCCCTTCCACTTTTATCTGGGAAGGAGTGACGAATATATCTATCATGACTGAAAACTGGGGTCTTAAGTTTGTTTTTGAGTTTTTAGTATGTCGTCACAGAATATGGAGTGTAAAATATTACGGCTAGACGAAGGAAGCTCGCTGTATGGAGAGAGCTATTGTTAAAATGCTCAACAAGGGCAACGTAGTTGTCGAAGACAATAAATACGGATCCCCTTCGCTAGAATTCCACAGAGCAATGGCCAGAGAAATTTTTGAATGAATGACGCACAAAAAAGTGAAGTTTTTTTAGGAACATATAAAAGAGACACGCGTGTTTTTTATACCGAAGGTATGTAGACATCTTGAAACGTCCCCTTTTATCAACTTATACATACGACTGTGCTTATACTGACGCACAATATTTTTAACGCAACGCAATCTGACTTTCAAAATTCCCTACAAAAGAATGGCCCCGACTAACATTAAACTATACCTTTCACAAATCACTTACCTCACAAAAATCTTCGCTGCTCAAGCTACTGCAATACAGCGAGCGCCACTACTGCCAGCTAAATAAAAGATTCAAACTATGGAAGGCACTAACTACTGATAGGGATAGTTAGCAAATGAAAGATATTAATAGAGAACAAACAATGTATTTACCTTGATATCATCATATATATAGCAGTTCATGACAAATTACAAAACTTCGCCATCTCTCTCCCCACATCCACCACTGCTGGCGGCTCACCTCCAACTGCGCAACGCTACGCGCTGTTCACAGCCAGCTGCCTAACACTACAATGGTTGAGTATTACAACAACGCAAAGCAGCCACAGACTGCACACAGCACAGCCAGTGATTTTTTTATACAGAGGTGGCGTTACCAATAAAAAAACCTAAACAGCCTACTTACATAGCCCCCATGCTCCCCACAAAAAAATTTTACAAATTGTTTTGGGCACTGGCCAATACATATTTGTTAAAATTTTTCATAATCGTAATTACAATAACAAAGAAATCAAATGCACACACTTATTGATACAATGTTGGTCAAAAGCTCAAATTTTCTCACAGTCCATAAAGACAGTCCTGATCGTTCATGACGTTAAAATAGCAGTGTTTTTCTCAAAGTCTGAGCAGTAAAAGAAAATGCACACGGAAGTAGTGGATTTCCATGCAGTCTTGAAGAAGTAGTGTTGTCCTTCCAACGGAAAGACAGTGCTGACTCTTGACATGCCGGCAGGTAATGGGCCACAACAGAGCAAACCCACAGCTGAGTCAGTCAAAGTTTTGAAGAATATTGGTAGGTAGGTCATCACAGAGCAGACCCACTGTAGTCCTGGTAGAGATTACGGGATTGGTGGGCCACCAGAGGCTCAGACCCACTGCATGCCTTGTAGAAATAATGGCATTGATGGATCATCAAAGATGTAGACCCACTGTAGTCCTTGTAGAGATAATGGTACTGGTGGGTCATCAAAGATGCAGACCCACTGTAGTCCTTGTAGAAATAATGGTATTGATGGATCATCAAAGATGTAGACCCACTGTAGTCCTTGTAGAGATGGCCGGCAGCCATCCGTTGTGACTGTGCAGGTGCACAATCACCATTGAAGAGTCTTGCGGCTAATTTAGCAAGTCCATAACCACCACTTGTGCACTCACAAAGTTTTTGGAATTGTCCTTAGAACCAGCAATGCTGTTATCCAGTCCCTTGCTGAATTATTAACACACATACAAACACTAACAGTCCCTACTTCTCACATATTGTCCATATACTATGACCAACAGAAACGTGTGCAGTGAAATGTAACTTACAAGTTACTTAATTTGATGACCTGGTGTCAATTACAATTTTATAACAGAAGAATACAATTACAAAGGTACAAAATACATCATTAAAGAACATAACAATACAGATAACATTTGTAGTACAGGTTTTACAATAGAATAGAAATAAACATATACATCAGTGTTACAGGAATTATGAGATAAGTAAATACATAAAATAATGAGAATAACTTTTGGAATATCAACTTCACACATGAGCATTAAAACAAAACAGAACAAATAATGTCTAAGCATCTTTACAAGTTAAATAACATATTATTAATACCAATTATATTTGAGGATAACAGTATTCCTCATCATAGTGAATAGTACTAGAAAAAATATTCTATGAAACTACACAGAGACAGGAAGAAAACAAATACACAAGGGTACACAAACACATAGGGGGATAACACAATGGAAAGGACAGGGTTCGTTTTCAGTGTAACTTTTGGTACTGCAGTATTTTGCGAACAAAACCTGTTTTGTTCTTGGAGATCTCCCTTCGTTCATCATTATTCCCAAAAAGTCCTATCTGTACCTCTTTTCTGTATTCTAACCATATTTCTTTCAAAATAAATATGGCTCATTGTACAATACTCATTTAGGCCCAAATCGTTTTCATATACCTTGTTAATGCATTGCTTCCAATTCATCATAGTTAGTTTCTTATATAGTCTACCCCCTCTTAAGCTAACTTAAATCTACTGAGCTCAGATGCTAAACCAAGGGACGAGGCAATGCAGCAGCACAAATCAAGTAACACAAACATTAATGACAAAAATTTCAAGCTGGCAAAGCAAGCTACAGTAAATCTAAATTACCAAGCAATTCAACATTACAACTAATATGAGGCAATGCGCAGCAAACAAGAAAAATAAATCAGTAGTAAAACTGGCTTAACAGCGTAATACAAAGTCAAATTCAGTAACATTATGCCTGGCAAACAGCAGAAGCAAAAGCAATAAATTATATCTAAACATGACAACGCTCAAGCAGAAATATATTACAGTAAAGACAACAATGCAGATAAGGGAAATGTATAATCACATCTTAATGTCTAAGTAATTAAAGTGGTGCACCACAGGAAGTTATTCTACCAAAAAAATTACCCAGTAGTTGAAAAGAAAATTCCGTATGCAATTCCTGTGAAGGGAAATATCTTTTTATGCTCCTTCGTTTTTTTGAATAGATCATAAAATTATTTAATGAGTTAATAAATACATATAGCAAGCCATATGGCATTTCTCTCAACTAGCACGACAATAGCCGTGAAATGTTTCTCATCGTTTCATTAGGCATTTTAGTAAATATCATAAATTAAGAGCTTCACAGTGTAATCATATGTTTTCAAGTTCGACCGTGTCGTTTTTGCGATGCTCTCTACAAAGGAACGTCAATAGCGAGGACAATGGCCTCCCTTTTTTTTTTTCTACCTGTGCCGCTGAAAAGGTCTTGCAATAATGGCTTTTTCTCCAGGCATCTGACACACCTGGCCGCTCCGCTGGGTGCCCACGACGCATTACGTGCAGGTGGTCACTGAACTTTCTTACCGAAATATTTACGACACCAGTTTCCGCTACAGTGACAGTCTCATATAAAAATATTTCACAGGTCAAGAATTGGGTTACAAATCTGTAGAAACAAACATCCTATGAATATAACAGTGTTCAAAAAGATTTTCGTCGGCATTGTGATACATTCATGCATTTACACACATTTCATAACTCTTAAAGTACGATTCTCGGATTCCAACCAGAGTCCCTAACTTCTATTGATTATTCATGTACATATAAACACGTAATCACATTCCTTATATAGCATCAGCTTATTGATCATAAACATACCTCAACAGCATAATACACATCGTCATCGTAAAAATAACATCATAACACCTCAGTCAACTCTCAAAATCGTCGTAGCTTCCTCCAATAATATCAAAACTTAAAAAAATTCTCTGCTCATGTCAAAAGTGTCATCTACCTCAAACGTACTTTAAAATCATGCTCCCTTACCAAATATATCATTCAAAGCTCTCATAGTATCACAATGGTTCTGTAAAAATATGAACAGTTCACAAAGTACAAACAACATACAATTTCGTAAGTGTGAAGTTATCCAACTGTGTAATTGCGTAAACATCTGTCACTGACGTAGTAAAAAGAATGTTTGTTTCTCTGTCAAATAATCAGATAGCTGTGTAATTTATGTGTTGGAGAAATATGGTGCCGATGTGTAAAGTTGTATAAGCAAATACCATATTAGCTAGGGCTCCTTATGCTCGCCAAACACATGGTACACAAAGTAAGCGTGTACCCCCCTGAGGATTAATGTAATTATACTTTCAGGTGTTACAGATTACAGCAATGGAATGAAATGTATCATGGAAAACTTTCTTTGTAATTCAAAAATCTTGAAAAATAAATGGCTTAAGTACAAATTAATCTTTCAAATGCGTGTCCTGTAGCGCTAAATGTGCGTCTTGCTGTAAGATAATTCTGTGGAAGTGTCGTAGTTATCGTCCTCTGTAAGCAAAGTTCTGCTGAAGTCAATGTACTTACCTCATGATAAACAAAAATGAAATGCTTTGTGTATAGATATCGTAGTTATTACGCTTATTGTTGTGATGAAGAAAGTACTGTACTGTAACGTATTGTTATGCCATGAAAAAGGCTGTCTCATTGTTGCTATACCACAAAAGATACTATTACATCATGTTTTACTTTCCAAAATAATGCAGAAAAACTGTGCAGATATAAAACAGAAACACTGCAAAAGCAACATTGCAAATTGTCACTCATTAGTAGCGTCGTGATAAAAATCATGTAGCTGTCACATAAACTAACCACTGTGTCATCTGGTATCTCACAGAAAGTACTTTAAATCCAGAATGTATTTTCAAGTAAACCAAAATGTTGCATTAAAATCTCATTAGCAGTACCAGTATGTGTCCTAAGTATGTAAGCCTGATAGTCGTTACGTAATAGTCCAACTAACAAGCAAGAATGTACAAATAACAACACTGTATCGGCTGTTCACTACAACAATGCATTAGCAATTTCTGTTTAAATAAGTTCTCTTGGTTCATGACTGGATATTTAACTTCAAACATTGTTGCATGTTAACAGATTCTAAGTCTGACAAAGCATACTAGTAACGTGAAGTGAAAAATTTTATAGCAAAGACTAAGTTAAAAAGCAGATAATCTCTCAATAAGCGGTTTTACATGTGAAGTGTGGTGAAATCCTTTACTCTTCATAGTACTCAGAGTTTGAACTTGAATGCAATTATCATGCGGTATACGTCGGTAAAGAATGCTAAAATTTTTCTCAAGGCTAGCGTCTTATGTTATTTTTCTCGGAGCCAGCGGGCGCACGCGGCTGCCTGCTTGTGCGAGTCATTGTCTGTCTCTTTGTTGGCGCGCGCCGTTATTGGGATTAGGAGACCTAACTTCTACATATTCACTCTGACGAGAAGGCCCTGCCCTGTTTAAATCCCGCCAGTTCTGATGCAATTCAGGTCTGTCGTTACGAATATCTCGTCTGTCGTCATGTCGGTAGATTTCATAATTTCTTTCTTGTCGGTCATGTGGTGGAGAATTTCTCCCTGAATCGTAACTGCGCGCTGAACTGTTGCGTCTAAAGTTATTCTGTCTCTCGTAATAATAATTGTTTTGGTTCCCATATTGCCTGTTTCTCTGATTGTCTCTGTGATAGTCATTACTGCAGAGAGGTGATCTTTCCCTGTAACTATTACTCTGCGAGTGGTTGTCATACGGGTGGTGTCTGTTTTGATCACGATTTACGTTGCAAGAATAGCCTTGACGTGTCCAGTTAATATTTCTTTCATCGCGGAATTGTGACAGATGTGACCTGTAATTGTTATGTTCCTGTTTCCGCGTTCCGCAATTGTCAGTGTCAATTTCCAATTCTTGTAGCAGACCTTGAAAAGCTTCAATGTCGTCTTTGCAACGTAACGCTAAAATAATATGTCGTAAATGTTCAGGCAGTTTGATTAAGCAAATGCGGATGAGTTCTGAGGGGCTGTATGGGTTTGACAGGTACTGATTCTTGTGCAACATGTCTTCAAAATATTTCACAAGACTGGAGAATTCAGATTGTTCGAAATGTTTCATAATTATGATGCCATGTTTTACTCGGTCTTGTGTGGCTTGAGACCAATATGCTGAGAGGAAGGCATGGTAAAATTCTCCTTCACTATGACAATCGTGAATGACCGAACGCATTCTTACAGCTGGTTCATTCTCTAAATAGCCACACATAAATTCTAATCTGTGTTCTAACGACCAGTTGGGAGGAAAACAATGAGAGCATTGATGAAGCCACACTTGTGGATGAATGTCGTTGGCAGAATTCTTAAACGTTTTGAATTTACGTGTAGTAATGAACAGCTTATAGTCAAAATCGTCGTGTCGGCGAGTAGCATATCGGTCATTGTTGCGTCGTGTCGGCGGTTCAAGGCTCTGAGCACTATGGGACTTAACATCTATGGTCATCAGTCCCCTAGAACTTAGAACTACTTAAACCTAACTAACCTAAGGACATCACACAACACCCAGCCATCACGAGGCAGAGAAAATCCCTGACCCCGCCGGGAATCGAACCCGGGAACCCGGGCGTGGGAAACGAGAACGCTACCGCACGACCACGAGATGCGGGCTCGGCGGTTCAATCTCAAAATTCGGTGCACATTGCCAATTTCTTACATAATTTCCGAAATGCCCTGTGTTATTATTTTGCGGCTTTTCCGTATTTCTAAGTCCCTCTTCCCGTGTTGGAGCGCGAGTGTCCTCTGAAATACGTAATTCTTGTATTACCTGTGTCAGCTGATCTTGTACTTCCCGGATTTCTCTTTGGTGTTGCGTATTAATTTGATTCAGATTTTGTTTCAGTTTCCTGATTTGTTCGCTCTCTTCTGTGTCATTAAAGACTACCGGTTTTGTGTCATTCAGATTATCATCTACTTTTGTAGATAAGTTAATGAACTGATCTGAAAGTTCGGCTACTTTCTCCGATAGTATACTCATTTCCTCAGTGTATTTTTCTGAACCAAGTTTCAGAGTATCTACTGTGTCCTTTAAGTTTTCTTGAGTTTTTGCAAGTTGCGTAACCGAATCGGTAGATGCAACTGAATCAATTTTAGCTTGCAGGGTGTCGTGATTTTCATGAACAATGATTTGCAGTTCTTTTATGGCTGCTTCGTGATTCTGTAATGCATTTTCATGCCGCGAAAAAATAGGTTGGAAATGCTCACAAATTTGTGTTTTTACGTCATTACAGACTTTTTGACATTTCGATTCAATGTTATGTAACTCAGTAGTTAAATCTTCACGTGTTTGTTCAAGAGTTTGTTCCAATGAGTCTAACTTTTTAAGATTTTGTTCCACTGTGTCTAACTTTTGGAGATTTTGTTCCATTGTGTCTAACTTTTGCTGTGTTTGACTCTGATTTTGTTCCATTTGTTTCTGATTTTGTTCAAGCGTTGTGTCTAACTTTTGTAGCCTTGGTCCCATTTGTTGTGTTAACTGCAATAACAATGCACTGGTGTCTGAAACACGTTCCTCAGTGCTTTTCGGCAGTGAAGTTGCACCGGCAACATTCACATTTTGACAAGCAGAAAATGTGTCTTGACTTATTTGAGAAAACGGTGAGGACCCAAATCCTGAATCCACAGCATTTGCGAGATTGTTTCCTGTCATTTCGGATTCCTGAGGCAAGCTATTGCCGACCGATCGATCGATAATGCTTCCCTGTTCTCTAATTGTTTCGCTGTCTACACCATTGTTTGCCGCCCGCTCCATTTCCCTATGCACAATTACCAAATTACTACTTTGAACATTAGTTAATTCATTACTCGGTGGCGCTAACACACTGCTTTCGTCTTTACTGTCATTTCTCAGTTTACTTTGGAGCCTAGTATTACGTTTTTCACACGCCATTATTGTCACAGTATTTCACACGACAACACAGAAAAACACAATTTGAAGAGCAAAAATAAGAGAACACATTAACATAACACTGAAAATAATATCTAGTTAATTGCAGCTGCGAAATACTTGGTGCAAATCTACATACATGCCACAACTGTTTTACTGTACAACAATGAAAAACTACAACTACAATGGAAATTCTCTCTATAATTACGCGCTAGCAATAAACAAAATCTACACTAATTACACAAGCTACAAGAAAAATCAGAAGATTCCAGTGAGGTATCCTAGGCTAAGGGTCGACATATGAAACGTCCCCTTTTATCAACTTATACATACGACTGTGCTTATACTGACGCACAATATTTTTAGCGCAACGCAATCTGACTTTCAAAATTCCCTACAAAAGAATGGCCCTGACTAACATTAAACTATACCTTTCACAAATCACTTACCTCACAAAAATCTTCGCTGCTCAAGCTACTGCAATACAGCGAGCGCCACTACTGCCAGCTAAATAAAAGATTCAAACTATGGAAGGCACTAACTACTGATAGGGATAGTTAGCAAATGAAAGATATTAATAGAGAACAAACAATGTATTTACCTTGATATCATCATATATATAGCAGTTCATGACAAATTACAAAACTCCGCCATCTCTCTCCCCACATCCACCACTGCTGGCGGCTCACCTCCAACTGCGCAACGCTACGCGCTGTTCACAGCCAGCTGCCTAACACTACAATGGTTGAGTATTACAACAATGCAAAGCAGCCACAGACTGCACACAGCACAGCCAGTGATTTTTTTATACAGAGGTGGCGTTACCAATAGAAAAACCTAAACAGCCTACTTACAATCTGTAATAAACGTAAGAATATTTATGAGAAGAAAGTTCTCTATGGGAGTAACAACAAAAGTAAAAAAAGACAAAGTTTTAATAATGTGATTAGCAAAATTAAATACCAAAAGATTTGTATCTTCAGGTTAGCTACAAGAGTAATAGTTTAATTTTACGTTTTACGGAAAATAAATAGTTCTACATTCGTCTTTACTCTGCAAACCACTGTGAATTGCGTGGCATTGGGTACATCCCACTGTTTTTTGGAAATTTATAGTAAGGGCTGTGGGACCAAACTGCTGAGGTCATCGGTCCCTAGGCTTACACACTACTTAATCTAACTTAACCTAACTTACGCTAAGCACAACATACACACCCATGCCCGAGGGAGGACTCGAACCTCCGACAGGGAGCCACCCGAACCGTGACAAGACGTCCAAGACCACGTGGATACCCCGCGCGGCATCCCATTGTACCAGTTATTAGGATGCCTTCCCGCTCTATTCACTTATGGGGCGCGAGAATTTAAATAGATGCCTATGTGCGTGCTGTAATTAACCTAATCTTGTCCTCACGATTCCTATGTGAGTGATACGTAGGGGGTCGCAGTATATTCCTAGAGTCTTTATTTAAAGACAGTTCTTGAAACTTATTAAGTAGGCTTTCTTCTAGAGTCTGCCGTTTCAGTTTCTTCAGCGTTTCTGAGACACTCTCCCGCACGTCCAACAAACCTGTGATTATTCGCGCTGCCCTTCTCTGTATACGTTTAGTATCCCCCGTCTCTGTATTCGTTCAGTATCCCCCGTTAGTCCTGGTAAGTGTCCTACACACTTGAACAACATTGTACAGTGGGTCGCACGAGAGATTTGTAAGCAATCTCCTTTGCAGACTTGGAGCACTTCCCCAGCATTCTACCAATAAACCGAAGACTACCACCCTGCTTCACCCGCATCTGAGCCTATGTGATCATTCCATTACATATCCAGACATTTGTAACAGTTGGCCGATTCCAGCTGTGGTTCATTGATATTATAGTGACAGGACACTACTACGTTTTTGCGTTTTGTGAAGTGGGCAGTTACACATTTTTTTAAGCATTTAAATCAAGTTGCCAATCTTTGCACCACTTTGAAACCTTGTCAAGATTTGACTGAATATTTATGCAATTTCTTTCAGACCGTACTTTATTACAGATAACATCAACATCTGTAAAAAGTCTGACGTTACAATTAATATTGTCCGCAAGGTAGTTGAAGTACAGCATGAACAGCAAGGTTCACTTCACCCTTTCCTGGTCCACCCACGAAGTTACTTCTACATCTGACGAAAACTCCCCAGCCAAGATAACCTACTGCTACCTCTCTGCCAAAAAATCCAGCCACAAATATCTCTTAGTACTACTGTGATCGTACTTTTTATAATAAGCGTAAATGTGATACTGAGTAAAATGCTCATCAGAATCTACCTGACTATCGTGAACCAAAGCTTTCAGTATGTCACGTGAGACAAGTTTGAGTTGGGTTTCGCATGATCGATGTTTCAGGAATGCGTGCTGATTAGCATGGAGGAGCTCACTTTGTTCGAGATATCGCAATATGATTAAACTGGTGATATGTTCTAAGGTCTTACAACAAGTCGATGTCAGGGATATTGGACGGTATTTTGTGGACCATTTCCACTACGTATCTTGTAAACTGGTGTGACATGTTCCTGCTTCCAATAACTGAGCCTGGTTTGTTCGAGGGATCCACGTAGATTATAATCAAAAGTGGCGCTAACTCTGCCGCAAATTCGGTATAGAATCTGATAGGGATTCCATCGGGTGGTTGCAGTTGCAACAACTTCATAAACAAATTGGAATCTCTCATTCATTTGTCGATTGCCTGTCCTTGCTCAAAGCACTGGTAGAAAAAACAATATCATTCATCAGGTGGGCCGCAAACGAGGAACAAAGTAAGTATTGGTGTGTCCTATAGTGACGCTGAAAAATCACTTGCAGAGTTGGCTGTCTGCATAACACTTAGCTGCGAGAGATAAAACTGAGAGAGGTAACTACAACAGAAGGTGGTATGAGCATTGAGAACGATGTCAAACTTCGTTGGCCCAACTAATGAATGAATGAATGCAGTTTTAATTATAACCATGCGAGTGAAGTGACAGGCTCATATGAGGTAGGATTAATAGAAGAGATAGAATAGATCTGTCTAAGAGCGGCATGTTTCGTTACGAGATTGGCCAGTAACGACAAACTCCAGTGGAAGACACTTTGTTGAAATTTCGAGGGCATACTAATAAGGGTCGGGAAGCACATTCCTTCCTCCCATGTCTGCCTCACAAAATGAGCACTACGAGGAAATCAGAAAAATCAGAGTTCATACGGTGGTTAACTGACTATCGTATTTCCCACGCACCGTACTCAGATGTAAAAGGGAAATGAGCGAGTAAGTTGATACTTGTGGTACGAGAAGTTCCTTCCACCACACAACGAAAGGTTTTTTGCGTAGTATGGACGTAGATTAATATAGAGTTCTGTAGATATTTATTTGCTGGCGAATCATTCAGTAGGTAATAGTGACGTTACTATTTGTTACTTTGGTTTAAAAAAACTAAATTAATTTTTTTTGGTATTAACACATTGTGTTAATATGCATACGTTTGAGTTTTTCGTGCATAAATTGGGAACTCAATAATGGCTAAAATCGTCTGCCTAATAAGAAGTCAATAACATGAGACGCGCCATTAGATATAAGTAAAATAAATTCAGAAACACAGTTGAAGCCCGGTACTGTTTGATTACACGGTCGTTGATCTATTACTGCCCTCAGTCACAACGCCAAGAATCTAGAAGTTGCCATATGGAGGGACTTACGTTGAAACGATCACATAGATGTCGTTGTACGGAAGAGAGATGGTCTCTCAATCTGAGAACCTCACAAAGTTGCTTTGACAGAAGAGAGACGAGATTCAAAGAAAAGCTGCATGATTCATCAGTGGAACTGAGTCACAAAAATTTTCATAAATCTCCAGCGGAAGACACTGCTAGCTTGTCTTGTGCACCACGGAGATGTTTATTCTTTAAACTACGGTTGGACAACCGGCGGCCCACAGGTGACATCGCCGCGCGATTGGTTTCACTCCAACCACTGATAAAAATTCGTGGGGGAGAGAACGAGTTAACAGGCCCTCAACGTTCGATGCTGCTGTAAGTGCGTCAATATAATGACCACCTGAGGCAGAGTACTGTCGTAATGCCAACACAAGAAATACTGGCGAACAGTATTGAAGCCGATCAAAATACACACATAAAAAAAAGCTAGGCATCACCACGGTTCTGACAGTTCCGGAACATGTACAGAAAATTGGAATAGAGGTCAACATAAATATCATTTTAGCCCTTTTTATTACTCATGAAAACCACACATTGCATGTTGTACCACCATACAGCGAGACCTTCAGAGGTGGTGGTCCAGATTGTTGTAAACACCAGTACTTCTAATACCCAGTAGCACGTCCTCTTGCATTGATGCATGCCTGTATTCGTCGTGACATAGTATCCACAAGTTCATCGAGGCACTGTTGGTCCATATTGTTCCACTCCTCAATGGCGATGCGCCTAGATCTCTCAGAGTGGTTGGTGGGTCACATCGTCCGCAGGCATCCCTTTTCAGAATGAGATTTTCACTCTGCAGCGGAGTGTGCGCTGATATGAAACTTCCTGGCAGATTAAAACTGTGTGCCGGACCGCGACTCAAACTCGGGACCTTTGCCTTTCGCGGGCAAGTGCTCTACCAACTGAGCTACCCAAGCACGACTGAAGCCCCGTCCTCACAACTTTACTTCTGCCAGTACCTCGTCTCCTACCTTCCAAACTTAACAGAAGCTCTCCTGCAGACCTTGCAGACCTAGCACTCCTGAAAGAAAGGATATTGCGGAAACATGGCTTAGCCACAGCCTGGGGGATGTTTCCAGAATGAGATTTTCACTCTGCAGCGGAGTGTGCGCTGATATGAAACTTCCTGGCAGATTAAAACTGTGTGCCGGACCGAGGCTCGAACTGATTATCCGAGAGGCTGTCCTGAACCCTATAGAGCACCTCTAGGATGATTTATAACGCCGACTTCGCTCCAGACGCCAACATCACTCCAGTCTATGGTTTCGTCTCTTGATGAAGAATGGACTGCCACTCCTCCACGGACATTTAGACCTCTCTGAAAGAATCCTTAGCACAACCCAAATCGTCATAAAAGTGAAATGGACGTACTCCATATTAATGTAATGTTATGTTCGGATACTTTTGATCGGGCACTTTCACAATAGTCCTAAAGGGAGACATTATTATTCCTGGCTATCACATACACTAGGAGCTATGATGCCAACCGATCCCATTTCTAAAAAAGAGCTGCACAGATACCTAAAAGAGTCCGTGGTGGTTCGCGTACTGTAGACTGTCTGGAGGCCTGGTTACCTAGTTTACGTAACGAATACTTTCATTGTCAAACTGATACATACGATCAATCTTGGAAATATGTTGTTCCATTTACAATTCTCTTGAGTGCAGTACATGGACTTACAACAGTTTACCGGTTTCAACTCCAACGAGTCACAATCAGAACCAGCATCTTGTTCAAATTAACGTGTAGTAAGGGCACCAATGGCCATATTTGTTACTTAACATCGTGTCATCTGACCGAGATGGGCGTAGGTGACCGTTCGACGTGTTACTTATGCAACAACATACTCTGATTATGACTCGCAAGAATCGAAACCCATAAACAGGTGCAAGTCCGTCACTGTGATCAAGAGGCACGACGTGGTATGGGCTCGACTAACGTCTAAAATAGTGCTGGAGGGAATTGACACGATCATGAATCCTGCAGGGCTGTCCATAAATCCGTAAGAGCACGAAGGGTGGAGATCTCTTCTGAAGAGCACGTTGCAAGGTATCCCAGATATGCTCAATAATGTTCGTGTCTGAGGGTTTGGTGGCGATCGGACGTGTTTAAACTCAGAAGAGTGTTCCTGGAGCCACTCTGTAGAAATTCTGGACGTGTGGGGTCTCGCATTGTCCTGCTGGATTTGTCCAAGTCCGTCGGAATGCACAATGGATATAAATGGATGCAGGTGATCAGACAGCATATTTATGTACGTGTCACCTGTGAGAGTCGTATCTAGTCTATCAGGGGTCCCATATCAATCCAACTGCACACGCCCCACACCATTACAGAGCCTCCAACAGCTTGAACAGTCCCGTGCTGACATGCAGGTTCCGTGGATTCATGAGGTTTTCTCCATACCCATACACATTCATCCGCTCTATACAATTTGAAACGAGACTCGTCCGACCAGGCAACATGTTCCCAGTCATCAACAGACTAATGTCGGTGTTGACGAGTCAGGCGAGGCGAAAAGCTTTGTGTCGTGCAGTCATCAAGATTACACGAGTAGGCCTTCGGCTCCGAAAGCCCATATCGGTTACGTTTCGTTGAAATGGATCGCACGCTGACACTCGTTGATGGCCCAGCACTGAAATCTGCAGCAGTTTGCGGAAGAGTTGCATTTCTTTCACGTTGAACGATTCTCTTCAGTCGTCGTTGGTCCCGTTCTTGCAGGATCTTTTTTCGGCTGCAGCGATGTCGGAGATTTGATATTATGCCGGGTCTTGATATTCACGGTACACTCGCGAAATGGTAGTACGGGAAAATCCCCGCTTCATCGCTACCTCGGAGATGCTGTGTCCCATCGCTCGTGCCTCGACTATAACATCACGTTCCAACTCACCTAAATCTTGATAACTTGTCGTTGTAGCAGCAGTAACCGATCTGACAACTGCGCCAGACACTTGTTGTCTTATACTGGCGTTGCCGACCGCTGTTCCGTCTCTTTTGCCTGTTTAGATATCTCTGTATTTGAATACGCATGCCGATACCAGTTTCTTTGGTGATGCAGTGTATATATTCGACTCCTCATTACAGATATAAATTATCGTTTATGAAAAGCACGTTTGGAGTGAACATGAGGTTAACTCTGCACGCAGTTTGGGATTTTATCGTACAGTTAAGGCCAAGTATAGGACCTGTTGTGGAACAGTAGTTCTTTGTAGATCCTATGCTGGTATATTACGACCACCTACAATGTCTCAGGACCGCCACCAAAGCTTTGAAATTAGTTTGCCTACTGAAAATGCGTCAGCGGCTGGCTGGTTTCAAAGCGTTCAAAATTCTTCGCTGCGAAATAACGTTCAGGGGATCAGGGGAAGTATTTGCAGATTCACGTTGTAAAATGATCGAGAGATTTTGCTCTACAAACAACAGTGCCTAAAACGTTGAGACCCTACGGGTCTAAAGTATTGGCTATGAGAAAGTAGGGATGGAAAAAACCGATCGGTTAAAACGAATGTCGGTGTTTTATTTACAAATAACCGGCATTTTTCGGTATTTGTTCGGTCTCGGTTATAACAGGTGTTGATCTTTTACTAATAACCGAAAAAAAACGAATTGTCGTTAGCCATATCAGCAATGCTAAAAAAATTTTATTTTTTAAAGAAAGAAGTAACTTTTATTCACAAAATTTGTGTTCATTTGAAATATTTCGTTACTATTGAAAATGGGAAAAGTGATCCGTGCTATTTTAGTTACAATGCCGACGAAAACGAGTGAAATACACGCGGAGAGTACATGCAGTGTGCAAGACTTTAACATCACCTATCTATACGGTAGGTTCTCGTTGTAGTCGCTGGACATCATTTGTGTTGCAGAAGGGCGCCAACCCTAGTCTGGAAATAATTTTACCAAGAGACATAGCGGTGAAGTACAATGCTTCATTTGCTTTATAAGACGAAAGATTTGTCCACCATTTCTATAGAGTTATAAAATACAAAGGAAATTATGGTGACAGTAATAAATTAGGAAATTAACAACATTTCATCCTTTAACTGCTTGCAGCCCTTTAAAACGGACAAATTAACACGGAAAACAATGCTCTCCACCCTCGGTTTTCACCGTGTAGCACTAGCTATTCGTAGTGCCCAAACAGTGGTTCGCTCCCCGATTACAACATGATCTATGAGCAGAGCTTCAAAAAATTAGAATTAGTGGGAGAATACTGCTGATTTTTTGTAGTATTCAGAAACGTATACTTTTCTAGACTAGTCTGATTCTATGTATTTTGAAACTGAGCGGTCAGTCTTTGTTCGATTTCTACGTTTCTTACAGGAAATAACTGGAATAAAAAAAAAAGAACGAAAAGTCGTTATTTCAGAAACCGATTATTTTGAGCGGTTTTAATAGGTCAAACTGGCGTGGGAAAAAACGATATAACCGAAAACCGGTTGTTTCAGTGGCAATTGCGAAGTAGGGAACGCTATTTGTTCCTACAGTTAACAAAATTTCGGTATAGCAAAATGTTGGCTATTTGCAATAAATGTTCTTTTTTTCTATAATATGTTTCAGTTTTTTTTTAGTTTATTTATGCATTTATTTTGTCTGACATGTAATTTTACCATACGGTAGGTCATGAGTGTACCTTCTCCGATAACGCAGTTAACAAATGACTGTTCACATAAGAGCTTCCCTGGTCCCAGTCAACAGCTGAGCGTCTTGGGGGACTTTCTGTCTCCCGAGACGAAGGCAGGCTTTTGTGGATCCTGGCGGGCCGGTAAGCTAAGACGGCGCGTGCTGCCGGCGGTGGCATTGTGCGCCAGACAAGGAGCTCAGATTGGCCATTGTCTTCGGCAGCTCCGTGTTGCCGGGTCGCCTGCTCTCTGCGACAGCCTGTTGTGCCTCCTAGTTCCAAGCATCGGAAGACACAGAGAAGCGGTTTCGTCCTTATGTTTTATGTTTCGCTGCCGCATTTCTCTATAGTCCAGTATAGAACGGAAAGTTGAAAATTTATCTGCAATAAATTTATGGATACACAAATAAGCTGAAAGCCTGAGGAGTCTATCGTACGAATATTAACGGTTTTCTGTCCTTTCCCACTTACAGACTGAGCAAAGAAATAATGGCTGTCCATATGTCTCGGTGCGTTCCCTAAGCTCTACTTATTTACGATGAAGCATACAAATGTTATTTCACTTTTATTTATTTATTTATTAGGTTCCATCGTACTTTGCGAACCAAAGGCACTTGATTATGTGTTACCGAACGCTGTTTAGAAAATCTGTAAACAGAGGATCTAAGGAATTAATAAATCACGAAAAAATTGTGAAAGATTATACGGATTAATAATACATTACAGAGAAACGTTCCCCATTGCAGCGAGTAATTCCTGTCATCGTAGAAGGAATGTGCCATAAGAAAACCTTTCAACATATAACTAAAATCTCTGTTTATTTTCATTTCTGCTCCACGCTTATTGACAATTAATCTTTCTGAGTAGTGGATACTTTTCTCTCCAATGAAGTTAATTGTCTTGTGTAGCCCGTTTTTATTCTTGACGTACACATTTGTTTCATGCCTTTTTTCATGCTTTTGCCCGCTTGTGGTTTTTTAAACTACTTCCATCACATATCTTCCACACATTAGTGTTGAAAAATCCCAATCTAATAGTTCTCTAAGTAAGGTTACTTGTGGTAATGGGAACAACACAGGTCTGAACTCCACAAGGAAAAAAAGAAAAAAAAGTGGCACACCACCAAGGAATTATCCGAATGAGACAGAAATCGGAAGATGTGATGTACAAACAAAGGATTACAATTTCAGAAAAATTGGCTGATTTATTCGAGAGAAAGAGCATCAAAAATTGGACAATAACGCATTGGTCCATCTCTGGCCCTTATGCATGCATGTATATGGCTTAGCATTGATGTCCTCCTGAGGGACATCATGCAAAAGTCTGTTCAACTGGTGCATTGGATAGTCAAAATACAGAGCTGATTGGAGGGTCCAGCTCATAATCATACAACCAGGGACTGCTTCTGATTTAGTGCCACTGTGCCATGGCACCACTTGTATACAAAAGAAAGAAAGAAAATTCTATGTGAACTGTGCATAAACATTGTTTCGGAGTACGTATTTTCTGATTTGAAGAAGGACTTTTTGGCACGCACACTCTCGCGGTAGTTTTCTGAAGCTTGGAGCCAACTGCAGATTGGCACTATCTGCCCTCATAAATGCTGTATGAAAGGCTCAGCCGTTAGTTTCTTCACACTTTATAAAATAAATAAAATAAAATTATAATAAATAAAATATTTCAATTATTCACTATTTGTGATGTATATGATTGTGATTGGTTGTAATTGATATTTCCTTATCTGGAACGTGGACGTTTAATTATTCGGAATCAGACGCTTGACAATGGCTATTTGGCAAAGGCAATGTTACTCGTAGTTGACCGTGAAATAAAACTGAAATAATCGGACTTCGTAATTAAATCGTTTCCAAAGACTGCTGCGGTAGGTACAGACTCATAATCTAATCTCAATATTACAATGATTTGCCAGCCATGCCAATACGTCGTACAGAGGTGATTGTCTACTGAACATAAAAAAAGTTACATAGTTAGTTAAATCAGATATATTCAATGAAATTGCCTACAGTTCATAATCCTACTTACTTTTACAAATACAAATTCTTTTCAGAATCGAGTGCCTAGTGTGGTTGCAACTCGCAGTATTCTTCTATAACATGAAAATATGGCGGTGTGCCAGACAATAAAATAAAAATACGTGCTTCTCGCACCACTTCTACCAGAGCTCTCCCTTCTTAATCAAACATAAGAGTAACGTAATTATGCTTTTATTTTATCAGCGACACAGCGCTGCAGTTGTGTGCCATAGGCTTTATTTATTTGTCACTGATTATTTATTTAATTAATATTTCGCGTTTCCGTGGAAACTCACGCTCGGCATGCAAATGTGCCTTTATATTGCCCCCTGAATTGCGAGGCGAAAGGACACACCTGCAGGCGAGCAATTCACCTAAAGGCACAAGAAAATCTAAGTTATCTACAACTATTTACATGACTTACATTACACACATTATACACATTATGTACAAAATTTGAATGACGCGGGTGCGCCGTAAAAGTTCTTATGTTGGCAGATAGAGTGCGCGCATGCGCAGAAGCGTCTGTGTGACTCCGGCACTGCCGTTATATTGTACAGTTAGATCACGCGGCACAGTATTGCAGTTCATATTGTTCGTGTGCGCGCGTTTTTAAATCGTTGCACAAAGAAAATATTCAAGCAAGATTTCATATGAAGACTACATTCTATGACAGGTAACTTAGTTTTAAATTTACAATATTTGTTATAACACAATACAACTTAGATTGTTGAATGTTTCTTAGTTACATAGTATTGTTTTGAAATACTTCAAAGAAAAATGTCCGTATGTTTCAGGTGCGTTGACCTATACACATCGTGACGTTATTTCAGTTCATATTCACCTGCTGCACAATAATTTTTTACAGGTTAGTGTCGTCGTGGTAAAGTTTTTTTTTTATCACAGTAACATCGTTGTATAACAACGTGATTAATACATAAGCATGTCCATTTCCCATTTCCATTATAGTCGTTGTGCTACAGTTCGTTGTGACAAAAAGCATTGTTTATTACAGATCTGACGTGACCCGTCGAGTAATTGGTCCACGTGCAGTTCGTTTTTTACATTCCGTGGAAGCTTGGTTGCAGAACCTCGGACGGCACATAGCTGGCGTCGATCCTTGGACAGTCCAGGTAAGAGTGTCCGTCACATTTCGAGAACATTTCATTCCCTGAAGTTCCAACCAAAATTCTTCCACCCGTCGTGTTGTTTTCTGGACAGGCACTTTGTGTCCATTTAATCCAGTTAACATCTTGAAGTTAGGTACTGTAGTAATGTCACTAGACGATGCACGAGTTATGCACTTCACATTTTCAGTTTTTTTTTTTGCTGAATATAGCTCACCTAAATGTTCGTAGTTATTAATCAAAGAAATGGTTCATCGCGTTTACATAGGTACGATTCATAATGAATGGCATTAACCGTTTCTTTCACATAGGTTTCTGCGTGGTTGCAGAGCTAGTAATGTTCGTTAATGTCCGTGAACAGTGGTTCACTATGCAATGTCTTTTTGGCACTCGTTTTGTTCCAATTTTTTACATAGTAACAGTTACATTATACATCATTGAAAGAAAAATAAACATGAGTAATCGTACATATACACGTCACATATTTTCTTAGCATAAACATAATTCAGTTGCACATAAACATGTTTACATCATCATTACATAGCTATGGGTTATTACATTGTGTCACATTTGATTACATGAATTGCAGATATTGACGTCCTCTTTATCGGTTTTGCTGGAATTTTATCGATGTTTATTTTATGATGTCATCTGAAATTAAGATTGGTTAGACACAACATTCATTACATCAGTAGGCAAGACCAGGCATTTTCACTACTCAATAAATATTCAAAATAATAAGAGACGGAAAACTGTTCGATTCCTCGCGTTTTGTGCGTGTGTGTATAGTGTCTGTGTGGCCTTGACTACTGATAGATGCTTTTCGTGTTGAGAGATGTGCGTCTAATCTATTTTTCGAAGTAAAAGATCGCTTCACAGATGACGTCTGTCGGTTCGTCAGGTGTCATACCAAGTCAGTGGTACCTACAGTAACAAATGTTTCGTGAAAAATTAATATATCATTCACTGCTACGTAAACATAAATTTTATTTTAATATTCCGTCTTCCAGGTGGTGGCGCGCGCTGAAAGAAGAGTTCTTCTGCCTTCAACTGCGTCACTGGAACCGCTGAAATGAAAATTTCTATACTACTTATTATCTGTGTTGTAGCAACAGAGTTTTTCGAGTTGCTTAGCAATGTTTTGATGGGTATGACTTTGACATTATTCCGCATGAAATGCTCTAAGATCTCGGTGTGCGTATAGCCCAATAATTTTGTTAGTTCTACGATGTTGTAACAGATACGCACCAGGATGCGGTATGTTAATAATTATATAAGGTCCTTCATATAGCAGACGCCACTTAGCGTTGCGTCGTTTTAGTGCTACAGATTTATGATGAGTACGAAGTAGTACAAGCATTCCTACCTCGAATTTTTGTTTTCCTTTTATTGTGTTTCTGTGATGTTTGTTTCGTATCTGTGCGTGATGTGTCAGCGTAGTCAAAACTTCTTTTATTTTCTGTTCTGGTGTGATTTCCTTGTCTGACAACTTAGGTAATGGTTCTATCCACTGATCGTTCTGTTTGTAATTGAACATGATCTCGTTAGGTGTGTAATTTGTATCGTAAATATTTAAGTTATTGTGTACGTCTTCGAAAAGACTTAGGTAGGACACCCAATTAGTATGTTTTGATGAAATATAGGTCCTCATGAATCGGTTTAATTCTCGGAAAAGTCTCTCAGTCGCGTTACATTGTGGACTAAACCTCGAAATAAATATACTTTTAATGTTATTGTCCTTCAAGAAATTTCTCCATTTGTACCCAGAGTAGTATGCTGCATTATCTGACAGAATTGCTTTAGGTTTTCCCACGTGCGTCAGGTAATCACTTGAGAATCTTCGTATTATAGCACTTGCAGTGGCGGATTTTAAAGCATAAAGTTTTACATGTTTAGAAAATATATCGTAAAAAGCTAAGATATATTTGACGCCTCCAGAGCTTGCTGGATGCGGTCCACTGATGTCAGTACACAGAATTTCCAGGGGTTTACTGGGTAAAATAGAATGTAAATCTGTTTTTGTGGATAAATTCTGAGGTTTTGATTTTTGACATATGACACATGTTTTCAGTTCCCTGTAAATTTTTCTTCTCATATTGCTAAAATAACAGTATGTGCTGATCTTTGCTAAACACTTTTTCGTCCCATAATGACCCCAAAGTAAGTGTGTGTGCCAAATCAGATTACGTTCAGACTCTTTGGGAATGCATACACACCAGTTAGTAGCATTTGGATGTCGGCGATAAAATAACACATCATTGTGTAACTTGTAATACTTAGTCAAAGGATGATTGTGTTTTTCTACCAGTAATGTTATTATCTTATACCAGTGAGGATCAGATTTTTGTAATTCAGCCATGTTTCTGCACATATCAATATAATATTGGTGATACTGCTTATCTTGCATTAAGAGAATCCTGTAGTCATTTACATTTTCCAAGTCACTGTTGGTATCATTCATACCTTGTGGAAGTCTAGACAAAGCGTCTGCAATGGTGTTGTCGTTACCTCTTATGTATTTAATTTCAAAAGAGTAGTTCTGAAGTGTAACTGCCCATCGTGATAGTCTAGGATGTACAAGTTTACAAGTTAACAAAAATGTCAGGGCCTGGTGGTCAGTGTAAATTACTGTATGTTTTCCAAATAAATAATAATTGAATTTCTTGAATGCCCATACTATGGAAAGTGTTTCTAACTCAGTAGTGGAGTATGTACGCTCACATTCAGATAAAGTACGACTCGCAAACCCAATAATTCATATCTGTTCCTTTTCTTTATTCTTTACAACTTGAAATAAGCAACATCCCAAGCCAGTACGTGAAGCGTCACAAGTCATACAAAAATCTAAATTGAAATCTGGATGGCTCAATAAGTTTGCATTCACTAAGGCATGTTTAATTGTATTAAAGTCATTCTGGCACTGTTCTGACCAGATCCAAACTTGATTCTTTCTGAGTAGATTTAGCAGATGTTTACTGTTCAAAAGTGGTTGTGGCAAAAAACGTCTGAAAAATGAACATAGCCCAAGGAATGATTTTAACTGCTTTTTAGTTCGAGGGCTAGGAAAGTTTCTGATAGCATCTAATTTACTGGGATCAGGACGTATGCCCTGTGAATTAATGATATGTCCTAGATATTTTATCTCACTGCAACCAAATTTTGATTTTCTAAGATTGGCTGTGACTCCAGCTTGTGCAAATTTTTCTAAAATTCTTTGAAGTGTGTCAACGTGTTCATTCCAAGACTGTGTAGCTATCAGTATATCATCTACATAGTGTGTGACTGTCTTAACTAAATCGTCGCCAAGCACGGTATCCAGGGCTGTAATGAATACCCCAGAACTGACATTCAGTCCGAAAGGTAGAACACAAAACTGATAGGTTCGCCCCCCGAACATAAATGCAGTATATTTCCGAGAATCAGGAGTGATACCCACCTGCCAAAATGAATTAGCGAGATCTATTGTGGAAAAATATTTTGCATCTAGAAATTTCTGTAATTGCTCTTCTAAATTTTCGGGTTTTGTGTGAACTGGTAAAATTATTTCATTAATTGCTCGTGCGTCTAACACTAAACTAATGCTTCCTTTTGATTTTTTGACAACAAGTAGAGGACTACAGTAAGGTGAGGTGGATGGTTCAATGACCTTCCAGTCTAACATTTGTTTTAATTCTTGCCACACAGCAGGTCGTTGAGATAACGGTACGTTATATGTCTTGTGGTAGAAGATCTTGTGAGGCTTAACTTCAATCTTGTACACATACATGTTGATAACACCTATTCGTTTGGTAAAAACTTGTAAATATTTGGATAACACTTCCTGTAGTTTTATACGTTCATGTGCACTGAGAGCTGTAGCTTCATTTATCTTATGATCAAGCAATGTTTTCAAGTCCATTAGCTCTGTGTCAGATGAGTGTGTGTGCGTGTCTTGAATGTCATTGTCAAGTACTAACTGAACCTTGTACCCGGTACAGTGTTTGTCATGCTTTAGAGTTCTCCTGTCCAAATCAATAATAATTACACTGCCTTTATCCTTTAAAATACACTTACCTTCGGAGAAGTCTATAATGCAGTCCTTCTCGCTCATAATATCTATTCCTAATATGCAATTTGTCACAAGGTTTTGTACAACCAGGAATGGCCATTGTACGGTTCCATTACCTATTTTAATGTTTACAAAAACTTGCTTCGTAACCCTACATGACTTATTACCTAGTGCAGTAGTTATTTTACAGTTTTGGGCAGGAAACTCAGGCACGGGTTCCAATTCACACATCTTTTTATAGAAATTAAAAGACAAAACGCTCACAGCTGCACCTGTATCTAGGATAATAGTAGTTGGAATCCCACCTACTACACCAGTAGTAGATGCTAAAACAATTTCATTTGTGTTTGAACGACATTGTGTACTGTCTTGCAAAAGTTCATCTGATATATTGTTATTGTGGTTGTATCTTATAAATAAAACAGGTAATTTTTGTTTAGAGTTATTCGGCATATCATTATTCTGTTGTTCAAGTGTGGTGTCAAATAACTGATTAACATTGAAGTCGCCCCCCAAGAATTCTTCAGCCACGACCTGGGGCATAGAAGTGACTGTTTCTAGTTTGTCGGATTAGCATTTGTACTAGGTACTGACACAGATTGAGGTTGTGTATCAGGTGTCATTTCTATTATATTCACATTCGGATATTGCCTATTGTGATCTCCAAACTTTTGCGGTTGTTGTTGCTGTTGCGCATTATAACTTACCTGTCGGTCGTAAGGTATGCTCCAATTTTGTCCTGGTGGCTGCTGTGGTAAAGCAGTGTTTGAATGAAAGTACTGATCGTTACGAGTCCAGCCTTGACGCTGTCTTGGCTCGTAGTTATTATTATTTCTATTTCTGTTTGTGCTTTTGTCGTTCCCTTTGTATCCGTTGTTACCGTTGTAGTTATTACCGCGGTGCCTTTTGTATGGATTGCCGCATGAAGTGTTATTACTGTTGTAACTATTGTTTGTATTGGAATACGCGTGTTGATTTAGATTTCCGTATTGAGACGGCATGTGAGTTTGCTGTTTTTGCTGTACCGCGTATCCAACTGTGGGCGCGCCAGAATTGAGTTGGCAAGCCTGCATGTTTTGCATTCCACTAGTGTAAACATTGTGGCTGCTGTTTTGCCGCGCGAAGCGCTGATCTTCAAGTAACATGTCAACCGAATCTAAAGCTGTTAAGAAATAATCTGAATCGTCATCCGGGATATGTAGGAGTTTTTCTTTAATGTTGAAAGGCAATTTGGCCTTCAACGCACGGAGTATATCGCGTGTTGCGACTGGTTCGTCTAAAAAGTGTCCCATGTTCAAGTATTTTTCAAAATATCTGCGTAAGTTGCCATTTTTACTGTTAAAAATTTCAGGTTCTAGAATTTGTCTTCTGAGTCGCTCCTGGACGGATTGCGACCAGAATTTGTTCAGAAAAGCACGCTCAAACTCACTGTACGTGGTACATACGTCAGCTTGACTGTATGCCCAGACAGCTGCATCGCCTTGGATGTAACCGACAATATATGAAATCTTTTTCCGGTCACTCCAAGTGCGTGGAAATGCGTTACTAAAAGATTTAAGAAAAATCACCGGATGAATGGTTCGTTTTTCTGGGATAAAAATCTGAAATTGCCTGTGTTTCATTAAGCTTTCTTCTTCCTTCGCATTGTGATATGGATTTATTCCACTGTAATTACTGCTATGTTCAGCTGGCGAGTAATTACGATAATGTTGCTGTGGTTTACCATGATAATAGCTTGTGTTTGTGTTTGCACATCGTGGTATGTATTGTAGTCGTGGTGTGTTTTGTTCTTGTGTGTTTGTCGTGTGCGGTATGTGTGTGTCATACTCGAATGTATATTGGTTCCTGAACTGTGCATTTTGACTGATATTTTCGTTACATTCAGTCTGTGGTCGATCGGTGAATTCTCTCATGGGTGCAGTGACGGATTGTACTGCGTCACTGATCAGCTGTTTGTTATTAGTCATGTATTCCGCTACGGAGTCGTGCACAATTGTTGGTAAATTTTCACGTAAGCATCTATCAAAATGTTTGTCTTTGTTCACTACCCAATCATGAAATTCTTTATTAATGTTTTGAAAATGAGCTGTGGCATCAGATTGTAAGATGTCAGTCAGGTGTTGTTCAACATTGTCAAATTTATTCTGCACATCAGTAATTCGTCTTTCAAGGTTGTCGTGCACTAAAGGATATGTTTGAATTTGTTCAGTAAGAACTTCACACGTGACATTAAGGTTTTTTACTTGTGTCTGTAAAAGTGCTACATCAGTTGTAGTCTTTTCTTGTCTCGTATTAAGCTGGGAAAATTTAGTACTGAGTTTATTCATCTGTTTGGTCAGTGTGGCGTCTATAAGTTCCACACGTTTACATAAAGTGTCATTACCTGTCTTGAGTGCTATGAGGTCAGATTTAATTTCGTCATTTTGTGTCTTTAAGGTGGCCATGTTCTCCGCGTTCTGTTTCATTAACATTTGTAACATGTCGGCAATGTTTACCGTTTGCAAGGTCTGTGCCCCCGCCGCGTCATTAGACGTGACGTCATGCATTAACATGGGCTCTGACTGAGACTTAGAAATTTTTGTGGTGGACGGGCTATTGTCAAAATTTCCGTCAACACTTGCGTCAATGTTTGATAAATCGTCACTACCGGTTGCTGTCGTAAAGTCATTTTCTAACATTTGTCTCTCGTCCGAGTCGGATTGTGTCTGAATAGTACGTCTTTGCTGTTCCATTTTTCCGTATTGATTTCTAGTTATTACCATGCCACACGTGATATATGTTTCAAGAAAATATTTGACACTGATTTTAAAATAAGATGCAGTTGAGCATGAATCGCTCGTAGCAACAATGGCTGTCCGTTAATTTAAAAATATAAACTGAATTTGAGATTATTGGTAATGGCTGCTAGCCATGTTACATCATATCGTACAGAAGTCGGCCATATTGTACACTCGTGTATTGGTATTGTTGCATACGTTATTGTTTAGGGAAAAGTACTGAGAATGGAATTTATTACTGAAAACTGTTATGGGCGAAAGAAACACTACAGAATTTACTGAAAAGCTAATACACTGAATTTATATGTCTGGTCAAGCCTGCTAATGCAAAGATGCTGCGTCTTACCTTATTTTGCTGGAAGTTTCATTGCGTCTTCCGGCAAAACTTTAGAATTGGAAAATATCTTCAGATTTTTGTTATCTCTCATACATTCACGTCCAGGTCCAGAAAGTTGATTTTTGACATGAAACAAAAAGAACAATGTAACAAATGACAAAATAACAAGTCCGACACGCAGTCGCCAATATAAAATAAATAAAATAAAATATAATAAATAAATAAAATATTTCAATTATTCACTATTTGTGATGTATATGATTGTGATTGGTTGTAACTGATATTTCCTTATCTGGAACGTGGACGTTTAATTATTCGGAATCAGACGCTTGACAATGGCTATTTGGCAAAGGCAATGTTACTCGTAGTTGACCGTGAAATAAAACTGAAATAATCGGACTTCGTAATTAAATCGTTTCCAAAGACTGCTGCGGTAGGTACGGACTCATAATCTAATCTCAATATTACAATGATTTGCCAGCCATGCCAATACGTCGTACAGAGGTGATTGTCTACTGAACATAAAAAAAGTTACATAGTTAGTTAAATCAGATATATTCAATGAAATTGCCTACAGTTCATAATCCTACTTACTTTTACAAATACAAATTCTTTTCAGAATCGAGTGCCTAGTGTGGTTGCAACTCGCAGTATTCTTCTATAACATGAAAATATGGCGGTGTGCCAGACAATAAAATAAAAATACGTGCTTCTCGCACCACTTCTACCAGAGCTCTCCCTTCTTAATCAAACATAAGAGTAACGTAATTATGCTTTTGTTTTATCAGCGACACAGCGCTGCAGTTGTGTGCCATAGGCTTTATTTATTTGTCACTGATTATTTATTTAATTAATATTTCGCGTTTCCACGGAAACTCACGCTCGGCATGCAAATGTGCCTTTATAACTTCTTATGACAGAGGTAGAGCCACAGCTATAGTGGCCGGCACGAAAGTGGAGTCCTCAAGTTCACGGCCGCTGCCTGCCGCCAGCAGGGGCTGCGGGCTGTGATTCGCCTGGCTCTCGGGTTTGTTGCCATGTAGGTACTGTTAGCAGTGCGGTAGGTCAGAGCAGCTGAAAGCTCAGTGTTACCATGCTTCATAGAGTGTTCACGTCTGGTCTCAATGTCTTACTGTGTTTAGATAGTTGCTTTGACAAGTGTTTGGTGGTGAACAGCATTGCACGAGCAACGGCCTACTTGTAGTACTCCTCCAGTCGGTGTGTGTAAAGGGCGGAAAGACATTTGCAAACAATCGAAAATTATCATATTGAATGTTCTCAAGTTTTTACTGATCTGACCGACAATGAAGAAGCGAGGAATAACTTAAGTTTTGTGCAAATTCATAAACTTACTGCTAAAGTGTGTGGTGTCTCCAAGACAACTGTAGGACATATTAGCAAATCTGTGTCATTGGCAGAATCTCCAGATATGAAAGGGATACGAACATGAACGGAAATCAACCGACTTTGACGATTTTAACAAAGAGCTCGTGCGTAGAACTGTACTTGGATATTATAACAGAGGAGAGTATCCAGCGGCTAAGAAAATACAAGCTGACCTCCGTGAAAAAATTAATTACTCGGGCTCAGAGACCTCCGTTCTTCATCTTCTCGACTCCCTTGGTTTCCGATTCAAAAAGTGTAATGACGGATGGAAATTCTTAATGGAAGACAGAGACATTGCAGCAGCAAGAGCGAAGTTTTTGCGTACAATGCACTTCTTGCATGCTCAAGACACCAGGCCTGTAGTGTACTTGGATGAAATTTGGGTTTCACAGAACCACACCAATAAGTATGTACGGAATGATTCCAAAGGAAAAGGCGGTTTGAAAGTGCCTACTGGTAGAGGTGGCCGTTTAATCATCGCCCACGCTGATTCATTAACCACAGGCTTCATACCAGAGGCCACACTTGTTTTTCGTGGTGGGAAATGTTCTTGCCAAACCGATTACCATTCAGAAATGAATGGAGAAGTTTTTAAGAACTGGTTTATTCCACTGTTGTCTGCGCTGGAAGAAGGGTCAATTATCGTGATGGATAACGCCAGCTACCACTCCATTCAGATAGAAAAGCTGCCACATTCAAATTGGCGCAAGTCAGATATTATGGAGTCGTTAAAGAGCAAGAATGTTTCATTTTCAGTCGATGAAACGAAGGCTGAACTCCTGTCTAAGGAAGAGATCGTAGGTGCCAAAAAGACTTACGAATTAGATCAGCTGGCAAATTAAATGGGACAGCAAGAGGTACGTTTACCACCGTATCACTGTCAGTATAATTCCATTGAATAGATATGGGCCCAAGTAAAGCGAGAAGTAGCGAAAAGAATTACTACTTTTAAACTTGCTGATGTCGAGAATCTAAAACCCGAAGCTCTTGACAATGTTGCTCAGCAGAACTGGGAGAGGTGTGTAAAACACGCAGAAGAATTGCAAGAAATTGATTTCTTGAACCAGGGTTCAAGTGACACCATAGCGGAATTTGTGGTGATACATCTGACTGAAACAAGCGACAGTGAATCTGAAGACACGGAGCCAGAAGATCTTTCAGTTTAGGTAAGTGCCGTCAACGAAACAAGCTGACGATTTCAGTTATAGAGGACACACTGCGAATGTTTTCCCTTACATTAGACGCCTGATAAATTTATCACAAGTGGTGGCGATTAGTTTACTCGACAGTAACAGTTAATTAAAATAAGATTGTCAGTTCTGTATTAAGTAACAACAGTTCTTCCTAAAAACCTGTATCGGATGTCTTTACATTCCGATATAATCAAACTGCATTCGGTTTGCTTGTACACCAGCAATTTAACTCTTTTCTTTCATAGAAGGATTGACTGGCTGTCGCTTAGTAAGTGGTGCTTCTCTTTCGACTGTATGTATAAACAGTGCAGTAACATCAGAACAGTCCCACCACCTATTCTGATTCTCCGAGAAGAGCATAGAAATCTATGATACTTGACGACTTTTACAAAAAAATTGAAGGTAGAATTGTATTACTTTAGTGTGACAGAGGATAGTATCCGATGGCTAGAGAAATACAGGGTAATGTCCGTGATAAAATTGATTATTCTGGCCAGTCACTTCAATGCACTGTCTTCTCCGCCCACTTGGTTTTTAATTCAGAAACTGTAATGATGGACGAAATTTGTAACACAAGACAGGGACATGGCAGTAGTAAGAATGAGGTTTTTGTGTACCAAGCACGTATTGCGTGCTGAGAATAATACGCTTACAGCAAATTTAGATAAAACTTGGGTTTCACAAAATCTTTCGAACAAATATTTTGCTCGACTTCCGTGAAAATATTGGCGCCAAAATAACTACAATTACTTTTGCGTAGTGTATATTGGCGTTTTGAGTGATGGATGCAATGACGAAGGATATGTATTAGCAGTCAGTAAAATATTTTCGGGCAGTAGGGAATATTCTCGGTAATATTAAAGTGAGCGACGGCCTACGACGACTCGTGCGCTGCTGTGCACGGAATATCGCGGAAGTAATTTGCCTCTGTACGTGATACGATTCAATAATGATGTCTGAAATGTTACCAAAAATAATTTTTCAGTTTTCTTAACAACTTTCTGATGCGAAATTTCTTCACAGTCCTACAGAACGAAAATTCATCAGCGACTACATTTTTCGCCATGCGGTCGGCACAGTTTCACATCTCTTATAATATTTTATTCTTTATCACAAAATACTTTTGTCTCTGAAATAAAAGATGCAGCATATGCATCTGTAAACTTTGAGGACGTTCATTTTTTTCAGTCCAATTACATTAGTGATTTTGTTACTAGCAAAGAATGAAGTAAAAAATTATTTTCCTCCAAAATTTCTTGCAACGTTGGTTCTCATTTTTTCCCTAGCGGCTAGTGATAATTTTCTTTTGGAAAGTACTCCGCCATATGCTAGACTAAAAATAGAGTAGACCAATATTTTTTTAAATTTTTACGAACAATTCAAATTGTCACTATAAAAAAAGTTGGCAGTGCTTTAAGACAGCGAGATGACCTTGAAGCCCTATTGTCATGCCGGCCACTATAGTCTGGCTCAAAGCTTCGCATTCTTTCCGTCAGAAAGTAGTAAACCCTTAGAAGCACGATCTGCCATCTGGCGAACATATTAGAAAACATTGGGGCACAGCTTTCTAGTAATCCAGTTTTACAATCTTTATGCAAGTTAATGCTATCCTAAACGCTAATTAATGCTTAATTAAACCGAATACAGAAATAATGCACTTAAATATCATTATAAATAGATATATGTAATTTGAATGTAATTATGCCCTTAGATTTTGAAACTAAGAGCTATAATTTCAGTACTGGTATTGGTATATTTCACAACAGCAGAGCTATTCTTACAGAACAAAAAAAAAACTAATGTATTCGCCACCGGTTGGGCATCTGTTTTCCCAACAAAGGGATAGTATTTCTGTTTATACTCGTAACGTTCATGTATTACAGTTCTGTACAAACACATTGTAGTTATTGCAGGATCAGGTAATTGACCGTATATGTAGCTTTCTGCACAATCTATAAGGGAAAATTCAGTTAACTGTGAAAATAGCAAACATGAACAAAGTAAATGAGTCATTAAAAACGCCATTTAGCGACAAGACTCTCAGATAAGAAAGACTAGGTAGGCCGCTCCTGAATCTGAATCTGTAGCAGCAAACAAAAAATCGATGCCTTAAGTTCAATCCAGAAATTTACTACAAGAAGAAATGGATTTAAGGTTGTGAAGAAAGCAATGCTATTTTTTGTTTTCCTTGTGTATTATATGGAAGGAGATGTTAGTTGGCGTAAGATTGGAATAACTAATATTGGGCTTATATGGTCTAAAACGAAAGGTCATGAAATGTCAAAGCCACACAAATAATGTGCTTAGTCTTTCATTTCTAGACAAAACCAACATTCAGCAGAAATTAGATTCGCAATATAGGCTAACAATAGACAGCCACAAACAACGTATGGAAAAGAATAGATATATTATATTGAATTTAATTACAAACTGTATTCGGTTTTGTGGTGCTTTGGAACTGGCTCTGAGGGGCCACGATGAATGTGATGCCTCTCAAAATAAGTTGTTTTTTCGCGAACTAATTCATTTCAGAGCGGAACTGGATAAACAACATGAAGTTCATCTCATTCAAGCATCAGTGTACAAAGGCATTTCTAAGACTGTTCCGAACGAACTACTGCAGTGCACGCTGGAAATGTACCATGATGAAGTTCGTAAAGAAATAAAACGTACCGATTATGTTGCAATAATCGCGGATGAAACCAAACATGTGTCTTGCGAATTTCAATTGATTATTGTTTTGCGTTATGTTGTTGAGGGAAATCCTGTTGAAATATTTTGGAACTTTGTTCATCCATAAAGTCAGCATGCTCATTCTATAGCTGAGAAGATTTTGAAATAAATTGAACCATTAATTGGCCATGATCGAGCACAACTAATAGCTCAGGGTACGATGGTGCAAACTTTATGAGTGGCTGGTCCAACGGGGTTCAGAAATTAAAGACAAATATCCAAAAGGAAACTGCACCCATTCTTATAAGCTTCAGTTCAACCTTATGTCTAGGGCAGCCTCTGTTAATCGCAAAGCCCGAATCTTTTTTTGCATTTTTTCAGGTGATTCTTCTTTCTTTTCTAACTCGCCACAGAGATCGAAAGTGTTGCAAAGCATTATTCAAAAAAGTTTGCCCCGTTTGTGTGACGAGATAGAATTACCATTCGCGAGTAGTAAAAAATGTTTTTGAAAACAGGGAAAAATCGTATTACTGTTATGGAAGTCATTGAAACAAGCGAGAGCATTAAACTATCTCCTAGTATTGAAAAAGCTGGTTCATACAAACAGAGACTGCAAAAGTCATTTTCTGGCTATCATTTTTGTATAAGATAATGCCTCATGCAGATGTACTTTTTGATCAGCTTCAGAAGAACGAACCGACAGCAACGCAAGACAACCAGAACATTGAAGCGATAATGCAAAACATCAGAGATGACATTGACTCCATCCTTAACGAGATTAGTTTCGAAAATGATGAAACGAATCCTGCCAAGAAGCCACGGATTCTTGATGGGAATAATAAAAAAGATGCTTTGGAAGTGTGTAATGCCGTCCTTCCTGAAATAAAATTAGGTTTTCAGTTCACTGGACACCTCTTTGCAGCTAACTTATTTGATGTAAATCAGTTTGACAAATACATCACAGATTTTCCTGACAAATGCATTGAAATTAAAGACACATACGTTTCTGGAAAAAAGGAAGTTGAAGGGTGAGCTTCAAGTCTTCTATGCTAGGCTTGAGTTGAGAGCAGTTGCATTTTTTTCGCTGCTTCTAGAGGATGAACTTCGTGACACATTCGACGACGAGACTGTTAAAGTTTTGAAAGTGGTAATCACGACGCCTATCTCGACATCAGAAGCTGAGCGGTGCTTTTCAGTGCTCAAGAGAATTAAAACGCTCCTACGAAACATCGTGAAAGAAGAATGAGTGACTTAGGGACGATATCCTGCGAAGAGTCGTTCGTGTGTAAAATTGAATATTTCAATCTGAGATGACAGATTTATTGCCAACAAGAAGGAGCGACGAATCGATTTGCAATATCGTTCCTACTAATTATTTTGAAGTTGTCTTCCCAAAGTAATGGAGTTGCTGCTTTTGATGAGTACAATGCTTTTAGTTTTAAATGTTGGTAATTTGATTAAATTTGCTTCGCAAAATCCAAATTACAAGTTCGAATAGTTTATACATGCTCTAATATTTCTCGTAATGGCACTCGCGTTGTAACGGACACTTTTCTGGTAGTCGGCTGCGAACGTAAAATAAACGAGGAGTTCTGGCTGTCGAGGGTAGAAGAGCGGAGAGGAGGGGGGAGGGGGGGGGGCAAACCACGCCTCCCTCTCACAGGGTTGGCAGCCTACGTCCGTGTTCTGTGCTCTTGGGAAGGCAGAATCGATGTAATAACCTACATATGGATCGGTGATTCCATCTGGTGTTGTGAGAGTCATATCCGAACCCTGTGACAGAGTAAGATTGTTCCCTGCACTCATTTCAAAATAAGAAAAGGAAACAACCAGCAAGCACAACTCAAAGCAAAGCGGAGCATATAAATCATTTGGTAACGGCTAGAGCGCAATTGTTTGCTGGGGTAGGCGGTGTCGTTATGTGGTAGTTCAGGCCCGGTCTCCACCGGTATCTTAAGCAATTATACATGAAAACACCACCTGCTTACGACTGCCACGTTAAAGTGACCGCACATAACCTGGGAGGAGTGAAGAATTGTGCTGTTGATACGTGTGCGCGTGTGTGCATTCATGTGTGCGAGAGAGTTTCGGAGTTAGTGTTACGTTTTATATCTCAAGCAGACATGCGTAAAAGATAGCTAAAGCAGCTTCTCTCCCTCTCTCTTATACAAACACTTGCTGTCATATTCTACAGGAATATATTAATCTCCTACTGTGCATAAGAAGGGCGCTGCCACCACCAATGGAATTCCTCAGCGGCCGCCACTGGGTACAAACGTTCTCTATTGGAGAGAGATCCGGCGATCTTTCTGGCCAAGGTAGAATTTGGCAAGCACGAAGATAAGCAGTGAAAGCTCTCGCCATGTGCAGGCGAGTATTACCTTGCTGAAATGTAAGCCCATGATGGCTTGCCATGAAGGGCAGCAAAACGGGGCGTAGAATACCGCCGAGCTTTAAGGCTGCCGCGGATAACAACAAATGGGACCTGATACGGAAAGAAACGACACCTCGGACGATCACTGTCAGACGTGTTGGTCTCCACCACAGTCCGGGGTGTCTCCAGACACAGTACAGGTCCCACGGAAGCCAAGCCGAATGTCACCCACAGGCCAGTGTCCATTGCGCGATGCATGTCTCGAGCAGCCGCGCTACTTGGTGACAAAGTATCTGGTCACGACGATCGATCTGGTGTAATCAAAAACGTGATTCATCGGACCAGGAAACACGTTTCCATCGATCCATGGTGCAATTTCGATGAACCACATCCATTGCAATAGTAAGTGGATCATCATGGCTACCGGTAGGAGTGGCCGGCTGCAGAGCTCCATTCGTGCCTGCACCAGCGTTATACTCTGTTGTTAGATGCGCCGTAGATCGCCCCCTATCCTGCTCTACAAAGCGGGCAAGTCTCCGAGCTCCGCGTTTTGTGATGAGACGTGATCTCCCAACACCCCGTCACATACTCGTGTTTTCACTGACCTTCAACTACTCTCCATAGATGCTAGCGATAGCAACACGCGAACATGCAAAAGCCTACAAGCTTCATCCTTTTCGATCTCCTCTTTCTTAGTCGCCTGGCCTTAACAATCTACCATTGTCAAAGTCGTTTATGTCAGCAGATTGTCTCATTTACGGCCCGCATGTTCGGTAGAATGGGTGCCCCATAAGCAGATTCAGAAGGATGTAGGATGCAGTAAGTACTGGGAGATGAAGCTTGCACAGGATAGGGTACCATGGAGAGCTGCATCAAACCAGGCTCAGGACTGAAGACCACAACAACAACAACATGTGCGGCAGAATGGGTGCCCATTGTTCATGATCCGCTTATGTCCGTATAGTGGCACGTCGACTATCCAAACTAACTGGAGAACCTGAGTGTTCAGAAAACCGGTTTTTTCGGATAACTGAACAGTATACTTTTATTTAAAAATAAAAATCAGATATATTAATAATAACATGAGTCGTCTTTATTATTACAAAAGCAACTACAGTATTAATGCATGTAATACAGTCTAGTGACCAAGAAATATGAAATATATGTGCATTTTGCATGTATAGTACATACGTATAGAATTCTCGATTAGAAAAATATTTAATCAAGGCTTGTCTAAGCAAGTCTACCCGCTTACTGGCAGCTAAGTCACACACGTTTCTCAGCACAGATATCTGATACTGGTCGCTTTCATCTCGACTTTCCAGCCATCACAAGGCGGTATCTAAACATTTAAGTGCTTCAGAAGCAGCCGGTATAAGTGCATCTTCATTTTCGGGATCCCTAGTTGACGAGATGGTGACGACGTCAGATTTATCCTGGATCTGCATCGTCAACACTCATCCATTCTTGAACGTCTTTTTCATCACATTCATGGTTATTGAGTTCTTGTAGCATACTGAGCTTTTCGGATGCATAATTTTTTAGCATACTAAGTTTTTCGGACGTATCATTCTGTTCGTCAATTTTAATTAGTCTTTGAAAACTTCCCGCTATGCCCGAAGTTTTGCTGCTCCGACCATCTAGGATGGATCTTTCAAATCATTATGTTTATGATTTCTTAACGACTTTCTTCTCCCTCCTCTGCTCTTTCTAACAATAACTCTCGTAGCAATTATGTTCTGTAATAATGATTGCAAGTCTCAATAACGTTGGTCCATGGGCTGTAATAAAAGGGCACCTTACGCGGAAGAAATACCACATTTATGAAATAGTCCTTTTCGTTTAACATACCACATTATGGATGAATTGATTGGTTGATTAGATGATTTTCAGGAGTAGTAATGCGTTCTCCCTTTCGCCATTCTTTAACTGATGAGGTTTTACAAAAGGTACAAAAACTTCATAAGCCATTCCGTAAAACTCGTACTATCCATCCAAGCGCTCTTTTATGAGGTGTAAAGAAAAGGCATTGCTGACGTATTAAGGTGATTGAAACAACGCGGTTTCTTACTTTTACCAACAACGAGCATAGGCAATATGTGCCTACTAGTGCACAACCTAAACAGTTATACGATCCTTGCATATTTAGTTTCAGGCGCTGCTACTTCACGACGTGAAGGAAGAGCTTTCTTTTGGCAAAGCTTTCCGGTAGAGCACAGTTTCGTCAGCAATGTGAATGTTTTCGGGAACATAACCTTCCTTTTCTAATTTGCTCTTTACTGTCTTTTCGAAAGAATCAGTTAAAAAATAAAAAAAATGGGCATACAGTTTTTCTCCCTGTATTTGAAGTTCACGAATGCCATACCTTGACTTACAGTGTTTTAACGATTGCTAACCGAAGTGCCCCAGGTTCGATTCCCGACCGGGGACTGAGTGTTGTGTTGTACTTACGTTCGTATCGTTATAACTGACAAAAAATCGTCTCCAGTACTCTGTCCTGTCATATCGTCTTTCCATTATTGAGATGGCAGAATGGGCATCAACCGAAAGCTAACAAACTGAGAAAAAAGCGTTTTTACCAGCCCATGCTTGCTTTAAAATTCGGCGGCTTTCCATGATTTCATTAAACTGAACTTCCTTTTCACACAGAATGGATCCAGAGACAGATTCTCGTTGCGATCTTTTTTGTGTAAACCACTTACAAACAGCAGGAGAAGCGGAATGAGGACAATTTAAAAATGCTATGGTAGAAGCAGCAGCAGCTGAATGGAAAAGTGTAGGTAGCAAAAACAAGTGGAAGCAGAAAACATGGTAGTATGGAAGAGACAAGGAGGTAGTGAGAACGAAGAACAAGGTCTTAAGACCGTGGTTTCGAAAAGAACCGAATTAGCAAGAAGGAAGTGTAAGAAAAAGAAGAAAGAGGCCAATAAGACAGTGAGGAGAGAAGAAAGTGAGTGGAAGAATGGACAAAGATGATGGAGGAAGATAGCAGAGGAAGTAAGGAAGTACTATATGGAACAGTCAATAGTAAGAGGAAAGATTTGACAGAGGATGCAACAATGATGGATACAAATGCGAAATAGGTTAATAACAAAGAGACACTGATGATGGTGTGGAAGGAGCACTTTGCGCACTTGCTAAATCTGAATGCACTTGGAGATGAAGATAATAGACTAACGGAGGTAGAAGTAAACTCTTGTGGAGGGGGATGGGAAGGCACCTGACACGGAAAGAAATGGAAATGGCACTGGACAAGATGAAAGGAGGAAAGGAGCCAGGTATGAACGAAGTAAGTGTCAAAATGTTCAAGGCAGCAGGAGAGGTTTGGAAGCAGTGAATGTATCGTGAAATGAGGGTGGTGTGGAATGAGAAGAAAACTCTAGAAATAGGAAGAGAACACTAAATGTCCCTATATTCAAGAAAGGCAGTAGGAATGGTTGGAGAAATTACAGGTCTGTCACTCTGATACTACACTGTACCAAAGCATATGAAAAGATCCTGGAGAGCAGAATCCGGTCGAGAACAAATTGAAAGAGGAGCAAGCAGCATGGCTTCAGACCTGGGACGTCAACTGTTGACTTCATATTTGCAGCGGGACTGTCCAGGAGCACCACTGTGAATTTGTGGAAGACACTGTGATGGCCTTTCTCGATATAGTAAAGTAACTTGATAGCGTCTGCAGAAGAAAGATGTGGGAAGCACTAGAGAAGAAGGGATTGGGAAGAGAAACAACTAGCAGAGTGGAGGAGGAGATGTACTGTAGAAGCCTGAATTCTGCGGAAGTGGGAAATGAAAGAACGGATTGTTTCCAGCAAACAAATGGTGTGAAACATGGCAGTGCTCTATTACCTCTCCTCTTCATTATAGCCTTGGATATAATGACTAAGGTGGTAGACAAAACTGGAGAAGGCAAGATGAAAGCAATGGTGTTCGCAGATGACTTGATGATCTGGGGAAACAGAAATCAGTAGATTAAGGAACAGCTGGATGCTTGGGAAGAAACTCTGAGACAATACAGAACGATTTAATGTAAAGAAATGTGAGATATTGAAAGAAAGGCGGACCAACTAGTGGAATAAGGGTTGGAGATGAACAATTGAAGAAAGTGAAAATTGTCAAGTAGTTGAAAAGCATGACAGAGGAAAATTGAAGACATGAGAAACATCAGTGAATGTGACAGACAGGTGGAAGCATTCCTGCGAAGTATTATGAGTCTGGTTTGTAACCAAGAGGTCTCCCACAAAGGAAGCAAGCTGTTATATAAAGAAATTACTACATCTCCATATCGATATATGCATCTAAACATGGATAGTGAAGAAAAGAGATGTAAGAAGATTACGGACAGGTGAAATGAAGTTCCTCAGAAGTAGGGTAGGAGAAACAAGGATAGATAGGAGGAGAAACAAGGAAAGATAGGATGAGGAATGAAAGGGTAAGGGAAACACTGAAAGAGGAACCCTTGCAGAACAGGAAAGGAACACCAAGGCCAAGATGGTATGGGCACTTCAAGAGAAAGGAAAACAAGAGGATTCCCAAGAAGAGACATGAAATAGAATTACGAAGGAATCGACCAAGAGGAGGTGTAAGAGATAGATGGCTACACGGTGTGGAGGAGTGTGTTGAAAAAAGGGACGAGGACTGGACCAGATTGAACAAAGAAAGACTGGTGTTCCAAAGAGACCAGTACTGGACATGGAAGCTTCATAGCTTTGCGACTTTTCGATCCATCAAGAGAATCAAGGTTGGATGTGATGTTCGTCTTTTGCTCTTTGTTGTTGTTGTTGCGCTTTCAGACTGGTTTGATGCAGCTCTGCATGCTACTACTCTATCCTGTGCAAGCTTTTTCATCTCCCAGTAACTACTGCAACCTACATCATTCTGAATCTGTTTAGTGGATTCATCTCTTGGTCTTCCTCTACGATTTTTACCCTCCACACTGCCCTCCAATACTGAATTGGTGATCCCTTGATGCCTCAGAATATGTCCTACCAAGCGATCTCTTCTCCTAGTCAAGTTGTGTCACAAATTTCTCTTCTCCGCATTTCTATTCAATACCTCCTCATTAGTTATGTGCTCTATCCATTTAATCTTCAGCATTCTTCTGTAGCACCACATTTCGAAAGCTTCTATTCTCTTCTTGACTAAACTAATTATCGTCCACGTTTCACTTCCATACATGGCTACACTCCATACAAATACTTTCAGAAACGACTTCCTGACACTTAAATCTATACTCGATGTTAACAAATTTCTCTTCTTCAGAAACAATTTCCTTGCCATTACCAGTCTCCATTTTATATCCCCTCTACGTCGACCATCATCAGTTATTTTGCTCCCCAAATAGCAAAACTCCTTTACTACTTTAAGTGTCTCATTTCCTAATCTAATTCCTTCAGCATCACCCGATTTAATTCGACTACATTCCATTATCCTCGTTTTGCTTTCGTTGATGTTCATCTTATATCCTCCTTTCAAGACACTGTCCATTCCGTTGAGCTGCTCTTCCAGGTCCTTTTCTGTCTGTAATAGAATTACAATGTCATCGGCAAACCTCAAAGTTTTTATTTCTTCTCCATGGATTTTAATTCCTACTCCGAATTTTTCTTTTGTTTCCTTTACTGCTTGCTCAATATACAAATTGAATGACATCGGGGATAGGCTACAACCCTGTCTCACTCCCTTCCCAACCACTGCTTCCCTTTCATGTCACTCGACTCATAACTGCCATCTGCTTTCTGTAAAAATTGTAAATAGCCTTTCGCTCCCTGTATTTTACCCCTGCTACCTTAAGAATTTGAAAGAGAGTATTGCAGTCAACATTGTCAAAAGCTTTCTCTAAGTCTACAAATGCTAGAAACGTAGGTTTGCCTTTCCTAAATCTATTTTCTAAGATAAGTCGTAGGGTCAGTATTGCCTGACGTGTTCCATTTCTACGGAATCCAAACTGATCTTCCCCGAGGTCGGCTTCTACCAGTTTCTCCATTCGTCTGTAAAGAATTCGTGATATTATTTTGCAGCCGTGGCTTATTAAACTGATAATTCGGTAATTTTCAAATCTGTCGACATCTGCTTTCTTTGGGATTGGGATTATTATATTCTTCTTGAAGTCTGAGGGTATTTCGCCTGTCTCATACATCTTGCTCACCAGAGTTTTGTCATGGCTGGCTCCCCCAAGGCTATCAGTAGTTCTAATGGAATGTTGTCTACTCCCAGGGCCTTGTTTTAACTTAGGTCTTTCAGTGCTCTGTCAAACTCTTCACGCAGAATCATATCTCCCATTTCATCTTCATCTACACCCTTTTCCATTTCCATAATATTTTCCTCAAGAACATCGCCCTTGTATAGACCCTCTATATACTCTTTCCACCTTTCTGCTTTCCCTTCTTTGCTTAGAACTGAGTTTCCATCTGAGCAATTGATATTCATACAAGTGGTTCTCTTTTCTCCAAAGGTCTCTTAAATTTTCCTGTATGCAGTATCTATCTCACCCCTAGTGATATACGCCTCTACATCCTTACGTTGGTCCTCTAGCCATCCCTGCTTAGCCATTTAGCACTTCCTGTCGATCTCATTTTTGAGACGTTTGTATTTCTTTTTGCCTGCTTCATTTACCACGTATTTGCATTTTCTCCTTTCATGAATTTGCTATTTATATATCCTCAACTGTCGACTTATCAATCTTGTACTCAGTAGATAACATGGTTGCAGAGTCACATTCCTCTAATCTTTTAATAATCTCGTATTTTTCTTTCATGTAAAGTATTACACGTTCACGTTTAGGCATTTTATATCACAAGTTTACTTGAAGCGGAAAATTTGTCAGAAATGATCGTAACAGGGCGCAAACGGTAACTACTGCCGGCAACTTTGTATTGGTGCGTAGGGTGTGGAGATGACAGGGAGCGCGCGCCAGTAAAGTTTTTAAGCGGTCTTTCGTTTGGTCAATGTTGGAATTACCGACGTTCCACCGTACTTTTCGTACCATGGCATGTACCCGCAATTCTACTCGGCGGCATTCGATCTCGGGATAGTCACTGGTGATATGTTTTGACTGACTTGTTACAAGCGATGTACATGCAGTGCTCGCCATCTACAGTCGGGAGTCATTTGTTTCTCGTTGCAGTTGTTGAGTGTTCTTTGGCTGCTAATGTACACATCATCTACCACTTTCCTACACTACGGTCCTTTGGTTTGTCACCATAAAACATATCAGACTATTGTTCATTTTGCTTCACTATCGTCGCGGTGTTGCTTATTTCTGGTAATCTATCTCTTTCACGGCAGCTACGTAGCGAAAGCGTATTTAAAAAGTTTCAGTAACCAGTATTAAGTGAGGAATCTATGAATATTTGCAGCCTCGTACGTATCGATGCCACAGGGATTGCGAAGACAGTCTAATACAGAGCACAAAGAGATGTTTAAGCATTTATTCATACGGGATTGGAGCGAGCAATAACCCCGATACGTGGTGCAGTTAAGTCCGCTCTCTCATGCACGTTACTGTGCTCTGCAATGGAGGTAGATGCAGATGTAGATTCGTCTCCATCCTGAATTTGCACTTCGTCTGTAGCAACTTCATACTTGTCATGGCTTAAAACCAAAATTTTCTTTCCTTTTCTAATCTTGGAAATAATACCGTAAAACCCCTTCATGGCTTGAACAATCTTTAAATCGAAATTATAAATGTTACTTTGCGTTAGATAACATTGTTTTCTTGTATCAGCTAGGCAGTTGCTTCAGAGTTCATTTGCTAGAGTGACTAATATGACTTCAAATGTTCCAATACCGGGATGAAACTGCTTTGTATCTCTGTCTCCATCTTTCTACCTCGAAATATTGTATCTCCCATCTGCCGCGAAGTTTGACTTATCGGGTAATACTACTCATTTTTCGCGATGTGTGTGCCTCGTTTTATATTCTGAGGGATGAAAGCTCCAGAAAATCTGCAGACGACAATCTCAGTAGTGAGGGCAGCGTGCATCGCATGTTTCGGTGCTCGAGTCAACTGGATGGCGGGTTGGCGTCTCAAGAGACGGATTGAGCCGCGGGCAACCGGGTCAATGGCGGGGCCTAAGCCGAGAGGCGCTGCCACGCATCTCATGTATTTCTGGGAGCGGCCAGGCGGGAGTGTTGGCCAGGCAATACGTATCAGACAGCGCACGCTCCGCTCAGATAAGCAGTCGTGTAAATTCACAAACTTTCCCTTATACTCTTCTCGTTTGGCGTGATGAGTTTTTGGCCCAAATCGTTGTCCCAGTTCCGAGGCAGGTCCTGTACGCGAATTGATTTCTTTCCCGCAAAATTCTCAGTAGATGATAAATGGATAATTATAAATGTTTGCCCTCATCTCCAATCGATAGTGAATTGCGAATTGCCATCAGTTTCAACGAATTTAAAGAAGATTTTGCTACGCAGTGCTACATTTGAAATTTGAAATTTGAACCACATGTCTTGTAATGCTTTTGTTCTCTAACTTCGAAATAGATAAAACGCTAACTTTATTGTTGGCGGCAGTCGTACGTGATCATTATCAGAGATACGCAGAAATGCTAAAGACTGGCATAGTTTACTGATGGGAAACGTTCACACACAAAAATTTACCAGCCGAAAACGCGCTGCTGCTACGGTCGCAGTTTCGAGTCCTGTCTCGGGCATGAATGTGTATGATGTCCTTAGGTTAGTTAGGTTTAAGTAGTTCTAAGTCTAGGGGACTGATGACCTCAGATGTTAAGTCCGATAGTGCTTGGAGCCATTTGAACCAGCCGAAAAATTATCGTATCGCAGCACATCAAGTGCTCATACTGATTAAGTACCAGTTGTGCTGCCTCATTATACCTTCCTCAGCACCTTTAAAAATTTTCACAAAAACTTTGACTTGCGAACATACTCGCGCGTTTTTTATATGCAACACACCTCAACTTTCCACAAGCACCACTAATTGTAAATCGCTCACACCCACTAGTCCATCGCTGTAAGTTTCTCATACCGATCAACTCCCACTTGCTCATTCTCACTCACTCATTCAGCCCAACTCATTATCATTATCCCTTTCTGTCTCTCTCTACGTCACAGCCTCGGTCTTATTCGTTCTGTCTTACTACTACAGTCTCCTTTTACTCTCACTGTCTCCCTCTTGCTTTCTTTTACTGCTAATATCTCATTCCTTCCATCCTACTGCAGCTATCTCTTTTCACCGCCACTAGCTCTCTCTTTCTCGTTGTCATTGTCATATACTCTGTCTCTGGCCCTCTCCCACTTCCACTTTCGTCTTCACTTTATTCCTCCCCACTGGCATTATTTCCTTCAGTCGTTTCCTAGCACTGTTCTGTCACTGCCAACTATGTTCCACTGCAATTGTGGCCTTTTCCTTCTCTCACACTGTCTTGTCTTCTTCACTCTTTCTATAACGTACCCATTGCCTACTATCTTCCAGTTTTTATTACTTTTCCGTCTCTTTGCCACTGTCACCGTTTTCTTCTCTCCCAGCATAAAAAAGCACGAATATGTTAGCATGCCAAAATTTTTGGGAACATTTTTAAAAGTTCTGAGGAAGGTTGAATGAAGCAGCTGGTATCCAACTTTTTAGTCAGCGTCATTTAAGTAACTAGAAACATATCCACATTTTTTATGCTCCGCTAAGAGCATTTTTCTGTTGGTTCCCTTCTTTTCCTTGTTGCTTATAACTCATTTGAAAAGAAATGTATTGGTCAGTAAAATTTTGATAGTGTACGTATGAGAAACTGAAACAACAAGAAACTAGTTTTGCACCTCAGGCCGCTTTTTACGTGTCAAAAAATTTGCATATGCTTCAGAACTACGATATGGGGTTCACAGATAGTAACAGAGACACTTTATAGCATATTCCTTCGTTCCATGTCACTTTATAAACTACGTTTTCGCCTCACATCGGATTTTACGAGCATATTTCACCTGTACAAGTAGGAAAACATGTAAAGATATGAATGAAATTTTCAAGACTGTTCGAGATTGGGATCTTTGGAATACATCATAAAAATTACAGCCATTTCATGTGCGCAGCGGCCTTGGAATCCTCGGCTTTAGCTGCGTCCGCTGGTAACGGCAAAAATACAATAAAAAGCGCTTTTTGTTGGGTTTACCGAGGAACTGCCGAGGAACTAATGGTATCTCCGTAAGTCCCATCAAACTCACCGCAGACCACATCAAATTCAAAAAGAACCAACCGATTTGCTGCATTTTCCTAAGCGGGGGGAAGAGTGTAATATTCATATTTTTTGACCATTCTTCTGCTGGGCATACTGATGATCCCTAGACCTAGGGCTATCCAGAACACTTGAACCTACCTTTTATCACCAGTAGAACCCGAGGTACGAGCACCAGAAATTCCAGTAGGCTCATATACAAACTTAACACAGCGAAGTTCGTGGAAACTTAGCACCATCACTCACGACCATTTCTGCATGAATGAATTCAACGTGGTCGCACAAGCACTGTAGCTTTGGACTGCCCCAGACTTCCGATTAACAATTCTTGCAAAGTGATGACAGATAAAATGTATGTTATCGTGAAAGGAAACGATCGCAATAAGATTCATGAGATTCTTTAAATATTTGACATCTCTTATGAACTCGTACGCAACATATTGAATGACGTTCTCCGTAAAAAAAGCCGAATGCTCGATGATTGTCGTGATTGTTAACACTAAAAACTTACGATGAAGTAGATTTCAACATCGTCTGTGAAAATGATGGAGCTTAATCCAAAGGACGTACGTAATGGATACGTAGCAACAGACTAAATGTTGATCTGCTGTTGGCCCCCTGGAGACCAAATTGCGTTCTAACATTTTTTTTATCACATATGAAAAACTTCTATAAATGTGAATATCATTTTGTCGGATGGAAATGTGTTGGCGGTTGTTTTTTTTTAATAGCTGACGGGGTTCATCATGGTTAAATTATTAAAAAAGTGGTAAAACAGTGATTGGACGTTATTACGTAAAGGAAATGGATAGTGCCGTAAGAATAAATTGTGGTGCCAACCCTGGATTACCTTAAATATTTAATAAATTAGGCTCTGTTTTACCGCAGCATCACAGTACGTACCTTCTTTTGTGCTATACGTTGCAAAATTTTCATTTGACTTCAGAAGGAGTAATAGCACCCGTAATTACTATACAATACTACAGAAGACTGTAGCTCAGAAAGAGATGAATAATGCTGCTACCTTAATCTGTGAACACTTAACCGTTGATGGTAAGTGCCCGATAGATAGCAAAGCTAAATTTGAAAATCAAATAAAAAAATTCTTGGGCAGCTCCATCTCTTCCATAGAAGAATTTTTATTTAGAAAGTAGCTTATTTAGCGCAGAAGTGTTACCTAGTACTTGTGTTATTTAACTAAATATTATTTTAAGCTATTTAAACTCACATTTAAGTGGTCAGCATGGAAACATCCTTAAATACCGGTTAAGATAACATTTATCAAACTGAATCCTTCCTCGTCAGTACGGTACGTACATATGGAAGATGTAAATGACTATTTGTGGTTAACTGAGGCAGAAGCGAACAAGCGTTAACACGCTCTTTCACAAGACAGATGCGCTTACCCATGTACTTACAACTGCATATATAGGCTGCGAGCCACCGTATGGTGTGTGGCAGAGGGTACTTCGTGTACCTCTGTCATTTCCCAGCTTTCCTGTTACATTCATTAACGGCTTAAATAATCTTTGTATGAAATGCTCCATCTGTTCAGAAAACGTATTGCAAAAGAATAACTGCTAAGAAAAGGGACTAATTACATTATTCAGTTTTCTTTCTAATCAAAAGTATTGCTCAGTACTTTAATAATAGAATGGAGTTGTGATTATTGGAAATATTTATTAGGGCATTATAGTTTAAAGACCAACAGAACTATTTTGTGCTTTGCAGGTTTGTAATATTAGATATATTCTATTGCTTACATTCGTGTACTCATCTTTACTGTTCCTGATAAGATGTGTTCGTATTAAACTCAACAGTCAGTACAGTTTCTGAGACCCCACAAAGTGGTGAGTCAGTAGTTCTGTAATTTTTACAATGTCACTTTTTATAATGTGCTCTAATCCTTCTAGAGACATTTGCATTCTCTTAAACATAAATAGCCACAACTTAGGCACCACGACAAATTCAGGCTCCCCGTTCTTCTCTTATGTTCTGTACTGTGCAGAGACCTATCTGTTCCACTTGAAAACATTTAGTAATCATACAGGTTAGCATAACAGTCTGATGATTATTTGTGTGTTACTGTAATTCAAGAGTTAAATGTTAAAGCCACCTCATGTCCAACTTAGCTCCACTGCTCCCTTATTTAGTGGTACTGTGTAACGAACATCAATTTTCCTGCTTCAGGACGGACAGCGTGTAAGTTGGTGAGAGATAGTTTGTTGCCAAGAAATTTTAAGTTTTTGTCTGTGTTGCTCATGAATTGATACTTGACAAACAGTTGCTAGATACTGCTATCGTTTCGTATCAAATTTACAACAGATTCCAGTTTAAAGTAAAGTCATATACAACAGTCAGTTTTTCTTGATTAACAGTATATTGTCTTGGGATCACTTTCCCTAATTAGGCTGGCAACCGTTTTTCCTTTACCGATTACCGTTTTATTTTTCACTTGGACAACACTGGTTCGATCCCCATTAAATTAACTAGTGCTAACTGTCGAAACATAATATTTCAGGTGACGAAACACATTCCGATTAATTTTCGTTGACTCATAATCATGGTCAACCTTTAATTACCTTAATAAGAGGAACATTACGGAGGACTTAATCACGGGGTAATTACGGGTAGTGTGGTAAACTCTGAAGTCGAATATAAATGGACTTCAAAAGGGTATTTATTATATTATCGTTAAGACCCAATACAACACAGCTGCGGTATGCCTCTGTTGTACATACATCAATCAGCTTCGGTACCAGTCTTAGTACAAGGCAATAGTAGGAAATTCATTTTATAATTTTCGCTGAAGCGGCAAGAAAGCAGACAACGATCTGAAAACTAGCGCGCATTACTCTTTGGAAATTATCGATATCAGCGATTCCTTCTAAACAAGTTCCCATTTTTATTATTTACATGATACTTCACGTGTTTAGGTAGGTAAATACTGGAAAGTAAACGTAACGAAAAAACTCGTAATTGGGACGGAAAAATATTAGAAATTAATGAGTGAGAGACAGCTTTCTGAGGGACGTTGAAAGATTTTTAGTCACCTACGACGAGTAACACTGTCGATCACAAACAGAAAAGGTTCTCAAAGAGTGAAGTATAGGATTCAAGGTCACTGATCATATATTTACTGAGCCGCATCGAAGCCGTGATGGAGTAAAGTGGACGCGAGTAATTGGAAGAACCACGAGCTACCGCTCCCATCTGACCACTCGGTTGGCCAAGTGTACTTTGTGGTAGTGTACATATTGAGTATCGGTTTCCGATGGTGAGTGACAGGGCAATCTCATCTCCTGAGTGGTTGTGGTTCGTATGTCTGTTTGTGTTGACATAAGTGACCAGTTTCTGTGTGTATAGTCACGCACGTGGAGGGACACATACACGCGATCATTTACAGACAGCTGATCAATATAAACCTATGGATAGCTAAAACTGAGTGGTTTTCGAGGACTATCGAGAGATATCTACCCCTCCTTGCTTACCAGCAAGCCAGTGAAGGGTCTAACTTTGGGTGCATTTAGGAAATATTAAATGATGCAGGACGGTCCAAACAGGAGCTCACCGAAAAAAGTTGCAGCCACTTGCATTGCAGAAAATTGAAGGTAATTACGCAAGTCAATCTTTGTTTTCTCGACAATATGCATACTGTTTTGCTTTCGTCATTACATTACAGAGCTAAGACACAGCACAACCCAAATATTTCAAGACGGACATTTTCCTGCGACACTGCACAGCTACAGCTGTGAATTGAGTATCTCAACATATACTCGCAAAAGTTAGGCTATTGACTATCGTCTGGATCAGAGGCTGTTTGTGGGTTCAATACTGGGGAATGGCTCTGAGCACTATGGGGCTTAACATCTATTGTCATCAGTCCCCTAGAACTTAGAGCTACTTAAACCTAACTAACCTAAGGACATCACACAACACCCAGTCACACACTGGGGAAAGCTACGAATCTGTTAGGATTGTGATCAAATCCCTGAGCGCCTGAGAGTCCCCTTGAATTATGTTTTCGCCGTTTCTATATACGTAGTAACAAGCATAAGTGCAGATTTTTTTATATGTGGCACCTAAATGTGTACACACATCACTGTGTTGTTCGTTTTTTTCTGCACTTCGAGCAGTCTTCCCGCAAACACGTCACATAATTTATAGGTGATGTTTTCTGCACGGTCGTAATTGCACAATTAAGTGGTCTACACCTGCAACATAGACTATCCGTTTTGCATCCATGCAACATATGACCTGCTTCCCAAGAGAAAATAAGCATTAATGGCTTGTTCTTGCTACATGTATTTGGAGATACGAATCAACCTAAAAAACATACTACTCCTAATAGATATAATTATTAGCCAGCAAGTAAAGTGAGTACTGACGTAATGCTGTTCAGTACTTAGTCCTCAGTCGCCAATAAATATATCTTCACTTCCACCCGTTACACCCTAGTAACGCACGCCTTGAGAAAACGGTCAAATTTGCGCTCCAAGTAATAAAAAGATACTCGCAAATGGCGCACTTTATCAAGCAAACGCCGCTAACACGGAAGGAAGTTATTAGCTACTGCAAATAAAGATAAACGTTTCGCGAATTTGCTGCATCTAATTGATTATGAAACGTGCTGCGTAGCGGCATGTCACTGTATTGTAATGCACACAGCGAAACGTTTACAAACATAGCATGACTTTACTGTAGTGGTTAGAGCTGCCAATGCCAGAAACAAGAAAAGTATATTTAACTGGATTAAAATATTAATATTAAATGGAGATTAATAATACACGGAAGCATAACAGGTAAATGGTGGTTTCAGAGTGTATGTTCATTCAATCAGTTGACTCCCTGTCGTTGTAAGCAGCGGATCGTGGAAATCATGTAGATGCAAGCCCATCAGAGTTATTCTCCATAAAAATCACACACATGGTTGCATGGAACTAAAGAAAGGTCCACATACGAAACAACTTGTGGCATTCTGTTGTGGCTCCGTGAGAGAGTGTTCGTGCGAGACGCCACAAGTTCTACTTAGCCGAACAGAGTTCGATATGGCGTCAGTTTAAATCATATGGGCGGGTATTAATGTGATAGTGCACGGTACGGCATTAGAACTATGACAAGGGTTAAATATAAGGAAAACGAAACCTAAATGTTGGATCCGAAAAGAGATTTCACACAATAATAAAATAGGAGCCACAAACATTTACAACAGGAATAACACTCGAAGACGAAAACGATGTATGTTATGTCAAACGAACCAATAGCTGGCGTACAAATATCAGCGGGTGCATCACTCTTCCAAGATCTTACAATCTTATTCTGTTCGTTAATGTAGGGATTTCGAATGACCATAATTTTTAAATTAACAGCTGCTACCTGACAACGGAGGGCTGTTCCCAACATGTTGTTGTTGTGGTCTTCAGTCCTGAGACTGGTTTGATGCAGCTCTCCATGCTACTCTATCCTGTGCAAGCTTCTTCAGCTCCCAGTACCTACTGCAACCTACATCCTTCTGAATCTGCTTAGTGTATTCATCTCTTGGTCTCCCCCTACGATTTTTACCCTCCACGATGCCCTCCAATACTAAATTTGTGATCCCTTGATGCCTCAGAACATGTCCTACCAACCGATCCCTTCTTCTGGTCAAGTTGTGCCACAAACTTCTCTTCTCCCCAATCCTATTCAATACTTCCTCATTAGTTATGTGATCTACCCATCTAATCTTCAGCATTCTTCTGTAGCACCACATTTCGAAAGCTTCTATTCTCTTCTTGTCCAAACTATTTACCGTCCATGTTTCACTTCCATACATGGCTACACTCCATACAAATACTTTCAGAAATGACTTCCTGACACTTAAATCTATACTCGATGTTAACAAATTTCTCTTCTTCAGAAACGCTTTCCTTGCCATTGCCAGTCTACAATTTATATCTTCTCTACTTCGACCATCATCAGTTATTTTGCTCCCCAAATAGCAAAACTCCTTTACTACTTTAAGTGTCTCATTTCCTAATCTAATATCCTCAACATCACCCGACTTAATTCGACTACATTCCATTATCCTCGTTTTGCTTTTGTTGATGTTCATCTTATACCCTCCCTTCAAAACACCATCCATTCCGTTCAACTGCTCTTCCAAGTCCTTTGCTGTCTCTGACAGAATTACAATGTCATCGGCGAACCTCAAAGTTTTTATTTCTTCTCCATGGATTTTAATACCTACTCCGAATTTTTCTTTTGTTTCCTTTACTGCTTGCTCAATATACAGATTGAATAACATCGGGGAGAGGCTACAACCCTGTCTTACTCCCTTCCCAACCGCTGTTTCCCTTTCATGTCCCTCGACTCTTATAACTGCCATCTGGTTTCTGTACAAATTGTAAATAGCCTGCCGCTCCCTGTATTTTACCCCTGCCACCTTCAGAATTTGAAAGAGAGTATTCCAGTCAACATTGTCAAAAGCTTTCTCTAAGTCTACAAATGCTAGAAACGTAGGTTTGCCTTTCCTTAATCTTTCTTCTAAGATAAGTCGTAAGGTCAGTATTGCCTCACGTGTTCCAGTATTTCTACGGAATCCAAACTGATCTTCCCCGAGGCCGGCTTCTACTAGTTTTTCCATTCGTCTGTAAGGAATTCGTGTTAGTATTTTGCAGCTGTGGCTTATTAAACTGATTGTCCGGTAATTTTCACATCTGTCAACACCTGCTTTCTTTGTGATTGGAATTATTATATTCTTCTTGAAGTCTGAGGGTATTTCACCTGTTTCATACATCTTGCTCACCAGATGGTAGAGTTTGTCAGGACTGGCTCTCCCAAGGCCGTCAGTAGTTCCAATGGAATGTTGTCTACTCCCGGGGCTTTGTTTCGACTCAGGTCTTTCAGTGCTCTGTCAAACTCTTCACGCAGTATCGTGTCTCCCATTTCATCTTCATCTACATCCTCTTCCATTTCCATAATATTGTCCTCAAGTACATCGCCCTTGTATAGACCCTCTATATACTCCTTCCACCTTTCTGCTTTCCCTTCTTTGCTTAGAACTGGGTTTCCATCTGAGCTCTTGATGTTCATACAAGTGGTTCTCTTATCTCCAAAGGTCTCTTTAATTTTCCTATAGGCAGTATCTATCTTACCCCTAGTGAGATATGCCTCTACATCCTTACATTTGTCCTCTAGCCATCCCTGCTTAGCCATTTTGCACTTCCTGTCGATCTCAATTTTGAGACGTTTGTATTCCTTTTGCCTGCTTCAATTACTGCATTTTTATATTTTCTCCTTTCATCAATTAAATTCAATATTTCTTCTGTTACCCAAGGATTTCTACAAGCCCTCGTCTTTTTACCTATTTGATCCTCTGCTGCCTTCACTACTTCATCCCTCAAAGCTACCCATTCCTCTTCTACTGTATTTCTTTCCCCCATTCCTGTCAATTGTTCCCTTATGCTCTCCCTGAAACTCTGTACAACCTCTGGTTCTTTCAGTTTATCCAGGCCCCATCTCCCTAAATTCCCACCTTTTTGCAGTTTCTTCAGTTTTAATCTACAGGTCATAACCAATAGATTGTGGTCAGAGTCCACATCTGCCCCTGGAAATGTCTTACAATTTAAAACCTGGTTCCTAAATCTCTGTCTTACCATTATATAATCTATCTGATACCTTTTAGTATCTCCAGGGTTCTTCCATGTATACAACCTTCTATCATGATTCTTAAACCAAGTGTTAGCTATGATTAAGTTGTTCTCTGTGCAAAATTCTACCAGGCGGCTTCCTCTTTCATTTCTTAGCCCCAATCCATATTCACCTACTACGTTTCCTTCTCTCCCTTTTCCTACACTCGAATTCCAGTCACCCATGACTATTAAATTTTCGTCTCCCTTCACTATCTGAATAATTTCTTTTATTTCATCATACATTTCTTCAATTTCTTCGTCATCTGCAGAGCTAGTTGGCATATAAACTTGTACTACTGTAGTAGGTGTGGGCTTCGTATCTATCTTGGCCACAATAATGCGTTCACTATGCTGTTTGTAGTAGCTTACCCGCATTCCTATTTTCCTATTCATTATTAAACCTACTCCTGCATTGCCCCTATTTGACTTTGTGTTGATAACCCTGTAGTCACCTGACCAGAAGTCTTGTTCCTCCTGCCACCGAACTTCACTAATTCCCACTATATCTAACTTTAACCTATGCATTTCCCTTTTTAAAATTTCTAACCTACCTGCCCGATTAAGGGATCTGACATTCCACGCTCCGATCCGTAGAACGCCAGTTTTCTTTCTCCTGATAACGACATCCTCTTGAGTAGTCCCCGCCCGGAGATCCGAATGGGGGACTATTTTACCTCCGGAATATTTTACCCAAGAGGACGCCATCATCATTTTATCATACAGTAAAGCTGCATGCCCTCGGGAAAAATTACGGTCGTAGTTTCCCCTTGCTTTCAGCCGTTCGCAGTACCAGCACAGCAAGGCCGTTTTGGTTATTGTTACAAGGCCAGATCAGTCAATCATCCAGAATGTTGCCCTTGCAACTACTGAAAAGGCTGCTGCCCCTCTTCAGGAACCACACGTTTGTCTGGCCTCTCAACAGATACCCCTCCGTTGTGGTTGTACCTACGGTACGGCTATCTGTATCGCTGAGGCACGCAAGCCTCCCCACCAACGGCAAGGTCCATGGTTCAATGCTCAATTTCTGCAGTGCTCGGTCTCAGGAAACACGAGGTTTATGTGATTCGCTGTTTTGGTTGGATATTAACTTTATTTATTTATTTTTCCAAAAATCTTTCAAGACTGTGGGTGCATCATTCGTTCGCAGTTATTGTGCACACACACACACACACACACACACACACACACATACACACACACACACACACACACACACACACACACACACACACACAGCTGCACACTCTGCAACAGCGAATTTAACAATAATATTGGTTGTTGTTCTTGTATTTCCAGAAGCTGTAAAAGTGTGTCTATCGAACCATTGTTTTAACTTTTTTCAGTACCGGAACAAAATGAAAACACACTGAAATCGAATGGCGCAAAGCAGCAATTACTCCACGATAACTGCCACAGAATGCTCGAGTTTCGAAATACAGCCAGCAGAGAACAGTGTCGAATAACGCTATTCAGTGGTGGGGAAGACAAATCGCTTCGTTTCCACTTTACGAAAACGACTGAACTCTTTTCCGCGTCCCCCACCTGACACGCTTTATACAAGGTGGTCCATTGATACTGACCGGGCCAAATATCTCACGAAATAAGCATCAAACGAAAAAACTACAAAGAACGAAACTCGTCTAGCTTGAAGGGGGAAACCAGATGGCGCTATGGTTGGCCCGCTAGATGGCGCTGCCATAGGTCAAACGGATATCAATTGCTTTTTTAAAAATAGGAACCCCCATTTTTATTATATATTCGTGTAGTACGTGAACAAATATGAATGTTTTACTTGGACCACTTTTTTCGCTTTGTGATAGATGGCGCTATAGTAGTCACAAACATGTGGCTCACAATTTTAGACGAACAGTTGGTAACAGGTAATCTTTTTTAATTAAAATACAGAACGTAGGTACGTTTGAACATTTTATTTCGGTTGTTCCAATGTGGTACATGTACCTTTGTGAACTTATCATATCTGAGAACGTATGCTGTTACTGCGTGATTACCTGTAGATACCACATTAATGCAATAAATGCTCAATGCATTTGGCAATACGTGTAACGACATTCCTCTCAACAGCGAGTAGTTCGCCTTCCGTAATGTTCGCACATGCATTGACAATGCGCTGACGCATGTTGTCAGGCGTTGTCGGTGGATCACGATAGCAAATATCCTTCGACTTTCCCCACAGAAAGAAATCCGGGGACGTCAAATCCGGTGAAAGCGCGGGCCATGGTACGGTGCTTCGACAACCAATACGCCTGTCATGAAATATGCTATTCAGTACCACTTCAACCGCATGCGAGCTATGTGCCGGACATCCATCATGTTGGAAGTACATCGCCATTCTGTCATGCAGTGAAACATCTTGTAGTAACATTGGTAGAACATTACGTAGAAAATCAGCATACATTGCACCATTTAGATCGCCATCGATAAAATGGGGGCCAATTATCCTTCCTCCCATAATGCCGCACCATACATTAACCCATCTAGGTCGCTGATGTTCCGCTTGTCGCAGCCATCGTGGATTTTCCGTTGCCCAATAGTGCATATTATGTCGGTTGACGTTACCGCTGGTGGTGAATGATGCTTCGTCGCTAAATAGAACGCGTGGCGAAAAATCTGTCATCATACCGTAATTTCTCTTGTGCCCAGTGGCAGAACTGTACACGTCGTTCAAAGTCGTCGCCATGCAATTCCTGATGCATAGAAATATGGTATGGGTGCAATCGATGTTGATGTAGCCTTCTCAACACTGACGTTTTTGATATTCCCGATTCTCGCGCAGTTTGTCTGCTACTGATGTGCGGATTAGCCGCCAAAGCAGCTAAAAGACCTACTTGGGCAGCATCATTTGTTGCAGGTCGTGGTTGACGCTTCACATGTAGCTGATCACTTCCTATTTCCTTAAATAACGTAACTATCCGGCGAACGGTCCGGGCGCTTGGATGATGCCGTACAGGATACCGAGCAGCATACATAGCACACGCCCGTTGGGCATTTTGATCACAACAGCCATAGATCAACACGATATCGACCTTTTATGCAATTGGTAAATACTCCATTTTAACACGGGTCATGTATCATGAAGCAAATACCGTTCGCACCGGCGGCATTTTACGTAATACCATGTACATATACGTTTGTGACTATTACAGCGCCATCTATCACAAAGTGAAAAAAGTGGTCCAACTAAAACATTCATATTTCTTTACGTACTATACGAATATGTAATAAAAATGGGGGTTCCTATTTAAAAAAAACGCAGTTGATACCCATTTGACCTATGGCAGCGCCATCTAGCGGGCCAACCATAGCGCCATCTGGTTCCCCCCTTCAAGCTAGAAGAGTTTCTTTCTTTGTAGTTTTTTCGTTTGATGCTTATTTCGTGAGATATTTGGCCCGGTCGCTATCATTGGACCACCCTGTATACCCTCCACTGCTACTGCTGCCACCTGCCATCTATGATTAGCGTACATTGACTTAGAGCGTAGACGGTTGTCATACCTAAGGTGACTGGATTGTGGATAAGGTCAGCTACAGATGTAGAAACTGGTGAGTGGCATCTATAGGTTGTCTAATAAAACGGAACCTCTGATGCATTTCATAGACTCGAAACCAGGCGACTGAGATACTACAGTGCGTAGCTGCAAGTGCTTCGATGACAGTCGTATCCTGCTGAGCTCAGAGGACTGAGTGCAGCTGAGTGCCTGGCAACGCCTGCCTTCTGGTTGTTCGGGCTAAGACCACTGGCCGCCGCCTGTCGCGCTGACACGGTGTCTAAGCGATTCGCTGAGCCGAGTTCCAGCATGCGGCGTCGATCACCTGCCCTGCTAGGCGGAGGCGACATGAATATTCAGCAGCATTACTGCTTCTGCTGCTGCTGCTGCGGCCGCCGCTGTGACGCAGCAGCGTGACAAGCGCTGGCCGTCGCCGGATATAGCGCGCCCGTGTCCGCGCTACAGCAGGGCGGAATAGCGTTAGTGAGAGAGAAACTAGAGAAATGCGAGGCAACTAATACGGAATTGGGCCACCTACTCTTTTTACCAAGCAGAGGTGCTTTTGTTTCAAGCACGACATTTGATGGATCATATAGTGCCAGAAGTGAAATATTTTGGTCGTTCAAGTTTTTCAAGAGTACTGAACAACCGATAAAAATTTTGGGCCTGCAGTTCATTGCAGTTCATTTCCTGGGGGGAGGGGAAAGTGGTTGTTGTTGTCTTAAATAATTCGCCCCATGCGGTACGGAGGTTCGAGTTCTCCCTTGGGCATGGGTGTGTGTGTTGTCCTTAGTGTGAATTAGTAGTGAGTAAGCCTAGGGACCGATGACCTCGGCAGTTTGGTCCCATAGTCCTTACTACAAATTTCCAAATTTTTTCTTAAATTCGAAGACTGCTTTGATCCAGCTCTCCATGCTACTCAATCACATGCAAGCCTCTTCATCTCCGACTAAATACTGTAACATAAATCCTTCTGGATCTGATTACTGTATTCATCTCCTGGTCTCCCTCTACGTCTTTTAGCCACCACCCTTCCCTCCCATACTGATGACTCAGACTATGTCCTATCAACCGATCCCTTCCTCTAGTCAGGTTGTGCCACAAACTTCTTTTCTATTCTCTTCTTGTCTGAACTGCGTATTATCCATGTATCACTTTCAGCCGGCTGGTGTGGCCGTGCGGTTCTAGGCGCTTCAGTCTGGAACCGCGTGACCGCTAAGGTCGCAGGTTCGAATCCTGCCTCGGGCATGGATGTGTGTGATGTCCTTAGGTTAGTTACGTTTAAGTAGTTCTAAGTTCTAGGGGACTGATGACCACAGATGTTAAGTCCCATAGTGCTCAGAGCCAGCCAGCTATCACTTTCATATATGCCTACACTCCAGTCAAATACCTTCAGGAAAGGCTTCCTGACATTGAAGTCTACATTCGATGTTAACAAATTTCTCTTCTTCAGAAACGCTTTTCTTACCATTGCCAGTCTCCTCCACGTCGGCCATCATCAGTTATTTTATCGCCCAAATAGCAAAACTCAAGTACTTCTTTGAGCGTCTCATTTCTTAATCTAATTTCCTCAGAATCACGTGATTTAATTCGAATGCGTTCCATTATCCTTGTTTTGCTTTGATGATGTTCACCTTGTGTCCTTCCTTCAAAACACTGTCCATTCTGATCAACTTTATTTCCAAGTGTTTTGCTGTCTCTGACACAATTACAATGTAACCAGCAAACCTCAAAGATTTTATTTCTTCTCCCTGCACTTTAATCCGTACTTCAAATTTTTCTTTTGTTTTATTTACTGTTTGTTCAATGTACAGATTGAACAACATCGGGGATAGGCTACAACCCTGCCTCACTCCCTTCTCAACCGCTGTTTCCCTTTCATGCCACTCGACTTTTATACCTGCTGTCTGGTTTCTGTACAAGTTGAAAATATTATTTCATTTCCTGTATATTATCCCATCTACCCTTAGATTTTCAAAGACAGAATTCCAGTCAACATTGTCAAAAGCTTTCTCTAAGTCTACAAATGCTGTAAACGTAGGTTTGTGTTCCTTTAACCTATCTTCAAAAATAAGTTGTAGGGTCAGCATTGCCTCCCGTGTTTCTACATTTCTCCAGAATCCAAACCGACCTTCCCCGATGTCAGCTTGTGCCAATTCGTGTTGGTATTTTGGACCCATGACCCATTAAACTGGTTACACATCTGCCAGCAACTGCTTCCTTTGGAATTGCAATTACTAAATTCTTCTTGAGGTTTGAAGTTATTTCGTCTGTCTCATACATGCTGCACGCCATATGGAAGAGTTCTGTCATGGCTGGCTCTCGCAAGGTTCTCCTCTTCCAGTTCTATAATATTGTCCTTAATTTCATCTCCTTTGTCTAGACTCTCGATATTATATTGTATTGTATGGAACTGGGGACCTAGAAACGACGGAGAGGCTTCGTCCCCGCCATAGCCCTCAGTGGTTCACAACCCCACAACAAACTACAGCAGTCCACTCACCCCACCGCCGCCCCACACCGAACCGAGGATTACTGTGCGGTTCTCCCCCCCCCCCCCACCCCCACCCCCACCCCCTTTCGGGGAACGTCTCACAATAGATGAGTGTAATTGTAGCGTGGTGGTAGAGTAATTATGGTGTACACGTACGTCGAGAAAGTGTTTGCGCAGCAATCGCCGGCCGGCCTTTGTGGCCGAGCGGTTCTAGGCGCTTCAGTCCGGAACCGCGCTGCTGCCACGGTCGAAGGCTCGAATCCTGCCTCGGGCATGGATGTGTGTGCTGTTCTTAGGTTAGTTAGGTTTAAGTAGTTCTAAGTCAAGGGGACTGATGACCTCAGATGTTGTCCCATAGTGCTTAGAGCCACTTGAACCATTTTTTTAATTGTTAAAGGAATTTTTATAAAACATTTCATGTCAACAATTGATGGAAGTCGTCTGTAAAGTAACATAATACACTGCCATTTGAACCATTAGCAATCGCCGACATAGTGTAATTGAGGCGGAATAAGGGGAACCAGCCCGCATTCGCCTAGGCAGATGGAAAATCACCTTAAAAACCATCCACAGATTGGTTGGCACACCGGACCTCGACACTAATCCGCCGGACGGATTCGTGCAGGAGACACTCTCTATATACTCCTTCCAACTTCCGTCTTTCCTTTCTATACTTGGGACTGAGCTCTTGACATTCATACAACTGCTTCTGTTTTCTCCAAAGGCCGCTTTAATTTTTCTGTAGACTGCATATCTTCCCCTACTGAAACACGCTTCTAAATCCTTTCATTTGTCCTCTAGCCATTCCTTTCTAGCCATTTTGCGCTTTCTGTTAATCTTATATTTTAGACGTTTGTATTACCTCTCGCCTGTTTCACATGCTGCATTTTTACATTTTCTCCTCTCATCAGATGAATCAGCATCTCCTATGTTATCCAAGGATTGCTACTAGGCGTTGTCTTTTTGTCTGTTTGATCCACTGCTACCGTCATTATTTCATCTCTTAAAACTGCCCACTTGTCTTCTACCATATTCCTTTCCCCTGTTTTAGCTAACCGTCGCCTAATGCTCCCTCTGAAACTATCATAACCTCTGGTCTCCGTAATAACTTTATTTATTTCCCAGTACTGCGTATTAAGTTTTCCAGATACAACCACATTAGACGTTTTTGTCATTATCTGGTAGCCGGCAGCTGCAGAACTGATACTGAAGCCAGGTGTTGTTGACTGGATTGAGGAGTTAAATTTAATTTTATGAGCTATCGTGTTATGCAAGTAAAACATTTCCACATACTTTTCATCAGCACTACTGTTTTATGTCTATATAATAATACCGGGGCGTTCTGGCACCTCTCGGGGAATTTTTTTGCATTAACTAGGACAAGTCGGCAACGCAGATTTAAAACAGTATACGCGTATTAAACCGGACGTAACCGTAATTTGCAGTTTTGCCGGCACCAGTGAATGTGACAGTGGGTGACCTACGTGATGCGATGGCAGGGGCGTGGGGAGAGGTAGGCCTACTATATATATGTGTGTGTGTGTGTGTGTGTAGAGAATACCCAAGACCCAAGATAAGTTGAGAATCATTCTGAAGCTGTGATCTATATGTATCAGTAGTCTTTATGTCCAACTGTCTTTTGTTTACGACTCAATCGCCCTCAGAGACCTCTCGTATTTTGTAAAAAATGGTTCCTCATTGTGAGTTTCATCACAAGTATGCTTGAAGAGGTTCGTTGCGACACCTAAAATTGTAGAAATTAAGCGGTGACTAATACTATGTGTTCTGACAAATCGTAGTGTATGTGTGTGTGTGTGTGTGCGTGAGTGCGTGTGCGTGTGTGTATGTGTATGCTGTACAGTGCACCAAGAGCATCATTCTGAATTTGTGGTTGGTACATATCGCTAACCTTCATGTCGACTGGCTTTTATTTACTAATCAAGAAACCAAAGATACCTGCAGTATTTTGTAAAAAATGATTTCTCATCGTAAGTTCTTTGGTTGAAAAGGTGCATTCCGGCACCTAAAATTTTAGAAATTAGGCCGTGAATAATATCATGTGTTCCGCGAAATACTAAATAAATGTAAAGTTAGTTAACTGTTATGTGTAAAGGGGCATATCTCCAGTAAGTATGTGAAATCAGAGGTAGGGGAATCGTTACGTCGTATCTGTCAAAACTGATGATACCTGTATACATAATTCTGACTGATAAATCACAGTGGTACGGTCAGTCTATGACCATTATAACAACTAAAACTTATTAACAACTAAAGCAGTATTGTGTCTATGATTCGTGTTATTTCTCACTGGCAGAGAAGTAGGCATCAAGTCCGATTTTCGTTGACTGATACGTACTAACGTCTCACAACGTTTGAAGGACGGAAACAGTTAGCCCGCTGAATGAGTGTCTACTAAGCACTGCCCTCGCAGCATTTGCGCCTGGAGTAACCTAACGCTGGACGCCCGGCATATGCCAGCACCTCCACTGCGGCTTCTAATGCAATATTTTATAATTACTATCCCTTTAGATTTTGCTTGAAACCACTCAAACTTCAAGGTTCTTCTCTGTCGTATGGTGATGGTTCCCTTGTTGTAGATTTATCTTATCTTTTCCACATAGCTAATGTTTTCGGAATGGTGATATTTGTGTAACTCGGTTATTAATATATATATATATATATATATATATATATATATATATATATATATATATATATATATATATATATATATAGTGTAGTTTGCAATCGTTACTACAGGACAAAATTGTGGGTATTGAGAGTAGCATAATTTACTGCTTATTACAGTATATTTCAAAATCTTCAGAATGTCAGCGCCTGATACAGTTATTTCTCGAAGTTCCACACACATTGTTCTGAAAGGAAGTTGCGGGAGATATTCAGGTTTCACGATACTTTGTTTCCCTTCGCGCTAGCACTAAGAGAGACGATCAGAACACAGCAGAAGAAGAACCAGGGATACATGTGGCTGGGCACTTCAGTTTGTAAAGATGTACTTACAAACTGTAAATGACCCGCCAGGGTAGCCGAGAGCGCTAATGCGCTGCTTCCTGGACTCGGGTAGACGGCAGCCTCTGTGGCCGAGCGGTTCTAGGCGCTTGGGTCTGGAACCGCGGGATCGCTACGGTCGCAGGTTCGAATCCTGCCTGGGGCATGGATGTGTGTGATGTCCTTAGGTTAGTTAGGTTTAAGTAGTTCTAAGTTCTAGGGGACTGATGACCTTAGATGTTAAGTCCCATAGTGCTCAGAGCCATTTGAACCATTTTCGGGTGGACGCGCTGTTCCCGGGTCGAATCCGCCCGGCGGATTAACAGCGCGGGCGGTCTGCCGGCCAGCCTGGATGTGGGTTTTAGACGGTTTTCCACATTCGCTAGGTTAATACTGGGTGGTCCCCACGTTCCGCCATAGTTACAGACATTTGAACACGTTCGCTCTATTTCATGGCTTACACTAGACGCAGACAGTTGGAGTACACTACTTATGTCTGGGGGATTCGGGATGGTGGTAGAAAGGGCATCCAGGCACCCGCTGCAACTAACACTGCCAAATCCGTTATAACATGGCCGACCCTCGTTGGCATGGCACAAGGCCCAGAGAAAGAAACTTACAAAATGTAAATGTATCCTTATCGGGTACTAAGATCACACTTGCACATAGAGAATAAAGATTATCCTAAGTAATCAGTGATTACATCACAGACTTTATGGTATGAATTACTTTGTACAGTTTTCTTTTTTTACTTACGTCTGTACCATATTTCAGTGGTACTTTCTTGACCGATATTAATTATTTTTCTTGTTCTATTTCTAATTTTTTATTTATTCATACATTTTATCAGAGTGATACCAAAAAGTTCTGTGGCCTTATTAAATCAGCTTGTGTTGTGAGTGAAGAATATGATGAGGTACCATACTCCGAGGAGCGCAGGGAAAGATGCGGGAGACCCGCACTGCCGACTAGGTAAGGTCGTAGATGCCATTGCCTTCCTCCGACCGTAATGGGGATGAATCATGATGATGGAGACAACACAACAACACCCAGTCATCTCGAGGAAGGGAAAATCCGTGACCCCGCCGGGAATCGAACCCGAGACCCCGTGCGTGGGAAGCGAGAACGCTACCGCAAACCCACGAGCGTGTTGTGAGGGCGTACATACAAAAGAAGTCGCCTCGGCATTTCACTCCAGTTACCATTTTTTTCCATGGCCTTTATGATACTGATCACCACTGGATCACCACAGTTCTGGATGAAGAAGACATTCATATATGGGACAAAAATATGGAATCGCCACGAGTAATGCATGCTCGAACATAAATGCAGGTGCTAGCCAGCCTGAAGATTGCGATGTAGTATTTCACCACGAACGGCACCTGTGCGACGTCATCAATACGTTGCACGTGTCATTGGTGGTCAAAACAGTGCTCTTTGCCGCTGTGAGTGCAATATGTCGGAGCTGAGTGAGTTCGAACGCGTGAAAATTGTTGGTGCCGGTATACTGGCTGCTTGAGTAACCAAGGCAGGCGATACGATTGGTATTTCAAGAGGCACCGTATCGAAGACGAAAGTGTGTGTTGAGTAATCCTGGTTGACCGTCATATAAGTGGACTGTGATGAAAAATAAGATGACGACAGGTGCAAAAGTCGCTGCAGAACTGAACGTCTCACTCGTGAACCTTCTAAACATAGAAACAACATGAAGGGAGCTCCATAAGGAGGGAACTGGAAAACGACCTGGAATTCCAAATCCACTCGTGATTAATACAAATGCCCGTCAATAGGAAAACGTTTTGCCGAAGCAATAAAATCTGGACTATGGAGCAATAGTCGGGTGAGTCTTGTTTCACACTGTTTCTAACTTCTGGCAGAGTTTACGTCCCAAGTTGAAACATGGAGAGGGGTTGGCTATGACCTGGACAGCCATACAGTGGTATTTCATGGGCCCCATGTGTACTCTTCAAGGTCATAGGACAGCCAAGGACTACACGATATTTTTGGCTCATAGTAAAATGTTTATTCCCCAATAGTGATGCTGTATTCCAAGACGGCAGGACCTCTGTCCACACAGCTCGCGTCGTCCAGGAATGGTTTCGTGAGCACCATGATGAATTGTCGCATCTCCCTTCGCCACCATAGCCAACAGCTCTTAGTATTACTGAACGTTTATGATCTGCTGGCGAGAGAAGAGTGCAAGATTGTTATCCACCTCCGCCATCGTTATTGAAGTCCGTCCCCGGTGGCTGAGTGGTCAGCGCGACAGAATGTCAATCCGGGTTCGATTCCCGGCTGGATCGGAGATTTATCTCCACTCAGGGACTGGGTGTTGTCCTAATCACCATCATTTCATCCCCATTGACGCACAAGTCGCCGAAGGGCCGTCAAATCGAAAGACTTCCACCCGGCGAACGGTCTACCCGACGGGAGGCCCTAGTCATAAGATATTCTTTATCGTTACTGAACTTGCCTCTATTTTGAAGGAAGAATGGTATAATATTCCGTTGAAACCCACTCAGGACCGGTATTTACCCATTCGGAGCCGACCGGAAGTTGTTTTGAATATCAACGGTTCAGCTGCGCCGTATTAGGCACGGTAACGTGTTCAGCTTTTGGTGTTCCCATATTCTTGTCCACCTCTTGAATAAAACATCCCACGTCGCCAAGTAACTTAACTGTATTACATAAGAGCAAAATATCTCGACGTAACTTTGGATGAACATCTAAACTGCCAACAAAAAAACTGGCGCAATATAGCGAGAATCTTCTTGCTGTCCACACGCAATCCAAACATTCTGGGAGATACTTCCGCCTCAAGTAGACAAAAATTCGTCCATGCTTGAGATCCACTAAATATCTACTACTGTGATGAAACTGAACACGACACAAATAGGGAAAACATATTAGCTAACCATGATTGCTTGCGTAAGATTTGAGCGTAACATTTTGTAGACTGTCATTTTGATGTCGCGTGATTTTCATATGCACTGCTTTCCTCATCGATATCTTAGACTCTTGTGTCCGCATCAACTCGCTTCCTGTATTAAAAATCAGTCATCATTCCATAATTGCCATACCAGATCAGATACGTCCAGCATGCTGACTGTACCTTTACAGAAACCAGATCTTCCTCCACATCATTCTCCGTTTCAGTCATACGACTCTGGAACAAACTACCCTGTAATCTATGTCTTACCCAAAACTATCCCAGATTCTAAAGGAGCTTAAAGCTTTATCTGTTGTCGGTGTAGCACTGTGTGCGGGGCAATAGTAGCTTGCCACTCTTGATGTTACCCAAAGTGTGTGCCTAACAGTGATAGCATGTTATGTCTACTAATTTCCAAACGAAGTAACTTCCAGGCACACATTTCACTGGATTTGACCACATGCACAGACGCAAATATAGATCTGCAGTTATAATATTGCTCTAAAGAGAATTTAAGGAGACTATTCCACTGTAACGATATGAGTCTTATTCCTCTGTATACAACCCATCACACGCTACCTTGTCACACCCTTATAGATGTAATAGAAACGAAAAGGCCATACAAAGACAGACTTCTGCCCCAAACCATTCTGCCCATTGAATGATATTCTTAATGTACTCAGTACAGATCGCTCGCAGACTTACTGTATTGTATGACAAACGGGCACCTGGCCGTTGTGTCAAAGGGAGCTCCTGCTCCTTGACTTGGCAGGAAATTATGCTAGGTAGTGAATAAACGAGACGCAAGCAAAATACAATGTATATAGGACGCTGCGGAACAAAGCGAAGCAAAATGTACGCAACTCAAAAATCTGCATTTCCCACTCTATTGTGTGCGTCGTGTCGAATCCTGCAGCACTGTGGAAAAAAGCTGCGCAGCTTCGGCATAGGAGAGTCAATTCCGATATTGCTTTCCAACATCTACAGACGTATTAAAAGGGTTTTTCTCAACAGCAGTCAGCTCTCAAGTTACAATAAATTACCAGCCACAAGGCAGCAACTTCTCGACAGTCGCATATTTCTACGCATGTCTATAACATCCAGTAAGGAGTGAAATCATGATAATCTTTTCTGAGAAAGTAGGCAATGACGGAGTTGACACTATTATGACATTTCTCACTTCCCAGACCTTTTAATCTAACTCTTGTTACTGGTACATGTCCTACAGACTGGAATCAAGGCTTAATTCGACCAATACCCAGATATACTATAGTCCAACAGGATATTATCCGAAATATCTAAAGCCTCAGAGCACATTTCTCATAAATAGCTTAGGTATTACCTTAAAACTTCTAATATCCAAAATAAATATCAATCATTCCTTGGTCTATTGTTTTTTCTCACTGTGTATCAATTATACGAGATTTCAACTGTGTTTCAGCTGGCGGTATCCGTTTGTACGTAAGTGCCAGCTCTAAGAACAGTGTTGCTGCAGCACCAAGTATGAATGAATATCTGTGTTCAACATCACGAGAGGCACAAAACTTGTGTCCTAACCTAGTTCGTAAGTAGTCGGTGCGAGAGAGACCCTCAGAAAACAGAAGGGACGAATTCGAAGAGTTCATCTACAACTAGAACACCAACCATCTCCTTCAGCATGACAATGCGGGACCATAAGCGAGCGCTGCGACAGCTGCAACAATCCGACGCCATGGTTTCACTGTCATCGATCATCCTTTGTAAAGTCCCAATTTGGCCCGATCCGATTTTCATGTTTCCAAAACTTAAAGAACACCTTCGAGGAGTTGATTTTGATTTTGATACTGATGCAGTGGTGCAAGGAGGGCTGACGTTGAGGCTCCGTCAACAAAGTCAAAGACTGTACAGTGACAGTGAGAGGCACCCACATGCCTTGCTCATACTGTGGCATCAAGCAGTCAGGCCTGCAAGATGAGTGGTCTGCCAAGCGAGTGGACTCATTCTTATTTATCGAGTAACATGAACTCTAGTACTCACAATTACGTTACAAATTATCCTCCTGTATGAATATTACGCAACGGATAACGCACATCTGACTGTTAGTAATTTACACAACTCTGACTGTTCACTACGCACTGGCAATACCACATTTTCTTTCCCATTCAACGGCTTTGAACAACACGTGGCCATCGCACTGAATATGAATGGCGCACACATTATATATTCTGGGTATCATGACAACATACTATTCGAAGGAAAAGGCCACCAATCTTTTTCTTTTCACTATCTTATTTATTCCGATAAATTCTATAACCTAAACACACAAATTCTATAACCTATAACAATAACACATGAGAAATTCCGCCCAGTGGGCATGGCTTTACATTGGTGATTCTCTATCTTATGGTCTCGTAATTATTTAACGCTACAGTGCACTTTCTGGATAGGATGGTGGATCTTTTGCCATATCTCACACTTCGACTCTCACAACCATCATCACGAAACTTTCCTCCAGACCGAGCGGTACAAAAGGAACATGCATACCCACTATCTCTGAAACTACCTTGCTACTCTCCCATGCAAACCACACATACTTAAATTACATGACATACACCACACTGCAGCATGGAATACAACACAAGGAATAGTCACAACATTATCACTTTCAGCTTTCCCACTTCAATTAGTATTCATCCCAGTTTCACAAGACACTGCCCCACTTCGTAACTTTTCTTTCCTACTACGAACTCTGGAGGATATATGCACATCTTCCTGTGCAATGCAAGCCAAGAGGCGTTGCTGAATAGACGGCTGACTCACCTTGCTTCTCTCTCAGAGTATTATAGTTTGAATCAAGAGTCACACGGAAACATAACACGCAAAGTAATATTAAGAACATATTCATCACACACGCGAGTCCTCAACTGATACCATGGACGAGTACTTCTCTTTATCCTTTGTCTCATACACAGATTGAGACTCACACAGTACTCACCACGTGGAAGTACTCGTCTCTAATTTCAAGTCCTGAACACGCCATTTCTTAAATATTTCAACTTATGGTACACACGCTAGTACTTCAGCTTAACTTAAGCACACGGAAGTATTTCAACTTATTGCTACACGTGGTTTCATTGTGACCGTTGGTCACTTCTGAAGATTACTACGATCCCATTAATATTACCTGCCTGACATTTAATTCTCCCCACAAAAGTTCCTGAAATAGAGAAATTATTATTTCAAACTACTCTTAAGTATTCCACATGCATAGCATGTCTCCACTCTTTTGTCTTTACGGAGCACACCTAAGACAGGTCTTACCAACACTAGATCCAGCGGCAGAGTGCCGAAACATGGCCGTTCTTCAGGTCCTCTCGCACCTCTGCCGAAGTGGGGGAGCACCTTGCTACCGTATTGGTCAGCCACATTTCAGGCGCTCAAAGCTCCGGTAAATTTTATCTCTTTGGTTCTACCAAAGGTGACCAAAGGGTCGTCTCAAAGATGATCATATATTCACATTCACTATCTGCGGTTAGCAGACGACCATACATTCATTCATTTCACAGATCCCACCAAACTGGATGTAGGGATTTATTTTGTGGGAGTGCACATGTGATAAATTAAATAAATAAATTGTCATTCTTTCCCACACTGGTGTCCGGCTTCGTTGTATTAATTGAAGTTGAGTTATTTTTACAAAAAATGTGTTGTTCTGACAAGAATAATGAAGTATGTTGTACCTATTTTCAATGTCGGGCGGTACTGTACCCTTTCAACAGTATCGACAAACTGGTCTCTCGTCGGCACGGTGACTATGACGAGAAATAAATATGTAAACATGAAGCTTTAAGTGTTTTCACATAAAAAATTCGGAGGCATTACTTTTCAGCATGCTGTCATATCTTTTTCTTCCTTGCACCTCGTCTACTAATCCTACCTCATCATTCGTCGCTCTTTCTCTAACCTGTCAACTTCTTGTGTCTCCTTGTTTTTTATTTCTGTACTGTTGTCACACATTTCAATTATATGTCATTATTGACATTCGTCAAGAAGTTAATGTAGACTTTGCTTCACACAATGTTAATAAGCCTGTCATTTCCTAAATACCATATATTCTTTGCTTATGATTATTGTTATATTGTTCCTGTGTTATATATGTTGCAATGTTAACTCGCTATCGATGTCTGGTGAGATGTAAGAAAGCCCCTTAAGGACCTAACCTTGCGTGGTTAAATAAATGCAGAAATCAAAAATGATTCAAATGACTCTGAGCACTATGGGACTTAATATCTGTGGTCATCAGTCCCCTAGAACTTAGAACTACTTAAACCTAACTAACCTAAGGACATCACACACATCGATGCCCGAGGCAGGATTCGAACCTGTGACCGTAGCGGTCACGTGGTTCCAGACTGAAGCGCCTAGAACCGCACGGCCACACCGGCCGGCAAATGCAGAAATAAATAAACAAATAAAATAAATATGATTCTCGTAGTCACAAAGAAAGGGAATATGTGTCTCAGAAAATCTGTGAGAATCAGTTACACTGTGTGAAAAGAACATACAGTGTCTAATTGCAGTCAATGCTAGTGTTAAAATTGTCATTGATGTGGAGAAGAAAAATACAACTTTCTGAAGGCCTAAACCGCTTGTGGCTTGTGATCATGACTGTAGACTTGTTTATTTCTCCTCACTGATCAATGGTTTGGAAACGATCTTATGTTTTAGGCTAATTCTTCTTGTTTTAGCTTTCATTAGTACAACGACTGTATTTGAGAGGGTCCACAAAGCTCGATTCACTGCAATGCTATGCAAGAAACGCTGCATCGCAATTTACAGACACTCACCCCGTTTACATGGGGCTCCCAAAACCGGATTTCGTAAATCGATTTCCCAATAGTGCTTCTGATTGGTCACGTAAATACTTCAGAGTCGATTCTGAAAATCCGCTTCTGGTTGCCAGTTTCCAATTCCGCAAGATTTTCACTCTCATGTAAACGCAACCGATTTTGAAACGTGCTTGGCCTTTCAGGTTTACTGTTGTTTTTAAAAATTTTCGGCTAATATGGACGGAGTGGCTTATCGTACACCGAAGGATAAGTAGAAATATGAGGATGAAGCTATTTACACTTCGTATAACTGAAGAGAAATAGCGATTGTGCTGATTGAATCATAAACTGTAACAGCTGTTTTCCAGACACCATATTTAACTGGGCTAGCAAATCCGCTTCAGACCTTAAAATGTATGCATGACAGCGAAAAACGGTTTCCGAAATTCGGTTTTCGTCTTTCGGAAGGTGTGTCGCATGCAAACGCAGTGACTGTCAAATACGGACACTGCGGTAATGTACCGGCCGTGGTGGCCTTGCGCTTCTAGGCGCTTCAGTCTGGAACCGCGCGACTGCTACGGTCGCAGGTTCGAATCCTGCCTCGGGCATGGATGTATGTGATATCCTTAGGTTAGTTATGTTTAAGTAGTTCTAAGTTCTAGGGGACTGATGACCTCAGATGTTAAGTCCCATAGTGCTCAGAGCCATTTGAACTGCGGTAATGTATTTCATGCCAAAGCCAAGGTAGCCTGAGGAGAAAACTAAATAAATCCCTCTGTATGCGGGAATCACATAATTGTGCGGCTGCTGTGGGTAGCGGACACCAGGACATATGGGAGTTTGGGTCTGTCTGTGAAGCGTGCTCGGATAGCCGAAGCAGTTAAGACAACCGCTCGCGTGAAGCGAGAAATGAAGGGTTAGAGTGCCGGAACGGGACAAATTTTCACATTTCCAGTAAATTGTAGAGCTGTGCGAATGTGATCTTTTTTCCACAAGTACATGTAAAATGGTTTAAAATTCTATAAAACCTCAGCAATTCTAGAATGAGTGAAACGCATTGCGCTATTTGGATGCAAGATAAGAAAAAAAATTAGACACGTGGTGTTTCTAATCCATTCAAAAATTTGATAGATACTGATACGACTTTAAAAAGGCAAAAGGCCTTAGTATTGCAGACTAACTGGCACGGCAGGTGTTCGTGTACGGAGTGTTTAGTATTCGTGCCACGGGTGACAGGACAGTAATCAGTACAAGTGGAGTGTCAACAGAGCGCCGGCTGTTGGTAAACAATTTGGTGGAGTGCGATGCGCTGTGGCACAGCGACGTTGAATGGGCCACGCAAGAGACGGCCCGCCGTTTGGACGCTGGGCGGTGGTAATCAGTGAACGGTTTGTGTGTGACTGCTGACGAAAGAGGTGCGCTAGAAGAGTGCATGACTTTCTTCTTGTTGCTTCAAGTGGATGGACTTTGTGGTTACATTGAAAAAAAAAAGAAGCTCTCTCAAGTACAAAGTAGGAGAATATAAGAAGTTCAGACCAAATGGAACACGTATCTCACAGTAAATAGTGATCAAACAATCGCAGCAGTACAAGTGTAATCTCATCTGGCCCCAACGCAGGCGTGTATTCCCGCACGCAAACAATTATAATGATGCCGCATGACATCTTGCGATAGACTGACCCAAGCATCTTATACCCTCTGTTGCAATACAGCAATGGTTCTTGCAGGCTTTGGAGCACGACTACGTTTCCGCTACATCATGTCCCATACGTGTTCAATAGGTGAGATCAATAGCGGCCCATGAGTATACATTCTGAAGAAATTAACAGCATCTGCTGTGTAACAGTTATGCTTATCAACATATTCATACGACTGCAGACACTGTCAAAAATAACAGTAATAATAACAATAATAACAATAACAATAATAATGACGATAATAATAATAAGAGTAATGACCTCGTCTGAAACAAGAAAGAAAGAATTCTTTTTGTGGAATTTTGTTGTTTTGTACATAATTAAGTACAGTTTAGGGCAATAACTAAATAATGTTTAAGCTTACGCTGCTCTCCATTTCGCACTTTTGTGTAAGTGGGAGTGCTTCTGCATTTTTTCGGAGAGATGTACAGGACCCTTAGCACATATATTAGTTAACGAATTAACTTCAGGCTGAAAATCAGACTTCCTTATGATGCACCCCCACAACAACTTACGCTAATTTTACATTTCTTTGTTAAGTGTTCGCTTGTAGTCAAGCTCATCTGATATCGTCTCTTTCTTAGTCAATGGACCTAGTCTGGTAGGCCTTTTGCAGCTAACTTTTCTTGGTAATTTTCTTTTCCGTTAGCACTTAAAAACAGATTCGACAGAGTTCGTGCTGACACTGCACACGAAAGCCGATTCGTGCACAGTAAATGATCAAATCCAAACACAACTTGCCGTTTGTGGAAATGATAAAATTCAATTAGTCACTTGACTAGAATATAAATAAGGCACTGGAACCGTAACGGTCAAAAGTACACATGTCTAAATAGCAGAGTAACCACTGAGACAGCTTTTCGCAAATGTTCATATATACACTGTAGGCCTAAAGCACAGATAAACCTGACCCACTATAACATCAACAGCTGCCAGAAGCATGAATAAATGCTACAAACTCACAATCAACGATAATGTGCTATATGATTCTCAGCGGCTCAAATGGATTCTTGTATGTTTTAAAGTTTAACATAATATACTCTATCTCATTCAGAAGCCCACAAAAAAGGTTTCTCTGTCAGTTTAAGTAATACTGATGTCCGATCTAATTTTACTGTTTAGTGAGGAAATTGGCATACGTGAGTCGTGTGCCATGATATGTCAAGATAATGGGGATTAATCCGCTGTAGTGTGCTACCACCTCGAGGCATTGGTGTAAACTTGTAGGTGGGTGGTTAGAGCTAGCTGTGAGAGTCCATGCAGCGTGGACGTTGTTTACCATACCTGTATGTATTTTGGCCCAGAAGGCAATTACGTTACGCCAGCTGCACGTGCGCAAAAGTTACTTGATACGTGCGCAACTGAAGGTGTGCTCGCGACCCTGATGCCAAGTTTCGCGGTGTCTAGAGGAGCAGCAATGAGGCATGGCATGGTAGATTGAATGTAGTCTGTTTCAGATTACCGTGTCTATATTATGTTTACGCGTTCAAAGAAAAATAATCAACAAATTTGCAGAGTGTCAAAAGTTATGGTGTTCACGTGCTCTTACACAACAGCGTCTAGACCTAGTGATCTTGGCAGCAAGAGGAGTTCTAAGCCACAAAGAGCACGTTGCATCGCAGTCGCCATATATAGACGTGCATTGCCTACAGCGCATCTTCAATCAAAATCTTCCCCCTCCGCCAGCCATTGATATGTTACGAAACATTACTATGAAACAAAACCCTATTTGTGAGCTACTGTATAGTGTTTATTACTCAAAGTATTCGTAAGGTGATGTCGTTTTATTGAAAATAATGTAAAGTAACTTCTTTCAATCAGTGTAAGACAGCAAATACGCAAAATACAGCGATGTTTTGTCAGCTTTATTTGCAATTTGTAATTATCTGTGTAAGAACAAATGTTATTAGATTGTTTCTGATGATTTCTTCTTCTCTTTCTCGACAGTGCACTGTATGATTTTTATTAATAATAATGTCATATTTAGTTCACAACATTCTCATTTCAGCAGCTGACTATCCTACTATTCCCTATGATTTAACTGAGTCATGAAAATGGTTTTTGTCATTTTAACTAAGCTGGAGGCGGTTTGTTTATTAATTTGTTTATTAATGCAACAGTCGAACACCACAGTGCTTTATCGTTAGCTATTTTATGACCGAAAGTCGGCCTGCAGTTTTAATGCGAAGTCCGATAATCTTTTTTGAAAACATCTTCCTATGTAAGAATGTTCATTTACTCACACGGTCACATAACACCGAACAGGATGCAAATCAAGATTGATTTTGGCTTGTAACTTCAGTTTTTAAATGAAAGGAAATAAATAATTCAGAAAGAAATTTTAAAAGGAAATCAGAATTCTAATTACTAAACAGATTTGGAAAGTAAAGCATTTTGATTTCATTGATACTGGAGTGGATTTTTTCGATGAACACTGTTTAAAACACCATTGTCTTGGGAAATAAATGAGTGGCATGAAAGGAACCACTTCAAGTGATGACGTGTTTCCAGAGACTCTTAAAAAATTATTGAATTTTATGTATGTAAAAATTTTCATTTTACGTAACTACAGATTGTGTTGTCTGTTTTCCACGTTGCTCGATCAACCACTGGGACAAACTGCACTCAAAAAGTGATAATGACTAAAACCAACGATTACTAAAATCCAGGCGAGAATACAGGAATTTCCTAATAAATTTTGAATACAATATTTTACGAGTTGAAACATAGCGCAAATACAGAAGGCAAGGATATCATTATTTCTATCTGTATCTTTGTGTGTTTCTGTTCTATGTCAATCAGACACGTGCTTTATGACGTACGGCATATTTCAAATTTAGTGTTTAAGTTAGGTGAATTTTATCCATAGTGAATGCTGTTGAACTCCGTGACTGTTCCTTTATAGGGTGTAGAAGAATTTCCGCTACCAGTCAGAATCAGAGATTATTAATTATACGTCACACGACAGGTTTCAGGCGTGTATCCACCCTCAGGTGTTTATACATTCATGTACATGTTTATATTGCTGGAGATCCTTTCACAAGAAAATTATCTGATGGCGACCAAACAGATACAAATGGAATAATTATAAGTGGCAAAGCAGCATTTGTCGAAAATATTTCTGTACTTACATAAAGATGAAGCATCCTTATTATAATTGTGCTGTGGTGACAATTTTTCTACTCAGTTGCACATTTGTTAGCATTTTCACGTCCATGTTTCAGTTTTTTTTTAAATTTAGCTGCGTATTTCAATAGTGCGTCGTGCATTCGTGATACACACTGTGTTTACATACAAACATGTTGGCTATTACAAAAGAACTTTGATGTAGTAGGCGCAAAGATCTACCAGCAATGGTCAGGAGAAATCAGAGACTTCGAACGTGGACTAGTCACTAGGTGCCTCCTGAGTAACGCATAGCTAAACCAAGATCGGGCAGACGTTATGTACTGATGGAGAAGATACGCTACTGGCCATTAAAATTGCTACACCAAGAAGAAATGCAGATGATAAACGGTTATTCATTGGACAAATATATTATACTAGAACTGACATGTGATTACATTTTAACGCAATTTGGGTGCATAGATCCTGAGAAATCAGTACCCAGAACAACCACCTGGGCATTGAGTGGAACAGAGCTTGGATGGCGTGTACAGGTACAGCTGCCCATGCAGCTTCAATACGATACCACAGTTCATCAAGAGTAGTGACTGGCGTATTGTGACGAGCCAGTTGCTCGGCCACCACTGACCAGACGTTTTCAGTTGCTGAGAGATCTAGAGAATGTGCTGGTCAGGGCAGCAGTCGAACAGAAAGGCCCGTACAGGACCTGCAACATCGGTCGTGCATTATCCTGCTGAAATGTAGGGTTTCGCAGTGATCGAATGAAGGCTAGAGCCACGGGTCGTAACACATCTGAAATGTAACGTCCACTGTTCAAAGTGCCGTCAACGCAAACAAGAGGTGACCGAGACGTGTAACCAATGGCACCCCATACGATCACGCTGGGTGATACGCCAGTATGGTGATGACGAATACACGCTTCCAAAGTGTACCATAAAGCTGTTTAGCCAACAGTCCTGTAGTCTCAGCAATACTCCATGTCTTCCAAGCCAAAATGTTAGCATCTGGAAATGCTTCAAGGCCACCATAATCTGCTTGATTGCCCCACACAACAGCAAGTGTCAACCAGGTACTACCTCCAAACACTGCTTGTACATCACAGGTAAAATTCAGATGGAGTCCACGAAAAACATTTGGACCTCCAATCAATTGCTGTTTATTAAACTGCCCAGCCAAGTCAATATCAATCGCCTTCGAACTGCGATACACTGGTACACTGCGCCGCCAGCGACGACGGTAACGTGATGGTATGCATTTCTCCTCCTTACACGAGGCATCACAACAACGTTTCACCAGGCAACACCGGTCAATTGCTGTTTGTGTATGAGAAATCGGTTGGAAACTTACCTCATTCCACCACGTTGTAGGTGTCGCCACCGGCGCCAACCTTGTGTGAACGCTCTGAAAAGCTAATTATTTGCATATCACAGCATCTTCTTCCTGTCGGTTAAATTTCGCGTCTGTAGCACGTCATCTTCGTGGTGTAGCAATTTTAATGGCCAGTAGTGTACCATTGAACATTGCGGAGGGTGGTTGTAAAAAGTCGCATGAAATCATCGCAAGGAATCACTCATGCGTTTGAGAGTGGTGCAGCAGTTCAGCTAGCACAATGACTGTGTTTAGGGAGTGGGTGGTGCGAACAATAACGTAATGACGAGTTAGTGTTCTGTCATGGTGTCGTCCTGTGTGGCTATGGTGTGGTCCTCTTATTGTGCTTAAAAAACGCTAAATGTGAAAGGATAAGAACACATTTTACTGCATTATGTACTGTGGACAGTAGAGGTTCAGCTTGGAGACGATGACTGACTGTATCAGCATCATAATGCACCCTGTTGTAAAGCAGCAGATAGTGGTTTGCGCACAATAACAGTCCTGAAATGGACTGTCCCGTCCGGAGTCCCACCTGAACCCAATGGAACAACTTGGTATGAATTAAACCGTCGACTTCGCTCTGGTCCCCAGCATCCAACAACACTAGCTTCTAAGGTTTCGATTCTTGCGGAAGAATGGACTGCCATTCCTCCACAGAAATTCTCGCACTACATTGAAAGTGTCCCAAGTAGACAATAAGCTACCATAAAGGCGAAGGGTGAACACAGCGCATATTAGTGTCAGTAAATAGATTTCCGGGTACTTTTGATGAGATAGTGTAGTCGTCCTTATGGATTATCATCCTTTTCTCGTTCACAACGGCGCCTCTCTTACTCCAACCGTCACAGTTCGTCTCGCACCCTGAACGATTATGCTGTGACCACTGGAAAAACTTCATAAATGATGCCGCTTTCCGTAGTCAGAATTCAACGTTTCAGTGAGAGAAATAATTCTGAGTATCACCATAGGTCAATGAAAAGTTGTGTAAAAGAATACTTCCCTCCTGAATTTGTTTCTTGTTTCACTCAAGGGGGATATTCATGGTGCGTGTGTAAGATTCGTTACCAGTAACAGACAATGTACTGAATGGACTCCAGGGGCAAAGGCAATCAGAAGAAGATTCTCCAGAAGCTTGATACATTGAGATTTGGTGAAATCATGAAGAAGTAGGTGTGGTTCCGCTTTTCTATTTCAATTGCGTTAAAATAATGCAGAAGTCTGACGATGAAATCTAAGGAGCATGTTATTTAAGATTGTTTTCTCCTAGCAAATAGAAGTCTTATCGCTTCCATGTACAGTCATCTCAGACACTATTCCAGGTACGAAACAATGGAGTTATTGGCGAGGGTTCATGCAGGGTAGAACTGTAGAAAGGTTACTTTGTTTTCGCCGTTCCTTCTAGTCCATACCGAGCAAGCTGTAGACACTGCAAGAAATTTGAGATGCTGGAAAATGAAAGCGGTTCATGAATCAAAAGTCTGCATTCTGACATGAAATATCAGACACTAAGGGAAGAAAAAAAAAAAAAAAAAAAAGCTTTTAGAACGACATTGTCATAACAGGGACCTTTCCGTTTACATCAGTGTTCTCACTCACTTAATAGATATCTGTCTGTCAGTTTCCATACCTAATTTGTGTGTCAAATCACAAAGTCAAGTAGATGCCCCCCCCCCCTCCCTTCCCTCCCGGCCCCATTTCACAACTTTCCTTTCACAGAACTGTAAAAGCTTGAAAGGGTACAGTACCGCCCAACATTGAGAATAGGTACGAAATTCTTGTCAGAACAACACATTTTTTGTGTAAAAGTAACTCAATAATTTCAATTAATACAGCGAAGCCGGATACCAGTGTGGGAAAGAATGACAAGTTATTTATTTAATTGATCACATGTGCACTTCCGCAAAATAAATCCCTACATCCCGTTTGGTGAGATCTGTGTGGTGTAAATGAATGAATGTATGGTCGTCTGCTAACCACAGATAGTGAATCGATATGAGCATCTTTGAGTCGATCCTTTGGGTACCTTTGGTGAGACCAAAGAGATGGAAGTTACCAGAGCTTTTGAGCGTTTGAAATGTGGCCGACCAATAAGGTAGCAAGGTGCTTCTCCCACTTCGAGAGAGGTGCGAGAGAACGAAAAGACGGCCATGTTTCAGACTCGGCACTCTGGCGCTGAACCTTCTGCTGTGAAGACCTGTTTTTTGTTGTGCTCCGTAATGAAAGCGTGGAGGCATGGTATGGATGTGGAATACTTAAGAGTAGTTAGAACTAATCATTTCTCTTTCCTAGGATCTTTTGTGGGGAAAATTACAAAGTGAGGCAGGTAATTTTAAAGGGATTATAGTAAACCAACGGTCACAAAGGGACCACGTGTAGTTATAAGTTGAGATACTAGCGTGGGTACAATAAGCTGAAATATTTAAGAATTAATATCGTGTGTACCATAAGCTGAAATATTTGAGAATTAATAGCGTGTGTACAATAAGCTGAAATATTTAAGAATTAATATCGTGTGTACAATAAGCTGATATATTTAAGAATTGCGTGTGTATCATAAATTGAAGTATTTAAGAAATATCATTCCGTGTGACACTGAATTTAAACTCTGAGAGAAAAATCAAGGTGAGTCGGCCGTTTTTCCAGCAACGCCACTTGGCTTGCATTGCACAGGAAGACGAGCGTTTATCTCCAGAGTTCACAGTAGGAAACTGGAATTACAAATTGGGGCAGTGTCGAGTGAAACTGGGTTAAATATTGATTGAAGTGGGAAAGCGGAAAATGATGAAGTTGTAACGGTTCTTGTGTATTATTTCAGATTGTTGTATTGGGTATGTCTTGTAATTTGAATATGTGTGTTTTGCATGGGAGTAGCAAAGTAGTTTCGGAAGATTTTGTGGGTATGCCTGTTCCTTCTGCATCGCTCGATCTGGAGGAATGTTTCTGGAGAATGATTGTGAGAGGCGAAGTGTGAGGTATAATAAAAGATCCACCATCCGATCCAGGGAGTGCACAGTTGTGGTAGATAGATTACGAGACCGTAGTATGGAAATTCTCTTATGATATTGTCGTAGGTTGTAGAATTTGTGTGCTAATGAATAAATCAAATAGTGAAAAGAAAGAGATTAGTGGCCTATTTCATTAAATTGTATGTTATCATAATGTCCCGAATTTGTATAAAAGCCGTTAAATCAAAGACAAAAAGTAAGTGTGGTATTGCCAGTGCGTAGTGTGCAGACAGAGTTCTATAGTCAGATGCGTGTTTCCGTTGCGTATTATTCATGCAGGAGGATAATTTATAACAAAATCGTAAGATACGAGAACTCATGTTGCTAATCCACTCGCTTGGCAAACCACCCATCTTGCAGGCCTGACTGCTTGATGCCACAGTATGAGAAAGGCAAGTGGGTGCCTCTCATAATTTCGACCCTGCCAGGATTATTTAAATTGTTAGGATAATTGTTGCCAGGATTATTTATTGGTTAGGATATTTTGTTGCCAAGATTCCGTTTTTGTCACGATAATTTTGTTGCCAGGATCATTTTTGTTAGGATATTTTGTTGTTAGGGTTTGCTGTTAAATTTTTTTTTTTGATGGAATATATTGTGATAGCGCTAAGAAGTAAAGTTTTTTCCGTTTGCAATTTCTTTCTGGATTGGTGAGGATGTTTTATTTTATTTTATGTAATTAATTGCAGTATAGCACAAGGCTAGAAGATCGTTTTATAATTTTTTTGTGTAATGTCCGTAGTAACTAGGTCGCAGGCTAAAAGTATAGTCACCATGGAGAATAACGATTCTGGCGTGAACGTAGCAGTGCAGCGGGAAGTAGCTGTAGATGGGTTAATGAGTGGGGACGGCAGGCACTCCGAAGAGGCTGCATTGTTCAGTGGACCGCTGCAAGGAGACCCATTATGTGGCGGGCTTTGTCCCCAAACCCGGGCTTTTCCAAACGACGGGGGCGCGCAGAGACTAGGCCAGGTGTGCGGTGAAAGTGCAGCTACCCTTAGCGAAGCTACGGCTTCTCAGGCGCACGAGGTGAGCGCGCCGAAAGTTGCAAATGACGATATGATGCTACAGTTGTTACAGAGTTTGGTGAGAGATAATAAGGAAAGAGATAGGGAGAATAAGGAAAGGTTAGAAGCGATGAGTAGGGAGACTAAGAAAGGATTGGAAGCAAATAACGAAAGATTAGAAGCAATCAATAGAGATAATAAGGAGAGAGATAGGGAGACTAAGGAGAGATTGGAAACAATGGATAGGGAAAATAAAGAGGCAATGAGGAAGCTCCACACAGTTATCGATGAGCGTCTGTCCGCAGTTAATAATCGGTTAGATGAAGGGGAGAAGAATCTGGGTGCGGTAAAGCAAGTATGTGATGCTGTGAAAGAAAAAACCAATAATTTGGAGGTACGAGTAAGTGCAATAGAGAGCGATATTACGAAACGTGGGGACGTGTTGCCGGATGAGCGAATCAAAGAGATAGTGGGGGACTTACTTGCAGATAAACAAGGGGCATTAGACAGTGTAGAAGCTCAAGTCACACGGCAGGAAATGGCGCTAAATAAACACAGGGATGAAGTTGCGGTGGTAGTGGCCAGAATGAATACGATTAGCGCAGATGTAGAAAAGATCAGTATAAGAGGCGAAACAGGGTCTGACAGTACGCAGCGAGAGGTTTATGCCGACCAGGAGGAGATACAATCACTGTTACAGTTTAAAGAGGCACAATTAGAAACAAATAGGAAACATAGGGAAGAACTAGCACGGTTGCAATTAGCGTGCAGTAGCGAAGGTGACACACCACCAGGTAGATTGCGGGAGGAGAGTGAGATAAACTCAAAAGGCGAAAATAGGCAGAAAGAGGAAGACGAATTCAGGGAGTTAGAAGAACGGTTGTGTCAGATAAAACAGGTGGCAGACTCAACTGGGTATAGTCCAAGGCTGTCTCAATTTCAGGACGCATTACCTTCATTGAGGGGACTGCTCCGCAAAACGAAGTTTGTGTATAACTATTTGAGGGACGAGGCTAGAGCGAAAATGCAGGAAGACCTTAAAGACTGTAGTAGCTATTTAAATGAATTCTGGTCGAAAAGTAAGCAGGACCAGGTTACGCAAAGCATATTGATGATGCCAAATCGTAACGAATGTGGTATAAGGGATTCAGTGTCATGCTATCAGGAGATGTTCAGACGAAACAGGTACTTGGATGTGACATACGAACCAGCGGAGTTCATTAGGATCCATATAACGAAGTTGCCAGTGAAATTGCGCAGAGGTATAGTGATGGCAGGCAGAGGCTTAGACGATTCCGCGTCATTTCAACACTTGGGTAATGAGAGCGATATCGTGAACGGAGACACGACTCATAGGTCAGTTAGTGTCGAGGATAGGAACGGCAGAAACTATCATAATGACAGGAGAGCGTGGAATCCAGGCATTTCATTCATGTCGTAATAGATTGAAAAATAGGAGAAACTAATCCAACATATCAGCCCTTAATATCTTGCCCTTAAAACACATGCAGCTGGCACTGAAAATTGTCTATGTAGCAGACAAACTCAACTAATATGTAGGAAGGAAAATACCATACTTCTGATCAGAGAATAAAACGGCAGTAATGGAATCTGTTAGGCTGGTATCTCAGTAAAATTTGCAAATTTTTTATTTCGAACAGTAAAGTAAAAGAAATGTTATGTAATAATGCCAATGAGTCCAGTTTAATTAGTGTGATTTGACTATGGCAGGTGCTAAACACGTAATGTAAGAAGTAAACATTGTGATCGAAGTTTTTAAATTAGATGCCATCTGATCTATAGTATGTCATTGTCGTGGTGACAGTTATAATGAAGTGCTGTGTATGGTTGTTCGAAATCTGGTGTTAGTGAGAGAGGCCACTAGCGCCTAAGTTTCTAACACTTGGGCTGCCCAATTCTCCCAGCTTGTATATTCTCTGCACACATTTAATTTTCGTGTAAGCACGTATTCTTAACTAGCGAATTCTTTATTGTGTATAGTGGACCATTCAAAGTGAGGCGGATTGTACATGAAAATGCTGTACTAATTGAGACGATCAAGGGAAAACAATCTCGGGGGCTTCATCACATTTCTAACATCAAATTATGGAAAAGTTAAGGATAGATCTAAGGTAGGCAATTTATGGTAGATAGTCAGTGTATTTAATTGTGGTGTGTAACGTTGTGCAGGGTCAAATCGAACGTAAGAATTTTCAGGCGGGATGTCAGGAAGTATGACGGAATAGACTGGTCAAATGAGTCATGAACAGGAGTCGACAGAGTGGTGTATGTACGTGTTTTTTTTGTCGTATGAATAAGGATCAAGCAGAAACGACGTGATGATTAATGAGTGAATAAAGATGGTAGATAGAGAAGCGACGTGATAAATAGTAGTGGATAAAGGTGAATTTTTGAGGAGAGAATCGACGTGAAGCAGTGTGAATGATGAAGGGAGATTCGACGTGATGAAGCAGTGGTAAATAAAGGTGAGTAGAATTGAATAATGTGGAGATGTCTTAGATGTATGTTACAGAGAGGCCTGTGTATGCTGCGATAGAGATTGATGCCAATGGCGAAAGAAGACCAGGAAATGATGGAGTAATGGACGGACGGAGAGCCGAAATACGAATGAAGAGATGAGGACAACTGCACAATGTGAAAGGACGTAAAGGGAGTATGAGACCCAGATGGTGAACGTTGTGGAATACTGACGAAAGATGTAATGTAGGTGTAGATCTAATTCTTAGCATAACAATTGCGATTTGAGAAAAATATTTTTTGTTGTTGTTGAAGCCTCGTACCAGTATAACTAATCAAAACGGTACCAAGAATGTGTACAGCTATTTTTTGCAGGATGAATAATTTGTGTATTTTTTGTTCTTAGATGAAATGTCGCAATTCTAGGTTGATATTAGCATAAAGTGAATGCAGAGGTAAGCCGATGGAGAGAGGTGCCAGAGTGAAAGGACGAATTCGGAGACTGGAAAGCTATCTCCGAAACAGCTTCATGTGTTATGTGGTTGAGTATAAGGGAGCAAAGGTATGGTATGTTGTAGTGAGTGTGGTGGTGTTAAGGTTAACTGACTTCTAAACCTATTCTGTTAGTGTGTTAATGGAATGAATGAGAGGGAAAATGTGATGTCTGGTGAGTGAGAGTCGTAGAGTAGTGTGATCAATGCGCACACTCCTGAAAAGGGGATGCTGCCGATCCATAACTAAAAGATTATTGTGTTTTATTGTTTGTTGGGATGAACCTTGATGTGAGGTCAGGATCTGTCATACGTGTCCTAGAAACGTTGTTATATATAATGAATTGTAAAGTATGTGAAGAGATACGAATTTTCAGTCTGTCACAAGCACAGAGGTGCATTATATGTTGTAGATTTAAAGTCACCAGTTTCTAAAATGTTTATTGTGTTAGGATGTTAAAGTAGTTTACTATTTAATAACATGTGGTAGGTAATTGAGAGTTGTGTAGATTATTTTCTCATTTTTTTTTGTTAGAACACTTTCAAGGGATTTTAATTTCAGCGTGTCATAAGCACAAAAGGTTCATTGTATATTGTAGCGTGAGAATCAACAGTTTCTAATATTTTTCACTGTGATAGGATGTTAGAGTAGTTTACTATTTTGTATTGTAATTATGAGTTGTATAGATTGTTTCTTATTCATTTTGTTCTTTATTTTACACCTTCATGTTTTGTATGAGGGACGACAGGTACAAAGAATAGCACGAGTGTGGGCTATCTATAGAAAAAGGATAGATAAATGTATGTTGTCTGTGTAGAAAACTAGGGTGTATAATTTTATGTTCTTTTTAGAACAAAGATTCTTTTGTTACCAATGTAGCTAATAGATAATACATGTAATCAATGAGTATTTAAATGCTGTATATCCTTTTGTCTGTAATGTTGCGAGATGCACGGAAGATCTGGCTAATTGGGTGTCGTAACGCCCATACCGCTAACGGGCCGAGCTGACGTCACCACGACGACAGGCGACACAGCCGCGGCACTCCCCACTCCATTGTCGGGACGAGGTACACTCCACGCGCCCGCTACAGCAGGTCAACGGCCTGGGGCGACACGCACGTATCACTGGCCATTCATGAGTTCCGCCACCCTTACGACTGGGGAAGGTATCCCGCGGAGGCAACAGCGGGTGGTTTCTTCTGCTCAACGGCGCGCGCAGCGACGCTACTGCTGAATGGACGAGGCGCGACAGAGCCCGGCGAGCATTTTTTACCTGCAGCTATTAACTTGTACTGGACTGTGGAGCCGTGAAACAAGATGACTGCGACTTTCCATAAGGTGGAAAGTGAAGGACTGGTGTTTCCACATTGTGAGAGGTGGAAAAGATGTTGTCCTTAGCAGACAGGACGATTGTTTTGTTTTGTCTTGACCACTGAATGGTGGGATCCATAAACTTTTGGCAGTGACTTGTTAAGTGTGCTTTGTGAATTGCATGTGGGACACTCGGTATACTTAGAGGACAGTTGTCGTTTGGTGAACAATTAGAGTGGGACATTGACATTTGCGTCTGTAGTAGGAGACATTTCTTGGATTGGCGCGGGAATAAGTGCTGTTTGTTGAAACTTACGACTTTTAATTACACCATGAACTGAAAGGACAGAACCGTGGGTAATAGTAGTTGTAGGGCCATTTTTTTTGGACGAACAGATTCGTGTGGATGGTACTCTGAGAGTGACTATGACATTTGTGCTTAATGAGAGATACAGTTTACTGTTCAGTGCGTGTTCAAAATGCCGAATTGAGTGACTCAAAGACTTTCGTCCGGGTAACCATGGGAGAGCTTTGACACCGAGACAGTGGTTCTAGGAAAATTATCAGCAACTTTTTGACCCCAAGAAAATCACAGAATGAAATGTTTCCGTGTGACTCGCAAGATAGGGAATAATGTATTTGTAATTGTGTAAATGTTTTTTTTATATGTTTCATTCCTGAAGGGACAGCAAGCGTAATTGTATTTTATTAATAATTGTGTTTAGAATAGTTAGTGTTTGTTTTTTGGTTTGTTCTGGGTTATCAAGTTCACGTAGCATGTGTATTAGAATATTTGGTACAATGATGCTTTAACTATTAGCCAGTGGCGTAATACTAACGTAGCGGCCCTTGTAGCATTTATCAGTAAGGTTGTCACAGGGGAGAAGAATTTGCATTGCACAACAAATATCGGAATTAACTGATGTATTTTGATGTCGTGCATGGTAATAATCTTGTTGGTGTTTTGACTGAAGCCACTTATTTCTATTATCACAGTGGTGATATTTCACATTAAAGTGTAACGAAGGCTAGTCGAAATGCAAGTTCTTGTCGTCTATATGTGTGACAACAGAGAAATGAACAGTAGAGTAAGATAAGAGAGCTACTGGTGGATTCAAGCACTTATTGATAAACTATTTATTGCGAGTATTGATCAAAGTTGATGGACTGACTATCTCAGCAGCAGGTATTTGTACTGATGGATATAGGATAAGGTTAAACTCACTGTCGAGTAGCTGTGGCAATTGTTTAGGTGATGATAGTTAATGAGGTGTGACATGATGTCTTAGACGAACTATATTACGTAACCAGTATGTAACTTGTGGAATATTTTATTGTTTTTCTTCTCAGTTTTTATTTCTCTGTAGGTTTGAGGTATATTTTAGAGTAATGGTATGGAGCCTGACATTCTACGTGTAACTAGTGTACGAATTTTTTTTCTTTTGTTGATTTTGTTTTGTATTTAGACTTTGCTATGTAAGGGTTTTTACAGCGCAATTTATGACTGTCAGATTACTTGCTCTGTGTTTGGACGGTGAGCCATTTAAAATTTCATGAGTAACGAAGATCCCAGTAACTAAAGCAAATTTTTATCTCAATATTATTTTTTCATTTCTATGATGTGATGTTTTATTTGTCATGTGGATTGTTATATATTTGTATGTGTACGTTACTCCGGATTGTGGAGAGTACAATATAATTTGGTCGTCTATTTGAGGTCACCAGGGGCTAAGGTCTCCTCCTGGTTATTTTGATGAATTGCTACGTTTGTTTTAATACAGTTTTCTTAAAAAAAAAAAAATGTTCGGAACTACCCTCGCATTGCAAGGATAGTACCGTGCCATTTTTTTCTGCATGGGTAGCCGGTGATGAAAGGGTACAGTACCGCCCAACATTGAGAATAGGTACGAAATTCTTGTCAGAACAACACATTTTTTGTGTAAAAGTAACTCAATAATTTCAATTAATACAGCGAAGCCGGATACCAGTGTGGGAAAGAATGACAAGTTATTTATTTAATTGATCACATGTGCACTTCCGCAAAATAAATCCCTACATCCCGTTTGGTGAGATCTGTGTGGTGTAAATGAATGAATGTATGGTCGTCTGCTAACCACAGATAGTGAATCGATATGAGCATCTTTGAGTCGATCCTTTGGGTACCTTTGGTGAGACCAAAGAGATGGAAGTTACCAGAGCTTTTGAGCGTTTGAAATGTGGCCGACCAATAAGGTAGCAAGGTGCTTCTCCCACTTCGAGAGAGGTGCGAGAGAACGAAAAGACGGCCATGTTTCAGACTCGGCACTCTGGCGCTGAACCTTCTGCTGTGAAGACCTGTTTTTTGTTGTGCTCCGTAATGAAAGCGTGGAGGCATGGTATGGATGTGGAATACTTAAGAGTAGTTAGAACTAATCATTTCTCTTTCCTAGGATCTTTTGTGGGGAAAATTACAAAGTGAGGCAGGTAATTTTAAAGGGATTATAGTAAACCAACGGTCACAAAGGGACCACGTGTAGTTATAAGTTGAGATACTAGCGTGGGTACAATAAGCTGAAATATTTAAGAATTAATATCGTGTGTACCATAAGCTGAAATATTTGAGAATTAATAGCGTGTGTACAATAAGCTGAAATATTTAAGAATTAATATCGTGTGTACAATAAGCTGATATATTTAAGAATTGCGTGTGTATCATAAATTGAAGTATTTAAGAAATATCATTCCGTGTGACACTGAATTTAAACTCTGAGAGAAAAATCAAGGTGAGTCGGCCGTTTTTCCAGCAACGCCACTTGGCTTGCATTGCACAGGAAGACGAGCGTTTATCTCCAGAGTTCACAGTAGGAAACTGGAATTACAAATTGGGGCAGTGTCGAGTGAAACTGGGTTAAATATTGATTGAAGTGGGAAAGCGGAAAATGATGAAGTTGTAACGGTTCTTGTGTATTATTTCAGATTGTTGTATTGGGTATGTCTTGTAATTTGAATATGTGTGTTTTGCATGGGAGTAGCAAAGTAGTTTCGGAAGATTTTGTGGGTATGCCTGTTCCTTCTGCATCGCTCGATCTGGAGGAATGTTTCTGGAGAATGATTGTGAGAGGCGAAGTGTGAGGTATAATAAAAGATCCACCATCCGATCCAGGGAGTGCACAGTTGTGGTAGATAGATTACGAGACCGTAGTATGGAAATTCTCTTATGATATTGTCGTAGGTTGTAGAATTTGTGTGCTAATGAATAAATCAAATAGTGAAAAGAAAGAGATTAGTGGCCTATTTCATTAAATTGTATGTTATCATAATGTCCCGAATTTGTATAAAAGCCGTTAAATCAAAGACAAAAAGTAAGTGTGGTATTGCCAGTGCGTAGTGTGCAGACAGAGTTCTATAGTCAGATGCGTGTTTCCGTTGCGTATTATTCATGCAGGAGGATAATTTATAACAAAATCGTAAGATACGAGAACTCATGTTGCTAATCCACTCGCTTGGCAAACCACCCATCTTGCAGGCCTGACTGCTTGATGCCACAGTATGAGAAAGGCAAGTGGGTGCCTCTCAAGCTGTTCTTACTCTTTTATTAACTCATTAGTCGTCGGCTGGTTTTTGATATTGTCAATGCCTTTCTGTCATATACTAATCATTCCTTTGCAGTAATTTATCCAGCATCTGCTTTGTATATCTAGATGTTGATATGTGGGTGATTACCTATTAGAGCCACAGCTGCGATGTAATGCAGCTGGTTACCGACTTCGGCCATTAGAAATGATATTCATATCTTTTCAGCTTATTTGCAGTGTAACATGTCAACTTTGTTACTACGTATGACTGCCTCAACACTGAAACACTTTTTTCTTTAATACGATACATGCGAGAGATTACATTAATAAAAGTTCAAGTGTATGTGAATTCCTAAGGGACCAAACTGCTCAGGTCATCGGTCGCCAGACTTACACACTACTGAAACCAACTTAAACTAACTTATGCTAAGAACAACACACACAACCATGCCCGAGGGAGGACTCGAACCTCTGGCGGGATATATAATAACGTAGGCTTCGCCTGTAGTTTCACACGGAAAAGTTCATCTTCCAAATTACGATTGAAATACCGAGAATATATAGCGTTGCCAGTACGATAACATAAGCGTTTCCAAGGAAGGAAGAAAAATATTATATTTATTTTGTAGGTCTACTGTGAGTGATGTAGTTTTCCACAAGACGAAGTCGTTGGCTTTTCCTTGCTCTGGTAGGGAAAGGGGCCACTTCTAATGACATCGTTGTCTGTGACTCGTGATTTTCCACACAGCTCATCAAACGATCCTCAAAACGAGCCTCAACGGCTGAGTGAACAGCTTCCTGCATTCGACTAACGACTAAGAGGAGTAAATGGCAAGGTTGATCCCTGCCTTGCGTTTCGAAACCGGACGTCGTGATTCTTCCCCTCATACAGCGCAGTCACACCAGTTGTCACAGCATCAGAATGCATTTAGATCAATTGTCTCAACCGTTGTTTGGCATCACTCCAGCAGCCTGACGCTATAAATGTAACTTGTCTCAAGAGCAAGTGTTTTGCACTTGCAGTACGATGTCGACAAATCTTCTACACTCAGTGTCTTGAATTGCAGTTATACCACATTCTAACTACATATACTTCATAATCAAATGCGTTTCATATCCACTTGGTTTACTGATCACTGTAAGTGATACACAGTATTCCGAGGCGTATGTTTTATCATCATCACCTGGAGACGCATAAATACACGATTTTCTTTTTTACTCCGCGAAATACCGGATGCTCCAAAACGATTCGTCCGATTTCACAAGACCATATCTTATACATGAATGAGGATAGAAACTTGCGGTGAATTTTAAGTTACACATAGAAACTAAAAGCTTAACTTGGTGCAAGTTGGAAGTTGTGGGTTCATGTAGATAGTAGGTAGGGATCCTTCTTGTCCATTACACATTTATGCCGCGTCGCGATAACGACAACACAGTAACAAAAAACGTTTTGCATGTTCCGAGTCGACCAGTTACAACTGTGCAGGGTGATGGTCCTCGAGATAGGATTCTGCGTCTTCTACATCTCAAAGAATTCGACAATAGGACCAGCAGTTAGACGACGCCGTGTATTTATACAGGATGCTTCCGTGATGGTATTCCAGACTTTCAGGAATGATGTAGAAGGGTAAATGTATCAATATGAGGTAAAGGACATTGGTCCGGAAACGATCGATAGGCCGGCCGCGGTAGTCTCGCGGTTCTAGGCGCGCAGTCCGGAACCGTGCGACTGCTACGGTCGCAGGTTCGAATCCTGCCTCGGGCATGGATGTGTGTGATGTCCTTAGGTTAGTTAGGTTTAAGTAGTTCTAAGTTCTAGGGGACTGATGACCACAGCAGTTGAGTCCCATAGTACTCAGAGCCATTTGAACCATTTTGAACGATCGATATGCAAGTTATAAGTGAAAATCATTATGTCGGTATATGTGTACCCGTACAGTTGTTGCCATGATTGCAGTTCCTGGAACATATCATACTTCTTATTCGTCCACGGATGCCGTTCCAGCATGATGGAGCTTCGCCAGGTAGTGAGAGAGCCACTCCAGTTAACGTTAGAGGACCAGAACGATACGAATGTAAAGTTTGCTACCATACAGGCAGCTCTGACTGAAGTTGCACGCATTTAAGAAGGTAACAGGCTAGGTTGACTCGTTATATGAATTGGTTCAGTGATTGGAATGTTTTATGTAAGGCAGGAGTAGTCAATGACGGGATAGAATAGTTTCAAGTTAGGGCTCCACAGTTAAATGTAATATTATCTGATATATTGTCAGCAACATTTTAAAAAAGTTTTAGGGTGAGCTTAGATACTGCACAGGTGGAGGACGGTAATCAAGTTAGGAGCCCCAGCTGTTAAGACTACACAATGACCTCACCCAGCTACCTCATCCTCTAAATTCTGTTTTTATTTTCGTTTTAATTTTTTGTCAACAATCTCTTGACTGATTTGCTGCCGCTCGCTACGAATTCATCTCCTGTGCCAACCTTTCCATCTCATAATAGCAAATACAACTTACATCCTCAATTATTTGCTGGATATATTCCATATCCATGTTTACAGTTTTTACCCTCTACTATTCCCACTAGTACCATGAAAGTTATTTCCTAGTGTCTTAACAAATGTCGTATCGTCCTGTCCCTTCTTCTTATTAATGATTTCCGTACATCCCATTTCACACCGATTCTGTGGATAAACTCCTCTGTTCTTACCTTATCAGTCCATGTCATTTTAGCATTCTTATGCAGCCTCGCACCTCAAATGCTTCGGTTCTCTTCTTTTCCGGTTTTCCCACAGTCCATGTTTCACAACCATACATGTTGCACTCCAGACGAACTCTCAGAAATGTCTTCCTCAAATTAAGGCCATTGTTTGAGACTAATAGACTTCTCTTGACTAAGAATGTCCTCGCTGACAGTCCTAGTTTACATTTTATGATTTCTTTGCCCTGTCCATCATGAGTTTGCTACCCAAGTAGCGAAATCTGAAACCAGTTATCTATGGGTAGCGTCTCTGATCAGTAATTAGAACGTCTTGAGTCCTGGATTCGAACCTCGCTAGTGCTTACATTCTGAATAAAAGTCATCAGCATTGGTGGCCATGAGAAATCCCCTCGTTCTGCCAACGCCTGGACAAAGAGGGCGGAGAAGCAAACAGAGGTTCAGGGCACTCTCTTGCCCTTGGGGTGGGAAACTGCCCCTAACAGACAGAAGAATCAGCAATGATCAAAGGCATGAGGACACAGAAGGCAATGCGAAACCACTGCATTGCTGTTGTTGTTGTGGTCTTCAGTCCAGAGACTAGTTTGATGCAGCTCTCCATGCTACTCTATCCCATGCAAGCTTCTTCATCTCCCAGTATCTACTGCAACCTACATCCTTCTGAATCTGCTTAGTGTATTCATCTCTTGGTCTCCCTCTACGATATTTTACCCTCCACACTGCCCTCCAATACTAAACTGGTGACCCCTCAGAACATCTCCTACAAAACGATCCCTTCTTCTAGTCAAGGTGTGCCACAAATTTATCTTCTCCCTAACTCTATTCAGTACCTGATCATTAGTTACGTGATCTACCCATCTAATCTTCAGCATTCTCCCGTAGCAACACATTTCCCAAGCTTCTATTCTCTTTCTTGTCTAAACTATTTATCGCCCACGTTTCACTTCCATGCATGGTTACACTCCATAGAAATACTTTTAGAAACGACTTCCTGACACTTAAATCTATACTCGATGTTAACAAACTTCTTTTCTTCAGAAACGCTTCCCTTGCCATTACCAATCTACATTTTATATCCTCTCTACTTCGACCATCATCAGTTATTTTGCTCCCCAAATAGCAAAGCTTATTTACTACTTTAAGTGTCTCATTCCCTAATCTAATTCCCTCAGAATCACCCGATTTAATTCGACTACATTCCATTATCCTCGTTTTGCTTCCGTTGATGTTCATCTTATTTCTTCCTTTCAAGACACTATCTATTCCGTTCAGCTGCTCTTCCAGGTCCATTGCTATCTCTGACAGAATTACAATGTCATTGGCGAACCTCAAAGTTTTTATTTCTTCTCCATGGATTTTAATTCCTACTCCGAATTTTTCTTTTGTTCAGTAGTTGTGATGGAATGTTGTCTACTTCCAGGGCTTTGTTTCGGCTTAGGTCTTTCAGTGCTCTGTCAAACTCATCACGCAGTATCATATCTCCCATTTCATCTTCATCTACATTCTCTTCCATTTCCATAATTTTGTCCTCAAGTACATCATCCTTGTACAGACCCTCTATATACTGCTTCCATCTTCCTGCTTTCTCTTCATTGCTTAGAACTGGGTTTCCATCTGCGCTCCTGATATTCATACAAGTGGTTCTCTTTTCTCCAAAAGTCTCTTTAATTTTCCTGTAGGCAGTAACTATCTTACCCCTAGTGAGACAAGCCTCTACATCCTTACATTTGTCCTCTAGCCATCCCTGATTAGCCATTTTGCATTTCCTGTCGATCTTATTTTTGAGACGTTTGTATTCGTGTTTGCCTGCTTCATTTACTGCATTTTTATATTTTCTCCTTTCATCAATTAAATTCAATATAACTTCTGTTATCAAAGGATTTCTACTAGCTTTCGTGTTTTTACCTACTTGATCCTCTGCTGCCTTCACTATTTCATCCCTCAAAGCTACCAATTCTTCTTCTACTGTATTTCTTTCCCCAATTCCTGTCAATCGTTCCCTAATGTTCTCCCTGAAACACTCTACATCCTCTGGTTCTGTCAGTTTATCCAGATCCCATCTCCTTAAATTCCCGCCTTTTTCCAGTTTCCAGTTTTAATCTACAGTTCATAACCAATAGATTGTGGTCAGAGTCCATATCTACCCCTGGAAATGTCTTACAGTTTAAGAACTGGTTCCTAAATCTCTGTCTTATCTTTATATAATCTATCTGAAACGTTTGAGTATCTCTAGGCCTCTTCCATCTATACAACCTTCTTTTATGATTCTTGAACCAAGTGGTAGCTATGATTAACTTATGCTCTGTGCAAAATTCTACCAGGCTGCTTCCTCTTTCATTTCTTACCCCCATTCCATATTCACCTGCTACGTTTCCTTCCCTTCATTTTCCTACTATCGAATTCCAGTCACCCATGACTATTAAATTTTCGTCTCCCTTCACTATCTGAATATCACTGCATTAAAGACATCACTGCATTAAAGACATATAATCTGTACCCATAGGGCACATGACCTGTAATTGATACAGTGTCAAGATGACCTATCCATTGGCAGAAGACTCCAGACTAATCCCCCAGGAGTAAGATTTGTTATGAATAGAAAGGTAGAGCAGACAGTGAGTTACAGTGATCAGTCCAGAAATAGGGTTCTTCTTATCAGATACGATAGCAAACCAGCACCAAGTACCGTAGTTCAGGAACACATGCTGACGTCACAAGCAGTAGATGAAGAGACAGAGCAATTATATTGGGGTATCGAACGGTAATTCAATATGCAGAGGGAGACGAAAACCCAATAGTCACACGGGAATGTGGTTGTAGGGGAAGGAATAGAAAGGTTGCAGAAGAATACGGACTTAGTAGTAAGAATGAGAAAGACTTATTGAGTCTGTAAGGCGTCAAACAAATAACACACGTTACATTGAATTCCTGAAACAATTCCTGTTAACTCAATATGTCACAGGACATAGTTATGAGAAAATGTACGAATTTTATTGATACGCAAAGTGAAGCGAATAAACAAACCAACATTTCATGAATATGAACCACTAACACTCACACTGGTAATTGCATGCAAGTAATTTCTCTGAGATGCAGTTCTGAGGGAACGGAGAATTTTACAATGGCACGGCATCTCACGCAGCTGAAACCCTCGCCGCGGGAAACCTAGCAGACACAATGAACCACCACAGCCACTGTGTAGGCTACCGGGAAAAACAGCCCTTGTCCCTGCTTTTAACGACGACCTTCGGAAAGCCTTTCTACAGGAACATGGCCGGAGATGGCAGATAAACGTCCATAGAAACCCATAATTGGTGATTCACTGTAGTCACTTTCGTTAAAACTCACATGAAACAAAAAGCTGTTGATCTCATTATTTCATAGCAGAAGTTAAACTCTGTCCTACGAAAGAAAGACTACAAAAACTCTAGTCGGTGGAGTTATAACAAGTACAAACGCCCTGATTGACCAGATGTGAACACTTGTTCACAGGCTCGACTCAGCTGACACCAACAGCCGCTGCCGCCACCGACGATGCAAGGTAGTCACACGCGCTCGCGCTACGCCAGCAAGTGATATCCAATTGACACTCAGAATTGCGGTCGTCTCTGTCTCTCCTAATTTTCGTACATTCAACCATGACTTGTAGTGAAACATATTCATGATTGCTGGTCTTAATTAGAGCAGAAACGCAAGATGTCCAATCTAACGAAAAGGATTGATCAGCCACTATAGAGTTATGAATTGTTTTAATTGTGTACATTTTGTTTGCTCTTTACCAACCCCATTCAATTTTGGGCATTTTTATTGTGCATTTTAGCGTAATTGATATCTCTGGCCCCAATTGTACTTAATTTGTTTTTATTTTTATCCACCCCCAGACTTGGTCATCAACCATCTTGCCATTAAAGAACCTTATAATAGTTAGGAATATCGCCTCACAGTTGTGAACACCCAATATCAATATTTTACCATCCTGTACGTTATTTTCCTAGCATTGCAATGGCATGAAGTCATACTTCGAGTAAAAATAAACCTTAATAACGAAACTCTAAAATTTTCATTTTTTGCTAACATATAGCAGCGCCTGAACCCGTACACTGTTTTCTGTTAGCGATGACGTTTCCTTTACAGGGAGTATAGTGGAACTGACATTGAGATCGTTGTCTGATTTCATCACTGTCCTTTCTGCTGCACTCTTCTGACTCTGCATGCTTGAGATGGTATCTTCCTACCTTGCAGGCCCTAGGTTCAACACAGAAATTCCTAAAACTCTCACAGAGCGTCATTGTGTAACTGTGGTAGCAAGATAGATCGGAATCAGTCTTACACATGATAGAAGTCATGAGCTAAATTTCAGCTAGTAATAGCGAATACTCTGTTAAAGAATCACAAGAGGTGGAGGTATACTTGAAAATGGCTGGGAGATAAGTGAAGATCCTGTTAGTTTACATCAGGGACAGGCAGAGATTCCGAAAATAGATATTGGGTTGTAAGGCTTACACAGGACCAGATATGGGCTCAGATCACAATTAAGTAATGATGAAGAGTAGGCTGAAGTTTAAGAGACTAGTCAGAAAGAATCAATGCACAAAAAACTGGGCCACGGAAATACTAAGGAATGAAGAGGTACGTTTGAAGTTCTCTGAGGGTACAGATAATGTATAATGAATACTTGTAATGAATGGAGTTCAGTTGAAGAGAATTGGATATCTCTAAAAAGGGTGGTGGGGGGGGGGGGGCGTAGACTTGTCTGATGACGGGGAAGAGAAAGGGGATCCATTGTCAGAATCAGAATTTAAAAGAGTTTTGGACGACTTAAGATCAAATAAGCAATACGGTTCAAATGGCTCTGAGCACTATGGGACTCAACATCTTAGGTCATAAGTCCCCTAGTACTTAGAACTACTTAAACCTAACTAACCTAAGGACATCACACACACCCATGCCCGAGGCAGGATTCGAACCTGCGACCGTAGCAGTCCTGCGGTTCCGGACTGCAGCGCCAGAACCGCTAGACCACCGCGGCCGGCTAAATAAGCAATAGGGATAGATAAAATTCCATCAGAATTCCTAAAATTATTCAGGAATGTGTCAACAAAACGACTATTCAAGTTGATGTGTAAAATGTATGAGAGTGGCGATATACCTTCAAACCTTCCGAAAAAAAATCATTCACAAAATTCTGAAAATTGCGAGAACCGACAAGTGCAAGAATTATCGCACATTTACCTTAAAAGCTCATGCATCCAGGTTTCTGACAAGAATAATACACAGAGGAATGGAAAGAAAATTGAAAATCTGCTAGATGACGGTCAGTTTGCGTTTAGGAGGGGTAAAGACAGCAGAAAGGAAGTTCTGGCGTCGCAGTTGATAATAGCAGTATGACTCAAGAAAAATCAAGAGAATTTCATAGGAGTTGTCGACCTGGAGAAAGCGTTCGTCAATGTAAAAGGTTGCAAGACGTAATAAATTCTGGGAAAAATAGGTGTAAACTTTAAGGAAATACGGGTAAACTACAATAAGTACAAGAACAAAGAGGGAATAAGACTGGAAAACCAACAGCGAAGTGCTCGGATTAAAGAAGTTGTAAGATAGGAATGTAGTCTTTCGCCCCTACTGTTCATTCTATATATCGAGGAAGCAATGACGGAAATAAAAGAAATGTTCAAGAGCTGAATTAAAATTCAACTCCTATATGCATCATTTCATGTATTTAAATGTTAAACAAAGTTAGGGGGAGACAGCAGCCTTTGTCATGCTTCTTTGTTAGGTGCTATCTCATTAGTCATCTTTCCGTTGAGACCTAGAGTGATAGTAGTGCTCCAAGGTAAACTTTTTATCGCATTTATAATACAGTTTGAATATCCGCTGTTCGTCACTATCTTTCAAAGTTTCTGTATATTGGATCTGTCAAAATCTTTTTTTAAAAAAAAACGATAAAAGCAAATGTGTTTCTTTATTATATTCGCTGCGTTTTTGTATTATCTGCTGTAAAATAAAAACTGCACCTATCATAGGGCGTCCGTTCCTAAAACCCATCTGTTCCTCATGCAGTACTACTTCCGTTATGTTTTTTAAGTCTTGTATAAAATCTTAGCATATATCTTGTTCGCTGTCTGGTGAACTTATTCCCCTGTAATTACTGCATAGGCTTTTGCCCCTTTTTTAAAAGGGACAGTACTCTAACAATCTTTCAGTCTTTTGGAATATTCTTGCTCTTCCATTTATAAAATAAATTATTAATGTATTGAACGCCTTGATTTTCTTTGCATAGCGAATAAACTCCGCCCCCCCCTACTCCCCACCTCCCCTCACCGCCCATCCTTACGCAGCATTTGTAGGTAGTTGATGGAGAGCCAATGAAGATACAGTGCTTAAGATACTATAACTTATTGCATTCTTTCAACTCGGTTGCGCAACTTGGCACCGGAAGAGCGGTCTGATACCATAGTTGAAGCGGGCAGCCGACAGATCATTATTAAATGATAGGCTGGCGGGTTCTCACACAGTGGATTGTTTGTCGCAGTCACATCCACTAAATATCTAGGCACGACATTGCAAAGCAATCTGAAATGAAACACACGAGTAAGTACGGTAGTAGGGAAGGCAAATAATGGTCTTTGATTTATTGGGAGAATTTTTGGAAAGTGTGGTTGATATGTTAAGCAGTGCGTGTAAAAACACTAAAGCGACCCATTTTTGAGTGCTGCTCAAGTGCTTTGGATCCCCAACAGATTGGATTAAACGAAGACATCGAAGCAATTCAGAGGCAGGCTGCTAGATTTGTAAGTGATAGCTTCGATCAGAACCTGAATGTTTTGGAGATGTTTCGTGAACTCAAAGTGGAATCCCTGGAGTGAAGATGACGTTATTTTCGTGGAACTTTTCTGAGAAAATTTAGAGAACCGGCATCTGAAGCTGACAGCAGAACGATTCTGTTGCTGCGAATGTACATTTCGCATAAGGATCACGAAGCCAGGAGAAATTAGGGCTCGTAAGAAGGCATATAAACAGTCTTTTTCCTTCACTCTGTGAATGGAACAGGAAAGGGAGTGATGAGTAGTGGTAAAATGTAAATGTCGAATGACTAGGGCCTCCCGTCGGGTAGACCGTTCGCCGGGTGCAAGTCTTTCGATTTGACGCCGCTTCGGCGACTTGCACGTCGATGGGGATGAAATGATGATTAGGACAACACAACACCCAGTCCCTGAGCGGAGAAAATCTCCGACCCAGCCGGGAATCGAAACCGGGCCATTAGGATTGACATTCTGTCGCGCTGACCACTCAGCTACCGGGGGCGGACGATGAGTGGTGGTGGAAGGTACCATCTTCCACAAACTGTACAGTGCTTGGCCGCTCGACTAGCCGCGCTTTCTAATGCACTGCATCCCCAGCGGGAAGCTGGTCCCCGGCACGAATAAGCCCGGCGGATTAGTGTCGAGGTCCGGTGTGCAGGCCAGCCTGTGAATGGTTCTTAAGGCGGTTTTCCATCTACCTCGGAGAATGCGAGCTGGTTCCCCTTATTCCGCCTCAGTTACACTATGTCGGCGACTGCCGCGCAAACACTGTCCCCACGTACGCGTACACCATAACTACTATACCTGCAAACATTTGGGGCTACACTGATATGATACGATCCCGAGGGGGGGGGGGGGGAGGGGGGGGGGGGAGGGGGGGGGAGGATCCGAATGTCACATATTCAAATGTCTGTCAATTCCTAAGGTACCAAACTGCTGAGGTCATCGGTCCATAGACTTACGCACTACTTAAACTGACTTATGTAAAGAACAACACACACACCCAAACCGAGGGAGGACTCGAACCTCCGGCGGGAGGGTCCAAGCAGTCCGTGACATGGCACCTCAAACCGCGCGGCCACTCTGCGAAGCGGAGGGTCCACTGTGGGCCGCACAATAACCCCTGGTTCGGTGTGGGGCGGCGGTGGGATGGATGGACTGCTGTGGCCTGTTGTGGGGTTGTGAACCACGGAGAGCTACGGCGGGACGAAGCCTCTACGTCGTTTTTAGGCTCGCGGTTTAATATACACACAATACACAATACACTTCACTGCTTGCGCAGTATGTATCTAGATATACACTACTGGCCATTAAAATGGCTACATCACGAAGATGATGTGCTACAGGCGCAAAATTTAAGCGACAGGAAGAAGATCCTGTGATATGCAAATGATTAGCTTTACAGGGCGTTCACACCTACCACGTGCTGACATGAGGAAAATTTCCTACCGATTTCTCATACACAAACAGCAGTTGACTGGCGTTGCCTGGTGAAACGTTGTTGTGATGCCTCGTCGAACGAGGACAAATGCGTACCATCACATTGCCGACTTTGATAAAGGTCGGATGGGGCCTATCGCGATTGCGGTTTATCGTATCGCGACATTGCTGCTCGCGTTGGTCGAGATCCAATGACTGTTAGCAGAATATGGAATCGGTGGGTTCAGGAGGGTAATACGGAACGCCGTGCTGGATCCCAACGGCCTCGTATCACTAGCAGTCGAGATGCAGGCATTTTATCCGCATGACTGTAATGGATCGTGCAGCCACGTCTCGATCCCTGAGTCAACAGATGGGGACGTTTGCAAGACAACAACCATCTGCACGAACAGTTCGACGTCGTTTGCAGCAGCATGGACTATCAGCTCGGAGACCATGGCTGCGGTTACCCTTGACGCTGCATCACAGACAGGAGTGCCTGCGATGGTGTACTCAACGACGAACCTGGGTGCACGAATAGCAAAACGTCATTTTTTCGGATGAATCCAGGTACTCTTTACAGCATCATGATGGTCGCATCCGTGTTTGGCGACATCGTGATGAATGCACAATGGAAGCGTGTATTCGTCATCGCAATACTGGTGTATCACCCGGCGTTATGGTATGGGGTGCCATTGGTTACACGTCTCCGTCACCTCTTGTTCGCATTGACGGCACTTTGAACAGTGGACGTTACATTTCAGATGTGTTACGTACGACCTGTGGCTCTACCCATCATTCGATCCCTACGAAACCCTACATTTCAGCAGGATAATGCACGACCTCATGTTGCAGGTGCTGTACGGGCCTTTCTGGATACAGAAAACGTTCAACTGCTACCCTGGGCAGCACATTCTCCAGATCTCTCACCAATTGAAAACGTCTGGTCAATGGTGACCGAGCAACTGGCTCGTCACAATACGCCAGTCACTACTCTTGATGAACTGTGGTATCGTGTTGAAGCTGCATGGGCAGCTGTACCTGTACACGCCACGCTGTTTGACTCAATGCCCAGGCGTATCAAGGCCGTTATTACGGCCAGAGGTGGTTGTTCTGGGTACTGATATCTCAGGATGTATGCACCCGAATTGCGTGAAAATGTAATCACTTGTCAGTTCTAGTATAATATCTGTGTCCAATGAATACCCGTTTATCATCTGCATTTCTTCTTGGTGTAGCGATTTTAATGGCCAGTAGTGTAGATGTAGATCTGTCGTTTGTGTTCCTTTAAGAATAACGTGTTAGTTTTGTGTGCTGGTAAGTCCTGAATCCACACAAAAATCTGGTCCAATATTCGGTAATCTTCTATTATGTTCACTGAACTGAGAAATTCTTTAATTTTCCTGTACCTTGGTCAGTGATTTTCAAGCCTGACGTACGACTGGTAGCCTACGTGTTTATCCACTGGTACACGCTTCAGCGGGAAACAACTAGACGTGTGTTATAAGTGCGTGTTCCGATACAGAGCCACGGAAGGAATGTGACAGACCTGCGGTGCAAAGTATCTGTCCATCACGAGCGTGGGTGCGGCGCTGCGCTGCGGCCGGGCTGTGCGGGTGACGGGCGGCCCGCGGACAGGGGCTCTCGGTCGGCTGCGCTGCGCCGGCCGCGCTGTCCGGCGCAGACGGACGGCCGGCGCGCCTGAGCGATGGCGCCAGCCGACGCCATTAATCTCTGACGTCACGATACGCCGGACACGCCCCGCCTGCACGGGGAATTCCCGATTAAGGCGGCGAGCGCAAGCGGAGGTCGAAAGGTGAGCGCTCCGTTTTTTCTTTGACAGAATTTGTACTGTTACAGAGTCGTTCTTCACTTGCTGCTATTTTGCGTCCCAGAACAATATAGACACTCGCCGTCCTATTTGTGCTGTACGTGCCAGTGTTTCTATTTTACCACAGTTCCGTTACGCGGGAGTCTATTGGTGGCAGTAGAAGCAAATGCCGGCTCTCTAAACTGTATTAACAGTGACTCTTCCTGGCAGATTAAAACTGCGTGCCGGACCGAGACTCGAACTCGGGACCTTTGCCTTCCGCGGGCAAGTGCTCTACCAGCTGAGCTACCCAAGCACGACTCACGCTCCGTCCTCACAGCTTAACTTCTGCCAGTACCTCGTCTCCTACCTTCCAAACTTTACGTGCTTGGGTAGCTCAGTTGGTAGAGCACTTGCCGTGAAAGGCAAAGGTGCCGAGTTCGAGTCTCGGTCAGACACACAGTTTTAATCTACCAGGAAGTTTCATATCAGCGCACACTCCGCTGCAGAGTAAAAATCTCATTCTGGAAACATCCCCCAGGCTGTGGCTAAGCCACGTCTCCGCAATATCCTTTCTTTCAGGAGTGCTAGTTCTGCAACGTTCGCAGGAGAGCTTCTGTAAAAGTTTGGAAGGTAGGAGACGAGGTACTGGCAGAAGTTAAGCTGTGAGGACGGGGCGTGAATCGTGCTTGGGTAGCTCAGTTGGTTATGCACTTGCCGTGAAAGGCAAAGGTCCCGAGTTCGAGTCTCTGTCCCGCACACAGTTATAATCTGCCAGGAAGTTTCATATCACCGCACACTCCGCTGCAGAGTGAAAATCTCATTCTGGTTGATTAACAGAGTTTTGCGAAAGCAACATCTTCTTCCTTGCAGTGGTTCCTATTTGAGTTGCCGGAGCACTTCCGTAATACCCACTTGTCAGACGAAACTACTGATAACAAATCTAGCAACACGACTGTGAATTGCTTCGGTGCATTCCTTTAATCCGACCTGCTACGGATCCCAGACATTCGATCAACACTGAAGAATGGGTTGCACAAGTATTTTGTATGTGGTATTCTTCACACATGAGCTACACTTTCCTAGAATTTCTCAGTAAACCAAAGTTGACCATTCGAATTCCTTACAACAAATTCACGTGCTCGTTACATTGCATGTTTGCTTTTCAACGCTATACCTAGATACGTTGTTCACATGTCTGTGGCAAGCAGCGCACCACTAACACTGTAATCGAGCATTACAGGACCGTGTCTCTTATTTATCTGATTTAACTTATTTACACCAAGCTGCCTCCTCCATGAATTCACAGGTACAGCCTCGAAATGAAAAAAAAAGAACATTTCGTCAATTTAAGAGAGAAAAAAATTATTTGCTTTTGTGTATGCTTCCACTTTTAGTTTGCCTACAGGCTACAGGTTCCTGTACCAAGCACCATCAACAAGCCATCAAGCGCAGTCATGAACCCCGCTTCTTCAAAAAATGGTTCAAATGGCTCTGAGCACTATGGGACTTAACTGCTGAGGTCGTCAGTCCCCTATAACTTAGAACTACTTAAACCTAACTAACCTAAGGACATCACACACATCCATGCCAGAGGCAGGATTCGAACCTGCGACCGTAGCGGTCGCGCGGTTCCAGACTGTAGTGCGTAGAACCGCTCGGCCATTCCGGCCGGCCCCGCTTCTTCCTAAGTATGTGTATCATACAGGGTGTGTGTGTGCGGGGGGGGGGGGGGAGGTGAAGTATGGAAACACTGCGAGAAACACTTGCTTGAACACAGATGCAGATGCTAGCCAAGCCTGCAGATTGCGATGTTTTCAAAAAAATGTTCAAATGTGTGTGAAATCTTATGGGACTTAACTGCTAAGGTCATCAGTCCCTAAGCTTACACACTACTTAACCTAAATTATCCTAAGGACAAACACACACACACCCATGCCCGAGGGAGGACTCGAACCTCCGCCGGGACCAGCAGCACAGCGCCCCAGACCTCTGGGCTAATCCTATGCGGCGCGCTGTTTTCTTTGACCACGTACGATACCTGTGCGTTGTCCTCAATACGTTGCAACCGGTAGTCATGGTCAGAACAGTGTTCTGCGTACTTCCGAGTGCATTATGTCGGAGCTAAGTGAATTCGAACGTGTGCAAATTGGTGGTCACTACCGAACCGTATGTCATACTCGCGAACCCGGCAAGCACAAAAACAATACCAAGGGACTCGAAGCTATAAAACCTTTACTACAGAGTAATGGAAGAATGTTATTTATTTGGATTGGTCTTGTTTCACACTGTTTCCAACTTAAGGCCGAGTTAGCGTCCGAAGAGTGGAACATGGCAGGGGTTCGGTGCTGATTTACGCAGTCATACCATGGTATTCTATGTGCCCTATCGTATCTTGTGAGGACGCATTACTGGCAAGGGTTATGTGAACATTTTGGCTGATCAGGTATTCCATGGCACAATTTTTGTTCTCCATAGGTGATGATGTATTCGAAATCGACGTGGCCCCTGTTCATACATGTCGCCTCGTGCAGGACTGATTTTTTCCGGCCTCCACCTTCCCCCCCCCCCCCCAACCCCTCACCCCTCCACCCCCGATCACGACAGTCACTAGATCTCAACATTATTGAGCCTTTGTGGCCTACGTTCGTGAGAAGGGTACGTGACCGCTAATCCACGTCCATCTTAGCTGCCCGAACTTGTCACTATTTTGCACGAAGTTTCCTTGAAAACCATAGAGGACCCCTGCTTATCTACTCCAAGACGATTAGAGCCTGTTTTGAATGCCAACGGTTCTTCTAGAGTGATTAGGAATGGATATGTGTTGTGTTTTGTTGTTTCCATATTTATGTAAGTTGGAAATTTTTGGTAAGGTCTTATGGGACCAAACTGCTGAGGTCATTGGTCTCTAAGCCTACACACTACGTAATCTAACTTCAACTAACTTACGCTATGGACAACACACACACACCCATGCCCGAGGGAGGACTCGAACCTCCGACGGGGGGAGCCGCACGGACCGTGCATATTTATGTCCACCCCTATGCGTCTACTGCGGGACATTCATAGAACCACAGTATGAAATGAAGTTTTCATTGAAGCCGTCAAATAAGACGTCCAATGGTAACTGGTAGCAGGCCGCTGTGACCGAGCTGTTCTAGGCGCTTCAGTCCGGAACTACGCGGCTGCTACGGTCGCAGGTTCGAATCCTGCCTCGGGCATGGATGTGTGTGATGTCCTTAGGTTATTTAGGTTTAAGTAGTTCGAAGTATAGGGGACTGATGACCTCAGATGTTAATGCCCATGGTGCTTAGAGCCATTTGAACCATTTTGGTAACTAGTATGTGTAAATAACATATTGTAAGAGGCTCTCAGACAAATAGAAAATTCAGAGACTCCTGTTCTAAAACGATGAGGGGACTGAATCGTCTCGAGCTAATGCAATATAAGCTGTTGAACTCAGTTCAAAAACTAAAGCGGTGAAAAAATAATTTAATGCATGAAGAGCTGCTAATAAAATAACCTCTACACACGCAGAACTATAAATATGGCAACCTCTTACTGAGGTGGCAGTGAAATAAAATAGTTTACTACATAGGAAGTCCTGTCTATTTACTTAAAACCGGAATTGTAGCAATAAGTATCACTCACGTACAACCAGTACTTCTATAAAAATCAACAAGGAAATAATAAATTTAACAATAAATATTAACACATCAGAACGAGATAAATTAATGTAGTTGCATGTGATAAACACTTATACAGACGCACCCGTAGAAGAATTTGAAAGAGGACTAAACGGCCTGAGTCGAATCAAGGTCCCTGGTGCAGACGACATTCCTTCAAAATGATTTAGATTCTTGGGAGAATCAGCCATGACAAAACTGGTTCCACCGGGTATGCAAGATATATGGGACTGGCGAAATACCAGCAGCTTTTAGTAAAACTGTACTAATTCCAAAACCAAAGAAGGCAGCTGCGGACAGTTATGGAAGTCACTAAACTATCAGTTTAACTTTTGCATTATGCTAACACAAACAATTTACACAAGAATGGAAAGACAAGTAGAAGCTGATCTCTGGGAAAGTATGTTTGGGTCTGGAGAATTGTAGTAACATGCCAGGCAATACACATTCTGTGATGCATCTTCCAAGATAGGTTGAAGAAAGGCAAATCTACGTTTATGTTATTTAAGCCTTTGGACAATGCTGCCTAGAATTCACTCTTTGAAATGCTGAAGGTAGCATGAATCAAATACAGGGAAAGACTGTAACTTATTCATCTATGTCCTAGTTTTGAAACGGTTTCCAGAAGTTAGGGAAAAGAACGAAATACAACGTCTCCATGAAAAGGAACTGTCAGCAGTGTTGACTAGCCGAGCTACGGGCACGTACAGTCGTGCTCTGACTGACTGTTACCCACCTATCTCATTCCGAAAGTGGGCGCCTTCGGTGACACTGCTGCCTATAAAAGTCACCTGCCTCGCTTTCACTGTACAAGCTCTGACATTGAGCTCCTTCCGATGACACACCGTTACACTTTGAAAGAACTGATAAAAACAGACTATGCTGCTATGCTGTTGAGGCGCTATGTCCTCCAATTGATTTGGTATACATAAGTATAATAATAATAGTCAAAGCTGTATGCTCATCACACCAGTGGTTAAGAAGCCTTCATAGCAGCCATTAATTCCGAGTAAACGTCTCCCCAACGTAGCCTCCACAAACTCTCGATATCAGTGGGAGATAAAACATACCTTCAACGACATCTGTACAAAATATTATGCTGTGCGTGACTTCATATACTAAACGCCAGGGTACTGAAATACTGCCTGTTTCCGTTCACAAAAGGATTCTCCGTCTGTATCTCGACCATAAGGCAGCCATCTGCAATTACGTGCAACAAAACCGAGAATATCTGCGGAAAGCTCTATTTACCAGTACTGTGGAGAGCAATACGGCAGTGAATGTCGTAATCTTTGTTCATCTGATCTAAAACCGTCTAAGTCTGTAATTACTGTCATCATTCAAGTAAAGCTTTTTTTCAGCGATCAAAGTCACTTCCTTCGTGACTGTAGATGTTTAACTTGGCAACATTAGACAAACTTACTACTATTTCTGTTTCAGAAATGGAACATGCTCAAGAATTATGATGTTTTTGGAGAATGAAAATCACCTCTTTTAAAATCAACATGGATTCCGCGAACAGAGATATTGCCGAAATCAGCTCGCTCTGAATGAATTTTTCACACTGCAGAGGAGTGTGCGCTGATATGAAACTTCCCGCTTTGTGCCGTACCGAGACTCAAACTCGGGATCTTCGCCTTTCGCGCGCAAGTGCTCTTCCCAATTAGCTACCCAAGCACGACTCAGGGCGCCCCCTCACAGCTGTACCGCCAGTACCTCGTCTCCTACCTTCCAAACTTCACAGAAAGCGGTTTTGCGAACCTTGCAAGACTAGCACTTCTGGAAAAAAGGATATTGCAGAGACATGGCTTAGCCACAGTCTGGGGAATGTTTCCAGACTGAAATTTTCACTTTGCAAATTTTCGCAGTATCGGATGTGTTGCTTGTGGTTCGATCCCTACGAGAAGATCCTGATATTGTGATTTTACCGGCGGATAAGGGAAATGCGACTGTTATCCTCTCCACGTCAATGTATCTCAGCAAGATGCACCAGCTTTTGGACGACTCTGCATATCGCATACTAAATAAGGACCCCACAGCCAAAATTCAGCGTAAAACTTTGGTGCTTCTCAAGAACAGCACGATCTCCGATGTAGCTGCAAAGAGACTACGTACACAGGCGCCCGTACCTCCCAGGCTATACGGATTGCGCAAAATTCACAAGGATAATGTGCCACTGCGGCCTATTGTGAGTAATATTGGGGTACCAACGTATAATCTCGCGAAACATCTGGCAGTGCAACCGAGCCCTTTAGTAGGAAAGTGTGAGCATCATATCCGTAACTCACAAGACTTTATTCCTCGGCTCAAGAACTTACGACCCGCACCATCAGATATACTCGTAAGTTTTGACGTAGTCTCAATTTTTACTCGAGTACCATTGCAGGAATCGTTGTTGCTCATTACCGAGAAGCTGGATGGGGAACTTTTAGACTTATTCCAACATGTGCTCACCTCGACGTACTTTTTATTCGATGGACAATACTTTGAACAGACTGATGGCGTCGCAATGGGTAGTCCCTTGTCACCCATTGTGGCTAATCTTTTCATGGAAGACTTCGAAGAGAGAGCACTCCAGTCGTCGGATTTGAAACCTACGTGTTTTTCGCGATATGTGGACGACACCTTTGTTATCTGGCCTCACGGCACTGCATCGCTGAATGTATTTCTTCAGCATCTTAACTCTCTTCATCCCAACATCAAGTTCACTATGGAGATGGAGAAAAACGGCGAACTTCCATTCCTAGACGTGTTGGTACGGAGAAAAGAAGATGGCACATTGGGTCACGCTGTGTACCGTAAACCAACACACACGAACTTACACTTACAGGCCACCAGTTGTCACCATCCTTCGCAACGAAGTAGCGTACTTAGGACGTTGTTTCACAGAGAATAAGCCATATCAGACTCAGCTTATCCAATGAGTTACTCCATATGCGTACCACTTTCCAACAAAATGGAAATTCCGAACGGGAGATTCGCCTTGCCTTACACCCGAAACGGGTTACCCAACGTGAGGAACTGGAAGAAGGAGAAGACCATCTTGCCATACTTCGGTGGCGTCTCTTCAAAAATAGGAAGATTATTGAAGAGGTATAAAGTTAAATGTGTCTTTCGTCCGCCGGCAATACTCAGAGCTCTCTTGGGCTCATCTAAGGACAGCCTTGGCCTAATAATACCCGGTGTTTACGAGATTCCTTGTAGCTGCGGCATGTCGTACATCGGACAAACTTGTCGCACTGTAGAAGAGAGATGTACTGAACACCGACGCTACACTCGTCTGAAGCAACCAGAGAAGTCTGCATTGGCCAAGCACTGTCTCAGTACAGGCCATTCTTTGAATCATCAACGCACCAAAATTCTCGCGTCGACGAGTTCATACTGGGACAGTGTTATTAAAGAAGCAGTGGAAATACGTAGCTCGACGAATCTTGTAAACAGAGACACGGGCTTTCAGCTCAGTACAGCTTGGGATCCAACAGTGGCCATATTTAAGTCGCATCGAGCAGAGAAGAGTACTATTGGTCATGGATGACGATTCGCCAGCAACATAAATATTCTGTTGACAACGGGAGGATAGTCACGCGCCTACGCGGACGAGCATTTTTGCTTGCGACTTCTGACAGAGGTCGCTGGGGCGGCCGATGGCAACGCAGAGCAGCAGCGGCAGTCTCCGCGCGTGCGCCGAAGTCTTTGGTTCTTCATCTTGTAGGTGGCGTTGCTGTCCTTCCAGCTATCGGTTGATATCGTCGCTATTGGCCATCGAATTTGGCGCCTTCAATGCACGCGCACTTCCTGCCTGACTGGCATCAATACGGGGGGCTCTAGTCATGCCTTAGCAGTGTGTTCGTCGCACCTGAAGATGTCGGCCAGTTGCGCTGATGAAATATTGTGGAGTTTTCACTATGACATCCGACGTCTCGCCCGAGAACCATATATACATTTCGCAGTATCCTTTGAACCGTGACCGAAAACAGTGTCAAGAAACAAGCTGTCGGCCTAAAGAAGCCACAGAACATAAGGACCGAGCAATCGTCAGACAAGCACTCAGAGTCCCGGAATCATCATTATCACCGATCCGCCGTGAACTGGTGCTTCAGAGACCACAAGATCCATTAATAGGCGGCTCACAGAAAGGCAGCTGTGCTCACTGCGTCCCTTGCGCCGACTCCCATTGACCTCTGTGCACCACCAAGCCCATTTCGAGTGATGTCGAGCATATTCGCCCAGGAATCTCTTTGTCTGAGCTGAGCCCTGATAACTAGCTGAAGCTGAGCCCTGATAACTAGCTGAAGCTGAGCCCTTCCCCCCCCCCCCCCCCCCCTCATGACCCTTGGATCTTGCCATTGGTGGAGGTGGCTTGCATGCCTCAGAGATATAGATAGCAGTAACGCAGGTACAACCACAACAGAGGGTTGTCCGTTGAGAGGCCCTATAAACGTGTGAGTCCTGAAGAAGGCCAACACCCTTCTCAGTACTTACAGGGGCAACAGTCTGGATGGTTGACTGATCTGAGCTTGTAACATCAACCAAAACGGCCTTAATGTATTAGTACTGTGAAAAGCTGAAAGCAAGGGGAAACTACAGCCGTAATTTTTCCCGAAGACATGCAACTCTACTGTATGGTTTTAAGGATGATAGCGTCTCCTTGGGTAAAATAGTCCCCCATTCGCAGCTCAAGGTGTGGACTACTCTGGAGGATGTCGTTATCAGGAGAAGCAAAATTGACATTCTACAGATTGGTACGTGGAATGTTAGGTCCCTTGATCGGGCAGGTAGGTTAGAAAATTTAAATGGCAAATGCGTAGGTTTAAGTTAGATACAGTGGGATTAGAGCAGTTCGGTGGCAGGAAGAACAAGACTACTTGTCAGGTGAATACAGGATTGTAAATAGAAAACCAAATAGGGGTGGTGCAGAAATGGGTTTTTATAATGAATACGAAAGTAGGAATATGGGTAAGCTACTATGAACAAAATTGTGAACGCATTATCATAGCCAACATAGACATGAAGCCAACGCCTACCACAGTAGTACAAGTCTACATGTCAACCAGCTCCGGAAATGATCAAGAGAGTGAAGAAATGTATGATGACGTAAAGAAATCATTCACACACTTAAAGTAGACGAAAATTTAATTGTGATGGGGGACTGGAATTCGATAGTAGGAAAAGGAAGAGAATGAAAAATAGTAGTGAATACGGACTGGGGTAAAGGAATGAGCTGGTCGGAGTGGCCGTGCGGTTCTAGGCGCTACATTCTGGAGCCGAGCGACCGCTACGGCCGCAGGCTCGAATCCTGCCTCGGGCATGGATGTGTGTGATGTCCTTAGGTTAGTTAGGTTTAATTAGTTCTAAGTTCTAGGCGACTGATGACCGCAGAAGTTAAGTCGCATAGTGCTCAGAGCCATTTTTTTGAAAGGAATGAAAGAAGAAGCCGCCTGCTAGAGTTCTGCACAGAGCATAATTTAACCATCGCTAACCCTTGGTTTAAGAATCATAAAAGGAGGTTGTATACGTAGAAGAGACCTGGAGACACTAGAAGGTTTCAGATTGATTACACAATGGGTAGACAGAGATTTAGGAACCAGATTTTAAATTGTAAGACCTTTCCAGGGGCGGATGTGGTTTCTGACCACAATTTATTAGTTATGAATTGTAGATCAAAACTGAAGAAACTGGAAAAATGTAGGAAATTAAGGAGATGAGACCGGGATATGTTGGAAAAAACAGAGGTTGTTGAGAGTTTCAGAGGGAGCATTAGGCAACAGTTGACTAGAATAGGAGAAAGGAACACAATAGAGGACGAATGGGTAGCTTTGAGAGATGAAATAGTGAAGGCAGCAGAGGATCAAACAGGCAAAAAGACAACTCCTAGAGGAAATCCTTGGATAACATTAGACATATTGAATTTAACTGGTGAAAGGAGAAAAGTAAAAAATGCAGAAAATGAAGCAGGCGAAAGGGAATACAAATGTCTAAACAATGAGACTGACATGAAGTGCAAAATGGCCGAACAGAAATGGCTAGAGGACAAATGTAAGGATTAAGAAGCATATTTTACTGGAAAATTAAACAGGCCTTTGGGGAAAAAAGAAGCAGCTGTATGAATAGTAGCTTAGGTGGTAAACAGTCCTAGACAAAGAAGGGAAATATGAAAAGTGGAAGTAGTACACAAAGGGTCTATACAAGAATCATTAAAAATGCAAGTGCATACCGTTTGTTCTCTACCGCGTTTTGCGAATGCAATCAATCACTGCACCATGGCTGCCTATATCACAAATTATCTCCGTCTTCTGGTTTGATGCCGCCTGCTACAAGTTCCTCCCCTATGCCAATCTCTTCATCTCAGAGTATCACATATACCAAACGTCTTCGATTATTTGTTGTACATATTTCAGTCTTTGTTTGCTACAGTTTTTACTCTCTGCAGCTCTCTCTAGTACAATGGGTGGTATTTCCTATTGTATTAATACATACCCTATCCCCATGTTTCTTCTTCTTGTCAGTGTTTTTCTCTATATTCCCTTCTTCGCTAATTCTGGGGAGAACCTCCTCATTCCTTATCAGTCCACCTAAATTTTAATATCCTATTGTAGTACCACCTCTCAAACGCTTCAGTTACCTTCTGTGCCTCTTTTCCCATATCCTGTTATAGATTTTCACACAATTCCCTTCCCAAGACGAAGGTTCTCGGAAATTTCTTCGTCAAAAAAGGCCCGGTGTTCGATAACAATAGGCTACTTCTGCAAAGGAATTCTCTCTTCGCTTGTGCTAGACTGCTTTTATATCTTCCTTGCTTCGTTCGTCATACGTTGTTTTGCTTCACTTTCTCTTTCACTGAAGCCAAATTTCGATGATACGTTTATCGCTGATCCCATTTTTGTTACTGCCCATTAACGTCATATTTATTCCGTTTACTCAGGTTCACATTTTGCGCTCGTTAGGGAGCTTATTTCATTTAACAAATCCTGTAATTCAGTTTCACTTTCATTGAGGATACTAATGTCATCAGCGAATCATGTTATTGACATGCTTTTAGCCTCATTCGTCAACCTTGGCTTTGTCTCCAAAATCGCTTCTTGAACAGGAGAACAAAAGGGTGAATCACACTATTACGCCCTTTTTTAATCCGATTACTTCTTTCCAGGGGTTCCATTTCTACTGGTCCCTCTTGGTTCTCGTACTTATTGCATAGTACCGCCCTCCCCCCTCCCTCGTCTTTCCCTATACCTTACGCCTATTTTTTATGAAAATTTTGAACACGTTACAACATTTTCCGCCATCAAATTTTTTTCTAGGTCAAAAAACGCCTAAGAGTGGGTCTTGATTTTTCTTGAGTGTTGCCCCCACTATCGATCGTAACTTAATAACTTCCTTTCTGTTGCCCTTACCTCTCCTAAGGCTGTGTTGTAGCTAACGCAAATGTATCAGAAGTGTATTTGCCGAGAACGATTTCACGAGCGTTTTCACTGTTGGAAAGAAATGGATGATGCTGTTGGTGCGGTAATGGGTTTGGTGAGAGCTTGTAGTGGTGTCTCCGGCTTCACAGCGCTGCCGGATGCAAGCATCCGTGGTTTCGGAAACTCATTACGGTGACATCGCGCCGCTATAGATAAACACCGCCGTAATTGGCTTCGCCGTGCCTTATCGCAGGCGAGTAGGCGCCGGCCGCCCACATGTGTGGGGCACGTGGTCCTGAGGGGCGAAACAAGTACACAGGCCACACGCCAGCAACTAGTTCGCGTTAATGGCAGATTGAATCTACCTCCAGGCTTCCACTGATATTCAGCAATTCACAATTAACTGTATCGTAGACGTTATCTGTGTAGCTATTTGCATTCGTTCCCATGTCTAACTGCAAGGAGACGGAATGCGTAACAGTTGCACGTTCTGAAATTCGTCTCTCTTGTGGCTATAAATTGGGCAATAAAGTGCCGCGTACAAAGTTTGTAATCGCAGTATTTTGTTACATTGACACCAATCATTCCTTCTCAACACTTCGAAGCATGTACACTGAAGAACCAAAGAAACTGGTACACCTGCCTAATATTGTGCAGGTCCCCCGCGAGCACGCAGAGGTGCCGCAACACGACGTGGCATGGTTCAAAAATGGTTCAAATGGCTCTGAGCACTATGGGACTTAACATCTATGATCATCAGTCCCCTAGAACTTAGAACTACTTAAACCTAACTAACCTGAAGACATCACACAACACCCAGCCATCACGAGGCAGAGAAAATCCCTGACCCCGCCGGGAATCGAACCCGGGAACCCGGGCGTGGGAAGCGAGAACGCTACCGCACGACCACGAGATGCGGGCACGTGGCATGGACTCGACTAATATCTGAAAGTAGTGCCGGAGGGAACTGACACCACAAAACATGCAGGGCTGTCTATAAATCCCTAAGGGTACAAGGGGGTGGAGATCTCTTCTGAATAGCACGTTGCAAGGAGTGGAAGTGTTCATGGGGCCACTCTGAGGCAATTCTGGACGTGTAGGGTGTCGAATTGTCCTGCTAGAATTGCCCAAGTCTGTCGGAATGCACAACGGACATGAATGGATGCAAGTGATAGGATGCTTCCGTACGTCTCACCTGTCAGAGTCGTATCTAGACGTATCAGGAGTTCCGTATCACTCCAACTGCACACACCCCACATCATTAAAGAGCCCCCACCAGCTTGAACAGTCCCCTGCTGATATGCAGGACCCATAGACTGATGACGTTGTCTCCATACCCGTACACGTCCATCCACTCGATACAATTTGAAACGAGACTCGTCAGACCAGGCGACTGTTTCCAGTCATCAACAGTCCAGTGTTTGTGTTGACGGGCCCAAGCGAGATGTAAAGCTTTTCGTAGTGCAGTCGCCAATGACACAGGAGTGGGCCTTTGGCTCCGAAAGCCCATATCGATGATGTTTCGTTGAATGATTCACACCGCTGACACTTCTTAATGGCCCAGCATTGAAATCTGCAGCAGTTTGCGAAAGGGTTGCACTTTTGTCACGTTGAACGATGCTCTTCAGATGTCGTTGGTCCCTTTCTTCCGGCTTCGGCGATATCGGAGATTTGGTGTTTTACCGGATTCCTGATATTCACGGTACACGCGTGAAATGGTCATACGGGAAGATACCCCCTTTATCGCTACCTCGGAGATGCTGTGTCCCATCGCTCGTGCGCCGACAGTAACACTACACTCAAACTCACTTAAATCTTGGTAACCTGCCATTTTAGCAGCAGTAACCGATCTTTGGGGTAATTCTTCTGATTCAAAAAGGGTATTTTTGGCTCAAAACAGGCTGTTCGAGCTATATGTGGTGTAAGTTCGAGAACCTCTTGTCGACCCCTATTCAATATTCTGGGAATTCTGACATTGCCCTAACAGTATATATTTTCTTTAATGTCGTTTGTTGATAGCAATATTAGCCTATTCCCAAGAGTTAGCAGCTTTCACTCAGTTAATACTAGGCAGAAATCAAATCTGTATGTGGAATGCACTTCCTTGACTCTTGTGCAGAAAGGAGTGCAGTATTCTGCTGCATCCATTTTCAATAAGCTACCACAAGAACTCAAAAATCTTAGCAGTAGTCCAAAGTCTTTTAAGTCTAAACTGAAGAGTTTCCTCATGGCTCACTCCTTCTATTCTGACGATGAGCTCCTGGAAGAGCTAAAAAATTAAGCAAATTCCACTGTTACATTGTTGATTTTCTTTATTTAAATTTATGACTTGTCACCTGAATGTTTTTTACATTTCATTTTATCTGTTTCTAATATCGTGTTATAATTTCATGTATTGACTCGTTCCATGACCATGGAGACTTCTCCTTAATTTGGTCCCACGGAACAATAAATAATAAAAAAAAACCGCGACAGACACTTGTTGTCTTATGTAGGCGTTGTCGAGCGCAGCGCCATATTCTGCCTGTTTATATATCTCTGTATTTGAATACGCATGCCGGTACCAGCTTCTTTGGCGCTTCAGTGTACAATTCGAAAGCCACTCTACAGTGTATGCAGTGCATGGTGGTTGATGTCGCGTCCCAAATTTAAGTGTTGCTTAGAATTGGGCTACAGTGTTCGGGAAGAAGGGAAATGGTCGGTTGGCCTAAGTGAGAGGGAGTTTTGACCTGCCTGTGTTGTTAAAATTCCCTTATTACAATAGGTAAGACTTAGAATAAGTACTTAAATGACAAACACTATGAGTCTTTTACAACTTATGACATTATTTAGAAAACAGTGTCACCTCCTGACATAATTCCTCTAAACAGTACCCGTGGGAAGACCGATTCTTTACACAGAGACGGTCTCCAACTAACACCATTGCATCTACTCAAAATGGGACTCTCAATACTAACTGAGGCCACATCGACGACATGACGAACAGAAGTCCCGTACTAAATGAATAAGATTCCATTAGCTGCGCTGCAACTAATTTTGCTTAGCCTTGCCTGGCTACTGCTACCAACTTCCTACTGTGGCTGCAATAGACCTCACAGAGCATCCTGATTCTTTGTTTTGTTCCGCTTTCCTCTTCACACTCGCTGACATGGGATGTTGTCGAAGGGCCCTTACCATATCCGTGGTTGTAATTGTCCACCGATCTTCAGAGGCTGAGTGAAGGGAGAGACGTGTCTGTTGTTAAATCATATCTTAGGCTTGCTATAGGCTTTTCATGACGTACATATGCCATTTCCAAATCTCCCTTTATCCCTCTCTTACCCTTCCCTCTTGTCTACAATTGTATATCTCTTGTTTTTACAACTTATAGTGCAACTGCTATATATGACCATCGCGACCTGCCGCCTTTGGTCAGTATTTACCCTGATGTGTTCAGGAGTCTGACATTTCATGTAACCTCCCTCCAGGGTATGGCTGTTGTCACGCCTCGTCTCGTAAATTGCCCTTAGTTATGTTTCGAACTCAGAAGACATGGCTACTTACCAAGGGTACGACAAGATACGGTGTGCAAATATTTTCTATTCTATTGCGTTCGTGTACTGAGAGAGGCAATAATGACCAACTGCTACAAAGCAGAATAGTAAATAAGCAAGGGACAAAATTTTGTTGGAACCAACTGGGATGACGCTAAGTGGTGTAGGACCGTTGAGTATGGAATGATTAGTGTCAACATTCGGAAGAGCCGAAGTACAATCAAGGAGGAAAATCATTGCCTAAGAATGTGTGAGGAGAACGTCAAGGACACCTAATTCACCAATTAGACAAGTGCAGAGTGAAAACAACACTCTTCTGTAACTGGGCTAAACCAAAATGATTTTCAAGCTGCAAACTTACCATAAGAAAGTGCCCTGTAGCTTTGAAACTAAATAATAGGCCAGCTACGAATGCTGAGAGGCTCAGAATAAGAGAGCATATTCAGTCACCAGCATCCTCAGTCTGGCCACTCCATCTGCATCTCTGATGCCTATGGAAGACCATCTCTACTAGTTGCAGGGTAACCCAATGAATACAACAAAATATTGCGCGTTGCTGCCAGCATGGTGTATACTGCTACAAGTCTAGTCAGCAAGCTGCGGAGGAAATGTGAACTCTGCGACGTGCAGTCCTGCCAGTCACACCTGTGACTACCCGAAGATGCGGGACAGGATGATATTCTATGAATGACGAACTGATCTGCCCATCTGCGAGCTGTTCAACTTAGGAGCTGGCCACCTGTGCCGCCACTCCTGGGCAGTAGCTATCCAGCTGGCTGTATGCTTGGACCGCAACTTGGGCTGTCCTTCATGTCGCTGTAGGGTCTTCTTCCTACAAGCTGTCATGATGACTGATAGAGGCATGCAGATTTCTAGGGTCAAGCCTAAGTGCAGCTTCACTGCCCCTTCCACTGTAAGTATTGGAACAATGTCTATTCTGGAAAACTCTGCATTGTTGCCAGATGTATCCTAGATGGTGGCGATGACATCATTCAAGATGACGGATTTTGGTGGGAAGTTTATATTATTTTATATTTTGGCAGGAACGTGCCAATTCCCCCCCCCCCCTGCAGAAAAATGGCGGGAAGTTCAAATTCCAACAGGATCATGCATCACACCTCCACTAAGCAAAGAAAATAGTGGAAAGATAGGGCACTTGGGCTACCTCCACTAAGCTGTGATCCGACCGTCACCTCCTCCTATGAACTGGTGTCAAGTATGAATTCCAACAGTATAATGCATCACACCCCAGTTACCTCTAATAACACAGGTAATCGGGAGAAGATAGGTCACTTGCACTAATGTAAGACTCCTGACCACCACCACTTCCTACGAACTGGCACCAAGATTTAATTTTGGTGGTAAACAAAGGTCAAAAAAAATGGTTCAAATGGTTCTGAGCACTATGGGACTCAACTGCTGAGGTCATTAGTCCCCTAGAACTTAGAACTAGTTAAACCTAACTAACCTAAGGACATCACAAACATCCATGCCCGAGGCAGGATTCGAACCTGCGACCGTAGCAGTCTTGCGGTTCCAGACTGCAGCGCCTTTAACCGCACGGCCACTTCGGCCGACAACAAAGGTCAATTCGCATATCTCTAAGCTAAGAAAATGGCGCGAAAGAAAGGACGGTACTAACCTCAGTCGCCCGACCGCCACTTCCTCCTAAGTATTTGTGGGAAAAGGACCTGGAGATAAATCTTTATTTAAACAATTTCAAGCATTACGGTTATCCGATGTGTTTGCCGTGAGGTCTAGAGCCCAAATGACTTAGTACACATCGCCACTAACAGAGGGCGCTCTCATCTCTGATGTAATCCAAGATGGCGGCATCCAAGATGTTCACCATAAGGTCCGGACCCCAAGTGACTTAGTACATATTGCCACCGCCATAGGGTGCTACTGTGATGTCAGGTGATAACGCAAGTACCATTACCCAAGATGGCGTCAAACAGTGTGTTCACCACAAGGTCTGGACCTAGTACTCACTACTACCACCAGAGAGTGCTGTCATCCATTTCGTGATATAATCCAAGATAAGGTGGGAAAAGTTTTTATTTTGCAGGCAGTGTCTGCACCACGAGATCTAGACTCCAACTGACCTAGTGCACAATACTGACACCAGAGGGTGCTGTCATCCATCCTGTGACGTAATCCAAGATGGTGGGGGCAAATGGCGGGAAAACGACTCTGGACACAAGTCTTTACTTTGCAGACAGCCTCTCCGCCACTAGATCTAGAGTTCAACTGACATAGTACACATTAATGCCACCAGATGGGTGCAGTCATCCCTACTGTGACATAATCCAAGATGGCTTTCTGGGGTTGGGGAAAATGCCGCGAAAATGACTCAGCCTGCTCTGGGCTGCTGTATAGAGTAAGGAAGGAGTGTAGTCTATTTATTTTGAAACAATTTATTTAGGGATGGAGTATATTTACAACACTGACACAAAACACATGCTCTGTCGCGCTTGGGACCATTTAACACAGTCCACAGATCTGTCACCTACTTATAAATAACGCTCCCCTGACGTGCAAACAACTCCTAATTTACTGAAATAATTTCAGTAAACAGTTTCAGACTCCTCCTAAATAATGCAGCACAGTGATGTGTAGACACGCTCAGTACTCGTAAGCAGTCCAACTAACGCATAGCACAGCCTACAGACTTGCTCGTAAAATAATGTAATCACCGCTCGCAAGTGCCCTCCGCCACCCCCTGTCCAGTAGATCACACAGGAGGTAGCGACAGCCCTTACGAAGTGACGTGGCCATCAGCTGTTAAACCACACACAGCTCTTCCCCTCCCCCCCTCCCCCCTACCCTTCCGCGGTCCTGTAAGCATGAGGCAACAACATTCCATTCACACTTGGCACCTCAGAAATTCCTATCTAAATTCGTGTTCACCTAGACACCACGGTCGACGTGAACTCTAGAGAGCACATATGCTCCAGGAGGCATGCACAGCCGTCAGCTGCCGCCAGATGCAGGTGAAAGATACTCACTCTATTTTCGGGTATACAGCCACGGTTATACTGACATCACAGAATTCCAAGGCCTGTTCACATCTGTCACATACGCAGACACCTCCGAGCAGCACATGTCTTTACCACTGCTGACAGAATAGCACAGGGGGCATTGCTCCTAGCGCAACATGACACACTCGTTTAACTATGATTAACTACCCAGCACGGCTGACGCATTGCCACGAAATTTCTTCGTGGCAGCTCGCCATCTAAAAGGTTCTCAATGTTATTCTTACTTCATACGGCTTAGTAAAAAAAAAAAAAAAAGAGCCAACTCGACCCCTCGGGAATTGTATAGTGTCCCAGAAATAGTTAATGCTCGCTGTCTTGATGTCTCAGCTTGTATGCACGAAAATTCTTACACTAACAGAACATGTGTTCGGAACTAACACAGAATAATATTGAATGCACTCTTCCCAGCGCTCCTAACATGATAACCTTACTGCTCTCAACATACATAAATGTTCTTACCCCTATGTAGAGGCTCATATATCCCAGCACAAAAGATGTGAATGAATTGAGAATTATGATTGGATCTTATCGAATTTACCTGCCGAATTACTGATACCGCCGCCGATATCGAAGCACCATCCACCTTTTCTTTTTGGGACTTTCAACGATTCTTTTGCACAGATCGCTAAATTGCATTGACAGTTAAACACGCAAAGTCGTCTACAGATCATCAAATACGTATGTCACACAAGAATATTGGAAGCTGGGAAGATATTTACATGTGTAACTACAATTAAATATTACGATTGCTGCTACAGCCTGTCACCGATCGAGGTATAGGTAATGCCTCCCGTTGACGATTGTGTTTCTCGAACGAATCTCAGTATCTATAGCACATATAATTTTCCAGGTAAAAAATTCCTCTTATACCCTCGCAGTTATTGATGTGTTAAATCGGTACATCCCACACGTTAGGACACACAGACATCCTCTCTAGTCGTGCCATAACATAAACCACAGGAACTTTAAAATGCAATATATACACATTTTACACAATGTTAGACCCGTGGTCTAGGGGATTGCCGTCACGGTAGCTCAGCGTGTTCGGTCAGAGGGTTACGTACCCTCTGTAATAAAAAAACTGAGTTACGCGACCATCAACGAACTTAATTGGATGTCTTACGGCGTCCGGCCCGAGTAGATACAACGAACAAAAGCGAACAAACTGAGAGAGAGAAAAAGGGGGTAGCGTCTTTGATTCATAATCAAAACGTCTTCGGTCCCGGGTTCGATCCCCGCCACTGCCAAATTTTGATAAATAATTAGCATTGGCGGCCGAAGACTTCCGGCATAAGAAGTCAGCCTCATTCTGCCAACGTCCTTGTCAAAGAGGGCGGAGGAGCGGATAGAGGTTCAGGGCACTCTCTTGTTCTAGGGGTGGGAAATTGCCCCTAAAGGCGGAAGAATCAGCAATGATCAACGACATGAGGATGCAGAAGGCAATGGAAACCACTGCATTAAAGACACGTAACGTGTATCCACAGGACATGTGGCCTGTAATTGAAGAAGTGTCATGATGATCTCTCCATTGGCAAAAGATTCCGGAATAGTCACCCATTCGGATCTCCGGGAGGGGACTGCCAAGGGGGAGGTTACCATGAGAAAAAGATTGAATAATCAACGAAAGGACAACGTTCTACGAGTAGGGGCGTGGAATGTCAGAAGCTTGAACGTGGTAGGGAAACTAGAAAATCTGAAAACGGAAATGCAAAGGCTCAATCTAGATATAGTAGGGGTCAGTGAAGTGAAGTGGAAGGAAGACAAGGATTTCTGGTCAGATGAGTATCGGGTAATATCAACAGCAGCAGAAAATGGTATAACAGGTGTAGGATTCGTTATGAATAGGAAGGTAGCGCAGAGGGTGTGTTACTGTGAACAGTTCAGTGACTGGGTTGTTCTAATCAGAATGGACAGCAGACCAACACCGACAACGATAGTTCAGGTATACATGCCGACGTCGCAAGCTTAAGACGAACAGATAGAGAAAGTGTATGAGGATATTGAAAGGGTAATGCAGTATGTAAAGGGGGACGAAAATCTAATAGTCATGGGCGACTGGAATGCAGTTGTAGGGGAAGGAGTAGAAGAAAAGGTTACAGGAGAATATGGGCTTGGGACGAGGAATGAAAGAGGAGAAAGACTAATTGAGTTCTGTAACAAGTTTCAGCAAGTAACAGCGAATACCCTGTTCAAGAATCACAAGAGGAGGAGGTATACTTGGAAAAGGCCGGGAGATACGGGAAGATTTCAATTAGATTACATCATGGTCAGACAGAGATTCCAAAATCAGATACTGGATTGTAAGGCGTACCCAGGAGCAGATATAGACTCAGATCACAATATAGTACTGATGAAGAGTAGGCTGAAGTTCGAGGCATTAGTCAGGAAGAATCAAGACGCAAAGAAGTGGGATACGGAAGTACTAAGGAATGACGAGATACGTTTGAAGTTCTCTAACGCTATAAATACAGCAATAAGGAATAGCGCAGTAGGCAGTACAGTTGAAGAGGAATGGACATCTCTAAAAAGGGCCATCACAGAAGTTGGGAAGGAAAACATAGGTACAAAGAAGGTAGCTGCGAAGAAACCATGGTTAACACAAGAAATACTTCAGTTGATTGATGAAAGGAGGAAGTACAAACATGTTCCAGGAAAATCAGGAATACAGAAATACAAGTCGCTGAGGAATGAAATAAATAGGAAGTGCAGGGAAGCTAAGACGAAATGGCTGCAGGAAAAATGTGAAGACATCGAAAAAGATATGATTGTCGGAAGGACACACTCAGCATACAGGAAACTCAAAACAACCTTTGGTGACATTAAAAGCAACGGTGGTAACATTAAGAGTGCAACGGGAATTCCACTGTTAAATGCAGAGGAGAGAGCAGATAGGTGGAAAGAATACATTGAAAGCCTCTATGAGGGTGAAGATTTGTCTGATGTGATAGAAGAAGAAACAGGAGTCGATTTAGAAGAGATAGGGGATCCGGTATTAGAATCGGAATTTAAAAGAGCTTTGGAGGACTTACGGTCAAATAAGGCAGAAGGGATAGATAACATTCCATCAGAATTTCTAAACTCGTTGGGGGAAGTGGCAACAAAACGACTATTGACGTTGGTATGTAGAATATATGAGTCTGGCGACATACCATCTGATTTTCGGAAAAGCATCATCCACACAATTCCGAAGACGGCAAGAGCTGACAAGTGCGAGAATTATCGCACAAGCAGCTTAACAGCTGATGCCTCGAAGCTGCTTACAAGAATAATATACAGAAGAATGGAACAGAAAATTGAGAATGCGCTAGGTGACGATCAGTTTGGCTTTAGGAAAAGTAAAGGGACGAGAGAGGCAATTCTGACGTTACGGATAATAATGGAAGCAAGGCTAAAGAAAAATCAAGACAATTTCGTAGGATATGTCGACCTGGAAAAAGCGTTCGACAATATAAAATGGTGCAAGCTGTTCGAGATTCTGAAATGTGTAGGGGTAAGCTATAGGGAGAGACGGGTCATATACAATATGTACAACAACCAAGAGGGAATAATAAGAGTGGACGATCAAGAACGAAGTGCTCGTATTAAGAAGGGTGTAAGACAAGGCTGTAGCCTTTCGCCCCTACTCTTCAATCTGTACACCGAGGAAGCAATGATGGAAATATAAGAAAGGTTCAGGAGTGGAATTAAAATATAAGGTGAAAGGATATCAATGATACGATTCGCTGATGACATTGCTATCCTGAGTGAAAGTGAAGAAGAATTAAATGATCTGCTGAACGGAATGAACAGTCTAATGAGTACACAGTATGGTTTGAGAGTAAATCGGAGAAAGACGAAGGTAATGAGAAGTAGTAGAAATGAGAACAGCGAGAAACTTAACATCAGGATTGATGGTCACGAAGTCAATGAAGTTAGGGAATTCTGCTACCTAGGCAGTAAAATAACCAATGACGGACGGAGCAAGGAGGACATCAAAAGCAGACTCGCTATGGCAAAAAAGGCATTTCTGGCCAAGAGAAGTCTACTAATATCAAATACCGGCCTTAATTTGAGGAAGAAATTTCTGAGGATGTACGTCTGGAGTACAGCATTGTATGGTAGTGAAACATGGACTGTGGGAAAACCGGAACAGAAGAGAATCGAAGCATTTGAGATGTGGTGCTATAGACGAATGTTGAAAATTAGGTGGACTGATAAGGTAAGGAATGAGGAGGTTCTACGCAGAATCGGAGAGGAAAGGAATATGTGGAAAACACTGATAAGGAGAAGGGACAGGATGATAGGACATCTGCTAAGACATGAGGGAATGACTTCCATGGTACTAGAGGGAGCTGTAGAGGGCAAAAACTGTAGAGGAAGACAGAGATTGGAATACGTCAAGCAAATAATTGAGGACGTAGGTTGGAAGTGCTACTCCGAGATGAAGAGGTTAGCACAGGAAAGGAATTCGTGGCGGGCCGCATCAAACCAGTCAGTAGAATGATGACCAAAAAAAAAAAAAAAAAGCCACATTAACTTACAGTACAACATGTACACATTTTACACAAGCGGTGCAGCTATCTTTTATATCTGTGCAGCACCAGAAAAAATTATGGCAGGATGGCAGGCCTATACTAACAGTGGCTATATGTGACGATGCTCCCCAGTCCTAGGGAAGGACCGTTTGCACCGACAACTAAACCTCATCAAATGCCATATTTATCCTCAAATACGGAAATACCCTTACTTATTTACACTGCTCTCCCACCAAGAACAGGAGCTTGAATATTAGTCCATGAAACAGAACTCCGTCCCATCAATATATCACTGCAAACTGTGTCTATCTAGTAAATATAAAATTCATATCCTCCGCCAAACAAAATCATCCCTTTTACATCTGTGGGCCAAAGTTGTTCTCAGAACTGTTCTACAAATTCGAGATCGTTTCCCCTCGCCACAAATGCGTGACTGTTTCTGCTTCCTTGCCTGCTCGCTTTTCTATGCACATCTCCACACTCGGGGATTACAAGAACACATATTTTTTTCACGTGGTTCGCCATAATCTTATACCATTTTTTCGGTACTTCTCTATATCAAGCACTAGGCAGCATCCTACCGATCGCTGGCGCAACATAATTCCCAACATATAAACTGGAAATTATTTCTCAACAAACTCCAAACTTTAGCGAGGCGCACCATGCTGTAAACCACTGAGTAACTAGAAACAAATAGAGGAAACTAATATTTCCACTCCCGAATACCTAAGTCGGTGATGTAACAGATTCCAAATCATGTCTATAGTTTATGAACCAACTAAGGTCTTTCCCATGTCTAGAGAGCAGCCATATGTGTCTTCCACATGATAGATGCACACACCACAATCGATCTTCCCTCAACTAAATAAAGGCACGAAATGTGCACAATCAGTCAACTGAACAGTTTACATGGGAGGGAATAACATTCCATCGTAAACGCACCTCCACACACAATCTTCTCAAATTTCCACTTGATCACGAAAGCCGCCCAACACATAATAAGTATTAGTTCACTATTTGGTCGTCTAGACGAGAGCAAAGTTGACTCAGATACATTCCTTCACCCTAACAGGCCTCTGCATTTGTACAGCTGCTGCCGTTAACAGGAAACCTGAATCATTACCACCACAGACTTTGCATGCACGGAATCATTCCGGAAAACTGGTCGCATATATGTTTTATTGTTATACTTACGATTAAATGTTACAATCGCAGTCTCAATTGAACGGCATTTGACAATGAGCCAAGTATCGGAAATACATCTGGCTGAAGGCTGTGGCTCTGGAAATGAATATATCTGTACCTTCCTTACGACTGGACATACTCTTCCCTTTGCTATCACAGTACTCCAAGTCAAATCCATACCCTCCTTACGACAGGACAGAGTCATCTCCTTTCCACAAACAGATACATTATACGCCTGTAACTTAAATGCGAACATATCACGCACCCACTGCTACTACTAAGTATAATACTTGGTCAATAACTGATTGCCTACGATACGAAATAATACTGACCGAAAACCAACGATGGGTGTGCATGTCTCTTAGGTTTTTCTTGCGATTCCTACCACCATGTCTTAGAAAGAGAGACAAAATCGGCGAGATGTTAAAGAAAAAACCAATCGCAACAACTACTGCATGTTACTGCCACAAGCGGTCCTGCTTCTACAGATGCACACAAGTATCCATGCTAAAAGCTATACCTGCTTTACAAATATAGGTACAGCTTTACCTCTGAATGAGGTGGTTTCTTTCCTGGACAAATACCGTGACGGTGATCGTAGGAATGCGTATTATCAGTCCACGATGCAACCTCGTGATAAAATCACTGAACTTTGAAAGTGATTCAGCTAAGGAACGTGGTATGCAAGCGGTATTTGCGACTCCCTCACACAGCTCCAACTATATAATTCTATAGTATTTTAGCGCATTCTGTCTCGATACCATATCAGAGTTTCTGCAATATATCCACTGGGTTATAAGCGATGACTGATAGAGAAGGAATACAAAAAGTAGCAGTGCATGATGTGCCATTAAGGTCATAAGAAGAAAAATGTACAGTAGCTTCTCAGATCTCTAATGTTATGCTATCTGCTAGAAATGATGTCAATGATTTGGAATTAGGTCTCTCCATTCAAGCACATACCTGCATAGGATCACACCCAAAAGTGAGTCATATTTCTCACACTTGCACATCCCGAAATGTGTCACCTTCCTGAGCCCAGCTGCTACAGTAAAATTCCAATGTGGTTTTAGTCACCCCCTACGTATCTTGCAACTGATCCCATTTCTACGGCTTTCCACATGTGGTCGTTCCAATTTAAGTCGGAACTGAACAGAAGTCAGAGAAGGAAATATCCACCGCCTTCTGCAACCCGTGTAGAACGAGAATGACCTGAGTTACCGCAACAGGACAGTGTTTTGAGCATTCAGCGGAAATGCACGCAATGTGGTACGTCTCCAAAGTAGATATAGATACTGCATTCCGAAGCAGATCCATTTCCATTCAAATCAATCTGCCCTACATGGTACCAGCGTTATACTCTACCCCCCCCCCACCCCCCCACCCCCCACCCCCGACAATGAAAATTTACGAACTATAAAAGCTCACACGATTTAGAAGTCACCTAGGTACCGATGTTGATGCAATGACGCAAAGCTGTGGCGGACCTCCAGTGTGGAGAAAGAAACTGTAGTTTGGAAACCTATTTCAACGCCATAAAACTCTTCCAGTTTACTTATGTTGTAACCGTCTTTTATTTAAAATCAACCAATGTGTGATGTGTTATGCTATCTGCCATAAGAATATGATTTACAACATGCAAGGTCTAGTTTCCAGCGAAAGGCCATGGATCAGAACTTCTTAATGTCAGTTTAGAACCTGACATAGGCCTCGAAGTCGTGGCAAAAAAATGAAATATTTGGCATTGTACAAAAGCTCGTTAGAAAACAGTGTTTGAAACAATTAATCAGGACCAGACGGAGCGTCTCATACGATTTAGTACAGTCTGTGAGATACGATCATTCTCCTACACTACAGGTGATCAAACTTTAAAGTGGTCTCTACGGTGTCTGTATATTTAATAGGATCGTGTCACACAGGTGGCAGCAGCAGCAGTAGTTTGACGAGTAAATTCGGTGAGGGACGGGATATACAGTTAGGAATGCTTGGATGGCTGTACGCTACGCTATTCTAGGAACTATTGGGAAATCTCTTTCTCCATGCTGGAGGCCCACTGCTGCTTTAAGTCACTGCATCAACATCGGTAGCCGGCCGAAGTGGCCGTGCGGTTAAAGGCGCTGCAGTCTGGAACCGCAAGACCGCTACGGTCGCAGGTTCGAATCCTGCCTCGGGCATGGATGTTTGTGATGTCCTTAGGTTAGTTCAGTTTAACTAGTTCTAAGTTCTAGGGGACTAATGACCTCAGCAGTTGAGTCCCATAGTGTTCAGAGCCATTTTTTCAACATCGGTACCTCTGTGACTCCTAAGTCATATGAGCTTTTACAGTTGGTAACTTTTCTCTGTTAGGTTGTAGAGAATATCGCTGTTAGCGTGTTGGGATAATTGATCTGAATGGACGTGGATCTGCTTTGGACTATAGTATCTGTATCTACTTTGGAGACGTACCACATTGCGCGCATTTCCGCCAAATGGTCAAAACACGGTCCTGTAGCAGTAACTCAGGTCGTTCTGGTTCTACATGGGTTACAGAAGGTGGTGTATATGTCCTTCTCTGACTTCTGCTCAGTTCTGACTTAAATTGGAATGATCACATGTGGAAAGCTATAGAAATGGGATCAGTTGCAAGATGCTTAAGGGGTGACTAAAACCATGTTGGAATTTTATTGTAGCAGCTAGGCTCGGGAAACTGACTCGTTTCAAGATATGGGAGTGCGAGAAGTATGATTAACTTGTGGATTTGATCCGATGCAGCTATGTGCTTAAATGGAGAGACCTGATTCCAAATCATTGACATCATTTCTAGCGGATAGCGTAACACTAGAGATCTGAGAAGCTAGTGTACATTTTACTTCTTACGACCTCAATTGTCACATCATCTACTACCACTGTTTGTGTTCCTTTTCTATCAGTCATTGCCTATAACCCAGTGGATATATCGCAGAACCTCTGATATGGTATCGAGAGAGAATGTGCTACAAATACTATAGAATTATCTAGTTGGTGTGGTGTGAGGGAGTCGAAAATACCGCTTCAGTACCACGTTCCTTAGCCAAAACACTTTCAAAGTTCGGTGATTTTATCATGAGGTTGTATCGTGGGCTGATATACATTCCTACGATCACCGTCACGGTATTTGTCCCAAAAAAGAAACCACCTCATTCAGATGTAATGTTGTACCTATATTTGTAAAGCGGGTATAGCTTGTAACATGCATACTTGTGTGCACCTGTAGAAGCAGGACCGCCTGGGGGAGTAACAAGCAGTAGTTGTTGCGACTGGTTTTTTCTTAACATCTCGGCGAATTTGTCTCCCTGGCTGGGACATGGTGGTAGGACGCGCAAGAAAAACCTAAGAGACATGCACACCCATCGTTGATTTTCGATCAGTATTACTTTGTATTGTAGGAAATCAGTTATTAGCGAAGTATTATACTTAGTAATAGCAGTGGGCGTGTGATATGTTCGCATTTGAGCTACAGGTGTATAGAGAATGTGTTTGTGGAAAGAAAATGACTATTTCCTGTCGTAAGGAGGGTATGGATTTGACTTAGAGTGCTGTGATAGCAAAGGGAAGAGTATGTCCAGTCGTAAGGAAGGTACAGAATATTCATTTCCAGAGCCAAAGCCTTCAGCCAGATGTATTTCCGATACTTGGCTCATTGTCAAATGCCGTTCAATTGAGACTGCGATTGTAACATTTAATCGTAAGTATAACAATAAAACATATATGCGACCAGTTTTCCGGAATGATTCCGTGCATGCAAAGTCTGTGGTGGTAATGATTCAGGTTTCCTGTTAACGGCAGCAGCTGTACAAATGCAGAGGCCTGTTAGGGTGAAGGAATGTATCTGAGTCAACTTTGCTCTCGTCTAGACGACCAAATAGTGAACTAATACTTATTATGTGTTGGGCGGCTTTCGTGATCAAGTGGAAATTTGAGAAGATTGTGTGTGGAGGTGCGTTTACGATGGAATGTTATTCCCTCCCATGTAAACTGTTCAGTTGACTGATTGTGCACATTTCGTGCCTTTATTTAGTTGAGAGAAGATCGATTGTGGTGTGTGCAACTATCATGTGGAAGACACATATGCATGCTCTCTACACATGGGAAAGACCTTAGTTGGTTTGTAAACAATAGACGTGATTTGGAATCTATTACATCACCGACTTCGGTATTCGGGAGTGGAAATATTAGTTTCCTCTATTTTCTTTTTCTAGTTACTCAGTGGTTTACAGCATGGTGCGCCTCGCTAAAGTTTGGAGTTTGTTGAGAAATAATTTCCGGTTTATATCTTGGGAATTATGTTGCGCTAACGATCGGTAGGATGCTGCCTAGAGCTTGATATCGAGAAGTACCGCGAAAATGGTATAATATTGTGGCAAAACATGTTAAAAAATATATGTGTTCTTGTAATCCCCGAGTGTGGAGATGTGCATAGAAAAGGGAGCAGGCAAGGAAGCAAAAACAATCACGCATTTGTGGCGAGGGGAAACGATCTCGAATTTGTAGAACAGTTCTGAGAACAACTTTGTCCTACTGATGTAAAAGGGATGATTTTGTATGGCGGAGGATATGAATTTTATGTTTACTGGATTGACACGTATGCAGTGATATATTGATGGGATGGAGTTCGATTTCACAGACTAATATTCAAGCTCCTGTTCTTGGTGGGAGACCAGTGCAAATGAATAAGGGTATTTCTGTATTTGAGGATATGTATGGCATTTGATGACCTTTAGTTGTCGGTGTAACCGGTGCTTTCCTAGGACTGGGGATAGCCAGTGTTAGTATAGGCCTGCCATAATTTTTTCTGGTGCTGCACAGATATAAAAGATAGCTGCACTGTTTGTGTAAAATGTGTACATATTGTATTGTAAGTTAATGTGTCTAACGTTGTGTAAAATGTGTATATATTGCAATTTAAAGTTCCTGTGGTTCATGTTGTGGCACAACTAGAGAGGATGTCTGTGTGTCCTATCGTGAGGGATGTATAGATTCAGCACATCGACAACCGCGAGGGTATGAGAGGAATTTTTCACCTGGAAAATTATATGCGCTATAGATATTGAGATTCGTTCCAGAAGCACATTCGTCAACAGGAGGCATTACCTATATACCTCGATCGGTGTCATGCTGTGGCAGCAATCGTAATATTTAATTGTAGTTACACATGTAAATATCTTCCTGGCTTCCAATATTCTTCTGAGTGTATATTGTATCTGTAGACGACTTTGCGTGTTTAACTGTCAATGCAATTTAGCGATCTGTGCAAAAGAATCGCTGAAAGTCCCAGAAAGAAAAGGTGGATGCTGCTTCGGTATCGGCGGCGGCATCAGTAATTCGCTAGATAAATTCGATAAGATCCAATCATAATTCTCAATTCATTCACATCTTTTGTGCTGGGATATATGAGCCTCTACATAGGGGTAAGAACATTTATGTATGTTGAGAGCAGGAAGGTTATCATGTTAGGAGCGCTGGGAAGAGTGCATTCAATATTATTCTGTGTTAGTTCCGAACACATGTTCGTTAGTGTAAGAATTTTCGTGCATACAAGCTGAGACATCAAGACAGCGAGCATTAACTATTTCTGGGACACTATACAATTCCCGAGGGGTCGAGTTGGCTCTTTTTTTTTTTTTTTTACTAAGCCGTATGAAGTAAGAATAACATTGAGAACCTTTTAGATGGCGAGCTGCCACGAAGAAATTTCATGGCAATGCGTCAGCCGTGCTGGGTAGTTAATCATAGTTAAACGAGTGTGTCATGTTGCGCTAGGAGCAATGCCCCCTGTGCTATTCTGTCATCGGTGGTAAAGACATGTGCTGCTCGGAGGTGTCTGCGTATGTGACAGATGTGAACAGGCCTTGGAATTCTGTGATGTCAGTATAACCGTGGCTGTATACCCGAAAATAGAGGGAGTATCTTTCACCTGCATCTGGCGGCAGCTCACGGCTGTGCATGCCTCCTGGAGCATATGTGCTCTCTAGAGTTCACGTCGACCGTGGTGTCTAGGTGAACACGAATTTAGATAGGAATTTCTGAGGTGCCAAGTGTGAATGGGATGTTGTTGCCTCATGCTTACACCGCGGAAGGGCAGGGGGAGGGGGGGGGGGGGGAAGAGCTGTGTGTGGTTTAACAGCTGATGGCCACGTCACTTCGTAAGGGCTGTCGCTACCTCCTGTGTGATCTACTGGACAGGGGGTGGCGGAGGGCACTTGCGAGCGGTGATTACATTATTTTACGAGCAAGTGCTATGCGTTATTTGGACAGTTTACGAGTACTGAGCGTGTCTACGCATCACTGTGCTGCATTATTTAGGAGGAGTCTGCAACTGTTTACTGGAATTATTTCAGTAAATTAGGAGTTGTTTGCATGTCTGGGGAGCGTTATTTATAAGTAGGTGACAGATCTGTGGACTGTGTTAGATTGTCCCAAGCGCGACAGAGCATGTGTTTTGTGTCAGTATTGTAAATATACCCCATCCCTAAATAAATTGTTTCAAAATAAATAGACTACACTCCTTCCTTACTCTATACAGCAGCCCAGAGCAGGCTGAGTCATTTTCGCGCCATTTTCCCCAACCCCAGAAAGCCATCTTGGATTATGTCACAGTAGGGATGACTGCACCCATCTGGTGGCATTAATGTGTACTACGTCAGTTGAACTCTAGATCTAGTGGTGGAGAGGCTGTCTGCAAAATAAAGACTTGTGTCCAGAGTCGTTTTCCCGCCATTTGCCCCCACCATCTTGGATTACGTCACAGGATGGATGACAGCACCCTCTGGTGTCAGTATCGTGCAGTAGGTCAGTTGGAGTCTAGATCTCGTGGTGGAGACACTGCCTGCAAAATGAAAACTTGTGTCCAGAGTGGTTTTGCTGCCATTTACACCCACCATCTTGGGTTATGTCACGAAATGTATGACAGCATTCTCTGGTAGAAGTAGCGAGTACCTTGTGATGAACACATTGTTTGACGCCATCTTGGATTACGTCACAGATGGGAGAATGCTCTGGTTGTGGCGATGTGTACTAAGGCAGTTGGGCTCTGGACCTCACTGTGAACACACCAGATACCCGTACTGCTTGAAATTGTTTAAATAAAGACTTATCTCCAAGTCCTTTTCCCAAGAATCCTTTGGAGGAGGTGGCGGTCAGGCGACTGAGATGTCCTTTCTTTCGCGCCATTTTCCTAGCTTGGTAGAGACATGCGAATTGGCCTTTGTTTACTGTCAAAATTCAAACTTGGTGCCAGTTCGTAGGAAGAAATGGCGGTCGGGAGTCTTTCATTAGGACAAGTGACCTATCATCCTGTGATTTTCTTTGCTCAGTAGAGGTGTGATGCATTATCCTGTTGGAATTTGAACTTCCCTCAATTTTTCTGCAGGAGAGGTGATTGGCAGTTTCCCGCCAAAATTCAAACTTCCCACCAAAATCCGCCATCTTGAATGACGTCAACGCCGCCATCTTGGATGACGTTATGTGCTGTTGCCAAATCTACATAACGCCTTATTGGATGACATCATCATCGCCATCTTGGATACATCTGGCAACAGTGCAGTGTTCCAGAACCGGATTTGTTATAATACTAGTGTACAGTGCATGCAGTTCATGGTGCAGAGTACGATGTACCCATATTTTCTTTTCTATTCCATTCACGTTCTGAGCAAGGCAATAACGACTCTTTACCTGTGACTGTATGTGCCCTTGTTCTCATGCCCTATTTTCATGATCTTTGCATATATGACAGCATTGTAATGGCCGCTCTGTCTTGCAAATAAAGGTTTTCCAAATGCATGCCATGGTTGAGAACTATGTCTTCTTTCTTCCAAAGAATTTCCATTTATGTTGAGAGGTGGCATGAGCCCCCTCTCATATTCCTATCTTACGATTCTCCTCTCTAGTTGCATGCGGTGGAGGTTCCGTTGTTCCTTCACACGCGGACTTCCCATGTAGCGTCTCTCGCCACCCGGGTGGTCCAGTGACAGGCGGGCTCTTCTCACTTTGAAAGGGTAGGCTGACAGGTGTGGGGGCCGAGTGAATACTCTCCGGACGCCGACATTGTCAGGAGACGCGGCCGCGAAAGCCGGAAGTGGCGGCTGGGCTGGTGGTTCCGTTGCTTCGCAGAAGCTTAGCGAAAACACTTTCTGGCGGGCTACCAGCGAGGCGTGGGAATGACTTATGTACCCAGGCAGCTCTGGCGGGAAAATTACCGCGCTTTCTGCATATAGTAACTGTGATTGGCTTGCTCAGGGCATAGCTCCGTGACGGGGCAAAATCAGCACAGAAATTGGCGCCAAGAATCTCCATTGGTGGAATGGTAGTGCTCCGGCAATGGAGTGGAATTTCCGCCGGTTTTCGTGTTGCTGATTGGAACGTAACCACGGCCACTGTCGTGGGGGTGGGAATGTTGTGTGTTCGGCCTGTACGGGTGCTCTGAGGAGTCAGCAGTCGCCTTTCGGTCGAGGACGTCAAAGCAGCCAGCCCTCGCCTGCGGTACGCCAGATCGTGTTCTGGGAGAAAAGAAGACTGTTGGTAATGTACGTCCGCAGCACCGGCAGATAGGGATTTTCCGAGGTGATAATCAGAGCTCAGCAGAGCGCGCCTGTTCATCCTTTTCTAACTTTGTTCAGTTTCGAGTAACAGCAATTACCATTGGGTTAGCTGTGTGTCTCTCTTGAGATTTGAGTGGAAAGGAATTGGCTCCACATACCACTTCGTCTTAAACCTCACGATCTAAGTTAGGGACAACTTCACCTTTATAGTGTTTGTATGAATCTCCAATTTTAGCCAATTTGATGTTTTATAAATTTGCTGTGTTTCTTTTACTATTCTGTGTTTAATCTTAATAAATCATATTGTTATTTTGAACAGAACTTTCATTCTGTCAATCAATAGAGCAACCCTATCATTCCTCACTATGCTAATGAAACCTTTGTTTATTTAACTTATGTATCAAATTAAATTACTGCAGGTGCCAAACTCTCTTCTACTCCACTAGCAGGGTTGATTAGAGTCAGTTCGCGTATTTTTTTTATCCTTGTGCAACAGCAAAAGTCGGAGTTAGAATAGGGGGGGCTTAGAGCATGATTTACACATGTGGATTCTAGTAGAATTTAGTGATAAATACACTACTAGCCCCGGCACCTCGCATAATATGGCGACCCTTAGCCTCGGATCTTTCCTGAGAATCACTGATTAACAAACAGTATTCTTAGTACGAACATTCAAATTTTTTTTCTCTAATTTTTTTTATTGATTAATACCCAAGTTTTTCTGGTAGTTCCGCGTTTAGTTTTAAGTAGCGGCGCATGATTACAGTTTTTGTTTTCAGTGTATATTTTTTTTGTTCATTGTTTTTTGTGTTTCGTTGATGTGGTGTCTGTACCACATTGCACTTTGTCGGATTTGTGTGCGGTTTCTGTACCACATCAAATTGTGTTTGTGATTACAGCGTTGGAACAGCGTTGTTAAAATTTTATGTCTATGTGTAAAAAAAAAAAATACAGGGAGTAGATTATTTTTACTGTGTATTTTAGATAAATTTTGTTTCTCATGAATGATCACGAGAAGTAAGGCACGACTATTATCGAGCGAAGCTAAAACAAAAGAGGATAGCATAATGGATAAGGGGCAGTTTACTGACGGGAATAGGTCCGGAGATGAGATGGGCACATTTTTAGCAGGACAGGACGCCAGGGTCATTGATGAGGAAGGTGATTTTGACGCGATCTTAGAGCAACGTCGCGACCGTGATTATGATAGTGAGGTAGAGGATGAAACAGAGACAGGCACACAGATCGAGACGGCAGCAGAAGTTCATAATCAAACGAGCGAGAGCAGACAGGGGCCAGCTCGGTCACGTCAGAGCTCTAGCGCCCAGGTGTCCAGAGTTACATCACCCATGTGTGACGAGGATCAAAATGATGACATTAACCCAATACTAAGCTTCCTACGATCAATGAAAGAAGAAGCTGACGAACAACGTAAGAAGGAGAAGGAAGAAGCTGACGAACAGCGTAAGAGGGACACTGAGGCAATAATCTCGCATATAGGGGCAATTCGTGGGGAATTATTAACAATAAAGAAAGAATGTGGAGAAGCAAAACAAATGTCAATGGTAGCACAAAAAGTAGCAGGCCTAGCCAAAACTGCAGCAACAGGGGCAATGAAAATCGCAAGAGTAACTCTTAAACTCGCAGGGCGCTTGCGACGTGCGACACAAGTCCACTCGAAATCCCTAGCGGCATTAAAGACTCAAGGTAATATTGCGGTTACGAACATCACGAAACGAATGAAAGAAGTAGAGAGTCGGATAGCAAAACTAGAGCGAAATGGGCACACGAGCACTGCGCGTTCGGATACCAATGATGGAGCACACAGGATTGTGTCTCCGAGGAAAAGCCCGCCGTGCTCTAGCCCAGTGACAGCGTGCTGAACAAACAATGCACACGCAGAAACAGCGAGTAATAGCTCCAATAATTGCAGCCCACTTAGAAGAGTGAATGCTGAATGCCACTTCCACTGTGATACAGACGTAGCACATCACAGTTATCAGCAAGATAGATCAGGACACTCCGCAGACGTGCAAGTATCGGAAACGTCTGACAACACCAGTGCGAGGATCGGACAGAATTTTGATCACAATCACTTCCTGTCGATACTCAAATTCCAGAAGTTCAAAGATAATGGAGGGTCGATGCATCCGAAGAGCTGGGTGATGCAATTTACTAATTCATTACCGTCGTCATGGCCAACCCAGGCCAAATTAGAATTCATGTGTGGACACATCGAAGGCCAAGCCGCGGAAAAGATGCGGGGCGTGGCAGCGACGTGTCGGACTTATCAGGAATTTGTTGGTGCATTCCTGCGGACCTACTGGTCAAAGGAAACGCAAGACAGGATTAAAGAGGAAATAATATTTTGTCCTGAACTGGAAGTGTCCGGGCATAAGAGCGCAACCAAATTTTTTGATGATTTACTCAAGAAGAATCAGTTTTTAGATAGTCCATACAGCAACGGAGAAATTATTAAATTTTGCTTTTCGAAATTGCCAGTTAGGTATCAACAGACACTTGTCGGGAAGTGTGGATCTGACATAGATGCATTCAAGAGTCTACTGCGCGAACTCGAAGTAGTCTTCGATAAACAAGACGCAAAGGACAGGAAGAAGGCGCAAAATAACAAATACCACGGGCCAGCAAGGGAAGACGACAACAGATCGCATAATCGCACTGGTCAGTTAGGAAACCAGGGTTACCGAGATCAAGGTTACGCTATTCAAGGTTATGGAAACCAGAGACACGGAAACCAGAACGTCAGGGAACAGGGTCAATCCAGACAAGCAATCTGGGACAGGAGGAATGACGAACGGCAAAGCGACCGTAATTGGAGGGAGCGAAATCAAGGACAACAGGAGAACCAGGAGATTGAAATTAGACCTCCAAATCCTAATGCACGTCAGAGGAGGGGGAGTCTAAGAAGGGATTGACGCTAGTCCATAGGACTCCACCACTTCTCTCACATAAAGGAGTTCGTAGAATAGTAGTAGTGTAAGAAATGTACATAGTAGAATAGGCAAATATATGAACCTTTGTTCGGGGAACAATAATCGTTACATTAATAGATTAAGATTGCTAAAGTATTAACACGCTGCGTTGTCTTGCATAAGAATTTACTGCTGCTATCCTCTTTTTGTTTATGTTTGCGATCTCCAATGTCGATGGAGTAGGAGACACTACCTTTTCATGAGCAATGTTTTTGTCCTTTCCTATCTGGTGTCCATGTTAAGGGATAAGGATGAGTGATGAGACGTCGCACAAACGGGCGCATACAAGAACGTGCTCTTAGAAGCGTTCTGAGAAGTCGTGATACGCTCCATAGCGGCCACAACCAGTTCATGAGACGTTCATACCAATGCTTGCAGGCACGCGTCAGTGCACTGCACGATTGTGGTATATTGCGCGATTTCGAGGGTGAATATGGGCAGTATAGTTTTTGCAGAGCTGCGCCGGTATCGTTGTCTTGCAAGTCGGGGTGAACCTGTGAGCATTTGACTCTAATGGTGCCCTAGACGAGAGAAATGAGGGCATAAAAGCCTACCATGTTAATGTGCTGGTTGGGGATTTAGCGTGCTGCTCGTTTTTGTCACAGATGAATCACCAAGGAATTGTACTTGGATATTCGTGACATACTGTGTAGCTGGCGTGTGTTGGGTGTCTGAATCCTCAACAGGAACCAGTCCTGGCTTGGTCATATTACATTGCTTCTGGAAAGGTGTACTTTGATCGCGAAAACCGCTTCACATAGAGAAGGAAGTTGCAACTATAAATTTATGGTCGTGTATAGCCATGGCTAACCCAGTCTCTGGAGTTTCAGTGAGGCGTAATGAAAACTCGGAGGTCATGTCGTACGGCGCGCACATCACTGTCGTCAATAGCGGCGAGCAGCAAGACATCTCAGCGTAACAGGAACTATGTAAGGGTATTGTATAAGGTAAAAAAAAAAAAAAAAAAAAAAATAAATAAATAAATAAATAAATAAATAAATAAAATAAAATAAATAAATAAATAAATAAAAGGGAAAGTACGATACTAGGATAAGTTAACTGTAGGATTTAGCAATAACTAGATTAATATTGTGGGGGTTTTCTACCACAAGTGTGGCGCGCGCCTGTTGAGTTGCTATTTTTCAGGTCACCAAACTACAGACCCGAGATGGAGGGACGACGGGCGAGCGAAAGTAGCGTAGTTGCATGTTCTTTATAGCACAGTAAAACTTAGACCTGCATAACAACATAATTTAATTAAAAGACGTAGAATGTAGATCGTTGGGATATGGTAGTTAATTCTTGAAGCATGTCTACTGTCGATCTATATAATTAATAGTAATATTAGTGCGGGCCCGCACATTTAGTTGTTCATCCATTACAAAGCATCAGTTATCACACACCATGTACATACTGAGATCGGTCTCTACACATATATCAAAATAAATTATTTCCATGTCTAGATTAGATGTTATAATGATTGCCATAGATTAATAACTATAAAAGTAAAATAAGAGTGTCTGAAATGACAGACCATCAATGTTTCATTATGTAAATTTATTATAACATAGAAGGTCATGGGAAAAAGTTAGGCATAAGACTTTTGTAAGAATTGTACAGATGACGAGGAACGTGGCAATGCAGAGGCCAGCCAGCGCAAAAACAAGAGGTCTTCGGCTACCTGCTAGAGGGCGAGCGTCCCGTCCTACACGCTGACAGTCACCCGGCTGCCTACCTGAGGGATTACACGGGACCCTCGCCCCGCCACAAGCGAAAGTGGGGCTGGCCGTTGACCCTGACACGCGACAGCCTGCTAGCTCTCCGGACGCGGCAGCCGCTTGGAGGGATTCCCTGCGGCAGACCACGTTGTCGTGAGTACACGAAGAACATCACATATCGTGTCAGAACCTGCGCATCATGTGCCTCAGGACAGAAAGGGACGCTCTATACTCACCTGTTTGGGTTTTTACAACTCACTAGCATTGGCCGATCTGCATACACAAAGCAGTATCGTGCCACACTAACAAATGTATGGTCTCATGTCTTACTTCTCCTCTCTATTAGAGAGCAGTTTTTAACAATAGTCGCTCCTAGTTCGATCCTGTATGGATGACCTCACACACCTGTGGAGTCACTCCACGTGCCATCATCCCTCGTCGAACTGCAATATTGGGAAACGTAAAGTTCTGTCCAGCGAGAGAAGAGACCTAGACTAGCGATGTATCCCAACAAGGAGATCTCAGAGACAATTAATCGACGTGAGGAGAACCTATCACTGTGTCTTCCTACCGTACTGCCGTGATCATATGCGTGGGTCTGACTACAATCTCAACAGCGTACTGCAGACACTCCAGAACTCCCTATTGCTGTTGCCACAACGTAGCAACTACACCCGACGTTTAGCCTTATGTGATGTCAGTACGGTGGAATTTGTGAAGTGCCACGGATATTTCTAACAATGTGATTTAGTGCCTCATTCTCAGCACAGTCGTGAACTTTGTGCAATGTGCACGCACAATTTGATGCCCCATGAACCTTGTTTTTTTTGTTTTTCTTAAATTTCTTTCTCTTATGTTGTTTCTGTAATGTATGTTATACCTTGTATGCGTTTGTGTTTTACACTGTAATTCTTATTACAGATTACTGTATTGTTCTCCACATCATGTTTTTTTTGTATTTTGTGTTTATTGTTGTGTGTATGCTAACAGTGTGCCTGAAGTCCCCATGAACTGAAGCAGATACCACCACTGTCATTGTGAATGGACCATCAGTTCAGGGAACATTTTGTAAAGGTTATTCTTGCTGCAGGGAGACAGAATGAATCGGAGGTTGTAACTAGATTCGGAAAACTCACAAAGAGATTGTTAACTTAAATATTACCATGTGTGAGTGAGGTCAGGTTAGTTTAATGATTAAAATTGTTGTAACATCTTGGGCATTTAATTGCGGAGCACTCCAACTCTGATTGTAAAGAATAAACTGCTCCATATTTGGCTCAGATGCCCGGGCCATGTTTAGAGCGTGAATGTCTGCGTGAATCGGTGTTTGGAAGGGGCTCCCTGGGTATGGATGTGTGATGTGAGTGTTAGTGTTCCATATTAAGAAGGTGAAGTTGGCTACATCATAAATAATCCTCCCTCTATGAGCTGCATTTTTCAGTTGCAGTGATTTTCTTTATAGAGTGCGGCATGTGGAGTCACTTTGTAAGATTGTTCTTGGGCGATTGACTCACTACCTTGCTCCTAAGTGAGCCAACCGCTCACCAATTACAATCTAAAATGGCGTAGGGGCAATGAGAGGTGGCATGAGCCCCCTCTCATATTCCTATCTTACGATTCTCCTCTCTAGTTGCATGCGGTGGAGGTTCCGTTGTTCCTTCACACGCGGACTTCCCATGTAGCGTCTCTCGCCACCCGGGTGGTCCAGTGACAGGCGGGCTCTTCTCACTTTGAAAGGGTAGGCTGACAGGTGTGGGGGCCGAGTGAATACTCTCCGGACGCCGACATTGTCAGGAGACGCGGCCGCGAAAGCCGGAAGTGGCGGCTGGGCTGGTGGTTCCGTTGCTTCGCAGAAGCTTAGCGAAAACACTTTCTGGCGGGCTACCAGCGAGGCGTGGGAATGACTTATGTACCCAGGCAGCTCTGGCGGGAAAATTACCGCGCTTTCTGCATATAGTAACTGTGATTGGCTTGCTCAGGGCATAGCTCCGTGACGGGGCAAAATCAGCACAGAAATTGGCGCCAAGAATCTCCATTGGTGGAATGGTAGTGCTCCGGCAATGGAGTGGAATTTCCGCCGGTTTTCGTGTTGCTGATTGGAACGTAACCACGGCCACTGTCGTGGGGGTGGGAATGTTGTGTGTTCGGCCTGTACGGGTGCTCTGAGGAGTCAGCAGTCGCCTTTCGGTCGAGGACGTCAAAGCAGCCAGCCCTCGCCTGCGGTACGCCAGATCGTGTTCTGGGAGAAAAGAAGACTGTTGGTAATGTACGTCCGCAGCACCGGCAGATAGGGATTTTCCGAGGTGATAATCAGAGCTCAGCAGAGCGCGCCTGTTCATCCTTTTCTAACTTTGTTCAGTTTCGAGTAACAGCAATTACCATTGGGTTAGCTGTGTGTCTCTCTTGAGATTTGAGTGGAAAGGAATTGGCTCCACATACCACTTCGTCTTAAACCTCACGATCTAAGTTAGGGACAACTTCACCTTTATAGTGTTTGTATGAATCTCCAATTTTAGCCAATTTGATGTTTTATAAATTTGCTGTGTTTCTTTTACTATTCTGTGTTTAATCTTAATAAATCATATTGTTATTTTGAACAGAACTTTCATTCTGTCAATCAATAGAGCAACCCTATCATTCCTCACTATGCTAATGAAACCTTTGTTTATTTAACTTATGTATCAAATTAAATTACTGCAGGTGCCAAACTCTCTTCTACTCCACTAGCAGGGTTGATTAGAGTCAGTTCGCGTATTTTTTTTATCCTTGTGCAACAGCAAAAGTCGGAGTTAGAATAGGGGGGGCTTAGAGCATGATTTACACATGTGGATTCTAGTAGAATTTAGTGATAAATACACTACTAGCCCCGGCACCTCGCAATGTTCCCAATTATTTATGGTACAGTTGTGTATGATCCTAAGAGTGCATCCCCAAAGTTGTTCAATGTCTGTTGTAAAGAGTATTTGATAAGGACTGGACAAACTAAAAACATCGAGAAATGCCGACACTAACGTCTTGTATGTCATTTCCTTTGCAGTTGCACTGCATTTTCCTAGAACTCAGAACAAAGCTAAGTCTTTGATTCCCCGTCCCTAATACTGACTTTTCATGATCGTCCCAGTTCATATCTCTTCTTAGTATTAACGCTAAATATTTATATCCTGAGGTACGCTGAGACTACTCACGTCTTGCTCAGAAACGATACCTGTGTCTGTGAATACAGCTACAAGAAGGACTTAGACATATATACATGGCATTGATTTAACTGACCCACACACGAGAATGAACTAAGTGACCAACCGGAAGTGTCAAGAGAGAAAATCTAAAGAAAGTATCCAGTAAACTCAGGCATATATATGTAGAATGAGTTTAAAGAATGCATCACCAGCTTATTGTTGTCACTCTTATACGTGAACGTGGAAGACGGCGGCAGTAACGGCTGGAAATTCTGAGTCCAGCTCACCCGCTGTACTCTGCCCTAAAAGGGAGACATCCTTCTCCAAGCTGCCTCGGCAGCAAGTGTCTTTTTTCGATGTCTACACAGCCATTGTCCTCTGACTTAACCCTTAGAAATTTGGCTGATTCTGTCAGTGTAAGCATCTCGCCAACCAATTGCAGCAAAATTTTATAAATAAGATTAAAAAGTTTCTGCTCTTGCAAATTTTGTCTTCTTTAACCAACTGTGGTCTGGCGCGGAGAGGAAGGAAGAAAATCTTTCCCATGCCATGTCAGATTTCTAACCACTGGCCAATCAAAAGACTTACTCACAGAGGGGCATAGGAAAGTGCGCCTTCTAAAAAAGAGTTCTTGTTACTAGGATTTCACACAAACGTTCTTTCGTAGTGTGGCCGCAGTTAAATGGCCGCTTCTATTATCTCCCCATCTGACTGCTAAATATGGCTTCAGATGTTATCTTTCCAAAACGGATTTCTCCTAGTATCTCGCACAATGCAGTCACCTCCGAAGTGTCTGCTGTGCAGGTTTGGGACATGGGCAATTCTCTCTACTCTACCTACCCAGGAGGGCTGCTTTCAGTGCTGAACAAGTTTATGGCTCTCTGGTCCTTTGAACTTTCGACTATACTGACTATTCGACTGTGCATAGGTTGTGTGACAGTTTGGGGATAAACTCCCACATAACATAACTACCACCTTAACATCTGCACCTGCCATCTGAGAACAAGTAATGGTTTCCCAGCAACATTCTATGCCTTTCCAAGCCATTGGTCGAAGCCTAGCAGTAGCCAGACTAGAGAATTACCATCACACATAGGCTGCTGTTAACAGCACAACACAAACGGCTGTATTTGGAGTGGTGACATGACTGAGAAGCGCGGACAGCAGATGAATGGCGTCCATTGCGTTCAGCAATGAATCGCAGTTCTGCACTACCCCAGATGACCATCGTTGTGGAGATGGCAGTGGCCTGGCGAGAGGTCTCATAAGTTTTTGGAAAGGCACAGTGATGCTACTCCTGGCATCATTGTGGAGGAGCCATCAGCCATGACTGCAGGTCATGTCTGGTAAAGATTGAGGGATTTGAATGGAACGACGTTATGTCAAAGACATTCTGCGTCCTCATGTGTTACCTCTCATACGACAGTGTCATAGTGACATTTTCCAACAGAACAACGCTCGTCCATACATGGCAGATGTCTCAATGAACATTCTGCGTGAGGCTCGGTTACTCCTGTGACCAGCGAGGTCTTCAGATCTCTCCCCGAAAGAGCACGTGCGGGACCAGTTCGCACGTCAGCTTTCTCCCATTCCCAGGTTGCAGGATATCAAAGACCAATTACAACACTTGTAGGCCAGCTCCCTCACGCAGAGGATACTACAGCTATATGACACCATGTTGTTGTTGTGGTCTTTAGTCCTGACACTGGTTTGATGCATCTCTCCATGCTGCTCTATCCTGTGCAAGCCTCTTCATCTCCCAGTACCTACTGCAACCTACATCCTTCTCAATCTGTTTAGCGTATTCATCTCTTGGTCTCCCTCTACGCTTTTTACGCTCCACGCTGCCCTCCAATACTAAATTGGTGATCCCTTGATGCCTCAGAACATGTCCTACCAACCGATCCCTTCTTCTAGTTAAGTTGTGCCACAAACTTCTCTTCTCCCCAAACCTATTCAATACCTCCTCATTAGATACATGATCTTCCCATCTAATCTTCAGCATTCTTCTGTAGCACCACATTTCAAAAGTTTCTATTCTCTTCTTGTCCAAATTAGTTATCGTCCATGTTTCACTTCCATACATGGCTACGCTCCATACAAATACTTTCAGAAACGACTTCCTGACACTTAAATCAATTCTCGATGTTAACAAATTTCTCTTCTTGAGAAACGCTTTCCTTGCCATTGCCATTCTACATTTTATATCCTCTCTACTTCGACCATCATCAGTTATTTTGCTCCCCAAATAGCAAAACTCCTGTACTACTTTAAGTGTCTCATTTCCTAATCTAATTCCCTCAGCATCATCCGACTAAATTAGACTACATTTCATTACCCTTGTTTTGCTTTTATTGATGTTCATCTTATACCATAGTTTCAAGACACTGTCCATTCCGTCCAACTGCTCTTCCAAGTCCTTTGCTGACTCTGACAGAATTACAATGTCATTGGCGAACCTCAAAATTTTTATTTCTTCTCCATGGATTTTAATACCTACTCCGAATTTTTCTTTTGTTTCCTTCACTGCTTGCTCAATATACAGATTGAATAACATCGGGGATAGGCTACAACCCTGTCTCACTCCCTTCCCAACCACTGCTTCCCTTTTATGCCCCTCAACTCTTATAACTACCAACTGGTTTCTGTACAAATTGTAAATAGCCTTTCGCTCCCTGTATTTTACCCCTGCCACCTTCAGAATTTGAAAGAGAGTATTCCAGTCAACATTGTCAAAAGCTTTCTTCAAGTCTACAAATGCTAGAAACGTAGGTTTGCCTTTCCTTAATCTAGCTTCTAAGATAAGTCGTAGGGTCAGTATTGCCCCACGTGTTCCAATATTTCTACGGAATCCAAACTTATCTTCCCCGAGGTCAGCTTCTACCAGTTTTTCCATTCGTCTGTAGAGAATACGCGATAGTATTTTGCATCCGTGACTTATTAAACTGATTGTTCCTTAATTTTCACATCTGTCAGCACCTGCTTTCTTTTGGATTGGAATTATTATATTCTTCTTGAAGTCTGAGGGTATTTCGCCTGTCTCATACATCTTGCTCACCATATGGTAGAGTTTTGTCAGGACTGGCTCTCCCAAGGCCGTCAGTAGTTCCAATGGAATGTTGTCTACTCCCGGGGCCTTGTTTCGACTCAGGTCTTTCAGTGCTCTGTCAAACTCTTCACGCAGTATCGTATCTCCCATTTCATCTTCATCTACATTCTCTTCCATTTCCATAATATTGTCCTCGAGTACATTGTCCTTATATAGACCCTCTATATACTCCCTCCACCTTTCTGCTTTCCCTTCTTTGCTTAGAACTGGGTTTCCATCTGCGCTCTTGATATTCATACAAGTGGTTCTCTTTTCTCCAAAGGTCTCTTTAATTTTCCTGTAGGCAGTATCTATCTTGCCCCTAGTGAGACAAGCCTCTACATCCTTACATTTGTCCTCTAGCCATCCCTGCTTAGCCATTTTGCACTTCCTGTTGATCTCGTTTTTGAGACGTTTGTATTCGGTTTTGCCTGCTTCATTTACTGCATTTTTATATTTTCTCCTTTCATCAATTAAATTCAGTATTTCTTCTGTTACCCAAGGATTACTACTAGCCCTCGTCTTTTTACCTACTAGGTCATCTGCTGCCTTCACTGCTTCATCTCTCAAAGCTACCCATTCTTATTCTACTGTATTTCTTTCCCCCATTCCTGTCAATTGTTCCCTTATGCTCTCCCTGAAACTCTGTACAACCTCTGGTTCTTTCAGTTTTTCCAGGTCCCATCTCCTTAAATTCCCACCTTTTTGCAGTTTCTTCAGTTTTAATCTACAGTTCATAAGCAATAGATTGTGATCAGAGTCCACATCTGCACCTGGAAATGTCTTACAATTTAAAACCTGGTTCCTAAGTCTCTGTCTTACTATTATGTAATCTATCTGAAACCTGTCAGTATCTCCAGGCTTCTTCCATGTATACAACCTTCTTTTATGATTCTTGAACCATATCCAACCTAATCAATGCATGCGTCCAGGTCGGAGGGCGTGCAACGTCATAACGATAAGTGGGCTCATACTGGCTAGTCCTCTGTAAATTTGATTCGACTTTCTATTCCCTGAAGCCACATCGTATACCTTCTCAACCCGCCAAGTTTCATTTCTTTTTCTACTCCCGTTCTGGGTGCTGCACTTATTTTGTCAGGCAGTGCACATGTATACATTGTCTTTTCCTTTTTTTCATCAGATAATGGATGCTTGTATAAGTGACAGATGCTGCAACTGATACGTGGGTGATTTTGTAAGTATAGGACGTTTCCTATATGACGACTCGCTCAATTCACCTCTCTCCGTGTCATAGACCTTCCTGATCGTTGCCGCCAGCATGACACTAACAGCGAGCAGGAACGGACGTTTACTGTTTATTTGGGATGTTTCAAAGTGTGTGACAAAATTAACAATCCTGCCAAGTGTGAGTTTTGTAGTGTAATACCGTTTCTAAATTCGAAAAAGTCCGCCCTTGCGTTAGTTACAGATTACACAAACTTGTGAAAGTGTGATGATTAAAACTCCGGTTCGAAAATGGTGTATCATGTTCAATGGCGGACGAAAGAATGTTCATGATGAAGAACGATTAGACCGACCTTCACTGGTGACTGACGACCTCAAATCAAGGATTGGCGAAAAAGTTCACAGGACAAACGTTTTGCTGTTGATGGACTAAGCTTGCGCTTTCCTGAAATTTCAGGATCATTTCTTTGTCAAACTGTTAGTCGCTATAGAAAATTGTGTGTGAGACGAGTTCTTAAACTTTTGGCGGATGAACACACTAGACAACGAGTAGAAGCTTCACTGCCTTTTCTCAGTCGGTACGACAAGGATGGCGAAGAGCTTTTGGGCCATACAGTTGTTTTGTTACATTGTTCCACATAAAAGTCCCAAAAGTAAGCGCCAGTCTGTGGAATGGCATCGTTCAAGATAATGAACTTTGCGCAAAAACTAGACAGGCACCGATAAAATGAAGTGTTTCCTTCACTCACCAAGGGTTGACCCATTTACAGTTTGGCAAACAGCAAAATGGGTGCCCTCAAATGTCACATCTCATTCGCTTTCTCCTTTCGTCGTGGGTAGGCATTACACCGTACAACACAGTAGGGTCACTTTTTCGAAACCCCGCAGTTATCTCCCTTTGCGCCACAGTAGTTTGTAATTTGTCTCAAAGGTGCCCTCACGCTTCCTTTGTAATGTTGCAAAAGCGTTGCGCCCTGCGACGGCTGTCTCGGGCGAAAAACGGCCAGAGCTCAAACTCATTGCCACCCATGCACCTTTGTTGGTCATTTTAAAAATATTCCCGTTCCGTGGTGCTGGTGCTGCATATATGCCTTTCGACACCCCTTAGCTCTCGTATGCAGTCAGCAGGCGCTAGGTCACTCAGCTCAGTGGTATCGATATGGTTGCTTCACACTCGTGTCACGTAATTAGTGATTGGTTGTCTCTTTACAGTTTTACAGTGTTCAACAAATGTGCGTTGGTGCACCGAGGGTGACGGGGGAGGGGGGGAGGGGGTGTTAAAATAGGGACACTTTGCCTGGGATCAAAAGGTATCAGTGACCTTCACTGCTCCAAATCGCGTTCACATATCGTCTAGTGGTTTAGAACGGTCCCTAGTGGCCGGCCGGAATAGCCGTGCGGTTCTAGGCGCTACAGTCTGGAGCCGGGCGACCGCTACGGTCACAGATTTGAATCCTGCCTCGAGCATGGATGTGTGTGATGTCCTTAGGTTGGTTAGGTTTAATTAGTTCTAAGTTCTAGGCGACTGATGACCTCAGAAGTTAAGTCGCATAGTGCTCAGAGCCATTTGAACCATTTGGTCCCTAGTGGTTCCACCCTCTGTATCAGAGCAAAAATTGCAGTCGCACTACAATGTAAAGGAGTGCAATCATCTTCAGTGGGGTTGGTGGCCCACAACGTCTTAGAGAAGGGCTGAATGATCCGAGGGTGTCAGCAGTGTCAAAGATTGTCATGAACGTGCTCCTGTTGCTCATCGAACTGCGAACTATAGTTTTAAACAGCAAAATTAAAGCGATTCAGAAACCCAAGCGAAGGGTGGTCCTTTGACGCCTTTTATGCCACCGCCTCAGCCCTTTTCGTGTCAATACTGCGGCGGTATGCCTGAAATGTTTACCTCGGCCACTCATAAAAAGCCGCGTGATTTCAACGCTGGGCGTCGTGGTTCTGACATCATAGAGGCATCAAAAGTAGAGGTGTGGGTAAGAGGCGGTGTGACGACATTCCAAACGTGTGCCACGTCCACAGCGGCACAGGGCAGAATTATGGTGAAATTTGGTGCCAAAGCATTATAATTAACGCACCTTACACCTCACTTGAACTTCTGAGCTGTGGCCGTTTTTCGAATGTTTCGATACGTTGCTATTTGAAACATTTTCGTGGCCGAGGGTGACGTCACGAGGCGCCACGCTTTTGCACCATTACGGAGGAAGTTTGTAGGCACCATTGAACTAAATTTCAAACTTCGCAGTGAGAGGCAAATACAGCGTTTCGAAAAAGTGGTCCTAAGTAATGTTGCGCAGTGTAGATGAAGAACATTAGAGGGCATTTAACACTTCTACATCGATGTAAAAGTGTTAAATACCCTCTAATCTACATCTATCTTAGAAGAAAGATTAAGAAAAGGCAAACTTACATTTCTAGCATTTGTAGACTTAGAGAAAGCTTTTGACATTGTTGACTGGAATCCTCTCTTTCAAATTCTGAAGGTGGCAGGGGTAAAATACAGGGAGCGAAAGGCTATTTACAGTTTGTACAAAAACCAGATGGCAGTTATAAGAGTCGAGGCTCATTAAAGGGAAGCAGTGGTTGGGAAGGGAGTGAGACAGGGTTGTAGCCTCTCCCCGATGCTATTCAATCTGTATATTGAGCAAGCAGTGAGGGAAACAAAGGAAAAATGCGGAGTAGGAATTAAAATCCATGGAGAAGAAATAAAAACTTTGAGGTTCGCCGATGACATTGTAATTCTGTCAGAGGCAACAAAGGACTTGGAAGAGCAGTTGAACGGAATGGACAATGTTTTGAGCCGGCCGCGGTGGCCGTGCGGTTCTAGGTCCGGAACCGCGGGACTGCTACGGTCGCAGGTTCGAATCCTGCCTCGGGCATGGATGTGTGTGATGTCCTTAGGTTAGTTAGGTTTAAGTAGTTCTAAGTTCTAGGGGACTGATGACCTAAGATGTTAAGTCCCATAGTGCTCAGAGCCATTAGAACTATTATTATTTTTTTTTTTTTTTACAATGTCTTGAAAGGAGGATATAAGATGAACATCAACAAAATCAAACCGAGGATAATGGAATGTAGTCGAATTAAGTCGGGTAATGCTGCGGGAGTTAGATTAGGAAATGAGACACTTAAAGTAGTACAGGAGTTTTGCTATTTGGGGAGCAAAATAACAGATGATGGTCGAAGTAGAGAGGATATAAATTGTAGACTGGCAATGGCAAGGAATGCGTTTCTGAAGAAGAGAATTTTGTTAACATCGAGTATTGATTTAAGTGTCAGGAAGTCGTTTCTGAAAGTATTTGTATGGAGTGTAACCATGTATGGAAGTGAAACATGGACGATAAATAGTTTAGACAAGAAGAGAATAGAAGCTTTCGAAATGTGGTGCTACAGAAGAATGCTGAAGATTAGATGGGTAGATCACATAACTAATGAGTAGGTATTGAATAGAATTGGGGAGAAGAGGAGTTTGTGGCCAACTTGACAAGAAGAAGGGATCGGTTGGTAGGACATGTTCTGAGGCATCAAGGGATCACAAATTAAGCATTGGAGGGCAGCGTGGAGGGTAAAAATCGTAGAGGGAGACCAAGAGATGAATACACTAAGCGGATTCGGAAGGATGTTGGTTGCAGTAGGTACTGGGAGGTGAAGAGGCTTGCACAGGATTGAGTAGCATGGAGAGATGCATCAAACCAGTCTCTGGACTGAAGACCACAACAACAACAACAACATCTACATCTACACTGACATTCTGCAAATCACATTTAAGTGCCTGGCAGAGGGTTCATGGAACCACCTTCACAGTTCTCTATTATTCCAATCTCGTATAGCGCTTCTTTAGGGGAACCGCAGCATCACTGCTGTTTCACTGTAAAACAGTTACTACATACTGTGACGTTTCTGGCAGAAAATCGTGAGTCCACTCGTGCCCCGTCGATAACTCTAATTACTTCGAATAAACTGCCAGTTTCCTTTCACAAGAAGTAGATTTTCTGAATCTGTGCTAGATATGTGGCAGTAAAAGGTTTTTTTTCGAAATATTTCAGAATCTTGTAAAATAGTATACGTTCCAAAATCGTACTGCGATTTGATATTAGTGATGTGAATCTATAAATATCCGCCTATTTCCTTTCTTGTGTTTGGTGTGACTTTCGCCGCTTTCCAGTGTTTAGGTGCGGATCCTCGAGTAAGCGGCTGTATATGATCGCTATAACTGGAGCTATTCTATCACCATATTGTGAAAAGATCTTAACTGGTATTCAGTATGGACCGGAAGACTTTCCTTTCTTAAATGATTTAAGTTGCTTCGCTACGCCTAGGGTATCAACTTCAACATTATGCCACGTTGGCAATGTTTACTGCATCTTCTTGGTTAGGGACTTTCGGAAAACCTTGTTTAGTAACTTCGATTAAGTGGCGCCGTCATCGGTAACACTTCCAATACTGTCACGCAGTACTGAGGTGTCCTGCCGTTGGTATACTTCATACATGACCAGAACGTCTTCGGATTTTCTGCCAGATTTCGAGATAGAGTATCACACTGGAAACCATTAAAATCGTCTCGAAGTTTCGATGTGCATGTGAATGTAAGTATTATTTTGTGTGTGTGTGTGTGTGTGTGTGTGTGTGTGTGTGTGTGTGTGCGCGCGTGAGTCAGTACCCGTGTATGGTGAACTGCGCGACATTATGAGACACACTCGCTGACAGACTGCTGGATCCCTTGACGCTGTTGTGCATGGCTTAATGCCCCCCAACCCCGCCACCTCCCCCACTAGAGATACTACAGAAATGCGGAGCTCGGCTGACAGAACTGGGCCAGCTGGAACAACGTGCGTCAGCGAAGACGGGCCCTTCTCGAGTGCGACAGCGAATACGTAATATCGTGGGTCGAACCGTTTTGGCGTCCCGAGCTGCAGCGTAGTAGATAAACACTGAAAATTCAACTGTTTTTACCTTATGCGTGAGGTGGGATACGGAAGAACTAAGGAAGTTCCCTAAGGCTACACATACAGCAATAAGGAATAGCTCAGTAGGCAGTACAGTTGAAGAGGAATGGACATCTCTAAAAAGGGCAATCACAGGAGTTGGGAAGAAAAACATTGGTAAAAAGAAGGTAATTGCGAAGAAACCATGGGTAATAAGAGATACTTCAGTTGATCGACAAAAGAAGGTAGTATAAAAATGTTCAGGGGAATTCAGGAATACACAAATACAAGTCACTGAGGAATGAAACAAATAGGAAATGCAGGGAAGTTAAGACGAAATGGCTGCATATTTGAAGAAATCGAAAAAGAAATGATTGTCGGAAGGACTGACTCAGTCAAAACAACCTTCGGTGAAATTAAAAGCAAAGATGGTAACATTAACAGTATGATGGGAATTCCACTGTTAAATGCAGAGGAGAGAGCAGATACGTGGAAACAGTACATTGAAGGACTCTATGAGGGGAAAGATTTGTCAGATGTGATAGAAGAAAAAGCAGGAGTCAATTTAGATGAGATAAGGATCGAGTATTAGAATCAGAATTTCAGAGAGCTTTGGAGGACTTAAGATCAAATAAGGCAGAATTTCTAAAATCATCAGGGAACGTGGCAACAAAACGACTATTCACGTTGGTGTGTAGAATGTATGAGTCTGGCGACATACCATCTGACATACGGAAAAATATCATCAACACAATTCAAAAGACTGTAAGAGTTGACAAGTGTGAGAATTATCACACAACCTGCTTAACATCTCATGCACCCAAGTAGCTGACAAGAAGAATATACTGAAGAACAGAAAAGAAAATGATGTGTTAGACGACGATCAGTTTGGCTTTGGAAAAGGTAAAGGCACGAGACATGTAATTCTGGCGTTGTGGCAAGACTAATGAAGCAAGACTAAAGAAAAATCTAGACACGTTGATAGTATTTCTCTAGATGGAAAAAGCGTTCGACAGTATAAAATTGTGCAAGATGTTCGAAATTCTGAGGAAATTATGGGTAAACTATAGGAAGAGACGGGTAATATACAACACGTACAACAGCCAAAACGGAACAATAAGAGCGGAAGACGAAGAACGAAGTGTTCGTATTAAAACAAGTGTAAGACAAGGATGTAGTCTTTCGCTCCAACTGTTCAATCTGTACATCGAAGAAGGAGAGAAGGAAATAAAAGTTATGGTCAGCAGTGGAATTAAAATTCAAGGTGAAAGGATGTCAATGATACGACTCACTGATGACATTGCGATCCTGAGTCAAACTGAAGAATTACATGATCTGCTGATTGGAATAAACAGTCTAATAAATGCAGAATGTGGACTGAGAGTAAATTGAAGAAATGCGAAGGTAATGAGAATAGCAGAAATGAGAGCAGCGAGAAAATTAACATAATGAGTGGTGGTGACGAAGTGGACGAAGTTAAGGATTTCTGCTACCTAGGCAGCAAAATAACCAATAACGGACGGAGCAAGGAGGACATCAAAAGCAGACTAGCACTGGAAAAAACATTCCTGGTCAAGAGAATTCGCCTAGTATCAAACATAGACCATAATTTGAGGAAGAAATTTCTGAGAATAAAAGTTTGGAGCACAGCATTGTATGGCAGTGAAACACTGGCTGAGGTGGTTCGAAGCGTTTGAGATGTGGTGCTACAGACGAGTGCTGAAAATTAGGTGGACTGATAAGGTAAGGAATGAGGAGGTTCTACGCAGTATCGGAGAGGACAGGAATATGTGGAAAATACAAGAAGAAGCGACGGGAGGATAAGACATCTTTGAAGACAACAGGGAATGACTTCCATGGTACTAGAGGGAGCTGTAGAAAGTAAAAACTGTAAAGAAAGATAGACTGGAATACATCCAGCAAATAATTGAGGACGTAGGTTGCAAGTGTTACTGAGATGAAGAGGATGGCACAGGATTTATTCATATTTTTATTGCTGCCCGTTCTTCGATTTTATTCCATTTTTCCATTTTATTCTGACAAATTACAATCTATCGCATTCACTGGTGTTTTACCAACTACTTTTCTTCCTCGTTATTGTCATGACGTGAATTTATTCTTGCTTGCATCACATACGTCATGCTCAGAATAACAACATACAAATTACCTGTCTCAGTTTTTAGGACAGTATTAACGAAAATTACATCTTAGTTCAAATACAGTACAAACCTTACAGATATAATCTTTTATGTTTATAGGCCGCATCATAACCCTCTTCAATTTCTACTAAGCGATCGACGTTTCGATCCTCCTGCTGCGATCTTCTTCAGGATTTTCTGGTGTCCATGGTTAGCTTAGAGTTCAACTGAACACGTAAAAGGAATTGTAGAGTAACATGAGGTGGCCTGAAAACCTAAAAGACTTTACGTTCAATGACAGTGGCAACGAAAGCCTGTCGACTTAGACTACGAAGCTTTTTACGTTAATGTAAATCGACTTTTATCAAATGATAAGTGGCAGGAGACGTAGACCGACTTACAACGGCTTTCCTTTTTGTTGAAGTACTGTCAAAGCATTTCTTCACTGTCGTAATCCGAAGTGGGTAGCAACATACTTACTCAGAAGCTCACGCTCAGATCAGAGGAGACGCGGAATTTTTGGTCATCCGCGTCAACGTACACGAACGGTTGTGTACGGGGTGAAACGGCAACAGGGTCATGCTGAGACATTTCAGGTCTCTGTGGTTGGAGACACTACAGAAACACTTGGATGTTAAGCTAAGGAGGTAGATATAGTGATGATAGGGAAGTCACACCCTGGGTTGGCTTAATGGCCTGCTTTATATTGCTCCTAAAAGTGTTTGCAATCAACATACAGAAGAGCACAGTTACTAGTTTATAAAAACATTGATAGGTCTTACTAGATTATCCAATCAATTACGAGAACAAATCGTCATCCCGGCTTATAACTTCATTAAGATTAGGCTACACACAATAACATAAGGTACTAAGACCACGAATCATGGAAGCGCCAGAGTGTTGTTCTAGTCGAACCCCTAGGTTCGAGTACTCGTCACAATGAAAGTGACAGACATAGGTACATGTAGAAAAATGGAAACCAATAACTAGTCCAGAGGTACGTGCAGGCAGGCTTTGCAAGTCATTAGTGTACAAGCTTACCTGAAGATAATGCTCACTCACATAGGATTTGCTGTAGGCTGTTGGTCATCCGAGGCTGTTCGATCTGGAACTCTTCTCCGTCCAGTACTCTGCTACTCTCTGGAACTCTGCTATGCTTGACGTTTGAGCCCCTATAAACGGTATTTTAATCTGTTCGTCTTCAGATGGGACATGACTGCGTCACTATTTATCTCCAGTTCACAATCCGTGAACGTGAAATTCACAATTTCTCAATGAACACTGATGGAAAAAAATCACAACACCAAGTAGGAGCTTTCCGGCATAAACAAGAGTTGGTAAGCGTATTTCTACATCTGGAATATGTCCATTCAAATTTCGCGCCAGTCACGTAAGAGGGATCACGTAAGAGGGACGCTAGTAGCGCCGCTACGTGGATGCAAATCAGGTTCGCATTAAATAAACGTTATGACGGTCGCGGGCGTTATTTACCTTTGAGATTGGACTTAGTGAGTTGATTTTGGTCAAGAATGCCTTTAAGGTGACAAAGATGCCATTATCAGTACTTCACTGAGTTTGAACATGGTCGTGTAATAGCGCTACGAGAAGCTGGATGTTGGTTTTGCGATATTCAGGACGACTCCTGGCAGCGATGGTCACGAAAATGTACAGTAGCAAGAAGTCCAGGCTCCGGACAACTACATGGCACTGCCGAGAGGGAAGACCATCGTGTTCGGCGTATGGCTCTGCTGCATCGCACTGCATTAGCAGCAGCAATTTGACCAGCAGTTAGCACTACAAATACACAACGAACTGTTACAAATCGGTTACTTCAGGGACAGCTCCAAACCAGACGCCCTGTAGCGTGCATACCACTGACTCCAAACCACCACCATTTGTGACTTCAGTGGCGTCAAGCGAGCGAGAGCTCACTGGAGGGCAGGATGGTGGTCTGGTGTGTTTTCTGATGAAAGCTGGTTAGAAACAGGCCAGTTGCGGACCTGCACCCACCCGGTCTCCGTGTTCGACACACTGGACCTACACCTGGATTTATAGTCTGGGATGCGATTTTGTATGACAGCAGTAGCCATGTCCGTTTATCCCACGCACCTGACTGCAAAACTGTACATCGATCATGTGATTCGACCTGTTGTGCTGCCATCCATGAAGAGTATGCCAGGAGGTTTCGCTTTAAACTTCCGGGCTGATAAGCCGTGGGCTATGCGTAGAAATTTCCCCTAACGTTTCATCTCCAATTGCGGGAGACATCAGAAGTGAAGCGGCGAAATGCAACCATAATTGGAGCGAGTGCCGAATTATGGGCACTGCAGAGGTCGCCACAATCCATCACATGATGCCGGCTACAAGATTATCTCTGGTAATGCCTAACATTCTCGATTGAAAGTAATCGATCGTCATTCTTACGGTGCAACGTTGACATCCAAATTTTATCTAATTTGACAACCTCCTCTTTTCTGCCAAAATTAAATCTCAATATGTTCTGTATTTGCGCGCATGATAATGCGATGTTTCCGATGTGACGCTCGCTTTGCTGAATTTTATTTCATTATCACCTTCTTGGTAAACATGGTTCGGTGCGGCCGATTTATGAGTATGTACCAGGCGGCATTTCCTCTTGTGTTCAGCCAGTTGGGTCTTGACACTTCTTTTCGTGGTACCAGTAGAAACTAGTCCACAACTACAAGGAGCTTTTTGTACATCCACTGTAGCCAAAGGATGTATATCAAATGTTCTTTTATCTTCCTGGTGGTTCTGAACGTAATTTCCGCATCATACTCGCTCAACACTTTCCCAATGCGATCTGTAACCATACTAATGAATAGAAGGAAAACTTTCTCCTTGGGCGTCCTTTGTGCCTCGATGATCCTGATTCTCTCCCTAGGGTGAAGTGCTCGATCTATTGGCGCACACTGCTTCTGGAAACATCCCCCAGGCTGTGGCTAAGCCATGACTCCGGAATACCCTTTCTTCCAGGAGTGCTAGTTCTGCAAGTTTCGCAGGAGAGCTTCTGTGAAGTTTGGAAGGTAGGAGACAAGGTACTGGCAGAATTAAAGCTGTGAGGACGGGTTGTGCTTGGGTAGCTCAGTCAGTAGAGCACCTTCCTGCGAAAGGCAAAAGTCCCGAGTTTGAGTCTCGGTCCAGCACACATTTTTAATCTGCTAGGAAGTTTCATATCAGCGCACACACCGCTGCAGAGTGATAATTTCATTCTGCTCGATGTATCTCCTTGGTAGAATAACCATTCTTCTTGAATGTCAATCGTAGATGTTCTACTTCGTCTTTTACATAAGCTGGTTTACAAATTTTGTACACCCTATCTACAAAGGCTTTAGTCACAACTCTTCTTGGTGTGAGTTGGTGGTTAGAATATTTATTAAGGTAGCTGTCAGTATGCATGGATTTTTTATACATCCTATGGCCCAACGTCCCGTGCCCTCGATTTTATAACAGACACATCCAAAAACTTCAGTTAGCCATTATTCTCCGTTTCCACCATAATAAATTGGATTTTCGGATTGATACTATTGAGATCACAAGGAAGGCCTCCAACTCCTTTCTATGTGTGCCCATACCATGATCGTATCATCGACATGGCGGTACCAACTGGCTGGCCTTTTATTGGCAGTCTGGAACGCTAGATGTTCAAAGATTTCTACAAACAAATTGGCCATAGCCAGACTAAGAGAACTGTCCATTGCCAAACCGTCAACCTGTTCCCAAAAATCGTTTTTATATTGATAATAGATTGTGGTGAGCCACTGTCTGAATAACTCCACAGCATCTGATGGAGAAATAACCGCTATTCTTGACATAGCTTCCGTCACAGAAATCATGGTAAAGAACGACACAACATCAAAACTAACAAGGATATCATCTGGGTTTACATGCATTTTTTTAACTTGTCAACGAAATAAAGTGAATTTTTAATACGACTGTTAGTTCTATCGATATAAGTCTTCAGCAATGAGGCAACATGTCTAGCTAACTCATGAGTGAGAGACTATGCAACACTCAGAACATGCAGCAAGGAAACCTGTGGTTTGCGCATCTTGGGCAATCCATAGAGCCTAGGTGGGGACACAGAGTAGCTTCTTATCGTTAAAGGCGAATGCAGACGCTCTCACCAATAGATTGGTGATTTTAAAAATCATCACAGATAATCTCGCAGCCGACGTCATGTGATGGAATGTGCTGCCCTCTCCGCTGCCTATACATTCGGCGCTCCCTTTCTAACATTCTGCGTGGTGTCTGTTAGTTCTAAGTCGTGTCTCCCTACCACTTTAGCGCAACGACACTCTGAGCGTGTTTTTTAGGGAATTACTAGTTTGAACCTGGGACCTGTTGCTGGTAAGGAGACGCCAGACCACACATGACATGTAGAGTTCAGAAGAGTTCAGTGAGACTAGCGATGATATAAATAAATACTTAATGGTTTCAGCGTCAGCTCTACTGCACTCCCTGTAAAAGAATCTTAATACTAACTAAATTTAGTGGAAGGGGTTCAAGGCTTTCCTATTTTTAGTTAGCTGGTAAAATAACGTCGAAAAAGAAGTTAAGTTTACCACTGGAATTTTTATGCTACTCACAAAACATTGTTTATAAATTGCACTATTGAGAAAAGGAAATATTTTAATACAGGATGATAAAAACCAACTGCGTTAAACAAAAATGTGAACGAATATTCCCTGAATGGGTTTCCAAGTTCTACAATGGATCGCAGGATGACCTATGCCATATCACATCTATAATCTAGGTTTAAGTTAAGTTTCATAAAAGAGAAAACTATCAAAATGGTCTCCAGTGACTTTCAATTATCTTTAATTACTTATTTAACTTGTCATAAATTACAGTGGCTGATGTGGCTTCTCAATAATTATATAACAGAAAAATCATCACGTTTCAGATTTTAACTTCTAGTAGCAAATGTGAATACCATGAGCTTTAATTGACGATCGACATTAGTATTATGCAAAAAGGGGGTGTAACAGATGAGACTCCTGCAGTTCTGAGTGAAGCCTTATGCGGCATCGCGAGCGTTCATTACCTTGTCATTGGTTAGGCAGCGTCAGGGGGCGGCGGGCAGTGCAGCTCCACACACCTCGCCGTCTCGGAAGCAACTCTTTCTAACTTCTCCTTACTACAATTTACTGAAGTTGGTTTAAGAAAAGCTATCTGGCTGTGTTTTCAACTGACCAATCAGGGTCTCAATGTTAACCTTAAGCTCCGCCTACAAAAATTCTGTCTATCCAATGAGAAACGTTATACTTCTCGTGGTGGGGCAATGTTTTTAATGTTTGCTACGTAACAGGGATGCGAAAAAGTCTCACGCTAAAACTTGCAGCTGGTGTGGCCCTTTTAGTGTTATCGTAATATATATACTGTTCTTCTGGAGGGCTCTATCTTTTAACATGGGCTGGAGGGTGGTTTTGGCGGTCGGCCGGCGATGTGGGTGTCCATCCCTTATCGTAGGGGCTTTTAGCTTAACACAGTTCTGCTCTCGGCTTCTGTTCTCGTTTCTCCCCTCGGAACTGCGTCTGTTTCACGGTGGGAAGGTATGACATGCATTTAGGCGTTCTTGTGTTAGCCTGTGGTATTGCATTTGCTCACTCATTGATCGTATTACTTTGGTTAATTTAATGTCAGGATTTATTCGTAGCTATGTGACATACTGCCAGATTTGCTATCATGTCAGGGTTTTCATGGAAGGTGTTGGATTTGCCTGACACCTTCAGTTCTGGTTGCAGTTCGCCCCTTTCCCTCTGTGAAGACGTTTCCTACAGTCAGATATGAAACGTTAGGGCAAAGTTTTATGCAACGAGCAAGGCCTGCCAGCTGGGAAGTTTCAACTGAAGTCAGTACCGGCAGTGAGAGCCTATATTGTATGATCATTCCAGGGGGTGTTTTTCCAACAGGATAACGCTCACCCACGTAACTGCAGTGGATGACTGCTACCTACGGATTATGGCTCGGAGGAACCGTGACAGCAATGCCGCCATGTTAAACAATGCTTTTCGTGTAGCCACAGGACGTCGTGGTACGACTCAAACTGCGCAATAGGCTGCATGATGCGCAACTTCACACCCGAAGTCAATGGCGAGGTCCATCTTTGCAACCACGACACCATGCAGCACGGTAAAGTTGGGTCCAACAACCCAACAACATGCCGAATTTACCGCTCAGGGTTGGCATCACGTTCTCTTCACCAATGAGTGTTGCATATGCCTTCAACCAGACAATCGTCGGAGACGGGTTTGGAGGCAACCCCATCAGGCTGAACTCCTTAGACACACGGTCCAGCTAGCGCAGCAAGGTGGAGGTTCCCTGCTGTTTTGGGGTGGCATTATGTGGGGCCGACGTACGCCGCTGATGGTTATGGAAGGCGCCGCAACGGCTGAGCGATATGTGAATGCCATCCTCCGACCAATAGTGCAACCATATCGGCAGTATATTGGCGAGGCATTCGTCTTCATGGACGACAATTGGCGCTCCCAAAGTCCACATGTTGTGAATGACTTCCTTCAGGATAATGACATCACTCGACTAGAATGGCAGACATGAACCCCATGGAACATGCCTGGGGTAGATCGAAAAGGGCTGTTGATGGACGACGTGACCCACAACCCATACTGAGGGATCTAAGCCGAATCGTCGTTGAGGAGTGGGACAATCTGGACCAACAGTGCCTTGAGGAACTTGTGGATAATATTCCACGACAAATACAGGCATGCATCAATGCAAGAGGACGTGCTACTGGGTATCAGAGGTACCGGTGTTTACAGCAATCTGGACAACATGCAGCGTGTGGTTTTCATGAGAAATAAAAAGGGCGGAAATGATGTTTATGTTGATCTTTATTCCAATTTTCTTTATAGGTTCCGGAACTCTCGGAACCGAGCTGATTCAAAACATTTTTTGATGTGTGTATATAACTGTTGCTCCTGGACCGTTACGTTGAGTGGCCGTTATGTTGAGTCCCATCCCACGCTTGTGTGGTGCAACCTCGAAATGATCATACGGCTGCACGGTCTCAATCAGCCCCATTCCGCTCCTCCCATCCTGGCTGTGGTGTTGGGTCCCTCAGGGTCCACATCGCAGTCTCTGCCAAATGCGTCTCGAATTTCGGAAGGAGTGTATAAAGCCCCCCTTAACAAAGTGATCTGTGTATTATTCCAGACGTATTGCTTTTAAGTGGCAACCACTATTACAGCAATATTTGTAATGAGTAGTAAAATGGGAAACTTCATGACGGATTGAAAGTTCTTACATAACTTGCAGTTGGCGTCAGCGTCCGGCAGTTCCGATGTCTGCATAACCTTGTTATGTATAAATACATGTCTCCCAGGTCTTTAAATAATAATGACTGACGTGTTGGTGGTTACTTTTCACGTATCCACTTTTATTAGTAGTTCTTCAAATTCAGTTAACACCTCACAAATCACAAACATTTCCCACTAGAAGTAATGCTACAGGTTGCACAGTTATGTGTAGTGCCTCTTTGTTCACAGTCCTGAAAGCAAGGAGCCACGAACTGTTAGCCAGCCACGTCGTAATACTAACAACTACCATGTTTATCAATTATGCTTTGTCCTGGAAGCTTATAGAACAATTGATGACTTAAATTAATAATTTATCAACTTCCGTTTGTTATATTTTACACACTTCCAAAATAGTTAGTATTTATTGCAAATAATTGGTATTTAGTGCAAATATCAAAGCAAAAAGTATTTCTGAAAGCATCAAGATAAATTACGTAATTTTCGAAATTATGGATGTTATGCGACGTCATTACTTCGACGTAATATCCATAACATCGATTGATAAAGTAATTAAAAAGTTAGCAGTTTTCATGAATGATGTTAAAATGATTTTACGAAATAGAAATTGACATTTATAGGAAAACTAATTTTCATGGTGTAACCTGCTAGTGTATGAAACTCAACAAAGCTTCGCCAGAGTGCACATAAACTTCGTAAATTTCCAGAAACATAGGGTACTTTAGAATCGTAAATAGAGGTAAACATGGATCAAAAACCAAGCGGTGTCGTAGACTTCCATTATAAGAGAAATTCCAAAAGATTCGGGCTTATTACAAGTGGTTAAAAAGTGACTTAGTGACGAACCGAACACAAGGCTGTAACGAAGGTCTGTTGCCGAAGTAAGTTCACCAGTCAAATACTATTCACCTCCATAAAAGAGTAAGCTGGTTGCTTTACGCCAAAGGCGTTGTAAGCAGCCTGGCGCTGTGATCGGATGATGCTGTTTATTTATTTATTTAGTCAGTTATTTTTTTGTCCTGATAACATGACATTCGTCAGGCCTTTATCTGTGCACGTCCGATGCGAAAGTGTAACTCGTAAATAGAACAGCAGCTGTCATAAGGTGCACTCTGAATGTATTTCAACAGGGAATGTGAGACAGTCCAGAAACTAAGCTCGGTCGCTGTAGTAGTAGCAGTATGATGATACATTCATACAGCACGACACGGAATATTGCACAACCAGCCGCCTCGGCCCATCGGGAGAGACACCAGCCACGTGACAAAGCGGTTCCGTCCCTGGCAATCACAGGCAGCGGTTGTCGGACCGAGGTCTGCGTCGGTGCCGATACCCATTGTAGGCAGGGACACTAAACTTCTCTTACGTCAAACCAAGCATTCCACTTAATTTACATCTTGGTCACAACGACAGACATGTTGTACATGGTCCAGTCACATTAATGTGACCACCACCTACGTTCAACGGCCGGCCGAAGTGGCCGTGCGGTTAAAGGCGCTGCAGTCTGAAACCGCAAGACCGCTACGGTCGCAGGTTCGAATCCTGCCTCGGGCATGGATGTTTGTGATGTCCTTAGGTTAGTTAGGTTTAACTAGTTCTAAGTTCTAGGGGACTAATGACCTCAGCAGTTGAGTCCCATAGTGCTCAGAGCCATTTGAACCATACGTTCAACGCTAACGTTCAACAATCACTCACAGACGGCAGGTGGCAGCACCAGCAGAGGAGAGTACACAAAACGTGTCGGGGGGGGGGGGGGAGGGAGGGGGGGGCGGAACACAGTGCAGTCGTTGTCGTAATGCGGACCGAAGCGATTTGTCTGACGTCCTCAAGGCCATGATCACTAGTTTGTGGGCCAAGGGCCAAGGATGGTAGCTATTCCGAAACGGCTAAGTTTGTAAATTGTTCGTGGCCACGGCGCGAAGAGCCCGATCGAGGTGGTGCCACATATTCTCGATTTGGTTTAAATACGGAGAGTTTGGTGTCCGAAGGAGTACGCTAAACTCTTCCTGGCGCTCTTCAAATCACGCATGTATATTACGAACTGTGTGACACGTTGCATTGTTCTGCTGGTAGATGCCATCTTGTCAAGGAAAACCAGATAGGTTGTAAGGGGTGGACATGGTCCCCAAGGATAGACGCACACTTCTGTCACACATTCTGCCTTTCAGAGTGACGATATCGCCCGCTGAATGCCGCGAAAACATTCTCCAAACCACAAACGCTCGCTCCTCCGCCCCTCTGACGTTTGTTGCAGGGCCGTACACGCCTTCTGAAAAGGCCACTGGTCGCCACTCATTGAAAGTACAGTTGCCGTGCTGGCGTGTCAATTCTAACCTTCCTCGCCGATGAACGGCAGTCAGCATGGGTGCATGAACCAGGCACCTGCTGAGGAGGCCTGTATGCAGCAACGTTCGCCGAACAGTCATCGAGGAGACACTGCTGGTAACACTTTGGTTCACCTGGGCAGTCAGATACTCAAAAGTCGCACGTCTATTCGTCCGTAGACATCTCCGCAGCCGTCATTCACCCCTATCAACTGTGGCCAGTGGCTCACCACAGTTGCAAAGCCACCAGTTTAACATAGCCTGCGCGGGATTAGCCGAGCGGTCTAGGGCGCTGCAGTCATGGACTGGTCCCGGCTGAGGTTTGAGTCCTCCCTCGGGCATCAGTGTGTGTGTGTTTGTCCCTGGGATAATTTAGGTTAAGTAGTGTGTAAGCTCAGGGACTGATGACCTTAGCAGTCCTATAAGATTTCACACACATTTGAACATATAGCGACATTTTTCCATGCACGGCATGCTTTAACCACGGCGACATATGTACCGTGAATATCAGGAATCCGGTAAAACATAAAATCTCCGACATCGCTGCGGCCGGAAAGAGATCCTGCAAGAACGGGACCAACGACGACTGAAGAGAATCGTTCAGCCCGACAGAAATGCAACCCTCCCGCAAATTGCTGCAAAATGGTTCAAATGGCTCTAAGCACTATGGGACTTAACATCTGAGGTCATCAGTCCCCTAGAACTTAGAACTACTTAAATCTAACTAACCTAAGGGCATCACACTATGATGTATCATGCAGCGTAACTTGCTGTGACAGTGCGAGAGAGAGAGAGAGAGACAATGATATTGTTTATTACTCTGTGAGCTCACATAATTATTCTTAGGAGAAAGAGCTTTTGTTCTTCTTAAGAGAAAGTTTTACGAGGAGGGAGAGCCATTCTTGTGATGTAAAAATCGACGCCATTGCGAGTTTTTGAATCACATATATGTGTATATGGAAGGAAATCAGTTAATAGAACAATAAAATAGTGTTCATTTCAAGAAGGTACGAGTTATTATACACCCAGCGTATACTTCTATTGTGATTTAATAATAAATACCAGCTTGAGAACAGTTCCGACGGGAGCGTTCAGTTCCAGTGAAATAGTTCGACGTTTTCTTCGAAAAAGAAGTCACTTCATGGATCATTCAAATCCACAATAGTAACTGGACATTTCTCAGAACTGAAAGTAATCTGATTGCTATGCAGCAGAGCCCCGAAGAATATTTCTCCATCGCTACGGTCGCAGGTTCGATTCCTACCTCGGGCATGGATGTGTGTGATGTCCTTAGGTTAGTTAGGTTTAAGTAGTTCTAAGTTCTAGGGGACTGATGACCTCAGATGTTAAGTCCCATAGTGCTCAGAGCCATTTGAACCATTTGAACCAATATTTCTCCGTACTTTGGTTACCACTTTCAGCTCAACACGGTATCTGCAGCATCTGGAGCAGATTTCTACAACAGCGGAAGCGTGTATTCGCTATCAGTTTCACACATCGCCCTGTGTACGCTGTATGTATTTACCCACAACAATGAACATACAGTTACTCACACACATAGAAAGACAATACAAGGTGGTGCGGGAAACATTTCAGTATAAAGGTCCTGTAGAGCTAAACAGTAATTAGCCTAATAGTAGTAGTGGTAAACAAAAAAAATTTTCTTCTTTTTTTTCAAAGGAGCCTTTATATATGTATACCGTTAGACAGGACACGATCCTGATTCAGCACTCATAGTGAACCTGCAATATAACTATGTTAGTAATTTAGTAAGTAATGTTTCATCGTGTTTATAGATGTCTAGTTTTCTAGAGTAACTACATCATGGTCCTTTGTATGTTTCATGCTAACGGAACGTGCGGGAGTATCTTGTGAAGAGAACGAGCACGCCGTTCCAGCAGCCGAGCAGGAACTTCAAAAAGGCCAGAACATTTGAATTACTAGCTTTCTTGAGCATTTATGCATTGTAGTGACCTTTCACGTATTGATTTTCTAAGTATAAATAGAGTTGCTACATTACTTTTACTAGAATTCCAATATTTCAGTTGATATAGTAAGGCAATATGTTATGTGTTATCTATGTACTGTGTTTGTGTCACATTGTAAAGTGTACATTAACAGCATTAGGACATTAACGTTTTTTGCGTGTGTAAAATTTAATAGTCACTTTTGTAGGACTTATTTAGCGGAGAAACTGTCAATTGCTTATTTACGTGGTGATAACTAGATCTATGTTCAAAGCCAATAAGCAAGCACGCATCACAATGCCACAAAATGAATTAAATAGTGTGAATGCATCGTCAAATGGCTCTGAGCACTATGGGACTCAACTAATGCATCGTCAACTAGTGCCACAGAATTTAATACCGCCGTAGTTAGCGATATGTCGATTACGGCTGAGCAACCAGCAGTAATTAATGCGCTCACGCCATCGACACAAACGGTTGCTAGTTCCGACATTCATATGTCGAATGAAGTCCAGAGAAATATGCACCAACCAACAAACAACATGAATTTCATCTCTGACACGGACGCGTGCGAAAACGAAATGACTGTACCGAAAATTGTGTCGGTACAATCCTCATTAAGCCCAGTTTGCTGAGAATACCGATTTGTTGTCCCAGCTGATGTCAAGTTTGACTGTCATAACACAAGGGTTTAAAGCACTGGAAACCACGCAATCCACCTTTGCAAATGACATGAATCGTAGATTCCAGGCATTGGAAACCACGCAATCTAATCTTCCAACGGCACAATCCACGTTTGCAAATGACATGAATCGTAGATTCCAAATATCGGAGAGGGCGCAATTTAATTTGGCTCAGGAGCAATCTAATAAACTAAAAGAAATAAATGATAAGATTACTAAAAATTTCCAGAGTTTGGAAACAAAGCAGAGTCACTTGATTGCCACAAGAACAACAGTATCAGCAATTAACAACGAAATACAAAGACATCTTATGTCGTCAAGATACACTAAACCATCAAGTGCAAGAAGTTATTCATGTACGAGGTGCATTCAAGTTCTAAGGCCTCCAATTTTTTTTCTCCCGACTGGAAAGAGATAGAAACATGCGCATTGTTTTAAAATGAGGCCGCATTCATTGTCAATACGTCCCAGAGATGGCAGCACCGTCCGGCAGATGGAATTTTACCGCCAGTGGCGAGAAGGAGAACTGTTTTAAATACTTAAAATGGCGACGTTTTTCTTACTTGAACAGCGTGCAATCATTCGTTTTCTGAATTTACGTGGTGTGAAACCAATTGAAATTCATCGACAGTTGAAGGAGACATGTGGTGATGGAGTTATGGATGTGTCGAAAGTGCATTCGTGGGTGCGACATTTTAATGAAGGCAGAACATCGTGTGACAACAAACCGAAACAACCTCGGGCTCGCATAAGCCGGTCTGACGACACGATCGAGAAAGTGGAGAGAATTGTTTTGGGGGATCGCCGAATGACTGTTGAACAGATCGCCTCCAGAGTTGGCATTTCTGTGGGTTCTGTGCACACAATCCTGCATGACGACCTGAAAATGCGAAAAGTGTCATCCAGGTGGGTGCCACGAATGCTGACGGACGACCACACGGCTGCCCGTGTGGCATGTTGCCAAGCAATGTTGACGCGCAACGACAGCACGAATGGGACTTTCTTTTCGTCGGTTGTAACAATGGATGAGACGTGGATGCCATTTTTCAATCCAGAAACAAAGCGCCAGTCAGCTCAATGGAAGCACACAGATTCATCGCCACCAAAAAAATTTCGGGTAACCGCCAGTGCTGAAAAAATGATGGTGTCCATGTTCTGGGACAGCGAGGGCGTAATCCGTACCCATTGCGTTCCAAAGGGCACTATGGTAACAGGTGCATCCTACGAAAATGTTTTGAAGAACAAATTCCTTCCTGGACTGCAACAAAAACGTCCGGGAAGGGCTGCGCGTGTGCTGTTTCACCAAGACAACGCACCCGCACATCGAGCTAACGTTATGCAACAGTTTCTTAGTGATAACAACTTTGAAGTGATTCCTCATGCTCCCTACTCACCTGACCTGGCTCCTAGTGACTTTTGGCTTTTTCCAACAATGAAAGACACTCTCCGTGGCCGCACATTCATTAGCCTTGCTGCTGTTGCCTCAGCGATTTTGCAGTGGTCGAAACAGACTCCTAAAGAAGCCTTCGCCGCTGCCATGGAATCATGGTGTCAGCGTTGTGAACAATGTGTACGTCTGCAGGGTGATTACGTCGAGAAGTAACGCCAGTTTCATCGATTTCGGGTGAGTAGTTAATTAGAAAAAAAAATCGGAGGCCTTAGAACTTGAATGCACCTCGTACAGAACACTATTGCGCAGGACGTGAATACAATTAAGCACGATAACGAACAAGCTGTTATTGAGCTTACTCGGAGGATAGATACTCTCAGTCTTGAAGGCGAGAAACACATAGAGAAACTTTTCAATGAACATAAGATCGCGTTCTCTAAGGACATTGAAGATTGGGCGAAAGAGCAAACCGAGACAGTGCGAAATTATGTTGACCAAACCTTGAAAGAAACGGTTTCTAACGTGCAAGTTAACAACGAAGCTGCACAAGAACAACTTGAAGCAGAAGTTAAAGAGATTAAGGAGAATATAGGAGATGAATTTCCTGCTTGGAAAGTAAAGATAGAAAATACATTAAAAGCATGCCAGAAGGGTCTAGTTAATACTAGAGGGGCACATACTACTTGCAGTTTATCAAAAGCAGACATTATTTCTGATGAAACCAGTGAAACCGAATTCATGCAACAATATCCACGTATTGGTGCATAGTCACGTAATCAACCAGAAACAAATTATCGAGATTATCATTCACCGCGAAGTAGCCACCAGAATATACCTGTGACTATGAATGAAGAAAAAATGCTTAAATATCGTCAATTCCAGATATTTATTCCCGAAAGGAAGTCGATGAATCTTGCGGTATTTATCAAGCAATTTAAAGGGATATTGCCGCGAATGTGGACTGAGCAACAAAAAATTATGTACGTTGCAGGATTCATACATGGAGATGGATCGATGTGGGCGTCAGAAGCATCCGACTGGTGTCAAGATTATGACCAATTTGAACGCGTTTTCTTGCACAAATGCTGGACTAAGGGAGTACAAGAAAGACTAAGTAAGGAAGTTTTGGACCAACAACCTTTTTCTTTCAAAAATGGATCTTTAAGAAAGTATTTCGAGGAGTATATAAATAAAAGCAAATACTGGAATGAACCAATCCCGACGCAGGATATCATTCGAATATTAAAGGGCAAACTTCCACTTGAAGTTAAGGAAAAACTTCTACATGTGCCTGAACAACATGTGGAAGATTTTCTAGCCACATTGGATTCAACAGACATTCTGTTCGAAGAATCACGTGTGCGCTATAACCAACCAAGTTACCAACCTAACAAATACAATAGTAACAACAAGCAGTATGGAAACAAACCTTTTGCACACAATTCACCAAATCTACAGGTGAATTATTTCCAGAAAAACGTGAAATTTGGTAACGAAAATCCCGACCAGTGTAATCATGACCAACAATGTGAACAAACATATAAACGGAATTGGAGGAAGAGTAATAAGAAGAGGAAAGGATACTATCAAGAAGGAAATTATCAGCAAAAACGCCGATATCAGCAACCAACCCAAGAATATCACAACCAACCACAAACTTCAGGTTGTTGGGTACCAAATCCTACTGCAAATGAATGGAGAAATCAACCACCAATGATAACTGACGTAACGGAGCAGACATCTACTAATAATGGACAATCGTCAAACTAAACTCGACTGTCAGAAGCCCCGACGGTGCAGTCGAGGAAGTTTTGAGGGGCGAAAATTCAAGCGTCAATTTTTTTCGGTACAATGATGGCAAATTATTAATAGAAGAACTTCAGCAGGATATGATGCCTTGTCGAGAGGAACATATCACTGAACCTGTTGCGAAAATTCAGGCGGCAATTGAAGGCATTACTGTGCAAGTTACTTTAGATACAGGAGCAGCAGTAAATGTCGTTTCTGAAAAGTTATTTCAAAGAATACTTCAGAAAGCAAATCCACCGATTTTTCCTGTTCAATGTTGTAGAATTGTATGCCCTACTGGTCATAAGTCTTCTCAGGTTAAAGTGCAGACTCAACTCCAGTTAGATATAGGAAATGTAGCTATAAATTGCACGTTCCTTGTAATAGAAAAATTGGTTGACGACTGTATCCTGGGTATAGATGAATTTAGAGAGAGAAATTGGCATATAGATTTTTCTCTAGGCCGTGCCAGTTTTACAATAATGGATCAGAAACATCAAGTGAATCTTCTCAGGGAAAATAGTACCCATGGAAAGTATTGTCAGGGACGAAAGCTGCAAATAAAGTGGATACATAGCAAACTTGCACGGTATTACCGAATTAATTACTTGCAACCAGTCTTAAACCCTGAAGATATGGTATATGAAAAGGTGCAAGAACCTGAATATTTTCAAGAACACCAAAGAAAGCAATTATATGATCTTCTACAGGAATATCACGAAGTCTTTCAAGAAAGACCTGGTGTAATCAAGGGATACACATGCCATTTAGATGTGATACCACACCAAGTTTTCTGCCGTATTTTTTTATCCAGTACCGTGGCACCAACGAAAGGCAGTTGATGCGGAAATCCAACAGGTGCTTGAATGGGATCTGATCGAACCTTCGACGAATCCATACTGTAGTCCGCTTCATGTTGTCCCGAAAAAGGGAGGAAAAGTTCGTCTCGTGCTAGACGCACGGCAGATAAATTAGATTATCGTGCCCGTGCGAACTCATCCGGAAAATATCGATGAGTTAATTCAAAAGTTCGAGGGGATAAAATACTTAACAAATATTGATCTGAGAAGTTCATTTTGGCAGGTGGCTGTAGACGAACCATCAAAAAAGTACACCGCGTTTGTACATGCAGGTCGAAGCTATCAATTTAAGCTTTTACCTTTCGGGCTAAACGTGAGCTCAGGAGTTTTTATAAATGCTCTAGATTACGTATTGGAACCTGCACTTCGAAGCAATTTAACTTTGTATGTGGACGACATGCTCATAGCTACGACCACATGGAAGGAGCACGTTGATCTATTTAGAAGAGTGTTAGAACGTTTCAAGGAAGCAGGCATAACTGCAAATCTGCAAAAGTCCCATTTTGCTCGAGATAAAATCAAATTTCTGGGTCATTTTATAAATGGAAAAGGCACCTTACCGGACTCCGAGAAACTAAAGGCAATCAAAAACTTTGCAGTTCCAACAACAGAAAGGCAATTAAAGGGCTTCCTCGGAGTTGTCTGTTTTTTCAGGCGTTTCATTCACGACCACTCTATTAATGCAGAACCGTTGTACAGCTTGTTGCGCAAAAATACTCCGTGGGTGTGGACGCAACAATGCCAGAATGCATTTGAAGCAATAAAACATGCCTTAGTCAATTCACAAATACTATATCATCCAGATATGAGCCAAGAATTCGGTTTAATGGCAGATGCTTCGGAAATTGGAATAGGTTCATGCCTCTTCCAAGTAAAGATGATAGATAGAAAATCAACTTTCTGTCCAATAGCTTTTGCTAGCCGACTCTTAACTGCTGGTGAAAGAACATATACGACTACCGAAAGGGAAGCATTGGCCGTAGTCTGGTCATTTAAGAAATTTTACTATTACTTATACGGAGCGAAGACAACAGTATACTGTGACCACAAAGCGTTAAGTTTTTTGCAAACATGTAAATTATTACATCCAAGATTAGCAAGATGGACGCTCTCACTCCGAGAGCTTCAGTTTGAAATTAAATTCATAAGCGGACAGGATGATTTCATCGCCGATGCACTGTCTAGAATGCCAGATGGAGATTTGTCAACTATCAACATCACGGACAGTCCGTCCGAATTTAATGTTCTTATAATGACTGATAGAATATATAGGAAACATTTTCTTTACATGTGTAAGAACATGGGAAAACTACAGAATGAAGATCCTCGTTGGCATTCAGTAAAGGAAACTTTAGCAAAGCCTGGAAACGATGATCTGAAGAGACTGTACAAAGTCGAGGACGACGTTTTATTTTTCAAAGGGCATCTTGATTCAGATAATTGAAAGGTGTGTATTCCCGAGAAGAATGAGAATGACTTAATTTTGCACACGCGTATCACTTGGGGACATTTTGGAGTATTAAAGTGTGCTCAGAAGATTCAAGCATATTGTTACTTCCCAAATATTCGCAGGAAAGTACACAGACAGTTAAGGAAATGTAAAACTTGTCAGCTAGCCAAACCAGGAAATTTTTGTGTGAAAGATTTCCTAGATCCTATTATACCCACTAACCGCTGTCAATCATTTCGGTCGACGTCTGTGGTCCTCTTCCATCATCAAGGGGAGAATGCAAATATATTGTAGCTTTTCTTGATATATTCACTAAGTATGTCAAACTTTATCCGTTAAAATCAGCTACTGCTGCATCCATAGCCAAGAAGCTGGTCAAGGATTATATAGTCAAGGTAGGCAAACAAGAGGCTATTCTGAAACTTCCTGGCAGATTAAAACTGTGTGCCCGACCGAGACTCGAACTCGGGACCTTTGCCTTTCGCGGGCAAGTGCTCTACCAACTGAGCTACCGAAGCACGACTCACGGCCGGCACTCACAGCTTTACTTCTGCCAGTACCTCGTCTCCTACCTTCCAAACTTTACAGAAGCTCTCCTGCGAACCTTGCAGAACTAGCACTCCTGAAAGAAAGGATATTGCGGAGACATGGCTTAGCCACAGCCTGGGGGATGTTTCCAGAATGAGATTTTCACTCTGCAGCGGAGTGTGCGCTGATATGAAACTTCCTGGCAGATTAATCTGCCAGGAAGTAGGAGACGAGGTACTGGCAGAAGTAAAGCTGTGAGTGCCGGCCGTGAGTCGTGCTTCGGTAGCTCAGTTGGTAGAGCACTTGCCCGCGAAAGGCAAAGGTCCCGAGTTCGAGTCTCGGTCGGGCACACAGTTTTAACCTGCCAGGAAGTTTCATATCAGCGCACACTCCGCTGCAGAGTGAAAATCTCATTCTGGAAACATCCCCCAGGCTGTGGCTAAGCCATGTCTCCGCAATATCCTTTCTTTCAGGAGTGCTAGTTCTGGAAGGTTCGCAGGAGAGCTTCTGTAAAGTTTGGAAGGTAGGAGACGAGGTACTGGCAGAAGTAAAGCTGTGAGTGCCGGGCGTGAGTCGTGCTTCGGTAGCTCAGTTGGTAGAGCACTTGCCCGCGAAAGGCAAAGGTCCCGAGTTCGATTCTCGGTCGGGCACACAGTTTTAATCTGCCAGGAAGTTTCATATCAGCGCACACTCCGCTGCAGAGTGAAAATCTCATTCTGGAAACATCCCCCAGGCTGTGGCTAAGCCATGTCTCCGCAATATCCTTTCTTTCAGGAGTGCTAGTTCTGCAAGGTTCGCAGGAGAGCTTCTGTAAAGTTTGGAAGGTAGGAGACGAGGTACTGGCAGACGTAAAGCTGTGAGTGCCGGGCGTGAGTCGTGCTTCGGTAACTCAGTTGGTAGAGCACTTGCCCGCGAAAGGCAAAGGTCACGAGTTCGAGTCTCGGTCGGGCACACAGTTTTAATCTGCCAGGAAGTTTCATATCAGCGCACACTCCGCTGCAGAGTGAAAATCTCATTCAAGAGGCTATTCTTTCTGACAATGGGTCAATGTTCACTGGATTTCGTTGGAGGAAAGCATTAACCAGTTGTGGTATAAAACATATTCTAACATCAGTGTACCACCCTTCGGCGAATCCCGTGGAACGAATTTTTCGTGAATTAAACCGGTTCATGAGAACATATTGCCACAACCAGCAACCCAAATGGATCGATTATCGTGACGATTTTCAGGAAATTGTAAACAATATGCCACATACTACGACAGAATACACCCCATACGAACTGATGTTTGGAAAACAGGAACAGAATTACTGGATTCGACCAATTCCTAAAGTAGTTATTAACAAAATAGACCTACAAAGTAAAGTACGACAATCCTTACTCAATATAATGGACAAGGCAAGAAAAAGGAAAATATATTTTGACAATCGACTTGGAAAAATATAAACATATAAAGTGAAAGACCAAGTTTTAGTAAAAACTCATCCTAAGGCTTCACTTATATAGAGGAAGAACACAAAATGGCAATTATTGTATCAAGGACCATTTGTTTTTACCAAAATACCCCATCCAGGAACTTACGTTTTGAAGGATGTGAAGAATGGAAAGGTTAAAGGAATGTATCATCACCACTTGTTAAAGAAATTTCATGATAACTGAAGATTCTGAAGATTGAAGATACTATTCTTATCAAATAATATTGATTAGATAATTTTCATTAAACCTATGAATCATACTTAGGATAGTTTCTTTCTTTTTGCAATTTAGTAGTTAGTTTTTCTTTTGAGGCATAATGTACGAGAGATATGCAGACATTATGTATTTTTTTTCCGCTGTAAAGGTAAGTTTTCTTTTCAGTATGTAGAGAATTTAGCTACAGTATGAATGATTTCTTTTAAAAAAATTTTTATTTAGTTGATAGTAACTTCAATCAGGTTTCACAATGCATAATGACCATGGGTTAGTGACTCAAATGAATCTGGTCTATGGCAAGATTTTTTTTTCTTATGTCAATTTGACAATGTCAGTGTATGTTTGTATTTGTTTTTTTACTCGCTGAGCTGAAGTCATGCTGTTCGGAAGGGGTAACCCGTTCTCAGTTTTTAAAGAAAAAAGCACCTATTACTTTGTTTCAATCTTTTGTGATGGACATTGTCTTTAGAATTGTACTATTTTTGTAACATACCTGTTTATGTAAATTATGTTATGTCAATTGTTGCTCGCGACGTTACCAACTGAGCCTTTCAGTTACAAGCACATCAACAAGCGTTAAAGTCCATCTGAAAGATGTCGAGCATAAGTTGACACGGCATCACCAGTTGGATTTGTTATAGTGCATTCTATGGTTGTTGATAGAAATGAAGAACACCTTACGACTTACGAATATTTCGAATTCAGGACAGAGAATTAGAAAGAACTTTAGATTAGATTCTATTTCAGCTCAGCATAGATGAAAGACCTTTTTCACGGAACTTACACTGACTCTTATTTTCATGTTAACCATATGCGGAAAACCATAATACCCACGAGGAAACGGTGAAATGGGAATAGAATTCAATCAGTTATCCGGAGATGACAGATAGAAGGGAATCGTAGATGGACGTAAACCAACGTGTCGACGGTTCACCTCAAGACACAGAAGATTAACAGTGTTGTGTTTCTTTTGTGAACAGTGTTTAAATTCATTCCAAAAAAATATCCATATTGTAAATACTTTTTTCTATTGTAATACAATTAATTTTCTTTGCAAATGAGAAATACAGGGATGGTAAATCTACCCCGAGGTTTTCCTTGGCTTTCCTTTGTGGGGCTTGGCCGAATGGCTAGATTACCCGTTTGAGACATCCCAAGGCGAGTGACAGAAGCTTTGAGTGATGATGAAAAAGGTTTCTGATCACATCGCATGCCATCCTCGACAAATGAATAAAAGCAAGCAAGTAAGCTATGCATATAAGCTGCATCAGGAATTTTCAAGCACCACAGGCTTTGTCAGCAGTATATGAACCCAAATCTATAATTTCCATTTAGATAGTCATTCAGTAATACCAAAATATCATAAGAAATACAGTGGACATTAATACTCTAGTGGACACTAATACAGCGTCATAAACAATCACCGATATAGTATTGTATGAACGCTCGCGTTTGTTTTTGCCCAAAAACGTTCGCCCACAAGAGGGGCATATATGATGTATCATGCAGCGTAACTTGCTGTGACAGTGCGAGACAGACAGAGAGAGACAGACAAAGATATTGTTTATTACTCTGTGGCGGTCAGAGCTCACATAATTATTCTTAGGAGAAAGAGCTTTTGTTCTTCTTAAGAGAAAATTTTACGAGGAGAGAGAGCCATTCTTGTGATGTAAAAATCGACGCCATTGCGAGTTTTTGATTCACATATATGTGTATATGGAAGGAAATCAGTTAATAGAACAATAAAATAGTGTTCATTTCAAGAAGGTACGAGTTATTATACACCCAGCGTATACTTCTATTGTGATTTAATAATAAATACCAGCTTGAGAACAGTTCCGACGGGAGCGTTCAGTTCTAGTGAAATAGTTCGATGTTTTCTTCGAAAAAGAAGTCACTTCATGGATCATTCAAATCCACAATAGTAACTGGACATTTCTCAGAAATGAAAGCAATCTGACTGCTATGCAACAGAGCCCCGAAGAATATTTCTCCGTACTTTGGTTACCATTTTCAGCTCAACACGGTATCTGCAGCAACTGGAGCAGATTTCTACAACAGCGGAAGCGTGTATTCGCTATCAGTTTCACACATCGCCCTGTATACGCTGTATGTATTTACCCACAACAGTGAACATACAGTTACTCACACACATAGAAAGACAATACAAGATGGTGTGGGAAACATTTCAGTATAAAGGTCCTGTAGAGCTTAACAGTAATTAGCCTAGTAGTAGTAGTGGTAAACAAAAACAATTTTCATTTTTTTTTCAAACGAGTCTTTATAACACACATCCATGCCCAAGGCAGGATTCGAACCTGCGACCGTAGTCGTCACGCGGTTCCAGACTGAAGCGCCTAGAACCTCTCGGCCACACCGGCCGGCCAAATTCCTGCCGATTTCAATGCTGGGTCATCAACAAGTGTCAGCGTGCGAGCCATTCAACGAAACATCGTCATATGGGCTTTCGGAGCCGATGGCCCACTCGTGTACCCTTGATGACTGCACGACCCAAAGCATTAAGCCTCGCTTTGGCCCGTCAACACCGACATTGGACTGTTGATGACTGAAAATATATTGCCTGGTCCGACGAGTCTCGTTTCAAATTGTATCGATCGGGTGGACGTGTACGGGTATGGAGACAACTTCATCAATCCATGGACCCTGCGTGTCAGCAGGGGCCTGTTCAAGCTGCTGGAGGCTCTGTGATGGTGTGAGGCGTATGCATTTCGAGTGATATAGGGCCCCTGATACGTCTATATACGACTCTGACAGGTGATATGTACGTAAGCGTCCTTTCTGATCACCTGCATCCATTCATGTTCATTGTGCATTCCGACGGACTTGGGCAATTCCAGCAGGACAATGCAACACTCCACACGTCCAGAATGCTACAGAGTCTGAGTTTAAAGACTTCCGCTTGCCAGCAAACCCCCCAGAAATGAACATTAATGAGCATATCTGGGATGTCTTGCAAAGTGCTGTTCAGAAGAGATCTCCAACCCCCTCGTGCGATTACGGATTTATGGACAACCCTGCAGGATTCATTGTGTCAATTCCCTCTAGTACTGCTTCTCATGTTAGTCGACTCCATGCCACGTCGTGCTGCGGCCCTTCTTCGTGCTCGAGGAGATCGTACACGATATTGGACAGGTGTACCCCGCCGGCCGCGGTGGCCGAGCGGTTCTAGGCGCTTCAGTCGGGAACCGCGCGACTGCTACGGTCGCAGGTTCGAATCCTGCCTCGGGCATGGGTGTGTGTGATGTCCTTAGGTTAGTTAGGTTTAAGTAGTTCTAAGTTCTAGGGGACTGATGACCACAGCAGTTAAATCCCATAGTGCTCAGAGCCATTTGAACCATTTTTGAACAGGTGTACCAGTTTCCTTGGCTCTTCAGTGTCGTTACGGTCAGGCAGATGTAAACTGAACTCACTGTCAAGTATCGTGTTCAGACAAGGATGGGAGAGGGAGAGACACAGGAACGTGACAGAAACACAGAAATCGAAGAGAAGGGGAAAAGCAGATAGCGTAACTGGGAAACTAAAAAGCAAAGCAGATTTGCTGGGAGGAAAACAGAAGAAGTTTTTTAGTTTTTATACAGAGAGAACTTTCAGGAAAAAATTATGAAGCCCACAGACTGAAGTGTTTATGCTTTTTCTTAAATGCATTGAACTGTACACAGAGTTCAGGGTAGCTTGTTCGAGAGGACATTAGAAGCAACAGAGAATTAGTTTGGCAATACTTTTGTTTTATGTGTGTGCTCATCTGTGTTACCAGATACACGAGACCTTGTGTTGCCCGCTGAGATGACAGATACTTAATCTATGATGTGAACTGCACTGCGCTCTGTACACGAAGGGGTCGAATAAGTAGACGAAGCGTGTGGTAGTGACGTAACTTGTCTGGCTGCAGCCATTCTAACTGCGTTCATGAAGCACTGACACGGTCAATTGACGGGCGCTGCACACGTCACGCGCGCGGGCATTCGTTAGTTGTAACAGTCTAGGGTTTTTCATTGCACATGTCATATTACATTACGTGCCAATACTGGAGGTTTGGCAGCACTAACTGCGCAAGTCTACGTTTTACGTCTTATTGAAACATATGCGAAATTTCTAAAGGACACGGAGACAAGCGCAAGTCTTCCTGCACGTCGTGCTCGAGGCAACAGTATTTTATATCCCAATGATGTGCTCATCCAGACTTACGCCCATGTTTTCTTTGTTTTCTGATATGGCCCTACGACAACATTAAGATAATTAGGAGTCAAATTTTGGCGGAATTAAGAACTTATTAACTGCTGATGGTACTAAAATTATTTCCGACTTTATGAATTCAGATTAAGTTCTAGCTTTTGCGCCGATCTGACCGTTTCTAAGCCACAGCGATAGAAATTGGAAGAAGAGTTGAAGGGAATTGACTCTTGGTGTAAGGACCAACTACTGATTGGAATAAACAAATGTAACGTGTTGCTTAAAATTAGGCAGGGAGACTCATAATTATTCGATTATACACCTGATGGTCAATCACTGGAAACAACCACAGTTGTCAGAAGTTACAAGAGAAACCTTGTGCATCAGAGAGAGTTGTAAAATTGAAACCACGGAAGTTAAAAGAAAAGTTTAGCAACATATGCTTATCGTAAATCAGGGTTACTACGGTCGAGTTTTTCCTGTATTTTTTTATATGTGGAAAGAAAACAAAGGGGAGTGACAGACAGAAAATTGAAACACATTTCTCTAGTATTGTCAGAGAACTGTAACATCAATAAAGTTATTAAACAAAAAAACATTACATCTGTTGCTGTGGTACCACAAAAAAGTGGGCCAACGCAACCCACACTCGGGGACTTTGATCCACTCAGATATTTCTTCACGAAAAAATGGTAATACGATGTTGGGATAAAGTAAACTCAACGAATATCTCTAGACTAGAGACAGGCATGTAAAGACAGTGAATAATGAACTTTATTCAGAAAGTAATATGCTAAATATACAATTTAGTATATTTCATCAAATGACTAATTAGTTTTCAAGTTACATATTACTATAACTATTTGGAAAGCGAATGTATCATATATTAAGAATACTATACAGAATGGATATGAGGCTTATTAAAGAAATTACTGAAGCTCTGGTACTTGAAAATAGTCGCATTTTGTTAGTCATGTTGGACTGATTGTTTTTATAAAATCCCCCCAATAATTAAATAGTTTGTCTTTTTGTTCTGACCATTTACAGTAGGAGATTGCCTTTCTCACACAGTACACTCTAGCACCCTCATCACTCATCTCTGTCCCAGTTCCTGAATGTTCTTATTTGTCGTATAAAACTGAAGCGTATTGCCCAACTGCCAATTTGCTTTTTAACATTTTGTGGTGCTGGACATCACATTGCACTTCGAAGATACTTTCAGAATCACCATCAGAGGGTTCAAATGGCTCTGAGCACTATGGGACTCAACTGCTGTGGTCATCAGTCCCCTAGAACTTAGAACTACTTAAACCTAACTAACCTAAGGACATCACACACATCCATGCCCGAGGCAGGATTCGAATCTGCGACCGTAGCAGTCGCACGGTTCCGGACTGAGCGCCTAGAACCGCGGGACCACCGCGGCCGGCAATCACCATCAGATTCGAACACCACACCATTTCTTGTTTACTTTGGCCTGGGCTAAAGTAACACCATATTTTGAATAAATTTTACAGAAGTGTTAATTTTATTACCTAAATTGAATTTCACACAAATGGCAGTATCTCACCATGTTACCTGATAGTGAAAGAATTCAAAATTAAGCTCACCAGATTTTTATCTTAACTGATGTGAACCCTCCAGGCTGAAGTTAATGGGGTGTAATAACTACTGAAATATATATGATCCACATTGAGTCCAGTACTGCCCACACACTATTACTCCATGAAAATGACTACCTTCTAGACCATTCTTCACACACTGTAAATGCTTACTGTCTTGTTAACTCCATGGTAATGGTGTAATTTTAGCAGGGCAAAAATTTAAAATTTTCTTCGTCCAGTCCGCAGCTCGTGATCGTGCGGTAGCGTTCTCGCTTCCCGCGCCCTGGTTCCCGGGTTCGATTTCCGGCGGGGTCAGGGATTTTCTCTGCCTCGTGATGACTGGGTGTAGTGTGCTGTCCTTAGGTTAGTTAGGTTTAAGTAGTTCTAAGTTCTAGGGGACTGATGACCATAGATGTTAAGTCCCATAGTGCTCAGAGCCATTTGAACCATTTCTTCGTCCAGTGGGCAAAAGTTCAATGACGACGGCGATGAAATCAGACACATTCCAGATTATAACGAGGGTTACCGATAGTATTTCTTACCGAAATACCCTCCTCCATACATCGTAGATCTAGGTAAGGAGGAATAATCTAAAGAAGACTTCCTCCTCAATACACAATGTACAATTTTCTGTCAGTTATTGAAACAAATTTTAGAGAGTAGTTACTGAGGTAATAGTTCATCAATATTAAAAGTGATGAAAGTATTTAAGAATACGAAAAAGCCGGTAAAGATTCGCGGAGGTACTGGAGTTTGTAATTAAAGGAAACATTTTCGAAGTTTTCTTGTTGGTTTTCAAGAACTTGCACATGGTGTACGGTATATAAACGAACATGGAGACCAAAACCAACGAAACATGTGTTTCTGTCAAAGTTTTAGTTGACAATTAGCGGTTGCCACTAATTTGTTACTTTGATTACTCCACTTTGTTATTATCGTTAGCATTCTTCACTGTGAGTAGCAATGGCTGCGTGTTATCACATTCTACGGCTGTGCGCTAGTGGCATCTCGCGGTTCCTACTTAGAACTTTAAAGCGACCTAGTTACGAAGACTGCCACGTTTAGATGGAGTCGCTGCCTGCAAGCTAGAGTTGCGGAGTACGGAGTGCCAGCACTCATCACTTTCAACTTCCAAGGAGCGCAGACACCAGTGTGAAGTGTTGGTGCACTCTGTCAGGACAGCCTGCTGTGAGATTTTATTTTCTTGTAAAGGGCTGCGTTCGCAGAGTTTTGCAGCAGTGAGAACCTGGGGAAAAAATCGTTTTGTTAATATCGCTGCTTTGGTATGCTTCAAAGTTCGTAGTTGTATCTACGATTGTGATGAATAATATAAAGCACATTCCTTTGTTTAAAATTATTTTTTCAGTTTATATGTCACTGTATGTGCGAGAACCACTGGCTTGAAAGAGAAGAGTATTCGTAAAAAGTGTGAGGTGAGGAACGAAAGAGATTCACACTGCGAACTAATCGAAATTTCTGTCGTCGTCTACTAGGAGATGATACTGGATTTATGATTCAGAAATACATTCCTTTCTATATTGTAGTTTCTTACAACGTTGTTCTTTTGTTTTCCAATACATGGTCTTTTCCTGTTATTTGTGCAGTATCGGTGCTTACAGATCAATACGGTAAGTTAATGAGGACACTTAGTTCAACAATAGTTTTCATTCACAGCAATTGTTTTGTGGGCATCACGATAGGAAAATCTGAGTATCTCTACACATAGTGACTCAACTGCAGATATGTCATGTCATACTGAGGGTAGGGAGTTCTGCAACTTTTCTGACGATCTAATCATATGAAATCCTTGAAGTTTCGAGCTTCTGCAATATTATTCATCATCATCCGTTAAAGATAAACGGCGACTTTGTCATTGGTGCAGGGTATGGTAGTGTACGTAGATCTTACGCTATAACAATTTAGAAAACAAGTGCTTTCATTCAGGTTTCGACAAACCCAGAGTACTATAGCGGAATAGTGTAAGGATCCGTAACACCATAAGCTCTGAGAACATAATTTATACCTTCACCCACTAACGATAGGTAGTGTCAGGAACGATAACAGCCGTAATGCCTAACTGAACCTACTTTCATGGCATCAGCGCGATTGGATTGCTGATGAAAAGTATAAATTAACTACAAATTTACTCATTCAAATAATGAACCCGCCCAACAGATCTACTGGAACTTCTGTGCCCACATAGCGGACATGAATTTTTCATATAAATTACTGATTTAACCATACTTATAACATGGCGTGGCCACAACATGCAATGGCGAGGAGACTGTATCTAAAGATATTCGTAGCAAAATCATAAACAAAAGTTAACAAAGTCTATGTTTCTAGATGAAACCACAATTGCATACGAGGCAGAGATATTCCACCCTCTGAAGTACACAGATTCCACTAGGAGTGCTCCAAAATTGAAAGATGTGTCGCCAAGTAGGGAGACGTTGATTATCTGATAGCAGTATAAAGCTGTAGGAACTCTAACAAATTTCTGTGAATAAGTAGATATAGAGATCTGCGGTACAAAACGGTAAAGCAAGATGGAAGAGACAGATAGCAACATGACAACCCGTACGCAAAGGCTGTAATGACAAGACAGCAATCAACGCTTTGTTGAAGTCTTTCGTTTTGCAGACACTTTAAGATCTCATAGTTTTTCTAAGTTGTATTATTACGAGCATGGTCAGAAAAAAGAATATGTTGAATTAATTTACTCTTTCTTATCGTTTTGCGCGACTATTGATCCTATAGGGTCTGACCGTTATTCCAGACGCTAGACGGATTTTGTACTGTTGTCTTATTATCAACGCTATTTGTAGGCTTTATGGGTGGACAATGGTTTTAAATGTTCACGTATTGAAAGACAAGGCCCAATATTTTCTTTCATATAGAAATTAAAGAAGTTTCATAATCAAAAGCTGTTCTTTAGTTACGAAAAGGGAAATTTGTATTGACAGCTCTGTGACGTGCTCTTACGAGAAATGTTTGGTTTGTTTACCTCCTCGGTTTGGACTTAATGTAGAACCCAGGACGTCGTTTCGCTGCCGTACCTCTGCAAATGTAAAACTCTGCTCAGAGTTCCTCCAGTGGATGTCTAATTTTCCTCTGGTGTTCCAAGCACAGATATCATTTGAAACTTCTAAGATCGAGTTTGCCATATCACTACCGTGAAATCGTCAGAACATTTCAATATCAGCGTATGTCTGTTTTTGTGAGAGGACAGTGTTCTACCCGAAACCGGCAGAGCTGTATTTCCAGTTCGTGCTTGTCTGCCATTAATATCACATATCAAGAAGAATATTCACGTCACGGTTAACAAATTTTCATTGCATTATAAAAATGGATGTTTATATGATTTTAAATATTTTCATCATGCATCAAAAGCTGAAAACATTTGCCAATAAGAGGAAGGTGGCTATTTTTCAAACTATTGTTTTGCTTCTCTTGACAGGACAAAACATAAAGTACCAAGAAACATTTAATTTTCTAATGGAAGCAACTGTGTTCGTTTAGAACTCGGGTGAGGTACGGGGGAAGTGCAGTGGAATATGTTAAATAGCTTCAAATGTTTCATCAAATAAATCTTCAAACTGAAGAATACAACACTTATACCTCCCCATTCAAAGAACTGATTGAGAATTAGAGCATTTTTCTAGGAGAGCAATTGCAACACTGCAGAAGCAATGTTCAAAATTTCAGTCTCCTAACGACAGATAGCACTGAGTATTTAATAGCATGCTAACAAAAGACTGGAGACATGTAGACAACGTTAACGCAAGAAGGCCTATAATGAACGTTGTGGTGCGGGTGTGTGTTTCTTTGGGGGACAGATAGAAATCCATGTAAATCGATGTTTTGTGTCTGTTGCTTCCTTTGTTGTACACTGTAATGGTTATGTACTGGTAGCTGTTGTGCGTGGTGATACAAGTAAAGTGGTCGCCATCACATTGTAGTGGACACCAGAAGTCTTCTCTTTTGGGTCAATGGAGTTTTCAAGGGAAAAAGTCGAGATTATTTTATAATGTTCTAGAGTTTTTACTCCTACTCTCGAATGTTTGTGTTTCCGATGTTCTAGAATGTTTTCGAATGTTCTCGAACACAACTGGAAATGGCACATAACGCACTGATCCGTAGATCGACAAAACTGTCTTACTTGATGAACTGTGCAAGATTGTGAAGGCAAAGGAGAAATTTATAGAAAAAATATATCCGCTTACAGAGAGAAACCACGTAAACAAAGAACTGTGTGAGAGAAGAATTTTGTACATGTTGTCTTCTTTGTTTTCGGGTTCTTTTTTCCACAGCTGCACATATGCAAGTTGTATGAGTTAACTGCCGTCTTTTGCAACTATAATAAAGGTACAAAATTGATGAGGCTTTCGTGGCCACTTGTTGACAAATTGCCTATTGGCTTCTGTCTCGGGTTCTTCGGCCGACGTTCATCTTAGATGAACGTCGGCCGAAGAACCCGAGACAGAAGCCAATATAATAAAGGTCTTAGTAAGATCACACGCGTTTCGCTTGATTGTAAAGCATCTTCAGTAGTCACCGTAACAAAATATTTTTTTTCTCTTACAATTTTGTTTGTTCTGATTATGAACAGTTCGTATACTTTATTTACTAATATACACAATTTTGTTCTTTTTTTGTCGTACTGCGTTCTTCTTCGTCTTCCATGTGTGTGTGTTGAGTTTTTGCACACAGTACTTTCACTGCACTCAATATAGTCATATTTCTATGTTAGGAAATATAACTGTTCTCACGCCATTTCATGTGTTTTGTTTTGCTGTTGCGGGATGCGTTCGTCGTATGTTTGTTTTGGAGGTGGTGGAAACGTCTGTGATCGGTCTGTGTGTGTTTACGCAGAATTTTCTGACAGGGGAGAGAAAGAGAGAGAGAGAGAGAGAGAGAGAGGAAGTGGGTATATATATATATATATATATATATATATATATATATATATATATATATATATATATATATGTGTGTGTGTGTGTGTGTGAAGGGACCTACAGTGCAAGTTGTTGCTTTATTATGGTAATGTGGTGGATGATCTAGGGTGGGATATTGCCTGGTTTATGACATTATTTTGTGGTGTTTATGGGGCTGTTCTTTCTCAATAATATGTTTTCTTAGTTTAAATAGCGTCTGGTTGCTGATGTTTGGTTATTTTTAGGGTATGTGTTTCTTATCTATTATTGCTTTTTGAATTTCGAAATTTTCTTGTAGGTCGGCAGAAAAAAAAGAAACTACTAAGTTCGACATACAGTTCAATAAATACAGAATATGATGCCAGGGGAAGAATAAATATTTAAAATCCATCGATACAATAACAACCAAGACGAAAGAGGCAACATCATAACAGAACTCCAGAATTCGTTCATTGTTCCAGGAATAGTCTAGCAAAACTGGCTTCTACACAACGCCATAGAAGCAGATATGTTAACTGGAAAAGTAAAAGGCAGTCAGTATTCATACCACGAATTACGTTCATTTCTAGCAACTTACTATTCAGCATTAAAATGCGCCGATTTTCGGTAATATAGAGTTCAGCACGACTGTCAGCAAAGCACAAGGATAAAAATTTCGATGTTGAGGAGTGAATTTAAAACAGTCATATTTCTGCACGGACTACTAAACATAGTGTGTTGGTGTGTTGCACAACCACAAAAATTATTTGTCTCTGTACCTGAAAGTAATACCACAGTTAATAAGTTAGATGCCATACAAATGCGACGATTGCTTGTCCATTTCTTTATTTAAATGTCTGTCACAATTGCGAGTATTTACGCTGGTGACTAGTTTCGAACGTAGCCGCTCATTTTGAAGCCAGGCCTGAAAATGAATGGCTACGTTCGAAACTAGTCAGCAGTATAAATTACGCGGAACTGTGGCGGAAATTTAAATGAAGAATAGTCAAATCAAAGTTGCAGGTCCTTCTCCCAGAAAATGTTCGAAAACCATAAATAATTGCATAATTTCATCCTAAATCAAAAACCAAACGGAAAAAATGAAAGAGCGAAACAGATCTCTTCAGCAAGCTGCTGCGTTAACAGAGTTTACGTTCGCTTAAGACGGTATTCTACGTATTGCCCTCATTTCAACACTGCCGAGATCACAGTACGAATCTAAAGTCAGTTGAGTTACCTTGAGATAAAATTATGCATAGGCATAGCAGCTGCACAATGTGGGATTTTACGGCGATAAAGAATTCACAAAAATTTCCAGGACAACTAATTTAAGGCATTAATTGATTTCAACATGAGACATTGCCAAATTTCCAGATTATCCAGAAAGCCTGCTCATTATGTTGTATTTTATCAAAGTAGATTAATTAAAGATTTGGTATCTTCTCCGATAGTTTCTTTTATCGTCTCCCTTTATCAATATACTGTTCGGGTAGTGTCAGAAATCCCGCATTATGTTGAGAGATTCCCACCTCTTACCATCGCCGACACGCTGTTATCGTAACATCTGTCGTCAGATAATGTAGTATTGCTGAAAGTTACATAAGAATGTAAGGATGCAGGAAAACGTCACTCTTTAGACAACCTATTAAAGTAGCAGCAGACGAATGGAGCAAGATGAGACATTGATGAAATAATGGAACTAAAACTTTTTTTTTTAATCGCTCATTCATTCGTTCATTCACTCGTGACTTTCCGTAAATTCCCTCTCTAAGAACTCCTTCACGTCTGCGTAACGAGTCAAAGTACTGCTTAACAAAGCTGTTAGAAACTGCTGTATATTATATGGCGCTGCAAAAGCTAAATTTAACATGATATCTGAAAAAAGCCAGTGCTTTTTTATTTGTTTTAAACAGCTCCCATTTATCCCCTGCTGCTAGCTTAATATTGACATGACAGGTCTGATATTTATCATGGAACATCAGTTATCTCTGTCTTACATGTATAGAGAACCTTCTACCGTGAACACTGCTAGTGCTTACACACCTCACCATGTAAAACTTTTAACTCTTCAGTATAGACAGTAACATAATCTGTAGGACTAGTCTCTAAAAAGCAAGATTTTACTCTCAAATTTCCTTTGAATTTGTAGGAATTCTCAGTTTTCTTCCTTGTGATATATGGAAACTTATTAAAGCATTTGACAAATCACTGAAAGATCAAAGTCGAAATAAGACTCCAGGAGTAGAAGACATAACCTAATAATTACAGAGAACCATGAGAGAGCGAACCACGACGGCAATACGCCACCTGGTGTGCAAGATATATGAGACAGCTGAAATAACATCAAACTTCAAGTACACTTTAATAAAACCAATTCCAAGTAAGGTAGTAGTAGATGGGAGTGATAACGTGGAGAGAGAAGGGGAGAGGAAGAGATGGACAGACTGAGAGGGGGAAGGGGAAGTCGGGCCAATAGAAGATTGGAATATTGTAAATTCGTACCTGGGCAAACCCAGCTAGTTTTAACATAAAACGAAGAAGCTTGTTGGCTTATTATTCTGACTGCACCATTTTTATATATTGGCTTGATGCGATTGAAAAGTTGTTTGTACTCAAATCTGAAGATGATAGACTGAAATTAATAGCGTGGTGTAAAATATTAGTCCAAAACTGGAATAAATATAAAAATATTCTTTCCTGGATCACTGTGGATTTTTGCTGCGATAATGCCGCAACTCGTCAGAATAAATTATTTGTAGCCCCTCTTATTTACGTATCTACAGCCTTTGCTTCGTCCTCCCGCTTCGTTGTTATGGATCTACCAAATCTACATTTCCGTTTAAGTGACCAAAAAAAGTTGCTATTACGTTCGTGGGTCACACACGTATAGTCTCGTAAAATGTGAATTCTCTTTTTTATGAGAAGTCCATCTAAAACGGTACTTGCCTTACCGATTCAAAGTGATACTGACTGTACTAAGCATGTCATAATCAGCGAATATAAAGCCAAATCTGGTACGACAAAATGTACTAATCTCGGTAACTACCGTAACTAAAATAGTTTCTTCATTATTTCAGAACAAAAACAGTCTCGGTTGCGAAATTATTTAATGTCAATAAAATAATTACGCAACGAGATTGTTTCTGTTCTGAAACAGTTCTAAACCGGTCCTACCAAGATGGAATGGGAAAATTTTTACGTTTCTTCATTAGTTATCGATCACTTTTTGTTTATTATACAAACAAATTTAGTTCTCATTGCCGTATAGTAAATGTTTATTAAATCTTGGAGTATCAGACTTCTTTTTTATATATAAAAGCGCTTGCCTGATAGCAGCAGACGGGAAAAGAACGGCCTCAGTTGTCCGTTAGATAGATCGATCGCCTGTCATAGATGTTGGCACAACCACTTAAAGTAGTTACATGCGACTCGAGAGTCCGCCCAAGTTGTACTCTTGTCCAGTTTTAATGCTGTAACGGAATTTACTGTTTGCGCTGTACGTCGATGAAGAAACTTGTTCCGCCAATCAACTTCGGGAGTCATTAGCGAGATTATTCCGTTTGAGGGCTCTAGATTTAAATCCTCTCATTTAATCACGCACTTCGGCAGGCACGAAGTGCTCGCAGATGACTACATTCCACCTCCGTGCTTCATTCAATGAATTAAATAAAACTGTAATCGACTTAGACAGAGATCACACGTTTCCAGAATATTTAGTACTTGAACTATAAACAAGCACCGATTGTGAGCATATGTTACCGGTTGTCACGGCTGAAATACACATCTCCGCTGCTGTCGGTCTCATGTTTCCAAGTTACATTAACAGAAGATGGACCGAGGAGATCCACCGTGCTCATGTTCGAGAAGGAAGTTCAGATGCAGCTCACTGTGATTAACATCCTTCGTGCTACCTCTGAATGACCTCAGGCTACAGTCGCTACGCTTCCTTGTATATCGTTGTCATTGCTTCCTCCTTGGTTTTCTAAGACAGTATGGACCTTAACCTTCTGATTTACTTCCAGGCTGCGTTACTGTTGTGGCCGAGTACTGTCTTTCGAGAAGAATCGAGTTTTATTAAGCACAAAGTTAATAAGAGTTTACTTGCAGTTTGTAAATAATGCGCACAGATCGTCGGTAAGGGTCGACTTCTTTGTTACCAGTTCCACCTATCTGTTGAGATCTTTGTTATTTGAAGATCTTAAATAGTAAAGGAGTTTTGCTATTTGGGGAGCAAAATAACTGATGATGGTCGAAGTAGAGAGGATATAAAATGTAGACTGGCAATGGCAAGGAAAGCGTTTCTGAAGAAGAGAAATTTGTTAACATCGAGTAATGATTTAAGTGTCAGGAAGTCGTTTCTGAAAGTATTTGTATGGAGTGTAGCCATGTATGGAAGTGAAACATGGACGATAAATAGTTTAGACAAGAAGAGAATAGAAGCTTTCGAAATGTGGTGCTACAGAAGAATGCTGAAGATTAGATGGGTAGATCACATAACTAATGAGGAGGTAATGAATTGAATTGGGGAGAAGAGGAGTTTGTGGCACAATTTGACTAGAAGAAGGGATCCGTTGGTAGGACATGTTCTGAGGCATCAAGGTATCACCCATTTAGTACTGGAGGGCAGCGTGGAGGGTAAAAATCGTAAAGGGAGACCAAAAGATGAGTCCACTAAGCTGCAGTAGGTACTGGGAGATGAAGAGGCTTGCACAGGATAGAGTAGCATGGAGAGCTGCATCAAACCAGTCTCAGGACTGAAGACCACAACAACAACAACAAATAGTACTGTAACACCCACACTGTATTAGGCCTTGTCACTAAAGGTTAATGCTACCCACACCACATCTGGAAGTCCCTTATCCATATCACCATCCGCTAGTAAACGCATCCGTAGATACAAGCAACCGTTGTAAACCACTGTAACCAGTACGATAGACAGTAGCGGTAATGGTAGAATTTTACGTGGCCTACATTTTCGTCTGCTAAAATCGGATCCCGTAATCTGCATTATATTGCCTAAGAACTGTCAGTAGTAATTAATGAAACAAATTTTGTGAAATTCTGTAGAATATTTTCGCAACACTCGGAAGACAAACGAAGTCGTCCTGAAACCTCTCCGTCACAAACGAATCCTTTTTAAATTATTACATCATTCATTTAACAAATTACGTTAATTCACTGTAATGTCGAACCTCATTATCGTGCAACATTTCCCAATGTTAGAAATATTGCGTTGATTTAAGATTTACATTGATAGGTTCGTTTATTGAATACGAAACATCGTTTGTGCAGTGCGTGATTCACAAACCAGCAGCTTCTCACAAACCTAGCTGGATGAATCAGTTGGAATTACACGGGACAATGGTACGAAGACTCCAGTGAATGGGACGTCCTAGAATAACCTCCACGTCGCTTTGTGGCAGCTGCTGTTGCTATGGAAATAGGATGTTCGTGAAATTACGCAGGAAAGCAGTAAGAGGGCAATGCCGCCATCTTTAGACCTTCTCGATACCAACAATGTAGCTACCTTCTCGAAAATTCTGTGGATTCCAGGCAACTTGGTGACAATTCGACCGAATGGGTAATATTGTCACGTCGTAACCACTATCAGGTCCAAATCCAAAAGTAGGGTCGAGAATTCTGTACAATACCTAGAGCTGGAATCACATTTGTTACGGACGCTAAAATATAGGTCTAGAGAACAAAACTGCTCTTTATACAAACATAGAATATTCCAGTATATGCAAACATTAACAGCATAACAAACTTAGAGAATATTCAATGACTGATAAATATTAAGTGGCAAATATTTGCCAGTGATCGGATTCGAACTAGCGACCAGGAGCACTTCAGCCAGCAACGCTAATATCTAGCTCCTATTTTTCGAAAGTTTGAGCTATCTCACCCGCGCCTCCCGCGAGACCCACATTCTCACCTAATATGTCCACACACTACATTCGTAGTGTCCCTACCCAACACACTCATTACTCGTGGAAAACGTTCTTACCATGTCCCGTTAGAGTTCGGGTAATATGTGTGCATCCGCACAGAAGAAGAAGGACATGGCCGATATTGCCAAAACTATATACTTATATGGATATGGTGTCTGTTCTTTCGGACGTGTCTGAACATGTATGAACTCGGTGAGAGGAGAGGTCTTTTCGAACAGAATCTTTTCAGTAGAACGGAGAAGGGAAGAGAAATCGTCTGTCTCCTCACCATTCTGCGACCGTCTAAGCTTGTTTGAAGTGTAAGTGGCGGCCACGCAGATGCTATAGCGGCGAGGGTAACGGCGCAAATTCACTAGGGCCACCAAGCTATGGCTCGCGTTGCCCCTCAGGGACTTGGTTAGGTACAACGGCTGTCACTTGGGGAACGAGGTCCGCTAAGTTAGCCTTTTACGATGTTCATAAATGGATTTTAAGACCGTGACACGACGCGGGCAATTTGTGCGGATGTGTCCACTCTTATTACATATAAAACAGGTCCTTACTTCTCCTGTGTAAATTATATGTACCCGGCATCCATACACCGCGGAAATTTCGTTTTATCACGCTGTTCATGAATGAAACACCAGTATAAACTTGTAAACGATGTTGAGCTGACCAACGTTCGCACCGTATATTCCGTAAAGGATCACTTTTTTGAAAGCGCATAATTGTCTGCTGTTGCATTGTCTAAGTTTAAAATTTGTCTCAAAGCTGCATACAACCTTCCTCTGTAATGGTGAAAAAGCAAGGCGCCAAATTTCACCATAATCCTGCCCAGTGTCACCGTGCGAGGTGCCGGGGCTAGTAGTGTATTTATCACTAAATTCTACTAGAATCCACATGTGTAAATCATGCTCTAAGCCCCCCCTATTCTAACTCCGACTTTTGCTGTTGCACAAGGATAAAACAAATACGCGAACTGACTCTAATCAACCCTGCTAGTGGAGTAGAAGAGAGTTTGGCACCTGCAATAATTTAATTTGATAAATAAGTTAAATAAACAAAGGTTTCATTAGCATAGTGAGGAATGATAGGGTTGCTCTATTGATTAACAGAAAGAAAGTTCTGTCCAAAATAACAATATGATTTATTAAGATTAAACGCAGAATAGTAAAAGAGACACAGGAAATATAAAACATCAAATTGGCTAAAATTGGAGATTCATACAAACACAGTAAAGGTGAAGTTGTCCCTAACTTAGATCGTGAGGTTTAAGACGAAGTGGTATGTGGAGCCAATTCCTTTCCACTCAAATCTCAAGAGAGACACACAGCTAACCCAATAGTAATTGCTGCTACTCGAAACTGAACAAAGTTAGAAAAGGATGAACAGGCGCGCTCTGCTGAGCTCTGATTATCACCTAGGAAAATCCCTATCTGCCGGTGCTGCGGACGTACATTACCAACAGTCTTCTTATCTCCCAGAACACGATCTGGCGTACCGCAGGCGAGGGCTGGTTGCTCCGACGTCCTCGACCGAAAGGCGACTGCCGACTCCCCAGAGCACCCGTACAGGCCGAACACCGAACATTCCCGCCCCCACGACAGTGGCCGTGGTTACGTTCCAATCAGCAACTCGAAAACCGGCGGAAATTCCACTCCATTGCCGGAGCACTACCATTCCACCAATGGAGATTCTTGGCGCCAATTTCTGTGCTGATTTTGCAGAAAGTGCGGGAATTTTCCCGCCACAACTGCGTGGGTACACAAGTCATTCCCACGCCTCGCTGGTAGCCCGCCAGAAAGTGTTTTCGCAAAGTTTCTCTGAAGTAACGGAACCTCTAGCCCAGCCGCTACTTCACACCCCAGCGGGCGTGTCTCTTGACAATGTCGGCGTCTGAAAAGCATTCACTCGACTGCCTCACACACGTCGGCTTAACTCTCTCCAATTCCACAGAGCCCGCCTGTCACCGGCCCACCCGGGTGACGAGAGACGCTGCGTGGGAAGTACGCGTGTTAAGGAAAAGCAACCCTCCACCGCATGCAACTAGAGAGGAGAATCGTAAGATAGAAATATGAGAGGGGGCTCATGCCACCTCTCATTGCCCCTACGCCATTTTAGATTGTAATTGGTGAGCGGTTGGCTCACTTAGGAGCAAGGTAGTGAGTCAATCGCCCAAGAACAATCTTACAAAGTGACTCCACATACCGCACTCTATAAAAAAGATCATTGCAACTGAAAAATGCAACTCATAGAGGGAGGATTATTTATGATGTAGCCAACTTCACCTTCTTAATATGGAACACTAACACTCACATCACACATCCATACCCAGGGAGCCCCTTCCCAAACACCGATTCACGCAGACATTCACTCTCTAAATATGGCCCGGGCATCTGAGCCAAATATGGAGCAGTTTATTCTTTACAATCAGAGTTGGAGTGCTCCGCAATTAAATGCCCAAGATGTTACAACAATTTTAATCATTAAACTAACCTGAACTCACTCACACATGATACTATATAAGTTAACAATCTCTTTGTGAGCTTTCAGAATCTAATTACAACCTCCGATTCATTCTGTCTCCCTGCAGCAAGAATAACCTTTACAAAATGTTCCCTGAACTGATGGTCCATTCACAATGACAGTGGTGGTATCTGCTTCAGTTTATGGGGACTTCAGGCACACTGTTTGCATACACACAACAATAAACACAAAATACAAAAAAAACATGGTGTGGAGAACAATACAGTAATCTGTAATAAGAATTACAGTGTAAAAACACAAACGCATACCAGGTATAACATACATTACAGAAACAACATAAGAGAAAGAAATTTAAGAAAAACAAAAAAAACAAGGTTCATGGGGCATCAAATTGTGCGTGCACATTGCACAAAGTTCACGACTGTGCTGAGAATGAGGCACTAAATCACATTGTTAGAAATATCCGTGGCACTTCACTGATTCCACTGTACTGACATCACATAAGGCTAAACGTCGGTTGTAGTTGCTACGTTGTGGCAACAGCAATAGGGAGTTCTGGAGTGTCTGCAGTACGCTGTTGAGATTGTAGTCAGACCCACGCATATGATCACGGCCGTATGGTAGGAAGACACAGTGATAGGCTCTCCTCACGTCGATTAATTGTCCCTGAGTTCTACTCGTTGGGATACATCACTAGTCTAGGTCTCTTCTCTCGCTGGACAGAACTTTATGTTTCCCAATATTGCAGTTCGACGAGGGATGATGGCACGTGGAGTGACTCCACAAGTGTGTGAGGTCATCCATACAGGATCGAACTAGGAGCGACTATTGTTAAAAACTGCTCTCTAATAGAGAGGAGAAGTAAGACATGAGACCATACATTTGTTAGTGTGGCACGATACTGCTTTGTGTATGCAGATCGGCCAATGCTAGTGAGTTGTAAAAACCCAAACAGGTGAGTATAGAGCGTCCCTTTCTGTCCTGAGGCACATGAGGCACAGGTTCTGACACGATATGTGATGTTCTTCGTGTACTCACGACAACGTGGTCTGCCGCAGGGAATCCCTCCAAGCGGCTGCCGCGTCCGGAGAGCTAGCAGGCTGTCGCGTGTCAGGGTCAACGGCCAGCCCCACTTTCGCTTGTGGCGGGGCAAGGGTCCCGTGTAATCCCTCAGGTAGGCAGCCGGGTGACTGTCAGCGTGTAGGACGGGACGCTCGCCCTCTAGCAGGTAGCCGAAGACCTCTTGTTTTTGCGCTGGCTGGCCTCTGCATTGCCACGTTCCTCGTCATCTGTACAATTCTTACAAAAGTCTTATGCCTAACTTTTTCCCATGACCTTCTATGTTATAATAAATTTACATAATGAAACATTGATGGTCTGTCATTTCAGACACTCTTATTTTACTTTTATAGTTATTAATCTATGGCAATCATTATAACATCTAATCTAGACATGGAAATAATTTATTTTGATATATGTGTAGAGACCGATCTCAGTATGTACATGGTGTGTGATAACTGATGCTTTGTAATGGATGAACAACTAAATGTGCGGGCCCGCACTAATATTACTATTAATTATATAGATCGACAGTAGACATGCTTCAAGAATTAACTACCATATCCCAACGATCTACATTCTACGTCTTTTAATTAAATTATGTTGTTATGCAGGTCTAAGTTTTACTGTGCTATAAAGAACATGCAACTACGCTACTTTCGCTCGCCCGTCGTCCCTCCATCTCGGGTCTGTGGTTTGGTGACCTGAAAAATAGCAACTCAACAGGCGCGCGCCACACTTGTGGTAGAAAACCCCCACAATATTAATCTAGTTATTGTTAAATCCTACAGTTTAACTTATCCTAGTATCGTACTTTCCCTTTTATTTATTTATTTATTTATTTTATTTTATTTATTTATTTATTTATTTATTTTTTTTTTTTTTTCACCTTATACAATACCCTTACATAGTTCCTGTTACGCTGAGATGTCTTGCTGCTCGCCGCTATTGACGACAGTGATGTGCGCGCCGTACGACATGACCTCCGAGTTTTCATTACGCCTCACTGAAACTCCAGAGACTGGGTTAGCCATGGCTATACACGACAATAAATTTATAGTTGCAACTTCCTTCTCTATGTGAAGCGGTTTTCGCGATCGAAGTACACCTTTCCAGAAGCAATGTAATATGACCAAGCCAGGACTGGTTCCTGTTGAGGATTCAGACACCCAACACACGCCAGCTACACAGTATGTCACGAATATCCAAGTACAATTCCTTGGTGATTCATCTGTGACAAAAACGAGCAGCACGCTAAATCCCCAACCAGCACATTAGCATGGTAGGCTTTTATGCCCTCATTTCTCTCGTCTAGGGCACCATTAGAGTCAAATGCTCACAGGTTCACCCCGACTTGCAAGACAACGATACCGGCGCAGCTCTGCAAAAACTATACTGCCCATATTCACCCTCGAAATCGCGCAATATACCACAATCGTGCAGTGCACTGACGCGTGCCTGCAAGCATTGGTATGAACGTCTCACGAACTGGTTGTGGCCGCTATGGAGCGTATCACGACCTCTCAGAACGCTTCTAAGAGCACGTTCTTGTATGCGCCCGTTTGTGCGACGTCTCGTCACTCATCCTTATCCCTTAACATGGACACCAGATAGGAAAGGACAAAAACATTGCTCATGAAAAGGTAGTGTCTCCTACTCCATCGACATTGGAGATCGCAAACATAAACAAAAAGAGGATAGCAGCAGTAAATTCTTATGCAAGACAACGCAGCGTGTTAATACTTTAGCAATCTTAATCTATTAATGTAACAATTATTGTTCCCCACAGAAAGGTTCATATATTTGCTTATTCTACTATGTACACCACTTAAACTACTATTATTCCACGAACTTCTTTGTGTGAGAGATGTGGTGGAATCCTATGGACTAGCGCCAATCCCTTGTTAGACTCCCCCTCCTCTGACGTGCATTAGGATTTGCAGGTCTAATTTCAATCTCCTGGTTCTCCTGTTGTCCTTGATTTCGCTCTCTCCAATTACGGTCGCTTTGCCGTACGTTATTTCTCCTGTCCCAGATTCCTTGTCTAGATTGACCCTGTTTCCTGACGTTCTGGTTTCCGTGTCTCTGGTTTCCATAACCTTGAGTAGCGTAACCTTGATTTCCGTAACCCTGGTTTCCTAACTGACGAGTGCGATTTTGCGATCTGTTGTCGTCTTCCCTTGCTGGCCCGTGGTATTTGTTATTTTGCGCCTTCTTCCTGTCCTTTGCGTCTTGTTTATCGAAGACTACTTCGAGTTCGCGCAATAGACTCTTGAATGCTTCTATGTCCGATCCACACTTCCCGACAAGTGTCTGTTGATACCTAATAGGCAATTTGGAAAAGCAAAATTTAATGATTTCTCCGTTGCTATATGGACTATCTAAAAACTGATTCTTCTTGAGTAAATCATCAAAAAATTTGGTTGCGTTCTTATGCCCGGACACTTCCAGTTCAGGACAAAATATTATTTCCTCTTTAATCCTGTCTTGCGTTTCCTTTGACCAGTAGGTCCGCAGGAATGCATCAACAAATTCCTGATAGGTCCGACACGTCGCTGCCACACCCCGCATCTTTTCCGCGGCTTGGCCCTCGATGTGTCCACACATGAATTCTAATTTTGCGTGGGTTGGCCATGATGACGGTAATGAATTAGTAAACTGCGTCACCCAGCTCTTCGGATGCATCGACCCTCCATTATCTCTGAACTTTTGGAATTTTAGTATCGACAGGAAGTGATTGTGATCAAAATCCTGTCCGATCCTCGCACTGGTGTTGTCACTCGTTTCCGATACTTGCACGTCTGCTGAGTGTCCTGATCTATCTTGCTGATAACTGTGATGTGCTACCTCTGTATCACAGTGGCGGTGACACTCAGAATTCACTCTCCTAAGTGGGCTACAATTATTGGAGCTATTACTAGGTGTTTCTGCGTGTGCATTGTTAGTTCCGCCCTCTGTCACTGGGCTAGAGCACGGCGGGCTTTTCCTCGGAGACACACTTCTGTGTACTCCATCATTGGTATCCGAACGCGCAGTGCTCGTGTGCCCGTTTCGCTCTAGTTTCGCTATCCGACTCTCTACTTCTTTCATTCGTTTCGTGATGTTGGTAACCGCAATATTACCTTGGGTTTTTAAGAACGCTAGGGATTTTGAGTGGGCTTGTGTCGCACGTCGCAAGCGACCTACAAGTTGAGAAGTTACTTTTGCGATTTTCATTGCCCCTGTTGCTGCCGTTTGGGCTAGGCCTGCTACTTTTTGTGCTACCATTGACAATTGTTTTGCTTCTCCACATTCTTTCTTTATTGTTAGTAATTCCCCACGAATTTCCCCTATATGCGAAATTATTGCCTCCGTGTCCTTCTTACGCTGTTCGTCAGCTTCTTCCTTCTCCTTCTTACGTTGTTTCTCCTCTTCTTCCTTCTCCCTCTTACGCTGTTCGTCAGCTTCTTCCTGCTTCTTACGCTTTTCGTCAGCTTCTTCTTTCATTGATCGTAGGAAGCTCAGTATTGGGTTTACGTCATCTTCTTGATCCTCTTCAAACATGGGCGATGTAACTCTGGACACCTGGGCGCTAGAGCTCTGACGTGACCGAGCTGGCCTCTGTCTGCACTCGTTCGTTTGACTATAAACTTCTGCTACCGTCTCGACCTGTGTGCCTGTCTCTGTTTCATCCTCTACTTCACTATCATAATCACGGCCGCAACGCTGCTCTGAGATCGCGTCCAAATCACCTTCCTCATCAATGCCCCTGGCGTCCTGTCCTGCTAAAAATGTGCCCATCTCATCTCCGAACCTATTCCCGTCAGTAAACTGCCCCTTATCCATTATGCTATCCTCTTTTGTTTTAGCTTCGCCCGATAATAGTCGTGCCTTACTTCTCGTTATCATTCATAAAAACAAATTCATCTAAAATGCACAATAAAATTAATCTACTCCATATATTTTTTACACATTTCAACAACGCTGTTCCAACGCTGTAATCACAAACACAATTTGATGTGGTACAGAAACCGCACACAAATCCGACAAAGTGCGATGCGGTACAGACACCACATCAGCGAAACACAAAAAAAACAATGAACAAAAAATATATACACTGAAAACAAAAACTGTAGTCATGCGCCGCTACTTAAAACTAAACGCGGAACTACCAAAAAAAACTTGGGTATTAATCATTAAAAAAAATAGAGAGAAAAAAAATTGAATGTTCCTACTAAGAATCCTGTTTGTTTATCAGAGATTCACAGGAAAGATCCGAGGCCAAGGGTCGCCATATTATGCGAGGTGCCGGGGCTAGTAGTGTATTTATCACTAAATTCTACTAGAATCCACATGTGTAAATCATGCTCTAAGCCCCCCCTATTCTAACTCCGACTTTTGCTGTTGCACAAGGATAAAACAAATACGCGAACTGACTCTAATCAACCCTGCTAGTGGAGTAGAAGAGAGTTTGGCACCTGCAATAATTTAATTTGATAAATAAGTTAAATAAACAAAGGTTTCATTAGCATAGTGAGGAATGATAGGGTTGCTCTATTGATTAACAGAAAGAAAGTTCTGTCCAAAATAACAATATGATTTATTAAGATTAAACGCAGAATAGTAAAAGAGACACAGGAAATATAAAACATCAAATTGGCTAAAATTGGAGATTCATACAAACACAGTAAAGGTGAAGTTGTCCCTAACTTAGATCGTGAGGTTTAAGACGAAGTGGTATGTGGAGCCAATTCCTTTCCACTCAAATCTCAAGAGAGACACACAGCTAACCCAATAGTAATTGCTGCTACTCGAAACTGAACAAAGTTAGAAAAGGATGAACAGGCGCGCTCTGCTGAGCTCTGATTATCACCTAGGAAAATCCCTATCTGCCGGTGCTGCGGACGTACATTACCAACAGTCTTCTTATCTCCCAGAACACGATCTGGCGTACCGCAGGCGAGGGCTGGTTGCTCCGACGTCCTCGACCGAAAGGCGACTGCCGACTCCCCAGAGCACCCGTACAGGCCGAACACCGAACATTCCCGCCCCCACGACAGTGGCCGTGGTTACGTTCCAATCAGCAACTCGAAAACCGGCGGAAATTCCACTCCATTGCCGGAGCACTACCATTCCACCAATGGAGATTCTTGGCGCCAATTTCTGTGCTGATTTTGCAGAAAGTGCGGGAATTTTCCCGCCACAACTGCGTGGGTACACAAGTCATTCCCACGCCTCGCTGGTAGCCCGCCAGAAAGTGTTTTCGCAAAGTTTCTCTGAAGTAACGGAACCTCTAGCCCAGCCGCTACTTCACACCCCAGCGGGCGTGTCTCTTGACAATGTCGGCGTCTGAAAAGCATTCACTCGACTGCCTCACACACGTCGGCTTAACTCTCTCCAATTCCACAGAGCCCGCCTGTCACCGGCCCACCCGGGTGACGAGAGACGCTGCGTGGGAAGTACGCGTGTTAAGGAAAAGCAACCCTCCACCGCATGCAACTAGAGAGGAGAATCGTAAGATAGAAATATGAGAGGGGGCTCATGCCACCTCTCAACCGTCAGATCCCCACTTACGCACCTTTCACTCCTTCCTTCGACGCCTCATCGTTGGAGGTGAGAACCACGACGCCCAATGTCGAAACTGCGCGGTTTTCTTATGGATGGCCGAGGAAAACATTTCAGACACACCTCAGCTCGTAACTGACTCGAAAAGGCATTAGCTGGTGGCATAATGAGGGTCAATGCGACCACCACTTTCTTTGACGCGTTGATTCCTACACATTTCGCGGTCGAAAACGACAGTTCCCAGTGTGACGAGCAACAGGACCACGTTCTTGACAATCTTTGGCACTGCTGACACCCCACGAATAATTCGCTCCTTCTCATAAGACGTAGTGGGCCAGCTTGTGATCGCATGCCTTTGGAGTTAAGTGAAACTGTAAGTTTTGCTCTGCTGTACAGGAGTGGACCACTAGGGACTGTTACGTAACAACTAGGGAGAGAGGGGAGGGAGAGTGCGACACCATTGACACATGCGTGAATAAAATGGATCTAAGATATCCCCAGTTCGACAACTCCCTCGATGCTGCCTACCCGCCTTTGCTGAACGGTTTAAAATTGTACTCATCAGCACCTTACCCTGCACAAATAGTGTCTGTACAGGTACGTTTTTAAGGCGCTCAACAAAGGCGGGCAGGTGGTACGGTACTGAGGGTGTTGCCGGAATAGGTGGTCTAAGAGTGATTCTTCGTAGTTTTATTCGCCCAGATGTAAACGGCGCACCCCCCCCCCTCCTCGACCTCCCTCCCTCCGCCCCTCCGTTATCTAACCACAGGAGGGCGTGAAACAGGTGGGCTGAAGAAACAGACAATGTTTGCTACCTCTGATCACGTTCAAATTTCATCGAAAGGTTTTGCACATCCTCCCGTGCGTCCACCCTGTACACCAGAGCAAATATTCGGTAGCGCTACACTCGATATGGGTACTGTCACGTTCAGTGAGAAGAGTTGAATTGTCCGCGATTGTTAGCGGTGTCAAAGGTTGTCAAGAACGTCGTCCTGGAGCTGACTGCACTGACACCTGTCGTTTTCGACAGTGAAATGTGTGGGAATCAACGCCCCAACAAGGGAAGGGTTGGTTCTGAGTGGGGGTGTATCCGAAATATTTTCCTCGGCCGTCAATAGAAAGCCCGCATGACTTCAGCACTGTGCGTCACGTTGTGTTGGGTTGTTTGGGGAAGGAGACCAGACATCGAGGTCATCGGTCTCATCGGATTAGGGAAGGACGGGAAAGGAAGTCGGCCGTGCCCATTCCGGCATTTGCCTGGAGTGATTTAGGGAAATCACGGAAAACCTAAATCAGGATGGCCGGACGCGGAATTGAACCGTCGTCCTCCCGAATGCGAGTCCAGTGTCTAACCACTGCGCCACCTCGCTCGGTGTGTGCGTCACGGTTCTGACCTCCATCGTAGAGACGTCAAAGAAAGGGTGACATTTGGGTAATATGGTGTAACATGTCCACAGTGGCATTGGGCGGAATTTTGGAGAAATGTGCCGCCAGTGTGACATCATTACCCCGCCTTATACCTCCCATGAATTGAGCTGTGGCCTTTCTTTCGCAGGTGTCGACACCTTAGTGTCTGAAGTGTCGCACGACGCAGTGTAATTACTTGTATAATGCGGATGTCAGCAGATGTACCTGGAGATATCTCCATCGGCACCTTTATCCGCAAGGTAATTACTCTTGTGTATATAATTGTACGGGTACATCCGCGAGCGCGAAGATTTTGTCTCATCACATAGTTCTACCGCGCGCCGTAGTTGTACATCTCGTTCCTTTTGCTTCCACGAATGTCAAAGTTGTTTCGGTACAGAAGATTCTTTTCTTCAAAAGCTGAAGAGGTATTCATCTCACGTGCTTAAAGAATAAGTATTCAGCGAAGGTAGGGGCTGCACGTGAACCAGCAGCTTTTCATACATCTGGGTAGATGAGTCATTTGGAATTACACAAGAACATGCTGCATTCTTCAGAACTACGCTTAAGTTATGTGATAGAAAAAAAGTAAAAAATCTTCAGCTTGACTTTTCCGTTTTACTTAACGTTACATACTGACTAGTACAAAGAATATTGCACGCGTATCAAAATAAATGGAGAAAAATCAAAGATGCTTAGTTCTGCGGACAATATTGCTACGGTGTCCGCAGTTTTTGGTCTTCCGGTAGCGTTCTCGCTTCCCGCGCACGGAGACCCGGGTACGATTCCCGGCGGGGTCAGGGATTTTTCCTGCCTCGAGATGACTGGGTGTTGTTGTGTCACCATCATCATTCATCCCAATTATGGTCGGAGGAAGGCAATGGCAAACCACCTCCGCTAGGACCGTACCTAGTACGGCGGTGCGGTTCTCCCGCATCGTCCCCTATGCTCCTCGGAGTATGGGACCTTATCATCATCATCATAGCTATGGTAGCCTAAGTTGAAAGGAACCTCGAAAGAAGTTTAGAAGATATGCGTACAATACTAAGCAGATGAACACAAAATGGAAATCAACACAAAAAGGCAGAAATACTAGCGTGCTCTGTAACGATCCACCCACATCGATCGGCTGTTCATACGCCGATTTTTGTTTCCTCTACCGTAAGATAAGGCTAAGGAAGCGCGAAGAGAAAATGTTGTGGAACGAACAGAATTAAGTGCGGAATTAACCCTGAATCAATCGTTTTGAAAACTGTTGTGGTACGAATAATACACCGCTACGCAATTGTCGGAATCGTTCTGTACCCGTCAGTCATTGTATGATATGAAACGTTTCCGCAATTGCGAATTCGGACAACCGTCAGCTGTGTAAGGAAGTGATGGCAATGTAAATTTGTGCTGGACTGGGCTTCGAACTCGGATTTCCCACTTCACACGAGCGGTCGCCTTAACCGCCTTAGGTATCCGAAAACGGCTCACTGCCAGACCCAGACTTCCATATGTCGTCGTCCACCATCACAACCTTTACTCGTACACACATCACGTAATTCCCGTACAGGGGATGACATTTTAAATGACAGCCGCTGCCTGGTAGAGAACGGATGCCGGCCGGGGTGGCCGAGCATTTCTAGGCGCTACAGTCTGGAACCGCGCGACCGCTACGTCGCAGGTTCGAATGCTGCCTCGGGCATGGATGTGTGTGCTGTCCTTAGGTTATTTAGGTTTAAGTAGTTCTAAGTTCTAAGGGACTGATGACCTCAGAAGTTAAGTCCCATAGTGCTCAGAGCCATTTGAACCATTTTGAACCAGGACGGATAAATAGGATATTGCAGTGCCCGTGTTGTTGAGAAGAACGATCCAGTTTTCCTTCGGACATCCATGCATATCGGCAGGCACATTCCATCGTTCTTCTATACAATACTGGCACTGCAATATCGTAGCTACTATATTGTATAATAACGGACTGGCGTACTGATTTATGTTGCACCAGGCCAGATTACTGAAAGAGTTTATTGTAAATGCTAACTGAATTATTTATAGAAAAGACAGGGAAATATTGACCACAGTGCCCGTAAGCCATATCTGAGGATCATAGTGTGAATATGTTGTTCCAGTATTTCCTTCTCGTTGATATTTAGAGGATAATTGAACGATAGTACTGAAATGTGACAACTGATTTGATGATTGATATACAGTGAAATTTTCATATAATGTGAAGCATATTACGAGAACTGAGTAGAGCATTTATTTCTTTGAATTTATGAAATCAATTAGAACTCTCTGATTCATTTTTCACATAGGGAGAAATTTGATTCAACGTGCAGTAATATATGTAGGGTCATAAATAGAGAATTTCCGTTAAATATCCGTTGTGCATATTCGGGGATTTGAGTACTATGCCCCTCTCGATGTACTTTTCATCAGCGACGGAAACGCATTATTCTTTGAGCGCTCAGGAACGGTTCAGTTAGTTCGCAATTATTGCACCTCTAAATAGCGGAAACATCACAGCTCCAAGAAATCAGGAACACTGTTCACAAAAATTACAGGAACTAAGGTAAAGCGAACAGGAAAATACAGACTTTTAGGTAGTAATGTAACTGAGGACGGGAGAAGCAAGAAATATGTACAATAAAAACAATTAGGGAGGAAAAGTAATTTTTATGAGTAAAAGAAAAATTTTATTTCACGGCACTGGTTATTTACTAATTGACATTCGTGCCAATGCGGGTTACGAGTCCAGGAATGAGCCACAGTTCGCTGACGTTGGTGGGCTCGCCTCTAGGCTGAACCTTTGCCCTTCAGTTGTCTTCGCTTTATCTGCTGTTTTGGCCCCCTGCGACGACCCGTCAACTGGCCGGCATTGAACAACACAGCTGATGCAACAGAGATTCCAACTACTCCGTTGACGTTGGCAGGAATCTCCACATGTTTTCCTCGGTCAAAGTTCTGCGTGATTTTCCGCTGCTATTTGATCCCTCCTAGCAATAGTGCAACAATTGCCACAAGTGGAATTCGCTGCGCCCAGAGAAGGGACTGTCTTTACAGGCAATAAGGATGATGCAATGCCAGTAGCGTTACACTACAGCTATTGACAGCTACAATGAGTCGAAGATCGCGTCCGTATACTGACAAGCAACTCAGAAATATCATTTGGTCGATATTCAGCATCATGCACTATCATCTTTCATAATAGTGTCGACTTCATTTTGCTTTCGCTGATATAGAAAATTTTACGATGATGTTATGTGACGATAATATGTGAGGATGATACGTATATGACAACGAGTTACTCACAGAAACTGTAGTTCTATACCAGGAAAACAAAATGTGATGTGGGACTAGAAATTTTGGAAATTTGTTTTAAGTTCTACGGGACCAAACTGCTAACGTCATCGGTCCCTAATCTTACACACTACTTAAAATAACTCAAACTAACTTACGCTAAGGACAACACACACCCCGTGCCCGAGGGAGGACTCGAATCATAACAAGGCGCCCGAGACCACGCGGCTACCCCGCGTGACGCCACTCGATAGTTGAGTACTGAAGTGCCAGATTACAACTGCAAAGTTTGGGATTCGATTCGCTTGGTTGTTAAATAGATATTAACTCACGGTTATGCCTCGTGAATGTGAAAAACTAAAGTCCCAACATACCGGGTGATCAAAAAGTCAGCATAAATTTGAAAACATAATAAACCACGGAATAATGTAGATAGAGAGGTAAAAATTGACACACATGCGTGGAATGATATGGGGTTTTATTAGAACAAAAAAAAAAACAAAGTTCACAAAATGTCCGACAGATGGCGCTGGACAGCAAAACGTCAGTGACTGCGCATGACAATCGTGTATAAAAGGAGCTGTAATGGGAGAGAGAATCAGATACGCCAGCAGTCGCAGCATGTTGACGTTACCTGAAAAGGCGCTTTTAGTGAAGCTGTATTATCAGAATGGGGAATGTGCAGTTCAGCGTTACGATCCTATCGCCATAGGAAGAGGATTCGAACGGGTAAAGGTCCGTTGACAAATGCAGCTGTGGCGAGAATGATTTCGAAGTTCCACGCCACGGGTTGTTTAGACGATAGACCCCGTAGTGGCCGACGGAGCACAAGGCGTAATGCTGCTGAGACAGTCCAGGAAGAAATGGAGACTGTAGCGGGTTCGTCTATGCAGTCGCACGTCGCACCGGCATTCCATACACTACTGTTTGTTTGGCACTGAGGCGTGCCCTCCGATGCTATCCGTACAAAATTCATCGGCATCATGTACTGTTACCTGGCGATTTAGTGAAGCGGAGGGCATTAGCGGGGTTGGCGTTTCAAAAGATGACGGAAGATGACGATTGGTTGAGTAACGTGTTGTGGACCGACGAAGCTCATTTCACGCTCCGAGGGTCTGTCAACGCCCACAACTGCAGAATTTGGGCTACCGAAAATCCTAGAGCTGTCGTGAAAACTCAATTGCACGACGAGAAAGTCACGGTATGGGTTGGATTTACCACATCTACCGTTATCGGGCCTTTTTTCTTCGATGAAATGCGTGATTCTGGTTTTGTAATTGGTACCGTGACAGGTGAGAGGTACGCCGATGTGTTACAGAATCGCATCATCCCCAGCCTGGCTGATAAACACCTACTGGAACGTACGATTTTATGCAGGATGGCGCTCCACCCCATATTGCTAGACGCGTGAAAGATCTCTTGCGCGCGTCGTTTGGTGATGATCGTGTGCTCAGCCGCCACTTTCGTCATGCTTGGCTTCCCAGGTCCCCAGACCTCAGTCCGTGCGATTATTGGCTTTGGGGTTACATGAAGTCGCAAGTGTATCGTGATCGACCGACATATCTAGGGATTCTGAAAGACAACATTCGACGCCAATGCCTCACCATAACTCCGGACATGCTTTACAGTGCTGTTCACAACATTGTTCCTCGAGTACAGCTATTGCTGAGGAATGATGGTGGACATATTGAGCATTTCCTGTAAAGAACATCATGTTTGCTTTGTCTTACTTTGTTATGCTAATTATGCCAATTATTGCTATTCTGATCAGATGAAGCGCCATCTGTCGGACATTTTTTGAACTTTTGTATTTTTTTGATTCTAATAAAACACCATGTCATTCCAAGCATGTGTGTCAATTTTTACCTCTCTATCTACATTATTCCGTAATTTATTCAGTTTTTAAATTCATACTGACCTTTTGATCACCCGGCATATTTCACGTTAAACGGAGGTCCCCTTTTGAACTGTTGAGTGAGTTCCTTGGTTGGAATGAAGGAAGGGCATTCACCCTGAAGACGATCATGTCCATTTTTTGTAATAAACCAACAAAATTTTCACACTAATCCTCAAGTTCATGAGAACTTTATCTTTGCTATACAAAACAATAATAACACTGAGGTGACAAAAGTCATTGGATACCTCACAATATAGTGTCGGACCTCCTTTTACCTGGCACAGTGCAGCAACTCGAGGTGGCATGGGCTCAACAAGTCGTTAGAACTCCCCTGCAAAAGTATTGATCCATGCTGCCTCTATAGCCGTCCATAATTGCCAAAGTGATGGCGGCCAAGGATTTTGTGCACTTAACTATTCGATAGGATTCATGTCGGGAGATCTGGGTGGCCAAATCATTCGATCGAACTGTCCAGAATGTTCTTCAAAACAATCATGATCAATTGTGGCCGGTGACACGGCGCACTGTCGTCCATAAAAATTCCATCGGGTTTTGTGAACATAAAGTCCACGAATGGCTGCCATTGGCCTCCAGGACGCTGAACATAGCCATTTACAGTCAATGATCGGTTTAATTGGACCAGAGGACCCAGTCCATTCTGTGTAAATACAGCCCACACCATTATGAAGCCACCACCAGCTTGCACAGTTCCTTGTTGACAATTTGGGTCCATGTTTTCATGGGAACTGCGCCATACTCGAACCCAAGCAGCAAGTATTGCTGTCCGCAGCTCGTGGTCTAGCGGCTAGCGTTTCTACTTTCGGATCACGGGGTCGCTGGTTCGATTCCCGGCCGGGCCTGGGACTTTCTCCGCCCGGGGACTGGGTGTCTGTGCTGTCATTATCTCATCATCATTCTCATTTGGGTAGTGGCGAAATTGGAAATGGAAAAATTGGATCTTGTACGGGCGCTGATGACCACGATGTTGAACGCCCGTCAAACCTACATCACCATCATCAACTCTTAGCAACTAAAATCGGGACTCCTCTGACACGGCCACATTTTTTCAGTAGTCTACGTCCCAATCGATATGATAGGAGAGGCGCTGCAGGCGATGTCGTCTTGTTAAAAAAAGATGCCCGTGTCGGTCGTCTGCTGCCATAGCCCCATTAACGCCAAATTTCGCCGCACTGTGCTAACCGATACTTTCATTATACGTCACATTCTGATTTCTGCGCTTGTTTCACGCAGCGTTGCTTGTCTGTTAGCACTGAAATTCTACGCTAAAGCGTCTGCTCTCGGTCGTTCAGTGAGGGCCGTCGGCCACTGTCTTGTCGTGGTGAGAGGTAATGCCTGAAATTTGGTATTCTCGGCACACTCTTGACCCTGTGGATTTCAGAATGTAGAATTCCCTGACGATTACCGAAATGGAATGTCCATGCGTCTAGTTCCATCCACAATTCCTCGTTCAAAGTCTCTTAATTCCCGTCGTACGGCCAGAATCACGCCAGACACCTTTTTATACGAAATCACCTGAGTACAAATAACAGGTCCAGCTCGCTACTCGCGCAAGTGAACGGAGAGCACTTGTCTGTCCGATGTATCTACATCATACTCCGCAAGCCACCTAGTGGTGTGTGGTGGAGGGTACTTTTTGTACCACTACCTGAGTCCTCCAACCCTGTTCCACTTGTGAATAGCGCGTGGGAGGAATGATTGTCGGTATTGGCTCTAATTTCTCAAATTTCCTCGTCATAGTCATTACGCGAGACTTGCGTAGGGGGAAGTGATGTGTTGTCCGACTCTTCCCAGAATGTGCTCTCTCGAAATTTCCATAGTAAATCTCTCCGTGATGCACAACGCCTCTCTTGTAATGTCTGCCACTGGAGTTTTTTGAGCATCTGCGTAACGCTCTCGCGCCGACTAAACGATCCCGCGAGGAAACGCGCCGCTCTTCGTTGGATCTTCTCTATCGTTTCTATCAGTCCCATCTGATAGAGATCCCAGACAGATGAAGAACAATACTCAAGAATGGGTCGAACAAGGGTGCTATAAGCCACTTCCTTCGTGGATGAGTTACAGTTCCTTAAGATTCTTCCTATGAATTTGAGTCAGGCATCTGCTTTTCCTACAATTTGTTTTATATTTTCATGCCACATAAGGTCGCTCCGGATAGTTACTCCTAGGTATTCTACGGCAGATACTGTTTCCATAAGTCTGTCATCAATAGTATACCTATACAGCAGTGGATTTCTTTTGCCATGCATACGCAGTATGTTACATTTATTTACGTCCAGAGGCTTCATCATTCATCAATTCTGCGGAGGTCATTCTGCAAATCGTTACTATCTTCTAGCGTTGCACTTTATTACAGACAGCCGCATCATCTGCGAACAACCTTAGAGAGCATTCGACGCTTTCTACTAGATATGTATTGTAAACAGTAATGGTCCTATCACACTTCCTTGGGATACATCGGAAATTACCTTTACATCTGTCGATTTTGTTCCGTTAAGAGCGACGCCCTGAGTTCTGTCTGCAAGGAAGTCTTGAATCCAGTCGCAAATCTGCTCCGATATTGGATAAGCTCTTATTTTATTAATTAAACGGCAGTGCGGAAGGGTGCCAAATGCCTTCCTGAAGTCGAGGAACACAGCATCAACCTGAACGCCATTGTTCACGGCACTGTGGGTCTCACGGAGGTGCAGAGCGAGCTGAGTTTCGCAGAATTTCTGTTTGCGGAATCCATGTTGATTTTTATAGAGGAGATTTTCCTTCTCCGAGAACGTCAGAATTCTTGAGCGTAAAACATATTCCACAATTCTACAACAGATTGATGTGAGCGATACAGGTCTATAATTGTGTGCATCTGTCCTACGGCGCTTCTTAAAAACGGCAATGACTTGAGCTCTCTTCCAGTCGCTAGGTACCCTTCGTTGCTCAAGCGATAAATTACTGCTAGAAGGGAAGTAAGTTCTTTCGCATAATCTTTGTAGAATCTTATATGTAGCTCATCTGGCCGTGACACTTTCCGACTACTAAGCGACTGTAATTGTTTTTATATTCTGCATCGGTTATCTCAATATCTGCCATTTTAACGTTCGTATGACGATTGAAAAGAGGGGCCGTGTTACGATCTTCCGCTGTGATACAATTCTGGAAGACCGAATTCGGTATTTCGGCCTTCTCTCTGTCATCTACCGTTTCGGTGTCAGTATGGTCTCTGAATGAATGAATAGATGATTTTGACCCCCTTACTGATTTTGCATACGAACAAAACCTCTTACCTCTTGGAGATTTTACTCAGATCGGTTGACAAAGTTTTACTTTCAAAGTCATTGAACGCTTCTCTCATATGACGGAGTCCACAGCAAATTCACGCTTCGCCTCCTACACTGGCGGTGCGTCAGGTGTCTTCATTCATGACTGTCTTCTCGTCGTCCCTTGCGCAGCTCTCCGCAGCTAGCGAGCAGATGTGGCCACCTTGTGATGCTACGCGGCAATTTGCGGCCCAGCGTCTGTATCTTGTTTTGCGGGACCGTCCAGCACGTTCACAGAATGTGCGGGTGGTCACCTTAAACAGATCACGAAGTCGAGTTACTTCTGCCATCTCATGTACTGGTGCCACCGGAAAATCAAAGGCCAAATGCACGGCAAGCCGAAGGGAGCGATTCTGCACGGTCTGAAGCGTCTTCAAGTGCATGTCGGCTGCGAACCCCCAGACGACGGCAGCGTACTCGAGGACAGGGCGGAGCAGCGCCTTGCTCAGGGTAACGCCCAGCGCGACGAAAGCCAGGAATCAGGACTGAGCAAGGGATAGAGTTTGTTGAGTCTGGTCCTAGCTCTTTTCTTCGCCCCCTGGACGTGTGGGCGACACATAAGACGGCGGTCAATGGTAACGCCGAGACAGTATGCCGTAGGACTCCAGGAGACGGGACTTCCACCCGCCTAGTCACCAACAGAAACTGCGTTTTTGCGCCGTTGAAATGAAGTCTTCACCTGACGGCCCAGGGAACAATGGTATCGACAGTGAGCTGTAATCTTCGGCGCAGAGCAGGGGCGTTCAAACTGCTGCTATAGAGAGCCGTATCATCTGCGTGGAAGGCGAGCTGCACGCGATCGATCTCCGGTGCGTCCTAGGTGTACAGCGAATGTGAGGGAAAAGTGTGACGCAGGTACCCCATGTTCAAAAAGTTTGAACTAGAGGGCACGATGCCACACGCGGCAATACGCCGCCCTTTTATAGCTTGTTTATGCGATACCACCGCAATCTGTATACGTACAAATCGCTATACCATGACTTGTCACCTCAGAGTAAGCTACTCTCGCATAAATGTAGATGTAGAAGTAGGCATTGTATAATGACTTGGATTAAATTTCGATAGCTTGTGGTAGTTACAACTCCTGCCGTCGATATCTCAATAACCCAAAGAAGATCCTCTAGTGAATGTTGAATCTCTGCCTTCTTTCTTTCCCTCTCTCCATTATGAAATAAACTCAGCGGACAAAAAACTAATCACTCCTAGAGAAATCATTACAAGTATCTTTGAGTGCCGTGTAATTCCAACCCTGGACTTGATAACCGCCCGGATTGGTTAGCAAGTAAGTCCACAAGGTTGTGCAGGTACGTCGCATCCACGTTAAACCACTCGTTGGGATTTAATCGCACAGTTCCACTAAAATTCGGGGATGCTGGAGTTGGCTCGTTACCGGCTGTTCCAACATGTCCCAATGATTTTCTATGGGGTTCACGTTAGGTGATTTTGCAGGCCAATCGATATGTAATAGGGTGACGGAGTGTTCAGAAAACCAGTCATATATTCTTCCAGACCGATGACCTTTGCTGTTGTCGTCTTGAATAATAGGGTCATCAATAGCTTGCTAATCATACAGATGTTGACTGAAAAGTCACATCTGATCACTCACTTTGCTTAAGTAAACATGCTGGTTCATATTAGTGGTCACTTCTGTGAGCGGGTCCAATTCATGGTAAGGAAAGCACCCCAAAAATCATCGCATACCAACCTCCGGCTTGAACCTGACCTTGCTCACGTTCGGGATGAAATAATTCGTTTGGCTTCGTTGCACGATGTGTGTCATATTAATACAGGCAAAAACGTCATTCGTCAGACCAAAATACATTCTGTCAGTCATCTACGGTCCACGTTCGACGGTCTCCAGCCCACTGAAGATGGTTCCTAGCCCACTGTAAATGTGTGTGCAAAGACCTCTTGCTAGATGACCGACCCCAAATGCTCATTGCTTGTAGTTACCGTCGCAATGTTCCTTCACTAGCAGATGGGAATCGAACCTCCTTCTCTGGCTACAGCCATTTCTCTCGGGTTTGGAAACTAATTTGATTCAGAAGCCGTGAAACGCGTCTCCCGTCCCTCTCAGTCAAGATCTTTTACCGACCATGATACTGACGTCGTGTTTGGTGACCACGTGTGTTACACAACAGTTGGTAGACACAATGAACAGTCCTCCACGGAACACCAACAAATCCAGAGACTTGACACACCGTATGGCCAGGGGCACGGCCAAATACGATTGAACCTTTTTGCCACTCTGTCTGGTCCACACATTTACCGGCGTGTATCCGCTACTGTATAGGTACACTATTGATGACAGACTTATGGAAACAGTATCTGCCGTAAAATACCTAGGAGTAACTATCCGGAGCGACCTTATGTGGCATGACAATATAAAAGAAATTGTAGGAAAAGCAGATGCCAGACTCAGATTCATAGGAAGAATCTTAAGAAACTGTAACTCATCCACGAAGGAAGTGGCTTATAGGACCCTTGTTCGACCCATTCTTGAGTATTGTTCATCTGTCTGGGATCTCTACCAGATAGGACTGGGACCGATGACCGTTGCAGTCTGGTCCCTTTAATCCCACAAACCAACCACCAACCGACCAGATAGGACTGATAGAAACGATAGAGAAGATCCAACGAAGAGCGGCGCGTTTCCTCACGGGATGGTTTAGTCGGCACGAGAGCGTTACGGAGATGCTCAAAAAACTCCAGTGGCAGACATTACAAGAGAGGCTTTGTGCATCATGGAGTGATTTACTACTGAAATTTCGAGAGAGCACTTTCTGGGAAGAGTCGGACAACACATCACTTCCCCCTACATAAGTCTCGCGTAATGACTGTGAGGAGGAAATTTGAGAAATTAGAGCCAATACCGACAATCATTCTTCCCACGCGCTATTCACAAGTGGAACAGGGATGGAGGACTCAGTTTGTGGTACAAAAAGTACGCTCCACCATACACCACTAGGTGGATTGGGGAGTATGATGTAGATGGAGATGTAGATACATCGGACGGACAAGTGCTCTCCGTTGAGTTCCGCGAGTAGCGAGGCGGAGCTGTTATTTGTACTCACTTGAAACAAACGTCCCACTGATCGCTACTTCCTTATGCTGACGTAGAGACAGTGCGCGAGTGGCTGAGCACGTGACTCGATCACTGCGCCATCTGTAAATGCTTAACGTTTCATCGGCGTGTGCCAACTGGGGTGACTAATTTTTTGTCGCGTTAGCTTATGTAAAACTATATTATCTATAGAAAACTACCGTTGAGATGTATACAGCGGGTTTTAAGAAAAAAGCGTTCTGTATTTTGAAGGCTGGTTGTACGGACCAAAACGAGACGGAACTCTGCAGTAAACATGGGCTGTTGTATGGATGCCTTAAGAGCTATGAGTGCTCGCTAATCTTCGCTACTGTGAAACACATCTCTTCTGATGCAAGCTCTTTGCTATCATGAACGAGCTACAGGATACAGTAAGTAAGTGAGTTGACAAATGATAACACATTACTCGATTACTGTAAAAACAGCAGAGCTGCAGTCTGCTTGCTGTTACATGTGGCCTGTAGTGAGCCACCGTTAAGGGAGGCACATTCGCAGTAAGGCATGTTTCTGTCTGACATCTTAGGGAATCACGCACTGTCTGACAAAATCTAGGTTGGTCACGGATGCGCTGACAGGCATTGATGACACTTCCCTGTAGTGTTTGCACATCATTAATGGGGCTTGCATACGCCAAAGATTTCAAGTGTCACCATAACCAAAAGTCCAAGGGATTAAGATCGGGGGAACGAGCTGGCCAACGTACTACGCCTCTCCAACCAATTCATTGCCCATTAATCGTATGTGTAAGCTGATCTCGGGCATTTCGGGGAAAATGGGGCAGTTATCCATCATGCATGAACCACATCTCTAGCCTTTATTGGAATGGTATTTCCTGTAACAGGGCAGGCAAGTCGTTTGACAGGATCTGAAAATACCTTTTACCAGTCAACCTGTATGTTATATATGAATGAACACCACACAGGGCATCTACTTTAACCATGACTTATAAGTGCAGCTCGCATGTAATAGCAATCAGATTACATTAGAAACTTTGCTGTTTCATATGTTCTAAATTCTTTAGTAAGTTCAAAATGGTTCAAAGGGCTCTGAGCACTATGGGACTTAACTTCTGAGGTCATCAGTCCCCTCGAACTTAGAACTACTTAAACCTAACCAACCTAAGGACATCACACACATCCATGCCCGAGGCAGGATTCGAACCTGCGACCGTAGCGGTCTTGCGGTTCCAGACTGCAGTGCCTAGAACCGCTCGGCCACCCCGGCCGGCTCTTTAGTAAATTGTTTAATGTATTCTGTAGGTCATTGTAACAGGAATGAACTTGTAGTAGAAGCGATGTGTTTCACGGTAGCGAAGATGAACAAATGCTCATAGCTCTTAAGTTATGAATTTTAGAGTCCACGTTCTATTACTACCAACTCTCAGATGTAAATTACATTTCATTTAATAGCCTATATACCAGTTACGCATAATGACGCCTAGTGCAAACTGAATTGCAACAATAAATTACTCATTTTGGTCGGTTAGATAAATAAATTTGTTAACATTCTTATTGTTTCATTCACCCGATTCAGAAGACCATGTGGTCTTTGCAAGTACTAGTTTAGTGAAATAATTGTGTGTTTATCTGACGATAAAAGCCAGATAAAAGTAAAATCAGCTAAATATCGCAGCGTTGCTTTGTTGAAAGAATATTAGACGCTTTCCTGCATCCAAATATTGCTACTGACAAAGCATGTGTCAGAGATCCTGAATCGGAGTTGAAACCACAGTTAGAAAAGTAGATATAACTAGCTTTCGCATTCAAGAGGCAAGGGCTGCAAGAACAATGTAGCGTGTCTCATAGAGATTTGCTGTTGGAATCCCTAGAGTGTGCGTCAACGTATTACTACGTCTGACGTAAGTCTCGCGGTAAAATCACGTGGGTAAGTCAGAGAAATTAAAAGTTCGCACGCATGTTAGCTGACAGGTATTATTCTTGAATGGAGCAGGATAAAAAAAAAGGGAAGCGAGGCGGAAGTGATAGTGGTAGATAGAAATACGAATGATACGGACGCTCTCAGTTAAAGTTGAAACAAGCAATGATAGTTTCCAGTGGTCGCCAAGGAATGAGTATGACAGAGTTCCGCGTGGAACAAGTGTCACCGGAGTTTATTCTCGTGACTGCACGCAAAAAAAAAGTACAAAACCCGACTACAGGTGCTCGGGGCTGAGCCATTCATTCTCCGTGGCAATACTCGTTAACTCGTAAACTAAATTCTACGCGAAAGCGTAGGGAAGTTTCACATCGTGTGTCTGCGGCTGTGTACTTCAGCTTAACTCTCAGTGTGAGGTGAAACCATGTTACCCATGTAACTCGTGTTCCTTCTCTGGAAGAGCTTTCTGCTTTCGTTACCCTAGTCATTCGACGGATTTGTAGAAATGGTTCCTTGGACAGAACAGTAAAGGTTTCCATACGTTGCAACTCGGTCACTGATATGCAGGGAGATTTTAGTGAAATACTGTAAAGACAATGTGAACATAAATCAAACTTCAGGTAAACGAAAAATGTGTGCATTACTCACGAAGTGTCTACATCTACATCTACATCTACATGGACACTCAGCAAATCACATCAAGTACCTGGCTGAGGGTCACTTCTTCCTCTTTGCAAATTAACCCGAAAAGCTTTCATCACGGCCAAGCTAACACGATACTATCAGAACTATATCTGCATTGTGCTGGGTTTTAACTCAATTCTTTTAGGAATAAAACACTCTTGAGAACATACACAACAAGCAACGTCTGATGTTCGGGAAGTGCACAATGCCGACCGCATGACAAATCCTTGCGAGTCCGTCAATATGACGACAGAAAAATGAAATCAGAAGGTGCCGTTCAGGCTACTATACATGATTCAGCGAGAATCATCCTAGGAAATTCAAGAAAGTATTTTCATGTGGGACTAAACTACAGTCCCCATCTCAACTGTCCTATCTTTCACATATTCACATTAACACCGCTTAATTGCGAGAAACCTTAGATACAATGGTTGCAGAGAGTAGATGCAGATGTATGTAACCTGAGGTTGCAAAAGTGATTATGTGGGCGTCCACAAGGTGACAGCCTCTCAACCCATTAGTGTACTATTTCTGGAGTACAGTTGTTTGCGATGTGGTCACGAGAGGGAAATAGACTGTGGACCACATCGTCTCACAAACGTAGCGGTCTGATTCCAGCATTCCTGAATAGTGCGAGAAACAAGTCTATTGCTAAATCATTTTAGATACCGTTTATATAAACGCAACTATTACTTGGTAGAAACTGCATTCGTGCGCATATTCTCGCTCCCGTGTTAAACTTCGAAAACGAGTAAAAAAACCACAGCTCCTACATGATATCGTTTGCTACCTTCGAGTGTGAATGGAAAAATCGATGTACATGTGTACCCATCAACCCCTTTCTCTTCCCCGTGTACTCCAACCGAAAGAGCAGAGGATGAAATCTTACGTGCAGTTTAGTGGCACATATGATATTACTGTGTGGCCCTTCTGGTTTTAAAATTGCAATTGCACTGACCACTTGTGCAGGCGGCTATTCTCTTTGCCTTCCTTTTTAAGGTTCTGATATGATTTCCGTTCCAATCTCAGTGTAGTTCATCGGATTGCGTAATACGCACGTCAAAACAACAATGACATTTACCACTCATTAGGTGAAAATGAATTTTAAAATATCTCTAGTATCATTCAGCTTTCCCATTTTGAAAAAAGTCTTTCAAAACAGGATACACCTTAAGACACTCGATAACACACTAGTAACTTTTTATGTATAAAGATGGAAGCGGCGAATGAAAATTCGTACCAAGGCTGGGAATCGAACCCGGGATTCCTTCTAACTACTTTGGTGCCTTAGCCACTGAGCCACCTTCCACAGCGGTTCACGTAACTGCCCAGTAAGCGGAAGAGCCGGGTTCGCTTCCCGTCCTTGGTACAAATTTTCACTCGCCGATTCAGTCTATATACATAAAATCACATCTGTAAGAGACCAGTAAAGTCTCTGAAATTGTGTCATTTCATTTCCACTAGTAACTATTGCTGCATATACTTGGTATTTAATGGATAGTTATTACTTAAAGCGTAAGAAAAAAAGACGCAAAGCTAATAAGTTGATCATTGCCAATCTTCACGACAACACAGTGAGATTATCTAAATGATTTTAAGACAAATTTTTTATGCTTTTCATAAACAAGTATCTCCAGATGAGAATCGAGGGTGTACTTTAGTATCTGGAGTGCATGCTCCTTGCGACTCACAGACTACGTTTAGGTCTAGGGAACGTGCCTTGCTACATCATTTGAATGAAACCCTTGAAGCGATTTCTTTCACTATCCGGACTGTTAGGCGACAAGCGTGGTCACCCACCACAGTTTTGGACCATTTGGAGCACCAGTGGATTCACGTTCCACTCGAACTAACAAGGTAGTGGTCCAGTCTGACATGTCGAAATCTACCCTGAAATTTTTCACTCAGGAAGAATACATCGAAAGAAATGCGCTGTCAAAAGTTTGCTACTAAAGCAGTAAAACCATATCAGATATGTCAGAAATCGTTAATGTTTTGAATAACTTGCAGTTCATATTCGCAGCTGAATGGCAGATGTAACTGTTACACAAGTGACTGGCAGAGGAAACAAAATCGAGGCAATGTATTATGTTACTTTACAGACGACTTCCGTCAATAGGGGCTTAATGGTTGACATGAAATGTTTTATAAAAATTCCTGTCAGTTCTTATGGTAATTTTTGAATAATGTATACTTTAATAACAATGAAATAGTTCCTTGATTTTCCTTGAAGTCATCACAAAAATGCGAAGTTTATATTGGATAACGAAAATGAACAGTTTCCTTACACGAGGCACACCAGATAAAGAAAAAATTAATGCATTCAGGCAGCTCATAGTAAATGCTAGTTTTATGTAGACAGGAACTGAATGGAGTAAGAAATGGTCATGGTACTTTGTAAGGTGTCAGGCAAATCCAACACCTTCCATGAAAACCCTGACATGATAAGCAAATTCAGTAGTATGTTACATAGCTCTGAATAAATTGTGACATTAAATTAACCAAAGTAATACGAGTAACGAGTGAGCAAATGGAATACCACAGACTAACACAAGAATGCCTAAATGCATGTCATACCTTCCCACCGTGAGACAGACGCAGTTCCGAGGGGAGAAACGAGAACAGAAGCCGAGAGCACAACCGTGTTAAGCTGGAAGGCCCTACGATAAGGGACGGACACCCACGTCGCCAGCTAACCGCTAGGACCACCCCCCCCCAAGCCCATGTTAAAAGCTAGAGCCCTCCAGAAGAACAGTATAGATCTTACGATAACACAAAAAGGGCCACACCCCAGCCGCAAGTTTTAGCGTGAGACTTTTTCGCGTCTCTGTTACGTCAGGACCACCCCCCAGCCCATGTTAAAAGATAGAGCTCTCCAGAAGAACAGTACAGATCTTGCGATAACACTAAAAGGACCACACCAGCTGCAAGTTTTAGCTTGAGATTTTTTCGCGTCTCTGTTACGTTGCAAACTTTAAAAACATTGCCCCACCACGAAAAGTATAACGTTTCTCATTGGATAGACAGAATTTTTGTAGGCGGAGCTTAAGGTTAACATTGAGACCCTGATTGGTCAGTTGAAAACACAGCCAGATAGTTTTTTTAAACCATCTTCGGTAAATTGTAGTAAGGAGAAGTTAGGATAGAGTTGCTTCCGAGACGGCGAGGTGAGCAGAACTGTGCTGCCCGCCGCCCCCTGACGAACACCAACAAGGTAATGAACGCACACGATGCTGCATAACAGCGCATAAAGCATCACTCAGAACTGCAGAAGTCTCATCTGTTACACCCCGTTTTTGCGTAATACTAGTGTCGATCGTCAATTAAAGCTGATGGTGTTCACATTTGCCACTTGAAGTAAAAATCTGAAACGCGATGATTTTTCTGTTATATAGTTATTGAGAAGCCACATCAGCCACTGTAATATACGACAAGTTAGATAAGTAATTAAAGATAATTGAGGGTCACTGTAGACCATTTTGATAGTTTTCTCTTTTTTGAAACTTAATTTAAACTTAGATTATAGATGTGATATGGCATAGGTCATCCTTCGATGCATTGTAGAACTTAGAAACCCATTCAGGGAATATTCGTTCACATTTTTGTTGAACGCAGTTGGTTTTTACCATCCTGTATTAACACATTTCCTTTTCTCAATAGTGCAATTTATGAACAATGTTTTGTGAGTAGAATATAATTTCCAATGGTAAATTTAACTGCTTTTTCGTCGTTATTTTACCAGCTAACTAAAAATAGGAAAGCCTTGAACCCCTTCCACTAAATTTAGTTAGTATTAAGAGTCTTTTACAGGGAGTGGAGTGGAGCTGACGCTGAAATCATTAGGTATTTGGTTATATCATCGCTAGTCTCACTGAACTCTTCTGAATTCTACATGTCATGTGTGGTCTGACGTCTCCTTACCAGCAACAGGTCCTAGGTTCAAACTAGTCAATTCCCTAAAAAACACACTCAAAGCGTCATTGCGCGAAAGTGGTAGGGAGACACGATATAGAACAACAGACACCATGTAGAATGTTAGAAAATGGCGACCCTGCCAGGATGGTAACGTACCATGATTGAAGGTCGACCGCATGCCTAACTAGGTCAGAAAAATATCCTGTTGAAAAATTTTCGTAGTAAAAATTTTTTTCTGTAGTTATACATATTTGAATACAGTAGCTGCAGCGATAGATAGTGAGACATTCTAGCTGAGACAATAGCATAATTAAGTTATAAATTTTAAAAATTGTTAGAATTAAGTTTTCTCTCCAATGCAAGCGCACAGGTGGCGGATACATCGTTAAGTTGGTTCTGACCCAACAAGTAAGTGAATGGTTTGTTAAGTCGTGTGAAGAAAAAGTTTATGAAACGCGTGAGATCGTATGAGCGCATGTTGACTCGAAGTAGGGCGCGTGAATTGCTTTTACAACAGAAAATGAGGGATTCGGAAAGATTAGCAATGGCAAATCGAGACCTTGACCGAATTGAGGTAGAGACCCAGCATGAAAATGGACAGAGAATAGAGGAGAGTACAACAGACGATGCAGTATCGCGAGAAATAGGACAAATAACGCACCATAACGAGGATAATGTACGTCAAGGCATAGAAAACGTAAGTCAGCATACGACAGAGGAGCAGAAAAGTAGAGAGACCGTCGATGAGGATTCTAACTTGTGTCTTGAATACGTAGAACCCATAGTACAAGTAATCAGAGCTCCCTCACCACAGAGTACAAGGAATGCGAGCAGAAACGTGTCACAGTACAGTTCAATGCAATCGGTTGCGAACCAACACTTGGGCGAAAACACAGAGCGTAGGACGTCGGAAGAAAACGCAATAGGACCCACCAATCTGGCAGAATTATTAAAACAAATTACGGAAACCATGACCAGGCAAAATAAAGACATAGCGAACCAAATTCAAATTCAGAATGCAGAAAACACGAGACAAATGCGTGAGATTAAAGAACAAAACAAAAAAATTCAGTTACACCTAAGTCGTATTGAGGACGAGGCAAAAGAATCTCGAGAAGTGATAGGAAACTTAATAACAGGTCACAATCAATTGAGAACAGACAGTGACAAGGTTCAAGCGGACGTACAAACATTGCGTAATGATACTCAGGACGAGATCAAAACATTACGTAACAACACCCAGGGAGAAGTCAAGAAACTAGAGAAACAGATAAACGAAATTACTAGACAAGCAGCAGGTACAGCGCGTGAAGTTGTTGAAAACAGTGTGTTACACAAACGTATCACAAAAGCAGCGCTGAAAAGATATGATAACCGCATAGTCAACATAGAAGCGCAAACGAAGCGACAATTTCAGAAATTGCGAACAGAGTTGTTGCAAACCATTGAAGAGCGCAGTGAACAGGATCGAACAAGCACTGAATCTGCAACCACATCCGTATCTGTAACAGCACCGGAAAAACAAGCAATTATCGAAGATATTACGCATTTGCGATTCCAATCACAGGCGGAAAGTAACATACGTGAAATTAGACAGTCTGTACAGCAACAAACACGTTTCGAAATTCTTGATGAACAAACGTCATCACAAACACATGCGGAACCACAAATGTATGTTTAAAGACAGTTTGGATCGTGCAATGAAGCAGCAAGTTTAGCCAGACAAGATACTGAACCAATATCTGACAATGGAAAGCCAGGTCGCGAAGAGTACAGTGCAATGCATTCAGCTACACGTTCACAACCGATGGAAGAAAATTATTGCGTACCACTCCAACGATACTACGCAAGGGTAGGCGAAAGTTACAGTGGACAATATCCAATGGATCTACCACAACCGGAAAGAACGACGGGAGAAATGATCAGAAACAAAAGTGGCGAAGAATCGCGAATTTCATATGGAACTATGACAAAGTACGCCAACGATCATTTCCTCACAGTCAGAAAATTTCAACACTTTCGGGAAGGAAACTCATTACGTCCACGAACTTTTATTGATCAATTCCGAGTAGGATTACCAGAACACTGGACGCTGGCAACAAATTAGACTTTATATGTGCACACATGTCAGGAACAGTCGCAGAAACCATGCAGAATGTTGCAGCGACAAGCCGATCGTACGAAGATTTCAGAGAGAAGTTTCTCTCACGATACTGGTCCAGCGAAGCACATAACAAAGTGAAGTACGAATTATTACAGAACCCATATTTTGAAAATTCAGGAGATAAGAGTCCCGTGAAATTTTTCGAATTAATGGCAAAGAAAAATCAATGCTTAGATGTATCATACAGTGACGGAGAGTTGATTAAATTATGCGCGATGAAGCTACCATTGAAATACCAGCAATCATTTGTAGGTCGCGGAGGCAATGACGTCGAAGCATTTAAAGGTATTCTAAGGGAACTAGAGTTCATATTTTCGGGAGATGACGCAAGAAAAAGACGAAGCGCACGTGAAAACGAAAGCAAAAAGCAGTGGAATCCACAAGACACAGTACGAAGAAACAATAATTACGAACCATGTGATAACTTCGCACCAAGAAACGACAATAGATTTCAACAAAGAACCGGTTATGGATTTAGAAGAGAATATGGCAATAACTATAATTCACCCAGGAATGGCAACAACTATTACAGAGGGAATAATGACAACCGGAACTGGTACTGGAGAACCAATAGACCGACAAATTATCAACAAAGAAACCACTATCAACAAGCTGAACAAGAAAAGAGAATACAGATAGAAGAGGTGGAGGTAAGACCACCAAACCCCGATAAACGTTCGAATTGACAGCTAAGCGCCCATGCCAAAGAGAATGACGCACCGACCCAGGACAATTGCAGCACCTTGAACAGAGAAGTAAAAATCTTATCACGTGAAGAGAAGAAGGAAGAAACAAATCCGCAGGGGCCAGATGAAAATGAAGACAAGAAAATAACAATATCGTGTTGGGACGAAATTAATTGGGAGAATACTGATGAGGAAGATGAGTTACCAGAGGCATGCACAACGAATGTAGGAGGAAAGGAGTATTGCAGAGCTATTTGAGATGGGAACCAGGGAAAGCGAATTCAATGAGGATAATGCGCAGTCGACAGAAGTTGAAAATAAGTTATGAGTGGGCACACAACCCAACGTATATAATGAAGGAAGTTATGAAGCGATAATTAGAGCATTTAGATGCGATTATGTGGAAGTAGCGACAAAGAAAGAGAAGATAGACGAGGATGAGGAAAAAGTAGAGGATGTTGAAGAAAGCGTAAATGAAGGAAAAAATAGAGAAGAGGAAATAAAAGAGAGAGAAGTAGCAGTCGAAGCTTATCCTACAGAACGAATTCACAAGGGAAATTCCTAAAAAGACTCATCTATGATTCAGTGGAGGATTCGTTGATGCAAGAAGAAGAAGAACAGAACCAACCCTTTCAAATTCAACCAATTGTGAAGGCCATGGTAAAGCATATCCCAGTCAATATTGTAATTGATAGCGGAAGTGAACTGACTGCGATCTCAGAAAATTTATTCATGCAGTGTAATGCCAATAAGGAATTGCCAGTTCTGAAAACATGTAAGATTAAAGTAAGAGGTGCTATTAGAAAAAATGCTGTGGAAGTTACAAGACAAACAAGGTTAACTCTTTCGTGTCAAGGTCAAAAGATCGAAGCCAACTTCGTGATTATACCTAACCTAACTGTAGATTTGATTATAGCTGCAGATTTTTTAAATGAGAGACAAGCGATAATAGATATGGGGAAAGGTAGCGTAACATTTGGGAATGTCACACTTATCTTTGAGCAAAAGCTAAAATTAGAAGAAATACCAGTTATAAACAAACAATTAAGAATGACGCGAGGTAAAGAGGATGAAGAATTAGAATGGTATGCACAAAAGGGGGAATCGCCCCAACTCATGTTAGAACTCCATAAAGTAATCGACGAAAAATTGCAAGAAGTTCAAGGTATTTCGGAACACATTAAAAGAGAATTAGAGGGTATTTTACGAGATAAAGCAGAGGTATTTTTACCTAAGAGTGACAGTATTAAACACTTTCAGTACAAATTTGAAGTAAAACTGGCAAAACCTTAGGACTTCACCATGTGAGCCATATCAAAAAGTTTGAAGATTAATTTTATTACTGGTAAATAATCAGCACAATATTTCAAGATTATGTTGCAGATAAGATCGTCAGGAGAAAGAAGAATGGAGAGAGAGGAAGGTGGGAAAAAGAAAGTAGTTTCAATAAAAACAAAAACAAAAATAACACCAATAGTACCATAGATTAAGGTGAAGGGATAAAGCGTAGATAGTCTAACAGCATGAAATACTAAAATGATATACACTACGACACTACACAAAAAATAAAAAAACGAATTTGAGGACTTTATAGAAGTTCAGACTCAAAATATCTTAGTATTGTAACATGGAAAGGGCGCCGAAATTTGTAAAGCTTTTAAGAAGGTGTAAAACAATGCAGGTACTAGACATATGTTACATGAATATAAGTAAAACTTTTTGTAAGAAAAATTGTAAAAACTCCAGCAAAGACCAGATGCAACGACCCACAAGTTGCAAAGCGAGAAGTATCAAGAAAGAAAAGGACATAATTAGCAAGACACGATTCCTACAAGGCAGAAGCATCGAGAGAAGGGAAATGACAGTGAGACCAACAGAGGGCTCTTGTATCGGAAGTGGGCAATAAATCTGCCCGCTAAGTGGAACCCTGCTGGGACAGAACACAGAACCACACAGTTACGGAACCCTGCAGAGACAAGACAGGACACCAAACGCCAGAAGGGTCTCAGAACACCCCCACTGAGCGGAGCGAGCAAGAAACGGCCCGATGAGAAGACCGCTTGGGCAAGCCACCACTGGCAAAAAAATATGTGTAAAAGTAACACTACTGCTATTAAACAGCACGCTGATGCACGAAACTGAAGAAAACTTCCACAAAGTAAAACTGACACCCCCAAACAATTTATCAAACTGTTACTAAGAGGAGAACTTCAAAGCAACTAGTTATCAATAAATATTTCCATATCCTGCCCAGAGAAGAACCAAGAACCAAGTAAGACACAGAGAAAAAGCAGGAAGAACAGAAGTTGAAGATTCGCAAGATTGAGACCAAGAAAGAAGATGGGTGAAGAATAGACGACATACCTTCCCAAATCCCTATCCTATTGTAAACTAGTCGTCTGCGAAGTATTACAACGAAAAACGACCGCTTTCAGCGACACATAACGATGACTTTCACGCATACAAAGCCAGTAAACCACGAGATTCTGCACTCACAGCTCCATTCCATTATGGGACCTCCACAACAGCAACACACACTTGCAAAGCCAACAAGGAATGACGAACGAAGCTGTACATCAAATACTTGCCCACATCCATCTTGCTCAAGTCCACCACCTTCGTGCAAAAAAAAATTCGCTAACCTCATGCTTAAACATTCATAGGATTGTGTGAATGTGTGAAATCATATTATGTGATGTAGGAATTGTGCAAAAGAAACGTGTGAAAAACTAAATAAGTTAAGCACACCAGACAGCTAATAAACTACAAAATAACAGTCATTGACTATGGACTTAAGTAAAAAATAGACTATCGATAAAAATAAGTCATTAGTTCGGAAATGGACAGTATATAAAGAACAGAAGTAAGGCATAATAAACACTAAAACTATATGCCACTTATTTTCTCCTCATAAAAATAAAAGAATAACTATATTTTACTTATTTTCTCCTTATAAAAACAAAGAATAAAAAATTATCTTGTTGGATGTTTCCCCTTTTTTTTAACATTTGTACCATTTGTTAGGATAATATCTCAATACTTGTGTGTGTATATTTCTTTGTCAAAACAATTCTTGGAAATAATTCTTATTTGTTAGTGTAACAATGTTGAAATGAGTGTCTAGAAACAAAAACATTTTACTTGTACATGATGAATGTGTTAGGAATAGATTTTACTTAATTACTACATTTATAAAAACAATATTTCTAAGAAAATTGATGTGAAAGACTCCTCACTTTCGATAACAAACTTCTTCAAAAACAAAACTTCACAATTAAATAAAGAAAGAAAATAATTAAAAAATAATAATTATAACAGAATAAAAATATTCTTCCCTTGTCAATATAAACATATTTTTGATAATACTGTGGAAGAATATAAAAATATAAATTAGTAATACAAACTAGCATAGAACAGAATAACGTGGCTGAACAGTGGGCAACAAAATTTAGATAACAGAATAATTTTTGACTGACTTAGACAACGATTCAATCAGTGCCTAACTTCAGTACAAAAATTAAGTTTGAAGGGTGGTGATATGTAAGGTGTCAGGCAAATCCAACACCTTCCATGAAAACCCTGACATGATAAGCAAATCCAGTAGTATGTCACATAGCTCTGAATAAATCGTGACATTAAATTAACCAAAGTAATACGAGTAACGAGTGAGCAAATGGAATACCACAGACTAACACAAGAATGCCTAAATGCATGTCATACCTTCCCACAGTGAGACAGACGCAGTTCCGAGGGGAGAAACGAGAACAGAAGCCGAGAGCACAACCGTGTTAAGCTGGAAGGCCCTACGATAAGGGACGGACACCCACGTCGCCAGCTAACCGCTAGGACCACCCCCCCCCCAGCCTATGTTAAAAGCTAGAGCCCTCCAGAAGAACAGTATAGATCTTACGATAACACAAAAAGGGCCACACCCCAGCCGCAAGTTTTAGCGTGAGACTTTTTCGCGTCTCTGTTACGTTCTGGACCACCCCCCAGCCCATGTTAAAAGATAGAGCTCTCCAGAAGAACAGTATAGATCTTACGATAACACTAAAAGGACCACACCAGCTGCAAGTTTTAGCGTGAGACTTTTTCGCGTCTCTGTTACATTGCAAACTTTAAAAACATTGCCCCACCACAAAAAGTATAACGTTTCTCTTTGGATAGACAGAATTTTTGTAGGCGGAGCTTAAGGTTAACACTGAGACCCTGATTGGTCAGATGAAAACACAGCCAGATAGTTTCTTTAAACTAACTCCGGTAAACTGTAGTAAGGAGAAGTTAGGAGAGAGTTGCTTCCGAGACGGCGAGATGAGCGGAGCTGGGCTGTCCGCCACCCCCTGACGAACACCAACAAGGTAATGAACGCACGCGATGCTGCATAACAGCGCATGAAGCATCACTCAGAACTGCAGAAGTCTCATCTTTTTGAGTAATGCTAGTGTCGATCGTCAATTAAAGCTGATGGTGTTCACATTTGCCACTTGAAGTAAAAATCTGAAACGCGATGATTTTTCTGTTATATAGTTATTGAGAAGCCACATCAGCCACTGTAATATACGACAAGTTAGATAAGTAATTAAAGATAATTGAGGGTCACTGTAGACCATTTTGATAGTTTTCTCTTTTGTGAAACTTAATTTAAACCTAGATTATAGATGTGATATGGCATAGGTCATCCTTCGATGCATTGTAGAACTTGGAAACCCATTCAGGGAATATTTGTTCACATTTTTGTTGAACACAGTTGGTTTTTACCATCCTGTATTAAAACATTTCCTTTTATCAATAGTGCGATTTATAAATAATGTTTTGTGAGTAGAATAAAATTTCCAATGCTTTTTCGACGTTATTTTACCAGCTAACTAAAAATAGGAAAGCCTTGAACTCCTTCCACTAAATTTAGTTAGTATTAAGAGTCTTTTACAGGGAGTGGAGTGGAGCTGACGCTAGTCTCACTGAACTCTTCTGAATTCTACATGTCATGTGTGGTCTGACGTCTCCTTACCAGCAACAGGTCCTAGGTTCAAACTAGTCAATTCCCTAAAAAACACGCTCAGAGCGTCGTTGCGCGAAAATGGTAGGGAGACACGATATAGAACAACAGACACCACGCAAAATGTTAGACGTTGTCAGCTTATTGTACTGCGTGCGTGGCATACTTGATCAACTTCGTAAACCTTGATGTGCAATCTTATAATGCGCAAATGACCCACGTTTAATGATACTGTTACGCTGATAAACGTGACATGAAAAACAGCTATCGGTAATTACAATGTTCGAACAGTTTTCTGAGAAATGCTTTACACTGTCGAAAAATTTCTTTATCGAGGGGTTCAGTCACACTAGTAATTACAATGTTCGAACAGTTTTCTCAGAAATGCTTTACACTGTCGAAAAATTTCTTTATTGAGTGGTTCAATCACACTATTAGTTCCAGGGGGAATCTAAAGTACATTAACAGTCTTTTCGTCCTCCTCCTAAAGACAGAGCTGGCGTTGTATCCAGGCCAAGAGTCCAACAAAAGCAATGAATTATTTTCTGCAACTGGTAAGAAGACGTTTCGGATGTAATATTGAAAATTATTCTCTCCCATTTTTCGAGATTTACCAAAGAGAGCAAAGGACTTGTGAGATCAACTGAAAGGAACGGACAGTATTTTGAAAACAGGTAATAAGTTGAACAATAACCAAAGTAGTACTATGGTAGTGAAACAGAGTATGCTTAAAGCAATTGAAGGTGAGGTAATTATAGAATTAGGCACTAAAAGTATAAGACGAGCTTTGAGATTTTTACAGCAAAATAATTCACGATAGCCAAAGTAGAGAAGATATAAAATGTTGAAAAGTAATAGTAAGATATTCTCTGAATCAGAAAAATCTGTTAACGTCGAATATAAATTTAAATGTTAGGAAGCCTTTTCTGAAGATTTTTGCTGAATTGTTTTCTTTTCGGAAGCGACACGTAGTGCTACAGAAGAATGCTGTAGATTAGATGAGTAGATCGATAAGAGATGAGGAGGTTAAGAAATGGAGTAGGGGAGAAAGGAAATTTGACTTAACTTCTCTAAAAGAAGTGTTCGGCTGATAGGACACATCCTGGAACATCAAGAAATCTTTAATTTGCCAATCGACGAAAATGTGGGGGAGGGGTGTAAAAACTGTAGATGGAGACCAAGAAATGAATACCCCTCAGCGAGTTCAAATGGGTACAGGTTGTAGTGGCTATGACGGGACATGCACGGGACGGGCTAGCGTTGAGAGCTGCACAAATCAGCATTCGGACTGAAGACTACAGAAACGAACAAATTAAATCAACGGAAGACGTGAGAATTTCAGGCAGCTAAGATATCAACGCATCAGTATCAACATCTTCTTGTACACCAGCAAAAGACAGAGCTTAGGGGCCTACAAATGGCCACGTTTTTACAAATAAAGCATTGCCGAAGTCCGACAGCAGTGAGAGACGAAATTGTTTCTAGTGACTGAAGGGACAGTCATAAAAATCTCAATAAATTATTTAGTGAAACCACTGAAAACTTAGGTTGGACCGCCATCGTAACGGGATACTATCTTTCCCCTCCCTTTCCCAACAAGCCAGAATATAGTAGAATACGTCATTCTTGATAACTATGATAGTGTACAGTTTATTTCAATCAATATGTAAACGTAAACTCCATCCACAGGCCCTGCCAGCACCGACCAACCACTGCGTCATTATGTGCCAATGACATCACTAGATGTTGTATGAAGGGGTGTGGCGTGAGCACACCAGTGTCCCGGCGTTTGTCAGTTTTCGTGACACGTATTTCAAACAATGCTCAAACATACACTTAATGGCTGTAAACAACTGAATGTTAGCATCGACAGAAAGGAACTCTGAAGATTAGAGTAATGTGTTTGTTGCTGCTCTTTACCGTGATATGAGCACGAATGACAGTGTGTTTGAAATACGATTTATTCCTGACTTCAAGCTTTAATTGTCTTTACTCATTCAAAAATTAGGCCAGTACCGGAGCCACAGTGTAAGGTCTACAGATGTTTGCAACGTTAAAACACACAAACCCATCGGAAATGATTCTGCTCAGCTCACGAGACTCTCCACGTGACGTCAGCGGACTACGCCCTCTCGCCTCGTGTTCGGAAGCGATCAGCGGGTCGAGGTACAGGGCGACAGACGCCGGCCTCCGGACAAATGTTCCTGGACGCCGTACCGCCCCCCGCAGTCCGGCCTCCAACGTCAGAGGCGGACCCCCCGCGGAAGTGCGTCATCAACCTCCGACCTCCAGGGGGTCCTCCGTGGACGCCGCCCGTTGCTACGGGGATTACGGCGCCGAATTTGTCGTAAAATGGTGAGTAACGACAGACAGCGCAGTAGGCCTGTAATCGTTACTTCACTGTGGGCGTGACCGTGACCGCCACAGTTTCCTTGAAATGTTACGTCACTGTCAAAAGGAAGGTTACACCCAACGGGTCACTGATTCTGCTCACGTTTCGTACGATTTCAGTACACACACATAGATGTAACACTGGTGCTGTAGTACGATACTCACTAAAGAGTTTTCGAGAAATGTTGCATACGATACGAGAGCACCGGCCGTCGAGGAGTGGCGTTCAAACACCGGATTTGTACCGCAGAACTGAATAATGTTATTCACATAGGAACAACAACAACAATAATAATAGTAAAAAACAACTCAGCTGTCACCGGTGGCAAGCCCGGGGCCCCGACTAGCAGGTGACGGGGAGTAAGGAGAGGGAGGAGTAACAACCTTGTTACAAAACCTGGCTCCATCTGGCTCTGGGTGGTAGTATCCCGTGAGGACCCCTCCCAAGGGTTAGAGGAGAAACCCAGCCAACGGTCTCGGAGACGGAAGTCTGATTTTATTCCCAACGGTGGAGAGAACGAAAGACCATAGTGGAGTGAACCACGAACAAAAAATCAAATTTCGGGCTCACAATCCGATCTCATCTTCGAACCCAATTCCTTATTTTGTATGTGATACAGTTTCAGTTGCAGTATAGAAAGAACGCAAAATTAATGCACAACCCCAAGTCATAACAGAAATCCACCATTGCGTAACGAAATTCATTGGGACCAAGGGTTCTGTGGAATCCCAACAACTGCAATCATAAGACTGAATCTTAGTAGCCTTCCTTCTAAAATAAAATTCAAAAAGATATTCTTTCTAGGAACTTTCACTGTAAATTCTCTACTCAAAACTGGCAGACAAAAAGAACTAGACATACTTTTAGAGAAAAACAAATTTCAAATATTATCAGTTCAAGAAACAAGGTTTTTAAATGAAAATGTAGTAGATAATTGTAACTACAGACTCTTCAAATGCAAAGCTGCAATCAAAATTATGAATCAGATGCCACTATTGGGTACAAATTTCCAAGTTCATAAAATTGTAATAGGAAATGTATTAGAGTTTAAATCCACCTCAAAGATAATACCTTTCCTATCAGTTAAATGCAAAAACAAGATATACGCACTTTCTAATTGCCATGCACCAATAAATGAAAACAACAGGAAAAACTCACAAAATACAGAGGGATTCTGGGATAATTTAGAAACTGAAATATTCAAAATTCCAAAGATGAACACCGTATTACATTAGGCGACTTCAGTGCACAAATAGGGAGAGAAAATAAATTAAGAAATGTGGTAGGAGAGTACCTAGCTCATAGAAGAACTAACACAAATGATATGAGGCGGATCAGTTTGTGTCAACGTTCTCACCTGAAACTAAAGTCAAACTTCTTCAGGAAACAGAACAGCTAAAAGGTGGATATCTCCCAACCCAATGTTAGGAGAATTTCAGTTAGATCAAGTGAGTATTTCACAAAAAATTACAATGGAAATTATGGATGTGAAAGTAGTAAGGAATGGTGAATCTGTTTCTGATCATTACCTCTCTAAAATTAAAGTCAAACTCTACCTAATAAAGAACAAAGATAGCATCAAAGGTTAATAAAATATTAAACGAGCAGTATTACTGTAACAAAAAAATCAATTAAAAGCTATCAAGACGAAATTAAAGTGACTAAACGTGGCAACTGGTAAGAAATTCCAGAGTAATTAATAATGTCGCACAGAAAACATCTGGGTCAATAAAAAATTAAAGGAAAACACTGCGGAATGAAATATGTGAAGAAGCCATAGCAGAGAGGGCTAAAAAATGGGAATATGGAAAAGCTCAAAGAAAATTGAAGATTATAATCAATTTAAACAACAAAGAAAGAAACGAGCCGGGTTAATCAGATATACCAAACTATGATCAATTTAAACAACAAAGAAAGGACAGAGTCGAGTTAATCAGGAATACCAAACGAGCCTTTGAAAAGGAGATACTTATAGAAATAGACAAAAATTTTGAAAAAATATTACCTGTGACTCTTATCAAACTTTTAAGAACAAATTAAATGAGTACTAAACTCCAAATGTCTGTTTTAAAAATAAAAAAGTGGGAATTGAGTTAATATACTGAAAATAGTGAAATACTAGCAAGATATTTTCATTAGCTTCTGAGTTGTTCTGAACCAAGTCATAAATTGGATTTCTCAGATATTAATAAAAATACGGAAGATGATTTACCACCAACTATAGAAAAAAATGGCCAGTAGGCCCCTATTCGGGGAAGTTCGGCTGCCAGGTGCAGGTCTTACTTTATTCGACGCCACATTGGGCGACTTGCGCGCCGGTGGTGACGATGAAATGATGATGAGGACAACACAACACCCAGTCCGCGAGCAGAGAAAATCTCCACCCTGCCCGAGAATCGAACCCAATTGAAGAAGTAATTGAAACCTTCAAAAACAACAAAGCTAATGGAGAAGATTTTATTACAGCTGAACTTTTGAATTAGTCCTTTCCAAATATAGAATATGAACTAAATTTATTATTTAAAGAAATCCAGAAAACAGAAAAAATCCCAGAGGAATGGAAAGTTATCTTGATAATCCACTCCACAGAAAAGGTAATTAACAATATGTAAACAACTACGGAGGAGTATCTTTGCTGCCAGTAACGTGTAAAATATTTTCCAACATTTTATTAAGCACAATAGGAACAACACTAGCCAGTAATTTAGGTGATTATCAGGGTGGTTTCAGGAAGGGAAGGTCATGCCCAAAACAAATATTTAATCTCAAGTCAGTAATTTGCTACAGATTACTTAATTCAAAGGACATTGTATATTGTTTGTGGGTTTCAAAAAGGCTTTTGATTCTGTTGACAGAGAAACTGTAGACAAAATAATTAGAGAATTTGGCGTAAAATCTAAACTGACTAATCTAATCCGTGAAACACTCATAGATACAGTCTGTGAAGTGAAGTTTATGAGAGAAATTTCACAGCCTTTCAAAATAAAAACATGTGTACGACAAGGTGACTGCCTATCCCCAATTCTTTTTAATAGTGTGTTAGAGAAAACAGTGAGAATTTGGAACGAATAAATTATTGAACTCAATTTTACACCGATGAGGTTAGGAAGACGGAGGCCAAAAGAACGAAATAACCTGTCTTTCATTTGGAGATGATTTTGCTATACTTTCCGAAAATGCGGCATAACTCTCCTGGAAAAAATAGCCAGCATAATTGGCTTAAGAATTTCTGCAGAAAAAAACAAAATTTTTAACAGACGTTAACAATGCTCTAGAATTTCTGAAAAGAGACATTGGGTGAAGAGCGTGAACTAATTCAAATAGCTAAGGGAGATAATCTAAGAAAAAACTCTGAAAAAATCTACAGTAGAGGAAAGGTTGCATAAAATGAGGATAGCAATTGTATTACCAAAGACCTCTACAATAAACAGTCCCCACCAAAAAGCGCACAAATAAGGTATTACAAGAAAGTAATGGAGTCAAAATGCTTATATGCAAACGAATGCCTGGCGTTAGACTATAATTTAGATAAGTTATAAGTAAAAGAATTGAAATTATAAGGAAAATTTTAGGACCAAAAACACAGCAGAAGGTTAGAAATTTTCAAGTAATGCTGAAATATAGAAAATATTTCAAACGTAATGAGAAAAAGGCTCATGTTTTTTGAACATTTATTTCGAAAGCAAGACAGTAGATTAACTAATACGGTTTTCAAATTTATTTCGAAAGCAAGACAGTAGATTAACTAATACGGTTTTCAAATATTTGTGGGGTCAGAAGTCCACAACAAGTTGGGTCAATGAAGTAATAAAGGATTTACAAAGAAACAAGATATAAACAACAGAGAAGCCTTTCGGGATAAAGTACTGAAAATGGAAGGATTCCAATGCACGGTAGCTAAACAGACTGGTTCTAAATGGTCTGAAGACGGAAAGAAAACCATAGTGATCAGATGGAAGCACGCTGGAGAAAAGAAAAGACCAAGGAATGAGAAATTGGAATTGGAACGTGGTCCTCAGATTAAAAAAAACTAAAGACACTGAAAAACATAAAAATAAGATTTAAACCATAAACAGACCGACGACAAACAATGGAAAGGGTATTTACTGATGAGGGATGACAAAAAAAATCAGAACAAGTGAAAAGATACTGGGCAGTGTGGATAGAAAACCTGTTGAAGAAGATGACTAGGAAATGATTGGCTGAAGTTGTCCTATGAAGCCATAATAGCAGAAGAAGAAGAAGAAATGTGCTACATTCGTGTATTATCTGCATAGAATCAGAACCTGTGACAAAATGACCTTTTACCTATCGCTACGTTCTTATTGCTGTGAAGACATGCCAAGCTATTAGGTACTTTGAATAACGTACACTGTATATGGATACGCAAGTGAATGTATCCTTAAGCAAATGTTCAATTCATCGCGATTCCTTACTATACCCAGACCATGCGCGCCCTTATAAAAAAGATGAAGAGCCCAGAAGGGCACAAGAAACTTCATGCGTTGAGAGCGCACGTGATGTTATTTCAGTAGTCACAAAGATCTTGGCAATATCAGCCCACGTGGCAATATGACATTGTATACTCTCTGGCCTGTATGCACTAATTCGGTTTGGAAGGACGTCATAATGCTGTTGTATCCTCTCCTGAAGCAAGCTGGTCTACCCCTGTTGCAACTTATATTGATGTCCTCGTTGTTGGCACTAGGACCGAGTTGCCATCCAAGTTCGCCCCACACACTTTCTGTAGGAATCAGATTTGTGCATGTTGTTGGCCACACAAGTACATCAACATCACGCAGACAGTTCATAGAGACAAGTGTCATGTGTGGACGAGCATCGTTACGGCACCTCGACAGTGTCGCATAAGCAGATAACACATGAGGACGCAGGACGTCCGTGACGTACCGTTGGACCATCAGAGTTCCATCAATCACTACCACCTGTCACCTGAAATCATACCCAATGGACTCCCACACAGTGACGCTTGGAGTGACACCTCTGTGTCTCTCCAAAACATTATAAAAATGAAATCTCTTCCCAGATCACTGCTATACTCGCCGATGAAGGTCATCGGATGTAGTGCAGAACCGCGATTCATCGCTAAACACAGTGTGATTTATCAGCAGTCCACGCTAGCCTATGCTTGAGATGGTAATTCCCCAGGCTGGCTGCTGCTGGTCTCCGAGCAGTGACACAAGATGAGACAGAATGCTGCAGGGAGTCCTTTATACGTACTCGGATGGCAAACGCAGATGTGAAGGCTTTACGGTGTGCTTGGTGGACAATACGGCGATTCTCCCTAGTGGTGGTCAGATGTGGTCGACCGGAACCCTGAAGGCGATTATGTCCGTCCTCATATTCCCAAGCGGGCGACAGTCACATCCGAATGCTCCAAAAATTTGGATATTCCATGCCTCGACGAGCCATCCAAATGGAGACCCACAATGGGCCCCCTGCAAACTCTTCCAGGTGCTGATAATGTTGTCTCAGACACCATGGTATCTTCGAGTCCTCCTCAGTGGTCACACGACATCTGATGCTGTTCACGCCCTTATATGTCCTACCAGATCTGGTTACAACATGAACACAAACAACACAACTCCGGTCTGGCGGCTGTTCTACCTGTCACAGAAGATTGTAACTCTAATCAAACCCGCCTATTCTGTGTCCATGCATGAATTTACAATGAAATCCGACCATGTCTTCTGGGCGCTTCTAGCTTTCTGTTAGCCTGTGTAAGCCGGCCACGTTGGCCAAGCGGTTCTAGGCGCTTCAGTCCGGACCCGGTCGGCTGTTACGGTCGCAGGTTCGAATCCTGCCTCGGGCATGGATGTGTGTGATGTCCTTAGGTTAGTTAGGTTTAAGTAGTTCTAAGTCTAGGGGACTCATGACCTCAGAAGTTAAGTCCAGTGCTCAGAGCCATTTGAACCATTTAGCATGTGAATCTAGCCCGTTTGGAGGATGATTAGGGAAACAGCCTGTAACTGTCCACTACAACCGTGCTAAAGATGAGCAAAGTAGGTGAGGCGAACATTTCCCTAGTGATTATTTAGGAGAACAAGAACTTCTTAGCCGAGATCGCTACAAACAGCTTTATTCTAGATGACCGGTTTCGGTAAAACTAAGTTACCATCCTCAGATTTTCATAGAGGTTATTACAGACATCTTGTTCCAGCTACACAAAAAATCTTTCCTTTGAATTTTCAGGTACGTGAAACACGAAAAGAGCGATGCGTTGGTAATTCAAAATTAAAATTACGATGTCTATTACAGTTCCCCAAAACATCGTTCCCATGACATAACACGTCATGCCCACCAGGGCGCTACAAGACAGTCAGTTCTCAATTGAGGAGGGAGTCGGTGACCTTACTGGCCAAGATAGCGTTTGGCAAGCACGAAGACGAGCAGTAGAAACTCTCGCCGTGTAGGGCGGGCATTATCTTGCTGAAATGTAAGCCTGGGCTCGATTGTCATGAAGAACAAAAAAAACTTGGCGTGGAATACTGTCGACGTACTGCTATGCGGTAAGGGTGCTACCGACAACAACCATAGGGATCCAGCTATGAAAAGAAATGGCACCCGAGACCATCACACCTGGTAGTCCAGCCGCATGGCAGGCGCATCCCCAGAAGCGTCTTCGCCGGTTATCGGGGTTAGTTCGAAGCGAGAGTCATCACTGAAGACAGTTTTACAACAGTCATTGAGACTGTAAACCGAAATTGAGAACGTTTGGAGCATTATGGACAGGGCCCTCAACCTGCTGAAGATTTTGATGGTGTAACGTGGCGACTGGGCAGAATTTGGCACGTTATACCTCAGGAAGACATCAGACATCTCAGTCAATATTAAGCCGAATAACTGCTTGTGTAAGGACCAAAAGTGGACCAACACGTTATTGGCTTGTTCAGTTTGTAACACCCTTTCGCTTGAATTAATCATCCAATCTTTCCTTTGGGGTGGGCTTTTTTAAAATTATTTTATTTTACTTTCTATTTTATTTTAAGTTATTGAGTGTGCTTTCAACTATTGACTATCGCGATGTTACCCTCCTCCTGTAAGGTCTTTCTCTGGAAAGTTCACGGCGTCTGGAACTGGTTATGAACGCCTGTGCTCGATATATCTGCGACGTTCGACTCTTTGATCACATTTCACTATCATACGCGTGTGCACAGCTATCGTGACTGCGTGCAGACATGCGCAGAAATTTCCATACCGACCGCATTTTCTAGTGTATTATCAAGGTACGCTATCCCTCACATTTCCCCTCGACCATAACGCTCTTGTTGAACAATATGGCAGAAACACCAGTTCCCATCAGAGGAAATTCTTTCTGTCCCACTCCATTCCTCAGCCATATACTCATAGTCTTCTCAGTAGCAAGAACTTGACTGTGGAATAACCCCCCTCATTATAAATGAAAAACACCGTCTGCATCACAACTTTTTATTTACTGTCAGCCGGTTTCGATCTGTATTGCAGATCATCTTCACATCTGGCTCCGCAAAGTACAGTTTGTCATCGTTGTGTGAAACTCACCGTTAACAAACTGCACTTTGAGGAGCCAGACCTGAAGATCTGCAGCGCGAATTGAAGTCGTTTGTCGATCAACAAAAAGATATGATCCAGACGGTGTTTGTTTATTTATTATAACAAAAGGGTCTTGGTTAACTTTTAGTGGCACGGTTAAAAGTAGTCTCGTCTGAGTGGCGTCACTTCAATTGCACGTATTTAAAACCCGTTTTTATGCTCTTTAATAAACAAAATTTCATCGCTGGCGGACTGATATGAGGGATCACTCTTGACACAGTTGTTTGCAGTGGTTAGTCGTTTCCATAAACTTGCTGCAACTGGGGCACGGGGAGAATACCGGCACACCATCACGCGGAAGTAGGTGAGAACAAACTCCTGCTCGTGCAACAATCGAGCCTCGGCGCGTGGTTCGCGGCGTTCGGAACATGCACACTGTTGACACACGGCTTCCTCTTCCGGCAGCAGGATTGGAGCATCGAGCCGTGGGCGGCGGTTGTGGCTTACTGCTCGCAGAACACCACGTGTTAACTGAATGCGTTTTATCATCCATAATGGAAGGGCTTACAAGAGCAGCCGCCTGTTAACGCAAGAGTAATGGGAGACACGAGGACATGGAGTTTACTCGTTAAGATGGGGTCTAGGAGTTTTAGTGTGATGCGGAGAGGATGACTTGCAGTAACAAAGCACATTACCAATTTAATTTTTAGCGTTTCGTTTGATTTGATGCTTTATTTTTAATTCCATTTAAAGCCTTGACTTTGTTAGCTTTGGACTTTGCTTATAGCTAAGCATATGCAAAAGACACAGAGAGAGAGATTGTCGTAAGGCATTTTATTTGTTAGATGTTCAACACAGTTTTATGCACGGCCTATGGTGCAACATCAAGAATACCAGAAGTGTTTTAGGAGGGGTATATAGCAGATTTCTTATGTGTACGTTTAGGCCTTACCCTACGTGAAATTTGATAGAGAACTCATTTTGTTAGTTTTACTGCAGTTTTTGATAACTTAAAGTCAGCAAAGGGCGTAATGGAGGAAAGAAGAGCGTCGAGCAGTTTCATGACAGTGTTTTCGAGGGCTTCTAGTGGTACAGTGTTCGGAGAAAATGAGCTCATCGGAGAAAATGTTAACAAAACCCCTTAAAAGAGCATACTATTCGCTTTGGAGTAATGTAGCTAGTGTAGAAATGAATGGTACCAGACCGTCGTGTGATCTTTCACCGCTGACGTAAGTCATGGCAGTTATAAGGAAAAAGAATTACGGGAACCTTGGATCAATAGAACCTTGGATCAATAGCAGATTGCGATACTAGCATGATTGACGAAATTTGCGATTCCCTTCTTTTTTCAGCTAAGTTTCGCTTAAAACTATAAGTCTGTTGTTCAAAAGGGGAGCCTATGGAATAGATGTATTGTATAGAATACTTATTCAAAATTTATTCTTTTCCAGGTTTCGATTTTAAAGAAGCTGATTATTGTATAAATTTCATTTGTTTCATTTGACCACATATTTAACAGGTGTAGAAGTATGAAACCGAAATTTGGTTGCAATAATTACACATCTGTATTTTGAAACTGATAAACAATATTTTATTCATAATAATCATCATTTCTCCCAGCTCTCCGGCAGGCTATGAATGCCACGCCAAAGAACCAGTTCTTCTTTTGAAGCGAACCACTCAGTAAGCCATTTTCGTACATTTTCGTACGAACTGAAGTGTTGTTCAGCGACAGCGTGTCCCAGTGATGCAAACAGATGATAATCGGGCAGAGCCAAGCGTGGAGAATATGCTGCAGCCTTAGCATTCCCCAACTAAACCCCTCAATCGTTTCCCTGGCCCGTTTTGCTGTGTGTGATGGGGCGTTATCATGGAGCAATATGACTGTGTTGCGTTTTTCCATATTCCGCTCGTTTTTCACGTAAAGCTCGTTTTAAATCGATCATTTGCTGTTGGTATCGATCAGTGTTAACAGTTTCACCAGCTTTTAGCAGCTCATAATAGATGAAACCCTTCTGATCCCACCAAACACAGAGCATTGTCTTCTTTCTAAAGCTACTTGGTCTTGAAATGGAGGTCGGTGATTTTGAGAGGCACCCACTTGCCTTTCTCATACTGTGGCATCAAGCAGTCAGGCCTGCAAGATGGGTGGTTTGCCAAGCGAGTGGATTAGCAACATGAATTCTCGTATCTTACGATTTTGTTATAAATTATCCTCCTGCATGAATAATACGCAACGGAAACACGCATCTGACTATAGAACTCTGTCTGCACACTACGCACTGGCAATACCACACTTACTTTTTGTCTTTGATTTAACGGCTTTTCTACAAATTCGGGACATTATGATAACATACAATTTAATGAAATAGGCCACTAATCTCTTTCTTTTCACTATTTAATTTATTCATTAGCACACAAATTCTACAACCTACGACAATATCATAAGAGAATTTCCATACTACGGTCTCGTAATCTATCTACCACAACTGTGCACTCCCTGGATCGGATGGTGGATCTTTTATTATACCTCACACTTCGCCTCTCACAATCATTCTCCAGAAACATTCCTCCAGATCGAGCGATGCAGAAGGAACAGGCATACCCACAAAATCTTCCGAAACTACCTTGCTACTCCCATGCAAAACACACATATTCAAATTACAAGACATACCCAATACAACAATCTGAAATAATACACAAGAACCGTTACAACTTCATCATTTTCCGCTTTCCCACTTCAATCAATATTTAACCCAGTTTCACTCGACACTGCCCCAATTTGTAATTCCAGTTTCCTACTGTGAACTCTGGAGATAAACGCTCGTCTTCCTGTGCAATGCAAGCCAAGTGGCGTTGCTGGAAAAACGGCCGACTCACCTTGATTTTCTCTCAGAGTTTAAATTCAGCGTCACACGGAATGATATTTCTTAAATACTTCAATTTATGATACACACGCAATTCTTAAATATTTCAGCTTATTGTACACACGATATTAATTCTTAAATATTTCAGCTTATTGTACCCACGCTAGTATCTCAACTTATAACTACACGTGGTCCCTTTGTGACCGTTGGTTTACTATAATCCCTTTAAAATTACCTGCCTCACTTTGTAATTTTCCCCACAAAAGATCCTAGGAGAGAGAAATGATTAGTTCTAACTACTCTTAAGTATTCCACATCCATACCATGCCTCCACGCTTTCATTACGGAGCACAACAGAAAACAGGTCTTCACAGCAGAAGGTTCAGCGCCAGAGTGCCGAGTCTGAAACATGGCCGTCTTTTCGTTCTCTCGCACCTCTCTCGAAGTGGGAGAAGCACCTTGCTACCTTATTGGTCGGCCACATTTCAAACGCTCAAAAGCTCTGGTAACTTCCATCTCTTTGGTCTCACCAAAGGTACCCAAAGGATCGACTCAAAGATGCTCATATCGATTCACTATCTGTGGTTAGCAGACGACCATACATTCATTCATTTACACCACACAGATCTCACCAAACGGGATGTAGGGATTTATTTTGCGGAAGTGCACATGTGATCAATTAAATAAATAACTTGTCATTCTTTCCCACACTGGTATCCGGCTTCGCTGTATTAATTGAAATTATTGAGTTACTTTTACACAAAAAATGTGTTGTTCTGACAAGAATTTCGTACCTATTCTCAATGTTGGGCGGTACTGTACCCTTTCATCACCGGCTACCCATGCAGAAAAAAATGGCACGGTACTATCCTTGCAATGCGAGGGTAGTTCCGAACATTTTTTTTTTTTTTTTTTTTTTTTTTTAAGAAAACTGTATTAAAACAAACGTAGCAATTCATCAAAATAACCAGGAGGAGACCTTAGCCCCTGGTGACCTCAAATAGACGACCAAATTATATTGTACTCTCCACAATCCGGAGTAACGTACACATACAAATATATAACAATCCACATGACAAATAAAACATCACATCATAGAAATGAAAAAATAATATTGAGATAAAAATTTGCTTTAGTTACTGGGATCTTCGTTACTCATGAAATTTTAAATGGCTCACCGTCCAAACACAGAGCAAGTAATCTGACATTCATAAATTGCGCTGTAAAAACCCTTACATAGCAAAGTCTAAATACAAAACAAAATCAACAAAAGAAAAAAAATTCGTACACTAGTTACACGTAGAATGTCAGGCTCCATACCATTACTCTAAAATATACCTCAAACCTACAGAGAAATAAAAACTGAGAAGAAAAACAATAAAATATTCCACAAGTTACATACTGGTTACGTAATATAGTTCGTCTAAGACATCATGTCACACCTCATTAACTATCATCACCTAAACAATTGCCACAGCTACTCGACAGTGAGTTTAACCTTATCCTATATCCATCAGTACAAATACCTGCTGCTGAGCTAGTCAGTCCATCAACTTTGATCAATACTCGCAATAAATAGTTTATCAATAAGTGCTTGAATCCACCAGTAGCTCTCTTATCTTACTCTACTGTTCATTTCTCTGTTGTCACACATATAGACGACAAGAACTTGCATTTCGACTAGCCTTCGTTACACTTTAATGTGAAATATCACCACTGTGATAATAGAAATAAGTGGCTTCAGTCAAAACACCAACAAGATTATTACTATGCACGACATCAAAATACATCAGTTAATTCCGATATTTGTTGTGCAATGCAAATTCTTCTCCCCTGTGACAACCTTACTGATAAATGCTACAAGGGCCGCTACGTTAGTATTACGCCACTGGCTAATAGTTAAAGCATCATTGTACCAAATATTCTAATACACATGCTACGTGAACTTGATAACCCAGAACAAACCAAAAAACAAACACTAACTATTCTAAACACAATTATTAATAAAATACAATTACGCTTGCTGTCCCTTCAGGAATGAAACATATAAAAAAAAAAAAACATTTACACAATTACAAATACATTATTCCCTATCTTGCGAGTCACACGGAAACATTTCATTCTGTGATTTTCTTGGGGTCAAAAAGTTGCTGATAATTTTCCTAGAACCACTGTCTCGGTGTCAAAGCTCTCCCATGGTTACCCGGACGAAAGTCTTTGAGTCACTCAATTCGGCATTTTGAACACGCACTGAACAGTAAACTGTATCTCTCATTAAGCACAAATGTCATAGTCACTCTCAGAGTACCATCCACACGAATCTGTTCGTCCAAAAAAAATGGCCCTACAACTACTATTACCCACGGTTCTGTCCTTTCAGTTCATGGTGTAATTAAAAGTCGTAAGTTTCAACAAACAGCACTTATTCCCGCGCCAATCCAAGAAATGTCTCCTACTACAGACGCAAATGTCAATGTCCCACTCTAATTGTTCACCAAACGACAACTGTCCTCTAAGTATACCAAGTGTCCCACATGCCATTCACAAAGCACACTTAACAAGTCATTGTCAAAAGTTTATCGATCCCACCATTCAGTGGTCAAGACAAAACAAAACAATCGTCCCGTCTGCTAAGGACAACATCTTTTCCACCACTCACAATGTGGAAACACCAGTCCTTCACTTTCCACCTTATGGAAAGTCGCAGTCATCTTGTTTCACGGCTCCACAGTCCAGTACAAGTTAATAGCTGCAGGTAAAAAAATGCTCGCCGGGCTCTGTCGCGCCCCGTCCATTCAGCAGTAGCGCCGCTGCGCGCGCCGTTGAGCAGAAGAAACCACCCGCTGTTGCCTCCGCGGGATACCTTCCCCAGTCGTAAGGGTGGCGGAACTCATGAATGGCCAGTGATACGTGCGTGTCGCCCCAGGCCGTTGACCTGCTGTAGCGGGCGCGTGGAGCGCACCTCGTCCGACAATGGAGTGGGGAGTGCCGCGGCTGTGTCGCCTGTCGCCATGGTGACGTCAGCTCGGCCCGTTAGCGGTATGGGCGTTACGACACCCAATTAGCCAGATCTTCCGTGCATCTCGCAACATTACAGACAAAAGGATATACAGCATTTAAATACTCATTGATTACATGTATTATCTATTAGCTACATTGGTAACAAAAGAATCTTTGTTCTAAAAAGAACATAAAATTATACACCCTAGTTTTCTACACAGACAACATACATTTATCTATCCTTTTTCTATAGATAGCCCACACTCGTGCTATTCTTTGTACCTGTCGTCCCTCATACAAAACATGAAGGTGTAAAATAAAGAACAAAATGAATAAGAAACAATCTATACAACTCATAATTACAATACAAAATAGTAAACTACTCTAACATCCTATCACAGTGAAAAATATTAGAAACTGTTGATTCTCACGCTACAATATACAATGAACCTTTTGTGCTTATGACACACTGAAATTAAAATCCCTTGAAAGTGTTCTAACAAAAAAATGAGAAAATAATCTACACAACTCTCAATTACCTACCACATGTTATTAAATAGTAAACTACTTTAACATCCTAACACAATAAACATTTTAGAAACTGGTGACTTTAAATCTACAACATATAATGCACCTCTGTGCTTGTGACAGACTGAAAATTCGTATCTCTTCACATACTTTACATTTCATTATATATAACAACGTTTCTAGGACACGTATGACAGATCCTGACCTCACATCAAGGTTCATCCCAACAAACAATAAAACACAATAATCTTTTAGTTATGGATCGGCAGCATCCCCTTTTCAGGAGTGTGCGCATTGATCACACTACTCTACGACTCTCACTCACCAGACATCACATTTTCCCTCTCATTCATTCCATTAACACACTAGCAGAATAGGTTTAGAAGTCAGTTAACCTTAACACCACCACACTCACTACAACATACCATACCTTTGCTCCCTTATACTCAACCACATAACACATGAAGCTGTTTCGGAGATAGCTTTCCAGTCTCCGAATTCGTCCTTTCACTCTGGCACCTCTCTCCATCGGCTTACCTCTGCATTCACTTTATGCTAATATCAACCTAGAATTGCGACATTTCATCTAAGAACAAAAAATACACAAATTATTCATCCTGCAAAAAATAGCTGTACACATTCTTGGTACCGTTTTGATTAGTTATACTGGTACGAGGCTTCAACAACAACAAAAAATATTTTTCTCAAATCGCAATTGTTATGCTAAGAATTAGATCTACACCTACATTACATCTTTCGTCAGTATTCCACAACGTTCACCATCTGGGTCTCATACTCCCTTTACGTCCTTTCACATTGTGCAGTTGTCCTCATCTCTTCATTCGTATTTCGGCTCTCCGTCCGTCCATTACTCCATCATTTCCTGGTCTTCCTTCGCCATTGGCATCAATCTCTATTGCAGCATACACAGGCCTCTCTGTAACATACATCTAAGACATCTCCACATTATTCAATTCTACTCACCTTTATTTTACCGCTGCTTCATCACGTCGAATCTCCCTTCATCATTCACACTGCTTCACGTCGATTCTCTCCTCAAAAATTCACCTTTATCCACTACTATTTATCACGTCGCTTCTCTATCTACCATCTTTATTCACTCATTAATCATCACGTCGTTTCTGCTTGATCCTTATTCATACGACAAAAAAAACACGTACATACACCACTCTGTCGACTCCTGTTCATGACTCATTTGACCAGTCTATTCCGTCATACTTCCTGACATCCCGCCTGAAAATTCTTACGTTCGATTTGACCCTGCACAACGTTACACACCACAAATAAATACACTGACTATCTACCATAAATTGCCTACTTTAGATCTATCCTTAACTTTTCCATAATTTGATGTTAGAAATGTGATGAAGCCCTCGAGATTGTTTTCCTTTGATCGTCTCAATCAGTACAGCATTTTCATGTACAATCCGCCTCACTCTGAATGGTCCACTATACACAGTAAAGAATTCGCTAGTTAGGAATCTGTGCTTACACGAAAATTAAATGTGTGCCGAGAATATACAAGCTGGGAGAATTGGGCAGCCCAAGTGTTAGAAACTTAGGTGCTAGTGGCCTCTCTCACTAACACCAGATTTCGAACAACCATACACAGCACTTCATTATAACTGTCACCACGACAATGACATACTATAGATCAGATGGCATCTAATTTGAAAACTTCGATCACAATGTTTACCTCTTACATTACTTGTTTAGTATCTACAATAGTCGAATCACACTAATTCAACTGGACTCATTGGCATTATTACATAACAATTCTTTTACTTTACTGTTCGAAATAAAATTTGCAAATTTTACTGAGATACCAGCCTAACAGATTCCATTACTGCCGTTTTCTTCTCTGATCAGAAGTATGGTATTTTCATTCCTCATTTCTCTGTTGAGTTTGTCTGCTACATAGACAATTTTCAGTGCCAGCTGCATGTGTTTTAGAGCAAGATATTAAGGGCTGATATGTTGGATTAGTTTCTCCTATTTTTCAATCTATTACGACATGAATGAAATGCCTGGATTCCACGCTCTCCTGTCATTATGATAGTTTCTGCCGTTCCTATCCTCGACACTAACTGACCTATGAGTCGTGTCTCCGTTCACGATATCGCTCTCATTACCCAAGTGTTGAAATGACGCGGAATCGTCTAAGCCTCTGCCTGCCATCACTATACCTCTGCGCAATTTCACTGGCAACTTCGTTATATGGATCCTAATGAACTCCGCTGGTTCGTATGTCACATCCAAGTACCTGTTTCGTCTGAACATCTCCTGATAGCATGACACTGAATCCCTTATACCACATTCGTTACGATTTGGCATCATCAATATGCTTTGCGTAACCTGGTCCTGCTTACTTTTCGACCAGAATTCATTTAAATAGCTACTACAGTCTTTAAGGTCTTCCTGCATTTTCGCTCTAGCCTCGTCCCTCAAATAGTTATACACAAACTTCGTTTTGCGGAGCAGTCCCCTCAATGAAGGTAATGCGTCCTGAAATTGAGACAGCCTTGGACTATACCCAGTTGAGTCTGCCACCTGTTTTATCTGACACAACCGTTCTTCTGACTCTCTGAATTCGTCTTCCTCTTTCTGCCTATTTTCGCCTTTTGAGTTTATCTCACTCTCCCTCTGCAGTCTACCTGGTGGTGTGTCACCTTCGCTACTGCACGCTAATTGCAACTGTGCTAGTTTTTCACTATGTTTCCTACTTATTTCTAATTGTGCCTCTTTAAACTGTAACAGTGATTGTATCTCCTCCTGGTCGGCATAAACCTCTCGCTGCGTACTGTCAGACCCTGTTTCGCCTCTTATACTGATCTTTTCTACATCTGCGCTAATCGTATTCATTCTGGCCACTACCACCGCAACTTCATCCCTGTGTTTATTTAGCGCCATTTCCTGCCGTGTGACTTGAGCTTCTACGCTGTCTAATGCCCCTTGTTTATCTGCAAGTAAGTCCTCTACTATCTCTTTGATTCGCTCATCCGGCAACACGTCCCCACGTTCGGTAATATCGCTCTCTATTGCACTTACTCGTACCTCCAAATTATTGGTTTTTTCTTTCACAGCATCACATACTTGCTTTACCGCACCCAGATTCTTCTCCCCCTCATCTAACCGATTATTAACTGCGGACAGACGCTCATCGATAACTGTGTGGAGCTTCCTCATTGCCTCTTTATTTTCCCTATCCATTGTTTCCAATCTCTCCTTAGTCTCCCTATCTCTCTCCTTATTATCTCTATTGATTGCTTCTAATCTTTCGTTATTTGCTTCCAATCCTTTCTTAGTCTCCCTACTCATCGCTTCTAACCTTTCCTTATTCTCCCTATCTCTTTCCTTATTATCTCTCACCAAACTCTGTAACAACTGTAGCATCATTTCGTCATTTGCAACTTTCGGCGCGCTCACCTCGTGCGCCTGAGAAGCCGTAGCTTCGCTAAGGGTAGCTGCACTTTCACTCTCTACCTGACCGAGTCCCTGCTCGCCCGCGTCGTTCGGAAAGGCCCCCGATAGTGAACAAAGCCCCCTGCACAAAGGCTCCCCTTGCAGCGGTCCACTGAACAATACAGCCTCTTCGGAGTGCCTGCCGTCCCCTCTCATTAACTCACGGTCAACACCTACTTCCCGCTGCACTGCTACGTTCACGCCAGAATCGTTGTTCTCCATGGTGACTATACTTTTAGCCTGCGACCTAGTTACTACGGACATTACACAAAAAAATTATAAAACGATCTTCTAGCCTTGTTCTATACTGCAATTAATTACATAAAATAAAATAAAAGATCCTCACCAATCCAGAAAGAAATTGCAAACGGAAAAAACTTTACTTCTTAGCGCTATCACAATATATTCCATCAAAAAAAAAATTTAACAGCAAACCCTAACAACAAAATATCCTAACAAAAATGATCCTGGCAACAAAATTATCGTGACAAAAACGGAATCTTGGCAACAAAATATCCTAACCAATAAATAATCCTGGCAACAATTATCCTAACAATTTAAACATCCTGGCAGGGTCGAAATTATGAGAGGCACCCACTTGCCTTTCTCATACTGTGGCATCAAGCAGTCAGGCCTGCAAGATGGGTGGTTTGCCAAGCGAGTGGATTAGCAACATGAATTCTCGTATCTTACGATTTTGTTATAAATTATCCTCCTGCATGAATAATACGCAACGGAAACACGCATCTGACTATAGAACTCTGTCTGCACACTACGCACTGGCAATACCACACTTACTTTTTGTCTTTGATTTAACGGCTTTTCTACAAATTCGGGACATTATGATAACATACAATTTAATGAAATAGGCCACTAATCTCTTTCTTTTCACTATTTAATTTATTCATTAGCACACAAATTCTACAACCTACGACAATATCATAAGAGAATTTCCATACTACGGTCTCGTAATCTATCTACCACAACTGTGCACTCCCTGGATCGGATGGTGGATCTTTTATTATACCTCACACTTCGCCTCTCACAATCATTCTCCAGAAACATTCCTCCAGATCGAGCGATGCAGAAGGAACAGGCATACCCACAAAATCTTCCGAAACTACCTTGCTACTCCCATGCAAAACACACATATTCAAATTACAAGACATACCCAATACAACAATCTGAAATAATACACAAGAACCGTTACAACTTCATCATTTTCCGCTTTCCCACTTCAATCAATATTTAACCCAGTTTCACTCGACACTGCCCCAATTTGTAATTCCAGTTTCCTACTGTGAACTCTGGAGATAAACGCTCGTCTTCCTGTGCAATGCAAGCCAAGTGGCGTTGCTGGAAAAACGGCCGACTCACCTTGATTTTCTCTCAGAGTTTAAATTCAGCGTCACACGGAATGATATTTCTTAAATACTTCAATTTATGATACACACGCAATTCTTAAATATTTCAGCTTATTGTACACACGATATTAATTCTTAAATATTTCAGCTTATTGTACCCACGCTAGTATCTCAACTTATAACTACACGTGGTCCCTTTGTGACCGTTGGTTTACTATAATCCCTTTAAAATTACCTGCCTCACTTTGTAATTTTCCCCACAAAAGATCCTAGGAGAGAGAAATGATTAGTTCTAACTACTCTTAAGTATTCCACATCCATACCATGCCTCCACGCTTTCATTACGGAGCACAACAGAAAACAGGTCTTCACAGCAGAAGGTTCAGCGCCAGAGTGCCGAGTCTGAAACATGGCCGTCTTTTCGTTCTCTCGCACCTCTCTCGAAGTGGGAGAAGCACCTTGCTACCTTATTGGTCGGCCACATTTCAAACGCTCAAAAGCTCTGGTAACTTCCATCTCTTTGGTCTCACCAAAGGTACCCAAAGGATCGACTCAAAGATGCTCATATCGATTCACTATCTGTGGTTAGCAGACGACCATACATTCATTCATTTACACCACACAGATCTCACCAAACGGGATGTAGGGATTTATTTTGCGGAAGTGCACATGTGATCAATTAAATAAATAACTTGTCATTCTTTCCCACACTGGTATCCGGCTTCGCTGTATTAATTGAAATTATTGAGTTACTTTTACACAAAAAATGTGTTGTTCTGACAAGAATTTCGTACCTATTCTCAATGTTGGGCGGTACTGTACCCTTTCAATTTGCCTGGATTCACCCATGATTTAAGATGCTTAGGATTCTCAAAATATACCCATTTTCCATCACCTATCACTATTCGATGGAGAAACGACTTTCTTTCGTATCTGGCGAGTAGCATTTTACAAGTGGTCTTTCGATTTGCTTGTTGTCTTTCATTCAGTTCATGCGGAACCTATTTTCTCATTTTCTGTTACAGCGCGGGGTAGCCGCTTGGTCTAGGGCGTCTTGTCTCGGTCCTCGCGGTTTCCCCCGTCGGGCATTGGTGTGTGTGTTGTCCTTAGTGTAAGTTAGTTTAAGTTAGATTAAGTAGTGCGTAAGCTTAGGGGCCGATGACCTCAGTAATTTGGTCCCATAAGACCTTACCACAAATTTCCACTTTCTGCACCTTTCCCATAGCTTTCAACCGAAGAGAAACGGCTTTCTGCGTCACATTTAATTGTTCCGCGAGTTCCTGTTGAGTCTGAGTATCATATTCATCCAATAAGACCTGCAATTCATTGTCTTCGAACTTTTTCGGTGGTTTCCCGCGCTTGTCGTTTTTCACGTCACAATCACCACGTCTGAATTTTTTGAACCACTCGAAACACTGTGTTTTCCCAAAAGCATGTTCGCCGAAAGCTTCGACAAGCATTCGATGCGATTCTGCAGCAGTTTTCTTCAAATGATAACAGAAAACCAATGCTGTCCGCAAGTCGTCGTTCGTAGGCACAAAACTTGACATGCTTACGGGTTTGAATCAGATACCGATTTATGGAATTTGGCTTACTGTATGTTGACATTCGTCGTGAGCCATTACAGGAAGCAGATTACACTGCAGACAGTCTCACGGGCCCTACACTGGCGGCTATCGCCATCTATAGGGAAATTTCGGTTTCGTATTTCTACATCTGACAGTACTTTGCAATATTTTTGTTACGAAACTTTGTCATAACATTTAATTACCCATTAAATTAAGAACTGATATCGTTTTTCATAAAAAGTAGCCGCACAGAGGAAAATACAAAATTTTTATTACTATTGCCATACTACATACTCCATAAAGCTTACAAAAGCTCTATTTCAATATTTTCTTGAATAATACATAATTATTTTTATTTCTTAAATTTTGGTAATCTCTAGAGCTGTGTTTCCTTTGAAAGTGTTTCATTCATGTATGCACAAAAATAACTACAGAAGTTCTTTTGATTAATAACTGGTTGCGGAACACTCTAGAACTCCAATTATAACTGTGTACAGCAACCATCTGTAACCTCCCCCTCCCTTATCGACCATAATGACAGTGAAAAATTAAACCGCGTGTACCTAATGGGAAATTTGGGAAAGCAATCGTCACCGAAGTTAATCTGTCGGTAAAGAGGGAGGAAAGGGTTACATCTAAATGAAAGGAAAAATGCAAATGAAACTGGTGGAAATTAATTTTGAAAAGGGGTAAAGTTAATAAAGAAAGTAAATGTGCGGCCGTTACGTCAACAATTAACTAGCGGTAATTAGATATTTGAGATTTGGGGGAAATCACGGTCGCCAGTCCTAAGGACAATTACTATAGTAACTGAAAAAGAAAGGTTATTACACATATAATTAGCACTAGAAGCGTGGCAACTGAAGGTTGACACGTGTAGTGTGAAAACTGAAAGTTTGTCAGAAGTAATAAATTTCGCTACACTCTGACTTAATTTAGCAAAAGAATTAATAAAACCGGAAAATCGAAAGTTAATTTAGTGACTGAAGTTAATAGTGAGCTTTCTTTCTGAAGCACATCGAAATCCAGCAGAATACGGTTAGTCTTGGACTACCTCAACAATCATTTCAAAAGCAACTTGACTCTACGCAATTTAGAAACAAGAGCTTTAACCTTGAACTTGAATTAAATGATTCTGAATAATTAACAATAATAAAATTTAGTACGTACCAAGCTGAGCTGCAGTCACAGGTAAGCTAAAATATGCTAACAAAACTCGCACTCTTAATTTGTGCTTGTGTAATCTAACTATTGTAGCCAGCTATGCTTTAACTGCACTTTGAAACTAAAGTAATGAAATGCAATGATAGTACTTTAATGCTGGCGTCTGAATTTCAACGACACTCGGTTTCATTTCGGAAAAGGAAGGGACCCTGCTTGGTAATGCAATTGGGACAATGAGCAACAAAGGTTCATGCTAAGTTGCTGTAATTTTGCGAGGCAAATGGAACAATGTGAAAAGCTGAGGTCTGCCATACAGTTCTGAAACTTTACGTGCTTTTGGTCTTCCTTGTTAGTTGATTGAAGGTTTGAAGCCGTCGATCGAGGAGGTGGCGACAGTCACTCATTGTCGGCCGTCGCTGTTGCAGAAGCTGGATGTTGGCGCGCGTTCTTCTCAACACGGTCACCAGACGAAACGGGCTCTTGATGTGCGCCAGCTAATGCTTCCCGTCCGCGACACCATGTCAGAAACTATCATCGCAAGACGAGCGCAATTACATGCTGCTAAACCCCGAAAGCGCGGCAACTCGCGGGAGCGTCACACCACACACCTGCTCCACTCGCTACTCCAGCCAGACTCCAACTGCTCTGCCCGCGCTCCACGCGGCAGAGTTAACACTACCGAAGATCCTACACACTTTGATTCTTCACACGACCTATCGATGTAATCGTTCGATAGCAGTTTTCCCTAGGCAAGACCCAGCGTAAAAATACAAATAATATTTACGAAACAAACCAATTACACACCGACATAAATGCATATATATATATATATATAGTAAAACAATTACAATATATAAAGGCACAGAAATGTCATATATTCAGGTAACAAATTAAGGAAAAAACTTACAGTACAACAGATGGAAATAGGAGGATATGCATTCCCGGCGTTACACGTGCCCCACATTGTCTGAGGATGTTCGTGTAACCTAAACAGACTCAGAAAATGTCCCAAAAAATAAACAGCGGAAATGCATATGCTCAAAACATCATCAAAATTTAGCAGTCGTCTAATTAAGCATAAATCAATTTTTTAGACCATAAAAATTGAGTGGAGACAGTCCTAATCTTATTCCACTCTGTCATCTTGCACAAAACAAAACAGGTTGACGACATATTAAAATTCATAGAAAGCATAGAAAATGGTTTAGCTATTCCAAAACCATTAAAATTCGTAACACTATAAGAAATGGAATACTATTTGCAAAATTAATTAGAGTACATGGTCATAAAAACACGTAGATCAAAATACGCAAATTAATTATTAATTACATAGAATACACATTTTATATAACTTTTCATAATTAATATTCTCGTCATGAGTGTGCACTTGACGCTAAACAAGAAAATAATATACAGCAGATCGACAAAAACATAAATGTTGACAACAGAATTCTTTCATATCAGCTGTCCGGGAAGAAAAACAACTCCGCCTTCCGTACTCGCAAGTACAAAGAATGCCGACAGCGGCACAAGAGCCGACAGCGACCCGAGAGCCGACAGCGGCTCCACCTTGCCAGTATTGTTGCGCCCGCCTGTGCGGCACGCTTGATCTCACTCGCCTGTGTAGCGGCATTTCCAGAACGTCCGTTTCACTGAATTCTTTAGGAAAACTCACTCCCGAGTAATCTCAAGGAGTCCCTTAATACTATCACAGAGGATAACCCAACACTGTACATCATCACACGCATGTACTAGCCTGAAACTTAAAACAGCGTCTAAGTACATCGGCAATGACTAGTAAAACACACATTCATGAAATCTGACAGCTAGTTACAAAAGCATATTTACATTCCTTAATCTACTGTGACTCAGCTGAAAACTTAAACTAGCAGCTTGGATTTTTCAATTGGTTAAAACGTCTAATCAAAAATTAATTACTTGTTAATTACAAGTTCTTTAATGACCTCTAGGTCAGGCAAAAGCATCGCAACATGGCACATCCTTAAATCTTACACTCTATATTACATACTGTACAAATTACCCATTCTGTGGTATTAATCAATCCTAGGTTGGTACAATTTCAAGTCTACAATATTCCGTATACCTAATCGTTTTCCAGAGCTTGGATACTCTAAGCAATAAGCATTTGTGTTAGGTATACCAATGACTTTATATGGTCCATTATAAACAAACTTAAATTTAGAGATTTCATTGTCTATCTCGCTCGATTTCTCATGAGCTTTTACAAGTACTAAGTCTCCGATTGCAAACTTAGCAAAACGCGCTTTAGCGTCATGACGACGTATGCGAGCATCGGCTTTTAGCTTAATTACTTCTCGCAAACGATCTTTTTTCACACCAATACTAATGTCAATCCGTGGAGGGAATTTGATTATCTCTTCCACTAAACTTTCTACACTTTTGTCAATGCCGAAATTCCTCACATTACGGTAGTTCAAATTCATACCTACGTCAATAGCATCCGGCCAGTTAACAATGTGTATAGGCTGGTATTGCCTATGCACACCGTCTCCTGCCTCGTCAAAACTAACTACTATTGTTTTATATAGTGACATACATGTCAAAGTTTTGCTTTCGCAATTAATCACTGCACGGTACTTTAATAGCCAATCTAATCCGATAATTACTTCCGTAGTTAAGTCTGGCACGACGACAAACTCTTGCTCAAATCGTGCCCCACATATCTCGAAGTTGACAAAAATCTGTTTTGTGACCGGTTTACTGGCCTTCCCAGTAGCACCGATAATTTTCACCCCTGTTACTGGCATAACTACGATACCAGGTCTGTCTTTCAGTAACTCAAATATTTTCCCAGATACAGCACTCAATTCTGCACCGGTGTCAATCAACACGTTTAGTTGTAGGTCGTGCATATTAACAGACACTACTATCTGTCTACACTTGTCCTCGACTGTTTCTTTATTTTCCCACAGTAAATCCTCGTCTAAATCCAGGTCATTCCAGAAAAAACTATCCGGCTTTGATCCTAAATCCGGTTTATCTGGCGGCTTTTTCAGCCTCTGTTCACATACAGTCTTAATTTCAACACGTTTGTCCTGAGGCTTAGTCTGTAGCTTCGCCTCCAATACCGAAACCTTTTCCTCTAACTCGTCAACTAGTGAGTGTTGCCCTGCTATCATTTCACTAATTGTCACCTTCGTTGATTCCACTTTGGCCAGATTGATATCATCCGCCAATCTACCTGGAGGAATGTGCCCAGTAGTCTCTGCAATTACTTCCGCTAGATCTGCGCAACCCACACTGCTATCGTCTGACCGTATAATGTCAGCTCTAACCTCATACACGCTGTAATCCACATGCTTTTCTACCAATCGTGTCCGGCTATCACTAAAATTTTCGTAATCTTTCTCCTCAATACTTTCGCAATGTTTAAACTGGAGTTTTGCGTCGGATGGGTCGGCTACTTCTACCACTGTAACTTTCGGTAAAGTCTGCCGGTTAGGGCCAGAACTTTCCGTTACTACTTCAACAGCCAACTCCCGCGGGACGAAACACGACGAATCTTGCTCGTGCTCCCCATTAACATCAACTATTTCTAGTAAAGTCTGCCGGTTAGGGCCAGAACTTCCTATCACTTCACAAATACTATCTTCCTATGGGACGAAACGCGGCAAATCCTGCCCGCGCTCCCCATAAACGCTTCTCCCATACAGACCCCTATAATCTCTTAGTTCGTCGTATAAGCGACCGAACTGCCTTAACCAGACCTCATCCCTCTCTGCATCCCCTCGCTCGATGACGGACGTTTTATCCGACATCTGATCTTCTCTCAACACTTGCGAATCATTCTTAAACTCAATCTCCAGTTCCGCTGTGGGTATTACAGCTACCACTTTATAATCGATTTCCGGAACACTACTTAAATTGTTCTCACTGACAGTGAATGTACTTCCTACTGCTGCGTATACAGCTGATTTACTACCTGTGGGCGCACTCCTTTCTCCTAACACTGGCACACTCTCCCGCCGTTGATTATTCCACACGGAATTTTCATAACGACGACACCTGGGTTTTCTACTGTTATTGGGCCGCCAAAATTTCTCCACGCCCGGTCGGCCCCTCACCGGCGCGGCTAATGGTTTCCCTGTCTCGTCCCAGCAGATTCGCTCCCCGGATGCTGCTGAGGCGGCTGATCACACACTCTGGCGTTATTACTATTCTGCGAAGCCCGTATCACACTAGTATGATACTGGTTTCCGTCATTCCTGTTATTATTTGCATTGTATCGATTGTCATTACGGCCCGAACCACTATTGTTACTGTGAGAGGTGGCATGAGCCCCCTCTCATATTTCTATCTTACGACTCTCCTCTCTATTTGCATGCGATGGAGGGCTGCTATTCCTTCACACGCGGACTTCCCATGCAGTGTCTCTCGTCACCCGGGTGGTCCAGTGACAGGCGGGCTCTTCTGACTTTGAAAGGGTAGGCCGACAGGCGTGGGGGGTCGAGTGAATGCTTTCTGGACGCCGGCATTGTCAGGAGACGCGCCCGTTTGGAGCCGGGAGTGGCGGCTGGGCTGGAGGTTCCGTTGCTTCGCAGAAGCTTAGCGAAAACACTTTCTGGCGGGCTACCAGCGAGGCGTGGGAATGACTTATGTACCCAGGCAGCTGTGGCGGGAAAATTCCCGCGCTTTCTGCAAAATAGGACTGTGATTGGCGTGCTCAGGGCATAGCTCTGTGACGGAGCAAAATCAGCACAGAAATTGGCGCCAAGAATCTCCATTGGTGGAATGGTAGTGCCCCGGCAATGGAGTGGAATTTCCGCCGGTTTTCGAGTTGCTGATTGGAACGTAACCATGGCCACTGTCGTGGGGGCGGGAATGTTGTGTGTTCGGCCTGTACGGGTGCTCTAGTAGTCGGCAGTCGCCTTTTGGTCGAGGACGTCGAAGCAACCAGCCAACGGCTCCGGTACGCCAGATCGTGTCCTGGCAGTCAAGAAGACAGTTTGGTAATGTATGTCCGCAGCACCGGCAGACAGGGATTTTCCTAGGTGATAATCAGAGGTCAGCAGAGCGCGCCTGTTCGTCTTTTTCTAACTTTGTTCTGTTTTGAGAAGCAGCAATTACTGTTGGGTTAGCTGTGTGTCTCTCTTGAGATTTGAGTGGCAAGGAATTGGCTCCACATACCACCTCGTCTTAATCCTCATGATCTAGTTTAGGGACAACTTCACCTTTACAGTGTTTGTATGAATCTCCAAATTTGAGCCAATTTGATGTATTATATTTCCTGTGTTTCTTTTACTATTCTGTGTTTAGTCTTAATAAATCATATTGTTATTTTGGACAGAACTTTCATTCTGTTAATCGATAGAGCAACCCTATCATTCCTCACTATGCTAATGAAACCTTTGTTTATTTAACTTATTTATCAAATTAAATTATTGCAGGTGCCAAACTCTCTTCTACTCCACTGGCAGGGTTTATTAGAGTCAGTTCGCGTATTTTTTTATCCTTGTGCAACAGCAAAAGTCGGAGTTAGAATAGGGGGGGCTTAGAGCATGATTTACATATGTGGATTCTAGTAGAATTTAGTGATAAATACACTGCTAGCCCCGGCACCTCGCAACTGCTGCCAAGATTGCGGTATGCATTATTCCCATGGTTATCGTTGTTGTGGTTGCTGTGGTACCCGTTGTTGTTACCACGGCCTCTACCACTGTCGCGATTATTGCGCCAATTGTCCTCGTCCTCCACTCTTTCCAGGAAATCATTGATTGTCCTGTAATTGCTTCCTACGTAGCGTTTTGTATCATCTGGAAGCTTCTTGTAGAGTTCCCAGACTATTTCGGATTCCGTGCGGCGATCACGCAAATATTCCAACTTGCGGATCCAGCCCTCACAAAACTCCTTCATCGAGCCGCGCGAATTCGCATCGAAAGGCCTCGATACGACAAATTCGCGCCAGACACTTTGCTGTTTTTGCTCTGACCAGTATTCAGCCAGAAACAAATTTTTAAACTCGTCAAAGGTCAGGTTCGTAATGTTCAGGTTTAAGCCCCAACGCTTGGCATCACCAGCCAACACATCAATAACCGCATTAATTTTTCTCTCATTAGTCCATGATCTGGGTAAAACTCTTTCACAGTTTTTAATGAAATCCGTCGCGTGTATACCGCCTTTTTTCAAGGGGTCGAACCGCTCCTCTTTCGTCAACAATTCCGAACTATGTGCACAGATTGGCACATAGCTCTGTTTTTCTTCAAGTTTCTTTTCTAATTCCGACACTCTCGTAATCACTTGGCAAGTGGTTGTCGCAAGCGTTTCCACTTCCCTCTTTTTCTCTTCGCAGGTATTAGCCTGCTTCCTCACTTTGGTATCTACTTCGGATACTAAAACCTTTAAAGTTTCCACCTTCTGTTGGTCGTCTTTTCTCACTAATTGAATTTGTTCCGTCACCTTATTCTCGATGATCGGAGCAACTGCGTCTCCTACACTTTTCTCGATTCTGCTAATTTCGGAATTAAAACGCGTATTTATGCTCGCAATTTCCGCCTGAACGCCTATCATTTCCTGTTTAAGATTACCGATTTCGGTATTAATCACAACAATATCTTCTTTGATTTTATCAACTTTTGTGTTAACAATTCCAACATTGTTGTTAACAACATTAATAGCTTTGTTCTGATTGTCTAGCTTCCTGTCAATTTTTTCAGACTGAGCTTTAATTTCTGCCGATTGAGTTTCTATCTTGCTAGACTGAGCCTTGATTTCGTTAATCAAAACATTCAATAAATCAGTTAAATTCCCGGAAACTACCGGTTTTACTTCCGTAGCGGCTTCCTCTTTAATTGTCCCCCCGTATTCGTCATCAAGGGATTCCGATTTGATTTTCACTTCCGATTCCGAAACATTTTCTAATGTTTGGAATTCCATTTCTGCTCTTTGTTGCGTCTCGGCGGTCGCGTCTTTCATGCTAGCCGCCTGCCCCTGAACAATGGGTACCGCGGTGCGTGTTTCCCACTGTTCGACCGATTGTTCCGTACCCAAGTCTACCAAATTTTGGTAATTTTTGCCTTCACTCATTTTAATAATTTTCAATATAAATAACAAATCTCAAATCTAATTAGGATTCCTCAGACTAATATTCTCGCTGACGTATCGACCATTTCGTAACCAGTACTTTGTTACGAGATTTGCACAATGCAAAATTCGTGCCCAGAACAACCTCAAATTTGAAGATTGTCCTGTCACCAGGTCGCCACGTGTAACCTCCCCCTCCCTTATCGACCATAATGACAGTGAAAAATTAAACCGCGTGTACCTAATGGGATATTTGGGAAAGCCATCGTCGCCGAAGTTAATCTGTCGGTAAAGAGGGAGGAAAGGGTTACATCTAAATGAAAGGAAAAATGCAAATGAAACTGGTGGAAATTAATTTTGAAAAGGGGTAAAGTTAATAAAGAAAGTAAATGTGCGGCCGTTACGTCAACAATTAACTAGCGGTAATTAGATATTTGTGATTTGGGGGAAATCACGGTCGCCAGTCCTAAGGACAATTACTATAGTAACTGAAAAAGAAAGGTTATTACACATATAATTAGCACTAGAAGCGTGGCAACTGAAGGTTGACACGTGTAGTGTGAAAACTGAAAGTTTGTCAGAAGTAATAAATTTCGCTACACTCTGACTTAATTTAGCAAAAGAATTAATAAAACCGGAAAATCGAAAGTTAATTTAGTGACTGAAGTTAATAGTGAGCTTTCTTTCTGAAGCACATCGAAATCCAGCAGAATACGGTTAGTCTTGGACTACCTCAACAATCATTTCAAAAGCAACTTGACTCTACGCAATTTAGAAACAAGAGCTTTAACCTTGAACTTGAATTAAATGATTCTGAATAATTAACAATAATAAAATTTAGTACGTACCAAGCTGAGCTGCAGTCACAGGTAAGCTAAAATATGCTAACAAAACTCGCACTCTTAATTTGTGCTTGTGTAATCTAACTATTGTAGCCAGCTATGCTTTAACTGCACTTTGAAACTAAAGTAATGAAATGCAATGATAGTACTTTAATGCTGGCGTCTGAATTTCAACGACACTCGGTTTCATTTCGGAAAAGGGAGGGACCCTGCTTGGTAATGCAATTGGGACAATGAGCAACAAAGGTTCATGCTAAGTTGCTGTAATTTTGTGAGGCAAATGGAACAATGTGAAAAGCTGAGGTCTGCCATACAGTTCTGAAACTTTACGTGCTTTTGGTCTTCCTTGTTAGTTGATTGAAGGTTTGAAGCCGTCGATCGAGGAGGTGGCGACAGTCACTCATTGTCGGCCGTCGCTGTTGCAGAAGCTGGATGTTGGCGCGCGTTCTTCTCAACACGGTCACCAGACGAAACGGGCTCTTGATGTGCGCCAGCTAATGCTTCCCGTCCGCGACACCATGTCAGAAACTATCATCGCAAGACGAGCGCAATTGCATGCTGCTAAACCCCGAAAGCGCGGCAACTCGCGGGAGCGTCACACCACACACCTGCTCCACTCGCTACTCCAGCCAGACTCCAACTGCTCTTCCCGCGCTCCACGCGGCAGAGTTAACACTACCAAAGATCCTACACACTTTGATTCTTCACACGACCTATCGATGTAATCGTTCGATAGCAGTTTTCCCTAGGCAAGACCCAGCGTAAAAATACAAATAATATTTACGAAACAAACCAATTACACACCGACATAAATGCATACATATATATATATATATATATATATATATATATATATATATATATATATATATATATATACACACAAATAGTAAAACAATTACAATACATAAAGGCACAGAAATGTCATATATTCAGGTAACAAATTAAGGAAAAAACTTACAGTACAACAGATGGAAATAGGAGGATATGCATTTCCGGCGTTACACATCCACAAGTTGTTTTTAGGTTACTGTATTCAGGGAGTACCGTTACCACTTTCCAGTTTACCTTCAGATGGCTTTCATGCTTTCGTTAAAACATATGGTGCACTGGTTTACTGATGAGTTGCTGTGAAATGTCAGTCAGGCAGATATTGCAAGGCAACTAACTAGTAAATCATTGCATTATATCTTTTAATGATAGCATGAAAGCCTTCCGATGATGAATTGCATAGTTTAGAAACCGGTAACGGTACTTTTTTAAATATAATAACGTAAAATCAGTTTGTGACTGGTTGCTGTACACCATCAACAATTTATTTCATATAACAGCTGCAGTTTCCAACCATGTAAAGACAACAGATAAAGATATGATAAAACGGCACTTGACAATCATGTGTTAGAAGACTTTGTGTACGTTCTTGCGTACGGTCGACGTAAACTCATTTGTCAGGCGATTCTGAAACGTTTTATCTAATTTTACTATGTCTCGTTTATGAATTTCTGTTTGTACTTCACACGTGACTCTTAAAACGAAATTGTTCCTTAGGTTTTGCGCTGTGCGTGGTTAGGAGAATTGTTCACATGAATAAAATCCTTTTTAGGAATCCTCATTTAGTTCAGCCTACCATTTTTCCCATGATTTTTTCCCATTATCAATTGGCCAATAATGTCTGAAATATTGTGTTAAGAGAAATTTACCAAGACAGAAACATGGTATTAAATAAATGCACTTCGTGTCAGAACAACGTTATTAATACCCTAAGCGAAGTACACTTACAAATCCTTGATATTACTAGATTTTTTTTATTTTTCATCCGAGTGAATTTACTCGTATAATTGCTTATTGCTTAACAGTCTATCACACCAGTCTGCACATTAATTGCTTGGATTACACTTTAGAATCGTTGCACTAGCACTTTTACTACCTAAAACATTCATTTTATCACGTGACCAATAATGATTTAGTTTTTAAAACAAACGCAGAGCTCCTGTATTTGACCCCAGGGTGCACAGAGTAAGTTCTACAATTTTAGGCAGGACTTTAACACTTGAAATATCCCAACTCATCTATTACTCACTTCTACCTTGGAATCGTTCCAGTAATTTAATTTTTCAGCTACAATCGTTCTGGCAATACAGTGTGCATCAAAAGTTTCTGCACAACCAAATTTACACTGCTAACATTCTGAATAAATGGTATACTTGATTCTGTATCACTCCATTGTAGTTCCTTTTTCAAACTGATCCAAGAGAGTGAATTATAATATGAAAACTGATATCCCATGAAACCAAATATTCAAGTGCTACATTGTGGAATGAACGAAGAAAGAAATAAAACCTGCTGTGAGCAGCCAGGTCACCCTCATACAATTCCTTTGACATAAATTTAACCTTAAAATGCACAAATATTTTTCCTTTCCTATTATTATCTTTATTATTAGTGATTCATAGCCAGATATTGTCTGGACAAGGCAGGCATTCTGCTTTTTGGTTTCTCGAATACTTGTTTTAGAAACGCTTGCCTCAATATAAGAAAACCACAACAATAATTCAGATTCCTCATTATTGAAAACTTACTGGAAAGATAAAGGACAGCTTGATTCAGAAAGGAAAAATGATTTTAGAACATGAAATAAATTCAAAACTGCGATGGGGCGGTAAATAAGAAGCGCGGTTGAAGAGTTCACACGAATGTGCATATACAAATGTTGGTTGAAAATGTTATTGTAAATTTTAGCTCTTACGTAAGTCTCAGGGGATGATTTCCACACTTGATGCATTAGTACACTGTTCCACACCCGCGCATTAGTTATAGTTTTTGAATTAATACTCATGACTACAGTTTATGCTAGGGAACAAAAATTAGGCGATTATTATGGCAAAATCAATTTTTCAGGACACACTTCAATCACTATTTATTGGCGTTGTCCTTTTCTTGCACACAATGAAATTAGCACTGGTGAGACGGTTCATAATTTAATAATAATTTGACTCCGAGTCCCCAATAGCAGTAATGTAGGCTGCTATAAACGAAAATTACTCAATCAGTTCCAACAGAACCACAAGTCCCACTGTCCTCTTTGTTCTAGCAGTTTTGGCGCGAAATCACAGATCGCCACATGTTCACTTACGCCAATGTCTACCTCGTAATTCGCACTCACACAAATAATCGTAGGACTTCCAGTTCACCAAATATATGCTTGCACACTTGCACTATTAAGCAGTACTCTTTGCCGAAATAAATCGGCGAGAGAAAAATTCTCAAACGATCACATAGGCCACCCTCAAGTGGGGCTCGCTCGCCACCCACCCTCCAAAACGACTGACCAACGACTGACCCCTGGCCAAGATGGTCGCTCGATTATATAGGCTCGAATGTCCAACCCCCTGGTAATTTAGGTACCAATCTCACCAGTTAAGATTACAAATTTTAGTACATACATCCCTCAACAGAAATAAGTACACCATCGGAACCGCGCTAAAAAGTACATCTTATCTACTATTTTACATTAATTTCTACAATTATTCTATCACATAAATCAAGTTTCAGTTTTTGCAAAATTTCGCCACTTAGCGCAAATTTGTTTGTTGACATCTGTGCTCAAAGTTTTAACATAGAACTGCATATAGCACCGTTTTTAGATGTAATCTATAGCGATCTACACATTGCGCTGCTCAAAATCTCCATATCTATAATAATTAATTATTTAATTATGGGCGATAAATGTTAATAATAATTTGCAAACAATGAAAACTATTGCAAGTTAAGTGTATAGTATAATTTAACTAGTTTAAAATACGTGTGATCCCACCAAAAATACACTCCTGGAAATTGAAATAAGAACACCGTGAATTCATTGTCCCAGGAAGGGGAAACTTTATTGACACATTCCTGGGGTCAGATACATCACATGATCACACTGACAGAACCACAGGCACATAGACACAGGCAACAGAGCATGCACAACGTCGGCACTAGTACAGTGTATATCCACCTTTCGCAGCAATGCAGGCTGCTATTCTCCCATGGAGACGATCGTAGAGATGCTGGATGTAGTCCTGTGGAACGGCTTGCCATGCCATTTCCACCTGGCGCCTCAGTTGGACCAGCGTTCGTGCTGGACGTGCAGACCGCGTGAGACGACGCTTCATCCAGTCCCAAACATGCTCAATGGGGGACAGATCCGGAGATCTTGCTGGCCAGGGTAGTTGACTTACACCTTCTAGAGCACGTTGGGTGGCACGGGATACATGCGGATGTGCATTGTCCTGTTGGAACAGCAAGTTCTCTTGCCGGTCTAGGAATGGTAGAACGATGGGTTCGATGACGGTTTGGATGTACCGTGCACTATTCAGTGTCCCCTCGACGATCACCAGTGGTGTACGGCCAGTGTAGGAGATCGCTCCCCACACCATGATGCCGGGTGTTGGCCCTGTGTGCCTCGGTCGTATGCAGTCCTGATTGTGGCGCTCACCTGCACGGCGCCAAACACGCATACGACCATCATTGGCACCAAGGCAGAAGCGACTCTCATCGCTGAAGACGACACGTCTCCATTCGTCCCTCCATTCACGCCTGTCGCGACACCACTGGAGGCGGGCTGCAAGATGTTGGGGCGTGAGCGGAAGACGGCCTAACGGTGTGCGGGACCGTAGCCCAGCTTCATGGAGACGGTTGCGAATGGTCCTCGCCGATACCCCAGGAGCAACAGTGTCCCTAATTTGCTGGGAAGTGGCGGTGCGGTCCCCTACGGCACTGCGTAGGATCCTACGGTCTTGGCGTGCATCCGTGCGTCGCTGCGGTCCGGTCCCAGGTCGACGGGCACGTGCACCTTCCGCCGACCACTGGCGACAACATCGATGTACTGTGGAGACCTCACGCCCCACGTGTTGAGCAATTCGGCGGTACGTCCACCCGGCCTCCCGCATGCCCACTATACGCCCTCGCCCAAAGTCCGTCAACTGCACATACGGTTCACGTCCACGCTGTCGCGGCATGCTACCAGTGTTAAAGACTGCGATGGAGCTCCGTATGCCACGGCAAACTGGCTGACACTGACGGCGGCGGTGCACAAATGCTGCGCAGCTAGCGCCATTCGACGGCCAACACCGCGGTTCCTGGTGTGTCCGCTGTGCCGTGCGTGTGATCATTGCTTGTACAGCCCTCTCGCAGTGTCCGGAGCAAGTATGGTGGGTCTGACACACCGGTGTCAATGTGTTCTTTTTTCCATTTCCAGGAGTGTATTATATAGTGCCGTTCTTTACGTCACGAATTTTCTATTGAATTTTATAAACAATTTTCCCTCAAACTTTGTTTATTGTCCTTACGGGCTTATTATTCATGAATCTTAACATATGACTACGTCACTCGATCCGCTGTGACGAAACGTTGTTAATGAGTGCTCGCTCATCCCTGTAAGTTGTTATTTACTATTTTTATTAATCTTTCATTATTCGTGATATTAACTAATTGTGAGGTTACTTTTGCGTCTCGTGACTTGAAATAAAGATCGATCTTTCAGAAGATACATATTGCTGACCACAATCCATTGCCGCATCGCTCTTCACCGTAAGTTACATGGTTTTCGCGTAATGCGCGAAAAACCAAACAATGCCTCAAGCTGCGGGCCACGTGGCCGCCCGGCGGCGGAGACCTCACACCGGCCGTTGCAAATCTCGCGCGGGCGGGCCATGTGCTTCCGCGAATCGCGCACCATGTAGTGCGCTAGCCCCCACAAAGCAATCCTTGCATACTAGAAATATTCATCTAGTAACGGAGGTTTGTATCGTCACAAAACTCTTCCAAGAGCAAGAAGCAGTGCCGACCATCTTGTATTCCTGTAATCAAGCACTTGACAGTAACTCTGAGTATTTCCACCTTTTCCGTACAAATATGAAAATACTTGGAGAAATTCACGAATGATATTTTCTGTATTCACCAAGAGCTTCAGTGTGTCTATAAACACACTGTTGTCGATTATATGTGCCATGCAACCAACACCTGTAAGATAATTCCTACCAAGGCTTTCTTGTAATTTATCAAAAAATTTTTCTCTGCTACTTTTCTTAACTCCACCGAACATACAGTTGGTATTGTAAGTAGATAAACACACAAACTTTGATTCTGGTCAGTGATCACACATAACAGACATCACACTTTTAGATATTAGGGTAGAAGTTTCGTTGTCAGTACAAATGAATTCCAATAATTTTTGATGGATTCCACTTTCTGGAATGAAATATTCAGTTAATATTAGAAGAAACATTGCTGATTCGTGATCACTGCTATCAGTGGATAAAATTACGAAATTTACATGGCCGATATCTTCTTTATGAAGTTATTTGCAACAAGGACTTAACATTTTACTAACAATGGTTCATCTTTAGTTACTTGACAGGTAAACTTGACATCATAGACTTTTTAATAACAGTTGTTGTACAATCCATGGAATTGTAACTATCAACACGAAACATGTATGGTATCCAAAACTTCTCTGAGTTGCAACAAATGTAACCTCCTTATTTCCTGGAATTTCAGAAATACCTTTTCACTATTTACCCACTTGATAAAAATTAAAGCTCATAACTACATGTGTTCCTCACTGTAGAGAGCCGACTTTAATGAAATGTCTTATAGCAATCAAGACCAAGCCTCAGTGATAATTTTATATGTTTCATCATTATAATTGTTGTAAAAGCTTTGAGTCCTGATTATCAAGGGTTTGATTTCAAGAGAGTTCTATAACAAAGCATCTTTTGCTGGCCACGTCATACGTTTTTTAATGCATGTTTCATAGAGACAACGCAAGCTGAATTTCTTAGGACGTGTGAAACAAACTTATTCTTTATCTTTTTCATGAGGAAGTCATTGATTTTTGAAGTTGTTCCAACAGCATCAAAAGAAACCAGCTGATATTTGCTTCATTTATCATGCTGAATGACATCCGAGTTCCCACCATGTGCAATTCAGAATATGGATTTGCAAATTTTACAATTAACTTGAGAATCAAGCTTTGTCTCTTTGAGGAAAGGCTATTTCTCCATTAAGTTGGGCGAAAAGCTGTGTGACAACTATCGACCACAAAAAGGAAAACCTTAGAGTTTGACGTGCAAGCTTTTCGAGAGATGGTCTTAAGACATCTCTGTCCTTACATGGCTCTTCTTTCTGATGTTTGGGCTTTGTGTATATGTTTCACAGTTCTGTTCAAAATGGCCCTGAGCACTATGGGACTCAACTGCTGTGGTCATAAGTCCCCTAGAACTTAGAACTACTTAAACCTAACTAACCTAAGGACAGCACACAACACCCAGCCATCACGAGGCAGAGAAAATCCCTGACCCCGCCGGGAATCGAACCCGGGAACCCGGGCGTGGGAAGCGAGAACGCTACCGCACGACCACGAGATGCGGGCACAGTTCTGTAATAAATTGTTCTTTAACGTACATCAAGTTGGTGTTTGTTATTCCTTCGCCATACAGCTAAAGGAAGAGAATTGCTACACTGGTGACTCCGGTCTCGTTTCCAATTTTTCGCCCATTATTTCAGTAACCGTTTGTCATGTACGAGCTATGAACAATGAGACAGCTGCCGTACAATGCAAAGGACCCCATGTTCTCTCGTTAAGTTTCGTCTGTGGTCTAGTGACCTTCTAACCTGTCCAAGTTCACAATGGAGCCAACCAAGCGCGTTGTCTTCGGTGTTTCTAGAAGGGCATGTCGATCTTGGCACATGTGCTACAGACTGTTGAACATGTGTGTTTCGGACCGGATATCATCACCCATTCTGGGAATAATGTACTGCATATATCACTGTCGGTGCACAGTGGCCACCAGACTGGTAATTCAAATGTTCAAAGGTGTGTGAAATCTTACGGGGCTTAACTGCTAAGGTCATCATTCCCTAAGCTTACACAGCTTAACCTAAATTATCCTAAGGACAAACACACACAACCATGCTCGAAGGAGGACTCGAACCTCCGCCGGGACCAGCCCCACAGTCTACGACTGCAGCGACCTAGACCGCTCGGCTAATCCCGCGCGGCGATGGTAATTATTACACTCAACACGTCGGTTGAGGTATTGTACCTTATCGATTCCCATATACTACGCATTTTTCGCTATCGCCTTTCATAGCCACAAATCCCTGCCTTCCGGGGCTTCAGGTGACGCATTTTTTCTGTGGTGTGACGTCACGTGTGCTGGACTGCTGTTGAAATTGCTCGTCAATATTTTATAAAGTTTTAGTCTTCAGTTACTTATTTTACAGTTTATTTGTGTTAATATTTGCTGTATACGTAACTTACTAGGGGATTTTCATTAACCTCAGTCTTTCTTCATGTGTTATTGAATCGAGTGGTGTGTTATTCGTGGGTGTGCTTACTTCGTTCGTTCAAACCTCACGCCTCAGTAGTGTGTTTACATTTTGCGGCGTGCAGTTGCAGCTGTAGCGGTTATAAAGCTAAGTACTGACAAAGTTATTTGTGGACTGTTACACAGTTTTTAAATTTAATAGTTTTCAGAGGTGTTTTGTGCTGTTTGCGGCGAAATAACGATTTAATAAACTTTTGGAAACGTTCGCTCGCTGTGCCTTTTAGAGTTTTCTGTGCGTTGAAGTAGTTGAGTCGATTTCGTGCTTTAGTTTTCAGCTAACACTTCTTATTGTTTCTAGCGAAATATTTCAGTAAAATTTTCGTTCAATGATTTAACTTCGTTGAATGTTCCAGGAGCCGCTTGATTTTTTGTTTTAGCTAGGAATTTTGTGAAGTTTTGTTGGTGTTCGTGTTAGCTGTGGTGTACTAGTATTAGTAGAAGTAGTTACTTTCTTAATAGAAAGAGAATTTCGAGACGACTATTGTTAGTTCTATAAATAGTTCTACTGGTGTAACTGAACTTAGGTAATATAACGTATAGTTTTTTTTCAGTAACTGTAAAATTTTACCTTGAGTGGGAAGTGTGGGCTCTGTCGTAGGTTTGTGAGTAGTGGATTACAGTGTGGGATTTGTTCAAAGTATTTTCATTGGGGGGAATGCAGTGGGGAAGCCAATGGGCATTCTAGTGAGTTACTCTCCTGGGAAAGCAGAATCTATAGTAGAAAGAAGTTGATAGGGGAGCAGGAGCGTAAGATCTGTGCCCTTCAAGTGCAGTTACAATGTGCAAAGGAGGAACTAGATAGGTTGAGGAAGGTGAAGGGTGGTCGGGAACTGGCAGTTGGTAAGAAGGCAGCTTTGAGGAGGAGGTATTCAGACAGCGTATATGCAATAGATTTGACCAACTGTCAGGGCTGAGTGGAGAGGAGCCTCTTGTAACTGTAGATGTAGGGAACATGCAGCAGTCCTAGCAGTTAGGAGGCCTAGGTCAGTTGCAAAGTCTAACAGAAAGAAGAAGTTTCTGCTGCTAGGTAGTTCGCACTGTAGAGGAGTGGGCCAGCAGATGCAGGAAGTGTTGGGGAGTGAGTACCAGGTCACCAGCATTGTGAAACCTAGTGCAAGGTTAGCTCAGGTGACTGACAACATAAGGGAGTTACGTAAGAATTTTGAGGAGGAGGATCAGGTAGTGATAGTGGGTGGAGCAGGGAACAGTCTTTATAGGGATGGGGAATATGATGTAGGTGGTGACCTGGTAAAGACAGCTATTCAAACAGATGGCACTAATGTGCATTTTGTGCACCTGTTTCAGTGTCATGATCTGCCTCATCTTAGTACAGCTGTTAAGTGCATTAACATGGGGATGGAGAGAGCACTGATGGCAGGGGTCATGGGTCATATTTCAGTGGTGCCAGTTGGGTCTATAAGTAGATCGGGTTTCACTAGACATGGCCTGCGCTTCAGTAGGTATGGGAAGGGGAGGCTGGCAAATCTTACAGGCGACAGTGTGGTGGGATCATTCATGGAAAAATTCCTGTAATGGCTGGTGTTAGAGGTGTACCTTTTTTAGATTTAAGTCAGCTGATAGGTATACCTAGTTAAAAGAGAGTCTCTCTAACTAAGGCTCGCCTTCAGAGGATATTATGTTTCCAAGTATAGAAGGAATTAGCATATTTCATCAAAATATAAGAGGTATTAGAGATAAAGTTAGTGAATTGCTTATAGATGTTGACTCTAAAATTTTTGGTATGTCGGAGCACCACTTAAATAATTTGACAGTTCAGAGGTTTCGTTTACCAGGATACAGATTAACTGCTGTTTTTCAAGGAGTTCCTGATGGGTGGGGGAGTGGCTAATTAAGTAAAAAAAAACTGTATTCCATTTGAGTACATAGACATTTCATGGCACTGCACTGAACAGTTATTTGAATGAGTTATGTGATTGTTCATACATTTCATCAATTTCTTCATTATCTGCAGAGCTAGTTGGCATATAAACTTGTACTACTGTAGTAGGCGTGGGCTTCGTGTCTATCTTGGCCACAATAATGCGTTCACTATGCTGTTTTGTAGTAGCTTACCCGCACGCCTATTTTTTCATTCATTATTAAACCTACTCCTGCGTTACCTCTATTTGATTTTGTATTTATAACCCTGTATTCACCTGACCAAAAGTCTTGTTCCTCCTGCCACCGAACTTCACTAATTCCCACTATATCTAACTTTAACCTATCCATTTCCCTTTTTAAATTTTCTAACCTACCTGCCCGATTAAGGGATCTCACATTCCACGCTCCGATCCGTAGAACGCCAGTTTTCTTTCTCCTGATAATGACGTCCTCTTGAGTAGTCCACGCCTGGAGATCCGAATGGGGGACTATTTACCTCCGGAATATTTTACCCAAGAGGACGCCTTCATCATTTAACCATACAGTAAAGCTGCATGCCCTCGGGAAAAATTACGGCTGTAGTTTCCCCTTGCTTTCAGCCTTTCGCAGTACCAGCACAGCAAGGTCGTTTTGGTTATTGTTACAAGGTCAGATCAGTCAATCATGCAGACTGTTGCCCCTGCAACTACTGAAAAGGCTGCTGCCCCTCTTCAGGAACCACACGTTTGTCTGGCCTCTCAACAGATACCCCTCCGTTGTGGTTGCACCTACGGTACGGCCATCTGTATCGCTGGGGCACGCAAGCCTCCCCACCAACGGCAAGGTCCATGGTTCATGGGGGTTATGTGAAAGGAGTTTTGCTATTTGGGGGCAAAATAACTGATGATGGTCGAAGTAGAGAAGATATAAAATGTAGACTGGCAATGGCAAGGAAAGCGTTTCTGAAGAAGAGAAATTTGTTAACATCGAGTATAGATTTAAGTGTCAGGAAGTCGTTTCTGACAGTATTTGTATGGAGTGTAGCCATGTATGGAAGTGAAACATGGACGATAAATAGTTTGGACAGGAAGAGAAAAGAAGCTTTCGAAATGTGTTGCTACAGAAGAATGCTGAAGATTAGATGGGTAGATCACATAATTAATGAGGAGGTATTGAATAGAATTGGGGAGAAGAGGAGTTTGTGGCACAACTTGACGAGAAGAAGGGACCGGTTGGTAGGACATGTTCTGAGGCATCAAGGGATCACAAATTTAGCATTGGAGGGCAGTATGGAGGGTAAAAATCGTAGAGGGAGACCAAGAGATGAATACACTAAGCAGATTCAGAAGGATGTAGGTTGCAGTAGGTACTGGGAGATGAAGAAGCTTGCACAGGATAGGGTAGCATGGAGAGCTGCATCAAACCAGTCTCAGGACTGAAGACCACAACAACAACAACAACATATGTGAATGTTGTGCAGGGGCAGTTGAATTTAGTGAAACCAAACTTTTAATTGTTGTTGTTTATAGGTCCCCTAACTCTGACTTCAGAGCATTTCTGCTCAAGCTAGAGTGGGTTCTTGATTCACTTTGCCAGAAGTACCAGAAATTAATTTTATGTGGTGACTTCAATATAAATTTTGTATATGATGGTGCAACAAAAAGGATGTTGGTAGATCTCCTAAATTCATATGATCTACAAAATTGTTAAGGCTTTCGTGGCCACTTGTTGACAAACTGCCTATTGGCTTCTGTCTCGGGTTCTTCGGCCGTCGTTCATCTAATGATTTTTCTGACGTTTCGCCAGCACGAGTGGCTGGCATTGTCAAAGCTTCACCACCGGCAATGGAGGGTGAAGCTTTGACAATGCCAGCCACTCGTGCTGGCGAAACGTCAGAAAAATCATTAGATGAACGACGGCCGAAGAACCCGAGACAGAAGCCAATAGGCAGTTTGTTCATATGATCTGATGCAGATTGTGTTTTTTCCAACTAGGGTGCAGGGGAACAGTAGCACAGCTATAGACAGTATTTTTATTCATTGTTCATTTCTAGATGGGCATTCTGTCAGTAAAAGGATGAGTGGCCTTTCAGACCATGATGCACGAATTTTAACACTAAAAGACTTTTGTGCTCAAACAAATGTCACATGTAATTACAGACTATGTAGGAAAGTTAATCCAACAGCAATAGAGAGTTTTTTAAACCTCGTCAAGCAACAAGTGTGGCAGGACGTTTATAGTGCCGATAACATAGACGATAAATGTAAAGCTTTCCATAACACATTTCTCATGCTCTTTGAGGGTTGCTTTCCAGTAGAACGTTCTAAACAGGATACTAGCAGTAATAGGCAGCCCGGGTGTCTGACTAGGGTGGGGGGGGTTAAGGATATCGTGTAGAACAAAGTGGGAATTATATCAAAATGTTAGAAGTAGTCACAATCAAGCTTTTTAGCTACATTTGGCCTGTACTTTCCATGTGTGAATTATTGACTGTCACTTCTGAAACACCCTGTATACACTCAACCATCAACTGGGTGGAGGAAGTGGGCTGTAGCCATTTATCTATCCCATATTATGGTTGATTTCGTCGCCGTGCCATCGTCGACTCCTGGATTTCTTGTTTCAGTTGCCCTTCATCTATTACTATAGAACAGAGCCACTAATTTGTATCCCCACTATTGATCAAACTTTGCGAGCTGTGCCTTGTTGATAAGTTCCTAACAACCACCTACGACACCAGAGCAACAGTCTTGCGAAGCATTGACACAGCACCCTTAAGGCGGCACTCGTGTGTCTCGGCAGCTCCTGGACAGAAGCAATACCATGAAACTCCTGGGAATATGCACTGCTGACAAAGAGAAGATACGTGTATCACTTGTCGACATCCTCTATGGCGAGCTGCTCATCCTTCCTGCAGATTTCGTCAAACACTAGCACCTCCCAAACGAGGATGAACTTCCCGCTCTAGTTGATCTAGTACGTGAACATGCTTCACACATCTGTACTTCTCCGCTGAAGCGGCATTCCCTACCACAATTTTTCATTCACAAAGAACTCACATCCTGCGATTATGTTATGCTTCGTGACGACTCCATATATGCATCTCTCCAGCCCCTATACTCGGGCCCTCTCGAGGTCCTCGACCTCGACTGGGGGCAGAACACATTAGACATTCTATTAAACGGCAAACGCTAAACATTTGCCGTGAGTAGGGTAAAGCCAGCCTGGTCGTTAACAGATGATCTACAGCTCTGTTGTCACAGCCTTCGCCGTCTGCAATGGACGACGCCCCTCCATGAGACACAATGCATGGAATGGACGACAGCCTCATATCCCAGTGTGACATCCCCTCTCAACTACTTCACTCCCTGTCGATACAGTGTTTTCCGTCGACGTCACAGATATCAACGCAGACGAGCTCTCCATCAAGGTTCGGGATGGCACTGTCCTCATTTTCGTCGCTCTTCCGCCGACGCAACACGACGCCTCAAAACTCACATTGTGAGGTGACGGGCGAGTTGTGGCGCCCTGAAAATATTCTAAGTTCGGAGTGAGAGTGGCTGCGCAGGCCGCTCGGCAGCCGGGACTCAGCAGCAAACACGTGATGCTGAACGTTAGCCGGGTGAGGGGTAGCCCCAGCGCATGGTCCAGCCGCATGGCTGGGAATTCCATTGTGACGAGGACGGTGCTTTGTATCGATGAACGAGATTTCTATGCTGGGAGTGCCAAAGATGGCGGTCTTTGTGAAACTTTAATGGCAGACATTTCACAGTTCGTATAGAAATTAATAGTAGCCAGATGAATCATGATACAAAAAGAAACATGTACATCATTATTATTATTTTTTGCACGACGATTCTGATGGTGTAATCAGATTTTCAATATCTTTATTAGTTTAAAGTTCAGTATCTGATGGTAAATTATACAAGTATCACCCAGCAACGAAGTTCCAAAATATAAACGCTTCATCCGATTTTGTCGATCGCCGTGTCTTTAGAAAGTTATTAGTGTAAACCTAAATTGGTATGAATTACAGGCATGTAACTTTAATAGTACATGAGTTATTGGAGGCCACAGTTGCCGATTACTATCGATTGCATCAGGCCATAAGTACTCAACAGTTACACAAAAAAACGGTAGCAGCATGCTTATAAATATATTTATTCATCTATATCTTTGTTTATATCTGATATATACTACTCATGAACTTTTTTCAAATGACTCTGAGCACTGTGGGACTTAACTTCTGTGGTCATCAGTCCCCTAAAACTTAGAACTACTTAAACCTAACTAACCTAGCCGGCCGCGGTGATCTAGCGATTCCAGGCGCTCAGTCCGGAACCGCGCGACTGCTACGGTCGCAGGTTCGAATCCTGCCTCGGGCATGGATGTGTGTGATGTCCTTAGGTTGGTTAGATTTAAGTGGTTCTAGGTTCTTTAAGTAGTTCTAGGTTCCAGGGGACTGATGTCCACAGATGTTAAGTCCCATAGTGCTCAGAGCCATTTGAACCATTTTGAACCTAACTAACCTAAGTACATCACACACATCCATGCCCGAGGCAGGATTCGAACCTGCTACCGTAGCGGTCGGGCGGTTCCAGACTGTAGCGCCTAGAACCGCTCGGCCGCCTCGGCCGGCTAACTACTCATGAAGAAATTGGTTAAATATTTACTGAGGTTTAGAAAGCACAGAGACATTAGGCTGCTGGCCTACCTTTTGTTGCTATTCCTTTGAGATATGTTTATTTAATTTATTTATGTACACTCCTGGAAATTGAAATAAGAACACCGTGAATTCATTGTCCCAGGAAGGGGAAACTTTATTGACACATTCCTGGGGTCAGATACATCACATGACCACACTGACAGAACCACAGGCACATAGACACAGGCAACAGAGCATGCACAACGTCGGCACTAGTACAGTGTATATCCACCTTTCGCAGCAATGCAGGCTGCTATTCTCCCATGGAGACGATCGTAGAGATGCTGGATGTAGTCCTGTGGAACGGCTTGCCATGCCATTTCCACCTGGCGCCTCAGTTGGACCAGCGTTCGTGCTGGACGTGCAGACCGCGTGAGACGACGCTTCATCCAGTCCAAAACATGCTCAATGGGGGACAGATCCGGAGATCTTGCTGGCCAGGGTAGTTGACTTACACCTTCTAGAGCACGTTGGGTGGCACGGGATACATGCGGATGTGCATTGTCCTGTTGGAACAGCAAGTTCCCTTGCCGGTCTAGGAATGGTAGAACGATGGGTTCGATGACGGTTTGGATGTACCGTGTCCCCTCGACGATCACCAGTGGTGTACGGCCAGTGTAGGAGATCGCTCCCCACACCATGATGCCGGGTGTTGGCCCTGTGTGCCTCGGTCGTATGCAGTCCTGATTGTGGCGCTCACCTGCACGGCGCCAAACACGCATACGACCATCATTGGCACCAAGGCAGAAGCGACTCTCATCGCTGAAGACGACACGTCTCCATTCGTCCCTCCATTCACGCCTGTCGCGACACCACTGGAGGCGGGCTGCACGATGTTGGGGCGTGAGCGGAAGACGGCCTAACGGTGTGCGGGACCGTAGCCCAGCTTCATGGAGACGGTTGCGAATGGTCCTCGCCGATACCCCAGGAGCAACAGTGTCCCTAATTTGCTGGGAAGTGGCGGTGCGGTCCCCTACGGCACTGCGTAGGATCCTACGGTCTTGGCGTGCATCCGTGCGTCGCTGCGGTCCGGTCCCAGGTCGACGGGCACGTGCACCTTCCGCCGACCACTGGCGACAACATCGATGTACTGTGGAGACCTCACGCCCCACGTGTTGAGCAATTCGGCGGTACGTCCACCCGGCCTCCCGCATGCCCACTATACGCCCTCGCTCAAAGTCCGTCAACTGCACATACGGTTCACGTCCACGCTGTCGCGGCATGCTACCAGTGTTAAAGACTGCGATGGAGCTCCGTATGCCACGGCAAACTGGCTGACACTGACGGCGGCGGTGCACAAATGCTGCGCAGCTAGCGCCATTCGACGGCCAACACCGCGGTTCCTGGTGTGTCCGCTGTGCCGTGCGTGTGATCATTGCTTGTACAGCCCTCTCGCAATGTCCAGAGCAAGTATGGTGGGTCTGACACACCGGTGTCAATGTGTTCTTTTTTCCATTTCCAGGAGTGTATTTAATAACGTGTGTTAGAGCGTGTTTGTGGTCCAGCCGTAGGAATATTTAATTTCAAGTTATTTAAATGTAAATCCAGTATTTGGTATGTGTTTTAATATGTTTGTGAGTGTACGTTGGCTTGGAAACACGGAGGGAGCGCTCTAGCCAATCACAGCACTCATTACTAAGAGAGACGTATGGAGGGTGGCGAGGAGCATAGTTTTCGGAGAGGAGGCATTTCAGGGAGCACGGCACGGGACACGGGAAGTGCTGGACGCGACGGCGCGACGACGGACAGTCGGCGGGAAGACTTGGACAGGGGAGCAGTTTGCACGTGGTCGCGGAGGACACAACTATTTAGCACTGCCGACCTGTGCTCTTGTGTGATTTCTGCGGCTTCTGCAGTGAAGTCGCAGTATGCATTCAGAAGTGAATATCTCACGAGCTATGTTGTTGTTCTTAACTAATTACGCGAAGTAGGAATCTATTATTTCCCTGTTATTCAACTTATATTTTATTTAATTGCTGGACCATCGTCACCAATAAGTGTTTTGCAGAAATATACCGCATTCTCAAAAGTACTTCTACTGTCGTATTCATCATTTAAAGTCGTTAAGAAAGTACCTGCAGATTTTATTTAATTGCAATCTTTCATTTATAAACATCTTCGTCGCGTTCTAAATTCGCAATTGCCGAGTGATAGGAACCTTCGCCCATTCGATTCATGTGTATATTCATATTGTATACTGTAGACTCATGCCCGCATCTCGTGGTCGTGCGGTAGCGTTCTCGCTTCCCACGCCCGAGTTCCCGGGTTCGATTCCCGGCGGGGTCAGGGATTTTCTCTGCCTCGTGATGGCTGGGTGTTGTGTGCTGTCCTTAGGTTAGTTAGGTTTAAGTAGTTCTAAGTTCTAGGGGACTTATGACCACAGCAGTTGAGTCCCATAGTGCTCAGAGCCATTTGAACCATTTGAACTGTAGACTCAGCACTATTTGGCCTGTAATGCGGCAACTACATATCCCAGCCCCTAGACAACAAAACCAGCCAAAACTTTAATATTGCAACGCTGAGTCGGAGGGTACGTAGTTAAGGGCCAACATCACATCATTTCATTTTTTTTTAAAGCCCGCAACATACAGCTATTGAAATCATTCGAGCTCCCACCAAAATGCTCAAATGTTTATACTTTGAGTAAGTGTTCCACAGATCTGCAATAAAATTTTTCTTCAACGTACACAGAGTCAGCGATTGTATTCATTCGCCATGCAACTAAAGAAAAAGAATTACCACAGATGCATTTGCGTTTAGACAAAGAGCTTAATTCACGCAAATAACAGCACACCACACCAACTGTCAACACTAGACCAAGCAAACGTCGTCTCTCTTCAGTGCTCACAGAAAGCGCTAGACAATGACAACAGTAAGTGAGATAAGAACCGATCTAGCATTTCTCACAACAAGGAATGCCAAAAATTGTTCAGTTTTTAATTTAGAAAGACGATGTCAAGAAAATACGGGCCTATTCGCGTCCCAACACATCAGTCTGGAGCGTGACCGCTACGGTCTCAGGTTCGAATCCTGCCTCGGGCATGGATGTGTGTGATGTCCTTAGGTTAGTTAGGTTTAAGTAGTTCTAAGTTCTAGGGGACTGATGACCACAGATGTTAAGTCCCATAGTGCTCAGAGCCATTTGAACCATTTTGAACACACAGTGTACACATATTTAGAAAACATCGTTCTTGTGAAACACAACTAGTTCTTTTACTCACACGAAGTGTTGAGTGCTATCGACAAGGGATTTCAAACGGACTCCGTATTTCTAGATTTTCAGAACGCTTTTGACTCCATACCTCATAAGCGGCTTATCGTCTATTACACGACTGGATTCGTGATTACCCGTCAGAGGTCACAGTTCGTAGTAATTGACGGAAAGTCATCAAGTGATTTAGGGCGTTCCCCAAGGTAGAGTTGTAGGCCCTCTGCTGTCCCTTATGTACATAAACGATTTAAGAGACAAACTGAGCAGCCGTGTTAGATTGTTTGCAGATGATGCTGTCGTTTGTCTGGTAAAGTCATCAATGAACCCTAAATATTGAAAAGTGTGAGGTCATCCACATGGGTGCTAAAAGGAACGCATTAAATTTCGGTTACACGATAAATAAACCAAATCTAAAGGCCGCAAAGTCAACCAAATATCTATGAATTACAATTACGAACAACTTAAAGTGGAAAGAACGCATAGAAAATATTGTGGGGAAGACGAACAAAAGACTGCTTTTTATTGGCAGAAAACATAGCAGATGCAACAGCTCTATTAAGGAGACTGCGTACACAACGCTTGTTCGTCCTCTTTTGGAGTACTTCTGCGCGGTATGGGATCCTTACCAGGTAGGGTTAATGGAGTTCATCGAGAAAGTTCAAGGAAGGGCAGAACGTTTTGTATTATCGAGAAATAGGGAAGAGAGTGTCACGGACATGGTACAGGGTTTTGGGTGGATGTTAGTAAAACAAAGGCGTTCCTCGTGGCGGCAGTATCTTCTCACGAAATTTCAATCATCAAGTTTCTTCGCCGAATGCGGAAGTATTTTTTTGATGCCGACCCACATAGGGGAAAAGATCAACTTAACAAAATAAGGGAAATCGGAACTCTCACGGAAAGATATAGATGTTCGTTTTTACTGTGCGTTGTTCGAGAGTGTAGTAATATAGAATCATTATGAAGGTGATTCGATGAACCCTCTGCCATGCACTTAAGTGTGATTCTCAGAGTATCCATTTAAGTGTAGATGTAGATGTGGATTTGTCACAGTTGGTACATCTAGTCTCTAGGTCATCCAAAATTCCGACGAAGCCAATTTGTATACGTATAATCCGTCAGGTATTGTGCGTAGTGTGGAGGAATGTTTGTGTTATCATCGTCTTGCCATTCCTGGGCCATTAATGCACGGAGGAAAAATGTGGTCGTGGTCATTTCAAGAAGCAACAGAAAATCTGAAGTCAGCATATTTAGATGGCAATTTATCTTTAAATGCGAACATTTTTAGGTTAGGCTTTACCGTGACTGTTACTGACATTAAATGAAAACAATAAGTTCACTGTTACCAGTCACCGACTTTTTCTCTCTCTACCTCTCCTTCTGCCTCTAGCCCCTCACTTCACATCTGTCTATTAACCCCAATCAAAGAATGTAATGTATGTATGATTTTACTGTTGTAGCCAATATGATCATTGTAATTATAGTCTGTAACATTTCACCTAATTGTTATCAATAAGAATGAAGTTTAAGCCATTTTAACATTTCACCTGATTGTATAAACGAGTACGAATGCTTGCTGTTCTAACTTGTCAGAATTGGATTTATATACGACCTACACACACATATATTTTGACCCCTCAAAACAAACACCGCCAAATGCTTAAAGCAATTATTCTGTAATAATATTGTTATGATGTATATTCTTTGCACTTTGCGAGTATGTCTTCACTTCTATTATACGAACTTTGCACCCAGCTGATTCCAGACGCCATATTTGTTTACAAATGTGGCAGTATACATGTGATGTGTTACGACAGCAAAAGGAACCTGTGATCACTGAAGGTACTGTAGTTTACTTATTTAATATTTACCATTAGATATCAGTTTAATTTTTCGTCAAAAGTTATCCTAAACCATATTCTGAAATAGTGTCTCGTTTCTCTACTAGGCAGTGCCACAAGTTCCTCCAAAAATCGTAACACAACACACACACAAATGTAATACTTACTAATGTAAACCCACCCGATGATGGAGGTTTAAACCTTCGAAACGCGTCGTGGAAATAAATAAAACGGTGACTGGTAACAGTGAACTTATTGTTTCATTTAATGTCAGTAACAGTCACGGTAAAGCCTAACCTAAAAATGTTCGCATTTAAAGTTAATCTGCCCAGTCAGGCAATCAAGGCTATTTTCGATTACAAAAACAATGCAGAAAAGGTCGCAATGACGACACAACACATACACTTCAATAGGAATTGTCTCAAGTATAACGTCATCCCAAATTATGTCAAGATTGACATCAAAACAAACACAACAACTGCGAAGAGAACACTGGAAATCGCACGAAAACTCTGGGTGAAAAATGAACTGAAAGAACTTTATATTAAAAAACAAATGTTCAATACACAGCTTTATAATGCAGAATTACAGTTGGGAAAGTTGCTTCATAGATTAGAATATGATTCCATAACCAAAAAAGTCAAAGAGTACACCGAGTTCATCGTACAGAAAACGAAAACTACACAGAAGAAAAAACTAGCCAATCTTATAGAGCAAAAACTACCTCCCAAACCGAACCAAAACAGTCAAAAGAACCACACATTTTACACACCCTTCCTCAACAACACGAACATAACATTCACTGCAGAAGAAGAGGCACTACTCTGCAAAGGCTTAAAGCACAATGTTCAAGTTCCGCTGGATCAAAAGAACCAAGAAAAGCTCATCACTTGTGCAACACAGATCTCGACCATCGCCCTTAAGAAGCAAACTGACAGAATATCAGCCTGCCACAAAATTAACGAAATCATTGAAAAGGAGATTGCAAAACCTTTCCCAGCATACAAGAAAAGAGAAGAAGCCCTTACACGTACCATTAAGAGTAAATTAAACGTGAATAATGCAATAATTGTAAAAGCTGACAAGGGCAACACAACTGTTGTAATGGACAGAACAACATACATAGAAAAAACTCTAGACTTCTTCCAAACCGGCAACATAACTGAAATACATAAAGATCCAACAGCCAGAATACAAAAGGAGATTAAACACATTTCAAACAACATCAATTTTCTACTCACCATCCAAGAAGCAAGAAACATTGTAACAATGAGCCCACAAGCACCTTACCTTAGATCACAGCCAAAGATCCACAAAAACGGGACCCCCATCAGGCCCATTGTGAACTGTAGGAACAGCCCAAGATTCAAGCTCAATAAAATACTCTTCAGAATTCTCAAACAAGCATACACATTCAATAATGAGAGAACACTTAGAAACACAACAGAATTTACACAATATGTCAAAAACATACAAGTACCTGATGGAGCCACACTTGCCTCATTTGACATACAAAACCTATATTCCTCTGTGCCAATAGACCCCACACTACAGATAATTAACGCCAACCTACATAAACACAAAAATATCCCTTCAACTCACATTAATGAACTAATGGACCTGCTTGAATTCACACTTTCACACAACTATTTTAAATTTAACAATAAAATCTACCAACAAACAGATGGTCTGGCAAAGGGCTCAAATCTTTCCGGATTGCTAGCAGAAATATTTATAAGTAACCTAGAAGACAAAATCCTGAATTCCAATCACCACCTCCTCAAAAATATCATCTACTACTACAGATATGTAGATGATACCATCATTTTAACCAAAGGCACTAAAGATGACATCAGTGAGTTGAATCAGTTTTTCAACAACTCCCATGAAAACATAAAATTCACAGTTGAACACCAAAAAGACGACAGTATAAATTTCCTAGACCTTACCATTACAATAAAGAATAATAGGCATCAATTTGAAATTTATCGGAAGCCTACCACAACACATACCACAATCCACAACTCCTCTTGCCACCCCGCAGCACACAAAATGGCAGCATTCCGGTACATGATTAATAGAGCTATCCAACTACCACTCTCAGAAGATAAATGTGATAAAGAAATTGAAATAATAAAACAAACAGCTATTGAAAATGGTTATAACAGCTCCATAGTAGACACCCTAAAACACTCAATAATGGCAAAGGAATCACAACACAATAAACAAAAAGAAAATAACATCTTCCATACAATCCCCTTTCTGGGTAACATTTCATACCAGATTGCCAATGTCTTCAAACGGAAAGGCATAAGCATATCCTTTACAACGGACAACAAGATTGGACAGAAGTTACCCCACAACATCGGCACACGAAACCCACTTCATCACACAGGTGTGTACAAAATTGAATGTTTGGACTGTGACTGCTTCTACATAGGCCAGACAGGCAGATCATTTGAGATTAGGTTCAAGGAACACATGGCAGCACTAAAAAACAAAAAATATCACACATCAGCAATAGCTACACACTTGCATGAAACAAAACACCATGTTAACAACACAAGTATTAGCATCCTACACATCCAACCAAAAGGCAGAAAACTAGACATCCTTGAAACACTCCAAATATACAAACATCAAATGAAACAACCAGAATCTATCTTAAATGAGAAAAATGACAATATTTACAATAGTATCATCTCCATTTTCAGCGACTGCCTACACTCATAAAATGCACACACACGCACACACACACACACACACACACACACACACACACACACACACACACACACACTTACACACACACACACACACCTAATATTTACCATAAATATTGACAGCTGCCAAGGGTACACGAGATTGACCTCATTCACAGATAATTCATCACACCAACAGCTTGTACCCCTTGTCAGCTTAAAACTGTATGTACATCAACTACTGGCACAAATGTGTATCTATCTGCATATTTCATAGCATTAACCAATGTATTACTCCAACCTTTAGGCAGCTACTATATGCAACATGCAATCTTAAGACTCCTTGCCATGTAAATGTTTCCTCTCAATAATCACTTTTTCCTCTCTCTCTGTCTCTCTCTCTCTCTCTCTCTCTCTCTCTCTCTCCCTCTCCCCCCCCTCTCCCTCTCCCTTTCACTCACACACACACACACACACACACACACACACACACACACTTTTTCTCTCTCTACCTCTCCTTCTGCCTCTAGCCCCTCACTTCACATCTGTCTATTAACCCCAATCAAAGAATGTAATGTATGTATGATTTTACTGTTGTAGCCAATATGATCATTGTAATTATAGTCTGTAACATTTCACCTAATTGTTATCAATAAGAATGAAGTTTAAGCCATTTTAACATTTCACCTGATTGTATAAACGAGTACGAATGCTTGCTGTTCTAACTTGTCAGAATTGGATTTATATACGACCTACACACACATATATTTTGACCCCTCAAAACAAACACCGCCAAATGCTTAAAGCAATTATTCTGTAATAATATTGTTATGATGTATATTCTTTGCACTTTGCGAGTATGTCTTCACTTCTGTTATACGAACTTTGCACCCAGCTGATTCCAGACGCCATATTTGTTTACAAATGTGGCAGTATACATGTGATGTGTTACGACAGCAAAAGGAACCTGTGATCACTGAAGGTACTGTAGTTTACTTATTTAATATTTACCATTAGATATCAGTTTAATTTTTCGTCAAAAGTTATCCTAAACCATATTCTGAAATAGTGTCTCGTTTCTCTACTAGGCAGTGCCACAAGTTCCTCCAAAAATCGTAACACAACACACACACAAATGTGATACTTACTAATGTAAACCCACCCGATGATGGAGGTTTAAACCTTCGAAACGCGTCGTGGAAATAAATAAAACGGTGACTGGTAACAGTGAACTTATTGTTTCATTTAATGGCAATTTATATTTGCTCATTCTGAAAACAAGCCCACTGTCTTAATTACCGCATTCCGTCGCTCGGTACATTTACTGAGATTAAGTAAAATATAACAATGCAGTTTTCTAACCTATTTGCCGGCCGGAGTGGCCGATCGGTTCTAGGCGCTACAGTCTGGAACCGCGCGACCGCTACGGTCGCAGGTTCGAATCATGGATGTGTGTGATGTCTTTAGGTTACTTAGGTTTAAGTAGTTCTGAGTTCTAGGGGACTGATGACCACAGCAGTTAAGTCCCATAGTGCTCAGAGCCATTTGAACCATTTTCTAACCTATTGTAGTTTCTCTTATTACACATATACGAGTACACAATTGCCCCAGATCACCTGATGGCAATGACTGATGACGTTGCATTAAAACGTCGCCTAGGATTCCAGTGAAATTCCCTCATAAGTCTTCAGCATACCATAATTAATATGAGAGCCTTGACTTTTTACTGACGTTCTCAGACATTGCAGGCGACTAAGCATGATTTTCTGTGATAGACAGGGATCGTCTCCAGCATCTGCAATGAAGAAGGGACCACGTGTACAATCTACAAATTTTATATACATGTTACATAAATTGATAATATCATTATGGCAGCGAAGGAAGGTCAGAAACATGTCTCAACTATACAGAATAACGATTGTCCTTTTAGACTTCGTTGTCATTACTTCGTTTTATGCGTCCCTGATATTCCTCGAGCAAGAAGAGAAAGACGTTAAGGAACGTGCATAACGCTCATCTCTATAATTTCTGTATTCGACGCATCTCTGCCATTACCACGGGGCGAGCAAATTTAGATTCCGTTTATGGCGGAGAGGTCTGAGTTACAACCTATGTCTGTCGCTGCCAGATACGGCTTCGGCGCTTAATGCCTCGTCTGCACATCATCTTAGATTACTTCTGACAAGCGCTTCCCGTGTTCTCTCAGCGTATTCTGCACGGTTTTATGTCACTCCATCTGCCTGTTCCGTTGCATGCAAAACACACCGTTCGGTCTATAAACCTTGTTTTCAATCTACATTAATGGTCCACTGGTTACTGAATGATATTCTTCCAAACCAAAATATATCGCTACCAGAGACGCCAAACGAGGTTATGTCAACGTCCGGGCAAAACAGAGGGCAGAAGAACTGAACGGTTGCCACCGGTTATGCACTGCGATATTCCATCATACTGCTAATCTTAAAGGTACAAGTAGCGGCAACTTGTTTCCAAAACTTTGTCTTTTTCTGTAATTTCCACAAAAAATTACTTTCAAACAAAAAACTTCTGTCTTCTGTAGCTTGCGGAGTTCCCCTTTAAATGTTGTGGTAATAAATGCGTGTTCAGATTAATCTCTGTTGTTTCCTTAAAGTTCCGTACTATTTCATCTGTAATTAAACTTCGCCAGATCGTGCCGGTGCAGTTTCATGAACTTCGTTACTGCTGCAATTATGCTTGTGCCAAAATCTGAGAAATTTCACCGAATTTAAACATTTTACAAATGAATACAGAGAACTTCCTTATTTAATCACTCCGTATAATATATCCAAATGTACAACGACTTCTTATGTTACACCGATAAATAACAATAAACAAATCTTGTATTAACATACTGAGATCTGTCATTTGAATGAATGATATGTCTGACATTTCAGACAACCTCTTCCGTCCTTCCGTGAAGTCAAATTTCATTTCTCATGGGACGCTCTTTTACCTTCTATAAATTTTATTAATGCGTTCGTCAATTTGTGTAGTGGAGTTTTACCTTAATTTTGTACATAACAATGAAAATTTTGTGTTGGAAGTCACATCTTACCACTTCCGCCCCCCCCCCCCCCACATAAACAAAAACACACACACACACCATTATTTCGCCAAAATTATTTCAATAGTTTTCTTGGTGTCCGATTGCAATTTGACCTTCATCTACATCTACATCTAAGTGATTACTCTGCTGTTCACAATAAAGTGCGTGGCAGAGGGTTCAATGAACCACCTTCATGCTGTCTCTCTACTGTTCCACTCTCGAACGGCACGCGGGAAAAACGAGCACTTAAATTTTTCCTTGCGAACCTGATTTCTCTTATGTTATCGTGATGAACATTTCTCCCTTTCTTATCTTCTTCTTCTTAAGTTGCAGCACCTTCACTGTCATCATCTTCACTGTTTCACTGCCCTACAAAGCTTGTGTCATCAGATTTTACTTGGCTGTTTTCCTCGGAGGAGTATGTAGTGGAGGAACATGGTCTCTTGCCGTCATCCCAATTTCAGCCACCAACCAAACAAGATCCTTCAATGGCCACATCCTGGCGTCAATCCGTAATTTTTCCTTTTTTCGCCTCATTTTCAAAATGGTGGTTCTGAGCACTATGGGACTTAACATTGAAAGGGTACAGTACCACCTGACATTGTCAGTACAACATATTTTTTCTAATAATAACTCAATTTCAGTTAATACAGAGAAGCCGGATACCAGTGTGGGGAAGAATGATAATTTATTTATTTAATTGATCACATGTGCACTCCCACAAAATAAATCCCTACGTCCAGTTTGGTGAGATCTGTGAAATGAATGAATGTATGGTCGTCTGCTAACTGCAGATAGTGAATGTGAATATATGATCATCTTTGAGACGATCCCTTGGTCACCTTTGGTGCAACCAAAAAGATGAAATTTACCTGAGCTTTGAGCGCCTGAAATGTGGCTGACCAATATGGTAGCAAGGTGCTCCCCCACTTCGGCAGAGGTGCGAGAGGACCCGAAGAATGGCCATGTTTCAGCAGTCTGCCGCTGGATCTAGTGTTGGTAAGACCTGTCTTAGGTGTGCTCCGTAATGACAAAAGAGTGGAGACATGGTATGCATGTGGAATATTTAACAGTAGTTTGAAATAATAATTTCTCTATTTCAGGAACTTTTGTAGGGAGAATTAAATGTCAGGCAGGTAATATTAATGGGATCGTAGTAATCTTCGGAAGTGGCCAACGGTCACAATGAAACCACGTGTAGCAATAAGTTGAAATACTTCCGAGTGCTTAAGTTAAGCTGAATTACTAGCATGTGTACTATAAGTTGGAAATATTTAAGAAATGGCGTGTGCAGGACTTGAAATTAGAGACGAGTACTTCCACGTGGTGAGTACTGTGTGTGTCTCAATCTGTGTATGAGACAAAGGATAAAGAGAAGTACTCGTCCATGGTATCAGTTGAGGACTCGCGTGTGTGATGAATATGTTCTTAATATTACTTTGCCTGTTAAAGTTTCCGTGTGACGCTTGATTCAAACTATAATACTCTGAGAGAGAAGCAAGGTGAGTCAGCCGTCTATCCAGCAACGCCACTTGGCTTGCATTGCACAGGAAGACGTGCATATATCCTCCAGAGTTCATAGTAGGAAAGAAAAATTACGAAGTGGGGCAGTGTCGTGTGAAACTGGGACAAATACTAATTGAAGTGGGAAAGCTGAAAGTAATGTGATTATAACGTTGTGACTATTCTTTGTATTGTATGTTGCCAGTGTGATGTATTTCATGAAATGTAAGTATGTGTGGTTGGCATGGGAGAGTAATAAGATAGTTTCAGAGGCAGTGGTTTATGCATGTTCCTTTTTGTACCGCTCGGTGCCGGCCGGGCAGGCCGAGCGTTTCTAGGCGCTACAGTCTGAAACCGCGCGACCGCTACGGTCGCAGGTTCGAATCCTGCCTCGGGCGTGGATATGTGTGCTGTACTTAGGGTAGTTAGGTTTAAGTATCAAATAACTTCCGGGAATTCAGCCAGGTAACACTTTCAGCAACCGCCGATATTTCGGCGGGAGAACACCCCGCCATTTTCAAGGCAAACTGCAACGGACATGCGGCGTACATGCAAATTTAATACCTCGGTTCTCCGACAGAAGCAGGAAAGATCACACACACACACACACACACACACACACACACACACACACACACTGAACACTAGTGCCACCAAAGATGACCAAAGTCAGAGCTATCGATAGTGAGACTATGAATTCGCAGGTGAGGCAGCATTGACTCTGTTCCTCTGTTTTTTGACAAGGGAGAGAGCCGGATTCCAAACAGAGTTTAAACAGAAACCTCCATCCCTGTTAACGAGGTTGCTCGCTAATTTAATCTCAACTGCCTCCCTAATGACACTGTCCCAATAGCTGGACGTGCATGCCAATATCTCGGTGTTATTATATAACATGGGGTGACCAGTATCCAAGCAATGTTCGGCAATAGCAGATCTATTTGGCTGCTGTAATCGTGTGTGCCATTTATCTCACAGAGAAATCTTTTGACGACGCAACCTTTTCCGTGTTAGGGAAGGGTTTAAATTTTGAACCCACTCCGAAGAATTTGCCGGTAGTTGATTTTATTAGTTCAGTTGAACAGGCAGTTTGCAAACTACCTCCTGACGCTGCAGAGGAAGTTAGGAGGGAGGCATGCCGTGTTTTGACTAGGGCTCGTCCACCCAAGAGTAATGTAACAGCAGCAGAGAGGGCTGCTTTACGCTCTCTCAAAGTTGATCCCAGTATTGTTATTTTACCTGCTGACAAGGGCAATGCCACCGTTGTTTTAAATAAACATGATTATGTACAAAAGATGCAACGTTTACTATCTGATTCAGCGTATCGCAGAATCGATGCTGACCCCACGAAAAGTGTTGAGAGAAAGACCAACAGCCTCCTGAAGAAAAGTGGTTTGTCGCAGGACACAATCAAGAGGCTTAACACCTATAGGGCCGTTCCCCCTAGGTTATATGGCCTTCCAAAGGTTCATAAGGAAGGGGTTCCTTTCCGTCCTATAGTGAGTAACATCGGCGCTCCGACATATCGTGTATCTAAGCATCTTGCTTCTCTGTTGAGTCCACAAGTAGGACGGTGTGAACATCATATCAGGAACTCAGCTGATTTTTTACGTCGTTTGGAGGGACTTAGGCTGAATGACTCTGATATTTTAGTGAGTTTTGATGTGATCTCTCTCTTCACTCGTGTTCCTCTGTCTGATTCGTTGCGGTTAATTGAAGCCAGGTTTGCTGCTGATTTAACTAATCTCTTTAGGCATGTGTTGACATCCACTTACTTTTTATTTAATGACCAGTATTACGAGCAGACAGATGGAGTTGCGATGGGTAGTCCGTTGTCTCCTGTGATCGCAAATTTATTTATGGAAGACTTCGAGGAACGTGCATTGGAGTCGGCGCCTTTAAAACCCGCCTGTTTCTTTAGATACGTTGACGATACCTTCGTTGTTTGGCCTCACGGTAGGGAGAATTTGAAAGTCTTTCTAGAACATCTGAACTCGATCCACCCGAACATTCGTTTTACGATGGAGCTGGAAGAGGATGGTTGCCTTCCCTTTCTCGACGTGTTGGTTAGGAGGAAGGATGATGGATCATTGGGACATGCAGTCTACAGGAAACGTACTCACACCGACTTGTACTTACAAGCTAATAGTTGTCACCATTCGGCTCAGCGTGAAGGGGTACTTCGTACCTTGGTACACAGGGCACATGTCGTTTCTGACGCTGAGACTTTGCCAGCTGAGCTGTCCCATCTTGAAGTTACATTTCGTCAAAATGGTTATAGTGATAGACAGATTGAACGTGCGTTGCGCTATCGACCAACTGTACATCGGGTGATTGATGATAATTCTGAGTCAACACCTAAGTCTACTGCCTTTTTGCCTTACGTAGGAAACACGTCCAATAAGATCGGTCGTATTTTACGGAAATACGATGTGAAATGTGTTTTCCAACCTCCATCTAAAATTAGAGCACTTTTGAGTTCCGTTAAGGATGATCTTGGACTGCGTAAGGCGGGTGTATATCGTATTCCTTGTAGCTGCGGCATGGCATATATTGGTCAAACTATCAGGACCGTGGAGGACAGATGTACTGAGCATAAACGGCACACACGATTACAGCAGCCAAATAGATCTGCTATTGCCGAACATTGCTTGGATACTGGTCACCCCATATTATATAATAACACCGAGATATTGGCATGCACGTCCAGCTATTGGGACAGTGTCATTAGGGAGGCAGTTGAGATTAAATTAGCGAGCAACCTTGTTAACAGGGATGGAGGTTTCTGTTTAAACCCTGTTTGGAATCCGGCTCTCTCCCTTGTCAAAAAACAGAGGAGCAGAGTCAATGCTGCCTCACCTGCGAATCATAGTCTCACTATCGATAGCTCTGACTTTGGTCATCTTTGGTGGCACTAGTGTTCAGTGTGTGTGTGTGTGTGTGTGTGTGTTATCTTTCCTGCTTCTGTCGGAGAACCGAGGTATTAAATTTGCATGTGCGCCGCCTGTCAGTTGCAGTTTGCCTTGAAAATGGCGGGGTGTTCTCCCGCCGAAATATCGGCGGTTGCTGAAAGTGTTACCTGGCTGAATTCCCGGAAGTTATTTGAAAGTTCTATACGCCAGGAGAAACTCAGGTCTCACAGGTTTAAGTAGTTCTAAGTTCTAGGGGACTGATGACCTTAGAAGTTAAGTCCCATAGTGCTTTGAGCCAATTTTGTACCGCTCGGTCTGGAGGAAATTTTCGTAATGATGGGTGTGAGAGTCGAAGTGTGAGATATAGAAAAAGATCTACCATCCTATCCAGAAAGTGCACTGTAGCGTTAAATAATTACGAGACCATAAGATAGAGAATCACCAATGTAAAGCCATGCCCACTGGGCGGAATTTCTCATGTGTTATTGTTGTAGGTTACAGAATTTGTGTGTTCACGTTATAGAATTTATCGGAATAAATAAGATAGTGAAAAGAAAAAGATTGGTGGCCTTTTCCTTCGAATAGTATGTTATCATGATACCCAGAATTTATAATGTGTGCGCCATTCATATTCAGTGCAATGGCCACGTATTGATCAAAGCCGTTAAATAAGAAAGAAAATGTGGTATGGCCAGTGCGTAGTGAACAGTCAGAGTTGTGTAAATTACTAATAGTCAGATGTGCGTTTCCGTACCCGTTGCGTAATATTCAAACAGGAGAATAACTTGTAACTTAATTGTGAGTACTAGAGTTCATGTTACTCGATAAATAAGAATGGGTCCATCCGCTTGGCAGACTACTCATCTTGCAGGCCTGACTGCTTGATGCCACAGTATGAGCAAGGCATGTGGGTGCCTCTCAATATCTGAGGTCATCAGTCCCCTAGAACTTAGAACTACTTAAACCTAACTAACCTAAGGACATCACACACATCCATGCCCGAGGCAGGATTCGGACCTGCGACCGTAGCGGTCGCGCGGTTCCAAAATGTAGCGCCTAGAACCGCCTGGTCATACCGACCGGCGCCTCATTTTCATTAGTTACTGTGCTGAGATATAATTTGCATACTTGCTCCTGTATTTAGGATCTTTCGTTAATATTTATGCTTTTACACTCTACAGCCTACATACGATCGCTCTTCCTGCTCACTCGTTAAGTAATGCGGGGTACGCCCTACTAACCATGTCCACGTGTTCTTCTTTTTACTCGATGAGGTAACGCGCTAATCCAAACCATGACGACGAATCGCGGAACAAACACAAGACCCTCGCACGTATTGTAATAAGTTACCATACTGCGATTAGCACACTGGACTCGCATTCGGGAGGACGACGGTTCAATCCCGCGTCCGGCCATCCTGATTTAGGTTTTCCGTGATTTCCCTACATCGCTCCAAGCAAATGCCGGGATGGCTCCTTTGAAAGGGCTCGGCCGACTTCCTTCCCCGTCCTTCCCTAATCCGATGAGACCGATGACCTCGCTGTCTGGTCTCCTTCCCCAAACAATCCACCCCTCATCAACCATACTGCGATCGCCGTCCCACCCTGAAGACATGCGGCGGCCATCACTATCGCGTTTCATGTATAAAGGATAATAAAAGCACACAAATAGCTTCCCAACTTTACCCAATAAACTATTGTATGGTTTCAAACAACACGACCATCAGTCGGCTGCTAGGTAGGCGTAGATGTTACTCTATTAGTGATATGTTAGAGCACAAGCTTCCAATGCCCATTTTCTATACAACTGGCAACGCAACAAATCAAATACGGAAAGAGAACAATATTGCGACAGGATAATAAACAAAACCCATGAAAGGTAGAATATAAACTGCTGAAAAATATGTATAGACTGAAGCGACGAACGGAAATTTTTGCCGTGGCCGGGATTCGATCCCGGACCTCCTGCTCACTTGGCAGATGCGCTAACCACTACGCGACGCCTCCCTCCTCAGTCCAATTTTCCATTCACGCCTCAGCCCACTTGCTATTTCCCCCAAACTTGAACAGCATTTCAGAGGCTCTCCAACTGTCCCGGAATAGCAATTCAGCATCGAACAAAATAGGAAATCCTGCCGAAACCTCAGGCATAGTTCCTTTAATCAAATGAAACGATATGGTTCCAGAGACGTTTTCAAGTCTCAAACATCTATGATATTTATATACAGCCTGAAGGGATGAATGAAAATTTGTACGAAGGCCACGCTTGTAACGTGGATCACCAGAGAAGAGAGGCATACAATGGTAGTCCGTGCAGTTGTGCAAAGCCAATATGCCAGGATGACATAGTAGTTAGCATACCTCTCTAGTGAGTAAGGGGCCTGGGTTCGAATCCCAAGCTTGGTGGAAATTTTCATTCATCGCTTCAGTCCGCCTATATACACTGAAGCGCCAAAGAAACTGGTATACGCATGCGTTTAAAAATGCAGAGATATGTAAACAAGAAGAATACGGCGCTGCGTTCGGCAACGCCTATACAAGGTGAGTCACCTATCATTAGCGCTGGATATATTTCGTAAACCACATCAAATACTGACGAATCGATTCCACAGACCGAACGTGAGGAGAGGGGATAGTGTAATTGGTTAATACAAACCATAAAAAAATGCACGGAAGTATGTTTTTTAACACAAACCTACGTTTTTTTAAATGGAACCCCGTTAGTTTTGTTAGTACATCTGACCATATAAACAAATACGTAATCAGTGCCGTTTGTTGCATTGTAAAAAGTTAATTACATCCGGAGATATTGTAACCTAAAGTTGACGCTTGAGTACCACACCTCCGCTGTTCGATCGTGTGCATCGGAGAACACCGAATTACGTAGGGATCCAAAGGGAACGGTGATGGACCTTAGGTACAGAAGAGACTGGAACAGCACATTACGTCCACATGCTAACACCTTTTTATTGGTCTTTTTCACTGACGCACATGTACATTACCATGAGGGGTGAGGTACACGTACACACGTGGTTTCCGTTTTCAATTACGGAGTGGAATAGAGTGTGTCCCGACATGTCAGGCACGTTGGATGCTCTCTGTCCGGGTACCGTTCTGCATACACCCTGCAGGCTTCAGCTGCATTTCGTCGACACTCGCCATAGATGAGTATCACCTCCGCCTTTTCAGAGTTCGAATACACCATGGTCACAGTTCCTACAACACTACACTGTCACAGACGTCTGGTAACACGATGTACTACAGTTGATCTGCGTGCGGAGACGAATGCAGGATAACAATAGCAGCAAGCGCTGCGACAGCTAGACCAAACCACAACAGTGCACTACAGCCACACTCGTAAACACGGTCGTCATCGTAAACATGCTGCTCGCCGACCGTGGCCCGTGTTTATTACAACACGCAACTGAACGTCGGAGGTTTCAAGCGTCAACTTTAGGTTACAATACCTCCAGATGTAATTAAAATTTTACAATGCAACAAACGGCACTGATTACGTATTTGTTTATATGTTCAGATGTGCTAACAAAACTAACGTGGTTCCATTTAAAAAAACGTAGGTTTGTGTTAAAAAACATACTTCCGTGTATTTTTGTATGGTTTGTATTAAACAATTACACTAGCTCCTCTCCTCACGTTCGGTCTGTGGAATCGGTTCGTCAGTATTTGATGTGGTTTACGAAATATATCCAGCGGTAACGTTAGGTGACTCACCCTGTATAAGAGAAAAAACGTCTGGCAAAATTGTTAGAACGGTTACTGCTGCTACAATGGGAGGTTATCAAGATTTAAGTGAGTTTGAACGTGGTATTAGGCTCGGCGCATAAGCATCTCCAAGGTAGCGATGAGTGGGGGTTTTCTTGTACGACCATTTCAAGAGTGTATCGTGATCTCCGACATCGCAGCGGCCGGAAAAAGGTCTTGCAAGAACGGGACCAACGATGAATGAAGGGAATTGTTCAACTTGATAAAAGTGCAAGCCTCCCACATATTGCTGTAGATTTCAGTGCTGGGCCATCAACAAGTGTGAGCGTGCGAACCATTCAACGAACATCATCGATATGGGCTTTCGGAGCCGAAGGCCCATTCGTGTAGCCTTGATGACTGCACGACACAACGCTTTACGCCTCGCCTGGGCCGTCAACACCGACGTTGGACTGTTGATGACTGGAAACATGTTGCCTGATCGCATGAGTCTCGTTTCAAACTGTATCGAGCGGATGGACTTGTACGGGTATGGAGACTATCTGATGAATCCATGGACCCTGCATATCAGCAAGGGACTGTTCAAGCTGGTGGAAGCTCTGTAATGTTGTGGGGCGTGTGCAGTTGGAGTGATATGGGACCCCTGAAACGTCTAGATACCACTCTGACAGGTGACGCGTACGTAAGCATCCTGTCTGATCACCTGCATCCGTCCATGTCCTTTGTGCTTTCCAACGGACTTGGGTAATTCCAACAGGACAATGCGACACCCCACACGTCCAGAATTGTGGCAGAGTGACTCCAGTAACACTCTTCTGAGTTTAAACACTTCCTCTGGCCATCAAACTCTCCAGACATGAGCATCATTGAGCACGTCTGGGGATGCCGTGCAGCGTGCTGTTCAGAAGAGATCTCCTCCCCCTCGTACTCTTACGGACTTATGGACAGCCCTGCAGGATTCATGGTGTCAATTCTCTACAGCACTACTTCAAAGACATTAGTTGAATCCATGCCACATCATGCTGCGGGACTTCTGCGTACTAAGGGGCCCTACACGATATTAGGCAGTTGTACCAGTTTCTTTGGCTCTTCAATATACATCATAAATGTCCGAGGCTTGAAAAAGTACCGGGAAACATATAGCTTCATTTGAAAAATAAATAAACTCTGTCTTCATTCCGTTGGTAGGGAAATTCTAGAAAAAGCAATTCCCAAATTTTGTTTTAAAATTAAACTGGCAAATCTAATCTGTGAAACGCTTGTACACACATTTGCAAGCGTAAACTTCATGAGCGAAATTTACAAGCTCTTTAAAACAAATACAAGCGTAAGAATTTTGAACGACAAATGAAAGGAATACGAAGTGCCATTGTTGCAGGACGACTCCATCGCTGTTGTGACTCCCAACAAAATGGTACAAAGGGAAGTGAGCGTCAGCCAGAGACACGACACTTTTTCACAATAAGGTGTCTTCAAAACACAATAGCGCTTATTTAGAAAGCCGACGAACCGAAAGAAGCTAGCCAGCGCCTCGGAAGTTGGGCAGTGCTACAGCTCCGGCTAGATAAACAAGAAAACCAAAACGAATGACATCATCAGCTCCCAGTGGTGGCACACAACTGCTACGGCCTTTTGCCTCGTCCGTGATGAGGGTGCACCTGTTAGAGAAGTACTGGCCAGCAGACTGTCACAAATGACGCCCAACTTAGACCCCCACCCTCATATGTGCTCAGGTGTTCTCAGATGCTCGCCAACGTTCCCTGTAAACGACTGTATCGAACTGTGTATGAGATGTCAACCACTGTTGTCTCCACCAGCTGCTGACCGCAAACGAGCGTCATAGCTCCGCAACTGTGTGGCATGGATTCCTTGACAGTATTGGTAGGGTTCTTAGGGGCTATTGCCACTCTACCATTAGAGCATTTTTTATAGCACCTAACACATATTTCGATGTCATGACCTAACTGTCATATACCTTTCATGAGAGTTCCTAACGTGCGTCATTTCTAAAGGTCTCGAAGTTCAAACTTCCACCAATAGTTAACGCCTCCTGGAACAGTGCCTCTATTTATCAGACTCTTGTTTATTTCACACAGATAAATGTGCATAATTTTACTGCTTTGCATTTACACGTTAATGTCGCTGTAGTAGATAACATAAATACGTTTTGCAAATGTACACTGATGTAGTGCTGGCGCTCGAAGCCTACACAGAGTTTTAATTTGTGGGATGGGTGTTTCCGCAGTGTCGCAAGACTCCATGTCGAGTCTAGCTTGGACTTCAAGACAGAACTGGGCTATGGCTAAAAGGGAGCCATGCCTGTGATCTGAATCGAGTGAACCCTTTCGATATGCAGATGAGACATATTAGATAAAAGACCATACAATATTCAGTTAAAATGACACAATACGGAACGACGAAGTCCGCGGGAAAGGTAAGGATAGCATCTGGTTCAACGGACAGAATTAACCACACGATTCGGAAGGACATGACGATTGCATCGATCACAGCGGAGAAATGAAAAAAAAAAAAAAACATGCCGGGACTCCAAATGCTTGATACGTGAGCGAACCACTGAGCATAATGTAATTCGCTACAAGATCCCCTCAAATTTAGAACAAATATGCATAACATTGACCCAACACTATCAACCCATGATCATATTTGCAGCATGATCTTACCCTCGTCCTGCTGTGCAAACATACATTGCAAATATACCGTCACGCAGAGTCAGACCGAATAGTACATATTTTGGGTCATCAGTCTTCTGACTGGTTTGATGCGGCCCGCCATGAATTCCACTCCTCCGTCAACTTCTTCATTTCAGAGTAGCACTTGCAACCTACGTCTTCAATTATTTGTTGGATGTATCCCAATCTCTGTCCTTCTCTACAGCTTTCGCCCCCTCCAGCCCCCTCTAGTACCATGGAAGTCATTCCGTGATGTCTTAACAGATGTCGTATCATCCTGTCCCTTCTGCTTGTCAGTGCTTCATATATATTTCTTTCCTCGCCGATTCTGAGGAGTGTCTCCTCATTTCTTACCTTTTCAAAATTTTTCCGAAGTATGTCATCTCATGTGCTTCTATTCTCTTCTGTTCCACTTTTGCCACAGTCCGTGTCTCACTTCCATACAATGCTTTGCACCAAACAAACGTTCTCAGAATTGCCTTCCTCAAATTAAGACGCATGTCTGATGCTAGTAGACTTCTCTTGGCCAGGAATGGCCTTTTTTCCAGTGCTAGTCTGTTTTTTATGTCTTCCTTGCTCCGTCTGTCATGGGTTATGTTGTTGCCTAGGCAGTGTAATTCCTTACTTTCATCTGCTCCGTGATCACCAATTATGATAGGTTTCTCAGTGTTCTCATTTCCGCCAACCAATCTCTGATATTCTGCTACGTTTCATTACTATCGTCTTTCTTAGATTTTCTTTCAGTCCATATTCCGCATTCATGTTACTCATATTCATTCAAAATTATTAAGTACAACAAGACTGATATTCACTAATAATCACAAAAGGAAAAAGATTTACACAAACCCATGAGACATCATGCCAACGAGAGACTTAAACTTCAACAAAATGCAAACATTTTCAGGATGGCAAACGTACCTATCAACGTATACACAAGTGAATGTTACTTATTAAACCACGTAGAAATGAACAAAGTTACACAGATAAAGGCTGAATGGATGAATCAAACACAATTTCTACAATTCCAGTCAAATAAAATCATATGGGGAATACTCCTAACATGGACATGTCTCCTACAGTAACGTTATGTACTAATGAAAGTTGTTAATTTGTCAAAATAACATACAAAAGTCATGATATTGTAAGACAATATATATACACAGATCAAGAAACATAACTACAAATAGGATACATGTTGTCAAAATTGAATCTCATTCTCTATACAGAGTTGTCCATTGATAGTGACCTTGCCAAATATCTCTCGAAATAAGCATCAAACAAAAAGGTACAAAGAACGAAACTCGTCTAGCTTGAAGGGGGAAATCAGATGGCGTTATGAATTTTTAGTGGGACCACTTTTTTCTCTTTGTGATAGATGGCAATGTAATAGTCACAAACGTATAAGTACGTGGTATCACGTAACATTCCGACAGTGCGGACGGTATTTGCTTCGTGATACATTACCCTTGTTAAAATGGGCCGTTTACCTATAGCGGAAAAGGTTGTTTTCGTGTTGATGTATGGCTATTGTGATCAAAATGCCCAACGGGCGGCCGGCCGAGGTGGTCGAGCGGTTCTAGGCGATACAGTCTGGAACCGCGCGACCGCTACGGTCGCAGGTTCGAATCCGGGCCAGCCATAGCGCCATCTGGTTTCCCCCTTCAAGCTAGACAAGTTTCGTTCTTTGTAGTTTTTTCGTTTGGCGCTTATTTCGTGAGATATTCGGCCTGGTCACGATCAATGGACCACCCTGTATATCAATCTTTCCTGAAAATTCTCGCATCACATACAAAACAAAAGGGATTACAATACAGTAGAAATGTATACATAAAATTACGTATAGTTTACAAGTCTCAAACAAAACAATATTTGACGTTGTTTTTAAACTCGTGAGTTTATGCTTAAAAGAAACACAGACACAGACCAGACACCAAGAATTAGACTTCTCTGACACTAATGGCGACGATACACATTTGCGACATCTGACCGACCTGAGCATACTATACCTCACCTCAGACATCACACGCAATACACTCACAGCACTGACACGTCCCGTAGGTTTGAATGTGGACAGATCGTATGGCGACAGCGGCGGTTCCCCTCGCTCGTAAATGTCTGCCTTAGTTGCTTCTCCTAAGGTGAAAAGTCCATTGTCTCCTACTCCAATGTTCCCATGGTCTTGGGTGGTGACGTCCAATGGCTAGTTACTGCTCGTCATAGAGGCAGCAGAAACATCATCCTCAGAGGTGAAGCAAGATGTAATCCTCTCGATTGCGGCAACTTCTCCCAAATATATCAGATTTGAGGTGTCTGTCACACAGAGAGAAAGGTTACACTGACAGACATGTGCATGTGTCAGTGGGCCTTTTGTTAACTTTGGTTAGACAGGGCGGCTTCTCAACGTGTACAATCACAGTGAGATGCTGCAAGTACCGACACAGAGCAAAGAAAGTAATGAATATTGGAACAGAATCACCGGACATAGTACTTGGTCTATCACGGGTCAAAATGCGAACAGGAGATCTCTGACTGATAGTTTCGGTGGAGACATGTGGCACTGCTCACTCAAAGAAGAAGAGTTGTTATTGTCTTGTGCGCAGTCCAGATCCGTGCTGCAGACTGCATGTGCAGTTTCTGTTGCCCTATTCATACTCAATGTATCACGGTTGTAGACTGCATGGTGCTTGCCCATGCATTCCCTTCAAGGACGGGCAGGGGCTCCCATCCGTACAGTGACCTCCTCTTCATGGTTGTTGCTTAAGGTCCCCATACACAGGCGGACGAGTCCGCCAACCCATCCGCTCACCAGGTCTATGCAATTCCGTTCACCTGTGTATACGTGCCGGGTCTGCAGTCGGGGCCATGGTCCGGGACCGTCGGTTCGAGCGGTGGACCTGGACCTTGACCTGCTAGCCCGCTGTCGGTCATTGCAGGCAGATAGAATCCGCAAGCAGTCACCAATATCCGCACATAGCTGGATGCTTCAGTGGATGGGTCAGCGGGTTGATCAGTGGACCATTCAGGAAGTGAATGGACGCCTTTGCGCTTGGAAAATCTGCAAGACCAGCGTGGGAGGCTCCCTGTCGTGAAGCCTCGGATTCTCCATTCATCAGATGTCTAGGTGTTGGGTGCCAAAATGTCAGCTGTCTTTGTGTCTCATCTGCACAAAACTCATGACCCACCATTGACCATCCTATTTTTTAACAACTACCCATAAAATAGCCATAGCAACTCCAAAATCTACTTCAAAAGATCCACCTGCTTTGCTTTGCATGGAATGGTTACAATAAAGATGAGCTAATATTTTTATTCACTTAAATAACATGTCAGGTAACTTTTAATTTAATTCTATATGTAGTTGGAAGCTGTGAACTTAACTGCATTAAGTACACAGAGAGGTGTGAATAAAAACCCGCTCAGCCACAATTTTTTCGTGTTTTATTCAATTACACGATGTATTTCGGACCCTGTGGGTCCAGCTTCAGGTGTAAATTTGCCCTTAAATGAGGTGGAAAACATGTTCCTGTTATGAGAAAGTTAGATGTCAGGTTTTGCATTTCGTGAATAAAGTGTGGGAAATTTGTAAGAAACATTGGAAACACAGTGAGAAACTTACAGAACAAATACAGAAAAAACATTTTAACCTTCTGAGGTCAGTATAAGTTGGTTTATTCATTCTGATATCGCACATCACGTCACTCAATTTTCGCATTTGTGTATATGTTTTAAAAGCACTTCATAGGTGTAGTTTAACATGATATGATCAAAGATGAAGTAAATCACGTAGTGTCGGAGACCTGAGAACCAGGAAGCTTACATATGCAAGGAATAAATCTTCATATAATTACGGCTAGCGAAATCTGTCTGTTCTTGCAACACAGATTCAGGCTTTTTGATTTTATGAAGGTATATTTCCATTTGTTCTAGCAGATTTGGGGTCTTATAATTGGTTTCATTGTGTAATACTACCAAACTGTGTTCTATCTTGGTAATTTGTTTGGTTTCTTACATATGTTATGCAATAATTTATATTTGAGAGTGGCTGAATCTCAGACTTCCTCTTAACAGGAACATGCATTTCACCTCAATCCAGAGCAGTTAGACAACGTGCACCTGAAGATGGACCACCATCTTGTAATTTAATGAAACATGAAAAAGTTGTGGCTTAAGGCGTTTTTATTGAAACTTGCAGTGCATTTAACTTCCAAATATTCCTAAACTTCGTCTTCTTCTGTTTACATACTGATTTGGAAGGAGTAAAAATTAATCGCTTAATAACATGATTCGTGACAACATCCCTTCAAATTAAGAACAAACGTGCTTAACGCTGATTCGATCGTAGCAAACCACGATCATGTTTGCAGAGTGATCTTACTATCGTGCTTCGGAACGAAAAGATGGATTGCAGCTTACAAAGTTATACAGGGTGAAGTTGATGTCACAACTGCAGCCAAGGGCCTCAGAAGTTGTACGACATAGAAAATTCCTACAACAGGAGGAGGAGGAGTGGTACTTAGTAGAGACCAGAGTCGAATCACCAAATGTCATGTTCCTCATAGTTCAAGGTGGAGAAGCCGGCGAAAACTATCAGGCAGTCCGCAGGATTGTTCTATGGCCTCGCAATGGCATACTACGTAACAGCTTTGTCGCCTCTGTTCCCAAAAGATTGTTAATCCGCCAGCCAATGTCTGAATCTGTCAAATTTAAACAAAGTGTTGTCTGCTACAGACCTCCACTCTCAAGAAATATTACATCTCCAACCGATGCGAGTAAATACAGGCTTCGATTTATTGGGAAAAGCTTGCCCTGGTTGCCACTCTACTGTTACCTGGGCCCCGAGCATTCCAAGTGTCTCGTGCTCTGTAAACAGCAACGTCGGCATCCTGCTGGCGCCGTAGAAATGTGGTGGCAGTCTTTCAAGAAAGGCCAACTACCTTGCAACTTTCAAGCTGCTACGGGCCTGACGATGCTTTCTGTTGACTCGACTATCTCCACTCTACTAGTGTCCGCCCCCTGGGCAGCACGTTCTACAGGGGACAATCTGGATGCGTAGCACAGGCCGCAAGGAAACGCACAGGTCCCCAGCGAATCTTTCATTCCATACTACCATGGCTGTTTGTGCAAAAAATGGTTCAAATGGCTCTGAGCACTATGGGACTCAACTGCTGAGGTCATTAGTCCCCTAGAACTTAGAACTAGTTAAACCTAACTAACCTAAGGACATCACAAACATCCATGCCCGAGGCAGGATTCGAACCTGCGACCGTAGCGGTCTTGCGGTTCCAGACTGCAGCGCCTTTAACCGCACGGCCACTTCGGCCGGCTGCTGTTTGTGCAGCCCATCCGCCAAACGCCAATCTAGATTCTTTCAAAAGCATTTCTTTGCATCGCTAGCTCACAAGTTTTGTAGATCGAGCTGCCTGACCGCTGTTTCTCGGCGGGGGCAAGCTCTTTAGAAGTCGTGAAAGTCGGTGTGCAGGGGAGATATTCCATCTGGTCGACAGGACACCTTGACGCTGTGGAAGCTCGCTGAGACCCGGTCGACTTGCACACAAGCCCAATACCAAACTATCCCGAATGACATTATGACCCTGCAATGATATGTGTCTCAATCGAAATGTAAGGTATTGCATCCATTAATCAAGAAAAGGAAACTGTGAAAGGGTCCTGTAGCCACCTTTCATTAGTCCGGTAGCCCATTTTCACTACCATTTCTCTTTCTTTTCCTTGTTTCTCTTTTCTCATAACTCTCATAGTGGTGTGATTGAATGAATGTGGTTGTGTGTCACGTTGCTAGACGGTGGCGTAGTCTGCTGCAGAAAGTCTGCAATAGTCATACAGATTCAGCAGCAGTTGTACAGAATAGTCAACTCTCGTAGTGGTCAAGTAGGCAAAGAGGTTTGCGCTACTTGTGAGAAATCCACCTGCGTTAGGTTGGTAGCGGAAATGGCATCTTTGGGTTTTCCGGGCCTCGCGGAGCGTGTGAGAGGTGGGAGAATAAAAAGGGAGGCAGTCTGCCGCCGGTACGGGAAGCGTCCACAGCTGTACTCCAGTCGAAGAAGGGTGAGTTAGACTGAACGCGTGGCGCGTTGTTATTTGGCGAGAGGAGAGCTGTTATCGTTTGGTCTCACTTTTCAACTCTGAAAGATTGCTTTGCCTTGTCGCAGCAAGGAATGCAAAACTTTGGCAGATTTTTCTTTTAGTAAATTTCTATAGCAGACTTGGATCCGCCGGAGGAGCGCCACACATAGGTGTCGATAAGAAGTGAGCACTCGCTTCTGTATGAATGTCTGTTTGCCTTCAGCTGTGCCCGCATATCCTTTTATTTTTCTAAATGTTAATAGCTTTGCCTTCTCATAAATTCTCCTTGCTTTATGTATCTTTCATCCGTGAGGAGCCAATCACGTGGTTGAACATTAGAGTTTATTGGGCTGCCGTCATCACTAACCGACCGATCTCATGTTTGTTTTAAAGAATGTTAACCGTTCATGATTGTGTGATGTGATATTGTTGCAACTTGGTCACGCTACCTAGAAATTGCGTTTCCACAATCCACGTGGGCACGCGGGTGTACTACGAAACGTGTACCGTTTCATAAATTATTGCGATCAGTTATCAGGCAACAGCAGTTGTATTAATGATTCACACCAATGATTTCAGGTGTAGATCATAACGGTGAACGTATCGATGCTTTTCTTTAATGTTTTAGGAATTAATGTTATCAAGAATTGTGTACATGCCTCACAACCATGTCTTAGAAATAAATGATTTTATCCACAACTTTCTCTTGTATTCCGAGGTTACGTTTTTGCACCTAAGCCACTCACCTCGTAGCTTTCCCATTAGCACATCCAACACGTTTCCTTATGCACAGGTCCAGTGATTAGTTTCCACTTTTATTTTAAAGCAAATGCGTTAGATTAAGTCTTATTTTCAGGTGTGTTGCTGGGAGCTGATCTATGCACAGTGGTCATGCATTTACTATTTTATTTTAAATGTTTGATTCTCGTGATCACTGCACGAGCAATACTATTAATTACATCGCATTCCCTATGAGAGACATCACAACGTATGCATTTTTATGAGTTTTTGGTCTGTGACCAAATTAATTTATTTTCCGACTCGGCCAAACCTTTGATTAGTTGTATGGTTAGAATTGGTGGCGACCCTAATCTTCTCACGTTAATTTCACAATCAATAAGCATTTTCATTCCCAATAATAACGTAATAACCGTTAGAAACAGGTTGGTTACAACTATTCCAATTCATCCATGATAAAGGAGTGAGTAATAATAATAGTAATAATAAATGACGCGAATGGCTGACTCTAGCCTGACGTATTGCAGTTTATGTTTTCATCCTCTGTCCTTCCGTTCATCCACATACGTTCGCTGCCAGCTACAGTCCGCTGTGACGTGAAGGGCAATTCGAAAAGCACTATCATTGCTCCTCATTACGGTTCCATTCGCGAACGTCATACAGGAAAAAATTCTGTATGTGAACAAACCTTAAAAAGTCCCTATGAGCTTCAGTTTGTATATTTTTACTGTCACTGTCTGGTGAGATGTAGAGGGTGTTAGGCGTAGAGGTTCAGATGTTGTGATCATTGATACCTTAATGTTAATTGCTTTTTCTTTAAATCCAACCATCTTCTAGCAAACACACCACATAATTTATTATCTGATGATTTCTGCACGCTCGTAACAATGCCACGAAATGGACTGCTTCTGTCAGTGTAGACTACATGTTTCACGTGCACACATCCACGTTTCAATACCGGACCTGCTACCAAGGAGAAAATAAACATTAATAGCTTTCCTGCGCCGCTCATTAGTGGAGATGGTTGGTTGGTTGGTTGGTTGGTTTGAAAGGGTACAGTACCGCCCAACATTGAGAATAGGTACGAAATTCTTGTCAGAACAACACATTTTTTGTGTAAAAGTAACTCAATAATTTCAATTAATACAGCGAAGCCGGATACCAGTGTGGGAAAGAATGACAAGTTATTTATTTAATTGATCACATGTGCACTTCCGCAAAATAAATCCCTACATCCCGTTTGGTGAGATCTGTGTGGTGTAAATGAATGAATGTATGGTCGTCTGCTAACCACAGATAGTGAATCGATATGAGCATCTTTGAGTCGATCCTTTGGCTACCTTTGGTGAGATCAAAGAGATGGAAGTTACCAGAGCTTTGGAGCGTCTGAAATGTGGCTGACCAATAAGGTAGCAAGGTGCTTCTCCCACTTGGACAGAGGTGCGAGAGAACCGGAATACGGCCATGTTTCGGCACTCTGGCGCTGAACCTTCTGCTGTGAAGACCTGTTTTTTGTTGTGCTCCGTAATGAAAGCGTGGAGGCATGGTATGGATGTGGAATACTTAAGAGTAGTTAGAACTAATCATTTCTCTTTCCTAGGATCTTTTGTGGGGAAAATTACAAAGTGAGGCAGGTAATTTTAAAGGGATTATAGTAAACCAACGGTCACAAAGGGACCACGTGTAGTTATAAGTTGAGATACTAGCGTGGGTACAATAAGCTGAAATATTTAAGAATTAATATCGTGTGTACCATAAGCTGAAATATTTGAGAATTAATAGCGTGTGTACAATAAGCTGATATATTTAAGAATTGCGTGTGTATCATAAATTGAAGTATTTAAGAAATATCATTCCGTGTGACGCTGAATTTAAACTCTGAGAGAAAATCAAGGTGAGTCGGCCGTTTTTCCAGCAACGCCACTTGGCTTGCATTGCACAGGAAGACGAGCGTTTATCTCCAGAGTTCACAGTAGGAAACTGGAATTACAAATTGGGGCAGTGTCGAGTGAAACTGGGTTAAATATTGATTGAAGTGGGAAAGCGGAAAATGATGAAGTTGTAACGGTTCTTGTGTATTATTTCAGATTGTTGTATTGGGTATGTCTTGTAATTTGAATATGTGTGTTTTGCATGGGAGTAGCAAGGTAGTTTCGGAAGATTTTGTGGGTATGCCTGTTCCTTCTGCATCGCTCGATCTGGAGGAATGTTTCTGGAGAATGATTGTGAGAGGCGAAGTGTGAGGTATAATAAAAGATCCACCATCCGATCCAGGGAGTGCACAGTTGTGGTAGATAGATTACGAGGCCGTAGTATGGAAATTCTCTTATGATATTGTCGTAGGTTGTAGAATTTGTGTGCTAATGAATAAATCAAATAGTGAAAAGAAAGAGATTAGTGGCCTATTTCATTAAATTGTATGTTATCATAATGTCCCGAATTTGTATAAAAGCCGTTAAATCAAAGACAAAAAGTAAGTGTGGTATTGCCAGTGCGTAGTGTGCAGACAGAGTTCTATAGTCAGATGCGTGTTTCCGTTGCGTATTATTCATGCAGGAGGATAATTTATAACAAAATCGTAAGATACGAGAATTCATGTTGCTAATCCACTCGCTTGGCAAACCACCCATCTTGCAGGCCTGACTGCTTGATGCCACAGTATGAGAAAGGCAAGTGGGTGCCTCTCATAATTTCGACCCTGCCAGGATGTTTAAATTGTTAGGATAATTGTTGCCAGGATTATTTATTGGTTAGGATATTTTGTTGCCAAGATTCCGTTTTTGTCACGATAATTTTGTTGCCAGGATCATTTTTGTTAGGATATTTTGTTGTTAGGGTTTGCTGTTAAATTTTTTTTTTTTTGATGGAATATATTGTGATAGCGCTAAGAAGTAAAGTTTTTTCCGTTTGCAATTTCTTTCTGGATTGGTGAGGATCTTTTATTTTATTTTAGGTAATTAATTGCAGTATAGCACAAGGCTAGAAGATCGTTTTATAATTTTTTTTGTGTAATGTCCGTAGTAACTAGGTCGCAGGCTAAAAGTATAGTCACCATGGAGAATAACGATTCTGGCGTGAATGTAGCAGTGCAGCGGGAAGTAGGTGTTGACCGTGAGTTAATGAGAGGGGACGGCAGGCACTCCGAAGAGGCTGTATTGTTCAGTGGACCGCTGCAAGGGGAGCCTTTGTGCAGGGGGCTTTGTTCACTATCGGGGGCCTTTCCGAACGACGCGGGCGAGCAGGGACTCGGTCAGGTAGAGAGTGAAAGTGCAGCTACCCTTAGCGAAGCTACGGTTTCTCAGGCGAACGAGGTGAGCGCGTCGAAAGTAGGAAATAACGATGGGCTAATGCAGTTTTTACAGAGGATGGATGAAAGATTAGAAGCGATGAATAGGGAGACTAAAGCGATAAATGAAAAATTGGAAGCAAATAACGAAAGATTAGAAGCAATCAATAGAGATAATAAGGAGAGAGATAGGGAGACTAAGGAGAGATTGGAAACAATGGATAGGGGAAATAAAGAGGCAATGAGGAAGCTCCACACAGTTATCGATGAGCGTTTGCCCGCAGTTAATAATCGGTTAGATGAGGGGGAGAAGAATCTGGATGCGTTGAAGCAAGTATGTGATGCCGTAAAAGAAAAAGCCAATAATCTGGAGGTACGAATAAGTGCAATAGAGAGCGATGTTACAGAACGTAGGGACGTTTTGCCGGATGAGCGAATCGAAGAGGTAGTGGTCAGAATGAATACGATTAGCGCAGATGTAGAAAAGATCAGTATAAGAGGCGAGACAGGTTCTGACAGTACGCAGCGAGAGGTTTGTGCCGATCAGGAGGAGATACAACCACCATTACAGTTTAAAGAGGGACAATTAGAAATAAGTAGGAAACATAGTGAAGAACTAGCACAGTTGCAATTAGCGTGCAGTAGCGGAGGTGACACACCACCAGGTAGATTGCAGAAGGAGAGTGAGATAAACTCAAAAGGCGAAAATAGGCAGAAAGAGGAAGACGAATTCACAGAGTCAGAAGAACGGTTGTGTCGGATAAAACAGGTGGCAGACTCAACTGGGTATAGTCCAAGGCTGTCTCAATTTCAAGATTCATTACCTTCATCGAGGGGACTGCTCCGCAAAACGAAGTTTGTGTATAACTATTTGAGGGACGAGGCTAGAGCGAAAATGCAGGAAGACCTTAAAGACTGTAGTAGCTATTTAAATGAATTCTGGTCGAAAAGTAAGCAGGACCAGGTTACGCAAAGCATATTGATGATGCCAAATCGTAACGAATGTGGTATAAGGGATTCAGTGTCATGCTATCAGGAGATGTTCAGACGAAACAGGTACTTGGATGTGACATACGAACCAGCGGAGTTCATTAGGATCCATATAACGAAGTTGCCAGTGAAATTGCGCAGAGGTATAGTGATGGCAGGCAGAGGCTTAGACGATTCCGCGTCATTTCAACACTTGGGTAATGAGAGCGATATCGTGAACGGAGACACGACTCATAGGTCAGTTAGTGTCGAGGATAGGAACGGCAGAAACTATCATAATGACAGGAGAGCGTGGAATCCAGGCATTTCATTCATGTCGTAATAGATTGAAAAATAGGAGAAACTAATCCAACATATCAGCCCTTAATATCTTGCTCTAAAACACATGCAGCTGGCACTGAAAATTGTCTATGTAGCAGACAAACTCAACAGAGAAATGAGGAATGAAAATACCATACTTCTGATCAGAGAAGAAAACGGCAGTAATGGAATCTGTTAGGCTGGTATCTCAGTAAAATTTGCAAATTTTATTTCGAACAGTAAAGTAAAAGAATTGTTATGTAATAATGCCAATGAGTCCAGTTGAATTAGTGTGATTCGACTATTGTAGATACTAAACAAGTAATGTAAGAGGTAAACATTGTGATCGAAGTTTTCAAATTAGATGCCATCTGATCTATAGTATGTCATTGTCGTGGTGACAGTTATAATGAAGTGCTGTGTATGGTTGTTCGAAATCTGGTGTTAGTGAGAGAGGCCACTAGCACCTAAGTTTCTAACACTTGGGCTGCCCAATTCTCCCAGCTTGTATATTCTCGGCACACATTTAATTTTCGTGTAAGCACAGATTCCTAACTAGCGAATTCTTTATTGTGTATAGTGGACCTTTCAGAGTGAGGCGGATTGTACATGAAAATGCTGTACTGATTGAGACGATCAAGGGAAAACAATCTCGTGGGCTTCATCACATTTCCAACATCAAATTATGGAAAAGTTAAGGATAGATCTAAGGTAGGCAATTTATGGTAGATAGTCAGTGTATTTATTTGTGGTGTGTAACGTTGTGCAGGGTCAAATCGAACATAAGAATTTTCAGGCGGGATGTCAGGAAGTATGACGGAATAGACTGGTCAAATGAGTCATGAACAGGAGTCGACAGAGTGGTGTATGTACGTGTTTTTTTTGTCGTATGAATAAGGATCAAGCAGAAACGACGTGATGATTAATGAGTGAATAAAGATGGTAGATAGAGAAGCGACGTGATAAATAGTAGTGGATAAAGGTGAATTTTTGAGGAGAGAATCGACGTGAAGCAGTGTGAATGATGAAGGGAGATTCGACGTGATGAAGCAGCGGTAAAATAAAGGTGAGTAGAATTGAATAATGTGGAGATGTCTTAGATGAATGTTACAGAGAGGCCTGTGTATGCTGCAATAGAGATTGATGCCAATGGCGAAGGAAGACCAGGAAATGATGGAGTAATGGACGGACGGAGAGCCGAAATACGAATGAAGAGATGAGGACAACTGCACAATGTGAAAGGACGTAAAGGGAGTATGAGACCCAGATGGTGAACGTTGTGGAATACTGACGAAAGATGTAATGTAGGTGTAGATCTAATTCTTAGCATAACAATTGCGATTTGAGAAAAATATTTTTTGTTGTTGTTGAAGCCTCGTACCAGTATAACTAATCAAAACGGTACCAAGAATGTGTACAGCTATTTTTTGCAGGATGAATAATTTGTGTATTTTTTGTTCTTAGATGAAATGTCGCAATTCTAGGTTGATTTTAGCATAAAGTGAATGCAGAGGTAAGCCGATGGAGAGAGGTGCCAGAGGGAAAGGACGAATTTGGAGACTGGAATGCTATCTCCGAAACAGCTTCATGTGTTATGTGGTTGAGTATAAGGGAGCAAAGGTATGGTATGTTGTAGTGAGTGTGGTGGTGTTAAGGTTAGCTGACTTCTAGACCTATTCTGTTAGTGTGTTAATGGAATGAATGAGAGGGAAAATGTGATGTCTGGTGAGTGAGAGTCGTAGAGTAGTGTGATCAATGCGCACACTCCTGAAAAGGGGATGCTACCGATCCATAACTAAAAGATTATTGTGTTTTATTGTTTGTTGGGATGAACCTTGATGTGAGGTCAGGATCTGTCATACGTGTCCTAGAAACGTTGTTATATATAATGAAATGTAAAGTATGTGAAGAGATACGAATTTTCAGTCTGTCACAAGCACAGAGGTGCATTATATGTTGTAGATTTAAAGTCACCAGTTTCTAAAATGTTTATTGTGTTAGGATGTTAAAGTAGTTTACTATTTAATAACATGTGGTAGGTAATTGAGAGTTGTGTAGATTATTTTCTCATTTTTTTGTTAGAACACTTTCAAGGGATTTTAATTTCAGTGTGTCATAAGCACAAAAGGTTCATTGTATATTGTAGCGTGAGAATCAACAGTTTCTAATATTTTTCACTGTGATAGGATGTTAGAGTAGTTTACTATTTTGTATTGTAATTATGAGTTGTATAGATTGTTTCTTATTCATTTTGTTCTTTATTTTACACCTTCATGTTTTGTATGAGGGACGACAGGTACAAAGAATAGCACGAGTGTGGGCTATCTATAGAAAAAGGATAGATAAATGTATGTTGTCTGTGTAGAAAACTAGGGTGTATAATTTTATGTTCTTTTTAGAACAAAGATTCTTTTGTTACCAATGTAGCTAATAGATAATACATGTAATCAATGAGTATTTAAATGCTGTATATCCTTTTGTCTGTAATGTTGCGAGATGCACGGAAGATCTGGCTAATTGGGTGTCGTAACGCCCATACCGCTAACGGGCCGAGCTGACGTCACCACGACGACAGGCGACACAGCCGCGGCACTCCCCACTCCATTGTCGGGACGAGGTACACTCCACGCGCCCGCTACAGCAGGTCAACGGCCTGGGGCGACACGCACGTATCACTGGCCATTCATGAGTTCCGCCACCCTTACGACTGGGGAAGGTATCCCGCGGAGGCAACAGCGGGTGGTTTCTTCTGCTCAACGGCGCGCGCAGCGACGCTACTGCTGAATGGACGAGGCGCGACAGAGCCCGGCGAGCATTTTTTACCTGCAGCTATTAACTTGTACTGGACTGTGGAGCCGTGAAACAAGATGACTGCGACTTTCCATAAGGTGGAAAGTGAAGGACTGGTGTTTCCACATTGTGAGAGGTGGAAAAGATGTTGTCCTTAGCAGACAGGACGATTGTTTTGTTTTGTCTTGACCACTGAATGGTGGGATCCATAAACTTTTGGCAGTGACTTGTTAAGTGTGCTTTGTGAATTGCATGTGGGACACTTGGTATACTTAGAGGACAGTTGTCGTTTGGTGAACAATTAGAGTGGGACATTGACATTTGCGTCTGTAGTAGGAGACATTTCTTGGATTGGCGCGGGAATAAGTGCTGTTTGTTGAAACTTACGACTTTTAATTACACCATGAACTGAAAGGACAGAACCGTGGGTAATAGTAGTTGTAGGGCCATTTTTTTTGGACGAACAGATTCGTGTGGATGGTACTCTGAGAGTGACTATGACATTTGTGTTTAATGAGAGATACAGTTTACTGTTCAGTGCGTGTTCAAAATGCCGAATTGAGTGACTCAAAGACTTTCGTCCGGGTAACCATGGGAGAGCTTTGACACCGAGACAGTGGTTCTAGGAAAATTATCAGCAACTTTTTGACCCCAAGAAAATCACAGAATGAAATGTTTCCGTGTGACTCGCAAGATAGGGAATAATGTATTTGTAATTGTGTAAATGTTTTTTTTTTTATATGTTTCATTCCTGAAGGGACAGCAAGCGTAATTGTATTTTATTAATAATTGTGTTTAGAATAGTTAGTGTTTGTTTTTTGGTTTGTTCTGGGTTATCAAGTTCACGTAGCATGTGTATTAGAATATTTGGTACAATGATGCTTTAACTATTAGCCAGTGGCGTAATACTAACGTAGCGGCCCTTGTAGCATTTATCAGTAAGGTTGTCACAGGGGAGAAGAATTTGCATTGCACAACAAATATCGGAATTAACTGATGTATTTTGATGTCGTGCATAGTAATAATCTTGTTGGTGTTTTGACTGAAGCCACTTATTTCTATTATCACAGTGGTGATATTTCACATTAAAGTGTAACGAAGGCTAGTCGAAATGCAAGTTCTTGTCGTCTATATGTGTGACAACAGAGAAATGAACAGTAGAGTAAGATAAGAGAGCTACTGGTGGATTCAAGCACTTATTGATAAACTATTTATTGCGAGTATTGATCAAAGTTGATGGACTGACTAGCTCAGCAGCAGGTATTTGCACTGATGGATATAGGATAAGGTTAAACTCACTGTCGAGTAGCTGTGGCAATTGTTTAGGTGATGATAGTTAATGAGGTGTGACATGATGTCTTAGACGAACTATATTACGTAACCAGTATGTAACTTGTGGAATATTTTATTGTTTTTCTTCTCAGTTTTTATTTCTCTGTAGGTTTGAGGTATATTTTAGAGTAATGGTATGGAGCCTGACATTCTACGTGTAACTAGTGTACGAATTTTTTTTCTTTTGTTGATTTTGTTTTGTATTTAGACTTTGCTATGTAAGGGTTTTTACAGCGCAATTTATGAATGTCAGATTACTTGCTCTGTGTTTGGACGGTGAGCCATTTAAAATTTCATGAGTAACGAAGATCCCAGCAACTAAAGCAAATTTTTATCTCAATATTATTTTTTCATTTCTATGATGTGATGTTTTATTTGTCATGTGGATTGTTATATATTTGTATGTGTACGTTACTCCGGATTGTGGAGAGTACAATATAATTTGGTCGTCTATTTGAGGTCACCAGGGGCTAAGGTCTCCTCCTGGTTATTTTGATGAATTGCTACGTTTGTTTTAATACAGTTTTCTTAAAAAAAAAAAAAAAATGTTCGGAACTACCCTCGCATTGCAAGGATAGTACCGTGCCATTTTTTTCTGCATGGGTAGCCGGTGATGAAAGGGTACAGTACCGCCCAACATTGAGAATAGGTACGAAATTCTTGTCAGAACAACACATTTTTTGTGTAAAAGTAACTCAATAATTTCAATTAATACAGCGAAGCCGGATACCAGTGTGGGAAAGAATGACAAGTTATTTATTTAATTGATCACATGTGCACTTCCGCAAAATAAATCCCTACATCCCGTTTGGTGAGATCTGTGTGGTGTAAATGAATGAATGTATGGTCGTCTGCTAACCACAGATAGTGAATCGATATGAGCATCTTTGAGTCGATCCTTTGGCTACCTTTGGTGAGATCAAAGAGATGGAAGTTACCAGAGCTTTGGAGCGTCTGAAATGTGGCTGACCAATAAGGTAGCAAGGTGCTTCTCCCACTTGGACAGAGGTGCGAGAGAACCGGAATACGGCCATGTTTCGGCACTCTGGCGCTGAACCTTCTGCTGTGAAGACCTGTTTTTTGTTGTGCTCCGTAATGAAAGCGTGGAGGCATGGTATGGATGTGGAATACTTAAGAGTAGTTAGAACTAATCATTTCTCTTTCCTAGGATCTTTTGTGGGGAAAATTACAAAGTGAGGCAGGTAATTTTAAAGGGATTATAGTAAACCAACGGTCACAAAGGGACCACGTGTAGTTATAAGTTGAGATACTAGCGTGGGTACAATAAGCTGAAATATTTAAGAATTAATATCGTGTGTACCATAAGCTGAAATATTTGAGAATTAATAGCGTGTGTACAATAAGCTGATATATTTAAGAATTGCGTGTGTATCATAAATTGAAGTATTTAAGAAATATCATTCCGTGTGACGCTGAATTTAAACTCTGAGAGAAAATCAAGGTGAGTCGGCCGTTTTTCCAGCAACGCCACTTGGCTTGCATTGCACAGGAAGACGAGCGTTTATCTCCAGAGTTCACAGTAGGAAACTGGAATTACAAATTGGGGCAGTGTCGAGTGAAACTGGGTTAAATATTGATTGAAGTGGGAAAGCGGAAAATGATGAAGTTGTAACGGTTCTTGTGTATTATTTCAGATTGTTGTATTGGGTATGTCTTGTAATTTGAATATGTGTGTTTTGCATGGGAGTAGCAAGGTAGTTTCGGAAGATTTTGTGGGTATGCCTGTTCCTTCTGCATCGCTCGATCTGGAGGAATGTTTCTGGAGAATGATTGTGAGAGGCGAAGTGTGAGGTATAATAAAAGATCCACCATCCGATCCAGGGAGTGCACAGTTGTGGTAGATAGATTACGAGGCCGTAGTATGGAAATTCTCTTATGATATTGTCGTAGGTTGTAGAATTTGTGTGCTAATGAATAAATCAAATAGTGAAAAGAAAGAGATTAGTGGCCTATTTCATTAAATTGTATGTTATCATAATGTCCCGAATTTGTATAAAAGCCGTTAAATCAAAGACAAAAAGTAAGTGTGGTATTGCCAGTGCGTAGTGTGCAGACAGAGTTCTATAGTCAGATGCGTGTTTCCGTTGCGTATTATTCATGCAGGAGGATAATTTATAACAAAATCGTAAGATACGAGAATTCATGTTGCTAATCCACTCGCTTGGCAAACCACCCATCTTGCAGGCCTGACTGCTTGATGCCACAGTATGAGAAAGGCAAGTGGGTGCCTCTCAGGTTGGTTGGGTGGGGAAGGAGACCAGACAGCGTGGTCATCGGTCTCATCGGATTAGGGAAGGATGGGGAAGGAAGTCGGCCGTGCCCTTTCAGAGGAACCATCCCGGCATTTGCCTGGAGTGATTTAGGGAAATCACGGAAAACCTAATTCGGGATGGCCGGACGCGGGATTGAACCGTCGTCCTCCCGAATGCGAGTCCAGTGTCTAACCACTGCGCCACCTCGCTCGGTCATTAGTGGAGATTCTAGCCAACCTAAAAGATACTACTCCTGACAGCTATAATTATTAGTCTGCAAATGAAGTAAATACGGATATATTGTTATTCAGTACGCTGTCCTTAGTAATAAATAGAAACATGTACACTTCTACCCCTAACACCCAATATGTAGAAGGGAAGTAACATGTTGCTTGACTCGACCTGAAAGGTAAAATAAAATGCACTTGAAGGAATTCGAACTCACAACCATTTGCTCATCACAAATACGTCTAAGCTGCTACGTCTGTGCAATGTGGAGCGACACATTAGTTTCGCCCACCACCAGAGTTACGCTTGGCTGCTTGTCGTCCACGTGCCGCGAAACGGCGAGCAGCGATCCCACTTGTATGACGCAAGCGCCCCTGGAGTCGAGGCGGAAAGAGCTGTAGACGAGCACTCTCATTTGGTAAAAAGCCAAGAACGAAAAGCCTTCTGCAAGCTGCTACGCAGAGGAGCTGTCTACATGAGCTCACGAACTATCCGAGTGAGGCGTGGCAGTTGTCCGAACACAGACAGTCAAGTGGGGCAGTTTGTGTCTTTTCTTGGGCTAGAGAAGATGATTCCAGTGGAGACGCAGACAGGGGCTTCCAGATTACAAGGGGAACACTGAGTAATTTAGTGGCCGACGCTAGTACTTTGGTCAGTCGAGTGATATAATATCAACTTTGATGACAAAAGTCATGGGATAGCTATATGCACATCTACAGAAGGTGGTAGTGCGATGTACATAAGATATTAAGGGACAGTGCCTTAGCAGAGCTATCATTTGTACTCAGTTGAGTCACATGGAAAGGTTTTCGACGTGACTATGTCCACACAACTAGAATTAAATGACTTTGAGTGCAGAATGATAGTTGAAGCTTGTTGTACAGGAGTAGTGGCACAAAGTTCGTGTCACCCCACTTTGAATTGTTGCCAAATTTATTCACGATGGCGGATCCAAGATCGCAGCGATAGATATGGCAACATCCACAATGTCATGGTGGGAAGTTCAAATTTTGGCGGGAAGACAGATCAGTTGGGCTACCTCCACTACCATAACATCCCCCCCCCTCCCCGCCCCCTCCCCTCCCCCAGAAAATGATGGGAAGCTCAAATTCCAGCAGGACAAAGCAACACACCACTGCTACCTCCACTAACCTAAGAAAATGGTGGGAAAATAGGTTACTTGGACTATCTCCACTAACATAAGTCACCCGACCGCCACCTCTTCCTTGGAATTGGCAGGAAAAGGACTAAGCCTGTGCTGGGCTGCTGGATAGGATGGACATAAGTCTCAATTTTGCAGGCAGTCTTTATTTAAACAATTGCAGGCAGTAGCTCCATCCAGTGTGTCCACCATGAGGTCTGGAGTCCAACTGACCTAGTACACAGTACTGCCACCAGAGAGCACTTTCATCCCATGGCTGTCTGGGGCAAAAATGGTGGTAAAATGACTCAGCCTGTGCTGGACTGCTGGAGAGAGGAGGGAGTGTACTCATTTATTTTGGAACAATTTATTTAGGGACAGATTTCACATAGTTTATTTATTACACTGATACAAAACACACGCTCTGCTGTGCTTGGGGTAATAATTCACAGCCTACACACCTTTAAACTACTCGTAAATCACCGAAATGATACAATACACTGATGTGCAAAAACACAAAAAACTCATAAATTGTCAAAATAATGCATGTAAAAGGCTCTGCAAATATGCTTGCTAAATGTCAACTGTCGAAATAATGCATTGCACAGCCTTCAGTCCTGTTCACAAAATAATGCAACAGACACGAAAAAAACTCGTAAATTGTCAAAAGATAATACATGTATGACACTATGCAAATAAACTTACAGGACTTAAACAGTCAAAGACAATCCAGTGCACAAACACCCACTGAATGTAAAAAAAAAAAAAAAAAAAAAAATCTGTTCCAATGCTTGCCAGCATAGCACAGGCTGCATTGTTCCTAGCAGGACATGCAAGATGCATCTAGCCATGCATGCATTTACCAGCCAAGTGTGGCTGACGCATCGCCACGAAATGCTTGTATAGCTACACACCATTGCAAGCACATCTAAAAGGGTTCTCAATGTTATGTCGCTTGTCTATATAAATAAGAGCCAAGTCGACCTCTCGGAAATTGTACAGTGTCCCAGAAATAGTTAACAGTCGCTTTTGTAGGAGCTTTCGTGATGGAAATTCTTGTCCTAACAGAACCTCTTTACGAAAATAGCCCAGAATAACGCCGAATGCATTCCTCCTGATGGTCCTACCGTAGCAACCCCTCCGTCTTGTGTTACCTTCCTGTAAATCGTTAAATCCTGCTTTCAACAAACATCTCTGAAATGCAAACATTCTCATCGCAATCTAGAGGCTCCTATGTCCTGGCACAAAGGGTGTGTTGTGAATGAATGGAGCATTATGATTGGCTCTTACTGAATTAACTCGCAAAATTACTGATACCACTAGTGTGGAAGCACTGTCCACCTTTTTTTCTTTGTGCAGAGGAACTTTCAGCGACAAAACTATTTTGTACAGATCGCCATATTGCAATGACAATTAAAACCTGCAAAGTGGCCTACAGATCGTCAAATATGGAATGAGTCTATCTCAATTACATTGCTCTGTCACTGAGGACAGAAGCTTGACTATTAGAGCTACTGTGTCGATGTAGTAAACACACAATTCATATCCTGCACCATACATAATCGCCCCTTTTGCATCACGCATATACCTATCGACCGTCAGACACTAGTACATACACCGCGAAAACAGGCAGCATAAGCATATGCACTGCAGTCATACTCTTCGCTGCAGTAGATATTTCCCGCGAGTTTGGGCAGTCATCCACTCTCGACACATGACCAGAGCACCTCAGCGGACTGAAGTCACTCTCAGAACTGTTCTATAAATTCGGGGTCGGCTCCCCTCGGCACTCAGACGTTACTGTTTCTGGCGCCGACCTGCTTGCTTGCTTGCTCCCTTTTCACACCCATCTCCAGACTTTGGGATTACAAGAACATGTGTAATTTCACATGGTCTACCAGAATATCATGCCATTTTCGCTAGACACTCGTACATATACCACTGAGGTCTGTTGTACAAAGGCTGGGTCAGTTCCCCTCGGCACAAAGATGTCACAGTTTCTGGTCCCAACCTGCTTGCTTGCTTTCTACACTAACCTCCAGACTCTGCGATTACAAGAACACATGTATTTTCAGATTGGTTGCCAGAATATTACACCATTTACGTGATAATTCTCGATATCAAGCACATAGCAATATCGCTTGCAAAACAGTATCGCTCACGCAACATAATTCCGAAGATATAGACTGAAAATCGGGTGATGCTGCGGGAATTAGATTAGGAAATGAGACGCTTAAAGTAGTAAATGAGTTTTGCTATTTGGGGAGCAAAATAACTGATGATGGTCGAAGTAGAGAGGATATAAAATGTAGACTGGCAATCGCAAGGAGACCGTTTCTGAAGAAGAGAAATTTGTTAACATCGAGTATAGATTTAAGTGTCAGGAAGTCGTTTCTGAAACTATTTGTATGGAGTATAGCGATGTATGGAAGTGAAACGTGGATGTTAAATAGTTTAGACAAGAAGAGAATAGAAGCTTTCGAAATATGGTGCTACAGAAGAATGCTGAAGATTAGATGGGTAGATCACGTATCTAATGAGGAGGTATTGAATAGAATTGGGGAGAAGAGAAATTTGTGGCACAACTTGACTAGAAGAAGGGATCGGTTGGTAGGGCATATTCTGAGGCATCAATGGATCACCAGTTTAGTATTGGAAGGCAGCGTGGAGGGAGACCAAGAGATGAATACACAAAACAGATTCAGAAGGATGTAGGTTGCAGTAGGTACTGGGAGATGAACAAGCTTGCACAGGATAGAGTAGCATGGAGAGCTGCATCAAACCAGTCTCTGGACTGAAGACCACAACAACAACAGACTGAAAGTTATTTCTCTAGAAACGTCAAATTTTAGCGAGGTGGATCGTACTATAAACGACTGACTAACTAGAAACTTATCCCATCTGCAAAGACCTTTATGGGAAAGCTCGAAAAAATAGAGGAAACTGATATTTCCACTCACGAATACCGATGTCAGTGATGTAACACATTCGAAATCATCCCTATAATTTACAAAGTCAACTAAGGTGTTTCTCATATCAAGAGAACCAGCAAACGTGTCTTCCACAAGTCTTTTACCTGCTAGATGCACACACCACAATCGATGTTCTCTCAACTAAATAAAGGCGCGAAATGTGTAGAAGCAGTCAGCCAGACAATTTACATGGGAGGGAATAATGGTCCAGCACAATCTCATGTCCATGTTGAATCTTTCTAATTTCCACGCGATCACGAAAACTGTCCAACACATACTAATTATTAGTTCGCTATTCGGCTGTCTAGAGGTCGACACGGTTAATTGAGCTACATTGCTGCACTCCAACAGGCCTCTCCATTCAGACAGTTCCTGCCGTTAGCCGGAAACGTGAATCATTCCCACCACAGGTCACCAGCATTGCACGCCAAGCACACATAGACAGAATCATCCTAGAAAACCAGCCACATATACATTTTATCACTGTACTTACAATTAAATATTAGAATTGCAATCTCAATTGGACGACATTTAACAATGAGCGAAATATCGGAAACACACCCTGCTGATGGCTGTGCCTCTGGAAACAGAAATGTCTGTACCATTCTTATGACTTGACATACTCTTCCCTTTGCTGTCACAGTATTCCAAGTCAAATCCATACCTTCCTTATGATTGGACATAGTCATTTCCTTTGCACATGTCAGAACACACACATACTTTATAAGCCTGATGCTCGAGGTGAACCTATTACGCATCCAATACTACTAATTATAATACTTGGACGATAACTGATGTTAAAAAAACATGACAAAGACCATATTATTATCACAAGCGCTCTTGGTTCTACAGGTACACACAAGTATCCATGTTAAAAGCTATACTGTACTCTAACATTGTGAATCACCTTAAAGAAAATGACTTATTGATACATAACCAACACGGATTCAGAAAATATCGTTCTTGTGGAACACATCTAGCTCTTTATTCCCATGAAGTAATGAATGCTGTCGATAAGGGATCTCAGATCGATTCCATATATCTAGATTTCCAGAAGACTTTTGACACCATTCCTCACAAGCGACTATTAATAAGATTGTGTGCATATGGAGTATCGTCTCAGTTGTGTGACTGGGTTCGTGATTTCCTCTCAGACAGGTCACAGTTCATAGTGATGGACGGTAAATCATCGAGCAGAACAGAAGTGATAGCTGGCGTGCTGCAGGGTAGTGTCATAGGCCTTCTGCGGTTCCTGATTTGCATAAATGATCTAGATGATAATCTGGGCAGCCCCTGAGATTTTTTTCACGTGACGCTGTAATTTACCGTCTAGTAAAATCATCAGACGATCAATTCCAATTACAAAATGATGTAGAGAGAATTCCTGTATGGTGCGAAAAGTGGTAATTGGCACTAAACAAAGAAAATTGTAAGGTCATCCACCTGGGTACTTAAAGAAATATGATAAATTTTGAGTATACGATAAATCGCACAAATCTAAGGGCTGTCAATTCCATTAAATACCTAGGAATTACAATTACGAGCAAATTAAATTGGAAAGACCACATAGATAATATTGTGGGGAAGGCGAAACCAAGACTGCACTTTGTTGGCAGAACACTTAGAAGACGCGACAGACCCATTAAAGAGACAGCCTACAATACACTTGTCTGTCCTCTGCTGGAATATTTCTGCGTGGTGTGGGATCCTTACCAGGTAGGATTGATAGAGGACATCGAAAAAGTGCAAAGAAGGGCAGCTTGTTTCATGTTATCGCGCAATAGGGGTGAGAGTGTCACTGATATGATACGTGAGTTGGTGTAGCAGTCACTGAAACAAAGGCGGTTTTCTTTGCGGCGAGATTTATTTAGGAAATTTCAATCACAAACTTTCTCTTCCGAATGCGAAAATATTTTGTTGACACCCACCTACGTAGGGAGAAATGATCATCATAATAAAATAAGAGAAATCAGAGCTCGAACAGAAAGATTTAGGTGTTCCTTTTTTCCCACGCATCATTCGAGAGTGGAATGGTAGAGAAGTAATAATAAAATGGTTCGATGAACCCTCTGCTAGGCACTTACGTGTGAATTGCAGAGTAGCCATGTAGATGTGGATGTATACCGGCTTTATAAATTGAGGTTTTTCCAGACAAATACCGTGACACAAAATATAGACAGTGATCACTGGAGTGTGTATTATCAGATCAATAGTGCGGTTATACGTGGCCAACGGTACAACCTCGTAATAAAATTACCGAATTTAGAGAGTGATTTGGCTTAGGAAAATGGTATGAAACGTATTTGCAACTACCTCATGCTGCCGCTAGATATATCTCCAGTATTTGTAATGCATTCTTTCTCAACGTCACATCAGAGGTTCAGTGATACATCCACTGGGTTATAGGTGAAGGTTGATTGATTCTGTCTCGATGCCATGTCAGAAGTTCAGTGATCAATCGATTCGGTTATAGGCGATAGTTGATTGAGTAGGATCACAAACAGTAGATGGTATGCAGATTGAGGTCGTAAGAAATGTACAATGGCTTTTCAATTCTCTAGTGTTAAGCTATCTGCTATAAATTCTGTCTGTGATTTGGAATCAAGTCTTTCCATTCAACCACATACCTGCATAGGATCCTGTGGAGAAGTCCTTTAAAGATTACAGCCACAAGTGACTTATTTCTGGCACCCTCATATCTCGAAACGAGTCACCTTTTCGGAACCTATCTCTCGCAGTAATATTTCAGATAGTCCCTATGCCTCTTGCAACCGCTGCCATTTCTGCAGCTTTCTCCAGGTGATTGTCCCAACTTAGGTTGGATCTGAGTAGAAGTCAGAGAGAGCTGTATCTACGAACTTCTGCAACCCATGTAGAAACAGATTGACCTGAGTTAGTGCGACAGGACCATGTTTTGACCATTCCATGGGAATGGGAACATGTTGTCGTACCTTCGCCAACAGTGTACGATGTGTAAGGTCAGCTCTAATCGAAGCCTGCTGCTGCAACATGAGGTAGTATAAAAGACAATATGACAACTGGGAGAAGGAAGAGGACATTGCTACTGCATTGTGGTGCATCCCCAAACTATATACAAGTACTGCTGTCTGAAGCAGATCTGCGTCCCTCAGGGCCCATTCACGTCTATCACCCCAACATGCTATCTTCGTTATTCTGTACCATCCAACAGAGAAAAATCACGAACTGTAAAAGCTCCACTAATTCATCTGATAGAGAACTCGATAAGATTTTTACAAAATCTCTCTCCTCCCATATATCGAAAAAAAAAATACAGTTAGCATGCCGACATCAAGCACATGTGACGATCCTACTAAATATACGGCTATTGATCCATTGCACGGACCAGTTTAAAGTTTCATCACCTATACTGTAGGAGGATGACCGTGTCCCACATACTATACTGTAAGTCGCAAGAGACGCCCCTTGTCACCCTGTGTCGTTGTTTGAAAACATTGTTTTTTTTCCTGTTGTAACATGTTTATACCCTGCCATACATTTTGTTTCTACCGCCATGATTTCGCAGTCTGTGTCAGGCTATAAACTGAAATTAACACATTCCCAGCCAGGACCAGGAAAAGAAAACTAGATGTCACACGGTATATGTCATGTTGTTACTGCTGCTACCATAACACACCACACACAATGGATGATTTTAAATTAAAGACAGTTACAACATAAGGAAACTGGAAGAATTTGGCGGCATTGTGGAGAGTTTCCAAACTGCTGACCGAAGGTGATTGACGACCTCTACATTTAACTCATCTGTCACAATGACGGAATGGCTCATGGCTCTGCATTCCTTTTTGACCTATTCCTCATACTGCAGCTATGTAGGCTATCACTGTTTCGGTGCTAGCCCCCTCCAGAAGGTGTTGTCCCTCCAACAGAACTCTTTCTCCAACTCAGACAAGCCATGTCAGTCAATCATTATTTCGTAACCCACAGCGTACCAGTGGACGGATGGGATGAATAAGGCACCGTCGATGTACTGAAATAATAAACATTGCAGTTGATAGTGCGACCAATTTTACAGTAATTTCAACACAGACTAATGATGTGACAGCATGTTTTCCAATTTCAGTATCGTTGCTAAACCATCCCTTCTCTACTTTGCGAGTATCATGGCGAATGTAGGCCGATAACTGTGCAGTACATCCATTCAATGTTAATTATCGAACATATACATCATCAAAGCATACCAGACAGTGCTCTACATATTTCTAGCACCTCGAGCATAGCGCTTAATTTACAATCTGTCTCTGTGCGGAGGGGACCTACAGAGCATTCTCGCAGTCTTAGGTAAAAATTAGAGACTGAAAGACCCTCTCATACTGTCTCTGACCAACCCACCCTGCAGCACTGTTACCAATTTAATCTGCAGCAAACCAGAAGCAGACCTCTAAATTTCACATCTCGTGAATGAATGGAGCTTGCCAAGTCCTCACCCATCCAAGTGCACAAGATTTCTGCTGATGCACTCATGTCACAGAGGTTAGCACTCCTTATCGATGTATAGTAACAGATTTGAATGTTTTGTGATGCAGTAGCACAGTTCAGAAGAACAAGAAACGGGTGATTTTTATGAATGATGGATCTCCACCCATCCATGGGTGAGAACATTGACTGTGGTATGTGTTGAGTGCATCTAGCAGTTGATAGATGGGTGGAGGACACGTTTGCTGGCTCTCTAGACATGAGAAACACGGTAGTCGTGTTTGTAAATTATAAGGCTGATTTGGAATCTGTTATATCACTGACATTGGTATTCGCGAGTGGAAATATCAGTTTCCTCTATTTTTTTCGAGTTTTCCCATAAAGGTCTTTGCAGACAGGATAAGTTTCTAGTTAGTCAATGGTTTACAGCACGATGCACCTCGCTAAAGTTTCAGGCTTGTAGAGAAATAATTTCCAGTCTATATCTTCGGAATTATGTTGTGCGAGCGATCTGTAGGATACTTCTATGTGCTTGATATCGATATGTATCACGTAAATGGTATAACATTCTGGAAAACCATGTGAAAGTACATGTATTCTTGTAATCCCAGAGTCTGGAGATGGGTGTAGAAAGCAAGCAAGTAAGCAAATAGGTCAGGGCCAGAAACAGTGACGCCTTTGTGCCGAGGGGAACCAACGCATCCTTTGCACAACATGTTTCGCGGTATATGTACTAGTGTCTGGTGGTCGCTGCTGTGTGTCCTATTGTGAGGGAAGTACAAATTCAGCGCATTGTTAGCCGTATGGGGAATGAAAGATTTTTTTTACGTGGAAAATTATGTGCGCTATAGATACTGAGATTCGTTCCAAAACCACGGTCGTAAAGAGGAAACATAACCAGTAGATTTCTCGGTGTCAGACTATGGCAGCAATCCTAATATTTAATTGTAGTTACACTGATAAATACGTGTCTGGTTCCCAATATTCTTGTGAGTCTGGAGATGGCCGTAGAAAGCGTAGCAGCAAGCAAGCAGGTCAGGGCCGGGAGACAGTAACGCCTTTGTTCCGAGATGGGGCTTGCCCATCCTTTGTACATTAGTTCAGAGAGTCTGAAAAAGCTTATGGCTTATGACAATTTGGCTCATGGTTCCCCCTGGATGGGTGAATAGTGAACTAATACCAATTTTGCGTAGAGTTGCTTTCAGGACTGTTTGTGTCGCGTGTATACTCCATGGAAAATTGAGATGATTCAATAAGAGTGTTTGCGATCGGAGCATTGATAGCGTCCTCCTGGGATGTGGGGTCGTCCGAATGCCGGACACTTGCCACGCCGGACATTTGCCACGCCGGACATTTGCCACACTTGCCCCTTCGCCAGGTAGCTTGAATAGCGATCCCCCAGGTAAGGGACGCCCTTCCCCACACTACCTCTGTCCGCTTTCAAACCGCCGTCTCCTCATCTTACTCGATACAACTAGTGCGTAAGGGACCTTCTTATTCGCCATCTTGGCCAAATACAGAGCTTCTTTTACCAAATCGAAATATTTATAACTTTTGGGAAACGAAAGAAATAACGACGATTATGTCAGTAAGTAATTAGTTCTGCCAACTATAAATATAGATTCCTCTGTCTGTACGGTAGCTTCCTTTAACGCTTACTGATTGCTATAGAAACAGTCCATCGGCATGGGAGCAACAAGAAAGGAACGATGTAACGAGAATGCGAATGAACGCTAATCATTTCTTTTTTATCGCTGCATTTGTGCCTACTTTAATTACTACAACTGCATACCCAAAAGACAATAGGGGAAGAATAAATGGGTATGTGAATGTTTGAAAAGAAGAACAACATACTCCATACTAATTTACTCTCTAAAAACATTAGTTAACAAAGTGTATGTTCAAAACATAACTGAAAACACGTTCACTAAATAGAGATAAGAACATATGTGATTCAGATATCATTCTAAAGTCGACTTACAATTTTAAAATGTTAGAAATAAGGAAATGAAGTAATACAGAATGCTACGCTTGTAATGTACGTTGTTATTCTACATTGTTTAGCTCTGGTATTTACAGGGTCACAGCGAAAGCATCGTAGGTTCTGGAGGGAAAAGCCATAATTGTAATTATCTGCACTACAACAGAAACAAGAAGGACAACTTAAGGAAAAATAATGTAGGCTCACAATCGACACTGAAGCAGATAGTTCCTGTGACTTAGTATGGGCAGGGATTATATTTGACAACCGGAATAAATTAATAACTGGCTCCTTTTACCGACCACCTGCCTCAGATTAAAAAGTTGCTGAACTTGAATCTCATCACAAATAAGTTGGCAGTTACTTCAATCTACCTTCCGCATGTTGACAAAAATACATTTTCATACCCTATTGTAAATAGAAAACAACTTCCGTAATTGTTCTACATGCTTTTTTTAAAATTATTTTTAACAATTAGTTCATGAGGCCATTCAAATTGTAAATGGTTATGAAAACACACTTGACATCTTAGCCACAAATAATCCTGAGCATCACGACGGATACAGGGATTAGTGAACACGCAGTCGTAGCGAGGCTCACTTCCGTAACAGAGAAATTCACCAAAACTAAACGCGAAATATACCTATTTATAAAAGCAGCTAAAAATTCGGGTGACGTCTTTCTAAGAGATAGTCTCCAATCCTTCCAAACTATTTAAATGAAGACCATATGTGGCTTAAGTTCAAAGAAATAGTATCAACAGCACTCGAGATATTCATACCAAATAAATTAATAAGAGACGGAACTGATCCCCCATGGTACACAAAACACGACGGAAAGCTGTTGCAGGAGCACCGTAAAAGGCACGTATAATTTAGACGAACGCAAAATCTCCAAGATTGGTGAAGTTTTACTGAGGCTCGAAATTTGGTGGGGATTTCAGTGCGAGATGCATTTAATAGCTTCCACAACGAAACTCGCACTAGAAATGTGGCGGAAAATCCAAAGAGATACGGGTCCCATGTTCAGCAAACCAGCGGAAAGGCTCAGTAAGTACCTTTACTGCACGACAGCGATGGTAATGTTACTGTAGACAGTGCCACTAAAGTGGAGTTAGTAAATGCATTTTCCGAAATTCCTTCACCAAAGAAGACGCAGTAAATATTCCAGAATTCGAAATGAGAACAGCTGCAAACATAATTTAGAAGTAGATATCCCTGGTGTTGGAAAGCAACTGAAATTACAGTCAGTGACAGAGGAAATGATCAAATATCTTTTCAAAAAGTCTCTAATGTATAAGAAAAGTAGGTCTAATACATTTGTTTCTGATTTTCTTTAGTAACAATTTTCAGTAGTAAGCTCCTTGCTTTTGCTGACCTGTTTAAAGATAATCAACAATTTAGTAAGAAATTTTAATTTTTAAAGGACTATATCTAAATGTACTTAAGTAGATTTACATCTACTACAATTGTTTGCAGCTAAACTTAAATAAAAAATATTTGAGGTGCCAAAATTGTCAACCTTAGCATCAGATCTGTTTTGAGATGTCAATTTTAGGTGCTATTCAAAGGTTCAGTTCCCATTTTCTTTTACAAAAGCGTATACTATCACTTTCACAAACCATGATATTTTATTGGTTGGTGACTCCATGGAGTGTCCTGTGCACCACGACCAGATAATGGATATACTTAAAAGGAGAGACAGCGTTGGTCGTATTTTTTTGTTTTTGTTTTATTAACCGCAAAATCGATTTTCGGTCACTTAGTAAGCATCCTCAGTGCTGTAATATACAATTTAAATTGGTAGGCACTGGTGTCAACAAGCTTAGAGCGATGACATAAACTCTAAGCTCTAAGCTTGTTGACACCAGTGCCTACCAATTTAAATTGTATATCACAGCACTGAGGATGGTCACTAAGTGACCGAAAATCGATTTTGCTGACAATAAAACAAAAAAAAAAAAAAAAAAAACGACCAACACTGTCTCTCCTTCTAAGTATATACATGATATTTTAGGTGATAGTTGCGATTCTGAAGCTTCAGAAAATTATTTTAGAACTCACAATTATTTAATAATATGACCATAATATTGGAAGGTAGAAAAAAGTTATCTTAACGTGACAACAATAGGGGGAACAATAGGGATACTTTTGTGAGGCTTGAAACACTTTTTAATTTTTACATCACACTTTGCACAGACTTTGGACTGTGAAAATGATAAATGACCATTTACCATTCTGGCGTGTGTAAAATCAGCCTAAACATGCTGAACTAATGTACACTCTATTTACAATTACAACTTAATATTAGCTCCGCTAATGCTGCTTCAGTGTTTTAATAATTTTATCTCAGTAATCTGCGAGGACTCAGTTGTCTTCATAGTTTTTTTATACATTATTTTTAACGTATTTTAGTCCAGTTTCTGAATATGGGCAATGGCTTTCAAGCAAGGGCTAATGTTGCCAATCTCTTCATAGTTCTTTACGATTCTCTCTATCGTGTCATCCAGCTTCAAGTACTTCTTCTTCCTCTTCTTACCTTCAAGACTCATTTCCAATTTCATGTACATGTAGTTTGTGAGTGCTGCTTCCTTTTTCAAGCACTCCACCAAATAGTTGATTCTAGGGTGAGGGTTTCCAATAATACTATTTATTTTGTTGTGCCACCCTTCAGCAGCATTCGTCTTTCGGTGCCTTTTTCCGTAACAGTCGCACATTTCTGTTGCGATATCCTTATTCTCTAGCCAGTTATCCACAAAGTAGTCAAAAAATTGAGAGAACCTTCCGTGATCAGGAGCTTCTGCATGAATCTCAATCCATCCATTGCTTACGTCCTCCGGTTTTACAACTGCCAGCGCTGCACACATGCTGACGTGAAGTCTTAAATCCTCGTTCTAGCGGTACTCCTCAGTTAGACCGAGAACTCGAATTCTTCTCCATAAACTCTTCTTCATATGGAAATAGAATCCATTTATTTCAGTTGTGGGAAAAACTTGACGAATGGCCGATATCGCAGCTGCCTCAAAGTCCACCTTTACTTGTTTAGGACACCACTCAGAGACGGCCTGTTTTACAGACGAAACAGACGAACATATGTGTCTTTCTTCTTATTAGGGAGTAGTGCAAATACAGTAGGAACAATGTTTGTTTCTTTAATCGGGCCTCCTAAGTCTACGTGTATGCTGTAGGTCCGTG